>NC_057864.1:104519631-105847756 GCF_019393635.1 Dromiciops gliroides
CTAGCTGCCCCTAGAGTCATAGATTTTAAAATCTGGACGGGATCTTAGAAATTGTCTTATCCGAGGTCCTCATTTTAGAGACAAGCAAATCAAAGGCCAAACAGATTTGAGTAATCTGTTCAAGGTCGCACCACAGGGTTGGTTCTCCTGAGCTGTGCTCTCTCCCTTTGAGGATTCCTAATATAGCCCCAAGGGCTTCAGCTAGGAACAACACCCATTAGCTCCTCTCCTTCCCCCCTCTTCCACCTTCTCTGGGTTCTTCATTGCCCTTGAACCATTTCCCTTCCTTAACATTTATTTTCACTGCTCCTTGACCTGTGGCTATAGCAGAGATGGAGGCGAGAACCAGCCAGTTCTGGTCCATATTCTCCCATCCCATCCATCTTTTTGCCTCTGTTCCCTGGAGGTCCAGGAGACATTAGAGAGCAAGATGGGGAAGGTGGATAGAGAAACAAAGTTGTATCAACTAACACAGGTCAGAAGGCCTGCCTACATCTTGTGTGGATGTGGGTCCCTTAGGTATATAGATCCCTAGACTGGGTGCCAGGAAAGAAATTATAGAATTCAGGGGGAGGAGAAAGAGACACAGACTGTGCTCCCAGGGAGTTACTGGTCTGATGGGGGAGAGAACACATACCCACAGAGGTCATGAGCAGAGAAACGAGTGCCCATCACTCAAACTTGTAATAATAATAGCTGTCACAGGAGAGACAAGGTGGTACAGATCAATGATATCAAATAGAAGCTGATCCCTGTAGGCCAAACATTGGCTAAGAAAACCACAAATTAACATTGTTTATGTTGTACTGTATTTTACTCATTTCATTAAACATTTCCCAATTACATTTTAAGCCTGTGCTGCAGCATCAGGGAGTCTTTCTGGGCAGTGAATTTGACACCTCAGATTTAATGATCAGAGGGGTTAGCCTTGGGGGAGTCACACGATGGGTCAAGCCTTGTCTCTTATACATACTGACTTTGTGACTGGTCACATGAGCTTTCTGGGCTCAAAGCCACCCAACACTATAAGCTGCAGAGAAGCTATTGATTTGATTTGAATTGAAAGAAATCACCAGGGTCTGGACCAAATGTGTGTGTGTGCTGTTTCATAATATACATATGTGTGTATGTATAATATGTATATATACACACAAACACACATATTTGTGGGTATCTATACATATACCCACATATGTATACATACAGACACACATATGTATACATATAGATTTATGGATATATATATATATGTGGCTTGGTGGATAGAGGCCAGACCCAAAGTCAGGAAGACCTAAATTCAAATCTGGCCTTAGACACTTACTAGCTGTGTGACCCCAGGCAAGTCACTTAACCCTGCGTGCCTCAGTTTCCTAATCTGTAAAATGAGCTAGAGAAGGAAATGGCAAACTACTCCAGCATCTTTGCCAAGAAAACTCTAAGTGGGATCATGAAGAGTCAGACACAACTGAAACAACTGAACAAAACAACATACACATACATATATGTGTGTATACTGTTATACTATGTATGCATACATAGCTCTGTGTGTGTATATATAGTATATAAACATATATTTAGGTGTGTGTATATAATGTGTGTATAGATATACACACACACGTTTTATGTTTTGCCAAGAACTTTACCCGCATCATCTCGTTCAGTCTTTATAATAGCTGCAAAGCAGATACCCTTATCAGCTCCATTTGAAAGGTTAAGACACTGAGGGTCGGAGTTGTTCCAAGGGTTTGCCCTAAGGTTACATCGTAAGTGTCGTAGGTGGGATTTGAACTCCGATTTTCCTGTTCCTCGTTCCTGAGGCCCCCACATCCTGTGCTCCTGCTCCAAGGTTCCTAAAAGCTGAGGGGGCAGATAGCAGTTCTCTTTCACAGAGCATAGACAGCACGGGAGGACAGGGACGAGGAACGGTTTGGGTCCAACCTTGCCCCCAGCTGACCCAGTTTCTTCACTCCCATCTGGCTCATAGAGTCTCTCTCGACATTCAGGATCCAGCTGCCAGGGACCCCAGCTGACCATGAACAAGATGAAGAATTTCAAGCGCCGCTTTTCCCTCTCTGTGCCCCGAACGGAAACCATTGAGGAATCCCTGGCCGAATTCACCGAGCAGTTCAACCAACGTAACAGCCGACGAAATGAAGGTGAGGGTGTTGGGGTTAGGTACCCCTGAGCATCATTCCCCCAGAGTATCCGATCTGTAGATGTGTCTAGAGGTCGTGGGCTCATAGATTTAGAGTCACAGGGGACATTAGCAGCTATCAATTCCACCCTTCTCCCTTTCCAGAAGAGGAAACTGAGGCACAGAAAGGTTCAGTGATTTGCCATGGGTACTGCAGTCAGTAAGGATCTGAGATAGGATTTGAACCCAAGTCAGACTTGATACCTGTTTAGCAAGCCCTTGTAATTTCATTCCCAATTCATCCATATAACCTCTGATCCCAAGCCTTGGGGGCATCTCTCCCATGCTGACCTTGTTAAAGGTAGCAAGCTGCTCAAAGAGGGAGGAGGAGGCCTGGGGGAACTAGCCTTGCCTTCGTGCCCTTCTGGGGATAGATAGGGAGCTGCTAATTTTCCCCTCTCAGACCTAGCCCAAGGGCACCTGCAGCTTGGCCCTCTTGCAGGAGGAGACTTCCAGCCAGAGCCTAGTGCCATCTCCCCAACAGAGGAAGATGGGGACCGCCAGGGCCAGTCCTCCCCAGGTATACGCTACCGAAAACACAACCAGCGACGCTTCTCCATGGAGGTAAGAGATGGACTCCCTGCAATTTACTGCCTAGATAGATACCCATGCAAGATAGGCTATGTGCTCTGAGGGATCCCATAATGTATATGCCCAGGCCCTCCCAATAATCACAGGAATAGCTAACACTTTAAGCTTTGCAAAGCACTTTGTTAATGTTGTCTCAGGCGATCCTCATTACCAACCTGAGAGGGAGGTGCTGTGTTATTACCCCCACTGGACAAATAAGGAAAGTGAGGCTGCAAAAAGTTAAGTGATTTGCCCCAAGGCCACATAGCTAATAAATGTTAGAGACAGGGATGGGACTCGGGTCCTGTGATGCCCAAGTCCAGTGCTTGCTTCCCCCTGCACCCGCTCAACATTCCCTGCCTCTAAGGATGCCCATGCCTGCGTGGCCAGTGTGGGAAGCCTACCTGGAGGGCGAGAGCTGGGACTGCAGTCCCCCGTGGCTCCCAGGTCCCCGAGAGTCTCATTCAAAAGCTTCCTTTTGTGTCCCTCCAGGATGTCAGCAAACGACTCTCCCTGCCCATGGACATCCGCCTGCCACCCGAGTTCTTGCAGAAGCTTCAGCTGGAGAGCCCTGAGCTTCCCAAGCCGCTCAGCAGAATGTCCCGCCGGGCATCCCTAGTGAGTCCCTGCACAGAGGGTGAGGAGGGGCGGGGCACCCTATGAGACCTTGGGGAAGGTATTGCTTTCAGCTTCCAGTTTTCCCTTTGGGAGAAGGCAGGGGCCACTCACTCAGTCCCCACTTTGTAGTATGAGTGTAGCAGATTTCCCCTTCAGGAGAAATCTGGCCTCTGGCTCCACCTGCTGGTCAAAGCAGGACAAAAGCGGATCGGCATCAGAACCCAGACTTGGGTTTGGAAAGGCTTTTAAAGATCATTGAGTTTATCCAGCTTGTGCTGGATAAACTTACTCTGGGGGAAGGGGTTCTGGTGGGCAGAGTGTACACACAGCACACTTTTAACTTAATCTAGATTTTTAATATTTTTTGATCACTTTCAAATAATGAACAAAACCATTATAGAGGGGCAGCTAGGTGGCGCAGTGGATAGAGCACGGGCCCTGGATTCAGGAGGACCTGAATTCAAAGCCAGCCTCAGACACTTGACACTTACTAGCTGTGTGACCCCAGGCAAGTCACTTAACCCCAATTGCCTCACTAAAAAACAAAACAAAACAAAACAAAACAAAAAACCATTATAGAGTTTGCCAATTTCATACTGAAAAATGAATCTCTAGCCATTTCAGACTGACTCCAGCTATATGAGTCCAACCTTCTCATTTCTCAGAGGAGAAAACTGAGGCCCAGAGACTTTAAGTGACTTGACCAAAATCACACATCTAGTTAATAATTGATCTGTGGGGGCAGCTAGGTGGCGTAGTGGATAAAGCACCCATCCTGGATTCAGGAGTACCTGAGTTCAAATCCAGCCTCAGACACTTGACCCTGGGCAAGTCACTTAACCCCCATTGCCCTGGCCAAAATAAAATAATTGATCTGTGACTAGAAACCTGGTACTCTAGTACTCTTTCCTCTATCCCACACAGCATCCTCTAATATTGACCTCCAGGACCCATGCCCCTAATTCCATCCAGCCCCGGGTCCAATGAATAGCGTAGCTTGGGGAAGGGAGAATGGTTGCAGCGTTGGGGACAATCAGAGAGGCTCTTAGGCTTCCTTGGCATTCAGAACTCCTAGCTACCCAGTGACACCACTGGGGAGGATGTAGAAAGTTTGGGTTCCTCTCTTACTCTACTTCCAGGACAAATGGGTCAGCTCAGTGAGTTTTGAGAAAGGACCACAGACTGGCAAACATAACATTAACTTGAGAACCAGGTTCCCTGGGAGTCCCTTCCCTGATTCAGAGCTAGAGCAGAAGGATGAATGTGATGATAATGATTTAACAAACAGACCAGTTTATAATCTCCTTGTTAAAATCTTTCTTTCGCCTCTATAACATCATTTGGGGCAGTGAGGTAGTGCAGTAGATAAAGCACTGGCTCTGGAATCAAGAGGACCTGAGTTCAAATCCGGCCTCAGACACTTGACACTTACTAGCTGTGTGACCCTGGGCAAGTCACTTAACCCCAATTGCCTCAAACATCCAGGGCCATTCCTAGTCATCCTGATGTATATCTTGCTACTGGACATAGATGGCTCTGGAGGAGAAAACAAGACTGGTGACTTTGCACAGTCCTCCCTCACTTAAATCCAATTCACTTCAAGTCATGACATCACCCCAATGTCAGGGTCCTCTTCGAGAATGAAAAGACAAACAATATTCACTCCTACTATACTATAATAATGATAATAATAATAGGTAGTATTTATATAGCCCTTTAATGTTCACAGAGCTCTTTACATATATTATCAAACAATCCTCACAACCCTGGGAAGTAGGTGCTATTATTATCCCCATTTCACAGATGAGGAAACTGAGGCTCAGAGAGATTAAGTGACATGTAGATCTTCCTAACTCCAAATCCAGAGCTCTATCCCACCTTCCAACCTAGGACAACTCATTTCCACTCTTGTTGAAGAAAGAATATGAGGGAAGAGATGTTAGAGAGTGGACTTTGTATGGGGTTCGTGGGGGCACCCTAGAGAAAGTTAATGATAACCAGTGGGTAGGGCATACCTACAGGATGACAGCTCTCACTTTCTCTTCCCTCTCCAGTCAGATATCGGCTTTGGGAAACTGGAAACTTATGTGAAACTGGACAAGTTAGGTGAGGTAAGAGACTGAGCCAGTCTTTGAGAGGAAGTGGGCAGTTCTTGGAGGTTTGGGGAGAGGGGACCCTCCAGAACAGGAGCTTGATTCATGCTACCCTTGTCCCTAAGAAGGGGAATCACTCATTAAGGGCTGAGCCTTCTCAAATCTGGCAAGGCCTCTGATAAAATCTGAAGCAGATGAGTTCCATCTTTCAATTCATATATAAGACTTTTATTTTTGTGATTCATTTAAAATTTTGTATGAATATTTTTCATTTTTATATCACTGTCATAATTTATATCCTTCTCCTGGGCAACCATCCCCTATAGCCAAGGTTGTTATGTATATTCTTTTCCTGTCTCTGTTTACTTCGTTTTGCATCAGTTCATATACATCTTCCCATGCTTCTCTGTATTCATCATATTTATGATTTCTTACAGAACAATAATATTCCACTAGGATCATGTATTGTAATTTGTTTGCCTACTCTGCAATCACTGGGTATCTACTTCATTTCCGGTTTCTTGCTATTACAAAAAGTACTACTATAAGTATTTTGGTGTATAGAGGGTCTTTCTTGCTGCCCCTTCCCTCCTTGGGGTATATGTCTTACAAAAGAGATGTGACAGACTTGCCTGCCTTGGTACTAGGGGCTCAGTAGGGGCCTGAATGCTCGTATCCTGTGGGTTTCCATTGTCCTGGAGGTAAAGCATGGAAACAGGGGGCTCCAGTCACATTCCAGGCTGCTGGGCAGGAAGGGCAAGGATCTGAATCGTGCCTTGGTTGTTTCCAGGGCACCTATGCCACCGTCTTCAAAGGGCGAAGCAAACTCACTGAGAACCTGGTGGCACTGAAGGAGATCCGACTGGAGCATGAGGAGGGTGCCCCTTGCACAGCCATCCGGGAGGGTATAAGCATCTGGGGCTAGATGCCTCCCCTCATCCCCAGCACCCCTCCCAAGACCTCTCACCCCCAGGGCACTGATGCTATGCCACCTTGTGACACGGGAGGGAAATCTGTGGTGGCAGGAGAGTAAGAGTTGGCATTGTACTCCTGAGGGAAGGGAGGAGTGATGGGGTGCTTGAGTCCTGAGACACAGTAAGGATTCTCTAAGCCCAGGAAAGAGCCCAGCGTGAGCAGAGTGGCATGGGGCTTGGAGGACCCAAATGTCCCCATCTCTCTACAGTGTCACTGCTGAAAAACCTGAAACATGCCAACATTGTAACCCTGCATGACCTGATCCACACAGAACGATCCCTTACCCTTGTCTTTGAGTACCTGGTAAGACAAAACTGGGCCTTGTGGAAGGGAGGAAGACAAGAAGGGAGGGAGGGAGGGAGGGAGGGATGGAGGAGGGAAGGGAGAAAGGGAAAAAGAAAGAGAGAGGGGAAGAGAGGGGAAAGGGAAAAAGAAAGGGAGAGAAGGAGGGAGGGAGGGAGGGAGAAAAGGAAGGAAGGGAGGGAGAAAGGGAAGAAGGAAAGTAGGGAGAAAGGGAAGGAGAAGGGAAAGGAAGAAGAAAGGGAGAAAGGAAGGGAAAGAGAAAAGGAGGAAGGGAGGGAGGGAAGGAAGGAGAGAAGGGAGGAAGGAAGGAGAGAAGGGAGGAAGGAAGGAGAGAAGGGAGAGAGAAAGGAAGGAAGAAAGGGAGGAGAGAAGAGAAGAAGGAAGGAAGGGAGGGAGAAAGGGGGAAAAGAAGGAAGAGATTCAGTCTTCCTTCAAAGACCCCCCCCACCCTTGCCTCTTTCCTCTTGGGTGACCTTGACTGAGAGAGCCTTTAGTCTTGAGCTCTCCGGGTCTCACTCTCATCCTCCAAACTGTAGGATCATGAGATGGGCTTGGAGATGAGACAGGGCCAGGACCCAGTATTCCAGCCCCCTCCCCATTTGGCTCTGCCCAGCTAAGGCCTCTCCCCGTCCCCAGCCCCGAGCTTGGGGTGCTAGGGTCCTTATGACCAGGTTCTCTGTTCTAGGACAGCGACTTGAAGCACTACTTGGACCACTGTGGGAACCTCATGAGCATGCACAATGTCAAGGTGAGGACCCCCTCCCCAAGCCCAGGCCCAGACTTCAGCAAGGCAAGCCCTAGGGGAAGGCGGGACAAAGACTGCAGCAGCAGCCTCCAATCACTGCTTAGCGTGACACCTACAAGAGACGCAGCTGCAGTCAGAGACTGACTATTTTGTCTTTTTAAAAATATGATGCATTTTGTTTCAATTTAGACATCCAGTGCAACAGATACCTAAACACTCTTTCCACAAGGTATATTCACTGCAAACAGTTAAGCGATAGAGTGATTGCACTTGATTGAACTTGTCACTTTGCACTTTTGTAGCTTTTCATCTATTAATAAGTCCATTAATTTTCTTCTTTAGACATTTATTGATGGCTTTTTTTTAACAATTCTTTCCAGACCTGTCCAGTTACCCTTTTTCCATACCCAGTCACCCTTGTGACAAAGAAAGTCACTTAAGCACAATCACTGTCATTCAGTTTTGCTTGACAGTATGTGCAGTATTCTGCACCCATCTTTCCCCACCTCTTTCCAGAAAGGAAGGAGCTGCCTTTCTTCATCTTTGCACTCACTCAGCCTTTGGTTACACTTCCATTATTGTAGTCATTGCAGATATTCTTGTTCCTTGGTCATCAATTCATTCAAATCTTCCCTTAAAAGATGGACTTCTGAGGGCAGCTAGGTGGCGCAGCGGATAAAGCACCAGCCCTGAATTCAGGAGAACCTGAGTTCAAATCCAGACTCAGACACTTGATACTTACTAGCTGTGTGACCCTGGGCAAGTCACTTAACCCCCATTGCCCCGCAAAAAAAAAAAAAAGACGGACCTCTTCACAACAAACCAACACAGTATACCAGAGCTTATAAATCCAAACGAGTGTCATCCCCATCAAAGCCACCCTCTTCGGGAAGTTCTACTCACATTCTAACTTTGTTGCTGTTGCTTCAAAGAGTTGAGAAACATAATTTAGAGCTTCTCATGAGCCTCAGAATAGCAGTTGTCTTCGAGTCATTTTTCAGTCATGCCCAGCTCTCCGTGACCCCATTTGGAGTTTTCTCTGCAAAGAAGCTGGTGCGTCGTTTGTCATTTCCTTCTCCAGCTCATTTTACAGATGAGAAAACAGAGGAAAGCATGATGAAGTAACTTTCTCAGGGTCACACAACTAGTAAGTATCTAAAGCCAGATTTGAATTCAGGAAGATGTCTTCCTGACTTCAGGACCAGCCCTCTATCCACTGCAGCCCCTCACTGTCCTCCTAATAGCAGTAACTAACATTATTTACAAACATTTTAGGTTTGCAGAGTACTTAGTATGCCTTCTTTTCCTTGAACCCTAACAACAGCCCCAGAAGTAGGTAATACAGGGGTTAGTTTATCACTTTTACATTCAAAAAACCTCAAAAGCTGGTAGAAACCCAAGCTCACAGCTAATAGTTGTCAGAAATAGGACTTGAACCCTGGTGGTCTTTCTGACCCCAAGCGTTCTTCCCATTTGCCAGGCGGTCCTGTACATAAAATAAAACAGAACAGAAAAAAAAATGGATTTTCTAAAGTGATTGCAGCAAGAGTTGCATCCTTGAAATAAATTTGCAGCCTGCTAACAGGGATCCTTCATGAAAGAGACATCCTTCACTTGGATAGGTTTTTGTGTTTAATTGGGTTAGGTTTTGTTTTGTTTTGTCTCTTTCATCATCAGCAGCCTGGCCTTGTACATTTCCACCCATGCTCTCAGACACATGTCTGCCCCCTCCTGGTCTCATGTAGAGAAGCAGCAGGGCTGAGAGTGTTGTGCTTGCAGGCAGGAAGACCTGGTTCAGCCTCAGATGCTTACTGCCTGTGTGACCCTGGGCAAGTCACATAACTCTTCTTGTTCTGTTTCTTCATTTATAAAATGAGAGTAATGATGACTATAATGCTTAATTTCCATGGCTGTTGTCAGAACCAAACAATAATCATTCACTCAATCAGCAATTAAAGGGCTCTTTAGGATTTGCAGAGTTTAAGCACTTAACTGTTCTTTGTCCAGTGCTTGACAGCCAAAGCCCTTTTCACCCACTACCTTATTCGAGCCTCATGAGAACTCTGGGAACTAGGCAGTATTATTATCCCCATCTCACAGATTAGGAAACAAGGCTGGTCAAGGTGAAGTGACTTGTCCAGGGTCACAGAGCTAGTATCTGAGGCAGGATTCAAACTCAGGTCTTTCTCACTCTAGACCCAACACCCAATCTATCCACTGTTCCCCTTAGTGGCTCAAACCAGATTATGTATAAATAGTGCTTTGCAAAATCTTAAATCTCTATCTAAATGTCAGCAAGGAGGAGGGTGATGCCCTGCCAGGAATTCGTCTCACCTCCACACATTCTGTATCTCCCCTTCCCTGCCTTGACCGCTGCAGAAAACACCCCAGAGCCAGAGTGGGGGCCCCAGACCAAGGGCAGATGAGAGGCCAGCCAGCTTCTCCTAGGACTGATGGTTTTTTTCTTCCTCTCTTCACCCCCAACCATGGACACTGTATGACTCACTTCCCCCCAAGAGACTGTTGAGCTTGCCAGACTGGACTTGTATAATGCTCTCCTCCCCCTCCCCTCCATCCTTTTCAGGTCTTTATGTTCCAGTTACTCCGGGGCCTCTCCTATTGCCATCGACGGAAGATCCTCCACAGGGACCTGAAGCCCCAGAACTTACTCATCAACGAGAAGGGGGAGCTAAAACTGGCAGACTTCGGTGAGGGCAAGGAGCCAGCCAGGGTGAGGGGACAGGTTGCCGGTGGCCTAGGCCCAGGCCAGGGGCACCTATAGCTCCATCTCCCCTCCCATGGGGCAGCACAGGGGTGGGGAACTCAGGCATAGCAGAGGGTGCCTCCATCAGACAGAGAGTTTAGCTATACCTTTGTCCCCAGGCCTGGCCAGGGCCAAGTCAGTGCCCACCAAGACCTACTCCAATGAAGTAGTCACTCTTTGGTACCGCCCCCCTGACGTCCTGCTGGGCTCCACGGAGTATTCTACTCCCATCGATATGTGGTGAGTGAGAATAGAAGGGGAGGAGGGGAAGGGGCCTTCAAGTGTCTGAGGAGGGGGAGCCTGAATCTGTCCTGTTATAATCTCCTTTTTATAGATGAGGAAACTGACGCAGACAGAGGCTAAGTAACTTGCCCAGCTAGTAATGGTCAGTTGATAATTCAAGACTGAAGCTCAGGAGGGAAATTAGGCTAACTATGGAGATCTACAGGAGGAATCATCTGCATAGTGTCATAATTGAATCCATGAGAGCTTATGCTGATGGGATCAGCAAGTAAGAAAGGGGAGAGAGAGAGAGAGAGAGAGAGAGAGAGAGAGAGAGAGAGAGAGAGAGAGAGAGAGAGAGAGAGAGAGAGAGAGAGAGAAGGGAAGAGGACTTAGGACAGTTCACGAAAAGACATAGATGAAGAAATAGCAAAGGTGACTAACAGAGACTCAGGCCAAAGGAGAACCAAGAGAGAGAGGGGGAAGTGTCATAAAGCCCCACAGAGGAGAGAAAATCCAGGAAGAGTTGGTGGACAGCAGTGTCCAATGCTTCAGAGAGCTCTAGCAGGCTGAGGATCTAGAAGAGACCTTCAGATTTGGTGATGAAGGGTAACTTTCATCCAGAGCAAGTCCATTTGAATGATGAGGACCGAACCCAGGTTGCAGAGGGTCTAGAAGAGAGTGGGAGAAGAAAAAGTGGAAGCACCAGGGGCAGATGACTTTTTTTTTTTTGCGGGGCAATTGGGGTTAAGTGACTTGCCCAGGGTCACCCAGCTAGTAAGTGTCAAGTATCTGAGGCTGGATTTGAACTCAGGTCCTCCTGACTCCAGGGCCAGTGTTCTATCCACTGCGCCACCTAGCTGCCCCGGCAGATGACTTTTTCAAGGAGTTTAAATGAAAGAGAGAGGAGAGAAGTAGGATGATAGCCACAGGGGACGTTGGGACCTCAGAAGAGTTTAGGATAGTCCTAAGGATGTGTCTGTTTGTCATCAACAGTGAAGGAACCAGCAGGTGAGGACAGCTGAAAGATTAGAGAAAGAACGGGGGCTGGTAGCGGAGGTGGAAAGTACTGGACTGGAGGAGACAGAAAACATGAAGTAGATGAAGAATTGCCTTTGGCCTTGGGAGGGGCCACCTGTTCATCAGAGACTGGAGTAAAGGAGGAGAAGGTGGGGGATGATGTCAGAGGAGAAGGGGAGAAGATGAAGCTCTGGGAGAATGTCCTGGGTTTTTTCATTGAAGTATGAGGTGAGAGGGTAGAGTGAAGAGGAACCATGGGAGACATGAGGAAAGAATAGAAAGTTTGGAACAGCCACTGTGGTGAGTGGGCTGTGAAAAAGTCTTGTATTCTAATGATCTGTGTTGATGGCTTATCTCCCCTTGCTAGAGACTGGATTTAGGAATTAGGATCCAGGATTTAGAGTTAGAAGGGACCTTAAAGGGTCTCTCATCCAGTATCATCATGTTACAAATGAGGAAATGAGGCAAAGGGCCTCACACAGGTAACTAAGACTGTAAGCCCCCTGAGGGTAGGAACTCTGTTTTAGCTAAGCTCTGTATCTCCTGTCTCATTCCCATCCCGCCCTGAGCATCCAGCATGAGGGTCTATACATGAGGGTGCTGGTTAGAATGTCTGTTGAATGAATTCATCTCTTCCCCCGGGCTGCCACATTTTCCCGTCCCACAGGGACCACTCGGTTCAGTGTGGTTTATTGCAGAAAGGATCTGTAATGTCTCCCCCCTGCCTTCCTCCAGTCACTTCCCTCCCTCTCTAATTGTTCCCCACAGGGGTGTGGGCTGTATCCACTATGAGATGGCCACAGGAAGACCCATTTTCCCCGGCTCCACGGTGAAGGAAGAATTGCACCTCATCTTCCGCCTGCTCGGTGAATGTCCCGCCTACCTCCATCTCTTGCCGGCAGAGGCCTTCCGTGAGGAGCTCAGCTCCCCCTAAGCAGAGAGGAGGGTCATCTTTGTGGGATCTCACCTCTCAGACCTGAGTCCCCTTCTCAGCAAGATCTCTGTAGGATCAGAGGTTCCACAGGGATACCTATATTCTACTTCCTGAGCCTCTAGTCCACCTCTGCTTAGGCTGCCTCAGACCTGTCCTCTCCCCTGTGGTTCTCATTCCCCTCACCTTTCTTTTCCCATCTCCCCCCCCCACCACCATGTCATCTCTTCAGGAACCCCCACGGAAGAGACCTGGCCAGGAGTGACATCCTTCCCCGAGTTCCGAGCCTACAACTTTCCCCGGTACAAACCGCAGCCACTCATCAACCACGCTCCCAGGTACCCATATGACCTAAACCCTACCCTTCCCTCTATGAGATGGTAGATCAACAGACAGATAGATAACACATTCCTTAAGTGCTTACCACGTGCCAAGGACTGCGACAGGAAAGCAATCCAGTCCCTGCCCTGAAAGAGCTTATATTCCAATGTAGGAAGATAACACCAACCCCGTGAGGTGGGTAGAAAAAGAATCCAGTTTAAACTATTATGCTATAGCTGAAAATTAGACCCAAGTCTCTTCATCCTCCCTCAGCATATATAACCTTTGTCAAATAAGAAGATAGAGGACAGAACCAACTGGTCAGTGAGTAAGAGCTACAGAGAGGCAGATATATACTCAATATAAGAAAGAATCTAACAGTTAGAAGTCAGAAGTCAGCCATCTAAAAATTGAGGCAGTGAGCTCCCCTTCACTGAAGGTCTTCAAACTGGATAACCATATCCTGTTGGGGAGATTTCATCCGTCAAGTGGGGATTGAACTCAGTGAGGTCTCCTCCAATGATCCTGGTACCTGGGTGGATATGGGTATAGTCTGAACCTTGGTTCCTGCACCCCTCTCCACTGCTGTGAGGCGATATGGTGGGTAGAGGGGGCCTCTGCCGGCTCACTCTTCCCCACCTCCACTTCTGGACATTGTTGTCTTACAGGTTGGACACAGATGGCATTGACCTACTTACGAGTCTCCTCCTGGTGAGTGGCCTCCCAACTTTGGGGTCCAAGAGTAGCAGGCAAGCCCTACTTCAGAGAGCTCAATGGGCCTCTGGCCTTAAACTCTGACCTCATTCCACGGAATGACCTCCCTACCCTCTTGAGCCATCAAAATTCCATTTACCTTTCTCATACAGGAGGCAGTGTGGGGTAGTGGAAAGAACTCCAGATTTGGAGATCACAGCCAAGTCTCTTTCCCCCCTCCAGGCCCCACCTTCCTTATCTATAAAATGAGGGTATTGAACTAAATGACCCCTAAGGTCCCTTCAAGCTTTGAATCCTATAGTTCATGTCCTAAGGGTGAATTATTTCTCAGAAAAGATTTGGTCCTGTCTGAGGTCTGAGACCTTTCCACCTTTGTCCCCGCTGCTCCCCCATTGCCACCCTTCCCAACATTCCAGGTCCTCTTACATCTCTGACCCCTTTGCTTTTCAGTATGAAGCCAAGAGCCGGATATCAGCAGAGGAAGCCCTGAGACACCCTTACTTTGGTTCTCTGGGGGAGCGTGTGCACCAACTCCCTGACAGTAAGTGGATCTAGAGAAGTAAGCATGGCATAGTGGGCAGGACATTGGAAGTCAGGAAGACTTGGGTTCAAATCCTGTCGCAGACACTTACTAGCTGTGTGACCCTAAGCAAGTCACCCTACTGCTTTGTACCTCAGTTTCCTTATCTATTAAAAAAAAAGAAGGTTCAGACTCTGTGGCTTTCTGGCTCTAAATTCATGATCCTATAAGGGCCTACAGGAGTCAGAATGTCATCATTGAAAGAACAATGGACTGGAAGCCAAGAGTTTAGTTCATTCTGTCACTAACTACTATGGAACCTCTAGCAAGTCATTTTCCTTCTCTGGACCTCAGTTTCCCTAACTGTAAAATGTAAGGAATGGGGGCAGCTAGGTGGTGCAGTGGATAAAGCACCGGCCCCGTATTCAGGAGTACCTGAGTTCAAATCTGGCCTCAGACACTTGACACTTACTGGCTGTGTGACCCTGGGCAAGTCACTTAACCCCCATTGCCTACCCCCCAAAAAACAAAAAAACACAAGAAATGCCTCTATGTGCCTGACATTGTTCTAAGCCCTGATAGTCAAGCTTTTTGTTGTTGATAGTCAAGTCATTTCCAAATAAAATCCCTCCTCTCCTCCCCAGAAATCCATCCTTTGTAAACAAAGAGAAAGAAGGAAGGAAGGAGGGAGGGAGGGAGAAAGAGAAAAAGAAAGAAAGAAAGAAAAAGAAATAGAGAGTACAGGTCAGCATGTCTAACCAACACATCAGTATATATAAAACTCCATACCTGTAGACCTTCATCTCTGTAAGAAAGGGAGGAAAGTGCATTTCTTTCAACCTTCTCCATCACAATTACATATTCTTCAGTTTCCTTTGCTTTGTTTTCGATGTTGTTGGTTGAGATTTCTCTGTTTTGGGAAGGGAAGGAATTTAATGGGTTGGTGGGGGGGAGTGGAGTCTGGGGAAATTTGACTTGGATTTTCATAAGGAATTCCTGAAGAGTAAGGGACCTCTACCAATGCTCCTGCAAGCATCTGTGGATCTCAGACTCTGTCTGTCTGTGTGTGTGTGTGTGTGTGTGTGTGTGTGTGTGTGTACATGCACTTGTAAATGTGTGTGTGCCCATGCTCAAGCCCACAGTTTTCTCTGCCAGTGAGGAATGATGGCCCCTGTATGTTTAAACTGACAGTGCTATGGGGAATTATGGAGACTGACATGGGAAGTTTCTTTTTAACAAGGAAAGACTTTTTTGTTAAGTTCTTTGTGAATTCCAGGGCATTGAAGATAAGCAGGCATTTGGAGTAGGCATTTTTGGTTTGTTTTGCAAATATGACACTTGCCGTCCTACACGTGCCGGATGAGAAAAATGTAATTAAGCAAAACTGTAAAGTTTCTTTTAGCCAGAATCACAAGACATGCCCATTTCGAAGTGCGTCCTTGGAGAAGCACCCTCTTACAGTCGCCAAAGTGGTGGCAGGAGGAGGCTACTAAAGGACCTACTGTGTGTCAGAGGTCACACAGGGTCTCTAGCCCTCCTTTCTCTTCTTTTTTCTATACATAATTCATTATGAATTTAACTTAAAACAGTAATAAAACCAATCTTACATTTGAAACTCTTTGAAGTTTTTAAAAAATGACCATGATCATATGCAAATCTGTAACAACTTCTTGGGTCCTTTTTCCTACTTTATCTCTTTCCATCGTCTCTTTTCCCCTAGAGTTTGTCTCTCTTTTTTTCCTTCTCTGTAGCTGGTGTGTATGCTCACTGGCAGGTTTTGTGTCCTTAATTTGCTATTTTTTCCTACATAAATCATATATTTCTTTTTCTTTTTGAGGCATTCAGGGTTAAGTGACTTGCCCAGGGTCACACAGTTAGTAAGTGTCTGAGATCAGATTTGAACTCAGCTCCTTCTAACTTCAAGTCAACTGCAACGCCATATTTCTTTATATTTTTGTAAGCAGTCATTCTTTGTTCTGTTAGAGGTCAGCCTTCACTTTCTGAGAGGAATCATACATAGCTCATATTCACATGCACCTTTCTCTGTCCCCACCCACAAAGTACTTTAGACCAAGACCAGGGACAGCATGTCTGGCCTCTTGAGGCAGGCCAATTGTGCCCTAGCCCCTTGCCACCTTCTCCCCAGCCCCTGGAGCCTGACCACCCTGATTGATGAAGATTCCCTAAAGGTGAATGTCCCTGTTTCCAGCCTGGCTGGCCAAGCCAGGAGATGAGGCAAGAGAGGATGTGCTGGGATACTCCATCGGTGGGCACAGGCATCCCCTCATCCCTTCCCCTCCCTCAACTTCAGGGTCTTCATTTGTAAAATGAAAGCAATTCCAGTCCTAGCCCTGTGAAGCAACGAACTATATACATGCCATAAGCTTCCTGAAGGGCAGGGTTCTCACCCTTTGGTGCTTATTCTGGTGCCCAGCACATAGTAGGTGCTTAATAACCGTTTGCTGACTAGTCAATTGGTTGACTGGAGGGCAAGGCACAGAACTAGTTGGTGTAGGAGGGGATAGAGGCAGAAACAGACTTAGGAAACTGAGCTGGGGATGCTCTCTAATCTAGCCAGCTTTGAGAGACAGACTACCCATGCTCCAGGTAACTAGGGGGTGCCTTAGTGCACAGAGCAGTGGGGCTGGAGTCCGGAAGACCTGAGTTCAAATTTAGCCTCAGACACTTACTGGCTGTGTGACCCTGGGCAAATCACTTAGCCTCTATCTGCTTCAGTGTCCTCGTTGGTAAGATGGGGATAATAAGATAAGGATTGTGAGGTTCAAAGTGCTCAGCACAGTGCCTGGTATACAGTAGGTGCTATGTTAATACTAATGATCTCCTCTTGCTCCTCCCATCCCTCTTCTCTCTCTTGTCACCCCACAGCTGCCTCCATCTTCTCTCTGAAGGAAATTCAGCTCCAGAAGGATCCGGGTTACCGGGGCCTATCCTTCCAGCAGTCAGGTAACATCATCTCTTCTCCATGCCTGTCCTCTCCCAGGTCTGCTCCCCGCTGTGGGGCAGTGCTGATCCATGCTATGGTTCAGTCAATGCCTGGTCCTCTGGGAACCCTGTCTGGAGGGAGAGTGGCTCCCCATGCATCCAATTAATCTAGATTCCATCGCCATCCGTCCGGATTCGCAGAACCTCCTAAACAGTAGCTCAAAGTTAAGAAAGAGTAGGTTGGTTTCCCCATCAAATATCCCAACTCCTTCCTCTCTTTCATGTGTTCATCCTTTTCTCTGTTTCTCTTTGTGCTGTACACTAGAGGCCTCCTCCCCCAACAGAGAGAATCCCACCCTTTAGGGTTCCCAATCTAATACTGTCTAACAAGGATGCAGCAAGACACCGAAGGCAATAGGCACATCAGAGCCCCTCTGGATTGCAGGGTTGGGGGACCACCTTTGAGGGAGATCACTTGGTCCTGAGTGACACCCTAAGCCCTCTAGAGAGGTGGGTGCCCTTGGATAGTTCTCCTATTTCATGAAGTTGCTTCACTGACAGAGATCCCCTTTATCCCAGGGTCTGGGTGCTCCTTTCAAGAAGGAAGTTTTTGTTTTTGTTTTTGTTTGTTTGTTTGTTTTTTTGTAGGGCAATGAGGGTTAAGTGACTTGCCCAAGGTCACACAGCTAGTGTCAAGTGTCTGGATTTGAACTCAGGTCCTCCTGAATCCAAGGCCAGTGATTTATCCACTGCGCCACCTAGCCGCCTCAAGAAGGAAGTTTTTATTTTCCCAAATCAAGGTTCCTCGCTGATTTCACCCTCTGTGTCTTTCAGGACGAGGGAAGAACCGAAGACAAAGCATCTTCTGAGCTCAATGTCTCCATCCCCACACCACAGGCCACAAAAGGGATGAGACACACCCAGCACAGCTGTCCAGGGCTGGGGTTAGGGGCCTCAAGTTGCCTACAGAGGATTGGGGGCCCCAGCTAGATGGGAGGGAAGTCCATTAGCCCCGTTGGCTGCTGGTGTGTCCCCTCCCCTCCCTTTTGAAAAACCTCTCCTGGGGGCTCTGAGCCCTGGCTCCCCCCACCCCCCAGATCCTTCTCCCCAGTCCCCGGGGCTTGAGCACCGTGGTTTGTAAGGGTATCCTATCCACAGCTCCAGCCTGACAGGCCAAGCTTGGAAATGAGGCAAGAAAGGATAGGCCAGGAGTCTTCCATCTGTGCTCAGGCTGGGGGAAGATGGAAGATCCCAAATGCAGGGCTGGCTGGCCTATATTCCCTGCTTCTCCTGGGTTGGAGGCTCCTCTGCACAAGGCCTCTCTGACCAGGCAGATCTTGGCTGATGCCCCTGACGCAGGCAGGGCCGGCTATATGCACACCCCTGCTGGCTTATTGGCACCTTCCTCGACAGCCTCTGTGGGAGGTGGGGAATAGCTTCCCTCACTCCCTGATGGCTTTGTTTCTTTTATTGCTCTACAGTTAGAGAAAGGGATGTTCTCACTTCCCCAGGACCCTGAAATCCTGGGCACTTGTCTCTGTGCCAAAGGTCCTTGTTCCCTAACCCCCACCAGCTTCTCTCTCCAGGCTGGGGGGAGCTGGTACCCACCCCCAGCCGTGACAGGAGGGCTTCCGTGCCTGGGCACCCCCAAATCCTTGTCCCGCCTGCCCCATCCCCCACCACCATGCTCTGTTAGCTCTGCCTCCAAGGTTGTTTGCTCCCCCTCCCCACCCCGACCCGATAGGGTACAGTGCCCAACGGCCTCCACTGGATGGCATCTCCATCTAATACCAAATATAGCAAGAGGCTGCCCTGGGGGTGCCTATTTGTTCCTGCCCACTCTACCCCAGCCCCACTAAGTTTGAATAAACTTCCTTAAATTGAAGGGTGGGAGGGAGCTTATTGTCCCCAGGAAGTCTTCTCCTTCCACTGGCCCTTCCCCCTACCAGCCATCCCTCACCTTCCATTTTCAGAAGCCCTATATTCAGCATCAGAATAGGAGTATCTGATCCCACCTGCCCCTGACTCCATGTCTGCTGACAGGGATCAGGACAGGAAGAAACCAGGTTAGTCCAGGGTCTCTTCTGGGCCATCACCCCTCTTTAGCTCATACCGCCCAGCAGTATCTGGTCTTGCTCCACCTGGCTAACTCTGGGTGCTGTACCATCATTGAGCCCTTGACCATCCTCAGCATACAAGGCTGCACCAGGGGATGGTCATGGGTAGGAAGCAGTCACAGGGCCTGTACAAAAGCCACAGTCAAAGGAAGGACAAGGGTTTTTCTGACCTAGGACTAGTCTCTATAAAGGGTCCTGCATCTTCCAACACCTCCCTGTCACTAAGGCCAATTATTCCCCCCCCCCCCCGCCAAGAGCAACCTAAAACTTGGGACACTTTTTCAGAAGGGGTAAATGGGCCTTGTGCCAGGGATGCACTATCCTCCTCCCCTCCACCCCATTTCCCCAGCCTGTTTTTCATTCTTTGCACCCCTAATTTCAGGGACATACTTTATGTCATCCCACTTCTGTGCCATATGAGGTATTGAGTACCACCCCCCATATCCTTGAATTCCCATCATCAACTCCTTGCTCCACCAAAGGACCAACCCCTTTAAGCCATGTTTATCCTGCCTTGCTTCTCCCCAGAAAGAGGACCTGGGGGCTGCCCCTTACTCCCTCCCTCCCTCCCTGAACTGTACTGTGAACGTCCTGTCTCCTGTCCTGTGACTCAGTGCAAAGACAGATAATCTATTTAACTCATATTGTTCAAAAAAGAAGCAAATGATCCCTTGAAAATGAGGTGATTTTTGTAGCAAGTTGATTCCAAAGAAAGGGGAAAGGGATGTGAGTGTGTGAAGAGCGTGAGTGGCTGTCAGGGTCTTAGACAGACATTGTTGTCTTTTTTTAAAGAAGAGAGAGTTTGATTTTTGTATATCCCAAGACCTCTTCTCTGAGGAGGGTTCCCTGACACCTTGATCTGATATATTGTGAATGCAACCAAGTAAAGGACCAGAAATAAATCATCAAGTCTGAAGTGGGTGTGATGGTTTGGGAAACTGGAAAGCAAGAAGCAACAGGTTCTGGGTTACCGCTTATTTTATCAAGGCCATCCATCCATTCATCTATCCATTCATTCATTCATCCATCCATTCATCTGTCCATCTGTTCATTCATCCATCCATACATTCATCTGTCCATTCATTTATTCGTTCATTCATTCATTCATTCGCAATTATGTATAAGGTTTGCATTAGGGCAAACTCTGGACTTAGAGTGAACTTACAATGGAATAGGGGAGGGGAGACAATAGCTTAGGATACTAGCGAGGATGAGCCATAGAAAATCTAAGAGATCATCTAAGCCAACCCCTTCATTTTACAGCTGAGGAAAATGGTATCAGGGGGAGGTTAAATGATTTGCTCAAGGTCATACAGAGCTGGGATTTGAACCCAAGTCCTCAGGACACCAAAACAGACACTCCTTCCATTGTACCAAGATGCCTCTCTTTCGTCCAATTACCTGTTATTCACTTCTCTATTTACAGATCGTCTACAAGCAAATGTTTATTAGATTTCTACCAGGTTCAGGGCTCTCTTCTAGGTACTAAGGTTAGAAAGACAAAAATTAAACAGTTCCTGCCTTCATGGAGTTTAGTCAGGAAAAAAGAACACAGATAAATACAAGGGAATGTGAGCTGAGAGAATATGAATAACTGGGGAGATGTGACACCCACACTGAACTTCAAAGGAACAGAGCTGAAAGGTAGCCCAATTCCTTTATCTTATAGATCAGGACATTTTTTAAAGTGAGGCAATTGGGGTTAAGTGACTTGCCCAGGGTCACACAGCTAGTAAGTGTTAAGTGTCTGAGGCCAGATTTGAACTCAGGTCCTCCTGACTCTGGGGCCAGTGCTCTATCCAGTGCGCCACCTAGCTGCACCAAGATCAGGACATTTTGACTTAAACAGTAACTTGGGGGCAGCTAGGTGGCGCAGTGGATAAAGCTCCAGCCCTGGATTCAGGAGGACCTGAGTTCAAATCCAGCCTCAGCCACTTGACACTTACTAGCTGGGCAAGTCACTTAACCCTCATTGCCCTGCAAAATGAAAAAGAAAAGAAAAAAAGCGACTGGGTCTAAAGTCAGGAAGACCGGAGTTCAAATCCAGCCTCAGATACTTGACACTTATATAGCTATGTGACCCTGAGCAAGTCATTTAACCCTCATTTGACCCGCCAAAAAAACCCACAAAAACAAACAAAACCGAGTAACTTGCCTGAAGAAATATTAAATAGA
This sequence comes from Dromiciops gliroides, assembly GCF_019393635.1. Taxonomy (NCBI): domain Eukaryota; kingdom Metazoa; phylum Chordata; class Mammalia; order Microbiotheria; family Microbiotheriidae; genus Dromiciops; species Dromiciops gliroides. The sequence goes on from NC_057864.1 coordinate 104,540,857, forward strand.
AGAACTGAAATTTCAATTAAAGGTCCCTGGCTTCAAATCCAGTATTCTTTACACTGCCCTCATACTCTCTCATTGGTAGATGAAGATTGGGGAAGGGGGGAGGGTGTTTGATTAAACAAAAGTCCAGAGGTGGTAAATGGAATGTTGAATTTGGGAAATTAGTCCAGTGTGGCTGAAATATCACCTGAGAGGGAGGTGGAGGTGATGTGAAATGAAGTTAGAAAGGAAAGTTAAAGCCAGATCATGGAGCCTCATAAGCCAAGCAAAAGACATTATAGTTTATCCAAGGGGTGATAGAAAGCCACCCATTGTTTTTAAGCAGAGGTGATTGATGTGGTCAGGCCTTAGGAAAGTCATTGTGGCAGCTGTATGTTATATAGATAGAAGAAGTAGAGAATATATTACATAATCACAGAATCTCAGAGGTAGAAGGAGCTCAGAGGTCATTCAGTCCAACCTTACCTGACCAAAGATCCCCTCTCCAAGGGGGTCTTCAAGCTCTGTTTTGAAGACCTGCAGTAAAGGGGAAATACTCTATTTCCTGAAGCAGTCCATTCCCCTTTTGGATGATTCTATAATTATTCACAAGTAGTTTTTTTTTTTGGTTGGTTTTTTCCCCCTTGCAAAAAATCTAAATTTGCTTCTTTGTGATTTCCGCCCATTGTTACTAATTATACCCTCTGGGGCTAAGCAGAACAAGATTAGTCTCTCTTCTAGGTTTGACGGCTTATTCAAATATTTGGAAATATTAAGAATGTTCTCAGTCAGAACTATAACCAAACAAGAGATAGAGAGGTTCACAGAAAGTAAAAGGGATAATCTTAGTTACATTTTTTAAAAATTGCACAAACAAAATCAATGCACCTAAGTTAGAAGAGAAATGGGAAATTGGGAGAGGGGAGTCAAATCTTTGCCACGAGTTTCTCTGATAAAGGTCTCATTTCTAAGATAGGGAACTTAGTCAAGTTTATGATAATAAGAGCCATTCCCCAATTGACATTTTTTTTCTTTTTCTTTTTTCTTTTTTTTTTTGACAAATGGTTTTCAGAGGAAGAAATCTAAACTATTGATGTCCACATGAAAAAAAATATTCTAAATCGTTAAATAGAAATGCAAATTAAAACAATCCTGAGGTACCACCTCACACCTAAGAGGTTGGCTGTTGATAAAAAAGGAAAATGAAAAATGCCTTCCTGCGATCTTCAGATGGCATGAACTTGAGGCCCTTCCTTCCCAGTCCTTATTGCCCTCCCTAGTTTACCCAAGAGTCTTTCCTAAAACATGAAAATCAGAACTAGACAAAATATAGATAAGTGTATGACCAAGGAAATGTATAGACTATTATCTCCCTGCTCCTACAAACTACCGCTCAATACAGCCCAACATGATTAGTTTTCTTCACTACCATTACACATCACTGAGTCACACTGAGTTTGCAATCCATTAATAATAATAATAATAATAATACATCTTTTCAGCTGAATTGTGATGTGTAGCGAGGCCACTATAATATTGTATTGGGGAAACTAATTTTTTAAAAACTTGAATGCGAGATTTTAAAATTTCAGTTTGGGGGACAGCTAGGTGGCACAGTGGATAAAGCACCGGCCCTGGATTCAGGAGGACCTGAGTTCAAATCCGGCCTTAGACACTTGACACTTACTAGCTGTGTGACCTTGGGCAAGTTACTTAATCCCCATTGTCCCGCAAAAAAAAAATTTCAGTTTGTTAGATCTAGCCCAATGTTAATATCATTTTGAATTGTGATCCTGTCATTCAGAGTGTTGGCTATCCTTTCTAGCTTTGTATTGGAAGATCTTAGAGGATTGCCATCTATGCCTTTATGTAGGTCATTGAGAAAAATATTAAACACAGGACCAAGCAAAGACCCCTGAGTCAAATCATTCAACTATAAAGGCAATTTGAATTTATTAAGCACCTACTATGTTCCAAGAACTTTGGAGAGAGAGAAAGGGGGGAGTGTCTATCCTCAAGTAGCTCACAATCTAATGGAGAGCTTAAAAAAACCTCGAGAGAAGATAGTATGAAGGAGAATAGATACTCAATAGTGTCAGAGGCTACAGAGAGGTCAAGAAGGGGGAGAATTGAGAAAAAGGCCATTAGATTTGGCAATTAAGAGATCATTGGTAACTGGAGAGAGCAGTTTTCATTGAATGATGAGGTTGGAAGCCATGCTGCAAAGAGTTGAGAGTGAGAAGAAAGGAAGTAGATGGGTTGTAGAGAACTTTCTCAAGGAGTTTAGCCACAAACAGAGGAGAGATAGAGGATATTTGGATGGATGGATGGATGGATGGATGGATGGATGGATGGATGGATGGATGGATGGATGGATGGATGGATGGATGGATGGATGAAGTGAGGGGTTTTGAGGATGAGGGAGATATAGGGATGTTTGTAGGCATTAGGGAACAGCCAGTAAGACAAAGAGAAACTGAAGATAACTGGGAGATTGAGGATGATAAAAGAGGCAATCCTCCGGAGAAGACAGAATCTTTTCCACAAGAATTAAATAGTCCAGAGAAGTAGTAATGAAGGTCTGACCTAGGGTGAGCCATGTAAGTAGAGTAAAGGGGACATTTAAGAGATGTAAAAGTAGAAACAAACAGGACTTGAAAGTGAAAGGATGTAGTCACAGGTGACTGACAGCTTATGAATCTCTGACTAAGGGGATCATGATGCACTCAGCAGCAATGGAAGAGGAGCGGGTTGGGGTGGGATACAAGCACTTCGTGTATGAGGACTCCTCTTCCTTTCGTGTCACCAGTAATATAGTACATGCTTAATAAATGTTTGTTGATTTTTTTAAATTAAGAGATAAGTGGACTAAATAAAGAGCTAAGGAAAAGTCTAAGTAAAATACTAGGAGACATTTGGGGAGAGAAAGAAATCATTTTCACATAGGGGAGAGGGAACAATCAAGGACAATTCTTTGGAGAAAATGGCATCTCAGTTGTATTTCAAAGAAAGAGAGGGACTTTGTTAATTTATTTAAAGGAGGCTGAGGGGGCAGCTAGATGGCACAGTGGATAAGGCACTGGCCCTGGATTCAGGAGGATCTGAGTTCAAATCCAGCCTCAAACAGTTGAAGCTTACTAGCTGTGTGACCCTGGGCAAGTCACTTAACCCTCATTGCCCCGCAAAACAAAAAAAGATAGAAAGCTACTGTCATGCATAAAAGAGGCTGAAGGATAGAAAATTGGGACAGAGTGTAATCCTTTTCCAGGAATGAGGGATGGTGCGAGTAATTGCACAGAGATGGGAGGAGGAGTGGTGGTGATGGTGGTGGTGATGACGATGACGATGACGATGACTAGCATTTATATGGTGCTTTAACATTTGCAAATCACTTTCCAATATTATTATATCCTCATTACAACCCTAGGAGGTAGGTATGATTATTATTCCCATTGGAGGAGAAATCTGATGAGGAAACTGAGAAGACAGAAGTTAATTGCCTTGTCCAGTGTCACAAGCTAAGTATGTGAGGCCATATTTGACCTCAGGTCTTCTGGATTCCAAGTCTAGCACTTAATCCAATGGGCAGGGATATAGTGTGCACTAGGTGGGGAGGTGTAAGAAAAGACTAGAAGAGAAAACTGGATGCCAGGCTAAAGGAGTCTGGGCAATTAGAAACCACCCTGTCTTTTCTAGAGTTAAAAAGTGACAGTGTGGGGCAGCCAGGTGGCACAGTAGATAGAGAACCGGCCCTGGAGTCAGGAGGACTTGAGTTCAAATCTGGCCTCAGACACTTGACACTTAGCCGTGTGACCCTTGGCAAGTCACAACCCCAATTGCATCACAAGAAAGAAAGAAAGTGACAGTAACATTCAGACAAATGTGTGGAGGCTAGATTGGAGGGAGGAGTCAATTTCAGTTGTTCAGAAAATGGCTTCAAAAAGGCCATTGGGTGTTTGGGGAACTGGGGACCATCTCACTCTAATAGGGTTAGGGACTGAGGCAGTATCTCATTGATACAGAAAACTCCTGGAGGAGGAAATTCCTCTATCAATAAAAGCCAGATCCTTCTTTGATTCTGAGTGTCTGAGTATCACATAGAGTAAAGCTTCTTAAACTGTGGGTAACTCAATGTGGGGGTCATGAAAAATTTGGCAACAGTAAAAGGTTACATATACCTATTTTGTATACCTATATACCTGGGGTCGTGTAAAAATTTATCTGGTGAAAAGGGGTTTCAAGTGGAAAAAGTTTAAGAAACTCTGGCCTAGAACATTAAGAAATTAATTGTCTTGCCTGGGGTCCCCCAGCCAGTATATATCAGAAGAAGGATTTGAGCCCAGGTCTTCTTGACTTTCTTTCTTACATCATCTTACCTCCCACCCAAATTGGTCAGTGATGGGGGTATGTTGGTAAATGTTTAACAACCAGCTCTCCAGGAAAAATATATGCAGAATACACTTTTAAGTTTAGCCTGCATTATTAATATTTTCTTCATAATTTTCTTAGGTAAAGATAATCAATAAAACAATAAATCAAGCTCTGCTTTGAAAAATTCAACAGTTGGCTCTCTAAAGCTGGTTAGAGCTGGCTCCAGCACATCCCTAGTCAAGGATAATATCAGGCAATACGTCTTAGACCTTAGACTCCTGCTTATGATTCTGGAAAAGTGCTGATGGTCCCCAAGTGTCTTCACCCCTGCCTCCTAGGGAATCCCTTGCAACACAGTGGGTGCTGAAGTCTAGGGATGCTGCATTGCCCTATCAAGGAAGCTTGTCATTAGCTAGAGAAAGGGTGAGGCTAACAAATCAAGGTACCTGAACCCAAGTTTCAGAATACTCCTGCCCCCAGCTCCACTGAGAGTCCTTTCCTTTTTTTTTTCTTTTGGTGGGGTAATGAGGGTTAAGTGACTTGCCCAGGGTCACATGGCTAGTAAGCGTCAAGTGTCTGAGGTTGGATTTGAACTCAGGTCCTCCTGAATCTAAGGCAGGTGCTTTATCCACTGCACCACTTAGCAGCCCCATAAGAGTCCTTTCCTAAGCCTCATGTCCCATCCCACCCCGGAATCTCTTCTTCCACACCTAATCATCCTCTTATTGCCACAATCTAAAGCTGTCCAAATCTATCTAAGGGAACATAATATAACAACAACAATAATAAAGTAGCTAACATTTATATAGTGCTTACTACATAATCACTTTATAATTATTATTTCATTTGTTGGGAGGTGGGTGTTATTATTATCCCAATTTTTCAGATGAGGAAACATGCAGAGGTTAAGTGACTCGCCCAGGATCACACAGGCAATAAGTGTCTAAGGCTGGATTTGAACTCAGGTTTTCCTGACTCCAGACCTGGTGTTCTATCCACTGCACCACATATGGTGAAAGTTCATGAAGTGGATAGAGTACCAGGCCTGGAGTCAAGAGGATCTGAGTTCAAATCCAGCCTCAGACGCTTATCTGTGTGACCCTGGGCAAATCACTTAATCCTGTCTGCCTCAGTTTCCTTATCTGTAAAATGAGCTGGAGAAGGAAATAGCAAACCTCTCCAGTATCTTTGCCAAGAAAACCCCAAATGGGATCAGAAAGAGTCACACAAGACTAAAACAACAATAAATACAGATATCCAATCAATGGTAAGAGAAATGGGAGAAGGGGGTAATTATTTATAGCTTGGTAGATCAGGAATTAAGTGAAGAATTATAGCAGACTTGGCAATGTCTATAGCAGATGTTGAGCCCACAAAGCCTTGAAGGAGGGGGGTGTCTGTGAGAGAGTGGCAGGGCAGAAATAAGCTAACATACACAAACATATACATCTATGTATATTTGCAGGAGCTCGAGTGCGTGCGCGCGCGCGCGCGCGCACACACACACACACACACACACACACACACACGTGCCATCCTGGATAGGACTCAGGACCTAGGGCTGTCTGTTCCCTGCCTTTTTTCCCCTTCCAGGAAAAAACAGATGGGCTTCCAGTCATTCCTGACACCCCCTCCAAGCCAAGGCAGTTGGCAGCACAGCAGGAATGACACGTCTTCAGTACCAGGTTGGCTCCGTCTTTCTCCTTGCTTGGACAAAGATGCCATGGGCGAATGGAGGGCCAGGCTTTGCTTCTACAAGCTGATACTTTTTCTCCCCTGCTCCCATTTCACTTCCAGACCCTGCATCTGGCTTTGGTGCTTTCCTCTTTCCCTGAAGTCCTCTCCAAGAATGAAGAAGGCTGGTTGTGCAGGGATGGAAGGGCACAAACCAGATCCACCCTCTCTCCTCACAGGCTGATTACATCCAGATAATAGGTCATACTTCCTAGGGTCCCTTCCTTTGTGTTCAGAATAAGGTAAAGATATTAGGCTTCTGCTATATCAAATTTATAAAGTAGAACTCGGCTGTTGTTGTTTGTCCTAAATTCTTGAAGAGGACCATGACATTAGGAGGTGCTGTCGTGACTTGCAATGAATTGGATTTAAGTGACGGAGGGCTGTGCAGTCACCAGCCTCACTCCTCCAGAGCCATCTGGGTCCAGTGGCAAGATATACATCCGGACAACTGGAGAAAGCCCCAGACGTTTGAGGCGATCGCGGTTAAGTGACTTGCCTAGGGTCACACTACTGTGTCAAGTGTCTCAGGTCACATTTGAACTAGGGTCCTCCTGACTCCAGGGCCAGTGCTCTCTATCCACTGTGCCACCTAGCTGCCCAATAGAACTAGGAAAGCCCTTTTAGCCAGCTTGTCATTTGACAGAGAATGAACCTGAAAAGTGAAGTCTCTTATCCAGAGACACACAGTCCCAAGTGACAGCACTGGGATGCTTCCTCAGATTTTTGGGCTCTAAATCCAATGCTGTCTAGTCTATTCTTCAAGATGTCACTGGAGGAACGTTCCACAACATTTCTCAGTCACCCACTCCAATAAGCCGAGCATTTATTAAGCGCTTTCTATATGCCCTATACAAGGACAAAAGAGAAGAAATATCTCCCCTTAAGGAGCTTACAATGTAGCTGAGAGAGACAACAGGTACATAGAAATAGGGGTAGTGACTCAACCTGTGACTGACTTCATTGGAATAGAGAACTCCCAAGGGAAGAAACTCCCTCTTTCAGTGCAAGTTGGTATCTTTTCTGTAACTTATAGTCTTAAAGAATTGCCGGGGCGGCTAGATGGCGCAGTGGATAGAGCACCGGCCCTGGAGTCAGGAGCACCTGAGTCCAAATCCGGCCTCAGACACTTAACACTTACTAGCTGTGTTACCCTGGGCAAGTCACTTAACCCCAATTGCCTCACTAAAAAAAAAAATTGCCTAGAACACTGGGGCTCAGTGGATAGAATGCTGTGCTTGGAGTCAGAAATACCTGAATTCAAATCCAGACTCAGATGGTTACTGTGTGACCCTGGCCAAGTCACTTAACCTCTGTTTGCCTTGATCTACTGGAGAAGAAAATGTCAGATCACTCCATTAGCTTTGTCAAGAAAACCCCGGGGCGGCTAGGTGGTGCAGTGGATAAAGCACCGGCCCTGGATTCAGGAGTTCCTGAGCTCAAATCCGGCCTCAGACACTTGACACTTACTAGCTGTGTGACTTTGGGCAAGTCACTTAACCCCCAATGCCCTGCAAAAACAAAACAAAACAAAACCCCCCAAAACACACACACACACACACACACAAAAAGAAAACACCATGGACAGTATGATCCACAGGGGTCACAAAGAGGCTGAATAACAACAAAAAGAGTAGGTTAAGTGACCTGTCCAGGGTCACCCAGTCATTCTGTGTCAGAGGCAGAACTTTTCACACAAATTCCCAGCTCTCTAGCTAGCTCTCCAGCCACTATGCAACACTGCCTTTCTAATATGCCCCTACACATGTGTATGTAAATACACACATAGACAAATAACAAGGGAATTTGATGGGGAGGGCACCAGCTGCCCCCTTAACAGCATTCCCCTTGATTTATTGAAAAGGCTTATAAGGCTTTAGGAAATTAGATCTGAAAGAAATAGTAGATATCATTTGATTTCCTCATGTTTACAGAGGAATTTTATCTCTCACTCTGAGCTTGTTTCCTCATCTCTCCAGTGAGGATAATAACCCCAGGGCTGCAAATATAGAGCTGGAAGGGATCTCACAAGAAAACTAGTCTAATTTCTGAAAACATACAGATGAGGAAATTGAGGCTCCAAGAGGTTAAATGACTGGTCCAAAGTTACATAGAGAGCAAGTATCAAAAGGCAGCATTTGAACACAGGTCTTCTGACTCCAGAGAGACTGAAGGCTCTTTCCACTGTGACCAGAATTCTTTCACTACCAACCTGAGAGGACCGACATGACAAAGGCAATTAATTATAAAACTTGAAGCCCTTTAGAAACATGCACTGTCATCCATTCTTTCTGTGGCTACCTCACTCCTGGGATCTTTCTTTTGATGTCTAATATGAATCCCTCCTGCTGCACATCTTGCTGGCTTCCTAGTAAATGCAAATAAGGTTCTGCATCTGGGTCAAAGTAGATGCTTAATAAATGTTTGTTGGAAAGCACTTCGAATGATATGGTGGCACAAACACCTCAAAACTGGAGTTTTAGGATGAATAGCTCAAACTTGGTTGAAGATGTGAGATCCTCCTCCGTTCCCAGATGCTGCTACTGCTCTGGTCTCACTCCCACGTTTCTGACTGTCCTCAGAAATTAGTTGGGTGTTATCCAAATTAGTCACCCATCTCCATCTTCCCTCGAGCTATTATGAGGTAGTGTTTATTCCTACCCTCAGCTCTCCGACTACTTTACTTCCTGATGTGTCACCCTTCTGGACTGCTTTCCAGTGCCAACTTCCCCTCGAGGGTCTGGTAGCCAGAGGATGGCCAGCTATTTCTCCCCTCAAAGTTCAAGAGTAACCTTGAAGGGTTGGATTTTTCTAATACTATCGATAATCCATGAGCTCCTATCCAGTGTGATCCCCTCGATACTGGTCAATTGATTGACATCAGTTCCCTTTCACAAAGGGATATTTACTAAGAAAGCCCAAATTTTCATATACTAGTGTTCAGAGAAGGACAACCAGGTTGAAAGACCTCAAATTTGTGCTAAGAATAAGTTGAAGGGGCAGCTAGGTGGTGTGGTGGATAAAGCACAGGCTCTGGATTCAGGAGGACCTGAGTTCAAATCCGACTTCAGACACTTGACACTTACTAGCTGTGTGACCCTGGGCAAGTCACTTAACCCTCATTGCCCTGCCCCCCCCAAAAAAAGTTGAAAGGATTTGGGGATATGTAACCTGAAGAAGAGAAGACTTGAAGGGTGCATGATAGCTACCTTTAAGTATCTGAAGAGCTTTCTTAAGGGATAGAATTAGTCGCGTTCAATTTGACCCCAAAAGGCAGAGCCAGGAGCAAGGAATGGAACATACAAAGAAAGTCAATTTGGGATAATGTAAGGAAGAATTTCTTAATAAATAGAATACTCCTCTTGTTTGATTTGGTACAATAAAGTGTAACCTCTTGTTTGATTTGGTTTGATTTGGTACAATAAAGTGTAACCTTCGTAACTCTTCTCCATCAAGACATGTCCTGCATAGATGTAAAAATTATACAAACTTCCGTGAAAGATATGCCAGAAATCACCTTAAACGGCGACATGCTGTCGCAAAGGTCCAACATAGTGAATCACAAATTCTCTGTAGATGGTGAGGTTCTCTAGATGCCATTGTTGGGATTCAAATATTGTTTGATGCAAACCTTAGAACACAACAGAGCCTTCCAAAGGAGATACATCATGACTCAAAGGAATGGGACAACCTGGGTTCAAATCTTGCTTCTGTCATTCATTATCTCTGTGACTTTGGAAGAATCACTTAACCTCTTTGGCCTCAGTTTCCTCATCTGTAAAACAAGGCAGTTAAATTAAATGCCTTCTAAGCTCCCTTCCAGCTGTAATTCTATAATCCTGTGCTTCAAGCTTCTCCACGAAACACTCATCTTTTAAAAACAAAAACAATATTCTTCAGTGACATTGTATGGTTATGAATTATGGAACACCACAATCCACGAAGAACTGAGGTTTAGGATCACCCAAGAGTTAGTCCTGTCCAGTCAAACAAGAGTAGTGTGGGACAGTGTAAAGGGCACCCTCTTTGGAGTCGGAGGACTTGGGTTCAAATTCTGCCTCTGGTCTGGAGAGTATGACTTCTGTGTTTTGGGTGTGTTTCCTCACAATGTCTCTCTCATGCAGGTCTCGGCATACATTGCCCCAGCAGTATTCATCTCAGACTCTGGCTTATTTGTCATTTGCCTAAGAGCTAGTTATGTTTGAAGAAGTAGTTGAGTGCGTGCAGGTAGGAGAAGGGGAGAACAGAGCAGCTCCAGCTAGCTTAGTGAGTCAACCCTAGGAATTTGCCCCGCCCCCCATCTGATCTTAGTTTGCATTAAGACAACAGTTTCTAGAACAGTTCAGAAAGCTTAATGGGAATAGAAAGTATACCGTTTTCTCAGCTGTACATGGCACCTTCACAAAAAAATGACCATTTTTGGGGCAGCTAGGTGGCACAGTGGATAGAGTGCTGGCCCTGGATTCAGGAGGACCTGAGTTCAAATCCAGCCTCAGACACTTGACACTTGCTGTGTGACCCTGGGCAAGTCACTTAACCTCAATTGTCTAACAACCCCCCCAAAAAAGAAAAAAAATAACCATTTATTAGGGCATAAAAACCTCACAACCAAATGCAGAAAAGCAGAAGTGTTAAATGCATCCTTTCCAGACTATAATGGAATAAAAATTACATTTAACAAAAGACTGTAGAAGCATAGGTTAAAAGTTTATTGGAGGGGCAGCTAGGTGGCGCAGTGGATAAAGCACCAGCCCTGGATTCAGGAGGATCTGAGTTCAAATCTGGTCTCAAGACACTTGACACTTACTAGCTGTGTGACCCTGGGCAAGTCACTTAACCCTCATTGCCCCACCAAAAAACAAAACAAACAAACAAAAAAGTTTATTGGAAACTAAACAATCCAATCCTAAAGAATGAATGGATCAAAGCACAAGTCATTAAAAAAATCAATTATTTTATTAAAAACAATGACAACAATGGGACAACATTCCAAAATCTGAGGGATGCAGTACTTAAGGGAAAATGTATATCTCTCAATACATACATCAGTAAAAGAAAGAAATAGAATATCAATGAATTGAGCATGAGACAAGAAAAAACTAGAAAAAGAATAAATTTAAAATCTCTATTTAAATACCAAGTTTGGAATCCTGAAAATCAAAGGAGAGATTCATAAACTTGAAAGCAAGAATACCATTGAACTAAGAAATAAAACTAGGAGCTGGTTTTATTTTTAAGAACTAAAAAAATAGATAAACCATTGGTTAATTTGATTTTTAAAAGAAAGAAGAAAACCAAATTACTAGCATCAAAAATGAAAAGGGTCAATATACCACCAATGAAGACAAAATTAAAGCAATTATTAAGCTATTTTGCCCAATGATACGCCAGCAGAACTGATCATCTAAGTGAAATGGATTAATATTCACAAAAATATAAATTGCCCGGATAACAGAAGAGGAAATAGAATACTTAAATAACTCTATCTTAGAAAAAGAAATTGAAAAAATCTTGCTGTAGTCAGATCACATCACATCTTGAATACTAGGTCTGGTTCAGCTGCGTGGCACGGTATAGGATGCTAAACTTGGAGTCAGGAAGACCTGAGTTCAAATCACACACTGACTGTGTGACCCTGGACAAGAGTAACTTCCCTTAGTCTCACTTCTCTCACCTATAAAATGTGCATGATAATAGCACCTGCCTCCCAGGGTTGTTGTGAGGATCAAATGAGATAGTGTGAAAAACGCTTTGTAAACCTTAAAGCTCCACCTCAATGCGAAATCTTATTAACCGGTCATTAAGAAGGATATTGATGGGGCAGCTAGGTGGTGCAGTTGATAGAGCACCGGCCCTGGAGTCGGGGGTGCCTGAGTTCAAATCCGGCCTCAGACACTTAACACTTACTAGCTGTGTGACCCTGGGCAGGTCACTTGACCCCAATTGCCTCACTAAAAAAAAAAAAAAGAAGAAGAAGAAGGATATTGATGCTTGCCTTCTCAATGCGGGAGAGGGGGGGGCGGAGGAAGGGTGGGAAGGAGAGAATTTGGAACTCAAAATTTGAAAAGAAAAAAAGGAATGTTAACATTGTTTTTACACGTAATTGGGGAAAATTTTTTTCAAATATTATTTTTTAAAAGGATATTGACAAGAACACATCCGGGAAGGAGAGTAAACAGTATCCTGAGGGCACCGGAAAGCATATCATATGAGGATCATTTAAATAAAATGGGGATATTTAGTCCAGAGAAAGAAGACGCAGCGATAGTTTTCAAATATTTGAAGATCTGTCAAGTACAAGTGATTGGACTTTGCTTTTACCCAATCCACCAAACAACCAACAAGCATTTATAAAGCATCTACTATGTGCTAGGCACTGTGCTAGGTTATGGGTATACAAATATTAAAATAAAACAATCCCTGCCTCCAGTCTGCTAGGGGAGATGTAGGCATGTAAAAATCCGTAAGTAATAAGAACTGGTTCTATGATTTCATTAGTGTAGGGCAGGTGTGGATGCCTCTAGGCTGCATGGGCAACACTCGGAGTAAGTGTAGTTGAACCAGATTAGAACGTCTTTGGTAAACATTTAACAAAATGAAAAATACAGTATCGCATCAATGATGTTAACATGTGGTTTCCCAAGTCAATAAGTGGCGGTAGAGGTCCTTAAGTACAGTTTAATAGCCCCCTTCCATTTGCATTTGACGTCTCTGGAGCGAGCAATCCCCAAATTCCGCACTTTCTTTACCTCTTGTCTGGGAGACTTGCCTGGGGCTCTAAGAGGCGGGGAACTCAGAGAGCTCTAAGATTCGCCCTGGGACAAATGGCTGGTGTGGGTTTGAGGCCAGAGTTAAATTGAGGTCTTCCTGCCTCTGAGGCTGCCCCTCCATCCGCTCTGCCTCTCACCTATATGGACTATACACATACCCAAAATATGTGTGCAATAAACACAAGTTCGCGTCAAAGAGCGGCACTCACATCTAGGGGCATTAGCAAGGGTCGCTCATGGAAAGAAGCATCTGGAACTGGGATCTGAAGAAAGCGATGGATTTGAAGGGCGGAGAAGGGTGGAAAGGGAGTGCGGTCCAGGCATGGAAGACAGCCTGTCCAAAGACTGAAGTTGGGCAAGCTTGGGAGTACTGAGGCAGAGCTGCGCAGGGGCAGGTTTCTGCTCTTCATTGGAAAAAGGAAAAAAAAAAAAGAAAAGAAAAGAAAGAAAGAGAGTGGTCCAGAAGAGGGAATCACAGAGACAGGGCTTTTGTACAGGTACAGATTGGACTAGATGACTTCCACCTCTGTAGTTTTGTGAAGCGAATTCGATGTTTAATTTCACTCAACCAGATGGTTCAGAATCCAGCCATGGGGGCAACAATGTGTCCACAAGAAAGTAAATTTTAAAATAAATACAAATTTGGCCCGCAGTCCATCAACACGTATTTATTCTGCCTACCTTTCAGATCTTTGGAAAGGAGAACATTTTATGACCAAACAAGAGATAGAGAATATTATGAAATGCAAAATAGATGATTTTGATTACATTAAATTAAAAAGTTTTGTACAAATAGAAGCAATGCACCCAAAATTAGAAGGGATGCAGAAAGCTGGGAAACAACTTTTATGGCCAGTACTTCTGATAAAGGCCTCATTTCTAAAATATATAGAGAACTAAATCAAATTTATAAGAATCCAAGTCATTCCCCAATTGAGAAATGGTCAAAGGATACGAACAGGTAGTTTTCTGATGAAGAAATCAAAGCTATCTATTCCCATATGGAAAAATGCTCGAAATCACTATTGTTTAGAGAGATGCAAATTAAAACAACTCTGAGGTACCACCTGATACCTATCACATTGACTAATATGACAAAAAAGGAAAATAATAAATGTTGGAAAAGCTGTGGAAAAATTGGAACACTAATGCATTGTTGGTGGAGCTGTGAACTGATATAACCATTCTGGAGAGCAATTTGGAATTATGCCCAAAGGGCTATAAAGCTGTGCATACCCTTTGACTCAGCAATACCACTATTGGGTCTTTTCCCCAAAGAGATCATAAAAAAGGGAAAAGGACCCACATGTACAAAAATATTTATAGCTGCTCTTTTTGTGGTGGCAAGGAATTGGAAATTGAGGGGTTGCCCATCAATTGGGGAATGGCTGAACAAATCGTGGTATATAAATGTAATGGAATTCTATTGTGCTGTAAAAAACGATGAGCAGGAGGAGTTCAGAGAAACTTGGAAGGACTTGCATGAACTGATGATGAGTGAGATGAGCAGAACCAGAAGAACATTATACACAGTATCATCAACATTATGTGTTGATCAACTGTGATATACTAGATTCTTCTCACCAATACAACAGTACAAGAAAGTCCCAAAGGACTCATGATAGAAAAGGCTCTCCAAATCCAGAAAAAAAAAAAAGAACTGTGGAATATAGATGGTGATTGAACCATACTATTTCTTTTGGTTTGGGTGCTGTTGTTTTTCTTTTTTGAGGTTTTTCCTTTTTACTATTCTCTTTATTCTTCTCTTATAACATGACTAATGCAGAAATAGGTTTAATGTTATATATATATATATGTATGTATATGTATATGTATATATGTATGTGTGTGTGTATATATATATATATATATCCTATATCAGATTACCTGCTGTCTAGGGGAGGAAGGGAGGGAGGGAGAAAAAATTGAAATTGGAAATCTTATAAAAACAAATGTTGCAAACTATCTTTACATGTAACTGGAAAATAATAACATACTTTTACTTTTTTTTTAAAGTGTTTATTCTGCAAGCATTTATTCATCCTATGTACCAGATGCTCTTGGGCTGGGAAGGGGGACAGAGGGGTGGGAGAGGGAACACCCGAGAATAAAATGATCCCTACTTTCAATGAGCTTTCATTCTACACAGGGAGACAAGGGCTATAAAATATGCTACTAGTATATATACAGCATAAATAGATTTTGGGGGGTGGGGCAATGAGGGTTAAGTGACTTGCCCAAGGTCACACAGCTAGTAAGTGTCAAGTGTCTGAGGCTAGATTTGAACTCAGGTCCTCCTGAATCCAGTGTTGGTGCTTTATCTACTGCGCCCCCTAGCTGCCCCTATAAACAAAATTTTTATACATATAGTAATTAAATACAGAGTAGTTTGGGAGGATGAGGATCTTCATACAGAAAATGATGCTTGAGCTGCATCTAAGAGAGGGTCTCTGTTAAGCTGAGGAAAGGAGGCAGTAGTTACAGGCATGCAGGATATCAGTGCAAAGTACTGGAACTGGGAAATGGAGAGTCACGAATAAGGAACAGACACAAGGCAGATTTTGCTGGCTCACCAAGTCCAGGAAGGTGAAAAGTAGACAAAATTATCAGGGCTATGTGGAATATTAGCAACTAGTGGGATAATCGATGCTTCCGGTAGGGGGAAACCCTGAAGCTGAGCTTCGAAGGAAATTAAGAATTCTTCAGGGGAGAAGTGAGAAGGGAATGCACTCCAGGCTTGGAGGGGAGCCTATAATGGTGTGTAAACTAGGGGTATCCCAAAGGGACATGGTGTTCAGGACAGAAGCGGATTTTCCCCACCTCTCTCCCTTCCCTATTGTTCTCCGAGTGAGCATTGTGAGGGCTGAATTAAAGTCACCCAGTTGCTTGGCAGGGTTTCAGAAGCCTAAGTGGAGTGTTTCCGGGTGGGAATGGACCCATTTTGTATGCTTACAACTTTTCAATAGCTTTCAACCAAGTCAGCTAGGATGGCAGAGTGGACTTGGAGAGTTCCAACTAGATTGTAGGGTAACTGCCGTGTCAGATGACACTAAATCCTGGAGAACCTTGGCAGTACTGAGTTTGTGGAAAGAGGCTGACCCAGGGCTGGGGGCCACTCAGGGCTGAAATGGCTCTAGGATGGTTGAATAGAGTTTAGATCTAGCTGAGATTACTGGAAGGCTTCCCCCACCTTAGATCAGTTTCACGTCTTAGTAGGAAGGAGACCGAGTTTCCTTTAGAAGATGTATTAAGGGGCAGCTAGGTGGTGCAGTGGATAGAGCACTGGCCCTGGAGTCAGGAGTACCTGAGTTCAAGTCCAGCCTCAGACACTTAACACTTACTAGCTGTGTGACCCTGGGCAAGTCACTTAACCCCAATTGCCTCACTAAAAAAAAAGAAAGAAAGAAAGAAAGAAAGCATGATAGAGTCATACTTCTAAAGTCATTGATTTCTCCTCTCCCCAATCCTGTCTCATACTAGTTCAGATGGGGAGGAGAGGAGAAAAAAGAGGATCATCTCTTCAATAGAGAGTGAATGCACTGGAGTCTTTCTCTCCCAGACCAAAATTTATCCTTGTGACTAATCTCTAGGCTAGAAGGGTCAATTCAATATATCAGCCCTGACCCCATCCCCAAAGCCTCCTCCTTCCATAAAACCCATTCTTCTTATTGACTAAGTTCCTAGGACTCCTTATGTGTCTTCTCACTGATAAGGACCCCACAAAGCTCAAAAAAACAATGGAAACTACGGATCCTAGTTTGCCTTCCTATCCCATCATTCCAATCTCCCATATCCATACAGTTCTCTTAACCCTCCCGAGGCATAACAATGCCATTCATCAAATCTTTGGTTTCCCATTTCAGAAGAGGACCAGCTAGGACCAAAAGGAGGTATATCTTCATCTGGGGCAGAACAGTTGGGAAGAGGAAGGATATGCATGGTTTCCCAATTTAAACTACTAGTAAACAGCAGAGCTAGGATTTGAACCCAAGTCCTCTGACTGAATGTCTAGTGTTTTCTCTCATAACACAGCTTTTTATTTCATAGGGTTATAGAATCAGAGATTTCAGAGATGGAAGGGGCCTCAGAGGTCATTTAGTTCAACTCTCTTACTTTATAGAGGAGGAAAGGGAGGTTCAGGGAAGTTTAGTGCAAGGCCATAGAGCTAATACGTAGACGTGTCTGGATATCTGTCTTCAAATTTAAAATACAGGCACCTCAGTAGCATCATGGACCTGGAGTCCAGAAGACCTAAGTTCCAAAACAGCCTTAGACACTTACTAGCTGTGTGATCCTGGGTAAGTCACTTGGTGTCTCTCTGTGCCTCAGGTCCTTCAATTGTGAAACATAGAGATAATGATAGCACTTGCCTCCTAGTGTTGCTGTGAGAATAAAATGAGTGTTTGCAAAGCATGACGTAAATGCTTGTTGCTGTTGTTCAGTCATTTCAGGACCCCATTTGGGGTTTTCTTGGCAAAGATACTAGAGTGGCTTGGAATTTCCTCCTCCAGCTCATTTTAAAGATGAGGCATACAGGGTACAGTGACTTGCTCAGGGTCACTACAGCTACTAAGTATTTGAGGTTAGATTTGAACTCAGGTCTTCCTGACTCTAAGGCCAGCCTTCTATCCACTACACCACTCAGAAGCCACCGTGATATAAATGCTAGCTATTATTGTTTTTGTCAATAATGATCAATATATGAAGGCCTGTCAAAGAGACATTAAATATCTTCTGTTTGGCCCCAAGGGAAAGTAGGAGCAACAGATGGAAGCTGCAGTTAGACAGATTTGGGCTTGCAGTAAGGAAAAACTTCTTAATAATTCCCAAGGTAGAAAAGGCTGAGGGATTGTGGGTTCCTCCTCACTCGAGGTTTTCTTTTTTTTCATAAAAGTATTTTATTATTTTCCACTTACATGTAGAGATAGTTTGAACATTTGTTTTTATAAGATTTCAAGTTTCAATTTTTTTCTCTCTCCCTCCCCAAGACAGCTAGAAATCCGATGTAGGTTGGAGGTTTTCTTTTCTTTCTTTCTTTCTTTCTTTTGCGGGGTAATGAGGGTTAAGTGACTTGCCTAGGGTCACACAACTAGTACATGTCAAGTGTCCGAGGTCACATTTGAACTCAGGACCTCCTGAACCCAGGGCCAGTGCTTTATCTACTGCACCATCTAGCTGCACCCCCTCACTGGAGGTTTTCAAGTCAGGTTGATGATCTGTCAGCTCAGTGATAGGCAGAATTCTTGTTCAGGCATGGGTTGAACTAGATGGTCTCCAAGGGTTTTTTCCCAGCTTGGTCATTATGTAGAATACTCCACCCCATGAAGAAGCATGAGAGAAAAACTTGAATGGGGGAACAAGATGGGTATTAAACATCCCCATTCTTAAAAAAGAGAAAGAGGGCAGCTAGGTGGCGCAGTGGATAAAACACTGGCCCTGGATTCAGAAGGACCTGAGTTCAAATCTGGCCTCAGACACTTGACACTTACTAGCTGTGTGACCCTGGGCAAATCACTTGACCCTCATTGCCCCACCCTACCCCCCAAAAAAAAGAGAGAGAAAGAAGAAAAGTGAGTCTAGTTGAGGCCTTTTTGCCCCATCTCATGATCTTCCCTTCACTCTCACCTCGGTTTTCAATACATGTACAAATATTGCCCAGTTGGCAATGCATTAAATTCCTAACACCTTACAGTGAATTACTCAAATCCTTTCCTCTAGGTCAGGAGAGATTACACCATCACATTTCTATGAGGCTGTACAGCAAAATCAAAATCACATGGAACTTGTTTTACACTCCACTCTGGGCTCACATGGAGTAAGGGTTAAAAGTGAAGGTCATGGAGGCAGCTAGGTGGCACAATGGATAAAGCACTGGCCCTGGATTCGGGAGAACCTGAGTTCAAATCTAGCCTCAAACACTTGACACTTGCTAGCTGTGTCACCACTTAACCCTCATTGCTCTGCCCCCCCAAAAAAGTGAAGGGTTTTTTTGGTGATAATTATAATTATATTAAAATGGCTAGAGCCCCAAGTACTTCTAAATGTCATATCAATTCAGCAAATGTCTTAGGAATCACAAATGGAGATATAGTAAAATATTTCATCAGGACACAATTGCAGAGCAAGACAATTGGAAAGCCCATCTTAACACCCATTCCTGAATGTGTATAACCTCACTCTCAATTTCCACTGGAGTATCCTAGGAAAACAGCTCCTCTGGGAATCATGTTCCCGAAAGAGGAAAGGTCTCTCCGCTCTCAGCCTTGAGTTTGACGCTCATTTCTGTTTCCTGTCATGACCTGAGAAAGAAGTTGGGGGTCGTAGTACTAACAAGTGTGGTTGTCCAAGCCTCAGAGACAATTCCCATGCTAGGCAAGGTGCAGGGGACAGTAGTCACTGCCAGAACAGTTTCCTCCTCCTGGAGAGAAGACATGCTTGGCTTCCTCTTCCTCTTTTATCAATGCCCAGGAGCCCCATGCCCCTTGCCCCATGCCAGATATAGTTCTGGAAATAGCTCACATTTAAGTAGCACTTTAAGGATTACAAAAGTAACTTCCTCAAAACAGTCCTATTGGATAGGTTTGGGGTTTTTTTTTTTGTAAGGTGACTTGCCCAGGGTCACACAGCTAGTAAGTATTAAGTGTCTGAGTCCAGATTTGAACTCAGGTCCTCCTGACTCCAGGGCCAGTGCTCTATCCACTGCACCACCTAGCTGCCCCGACTTATAAATCTTAAAGCATTACATAAATGTCAGCTGCTCTTAAGGGTGTGCTGAAGCCAGCCCAGACCAGCACAGCAATCTTGACATTTTCGGTGTGAGAATTTGTACAAATGCCACAAATCAGGGCTTTGCTGGTTGTCTGGACTTTAGGAAGGGGTAGAGAAAATGTCCATAATAAAGAGGAAACTTAAAAGGGTGCAATGAGCCCATTTTCTTCCACATAATCAGTTGTGGTTATTGTTACATGAGAGGAAACTGAGGCTCAGAAGTAAATGGGTGGTTACCTCGGGATCACGTCCTAGCCAGGATTAAAACCTCAGGCTTAGGACCCAGAGCCCAGAACACTTCCCACCACACAAAGGAAGAATTAAAGCCTAATGAGGTACCATGCCACTGGAAGAATCAGGGGTCACAAGAGCTGGGTTCAAATGCAGGCTCTATTTTCTGTCTGACTTTGAGCAAATAATCATACCTTTCTAGGTCTCATATTCTTCCTCTATAAAACAGGGAGGAAACTAGTTGCACAACCTACCCCACAGAGTTTCTGTAAGGAAAATATTTTGTAAGCTTATAAAACACTATGTAAATATGACCTATCATTATTGGTTAGAAAGGTTCATTTGTGCTCCCAGGGACACAGACTGGCAGCCAGAGAGTGGAGGTCTCCACTCTCAGGTTCTTCCAGCTCCAGGCTCTAAGATGAGTGGGAGGAATAGGGGGAGCCAAGGAAAGGGGGGGTGGGTCTTCCTAGGAAATAACCTCTTATTTTGCCTTTGTTTATTAGCTGTCCCCGTGGAGAGAAGCTGGCTGGGGACAACAATGCCGCCAGGGGCCTGGCCCACTGCCCAGAGCTGATGGTAGAACTGGGGAACAAAGGTACGTAAGGTTCCTATATCTAGAGCCATCGGCCCCCTCCAGTCATCAATCCGTGTACTCTCAGTTCTCAGTGGCAAGCCTCCCCCCTCCCCTTTTCATGACAGTTGAAAAGGAGGGGAGCTCCTCAGAAAGCAGAGGACATGTCCTTGATGATCCATGTCAGCGGTGGCATATGGTAGTCAAGAGACTAATGAAAGCTTAGACTGCAGCAACAAACAGTGCACAGAATGAGGGAGAGAACAGTCCCACCGCATCCTCCCTTGTTCTGTTCTAGGCACCCGCATTTTAAGAAGGATTGGAGCAAGGCAGAGGAGAGTGCCTGGGAAAACAGACACACTAATGCATTGTTGGTGGAGCCGTGTCATTCTGGAAAACAGTTTGGAACCATGCCCCCCAAATCGCTAAATTACGTATATTCAAAAGAGATCAAAGAAAGAGGAAAAGGACTCCAATGTATAATAATATTTATAATAGCTCTTTCTGTACTGGCAATGAACTGGAAATTAATAGGGTGGCCAGTCAGGAGAATGCATGAACTAATTATGGTATAGAGATATCACTGGAATAACATCGTGCCATAAAACATGATGAAAGGAATCATCAGTCAATAAGCATGGATTAAGCACCTACTGTGTGCTAGGCACTGTCTTAAGTGCTGAGGATACAAATAAAAAAGAAGGAAAAGATAGTTCTTGTCCTCAAGAAGCTTAATGAACTAATGAGGGAAGACACACAAAAAAGAAGCTGCAAGCATGAGGGGGGAGGTGGGGGGAAGGGAAGGCTCTGAGCATAGGAGCATGTCAGGGTCTGGTAGAAAGGAGTATGGAGGGGCAACTAGGTGGCGCAGTGGATAAAGCACCTGCCCTGGATTCAGGAGTACCTGAGTTCAAATCCGGCCTCAGACACTTGACATT
The DNA here is from genome assembly GCF_019393635.1 of Dromiciops gliroides. Classification (NCBI taxonomy): domain Eukaryota; kingdom Metazoa; phylum Chordata; class Mammalia; order Microbiotheria; family Microbiotheriidae; genus Dromiciops; species Dromiciops gliroides. The sequence continues at coordinate 104,562,219 of NC_057864.1, forward strand.
TACTAGCTGTGTGACCCTGGGCAAGTCACTTAACCCCCATTGCCCCGCAAAAAAGAAAATGGAAAAAAAGAAAAGAAAGGAGTACGGCGGGTGGGAAATGAAGAGATGGCTGACCTGGGAGCCCTCTAAAGATGGAGGCTTTGGGAGAAGTCCTCAGCTCTGCCCTCCAGCTCTTTGGTCACAGAGGGAGAGGATTCTAAGAGTAACCACAGGCTGTGAGGACCAAGGCTGATGAATCTTACAGGATGAGTTTCCAGCTGATGAGATTCATGATAGCGTCTGGTCCAAACGAATGCAGCTAGTGGGAAACGAGACAGTGGAGAAAATTTGTGTGGACTAATGCAGAGGATAGGTATTGTCTTCTTTTTGCTTCCATTTTGTATTCTAAGTGCTTGATAAATGCTTGTTGACTGACTAGCAGAGGGCAGAAAACTTAATAGGGACCTGATAGCTTTCTTCAAGTAACTGAAAGGTTATTGATTGTGAAAAAAACTTATTCCATTCTGCCTAAGAAGCAGAAGTAGGTCTGATGGGTAGAAGTTGCTTTTTAAAAAGCAGATTGGGGGGCAGCTAGGTGGCACAGTGGATAAAGCACTGGTCCTGGATTCAGGAGGACCTGAGTTCAAATACAACCTCAGACACTTGACACTTAGTAGTGACCCTGGGCAAATCACTTAACCCTCATTGCCCCGCCAAAAAGAAAGAAAGAAAGAAAGAAGGCATATTATTATTCTGACACCAGTAAAAAACAAAACAAAACAAAAAACTCCCTAACAATCTGAACTGTCCCGAAATGGAATGGGCGGCCTCAGGAGATAGAGGCTTGTCCCTCACTGGAGATCTTCAGATAGAGGCTAGAGAACTAACATATAAACTGCTTCCTGCTCAAGGACAGGTTGGACCAGATGGTTGGTCTCTAAAGTCCCTTCCAAATCTGAGGTTCTGTGATTTTGTACTGGGGACCTATTTGCTCTGTTTACCCTTGCTGACAAGGGCAGGAGCAGCCAGCCTCCTGAGCTGCTTGGACGCTGCCTTATTGTCCATTTGCATGAGAGTGTGCTTCCCCCTTCAAAGGCTTTGTCCCCTTGACTATGGGCATCTAAGCCAATGGTCCCTTGGAGGGGCACAAGCAGAGCCGGGATGGAGGTGAGTCAAGAGGGTCTTCCCCCACCACACCTCAGCAGGTTTTACCTTTCTTTCTTTCTTTCTTTTTTTTTTTTTGCTTGTTTTTATTTATTTATTTATTTATTTTGGCCGGGGCAATGGGGGTTAAGTGACTTGCCCAGAGTCACACAGCTAGTAATTGTTAAGTGTCTGAGGTCGGATTTGAACTCAGGTCCTCCTGAATCCAGGGCCAGTGCTTTATCCACTGTGTCACCTAGCTGCCCTGGTTTTACCTTTCTTTTAAAGCTGTTGCAACAGAAGCACAGACTCAATAAGGGAAAAGTTCAACCACAAAGTTCAACTCACTTTTTACCCAGTTTTTGCCTCTTCCGCAGGGTGACCATCCCTACGTGCCCCAAGCCTTTCTCCCCTCCACCTCCATCGTGATAAGACCCCTGATGTCCAGTCCCAAGGAGAAGGGCAAAATCTTCAAAGGCCAGTGGGGAGGAGGCTTCTAACTCACAGGTTGGGGGCGGGGGCGGGGGGTAGAGTTGAAAAGAATATTATGTTGTCTTGGGGAGGAAGGGAAAAAAAATTGAAACTAGAAATCTTATAAAAGCAAATGTTGAAAATTATCTCTAGTGTAACTGGAAAATAATAAAATACTTTTATAATTAAAAAAAGAAAAGAATATTAGAAGTCATCTTGTCTAACCTTTTTTGTGGAAGAAGAAACAATCTCAGAAAGGGCGAGTGACCTGTGCAAAGCTACAAGCTTGGACACTTAGTAAGAGGTAGAAATGGGACTCAGCCCAGAGCTTCTGACAATAGTCTGGCTGCCTTACAAGTAACCTGAGGCAGCTGAGGCTGGAGGGTGCTTCTGCTTTCAGAGCCCAGCCTTGGCTTGACGTGGCTTGTCTCCACCTTCCTTTTCAGTGTCCCTCCCCCCACTTCTAGGCTCCCGGGGTCCCTCAATTTTGCACCCCCCCCTTTCCCCAAGAGGTTGCACATACAGCTGAAAACATGAGATTTGCTATCAAAAGAACAATTTCCAGTGGGCTTCTAGGCCACATGGTTTCTAGGACAATGGAAGTGACCATCTCAGGCTGTACTTTACTCTGGTCATATCTGGACTCATGTTAATTTTTGAGTGCCACCTTTTGGGAAAACTATTGCTAAACTGGATGCTTTTCTCGGTTGGGAATTAGGGTGAAAATGTGGTGAGAGGATTGAAAATCATGCTACATCACTGACAAGACTAAGGGTGCCAGTGGTAGCACTGCTAGGTCTATATCCCAGAGAGATCATAGAAGAGGGAAAAGGACCCACCTGTACAAAAATATTTATAGCAGATCTCTTTGTGGTGGCAAAAGATTGGAAATAGAGGGAATGCCCATCAATTGGGGAATGGCTAAAAAAGTTGTGGTATATGAATGTAATGGAATACTATTGTGTTGTAAGAAATGATGAACTGGAGGATTTCAGAGAAACCTGGAAGGACTTACATGAACTGATGCTGACTGAGAGGAGCAGAACCAGGAGAACATTGAACATAGTAACAGCAATATTTGTGTGATGAACAACAGTGATAGACTTGGCTTTCTCAGCCATGCAATGATACAAAAAAACAATTTCAAAGAACTCAAGATTAGAAAATGTTCTCAACATCCAGAAAAAAGAACTGTGGATTATGAAGGCAGATCGAACCATACTCTTTCTACTTTTGGGCTGTTTTTTCCCTTCTTTTTTGAGGTTTTTCCCTTGTGCTCTGATTCTTCTTTCACAATATGACTAATGCAGAAATATGTTTAATGTGATTTTGTGTATATATATATATATATATAATATCAGATTACCTGCTGTCTTGGGGAGGAGGGAAGAAGAAAAATTTGGGACTAAAAATCCTATGAAAACAAATGTTGAAAACTATCCTTACATCTAACTGGAAAATAATAAAATACTTTTATTTTTTAAAAAGAAAGAAAAGACTAAGGGTACTTAGCCTAAAAAATAAGTCCCTAGGGGCAGCTAGATGGCGCAGTGGATAGAGCACCGGCCCTGGAGTCAGGAGTACCTGAGTTCAAATCTGGCCTCAGACACTTAACACTTACTAGCTGTGTGACCCTGGGCAAGTCACTTAACCCCAATTGCCTCACTAAAAAAATTAAAATAAAAAAAATAAGTCCCTAAAGAGAGGGTTACATAGAAGAGGGATTAGCTTTGTTCTGCTTGGTACAACTAGGAACAGTGGGTAGAAAATGCAGAGGGGCTGACTTGGGCTCTATGGAAGGGAAAAGTCTGATCATTAGACATGTCAAAAATTGGAAGATTCTTTGGTATTTAAAAGATAGGTAGCAACTCAAGAGGAGAAGAGAACACGGGGCCCCCTAGCTCAGTGTCCTAGGTCCCTCAGGCTTCATTTACTAAATCCCATTCATAAACACTCAAAATTCTCTTAGAAGAATAGAAAGTTAGGGCCAAAAGAGAGCTTTGAGATCCTCTAGACCAACCCTCTCATCTTACAGGAAACTGAAACCTCTGCCTTGGGCCAGTGTTGAATTGCAAAGGGGAGGGAGGGAGGAAGGAAGGAAAGGAGGAGAGGTCAAAACCGAAGTCTGCCTTCATTTCTTTTTATGAGGGACTGAGGACATTCCCCTGTCTTTTCTAAGATTTGCCTTTAGAGAGCAGATTATGAAATGATGCCACTTCCTTTTGTCTCTATAATATTTGAATAATTTATAAATTGCCCTATTTTCTGATTACCCTCATCCGAGATCTGACACTGACCTAACCCCTTCCCCATTATCTTGAAAATTAACACAATGGGAACAAGGAGAGAGGAGACAGACATCGAGATGTCCCCCATTCTATTTCTTTTAAACCCTAAGTTCAAGGGCAATAGCAATGTCGATTTGAATTCTCGCTAACAGGCCTGTCATCTCCACTCTGAAAGCTTGATTCTTTTTAATGTTGTTACAACCCTTCATCTGGGAATGAGAACCCCCAGTTCTGTTCTTTTAATTGCTCCCCGAGACTACGTTGTTCAGAACCACCTTACAGCTTGGCAGAATGGGCAGTCACCCAAGTTGATAAGATTTGAAGGGCTCAGAGAGAGTCCACACACATTAAAAATTGCTTGCTTGGGACAGAGATTCATTCATTTGGACCAAGCATCACCCACCTGGCCCTACAATCAGGAGGATCTGAGTTCAAATCTCACCTCAAACACTAGCTGCGGGACTCTGGACAAGTCACTTAACCCCAATTGCCTTAAATATCCAGGGCCATCTCCAGTCATCCTGATACATATCTTGCCACTGGACTCAGATGGCTCTGGAGGAGAGAGTGAGGCTGATGACCTTGCACAGCCCTTTCTCACTTGAATCTACTCCACTGAAAGTCATGACATCAGCCCAGTGTCATGGTTCTCTTCAAAAACAAAGGACATAGCAGAGAATTGGAAATTTAGGGGATGCTATCAATTGGGGAATGGCTAAACAAGTTGTGGTATATGAATGTGATGGAGTACTATTATGCTGTAAGAAATGATGAGCAGGCAGATTTCAGAAAAACCAGGAAAGACTTACATGAGTTGATGCTGAGTGAAGTGAGCAGAACCGAGAGAACATTGTACACAGTATCTGTTGATTGTGTGATGATCAACTATGATAGATTTAACTCTTCTCAACAATACAGTGATTCAAGACAATGCCAAAGGACTCGTGATGGAAAATGCTCTCCACGTTCAGAAAAAGAAATATGGAGTCTGAATGCAGATTGAAGCATACTATTTTCACTTTTGTTGTTGCTTTTTTTTGGTCATTGTTGTTTATTATTTCTTGCATTTTCCCCCTTTTGTTCTGATTCTTCTCTTACAACATGACTAATGTGGAAACATGTTTAACATGATTGAAATGTATAACTTATATCAGATTGCTTGCTGGCCTGGAGAGGGGGCAGGGTATGGAAGGTGGGAGAAAAATTTGGAACTCAAAAAATGTCTACATGTAATTGGAAAAAAATTGTAAATAAAATAAAAACATAAATTTAAAAAAGAACAAAGGACAAGCATATATACCTCCAGGAGGGGTTAACATTTTAAATTTCTAATACCTTAGAGTGGATTTATTTGTCAGATCCTTTCCTCTAGGAATAGAGTTATTTATATAAAGCTTTATAGCACAATGGAATCCTCCATAAGTGTTTTTTTTCTAATCTACTCTAGGTTCGCTGGGATTACAGGTTAAAAGTGGAGGTATTTTGGTGGATAAATATAATTTATCTCAGCTTAAAGTGGTATTAATTTAGCACGCCTCGTACTAACAAAACAGAATGGAATCAGAAGTGGTAAAATCTTTTACTGGGGGGGGCAGCTAGGTGGCGCAGTGGATAGAGCACTGGCCCTGGATTCAGGAAGACCTGAGTTCAAATCCAGCTTCAGACACTTGACACTAGCTGTGTGACCCTGGGTAAGTCACTTAACCCCCATTGCCCTGCCCCCCAAAAAAACTTTAACTGGGCAAAACTGCAAATAAAAACAATAGGAAAACACATCTCAGCACCCATTCTGGATGAATAACATCATTCTACCAGAATTTCTACCAGAATAATTTGGGGAATAGCTTCTCTGATGCTCCCCAAAATGGAAAAAAAATCTCTCTCTGTCTTCGGGATCAAGGCAAGTAAAGTAGCCAGTGTAGACATATGAGCTAAAGGCTGAATTTGCTGGCATCGTGGTGCTCTGATTCTTCTCTCTGCCCTTGACAGCGTCTCTCCCGTGAGATTGTGCCAAGACTCCTGAGTCCCGAGTATCACCATTGCAATCCTGGACACGGCCTCCTCCAACTCTGTGTGCTATCTTTTCTTCTTCCCAGAATCCTCCTCCAATGCTCTAAATGTGACATAAAAACACAACACGGCAGACACATCAATCTTGGAAGAAAATGGAGTCCTGGAAATTTGTCCCAGTAAAACGTCACTGCTTGGGTCCATTCTGGGAAGCAAAGCTCCCAGATTCCCCTCAAACAGGCACTAGTTAGTTGCACATGACAGCCGGAAGGCACCTCAGATGAAGAAACTGAGGCCGGGAGGTAGGAACCTTGCCCACAGTCATTCATCAATCCAGGCTCTAAATCCAGGTCTGCCGATGTTGGTTCAATGTTCTTCTCTTTAAACCACCACAGCACAGCACTCCTAGGAGGTGAACAGTACAAGTATCATGATACTCCTTTTAAAGACGGGGTGACCAAGGCTCAAGTTGAACTGTCACTATGCCCTGCATTGGCCCCTTACTTTCTCATAGCTACACTTTTGCTCCCATATGAATTTCTAAGCCTGGAATTCTTTCTGATTTACTCACCTTTTTTTTTTTTTGTCTTCAACAAATACATATTAAAAGCCTGATTGGTACTCAAAGAGATGAAAAAAGAATAAGACATTCCTCTCCAGGAGCTTCTGACAGAGTTGGAGAGTGGGGAAGAATGGGGGTGAGCTATAATGCAAACAGATGGATGGAGAAGGGAGATATTAACAAATTCCTATTGAAGTTCTGAAGGGAGGTGGTGGTCACCGAAGGCCTTTTGAGGAGATGGCCTTTATGGACGTCATTTCAGGTTTAGAGAGCAAAAGGCACAGGCAGGAAACTTTGTTAGGAAGGCTGTAGAGGATGTTTTGGGTTTTTTTTTCTGGGCCATAGAGAAGGAGAAAAGGAGCAGTGTGAAATAAAGCTGGAAAATTAGTTTGTACCTAAGGCTGAGAGCCTTGAGTGCCAGAACATTTGAATCAGCTCAGCAAATTCATGTTGCATCCCTATTCTGTGAGGAGAACTGACTTATGTAATGGGAATACAGTTGTGTTTTTTTTTTTAAGACACTACCTTTAAACAGTTTACACTCCAGTGTGTTAAGGAGTTTGGGTTTTATTTCTTTTTTTTTTTTTTTTGCTGGGCAATGAGGGTTAAGTGACTTGCCCAAGGTCACACAGCTAATAAGTGTCAAGTATCTGATGCTGGACTTGAACTCAGGTCCTCCTGAATCCAGGGCCGGTGCTTTATCCACCTCACCACCTAGATGCCCCTGGGTTTTATTTCTAAGATAATAGTGAGTCGTAGAGTTTCTGCATTCCACTGGATCAGGGATCCAGATCTCTGAACCTTCCCTGGACAGACTATACCATACAGGAAGTTTCATCCTCCTCAAAGTGAACACTTCATCTCTTTGTTGCTTCTTCCCATGTTAAATAAGGGGCTAATCCTAAAGTCCTTTTTAGCCCTAAATCCTGTGATCCCCATACCTAAAAATTGGATTGGAAGATTCTGTGAGAACCAATGGGAGGACAGTATTCCCGAGAAACCATGGGACAAACCCATGAAGACCAGGAAGTGAGGGCCAGTGTCCAATTAACCATCTGCGCTTTGGGGGAAGCAAAAGCTGTGGGTGGTGTGCAAAGGGGTACTGTTCCTGACCTTGTTGGAGTACAGTTCTGTCTCTTCTCCCTTGCCAATCCCTTCCCTTAAATGACTGTCCTGCTCATCCCACCTGGCAATGGCTACCCTCCTAGGGCAGGATGGCAAGGTGAGCATCCACTGAACTCACCCGGATATTTGAGCAAGGAGGCTCTGTATACATTCCCACCCGCTAGTGTGTTTGCCTTTGTGCTTGGCAAGCTGGGTGCCTGAGCCATCCAGCTGCGGCTCTTGAGATGGAGAGCCCTGATGCCCATCTCATATACAACTCAGAGCATAACCCCCAACCTACTCCTCCCTGGTGGAAACCAAACAATGTGGTTGCACAGTCACCTTTTTGTAAGGTGGCCCTCCCGCCTTTTATTGGTGAGGTAAGAGAATCTCAAATCCCAATTTAGAATAGCCTATACCCCATTCCCCTCCTCCATAAAATGTCTAGCCAGACTGAAGCTGGGGTCCTGAACCTCTTCCTGCTCCCACTTATCACCCAGTTCTTCCTGGGGACTGGATATCGGGGGCAGGATTCTCTCACAAATCAAGACCCAGGAACTCATAATCACTAAGGTGTTCCTGTCCAGCACGGACCAGGACTAGGATCCCATCCCATATCAGACACTTTCTAGCTACTCCTCTTAGAGCCTCAGTTTCTTCATCTGTAAAAACACAGAAAAATAACACTTGTAAATGCCTATATATCGGGGCAGGAAGAAAGCACGTTTCCAACCTTAAAGTCTCAGTTAATGGGAGTCAGTATCATCATCACCACCACCACCAATATGAATATGGTAGTTACAGAAACCACAGCACAGCGGATTCTGACCTTTAAATAAGGAGAAAGTGGATTCAGGTCCTGCCTCTCAGGCATACTGGTTATGAAGCTCTGGACAAATTGCCCAACCTCTCAGTGCCCCAGTCACCTTTAAGTTTATAGTCTTAAAACTACACACTACAAAACCAATCAACAAGCATTTATTAATTAAGTGTACCGGACACTGTGCTAGCAAAAGTCTCTGTCCTCAAGGAGCTTACATTCTAAAGGGGGACACAACATGTATGTATGTATGTATATAGCTATATTTATATGAATAGACAAACAAATAGTAGGTGGGTATCTATCTTAGAGGAAAAGATATTTGAAACTAGCAATTACAGAAAAGGTCTCATGTAGAATCTGGCACTTGAACTAAGTTCTGAAGGAAACCAGAAGTTCCAAAAGGTCAAGGTGAGAAATGGAGTGCATTCCATAACTGGAGGAGCAGTTAGTGCAAAGGTATGGAGATGGTAGATGGAGTTTTTCATGAGATAAACAGCAAGAAAGTCAGTTTGGCTGGACCACAGAAAGCATGGAGGAAAATGACGTGCAGTAAGATAGGAAAGGTGGGTCAGAGACAGGTTTTGAAGGGCTTTAAATGACAAACAGAGGAGTTCATATTTGTTCCTAGAGGTACCAGGAAGGTGTTGGAGTTCATTGAGTCAGAGAGGTGATGTGGTCAGTCAGTCTAATCCTTTAAGAAAACCTTTTTGAAGGCTGTGTAATGCTGCTCTTTGGATTGCTTGGAGAGATTTGAGGCAGGGGGACCAATCAGGAAGATTCTGCAATAATTCAGTTAGAAAGATGATGACTTGAATTAGAGGGGCAGCAGGTGTGAGTGGAGATTTGGGAATGGATCCAAGAAATGTGGTGGAGGTAAAAACAAGATTTAGCCATTGACTGGATACGTGGGGGAAATGAGAGTGAGGAGTCAAGGGTGACAGAGCTTGAAAATTTGGGTGATCAGCACACACTGTCTGGCTGACTAGAATGCAGATGTGCATTGATAGTTTCCTTCACTGTAAGTTTCCTACATCAATGAGATCCAAGGTCTACACCTAATCATAATACTCCTAAGGTTCTTTATGGCTAACATCCAGAAGAACTCAATCAACAGTATGTCAACAGAGAAGCAAATAAAAAATGTCGGTCATAAAAATTTGTTTATAGAAACAGAGGTGTTTATGATAGCAATCCAAGACCAGCTCATTGCTACAAGTAATTCCACATTCTTATCCTCAAATAGTCCATACCTATCGACCAAGGCAAATTATGTAAAGAAATGATAGAAACTATGTGACACATAAGAGCAGACTATACATATTTATCACCTAGGGAATATCTAGTAAGACATGACCTGGTGGCTGGAATTAGACATCAAAAGCCCATCACTTTCCAGAAAGTAACAGAAAAAAAAAACATACTACAACTATAGACCTCAAAATGTACTTTGGAATTCAACAATTTTATTGGAATCTGTACATGAAGACAAAAATCTATTTCCCACAATCATCCACTGACCCATAAAAAGGTTTAAATTAAGTAATTTATTTTTATAAGCATTTATGATCTTTCCCTCCAACTGTTCCCCCAATTGAACAATAAAAAACGAAACTCTCATAACAAATATGCATAGTTCTACAAAACAAATTCCCACACTGACCATGTCCAAAAATGGATGTCTCATTCTGCTTTTTTAAGTCCATCCCCTCTCTGGCAGGAGGTGGGTAGTATGTTTCTTTCATCTTTAGTCCACTGAATTTGTGGTTTATCAATGCATTGGTTAGAATTCTAGAGTCTTTCAGAGTTGTTTTTCTCTACACTGCTATTGTAACTATATAAATTGTTCTCCTATTTTTACTCATATCATGCTCATATCATAGAAGTCTCCTCAGTTGCCTCTGAAATTTTCCATTTCATCATTTCTTATAGCACAATAATATTCCATTATGCTCATCTGCCATGATTTCTAATTTGGGGCTACTATGAGAAGAGTTATTATAACTATTATTTTACAATCAGTCCTTTCTTTCTTTGATCTCTTTGAGAGTATTGGTAAGCCTAGTAGTGGTACAATTAGGTCAACGGATATGCATAGCTTAGTAATTGCTGGGGCACAGTTTCAAATTGTTTCTAGAATGGTTATACCAATTCAGAGCTCCTTTTACAATGCCTAGTATGCCCATTTACCTGAAGTTCCTCCAATATTTGCCATTTTTCCTCTTTTGTCCTCTTTGCCAATCTCACAGGTGTAAAGTAGAACCTCAGAGATGCTTTAATGTTCATTTCTCTAATTCTTAATGATTTGGAGCATTTTTATATAGTTGCTGATAACTTGGATTTCTTTCTTTGAAAACTGATCATTTTTGTTTTGTTTTGGTTTGTTTTTATCATTTATCTATTAGGGAATGGCTCTTAGTCTATGTTAAAATCAGATCCTAATATATTTGGGGTATTACACCTTTATCTGAGAAACTTGCTGCAAAGATATTTTTTCCAGTTAACAATGTCCATTCTAATTTTAATATTGGATATTTTGTGAAAAAACTTTCTAATTTTATATAATCAAAGTTGACTATTTTATCTTCTGTGATCTTCTATTTCTTGTTTAGTCATCAACTCTTCCCCTATCCATAGACCTGAAGGGTCCTTGCTCCTCTAATTTGTTTATAATGTAATTTTTTTATGTTTAAGTCATGTATCCATTTAGTCTTTATCTTGTTTGTTATATGGTGTGAGATGCTGGTCTATACCAAATTTTGGTCAAACTACTTTTCATTTCTTTTTATATCTAGTATCCCATTTGATCTTCACAACAACTCTGGGAAATAAGAATTATTTTTAACCTCATCATACAGATGAGTTAACTGAGAACAGAGACTAAGTGAACTTGCCCAGGGTCTTGTTGCTAATAAGTGTCTGAGGCCGAGTTTGAACTCAGGTCTTTCTGACTCCAGGACCAGCACTCTATCTACCACCTACCAGCTTCTTCTTTTTTTCCCACAAAAATCAATAACTATATAACTATAACTATAACCATTTTCGATACTTTCTTTTTTCAATATTAATAGTATTTTCCAGTTACATGTAAAGATAATTTTCAACATTTATTTTTTTAAGATTTTGAGTTCCAAATCTTTCTCCCTCCTTCCCTTCCCTCCCCAAGATAGAAAACAATCTAATATAGGTTATATATGTGCATTCACATTAAACATATTTCTGCATTAGTCATGTGAAAAAAAATCTAAAGGGAAAACCTCAAAAAACAAAAACAAGCAAAAAGAAGAAATGGTATGGTTCAATCAGCATTCAGATTCCACACGCCTACCAGCTTCTTAACAAAAAAAAACCCTCATAATTGTATATGCCATGACAATTTGTTAAGCTCTTTACGACATTGTCTCATTTGGGCCTCACAGTAAACTAAGAAGTTCATGCAAGTACTTTTATCCTCATTTTCAAATGAGGAAACTGACCCTCAGAGAAGTTAAGTTACATGGCAAGAATATAACATAGGGCTTCTGATTCAAAGTCCAGTTTAAATTCCACCACTAATAGCACACAGCTACTCTCTGTACAGAGTAAGGCTAACTATAGCCCATGTGTACTTCCCCTTATCCACACTTATTCCCATTCAGGGTGTCTGCAGGATGTAGATTGTCTTTTGTTGGTCTCCTGTGGTTAACTTTTTTCTTCACTTCTACCTGGGGCCAACTTCAAGAAAACCAACAGCCCACAGAACACCTGGACCACCCCCCAAAGGCTAGTCTTCAGAAAATCAAATATGTCAGTGCCTTACCCTCCATGACAGGGTCCCCTTACCAAACACTCTGGGAGCTCCCTCTACTTTACCATGTCCTCACCATCAAGATGTGCTCTTAGCCCCTAAACCTTGAGTTGGAAAATAATAGCTAAACTAAATTTTACCAAGGCATTAATGACTAGGCACTGCTGCATGTGTTGGAGGTAGGGAGTGGGGAACATTTGCATTTATTTGATTACTTTTGTTTTCTTTTAGTTTGGTTTTATGTGTGTTTTGTTTTTTGGTTTGGGGTTTTTTTTTTGCAGGGCAATGGGGATTAAGTGGCTTGCCCAGGGTCACACAGCTAGTAAGTGTCAAGTGTCTGAGGCCGAATTTGAACTCAGGTCCTCCTGAATCCAGGGCTGTGCTCTATCCACTGCGCCACCTAGCTGCCCCTTCTTTTAGTTTTTGAGACTGGTTCTCCCTATCGCACCCAAACTGGAAGCACAGTGACTTGATTTCAGTACTCATCAAGTTCTGCATTGCTCCATTCCTGACCTGGGCCAATTCAACTCTCTTTAGGCATCTTGGTGCCCTCCCTCCAGCTCACTCTCTTGGTGCTAAACAGTTCAGGACATTGAATTGGCTTAGCCTGATTCGGCTAAGAGGGCAGCTAGGTGACACAGTGGATAGTCTCAAGAAGGCTCATCTTCCTGAGTTCAAATCTGGCCTCAGACACTTACTAATTGTATGGGCGAGTCACTTAACCCTGTTGGCCTCAATTTCCTCATCTGTAAAATAAGCTGAAAAGGAAATGACAAACTACTCCAATATCTTTGCCAAGAAAATCCCAAATGGGGTCACAAAGTCAGACATGACTGAAAAACCACTTAACAACAAGCGCAGCTCAGAACTCCTGATTTCAAGAGATTCACCAACCTCAGCTCTCCTGGAAGCATTGATTATAGGCCTTCTCTCCAATACTGGGGAATGTTTGCTTTGTAAAAGAACATACTGGCAAAATGTAAGATGCCCTTCTATACTCAAAGTCTTTTAGCTGGGAGGACCTAGCAGAACATAGACTTGTACAGGCCTCCAATGGAAGAGATTAGGGGTTTGGTTCCAGACCATTGCCATCAAGCAAATACTGCAATACAGCAATTCACACAACGTAGTATGATAGGATAGGATAATTAGCATAGGATGTATTTAAATGGCAGGGCTTAGTCACTAAGCCTTAGTGAAAGATGGAAGAAACAGCTTGAATTTCTAGCCCTCCCACTGTCCTACCCAGATATCCCACGTGCCTGTGCCTGAAACCAAGACCTCTGTCCAGACAGTCTTTGCTTTCCAGCACAGAACAAATCCCACCTCCTCCAGGAAGTTTTCCCAGATTGCTGCCATCTGTTCTCTGACTCTCAGCATGATTTCTGACTGCTCCCATCTCCTCCTCCTCCCATCCTATTTCCTACCAAACTAGGAGCTCCCTGAGGGCAGAGGCTATTTTCATCTTTGTAAGGCTCCAAGAGTCTGCTCCACTTCATTTTTGCTCACTCACTCTATGGAAATAGTCCATGCTGAGGGGCAGACAGAAGCCTAGTTTCCAGCTTTACCACTGATCTGGTAAGCCACCTTGTGTAAGTCACTTAACCTCTGCATGAGGGGAGTCTCAGTCTCTGCCACCTTCATCTGTAAAATGGAAGAGAATCATCTGGCTCCTTTGCTAGTCTCCCAGTGATGATTACAGACAGAAATGAATTCTGGAATAGCTGTGATAAACCACAACAAGGACCCCGGCTGGAAACCTTGTTTTTCTATTTACTAGCCATGCAAACCTGGGCAAATCATGATGTCTCTGGGCCTCAGTTTACTGCTTTGCAAAATTTGGACCAGGTGGTCTCTAAGGCCCCTTTCAGTTCTGGATACTGTAATCCTATTGACCTTGGAAGAAAGGATTTATAGGAATTAAGGTCTCCTGGAAACAGATGAAATTTATTTACACTATTTCCACTAAAGCCCAGGCAATTTAATTCTATTTCATTCAACAAATTTCATGTGTTCTGGGAGAGCTGGTCACCCACAGTTTTACCTCAGTCCCTTGCTTACTATGAAGTCTTTACCATCTCCAGGTGCAAAGAGGAAGTACCGGGGGGAAGGGGAGAAGGGGTATGGAGGGAGTGGCATGGGGCACCTGGCCGGTCAGTCAGCAGTGGGGCAAATACTAGCTCATGCTTACAACCATACCCATAGGGTCTGTTCTTTCTCCATGGAATTAGGATGGACTTGTGCTTTCATATGGAGAAATATCACAGTGGAAAGTCTATGCCCCCCTGTCCCAGATTCAGCTCAGTCACTTCTCCATAATTTATAGTCTCAGAGAGTTGCCAGATTCTAAATGACTTGCCCATGGTCACATAAACTATTATGTATCAGAGACAGGACATGAACCCAAGTTTTTCTGTACCCAAGGCAAGCTCTGAATCCTTTTTTTAAAAAATAATTTAATTTATTTTAATTTTTTCCAATTACATATAAAGATTTTTTTTTAGTTCCAAATTTTTTCTCACACCCTCCCTTCCTTCCCCCCTTCTCAAGGTCAGCAAACAATCTGATATAGGTTATACATTTCAATCATGTTTAACATATTTCCACATTAGTCAGAATTAGTAAGAGAAGGATCAGAACAAAAAGAAAAAAATGCAAGAAAGAATAAACAAGAACAGTAACGAAAAAGCAACAACAAAAGTGAAAATAATATGCTTCGATCTGCATTCAGATTCCACAGTTCTTTTTCTGGATGTGGAGGGAATTTTCCACCATAAGTCTTTTGGCATTGTCTTGCTGAGAAGTTAAGTCTATCATAGTTGATTATCCCACAGTGTTGTTGATACTGTGTACAATGTTCTCTTGGTTCTGCTCATTTTACTCAGCATCAATTCATGTAAGTCTTTCCAGGTTTTTCTGAAATCCATCTGCTTATCATTTCTTACAGCACAATAGTATTCCATTACATTCATATACCACAACTTGTTTAGCCATTCCCCAATTAATGGGCATCCCCTCAATTTCCAATGGCAAGCCCTGAATCCTAAAAGGCTCAGTGCCTTTCTTTTCTCATGGTATTTCAGTCAACAGTCAGTCAAAAACATTTATTAAATACCTACTCTTTACTACAGTGCCTGATCTCAAAGTGCTCACTATCTAATGGGGGAGTAGGGTGGAAATAGGCAAAGATGTACAAAGATGTACAAGGTATATGGGAGACAAAAAGAAGGGAGGCACTGGTATGAAGGGAGGTGAGGAAAGCTTATTGCAGAGGATGGGATTTTAGATGACAACGTAAGGTGGCCAGGGAAATTGAGGTAGAAATGAATAGGGAGGATGTCCCCAGGCCTGGGGGATAGCCAGTAAAAGTGCCAGGAGTCCAGAGGTGGAGTTTTGGGAACCACAAGAAGGCCAGTGTCACTGTATCACAGCATTCATGGTGGGGTGTAATGTGTAAGAAGACTGGTAAGGTAGCAAGAGGCTGGGTTATTGAGTGCTTTGAATGCCAAACAAAGGGTTTTATATTTGATCCCGGAGCCACTGGGAGCCACTGTATTTGATTGAATTGTAGGGGGGAAAGGGAGGAGAAAGGGGGTAAAGGGGGAGGGAGAGAGAGGGAGGGGGAATGAGATCTGCACTTCAGGAAGGTCAGTTTTACAGTTGAGTGAAACATGAATTGAAGTAGATATTTATGTAAAACTGCATGAGGTATCCATATGTGAGCATTCCAGATTTTGTAGTCCAAGGTCAGATACTTCATCTGCCCATCTGGCTGTCTGTGGAGATCCATGTGCAGGCAGATCCTTAACCAGTGATGATGAGAATGGTGTTCTGCACAAGCTGCTATACCCTTGGGGAAGCCTGAGGGTTGTAGGAGAGAGTGACTACCTTGAGATAAAAGTCAGGAGATCCTGACTACCTGTGTGACTTTAACCTTGTCCTTTGACCCCTCTACCCATCAGTTTCCACCTCCAGAAAAGGGGAGTGACCTCTAAGATTCCCCCATAGTTCTAACAATCAGAACAGTCAGAATCTAACAGTCAGAAGACCTGGGCTCAAGTGTCAGCCCTTAACAAACTGGAGTGGGGGGGGGGGGGGGCAATGGTTTAACCCCTTATTTAACTGACTCCTCTGTCAATTGCAAAGGCTGTTCATTTTTGTGGTCTCCCTCACAGAGACAACCACGCACAATCTCTACATAAAAGCGAGCTGCTATTGTTATTCTAATCTGCCCTTAAGTGGGATGTAATTGCCTCGCTCCCCCTCCTAAATAAAAAGAAGTTGAATTTTCATAACCCATCATGTAAGTTGGGTATAGAAGGAAGGTATTATTATCTTTATTTTAAAGACAGAGAAACTGAGGCTTCAGGGAAGTTAAGTGAAGCTTCCAAGGTCACAAAAGCTAGTAAATACTGAAGCCAAGATACCTGTCCAGTACTTCTAACTACAAGTCCAGGGCTCGATCTTCTACTCAATGCTATTTATTTATCTATCTAGTTTTCTATTCATTCATTTATTTATTTTTACTCAACGCTATTTAAATCTTACCAAGTCCCCTTCCTTTTGGAAAAGTGGATACTTTCCCATCCAATGGTATTATTCTAGTCACTCCACTGTTGAGGAAGGGAACGAGAAAGAGAAAATGAGCCTCAAGTCCTTGTCTTTTCTCCTCTCCCCAGCACTCCTTTCCAGTCTGGGAGTTTGGCTCAAAGACCTTAATCTCATCAGAACTGGCTCAAGGAGGGAATAATATACACACTCAATTGGGTGGAGTAATCTATCTAACCCTGCAGGAAAATAGGAGGGGAAGGGGATAAAGAGAGAGGGGCAAAAGAAGGGAGGGCAGATTGCAGACAGAAGCAAATCCCTTTTGAAGAGGGATAGAGTGAAAGAAGATAGATAATCGAGTAAATATCATGGGGAAGGGAATGGGATAGAGGGAAACAGTTAACAATAATAATCGTGAAAAAAAGAAAAGGGGGGGAAATTGTACAAAAAATATTTATAGCAACTCTTTGTGGTGGCTAAGAATTGGGAATCAAGGGGATGTCCATCAATTGAGAAATGACTGAAGAAGCTGTGGTATATGATTGTAGTGGAATGGTATTGTGCTATAGGAAATGACAAGCAGGATGATCCCAGAAAAACCTGGAAAGACTCATATGAACTGATGTATAGTGAAGTCAGCAGAACTGGGAGGACATTGTGCATAGTGACCGAAGTATTATTCAACGAGTAATGGTGAATGACAACTACTCTCAGCAATACAATGATCCAAGACAATCCCAAGGGACTAATGATGAAGCATACTATCCACTCCCATAGAAAGAATGGATAAAAAGAGCACTTGTGGATTGTACATATATAACCTATATCAGATTGGTTGCTGTCTTGTGGAGGGGCGAGGAAAGGGAGGGAGGGAGAAAAATTTGGAACTCTAAATCTTATGAAAATTAATGTTGAAAACCACCCTTACATGTAACGGGAAAAAATAAAATAAATGTTTGTTGCATTGGAAAAAAATGTTTCTGCCTTATTTTAAGGCTGCTTCACTCAAGGCTGGTAGTTGGAGACCTGGGTCCTCTCGACTTTCCAACCAGGACAAAGAATGCGTAACCAACTCCCTCCCAGTCACTTGTACCTCAGTTTACTCAGCTGCGGTATGGCATCTGAGTCCTCTAAACCCCAGGGAGGCATAAAGAGGCACATGGACTGAACCGGAATTCAGTTCAGCTCAATTCAACAAACACTTATTATGTGCCTACTTCGCGAAGCAGGTATTGTATTACCAGGAGCCGGTAATACAAAGGCAAAATGAAACAGTCCCTGCTCTCAAGAAGTTTACACTCTGCTAGAGGAATGCGATAGGTCCAAGGACAAATATGACATTTAGAGAGATACAAGGAGATTTGGACTCCAGTTCGCCCTCTGCCATTAATGAGCTGTGTGACCTTAGGCAACTACTTCACGTCTCTGGGCCCCAGTTTCCCCATCTGTAAAATGCGGGAGTTGGACTAGAGGAGGACCGCTAAAGTCCTTTCCAATTCTGACATTCTGTTAGTCCGTGGTTCCTGGAAGGGGGCTGGGCGGTACTCTAGTCCGCACCAGGAAGGAACGGGACAGGATGCGGGGTTAGGGACAGCCCCAGCTGGAGTCAACACACCACCCGCATTCTACCCCCCACCTCCTCTCCGCTCCGGGCCCTACGGGGCCCGTGGGCGGGGCGAGCTCCGGCCCCCTGGGCTTAGCCGGGCTCCTCCCCCCAGGCGCTCGGCGCTCTTAGCTGGCAGCCCTGGGAGTCCGGCCCGCCCGGGCAAGCGGGGGAGAGAGGCGAGCAGCGCCATGGGCTGTCACGGCCACATCTCGGGCTTGTTCCGCCGTAACCTGCAGCCCACGCTCACCTACTGGAGCGTCTTCTTCAGCTTCGGCCTCTGCATCGGCTTCCTGGGGCCCACGGTGTCCGACCTGCGCTGCCAGACTCACAGCTCGCTGCCCCAGATCTCCTGGGTTTTTTTCTCGCAGCAATTCTGTCTCCTGCTGGGCAGCGCTCTGGGGGGCATCTTCAAGAAGACGTGAGTGATCGGCCCTCCTCCTCCTCCCTCCATCTCTAACCTTTCTTCCCCTTCTCTCATCCCCTGACTCTCCCTCTCCCCATCTAGTTATTCTCTCTCCTCCCCCTTCTCCGTTTCTTAGGAGCGTAGGAAAAGAGCCCTGGGTTGGAAATCGGAAGAAGTGGGTTCGAATCCTACTTTTACCGACTGCTACCTAGAGATCTTAAGCACATCCCTTTGCCTCTCAGATGCTTTTTAAAAATGAGGGGTTTGGACTAGATTTTCTAAGGCCCCTTTCAGCGCTGACATTCTGCCGTCCTCCTCCTCCTCCGTCTCCTTTCCCTTCTCGGCAACCCTTCCTCACTCATCTCTTCACCCGTGCCTAGGACTGGCAGGTTGCCCCCTGTCTTCTGACAGTCCTGCCGCTCTCCCTTCCAGCTGGTCCAGGTGTTTCTAGCCTCCATGACTCTCTCCCCTATCTCCACTATCCCCAGAATTTTTTTCTTTCTAGTTGAAATATTGGCAGCTCCCAAGGTGACTTCTGGATTATTTATTTTCTTGATCTCACTAGAGTGTGGTAAAAAACCGTTCTCCACCCTCCCATCCTCACCTGGGAGGGGGGTGGGCGGAGATGGAAATAGTGGTGATGTGGTTTTCAGAGTAGAGAATAGAAAGGGGGGCGGGAATCGGAATGAGGTCACCATCGCTACTCTCCCCTTCTCAGATGAATCTAGGTTTTTGTAACTACCTACCTGCTGCCAGAGGTGAATTTTAAAGAGACCTGTAAAACGAGGGGGTTGAACTACTTCCGGCTGTAACATTCTATAGTTCTGTGTCACCAGAGGCTGGCAAAGGTGAAAGTGTCAGCTGAGGGGCAGGTGGAAGGAGGTGCGGGCTTGCACCCCTCCCTCCAGACAGCGCCAAGGCATGAAAGCAAGTCTCCCTGAGGAGAAATCGGCGACCGTATTGCTCTCCACTGTGATAAGTTGGGCCACTCTCTCTCTTACCTCTCCAGGTACTGAGAGAACTTTCATTTAGGTCTCTTCTCTTGAAAAAGCCTGGGTTTGGCTGGCGTGGGTGGCGGTGGGGGTGGGCATCCTAGGAAATAGAAAATCCTTCCTTCCCACTTATATACCTGTGATGAGCCCCATTGGTTGCGGGGGAGGGGGCGGCGGGCCTCTGACTTGTATAGAATCCTAATAGCATTAGAGTGTGAAGGGCCCTTAAAAAGCATTTGGGCAACTGCAATGTAAAGGGAAGGAATAAAAACAAAACAAAACAAAATAAAATGAATGCCATTTAATGATAACAGCCAAGTTTGGCCCTAAGAAACACATCCTTCCCTGTGCAGAGTTGAAAAGTAGATTGGTGGTGTCTATGTGTCTGGAATAATGCCTATACTGTCAGGCTAATCATATCTTTCCTCACAACAAGCCTGTAAAGACACGGGGTCATAGCATCAGAAATTGAGATTTTAAAAGGACTCTAAGAGATCACCTCATTCTATCCCTTCAGTTTACATATAAGGAAACAGGACTTGCCTCCTTCATACATGTAGTAAGTGTCAGAGGTGGGGTTCGAACTCAGGTCCAAGTCTTCCAACTTCATTTCTCTTTCCACTGCACTGTGATGCTAATTAATTTTGCAGAGCTACTACTCCACCCCCAACAACCCCTTTCCTTTTTTTTTAATCAACTGTTAAAATGAATGACTCTAAGTAGGGGAGTGGGGGAAGGGATACATTTGGAAATGAAAGTCATATAAAACTGAAAGTTATCAATAATTTTAATCGAGAGAAAAATAAATTATCTAATCCAACCTCCTAATCTTTTCAGATGAGGGCATGGTGGCCCAGAGAGGGCATATGACTTTGACACAAACCAGGAATGTTTAAAGGTTACTTGTCCAAGGTCACATAAGGACTTAGTGAAGGAGCTGAGCCTAGAATCTTGGTTTGCAGTCTCCTAGACCAGGGAGGTAGGAACAGTTTGCCATGTACCAGCTCATATGATATTGAGATTCTCTGTCCTGGATGCCAGAGTTCTGCCTCCCCTTCTGAAATCAAGCTCAGATATGTAACATTCACTGCTTTAGGACCTAGCTTCTTAAACTGTGGGTCAAGACCCCATATGGGGTCACATAATTGATTGTGGGGGTCCATGAAAATGTGGCAACAGTAAAGGGTTATGTTTGCCTATTTTATATTACCTATATACCCGGGGTCAGTAAAATTTTCTCTGGTGAAAAGGGCTCGTGGGTGGAAAAAGTTTAATAAGCCCCATTCTAAGACAAGGGGATCATCTTGTTTTCTTCTTGCACTACCCACCTCTGTAGCCTTGCCGCTCAAGAAGTCCCCTTGGAACCCACTCAAGAACATGCTCAAATCATTGAGCAAGTGTCAGAGCTAGAAAGGGATCTGAGGGACATATCTCCAACCTGCTTGTTTTTACAGATGAAGAAACTGAGGCCCAGAGTCATGAAGTCATTCACCTAAGGTCACAGAGGCACTGGGTAGGAGAGTTATGATTCAAACTCAGGTTGTCCAACCTTAACTCCAGTGCTTTTCCCGACAACATCTTGAGTTTTTCCATCACGTCTGAGGCTTTGTGACCCCATGTGGCATCTTCTTGGCAAAGATACCAGAGGGGCTTGCCATTTCCTCCTCTGGCTCATTTTACAGATGAGGAAACAAGACAAACAGGGTGAAGTGACTTGCCCAGGGTCACACAGCTAGGGAGTGTCTGAGGTGGAATTTGAATTCCAAGCCTGGCACTCTATCCACTGCACCACTCACCTGCCACCTCTATACAACATATCCCCCAAAAGATCTGTTGATGTAGTGGGTGGGCGTGGGAAGGTTGGAGAGTTAATGGATAAAATTCTTCCCACTTGATAACTATAGGACACTATGATACAAGAAAGATTGAGAGACTTGCCCCATTTCACGCAGAAAGTTTCAGGGATGAGTTGGTGTTATTTTATCCAGATTTCCATAATCCCAATCTATGACAGAGGTCCCCTAAACTATCTCTCCCTCTGTCCAGTGGACTGGTCTATGAAAGAAGAAAGAGATTCAGCTCTCTCCCAAGGGAAACAGGGGCAGTACAGGGTATGGGGAGACTTTCCCCAGAGAGGGGATAGAGGAACATGAGAAACAGCCCTAATCTCACTGAGCTTTCACTTTGATGGCTAAGGAAACAGAGGTGTGCCTACAGGTTTGCCTCGCTTTACAAAAATCTAAATTTATGAAAGGAAACTTTATACAGAGTCATAAGAGGAAGAGAGAGAGGGGACCTTTAGAAAAGAAGCTCCTCTGACTCTCTTAGATGTTTTTTATAAGAGGTTGAGGAAATAGAGAAACTGAAGGCATGCTTACATGGGCTATTCAGTGTTGTGTTAATAAATGTTTACCAACCACCTCTCTGGAGAAAAATTATGTCTCACGACACACTTTTAAGTCTAACTTGAATTCTTAATTTTTTTCTATCACTTTCTTAAGTCTGAATAATCGACAAAACAATAAATCAAACCCAGATTTGTAGTATTCACCAAATTCTTAGGTGCAAATGCTTATACTGAAAATTTAACAATCAGCCCTCAAGAGCCAGTAGATGCTGGCTCCAGCATGTCCCTGACTGTCCACTGGAGAAAAACCAGAAATTAAACAAAAGATCATCTGAAATGATAATGTAAGCCAGTGGAAAATGTGATTTGATTGGCAAAAATTTCATTTACTCAAAACCTTTCTGGAATATTCCTTGCATAAATTGAGGTCTACCTATATTGTCACCCCCCAAAAGGGGGTTGATCTGACATCTAGGTGACACAGTGACTAGAACATTGTACTTGGAATCAGGATGTCCTGAGTTTGAATCCTGCTTCAAACATTTGCTAGCTGTGTGATCTCAGACAAGTGAGATCTCTGGTCCTATTTGTTCATCTGTGACAAGAAGCTTTGTAACAGCACCTACCTCCCAGGGTTGCGTGTGAGGATAAAATGAAAAAATATTGGTAAAGCTCTTTGCAAACCCTAAAGCACTATGTAAATGTTAACTACTGCTTCTAATTTAAAAAAAAAAAAAGATCCTGCAATGGAATCAGGAATACACAATTTACCAGATACCAGACAGGATACACACCTCAGGTACCTTCCATTTCAAAAGCATCTGATAGCAGCTGATCAGTGGGAAGGAGAAAGCTCCAAGGCATTAGCTCACAGATGGGAATCAGGATTTTAGAGTTGAAAGGGACTTTGAGGATGACCTCATCCAATCACCTTCTTACACAGGTGAAGAAAGTGAGGCTTAAAGAGAGAAAGTGCATTTCACTTACATACTTAGAGCCTACATACTTAGAGCCAGTGCTAGAACAAGGTCTATACTGTTGTCACTGCAATAAGGAACTGACTGCTCTTAAACTTACCTTTCAATTTATGCATTAACATATACATTTACCTATATATGTGTGTGTATGTATATGTTGTTGTTTGTTGCTGTTGTTCAGTCATGTCTGACTCTTTGTGACCCCATGAACCATGGTATCCATGGGATTTTCTTCCCTAGAGGTTTAGTGACTTGCCCAGGGTCACATAACTAATAAATGTCTGAGACGGATTTGAACTCAGGTCTTCCTGATTCCAGGCCCAACACTCTATCCACTGAGCCACCCAGCTGCCTTCTCTGTGTTTGTATATAATCAGACTAAGTTGGGGGCAGGGATAGGTATCGGTAGATATCATAAGCAGTGTGGTATAACAGATAGAGCACTGGTGGTCTTGGAGCTAAAAAAGGCCTGAATCCAGATCCTCCCTCAGCTACTCAAGAGCTTTATAAAGATAGGCGAGTTATTTAACTTGCAAAAGCCTCAGTTTCCTTATCTGAAAAGTAGAAATAATAATACTTACTGTCTCTACTTCAGAGTGGCTACAATAGCCATATGCGGTGTCTGCAAAACAGTCTGTAAAATTTAATATTGTAGAAATAAATGTCCTCTGTTATTTTGCATAGAGCAAGGTGCTTGCTAAATACACACACACACACACACTCACTCACTCACTCACACAGCCAGAGCTCTGACCCATGCTGGAAAGGAAATTATGTGTGGCTTCAGGGCTTCCTGCTAGGAACTGAGGCCCCTGGATCCCCAGCAATAGCGGAGGGTTTGTATTCTGGATCTCCTCCCAGCCACCCCAAGTCAAAATGTGAGAATGAGCTCTTGCCCTTGGTTACCTGAAAAACAAACAGGCCCCCAGCGGAGATGACGGGACAAAGCTCCCAGGGCTGGTTAGATGGAGAGGCCCTCTAGACTGCTGGTGTTCAGTAGCCTTCTGCCTTTCCTTAATCTATTAAAAAAACAAAAAGACCTTTCCATCGAGGTGTCACAGGACATGAAATTTCACTGTCAGAGAGTCATTCTTTTGGGTGAGAAAAGTCTCTGTTTGGAATGCCAATATCCCCGGAAAGGGAGATAACAGATCTCTGAGAACCAGTCCTCCGGAGAATTGGAGGTTAGTGGGAGAAGATACTCGTAGGACAGTTGATTAGGGACCTTAAAGACCACCCCTTCCAAGTCCCTCATTTGACAGATGAGGAAACTGAGGCTCATAGTCATAGATTTGCCCAAAGTCACACAAGGTTGTAAGTGTCAGAGCTGGGATTCAAAGCAAGTCCTCTGGCCCCAAATTGAGCATTATTTCCATTGTGCTTCTCTGGAGAGCTTCCTTTCCTGGGCGGGTGAATATACCCAATGGCCTGGCCTAGCTGAGGCCCTAAGTCAGTCCCTGATTCTCAGAGAAGGGAACAGGAAAAAGTATCTGTGTGTGTGTGTGTGTGTGTGTGTGTGTGTGTGTGTGTGTGTGTGTGTGTGTGTGTCTAGGGTAAGAGAAGAGGGAGGTACAGGGTCTCTAAAACTTTTTTTCAGGTTTCCTCCAGTCTATCTACACCAGCCTCTTCATTCATTCAA
The DNA here is from genome assembly GCF_019393635.1 of Dromiciops gliroides. Lineage (NCBI taxonomy): Eukaryota > Metazoa > Chordata > Mammalia > Microbiotheria > Microbiotheriidae > Dromiciops > Dromiciops gliroides. The sequence goes on from NC_057864.1 coordinate 104,586,895, forward strand.
TGAGCCAGCAAACTGATAGATGCTAGGGAGCAGGACAACAAAGATAAATAGGACTTGGGCCTTGCCCTCAAGAAGCTTACACTCTAACATCTAGGACAAGTATATGCATGACTATGATACATGACAGAGAGAGGCAAGTGCAAAAGAGAAATCCAGGCAAAGACCTAGAAGGAATTTACAAGGAAGAAAACCCATTTCCCTGGGGCATAAGGAAGTAGCCGCTGAGTCAGCCTTGCTGTTAAGGAAGATGGCGAGGCCTCCATTTCTGGCATGGGAGGGATAGAGTGGACAAGGAAAACCATGGAAGCAAAAGAAAATAGGATGGGAACTAAGAGACTGGAATGAAAAATATGGGGAATCTGTGAAGGGAAATAATAGGAAAGAAGTCTGGGAAGGTTGGTTGGCCCCGAATGTTGGAATAAGGAACTTATGGATGCTTGGTGGGCTTTCTTCCTGTTCCATTCTTCTATACTCCAGCCTTTTGAAACAGTCTGGTTTCCCCTCAACCACTTCATGTGTCATACCTGGGTTCAATAAAACCAACTTCCCAAATACAAGATGAGGGAAACAAGGCTCTAGAATAGCAATTCTTCTCTGATCTGGAAAGTTAGGGGGCTGCCACTTCAAATCAAATCACTAATATATATGGATCATAGATCAAAAGCTATAAGGAACTTTCAGAGCCCAACCTCTTCATTTTGCAGATGGGGAAACTGAGGCACAGAGAGGCTAAATGCCTTACTCAGAGTCATACAGCTATTGAGGATCTGAGGTGAGATTTGTACCTGTTTTTTCCTACCTGGATAACACAGTGGATAGAATGTCAGGGGCATTCTGAGTTCAAATCTGAGCTTGGACACTAGCTGTGTGACCTTGGACAAGTCACTTCTCCCTGTTGGCCTCAGTTTCCTCGTCAGTAAAAGGAGCTGGAGAAGGAAACAGCAAACCACTCCAGTATCCACCAAGAAAACCCCAAATGGGGTCATGAAGATTCAGACCCTACTGGAACGACTGAACACCAACAGCAACAAAAACTGCCTGCCTCCAAGTTCAGTTCTCTATACACTACATTGCACTATCTCTCTTTGGCTAGAAAGCGAATGTGATTGTAGACTGCCTTGAGAAGCACTACCTCAGATTGAGGAGGTGATAATCCTACTGTATTCTGTCCAGATCACATCTGAAATATTGTGTTTATTTTGGAAGAACATGGAAAATTCCCAGAGAAGAGAGACCCTGGCACAGAAGGGTCTTAAGTTCATACCATATGCAGATGACTCCCAGATCTATAAATCTAGCTCTGGTATCTTCCTGAGCTCTGGCTATCACCACCTGTCTACTGGATTTTCCAACTAGATACTCCATAGGCACCTGAAATTTACACATATCTAAAAGAGCTCGCCAGCTTCACACCAAAATGTGCTCCTCCTCCAGACTTTTCTATTTCTATCCATCAGTCACCCGGGTTCAAAACCTCATTGTCACTCTCCGCCTGTCATTCCCACTCACTCCAAGTATCCAGTCATCAGATTTTGTTTCAGGCTTCATTGCATTTCTCATGTCTATTCCCTCCTCTCAACCCCTTGAGGTCAAGGACAGCTTTTGCCTCTTTTTGTATCCCCAGCACTTCACACAGAGTAGGTGCATAATAAATGTTTATTGATTGATTGACTCACATCCAGCACCCTACTACTCATCATCACTTATCTGGACTATATGATTCCTATTTGGTTGGTCTCCCTTACTTCCAGCCTCTCTTTATTCCAATGCAACCTCCACACAGTTCCAAAAGTGGTTTTCCTAAAGATCATCTGATCATGTCATTCTTCTTGCTCAACAAACTACGGTGGCTCCCTATTGCCTCTGGCATCAAACATAAAACTCCTTTGGACATTCACAACCTGGACCTTTCCTAACCTTTCCAAGTTTCTTACACATTATTTCCCTCCATGCACTGTATGATCCAGCCACACTAACTTTCTCCATGTTCTGTACGCAGAACACTCCATGTCTCAGCTCCATTCTCTTGGATGTCTCATGCCTGGAACACACTCTTTGCTCACCTCAGTTTCTTGGAAATCCTATTTTCCTTCAACATTCAGCTCAAGCTCCGACTCCTTCTGCATGGAGTCTTTGCTAGCTTTTCCTAACCTCAGTGGGTCTCAGTGGACTCCCTCCTATAATTATACCATAATCAAATTATAGACATATTGTCTCCTCGTTAGAAAATAAGGTCCTGAGGATAGAAATCAGTTCACTTTTGCCTTTGTAGCCCTAGCGCATGGTACCGTGATTTGTAGTCAAGGCTTAATGAGTGATGATGGGCTATGGTGCTTTAGCCTGGGGAAGAGAAGATTTGAGGGAGGGAAGCTAGTAATATGAAAGAGGCAATGAGATATTTTTCTGCCAGACCTAATGCCCTTTTCTCAAAGTTAATCCTTCTTGTTTTGTCCTGTTCATCCCTCTCCATAGCCTTTGACCCTGTAAATCAGCCTTTTCTCTTTGATTTTCTCTTCTCTCTAGGTTTTCTTGACATTACTCTATCCTAGATCTTCTTCTCTTTCTCAATTTCCTTTGCTGGATTTTCATCCAAGTCCTATCCACTAACAATGGGTGTCTGGCAAGGCTATGTCTTGGACTTTCTTTTCTCCTTTTTCACTTGGTGATCTCATCAACCCCCATGGATCCAATGATTATCTCTAAGCTGATGATCCCCAGACCTCCTTATCCAGCCCTAACCTCTCCCCTGACCTTAAATCTTACATCTCCAACCTTCCTATTGGACATGTTGAATTGGGTATCTCATAGACATCTTACATTCAATACACTCAAAACAACTCTTTATCTTTCTCCCAAAATAACTACCATTACTGTCAAAATTATCTCCATCCTACCAGTCACCCAGGCTTGTAACCTAGGTGTCATCCTGGACTCTTCACTCTCTACCACTCCCATATCAAATCAGTTGCCAAGAACGGTCTTTTCCACCCATTTCTACTTTCATAACATCTTTTGAATATGGTCTATGTCCCCTTCACTCTTCTGACACTGCCAGCAGTCTGGTGCAAGCTCTCATCTCCTTAGCCTTGGACTATTGCAACAGCCTGCTGCTTGGACTCCCCACCTCAAGTCTCTCCCCATCCCGCCATTCCATCCTCCACTCAGACCATGTCACACTCCACCCCAACCCGTCTCACTCAGCAAACTCTGGTGACTGCCTATGATTTCCAGGGTTCAAAGTAAAATCCTTTGACATTCAAATCCTTTTATAATCTGACCCCCCTCCTACTTCAGAAGTCCTCTAACCCCTAACTTCCCACTACCAACTCTGCGATCTAGTCACGTTGGCCTCTGCTGTCTCTCAAACAAGGCTCTCGGCCTCCAGACCCCAAACATTTCCCCTGGCTGTCACCCAAGCCTGGGATTCACGGCCTCATCATCACCGCCTTCGGGCTTCCTTCAAGTCCAATCTAAAATCACACTTTCTGCAAGAAGCCTGTCCTATTCCCCTTCATGCCAGCGCCTCCTCACTGATGAGTATCTCCCATTTATCCTCTCTATCTCTTGTTTGTAAATAGTTGTTTGCACATCGTCTGAGACTCCTTGAGAGATAGAAATGTCTTTTGCCTGTCTTTGTAACCCCAGTGTTTAGCACAGCTCTTGACACGTGGGCCCCTGAGGCAAGAATCGGGAGCCTCTGGGGAAGTAACAGAGGCAAATTTAAGGAAAACTGAACAATTAGAGCTATATATAAAGGTGGAAGGGACTGCCTCAAGAGGTAGTGAGTTCCCTGTCACCAGAAGTCTTTAAACCAAGACCGGATGGCTACTTATCTAACACTGTATTGCAGAAGGCATCTGTTTTCAAGTGCCAGACAGACTTGAAGACTGCTGCGGTCCCTTGATATTGGATGATTCTATGCTTCTGTCTTTGTACTTTTCTTCTATAAGCAATAGGTAGCCCTTGAAAATTGTTGAGTAGGGGAATTACATAAGCACAGCAGCACATGAGGCAGATTTCTTGGCCAGGAGTTAAAAAAATGGTGTTAAACTCAAATAGAAATGGATCCCACATGGGGAGGGGTGAGGTGGATTTTGCCCTAGAAAACCTCAAATTAAAATCGTCTATGTTGCATTATATTTTTATTTGTTTTGTCAAACATTTCCCAGTTACATTTTAATATGGTTCTGGCCACATTGGGGAGTTTTACAGGCTACACAAGGCCCACCAGCCAAGAGTCTGACAGCCCTGGTGTGGAGGATGAATTGGAGACAGAAAGCCATGGCAGGGAAGAAGAGTTGAGGACCTGAGTGAACTCTGGCTCCAGTGGTGCTGCTTGTAGTTCAGGGAGAGACGTCGTCGTCGTACAGGGGTCCTTGAAAGAAGGTTCTGGTTACAACTGGTGCTGAAGTATTTAAGTTAGACCTCAGGGGACAACTCTGTTAGAACCCATCGGCCCCACTCCCTCCTCTTAGTTTGGGGGAGGGAGGAGGTTAAGAGTGAAGAGGAGGACAGGACTTTGCTAGCAGCAGAAATACTCCCCCTCCTCATCTCCTTGAGCTTGGTGGAGAGTACTGGGGGAAAGGGGTAGATTTTTTTCCCTTGATGCCTTCATTGATAGGTCTCTTCATCACTCTTGGGCATCTCAGTGAGATAAAAGAAGGGAGCTGCCTACTAATCAAAGTGTCCAGATCTTTTCTTTCTTTGTTCCCTTGACTGTCTTCTTTCTCTTGCTACAGTGATTGCTTCTATTCCTAACCAAAAACCAAGACTTCTTAGCTGAGAAAAGGAGAGTGTTCTTATAGACCCCTCTCCCCCTTCCCCTGCAAAGTCAGGGGACAGAAGACTTCGCTGACCTGGGCTCAAATTCCGACTCTGACACTCACTAGCTGCCATGTCACCTCTCTGTGCCTCAGTTTCCTGGCAGGGAGTTTGTGAAGAAAGCATTTATTAAGACTTAAAATATCCTGTAATAATAATAACCTGCATTTATATCCGGCCTTCAGCTTTGCAGAGGGTTTTATATATGTTAACTCACTTGAAACTCACAACCCTGTGAAATGAGGTGTTATTATTCTCTCCATTTTACAGATAAAGAAACTGAGGCATTGAGAGGTTCAGGGACTTGCCTTGGGTCACACAGCTAGTACTAATAACATTTACATAGTGTTTACTATTTGCCAGGCTCTGTGTTAAGCTCTTGCAATTATTATCTCATTGAATCCCCAGAACAACCTTGGAAAGTGGATTCTATTATTATCCTCATTTTACAAAGAAAGAAACTGGGGCAAACAGAGGTCATGTGATTTGCCCAGGATCACACAGCTAGTGTCTGAGGCTGGACTTGAACTTAGGACTTTCTGACCCCAGGTTCAGTGTTCTATCCATTGTGCCACCTAGCTGCCTCCAAAAAGTGTGAATTATTATTATTCTTGAAATCAAGAATAATATTGGTAAAATAAGTATTCTGGAAAATCTATTATTTGGTATATTTATTCCAAAGCTCTCGCCGACAAAGAACCTGCCATGGTTCCCTATCGTCCATAATTTCAAATCCAAACTCCTCTCTCTAGCCTTCAAGGACAGTCTACCAACTATTCCCCCAATTAATTCATTAAGTAAATATTTGTTAAGTTTCTGTGTATTTAAGTTTTTGTTCCAGGCACTTGGGAGTGTGTGTGTGTGTGTGTGTGTGTGTGTGTGGCTGGGGTGGGGGTGAGGTGGAGAGTAGAGGTGATAGTTCTGACAGGGAAGAACATATATTAACACATGTCCTCAGGGGGCTATCTTTTAGTGACTTTTTTTGAGGGGCAATGAGGGTTAAGTGACTTGCCCAGGGTCACACAGCCAGTAAGTGTCAAGTGTCTGAGGCCGAATCTGAACTCAGGTCCTCCTGAATCCAGGGGTCGGTGCTTTATCCACTGAGCCACCTAGCTGCCCTGCTTATCTTCTAGAAAGGGAAATATGATTTATACAGGATTACAATGCAAGGTGAAAGGACAACAAAGATGACAAATGGAGTTTTATGGGAGACTAGAGGAAAAGGAGAATTCACTCCGAACTGGGAAAATCAGGGAAGGCTTCATGGAATAGGTGGTATTTGAGCTGGGCCTTGAAGCATGGACAGCAGAAGGAGGAGGAAGCAGCACGTGGGTGAGCTCAGAGATGAGACAGAAGTAGTTTGGGACAGAATAAATGGAGTAGAAGGTGAGGCTGAGAAGACAAAATTAGACTTTATAATGGGGAATATGTACAGCTAGGAGGCACAGTAGATGACTTGGAATAAGAAAGACTCATCTTGGGGGCAGCTAGGTGGTGCAGTGGATAAAGCACCAGCCCTGTATTCAGGAGTACCTGAGTTCAAATCCAGCCTGAGACACTTGACACTTACTAGCTGTGTGACCCTGGGCACGTCACTTAACCCCCATTGCCCAGCAAAAAAACAAAAACAAAAAAAAGACTCATCTTCTTGAGTTCAAATCTGGTCTCAGACACTGACCAGCTTTGTGACCCTGGTTTGCCTCAGTTTCTTCATCTGTAAAAGGAGCCAAAGAAAGAAATAGCAAACCACACCAAGAAAATCCCAAATGGGGTCACAGAGTTGGACACGACTGAACAACAAAATGGGAACTCTAGCTAGATGGTGTAGGAGACAGAGGATTAGCCCTGAAGACCCGAAGATGTGGTTCAAGGCTTGACCTTCTTATATACTGACTGTATAATGTTGGACAAGTCCCCTATCCCATAATGCCCTAGCAAATTGAAGACTAAAAATAACAGACAAATCCCTGCTCTTCGTTGGTGGAGATGGACACATTTCCATTCTGGGAATTCGCCAGGCTAAAGAAATCCTAGGTCCTCGGTGAAAATGGGCAGCCGGTTTAGATCCTCTTGCGTCAGGTCTATTCATTTATCTGTTTGCTGTATTCTGCCTGTGATATTCAACATCATGTCTGAGCCATTAACAAAAATACCTCTAGAAACTTTTGGCTGCCAGTCCATGTTGCTCTTGTATTAAAAAGCCAACTGAGGAGTCACCTCTTTCAGAAATTTCCCCTCGTCCACCTCAATCCAGTACACCACATTAAACCCATTTGACCTTGGTCACACTTTTACTATGACATTTTAGTAATCAGGATGTCATTTTTGTAGTCCGAGTGTCCCCTGCTATAAGAAAACCCAGCACCAGAATATCAGCACTAATTGGAGAAGGGTTATTTCCACTGCAAAAGAGTCATCGAATGGAAGGACCTGAAGGGGTCTTCAAGGTCATCTGGTCCAACCAACTCAGATGAGAAAACAGGCTAAATCTAAATGGCTAAATCACCTGCTCAAGATCATATATGAGTGACCAGAGCCAGAACTACAATTCAGGTGACCTACCTCTTGGTCTAATTCTTAGAAAAAGTTTCACCTCAGGATTCCCTTTAATAGTGAACAACAACATCCCTAACCCCCAAGTCTCTTTCCCAGTGTATTTAAAACATACTTAAAAAGAATTGGTTCTAAAAGACTAAGTTTACACTCACTTTTTCAGGAACTCAAAGCCCACTTTTATATCCGTTTGTTCTCACCAGTATATTGAGTTTTTAATGTTTATTTATTCTGTGGTCTCCTGTGCCTTTCTCTCTCAGTATACTGTTAGCTTCTTCCATTAGATTGGGAGCTTCCAGCAGGAAGAGGCTGTCTCTCCCCATTAGACTAGGAAGTCCCAGAGGGCAAGGGCAATTTCTCTTCCAGCAAATTGAGGATTTCCCGATTCCTTGGCATTCCCAAAAGGAAACCTGGTGTCCTAATCAAGCCCTTGTTCCTCTGAAGTCCTTGTTATCAATTTTAGATCAAAGGCACTTGACTCTAAACTGGTCATCTGTTTTTGTGTTCCCAAGCCCTTTTTGAACTTTCTGCCTCTCTGACTCCCGCCCCCATTCCTAGCCCTAGGGGCAGTAACTGCTTTTTATGCTCCAAAGAGGTGGGGGAGACCTTCAGTGAGGAGACAGACCATTTACCCCACTCTTCACCTAACCTCAGAGAAGAAACTAAAATAGGTTTTCCCCTCTTACCTGGGTCTGAAGTTTGATGAGGGGAAATATACTGCCCCTATCCTCAAAGAGCTCCCAGCCTGACAGTAGAAACCATTATTGTTGTCAGTAATAACATAGCACTGGGGATGCTCACAATTTAGTTATCAGTGAGTGGAAGAGATAGAGGTCATCAAGGCATTCTCTATGCCTCCCTGCTAGGTTGGGCCAGAGTACCTCCCAAGGCCCAAGTACATAGGCAATCTGCCAAGAGCCAAGAACGTGAGATGAATGGCAATGTAATGGAACACGAGGGTTGGCAATGCTAGTGGAATGTGGCTGCCCCAGCTTGGGCCAAGATGCATAGGAGTCCCCTCCCCCAGATGGGCACACATGATCTGGGTGAGTAAGGACCCTCCTTGTGGGTCAGTGCCACTAGTCTAGAGGCTGTGCCCCACCATATATTTGCCTTCAGAGACCAGCTGGGTAGCCTTTGAACCAAATACCTTCTTTCTCTAAGTGCAGCACCCAAGTTCAAGAAGGGAGCATTGTACATTCCATACATGTGATATGCGCACACCACACACAGATAAACCATTAAAGGAACAGAACACTAGGGTCCAGAGAAGTTCAGTGCAAGGTCACACAGTAAATACATATAGATAGGGGCCTCTGTGCTTTCTACTCTGTCCAGTGCCCAGAGTAAAGTACCCCTTTCCCCCCTCCTCCCATTTTACCCCCTACCAATGGGGTTCCAAAAGCTATAATTTCTTTAACTTTTTTTCTCCTTCTGTCTGGGGCTGTTAATATTTAACTTGGTTCAGTCTCAGGCTCCAGGCTCCAGGGTGCATTTTCAGAACCAATTGCTGCAATGAGCAGAGAGATGGTTGGATTTGTAGTTAAAGGACTTGAGTTCAGATCCTGATTCTTACTGACTTTGGGCTCATTACTTCATCATCTGGCATTGTTCCCGAAACTCAATATAAGAGAGGAAGAACTCTAAGGTTCCTTCCAGCACTAAATCCCATGATTCTTTCTGCCCCTCTGCCTCACCCCACTCCCTCACTTCTCACTCCTGTTTGTGAGGAGCGTGCCTCTCTCTGTGACCTCCTCCTGATTCCCACCATCCCAGACGACAACAGGGGCAATTCTATTGCCCCCTATTCTGTTTGTCCCCAGGTGGCCCCAAAGGGGTTTTGAGATCCCTCACTCCGGCTTCCCTGGCTCCTTCCCCCATTGCAAGACCTGTGGGGTCAGGTGTCAGGACACCCGAGTGAGACCTGAACTATTTCCAATTCTGCCACCCTCCGCTTGTGTGACTTTGACAAGGTAACGCCACTTTGGTCTTTCAGGGCTTCAATTTCCCACTCTGTAAAATGAAGATGTTGAACTGGATGATCTCTACGGGCCCTCCTGACCCTTGCCATCCTAAAGTATTCTTTCCCAAGCAGGAAGAAATAGGGGCAACACCGCTTACCCAGAAAACTTTGCGTCCCGGGGTCAGGGATCAGAAAGCCAGGGAGTGCCGAGGGAGGGGAAAGGTTGGTTCAGTTGTGGGGAAGCCCAGGAGCTGAGTGGCAGGGTAGCCCCTGCTCCCGCCCACTCTCACCGGCTTGCTCCCTGTCTCCTCTGCATTTCCTTCCTGCTCTATGGACTTTGGCAGAGCTATTCAGAATCTTGCCAATTTGAAATGCATCGGGCTCATCCGTCAGGCTGGGGTGGATGTGGGAGGCGGGCTTGGAGGCGGCTGGGGAGGGATGTGGCTGCAGGCAGGATAAACTAGCTTTGCTGCAGTGGAGGGGGAAGATGATTGATGGGGGAGGAGAGGGAAACCCAGCAATGGAGGTAGGAGGGGGTAGCTAGAGAGAGAAGGAGGGTGTAAAAACTCCCAGTTGAGCCCTTAGTATCAGAGGAATCCCTGAGGGACTGACTGATAAACCAAGGCATCATTTTCATTTTTGTTTGGGTGGGGCAATGGGGATTAAGTGACTTGCCCAAGGTCACACAGCTAGTAAGTGTCAAGTGTCTGAGGCTGGCTTTGAACTCAGGTCCTCCTGAATCCAGGGCTGGTGCTTTATCCACTGCGCCACCTAGTTGCGCCCCCCCCCCTTCCCGCCCAAGGCATCATTTTAATGAGGTTTTTTTCTTTTTAAACAAGATTTTAGTCTACTCCCCGTTATTCACACTCATGGAGGGGTGCGCAGTCCATTGAAATAGCGAACAATCTAAAACATTTCAGTTTGGCTTTGATTGCATTTGGTTGCATTTTGGCTTTTTAAAAAATCTTCTTAAATTCAATTTTCTTAGGCAATTAAAAAAAAATTCCCTAGGCACCCTTCTGCAAAGGGAAAGCCGGCCTGGAATTAAAAATCTACAGTGTGGGGGCAGCTAAGTGGCAGTGGATAAAGCACCGGCCCTGGATTCAGGAGGACCCGAGTTCAAATCTAGCCTCAGACACTTGACACTTACTAGCTGTGTGACCCTGGGCAAGTCACTTAACTCCCAATTGCCCCACCCCACCCCAAAAAAAATCTACCGTGGATGGTTCTCCTATGGGTAATGATGACTGATATTTAGATACCACTTAAAGTTTGCAAAGCCTTGATATGCAGTGACCTCTCTGGGCCCTGAGTTTCCTTGTCTGTAAAATGGAGGGAATGTCCTCTGAGGTTCTTTCTCTTTCAATGAAATCTAGAATTCTATGAGTCAAAAGACTTGACTCCACAACCTCATGAGGTAACTATCCTATAGGTGTTATTCTTATTTTAGAGGTGGGCAAACCCAGGCTCAGTGGATTTGCCCATGGCCACACAGCTAGTAAATGCCAGAGGAAAGATAGAAATCTGGTCCCTCCTGGCTTCAGGTCATGCACTTAACCACTGTGTACTATGCTGCCTCTGCAAATGGAAGTTTACTATACTCCTGGAATTCCTCCTAGGGATATGATGGGATGTTGGGGAAGGAGGGTCTGGAGTTGATTTGGACACTTCCCAGGTATGAGGTCTAGGAAAGGTCTTCAAGAATCTTAAGAGTGGAAAGGAAGATTCATGAAGGTCCAATGCAAGCAAGCCTTTGCAGCCTCGATTGCAGTCAGTCAACAAACATTTGGTAAGGCTCTACCATGTACTAGACACTATGCTAAAGCTCAAATGGGAAACAGTCTTTACCTTCAAGGAACTTACATGTCTTCGGGGGAAACAGCATGTGCACATATAAACATGTTTTAAAATATACAAAGTCAATACAGTTTAATGGGAATGGAGGAGAAGCATCAACACCTTCCCCCAATGAAGCAGAAATTACTGCCTCTCCTAGGCTGCCTGTTCCACTTTTGGATACAAAGTTATCCCTTACATTGAGCAAAAATATGCCTCTCTACAAGCCCCCCCCCCACCTCATCCTCCACCCCCACCAATGATCTGAGGTCTGCTTTCTGGGGCCAAATATAACAAATATAATCCCTCTTCCTCAGGACAACATTTTAAATACTTGGCGATAACTCTCCTGTTCCCCATAAATCTCCTCTTTTCTAGGCTAACCACCCCTACTTCCTCTAACTGATCTTCGTATAGAATACCTTTCCAGTTCTCTCACTCTCTCAATTGCTCTCTCCTGGACATCATCCAACTTGTCAATGTCCCATGTCCAGACTTGAACACGATATTCTAGATAGCCGGACTGCCACCTCCCTCTTCCTGAACACTAGAAGCTTCTCAATACAGCTTAAGATCCAGTTGGGTTTTTCACCCTCAGTATCACACCAGGGACTCACATTTCAGCTGTCTCATCACACCTCTGTCATATTGGATTTTAAAAATTGATTTTTTAACCCTTGCGATATTTTACATTTCTCTTCATTAAGTTTCATCTTCGACATCAATCAATAAGCATTTATTAATGCTGGTGTTACAAAGGAAAAAAATGAAATACTACCTGCCTTCAAGAAGCTTACATTCTGACTGGGGCCAGGAGACAATGTGCACACATACATATAAGCATACATAAGATTAAGTAATTTCTGGGGCAGAGGATGCAGAAGCAGCTGGCAGGATCAGGAAAGGCTCAACTCATAGGGCAACACTATCTGTGTCAACTAAGGGCAGTTGGAGCAGATTCAATTTTGGACACATCAGTAGCAAAATTGTGGCTCATGTTAAACTTGCGGGTCAATCAAACAAGTATTTTTTAATCACCTACCATGTTTTTCTCAGATTGTGAGCTCTTCAAAGACAGGGAACTGTCTTGCATTTTTTTATAAGACCAGCAGTTAGCACGATGTCTGGAACATAGTAGGTGCTTAATAAATGTATGTTGACTGATGAACTACTACTATATTATAGGCATCGTGCTTGTAAATCTGTATTTGAGTCCCCTACCAAGGTGATCAATAAGCATTACAAACGTAACATTAATTACATAAATAATAACATAAAGAGATCTCTTATCCAAGTCCAGAAAACAAAAAAAAAGAAAAAACAAAACAAAATTCTTGTAACAAATATTAATAGTCAAGCAAAACAAATTCCCATATTGGTCATGTCCAAAACCATGAGCCACATTCTACACATTTAGTCTATCATCTCTCTGTCAAGAGGTGGGTAGCAGTCATTACTATTGGTCCTTTAGGATCACATTTGATCATTCCATTGATCAGTTCTTAAGTCTTTCAACATTGTTCCTTTTTACAATATTTTTCTAATTGTACAAATTATTCTCCTGCCCCTGCTTGCTTCACTCTGCATTAGTTCATATATGGCTTCCTAAAGTTCTCTAAAACTATCTCATTCATAATTCCTTACAGAACAATAGTATTTGATGACATCTATATGAAGGATATTATTGGAAATTTGTTCATCCATTCCCCAGTTGATGGAAAACTCTTTAATTTCCACTTCTTTGCCACTACAAAAAGAGATGCCCTAAAAATTATTGTTTGTCTATTACTTTTTCTCTTCCTTTGATCTCTTTGGGATATAGTAGTGATATCACTGAGTCAAAGGGTATGCACAGTTTAATGACTTTGTGAGCATCAATTCAGATTGTTCTCCAGAATAACTAGGACCAATTCATAGCTCTATCAATGTGCTTATCTTCCTGTAGCATGTCTAATATTTATGATTTTCTTTTTTTGTCAACTTCATCAACTTTGACAATCTGATAGGTCTGAAGTAGAACCTCATACTTACTTTAATCTGCATTTTTCTAATTATTAGACAGAAAATTAGAAGATATTTGGAGAATTTCCTCATATGGCTGTATTTCTTCCTTTGAGAACTGTCCAGTCATGTCCTTTGACCATTTATCAATTGGGAAATGGTTCATTTGCTTATAAATTTGAATCACTTCCTTATAAAGATTGGAAATGAGACCTTTATCAGAGAAACTTACTGCAAAAATTATTTTTCCAGTTAGTCATTAATTTTAGTTGCACTGGATTGGTGTGCACAAAAACTTTTAAATTTTATGTAATCAAAATTGTCCATTTTATCTTCTGTGATGCTTGTTTGGTCATGAACTCATTCCTTACCCATAGATTTGAAAGGTAATTTTCCTGTTCTTCTAATTTGTTTATGATGTAACCTTTAATATTGAGGTCATCTGGAGTTTATCTTGGCTCATTATGTGGGATTTTAGTCTAAACCTAATTTTTACCAGACTGCTATCCAATTTTTCCAGCAGTTTTGGCCAAAAACATCCTTACTTTAGTAGCTGGAGTCTAGATTAATAGGTTTGAGTGCTTCAGTATGTTGTATACCTAATCTGTTCTACTGATTGACTTCTATTTTTAAACCTACACCAAAGCATTTTAATGATTACTGCTTTGTAATATAATTTGAGATCTGGCACTGCTAGGCTCCCATCTTTCCCACTTTTTTTTTTCATTATTTCTCTTACTAATCTTGAGCTCTTGTTCCTCCAGGTGAATTTTGCTATTTCCCCCCTAGTTCTGTGAATAAGCAATAAGAAGGACACAATTGCTAGAGCACTAGACCTGGAGTCAGGAAGACCTGAGTTTAAATCTAGCTTCAGGTATTTACCACCTCTGTGATGCTGGGCAAGTCACTTTACCTCTATTTGCCTTAGATTCCTCAACTATAAAATAGGAATATTTATCATTTATCAGATCTCCCAGGTAGGTGTTAGAAAGTTTTTGTGAGTTTCAAATCTGATAATATTTGTAAAGTGTTTAGCCCTGTGGCTTTTACATAGTAGGTACTTAAATGCTTCCTTCCTTTTTTCTTTAATTGAGGTAGTATTCTCATTTTTATTGGCTCAGCCTACCCATGAACAATTAATGTCTCATCAATTTGTCTTTATTTCTGTAAACAGTATTTTGTAGTTCTATTCCTAGTTCTTGTGTAGGTAGGTAGACTCCCAAGTGTTTTATACATTCTGTTTTTGTTTTTGTTTTTTGTTTTTAGTGAGGCAATTGGGGTTAAGTGACTTGCCCAGGGTCACACAGCTAGTAAGTGTTAAGTGTCTGAGGCCGGATTTGAACTCAAGTACTCCTGACTCCAGGGCCGGTGCTCTATCCACTGCGCCATCTAGCTGCCCCCGTTTTATACATTCTATAGGAGATCATATTTTTCTTAGCCTGCTAGGTTTTGTGTTAAGACACAGAAATGCTGGTGGTTTATATGAATTTATTTTATGTTTTGAAAGTGCTAAAATTATTGCTTCAATTAATTTTTAGTTGACACTCTCGTGTTTTCTAAATATGCTTGTCATATCATATGCAAAGAGCAATAATTTTGTTTTTGTCTATACTTCTTTGTCTATGCTTATTTCCTCAACTTATTTTCCCAGTCAATGCTATAAATAGCATTTCTAGCACTCTATCAGATAGTAGCTGTGATAATGGACTTCCTTACTTTATTCCTGATCTTACTGAAAAGAACTCTAGTTTTATCCCCATTATATATAATGCTAGCTCTTGGTCTTAAATATATTATCATTTACTTCATTAAGAACAGAACCATCTGGTCCTATGTTTTAGTGTCTTTTAAGAGAAATGGGTGTTGTATCTTCTGTTAAGTTTTTTTCTGCATCTATTGACGTAATCATATTGTTTTTGTTGTTCTTGTTATTACCACTATCAATTATGTTTATATTTTTTCCTGACACTGAACTAACCCTGTGTTTCTGGCATAATTCCAACTGGGTTCATAGTAAATGAACTCTGTGATGTGTTGCTGTATCCTCTTTGCAAATATTTTATTTTAAATTTTTCTATCAATCATTAGGGATATAATTCAGCCTCAGACACTTGACACTTACAAGCTGTGTGACCCTGGGCAAGTCACTTAACCCTCATTGCCCCACCAAAAAAAAGGAAAAAATCATTAGGGATATTAATTGATAGTTTTCTTTCTCTATTTCAACTCTCTCTGATTTAGGTATCAAGATTACATTTGTACCATAGAAGGAATATGAAAGGATTCCTTCTTTTTCTATTTGAAAAATGCAAACAATTTGCGTAATATTGGAATTAATTATTTTTAAATATTTGATAGATTATGCTTTTTGAAGCCCATCTGATCCCAGGTTTTGTTTTTTGTTTGTCTGTTTGTTTGACTTTAGGGACACATTTATGGCTTGTTCAATTTCTCTTCCTGAGGTTGGATTGTTTAAAAATCTTTATTTCTTGTTTTGTTGATCTGCATATTTTATATTTTGTAAATATTTATCTACTTCATTTACATGGTTGGTTTTACTGGCATAAAGTTAGTCAAGATAATTTCCAATAATATCCTTTATTTCTTATTAATTTGTTGTGAATTCTTTTTTCATTTTTATAATAGTAATTTGATTTTCTTCTTTGTTCTTTTTTTTTTTTTTTTTTTTTGCAGGCAATGGGGGTTAAGTGACTTGCCCAGGGTCACACAGCTAGTAAGTGTCAAGTGTCTGAGGCCAGATTTGAACTCAGGTACTCCTGAATTCAGGGCCAGTGCTTTAACCACTGCGCCATCTAGCTGCCCCCTTCTTTGTTCTTTTTATAAAACTTATGAAACTAGCTAATGGTCTATTTATTCTCCTGCCCCCCCCAAAAAAAAGTTCATAGTTTTACTTATTAATTCATGGGAGCTTTTGTTTTTTACTTTGTTAATCTCCTCTTTGAATCTCAAGATTTGTATTTGTCATTTAATTGGGGATTTTTCATTTATTGGCTTTCTGGTTTTTTAAACTGAATGCCTAATTAATTTATCTTCCCTTTCTGTCTTTTGTTGAGAAAAATGTTTAGAGATACAAATTTTCTCCTAAAGAACGCTTTGGCTATATCCCACAAATTTTTGTATTTTGTTTCATTGTTGTCATTATCCTTTTTTTATTCTGTTTTGGTTTTGTTTTTTTGTTTTTTGCGGGGGCAATGAGGGTTAAGTGACTTGCTCAGGGTCACACAGCTAGTAAGTGTCAAGTGTCTGAGGTCAGATTTTAACTCAGGTCCTCCTGACTCCAGGGCCAGTGCTCTAGCTGCCCCTCTTGTCATGATCCTTAATGAAATTATCTATGGGATTTTTTTACTCACCAATTCTTTAAGATTATCATTTGGTCTAAAGTCAATTTTTAATCCGTTCTTAAGTGACACTTTATTAAATATAATTTTTATTGTATTTTGGTCTGTAAGCATATATTTAATATTACTACTTTTCTGTATTAATTTGTGAAGTTTCTGTCCTAATTTGTAAAAATGTCATTCACAGTTGTTAAACATACCCACACTCCTTTCTGTTTCCATTCAATAATTTCCAGAGTTCTATCATATCTAACTTTTAAAAAATTCTGTTTGGGTTCTTCTCTTGTTTCTTGTTTAGCCTTTAGTTAGACTTATCTAGCTCTGAAAGAAGTACATAAAGGTTCCTCAGTACTATTGTTTTATTTCTGTTTTGGGGTACAATTTGTTTATCATTTCCTTTAAGTATTTAGTTGCTACATCATTTGATGCATGTATGTTAAATATTGACATTAATTCATTGTCTATGGTGCCTTTATGTAAAATGTAGTTTGCTTGTTTATCACTTTTAAATAAGTCTATTTTTGCTGTTGCCTTGTCTAAGATCATAGTTGCTATCTCCATTTTTTTAATTCAGGTGAGACATAATAGATTTTACTTCATCCCCTTATTTTAACTCTGTGTGGGTCTTTATGTTTTAAGTATATTTCTTGTAAGCAATATACCATCAGATTCTGCTCTCTAATCCATTCTATCTTCTTCTGTTTTATGGGTGAGTTTATCTCCTTCAAATTCATAATATGATCATTAATTATGTATAATAATGGCACCTACCTTCCAGGGTTGTTGTGAAGATAAAACGAGATAATATTTGTAAGATGCTTAGCATAGTGTTTGGCACATATTAAGCTCCATATAAATGTTAGCTACTAGTGTTATTATTAATATTTTCCTCCATCCTCTTCTCATGCTTTTTTTTCTCTTTGTTCCCCACATACTCTTTATCATGGGTCTTCACCCTTTCTTTCCTTTTAAATCCTTTTTCATGATCCCACCTCCAAGCTTAGAATTTGTTTAGTTTATGAACAATCTTTCTCTGAATCTACCCTCACTCTTTTATTCCTCCCTTTCCTTTCTTCTTGTTAACTCCTATTTGAGTTGAATTCATTTGCACACCAAATTGTGTGTGTGTGTGTGTTCTAACCTCCTATAACTAGTTCAGATGAATATAAAGTTCAAGGGATGCCCACTCCCCCACACCCCTTCCTCATTTGTATAGACTTCTATACCCTGATTATGTGAGATAATTATATTTCATCTCTCCTCCCCCTTTCTTTTAACTTTTTTTTTAATGGGGCAATGGGGATTAAGTGACTTACCCAGGGTCACACAGCTAGCAAGTGTCAAGTGTCTGAGGCCAAATTTGAACTCAGGTACTCCTGAATCCAGGGCTGGTGCTTTATCCACTGCACCACCTAGCTGCCCCCTTTTAACTTTTTAAAAAAGATAAAACACAAGAAAACGATTCTCGGGACCCCTGTCTTATTTGACTCTCTTTATGATCCCTAATAACATTAGGATTCTTAGGGGATATATATTATATATTCTCCTTCGCCATTAAATTGTAAACACTGTCCTTAGAAAGCCCCTTCCAATTATACCCTTGTATTTACCTTTTTATGTTTCTCTTGATTCCTTTATTTGTATTTCAGAGTTTCTATTCAGCCTTTTTATATCAAGAATGCCTAGAAGTCCTCTATTTAATTAAAGATCCATATTTTCCCCATAAGATTTTTCTCAATTTTGCTAAGTAAGTCATTCTGGATTACAATCCTCTATCTTTTGCATTTTTGAATATCATATTCCATGCTCTCTGATCCTTTAACGTTATAGCTGCTAAATCTCGTATGATACTGACTGTGATTCCTTAGTACTTGAAATCTCTGGCTGCCTACAATGTTTTCTTTGACCCAGATCTCTAGACTTTAGCTATGACATTTCTGGGAAATATTCTTTTTTTTTTTCAGGAGGCAATTGGTGGGTTCTTTTTTGCTATATATTATTTTAATATGTCTGAGCAGTTTTCTTTTATTATTTCTTGAAATATGACATTCAGGATCTTTTTAATTTTTGGTCTCGGCTTTCAGATAATACAGTGATTATATTGGAGATATTCTCCGCTTTTGGTTTTGTGTCTTGGGCATCTCCACCATCATCCTGGCACCTTAGTTTGTTGTTGTTGTTTACCCATCCCTCTCCAGCCTTATTTCTCAAATAGGAACTTTGTGTTAGAGCCAGGACTAGGACTGCCATGACTTTGTATGGTCCTGGCTTATCTTATCTGGTGCCTTGCCATGTTAATCTTCATGTACTTAGTGCTGTGTTCTTTGAGAACTACAGGGGTGATTTGGGCCAGATTGCTGCAAATTTTCAGTGGACCTTTTGTAGCCTAATCAAGAGTATGGATAGCTGTCCCACTGAGCATTCCAGGTTCCACACTCTGGTTTGGATCTAGGTAACACAGCTGCAGGCTTCCCTCTGGCTAGAGCTCCAAGAGACAATTGCTTGTTCCGCTCATCAGCTATCTGCAAGCTCTGGCAGTTTCAGAGCCATAGTGAAGTCAACCCTGTCCTTTGCATAGGGGGCGGGGTTGAGGTTGATGGAGTTGCTGAGCCTAGAATCCCCTCTCTGGCTCAGAAGTATAGTACTGAAGAACCTGCTTGGGACCCCAGGCTGAATCCATCTATGATCTTCTCTACACTGCTACCCATTCTGAGCCAGGGGTTGGGTTGGTGATCCCATCTCTAGGTCAGAGGGATAGTATTATAAGGCCATTCTGTATTCCGTGGCTGATTCTGAGACTTCCCTCTCTGGGGCATGAGAAAAAACTCTAGCACTGTTCTGTTTCAGGGAATCTGGCTCAGGGATACCCATTCCGGGTGCTGTGGTCCTGGTTTCTGGAACTCTGTTCTTTGCCTGGGGACTGAGTCAAAGATTTTTTCTTTGGGGGTAGAGGGACAGTGCAGCACCCCCAAGGGTGCCCCTCTCTGTAGTTTGAACAATAGCACTGCAGCCTTGTTCTGCTCCTGAGGTCTGTCTGGGACCACCCCTGCTTCACAGATCCTGACTTGGTCACTTGCCTATGGGTCAAATGTGTGATCTTGTGCTAGAAAGGTGACCCCTCTGTGACTCCTCTTTGGATATCCCAATCACTGCTCAGTCTGACCCTCTTCTTGGATCTTTGATGGAGTAGTCACGGAGGCAGCTGGGCTATCCTGCTTCTTCCTACTCCATCCTATTGGCTGGTCTCTTCAGAGAAGATGATAGGACCACAGAACTAGAAGGAACTACAGAGACACTCTAGTCCAACCCTCTCCTTTCACAGATAAGGAGACTGAGTGCCAGGGAAGCTAAATGACTTTGTCCCAGTTTCAATCAGATCCCTCTTCATGAGGGCCATTATCTGGCACCAACCGTCCATCTGCAGCTAGTGGACAGGCCCTTCTTGGAAACATATTCCTTGACTCTTTTGTGTTCCCAAATCTATGCCACTGGACCTACCAGGGCTGTTGTTATCATTCACACACACACACACACACACACACACACACACACACACCATTAAGTCAGGGCAACTCTTTTTTTTTTTTTGGTCGGGCAATGAGGTCCCAGGGTCACATAGGTAGTAAGTGTCAAGTGTCTGAGGTCACATTTGAACTCAGGTCCTCCTGAATCCAGGGCTGGTGCTGCTTTATTCACTGCACCACCTAGCTGCCCCCTGGCCATTTCTTATTAAGGATATAGCACATTGGATAGAGCACTGGGCCTGGAATCATGAAGACTCCTCTTCCTGAGTTTAAATATGACCTGAGACTCTTACTTGCTGTGTGATCCTGGTCAAGTCACTTAACCCTATTAGCCTGTTTCCTCATCTGTAAAATGAGCTAGAGAAGGAAATGGCAAACTACTCTAGTATCTCTGCCAAGAAAACCCCAAATGGGGTCATGTAGAGTCTGACACGATTGAAACAAACAACAACAAAAATCCCTATTAAGATGAAAATTGTCATCTGGTGATCAACTGTGATAGACTTAGCTCTTCTCAGCAAGACAGTTCCAAAGGACTCATGATGAAAAATGCTCTCCACATCCAGAAAAAAGAAATGTGGAATTTGAATGAAGATTGAATTATACTGTTTCTACCCTTTTTCTTTTTTTCTTTTTTGAGGTTTTTCTCTTTTGTTCTGATTCTTCTTTCACAACATGACTAATGCAAAAATATGTTTAATGTGATTGTACATATATAACCTATATCAGATTGCTTTCTGTCTTGGAGAGGGTGGAGGGAGGGAGAAAAATTTGGAACTCAAAATCTTATAAAAATAAATGTTGAAAACTAATCTTTACATGTAACTGGAAAATAATAAAATACTTTTATGATTTAAAAAAAAAGAAAGAAAAGAAAATTGTCATCTGAGAAGGATCAAAAGGGGGCTCTAGTTCCAGCCATCCCCTTCTTCCTGGAAAGTCCTCCCAACAGTCTCCTCCTTTCTGCATACCCTCTAATGACCCCAGCCCACATCGACCTCTTCTTTCCCTAAATTCACAGCACTGATGGTCTATACTCTTCTGATGGGCCCTTGATCACAGGCAGCTTTGTGATCTCTCCTTGGTGATTATCTCACACTGTCATTTCAATCTCTTGTCAGTTAACTTTTTGAATGTGTATGTATTATCTTCTTCATATCTGTTGGTTCTCTTCCATTTCCCACAGGCAGCAGCCTAGTTCAGACCCTGATTGCCTCCTATTTGGACAACTAGAAGAGCCTCCTGCCTGATCTTAGCACTAACTTTCCCATTTCTAAGCCACTCTATGCAGTCCTTTCTGAGAAATCACTGCATTGCACAAATCTGATGAGGTTACTCCACTACTCAAAATCCTTGGGCGGGGAGGGAGGGGGAAGGCAGCCAGGTGGTGCAGTGGATAAAGCACTGGCCCTGGATTCAGGAGGACCTGAGTTCAAATCCAGCCTCAGACACTTGACACTTACTAGCTGTGTGACCTTGGGCAAATCTTTCAGGGGCTCCATAATGCCTACTCAATTCTGACCAAGTTTGGACCAGGGACCCTTTATAAAACCTTAAGCCAAACTGTACAACTTGTCATTCATTCCCTGAGTACATTCCACACTCTCCTGCTTCTTACTTTTGCCCCAAATTCCATCCCCTGGTATATCCCATTGACTCCATCTCTACCTGGTGAAATCCTATGTTCTCTTTAAGTTCCAAATCATATACTATCTCTTCAATGAATTCTACTGATTCTCTCAGCTGGACATTATCTAGGTGATACAGTGAGCACTGGAACTAAAGGCAGAAAAACCTGAGTTCAAATTTAGCCTCAGATCCTTATTAGCTGTGTGACCCTGAGCAAATGACTTAATCTCTATCTACCTAGGTTTCCTCCACTGAGAAACCGAGCTAATAATAGCAGCTACCTCCCAGGGTTGTTGTAAGGATCACATGAAATACTATTGGTCAAATTCCTAGCACAGTATGTTGCATATAGTAGGCGCTTAATAAATGCTTATTTCCTTTCTATTTTCCTTCTTCTCATTTCCTTTCTTCCCTATCAAATCTATTGATTTATATATTTCTTACCTATTCTATTAGATGAGCCTCAATTTTCTAATACCTGATTATTGGGGGGGAAATCTATATTAATGTGATATCATCAATGACTGGCTTCTAAGGCAAAAAAAAAAAAAGTGTCCTTTAGGAACAGTATGTTCCAAAGGAGGCAACCTAGTCAGGTAGCTAGAGAAAAGGCTAAGGGGCAGGCAGCCTTGTTGCTGCACTGGTGGTACCCAGAAAATGTGGAGAGACCTGTAGGAAGAAGGAGATCCTCCCCATCTGTTGGAAGACATAGAATCATAAGATGATAGATCGAGAACAGGGAGGAACCTCAGAGTGCGACCAATCCAACCCTTTCACTTTACAGAGAAGGAAACTGAGGTCCAGGTTGGTGAAGTGACTTGTCCCAGGTGACACAAGTAGAAGCATTAGAGGCAGAATTTGAACTCAGGTCCTCTGATTCCAACTCCATGCACTAGAGTTACATAGGATGAGAAAATCTGGTTGAGTGTTGAACCACACCCTGGGAAAGATGCCTTGATGAGAATGAAGAACCACTGAAGCAGAGGTTATTGCCTTTCTTCTTACTAAACCCCAGTGACCTTATGGTGTCTGGTTCTTGAGGGCAAGAACCTACATCTTATTGGTCTTTTCCTTTCTTCTCCCCTCCCCCCGCCCCAGTACAGTACTTTGAACTTGGGACATACTTGGTAAATATTTGCTGAGTTGAATGGAATGGAAATAACTTTTTTCTCCAACCAGATTAGAGATCATACAATCTTAAGGGCTAGGAGGGATGTTAGCAGTCTTCTAACCCCTCTTTTAGAGTAAGCAGCAAGCAAGGATTTGAATCTAAGCCCAGGGGTCATATTGTATTCATCTTTTTTTTCCTCGTTAGTAAATAACTCTATTAGAAGTTGTGTCGGGGTAGCTAGGTGGTGAAGTGGATAGAGCACCGGCCCTGGAGTCAGGAGTACCTGAGTTCAAATCGGGCCTCAGACACTTAACACTTACTAGCTGTGTGACCCTGGGCAAGTCACTTAACCCCAATTGCCTCATTAAAAAAAAAAAAAAAAGAAGTTGTGTCAATACTTGTTAACACTTTAGCTTTAAGTAGTTTATCAAATTAACTTCTGTCATCATGAAAAGTTCTAAGGAAATGCCACAGGTGGAGATAAGTAGAGGTGAAAGTTCATGGTTGAGGACTTCCAGGGAAGACAGTCCTGGACTGTCATTGGCCAGAGACTGGAACTAAGGATAAGTAACATAGATAGCCTCTGAGGTGCACAGTTGGAAGGGGGCAACAAAAAAATGTGTTTTCAATGAATGCGGAGATCTTCAGTGCAACATTTATTTTGTGAAAAATCATGACTTGTTTTACCAGGAAGGTTCAAAGTTTCCCAGAATATAGGAGGGGATACAATTTTTAAAACTTTCACAGTTGGGGCAGGTAGAGCACTGGATAAAGCACTGTCCTTGGATTCAGGAGGACCTGAGTTCAAATCCAGCCTCAGACACTTGACACTAGCTGTGTGACCCTGGGCAAGTCACTTAACCCTCATTGCCCCGCAAAAAAAAAAAGAAAAAAAAACTTGCACAGTTGTAACACAAATGCTTTGTCCCTGTATTCAGCATCACAGTAGAGATTCTGGTTAGCTGCAAGTAGCTACATTTGTTTATTCATTCAATAAGCATTTATTAAGCACCTATTATATGCAAGACACTGGGCTAAATGCTAAGGCACACATCTGGGACAGGTGGGGATGAAAGCAATGACATGTAAATGGCTGCAGCAACTTTGGGCAAGTCATTCCCCCCTCCCTGGGACTCACTTTTCTCCTCTATAAAATATGACGGTTGCATTAGACCAGAGGTCATTAACTTGTTTTGTGTCATGGACCCCTTTGGCAGTCTGGTAGCACCCATAGACCTTTTCTCAGAATTTTTTAAATTTAATAATTGAAGGAAATGAAAACTTGCCATTAAAAGTTAATGAAAGGGGCAGCTAGGTGGCACAGTGGATAGAGCACTGGCCCTGGAGTCAGGAGTACCTGAGTTCAAATCCAGCCTCAGACACTTAACACTTACTAGCTGTGTGACCCTGGGCAAGTCACTTAACCCCAATTGCCTCACTAAAAAAAAAAAAAAAAGTTAATGAAAGGGGCAGCTAGGTGGCACAGTGGATAGAGCAGCGGCTCTGGATTCAGGAGGACCTGAGTTCAAATATGACCTCAGACACTTAACACTTACTAGCTGTGTGACCCTGGGCAAGTCACTTAACCCCAATTGCCTCACCAAAAAACAAACAAAAAAAGTTAATGAAAATACAGGTATAATTTTTCCCCATCCAACTTCATGGACTTTCCTGGACTAGATATGATATCTCAGGTCCCTGCCAACTCTAAAATGCCACCTAGCCTCTGGAGAGTAATTTTTGCATCACAGCCATGCTGAATGTCAGCCTGGTCACTGTTTAGATAATCCAGGTTCTTATCTCTCCCCTAAAGAGAAAGGGCATGTACACATTAAATCTATTCCCTAAAGCCAGCTCTGACTAGGACAATCTAAGAGGCTTGGTTCCCAGGTGGCCACAAGGGGACAGACCCTCGATTTCTTTTAAAGCCGTGGATTGGTAAGAAGGTGCCTCCACTCCCACTCAGCAAACCAATTGGCAGGGAGGGCACATGATAAGTAATCTCTCCCATCAGACCAGCCTGGAAACAGAACCAAGAAAACAACGAACTGCAGCTATCAGCAGGGGAAAGCAGACCAATCTGTGGTGCAGTTGAGATAAAGGAGTTTAATAGAAGATGGAAGAGATTAGGGAACAGTAGAAAACTGTCAGATATAGCCTGGGGGACAGAGGCAGACTACAACTTGGGAAACAATAGAGGCCCAGCTTTCTCCCTGGGGGATAGGAATTTCAGACCCTTTAGAGGTCATCTGGTTCATCCCTCTGCCACCAAGTTCGGCACCCAAACCACCTCAGAATGTCCCCTTTGCCCTTCAGAATACACCCATTCCACAGCCTCCAGCCCTAGGCACATCTCCTTGTCTAACTTCATCCTCTCTTGCTAATATCTCAGCTCATTTCAGGCTTGCTCACATTGATAAAGAAGACTTCCGTGGGGCAGCTAGGTGGCACAGTGGATAGAGCAACGGCCCTGGATTCAGGAGTACCTGAGTTCAAATCCAGCCTCAGACACTTAACACTTACTAGCTGTGTGACCCTGGGCAAGTCACTTAACCCCAACTGCCTCACTAAAAAAAAAAAAAAGAAAAGAAAAGAAAAGAAAAGAAAAGAAAAGAAAAAGACTTACATTCATCTCTTGGAGAGTCTTTGGCACTCAATGTGTGCCAAAGGAGAAGGGGAAAATGGGAAGGGAAGCTTTCTAGATAGAGACCCTGCCAGAGGCTAATGTGGTTGATAGTACACGAGACTTGTAGTAAGGAGCACCTTGGGTTCAAATCCCACATCAGACACTTAATGCCTCTGTGGCAAGTCACTTAACCTCCCTCTGCCTCAGTTTCCTCACCTGTAAATTGAGGAGGACTTGATGGCTTCTAAAAGGCCCTTCAACTTCTAAATCTATGATGTTATGAAACATGTATTTTGCTGTAGAGAGGCAGCTAGGTAGAACAGCGGGTAGTGGAATCAGAAATACCTGACTTCAAATCTGGCCTCAGGCACTTACTAGCTATGCGACACTGAGCAAGTCACTTAGTCTTTGTCTGCTTCCATTTTTCTCATCTGTAAAATGGGGATAATAATAGTAACTACCTCCCAGGGTTGTTGTGAGGGTAAAATATGATACTATTTGTGAAGTGTGTTGTAAACTGTAACATTCTAAGTAAATGCTATTATCACCATTGGGATGATGATAATGGTGTTAGTGATAGTGATGGTGGTGGTGGTGGTGGTGGTGATGGGACATGACAGGCAGCAAATATAATGGAAAGTGCACCTGTCCTAGAGTGACAAGAACCAGATTTAAGGTTTAGCTGTGCCTCTTGCTAGCTGGATCACCCTAGGCAAGTCACTTAACCTGAGTTTTACTTTTCTATAAAATGGGGATATTAAATGCTTTTACTACCTACCCTATAGAGCTGTGAGGACAGTGCTGTGTAAATCTTAAAGCCTTTGTTGTCGTTATCTATTATTGTGATCTTACCTGAGGGCCAGGCCTAAATGTGAGTCCTGGGTGGGCCTTTGGCTAGGGATAAGAATAGGGAGTTTTCCATGTACAGCATCATGCCCTCTACTCCCACCGAGAGTACTGTTTATTTTTTCTCTGGCACCTGCCGAGACCACCACTTGTCATATGAGGGCACAGGGAAATTTGAAGGCGATAGCTTTGAAGGACAGCTTGTTTCTTGCTCCCACCCAGGCCTCCCCTTGAATTTCTGCCTTTGGTACCATCCATTCAAGAGTTTAGATCACCTTTCCCTCTATAATTCCTTTCCTCCCTAACCCTCTCTATGGGAGATGTAGCATTGATTTCTCTCCTCTCATATAGATGGGGCCCAGATCAGGTGATCTGCCCAAGGTCACATAGCTAATAGGTGGGACACCAGCTCAAGGGGTTCCTCTGGGCATTGGTTCTCACCAAGGAGAATGGTCCTTCTGGGGCATGCCCAGAGGAGGATTTTCTTTATCTCACTGACTCCCCAAATACTTCCCTACCCAGGCTGGCCAAGTCACTGTGGGTTCTCTTCACCTCATCTCTGACCATCTCACTAGTGTTTGCTGTCATCCCCTTCTGCCAAGATGTGAAGGTGTTGGCTATAGTCATAGCTATAGCTGGTCTGGCCATGGGATTCATAGACACAGTGGCCAACATGCAGTTGGTGAAGATCTACCAAAAGGATTCTGCCGTCTTCCTCCAGGTGAGCCTGGGGATGGTTGAGGAACAGGGCCTTTTTAGGTGGTGATGGTGAATGGGGATCTCTCTTATGCAATCCATTTTCATCCAACCCAACCCATCTCTCCTCCCCACCTAACTCTCGAATCCCCATCTATCTCACACTCATAAAATTAAGGGCTGGAACAAATTCTAGAAATCAACAACTCCAACTCACTTTGTAGATAAAGAAAGTGATTCCCAAGGAGGTGAAATAATTTGTCCAATGTCACACAGGTACTAAGTGGCAAAGATGGGATTTGATGCTAGGACCTCTAACTCCAAAGTCAGTGCTCTTTATCACTCCTCCCCGCAGCTAGCTTTTGTCTGCACCCTTCTCCCTTCCCCATCACCCACCTAATCCACCCTCCTCCCAAACACTTGTGTTTCAGTTTCAAGTAACCTCCCCCATGTTGGTCTTTCCTCTTAGGGAAGCTAACCAGCTACTAAGCTTGGGTATGACTCCCCTCCCCAATTTGGGTCTGGGAAGGCAAAAGTCCAAAGGTTCTATTTTTAAAAGCCAAATTTTAGCCAAAGGTGGACAGGTGCCACAGCCTGGTGTCATGGAGTACACATTGGAAACATAGGTCTGCCACTTTCTCGATGTGAGAACTTGGGCAGGTCAGTTCCTATCTGAACCCCCTGGACAAAGTCACTAAACCACATGACCTCTGAGGTCCTTTTCAGCTGTAACATTCCAAGCTCTCTGGTTCATGGAGAAGGTTATTTGTCCAGGGCACACTGAGAAAGGAATTTCTGTCCTTTAGGGAGAGCCTCATTCCATCCCACCCCACTCCTAATTCTGAATTCTTGCTTCTTTCTGCACTGGGGGACAATCTTCCTAATGGGATGTCAGAACTGGAAGGAACCTTAGAGGTCATCTATCCCAAGCTTCTAGTGCCAGCAGGAGTCCCCATTCTGCATCATGATGCAACAAAAAGAGTACTAGATAAGGAGTCAGAGGGCTTGGATTAGAATCCCACCTTTGTCTCTTATTAACTATGTGACCATCGGGCAAGTCACATCCCCTCTGGGGGCCTTAGCCTCCCCATCTGTAAAATGGGAGAGATAGGACTAAATGTGCTTCAAGGTTTTTTCTGCCTGCAGACCCTGAGAACCTGTAGGGGATGGGAGAGGGTGAGATGCCCAGAACTTAGCAAAGCTTGGCAGAGATGGCGATTGAGTTCCCTTGTACACTGGTTGTCTCACTACTATTCCCTACCAGGTTCTTCATTTTTTCGTGGGCTTTGGTGCCCTTCTGAGCCCCCTCATCGCTGACCCCTTCCTATCTGAGACCGATTGTGCACCAACCAATGCCACGAACCATGACAGAGCCAGCAGCCCCCATTTCCGAAAAAGCTTGACCCCCCATCATCCTCTGTCCAACCTGACCCATCATGAGCTGCCTGCCCATGCCTGGGTAGGGAATCAGATGTCTTATGCCTTCTGGATCATGGCCTTGATAAATGTGAGTACCACCCAGTCATTGGGGCAGGGTAGAATATTGTCAGATGTCAGAAGGAGTTCTCGGCAGCTCTAACATGCCGTGTCTCTGTGATTTATGTAGAAAGTGCTTTTAGACATGGGGTAGCAGCATCCTATGTCAAGTGAAAGATGAAATGACTAAGCAAACAAAGGTTTGCTCTTCTGAGCATATTGAGTTAGTAAGCAATATACAGCAATTGCCCAAAAATATGGGACCAGACCTCCTCAGCTTAGGCCTGGATCCCAAAACCAGGGAAACAGATTTATATACATTAAAAACAATTAATAGAATAAGGCCAATTAATCAAAAGGAAACAATTTTAACCATGATACAATATTAGGTAATCTGATTTCTAATTGGAGGAAAGATTAAGGAGTTTCTAAAATGGGAGGGGGAGAGCGAGCAGGTGCAATTCCCTGAAATTAGAAAAGGAAGGGTCCTACTCCCTCCCAGGTGTTTGTGAACAATCAAAGGAACAGGGAAACAATAACTGATTGATCAGTATGGGGCCAGTTTTCAGATAAGACATTGGAGTGCTTGAAATGTACAATTGTGAGAAAACTCCTTGCATCGATCTTTTGATCTGACCAGGTTTCTGGTCAGCATAACCCAGGTCCTTGGTTAAGGGTCTCTAAGTAGCAGGTAGAGGTGGTCCAGCTTCCCAGCCATGCAAGGCTAGAATCAAACAATGCAATAAGGTTTTCTTCCAATTTCCACAATTGAATGAAGTTTTCTCACAGGACAGAAATTGGACTAGACCCATAATTGGACAGAAAGGACACGGAGCTAGCTCCAGAACTGAGTCACAAGATGGAGTCAGTGTAGTTTACCCAATTCCCCCAACAAACCACTTGTTGCTCCAATCCCCTCAATTTCAACACAAAGGATGAAAGGCTTGGGAAATGAGAACATATGATCAGGAAGGATTTAACCCAATTCACTGCAGTGCAAGACAATGAAATTCAACATTTATTAAACTCAATCGGTTACATGCAGTAGACATACACACAGCTGAGAGGGTGCCTCAGATTCAGGAAGACTTGGACTCCAGTCTTGCCTATGTGGTCTCTGACACATATTGGCTGTGTGAGCCTGGACAAGTTAATTAACTTCTCTGTGGTCCAGGTAACTCTCTAAGATTATAAAATGCAGAACAGTTGCTGATAAGAATTGGTGGAGGAGGGGACAGCTAGGTGGCACAGTGGATAAAGCACCAACTCTGGAATCAGGAGGACTTGAGTTCAGATCCGGCCTCAGACACTTGACACTTACTAGCTGTGTAACCCTGGGCAAGTCACTTAACCCTCATTGCCCTGCACACCCCCCCCCAAAAGAATTGGTGGAGGGAGTTTTTCACTGGAAGTTTTCTATACTAATTAATTCACAGGCCTAGGTTAAAAAAATACAATTTGCCAGTCATCATGGAAGTGCACAGGTGAAAATCATAAGATCTCCATCCTTAAGGAGCCCCTAGGATGGGGCATAAGACAAGTCCACAAATAAACAGGACACAAGACAGTGTAATCAGGGCAAAGGAGACAATGTCTTTAGGAAAATGTTAAGAGAAAAATATCATTCATGGCTGAGATAGCAGAGAAGAACCAAGAAGGGGGAAGGGGAAGCTGAGGAGGCTTTGTGGAGAGATAGTACCAAAGCTGGGCCTTTAAAGGAGAAAAAAAAAAGATTCCAACAGGTAAAAGAGAGCGGTGAGTGCAGTCCAGGTGTTGCCCCAAGACGGTCGGGGCAAATTTGTGTAGACTGGAAACAAGGGAACAGCTGGCAATTCGATATGATTAAAGCATAGAATAGAAGAGGAAAATATGAAAGGAGTCTGGCAAGGTAGTTGCACCTGGGGGAAAAAATAATTTCAGATTCAGATCTCTGAAGGTCTGTGTTGCAAAGGACACTTACTGTTTTCTTCTGCTATGACTAGGGAAAAGAGCAACAGCAAGAGGGATTATGGTTAGACTAGGGTCCAGAGGGAAAAAGCATAATCTTCTGGGCAAGGGGGGGTACCCTATTAAGCACAAAAGAAATGTATGTCACACACAGAGGGGCTGGGTTTGGATTCTACCTCTGCTACTGAACTACTATGAGCCTTTGGGTAAGTCACTTGAATCAAGAAAACATCTGGGTTTAGCACTGGACAACAGGAAGCACCGTCCTGGAGTCCTACTTTATTTATTTCCTATTGGTTGTGACCCTGGACAAGTCGGCATCTCTGAGCCTCACTGTCTTCATCCATAAAATGGGCATAATATTGCACCCACTTCACAAGCTATTCTAAAGGACAGATGGGTGGTGGCGGAGTTGCTATAGGAACGTGAGCTCTTACCATATGGGTTGTTAATCCCCTTTGTTATCGGATTTAGAAGTGTGCTTTGGAATCGTCTAGTCTGATTGCTTCCTCTTCCAGACGAGGAAACTGAGGCCTAAGTGACATACCCAAGATAAACATAGATACTGAGTTCTGAGCTGGAATTTGACCCCTGAGGTCCGAGGAATGAATAGAATGACTCCCGCAGGGCCTAGGAGTCCTGCCGGTGAGGGTGTGTGGGTCGTGCAACCACCATCCCCGTTTGGGAGCCCCTCGCCTCCACCAGCTGTAGACTGAGTTCCTAGTTCCCTTCCAGAAGGGTGGGCCACAAGCACTACGCCCACCCCAGCCGCTCGTCCAGCTGCGCAAGGGCCACTGGCCACCTCAGGGCTCTCCCCTCCCATTCCCAGTCATGTCCCGAGCTGGCTTTTTCCTCTTCGTCACCTTTGTCACCCACCTCCGGATTCCCTCTTCCCTTCCCCTGGTCAGCACCTGCGCCCGGCTTCCCAGGGACGGTCCCTTCCACCTTTCCCTGCCCCACCTCTCCCCGGTATTATCCATTGTTCTGGAAACAATGACTCGGTCCGCCAGTCCGGTCAATGGGCACAGAAGAGGGAAGGAGCTCTGTCCATTGTAATTATGTATCAAGTTTGGGACTGCAGCGGCCAGGAAGCCGGAAGCTCTAATTACAAAGGCTCCGTTCTCACTAGCTAGGTAAGGTGGTGAGACCCCAGGGTCTTATTTTACTTTATTTTTCGTTTGGTTTGAGGAGGGTTTTTTTGTTTTTTAATGTATTTGCCAGAGGATTTCCGGGCTTTTTCCATTGGCTCAGTCAGAAAACAAACAGTCCTCCCTGGGGGGGGGGGGGGGGGAGTGGAAAGCCCCACCCCGCCCACACGTACACTCCCCTACTCGTTCTGGGTTGAATTTCATAAAGGAAAAGCTCACTTTTCTGTCTCCCAGCCCTGTCAACCAGCACTACCACCACCCAGGTCTCTAAATGCCCGCTGTTTAGGAAGGACCCAAAGTCAATGGCCCTGAACTGCAGCAGGAGACACTGGCATTTTATTTCCTCTCAAGTTTGTCAACTGCCATACACCCATATAAATGCCATCTGATAGAGCTGAGCAAGATCCTCCCCTCTGCGGAGGCATCTTACGCACAGGAATGCTAGCTGAGGTTTTATTTAGTAGCTAGCATTTATATTGTGCATTAAAGCAAAGCTTCTCAAATTGGGTCACACCCCCATGTGGGGTCGAGTAACTCAGTGTGGGGGGAGCAAAAAATTTGGCAGTAAATGTTTGATTTGTATACCTCTTTTACATACCTATGTACCTGGGATCGCTTAAAATTTTCTCTTGGTGAAAGGTGGTAGCAAGTGAAAAAAGTTTAAGAAGCCCTTTTCCAATAGGAACCTGTTACAGATGGCCTTGGGCAGCTAGGTGGTTCAGTGGAGTCAGGAAGACTTATCTCTGAGTTCAAGTATGATCTCAGACTTATTAGCTGTGTGGCCCTGGGCAAGTCATTTCACCCTATTTGCCTCAGTTTCCTCATCTGTCAAATGTTTTGGAGAAGGAAATGACATCACTCCAGTATCTCTGCCAAATGGGATCACGAAGAGTCGGATATGACCGAAATGACGGAACAACAATATGTCGCCTCCAAGGAGGTCCCCAGGAAGTCGTGTCTACTTCCAGAATTGCTTCTAGATGGGTCCCATACTTCGCCTGGGATGGGCATCTCTTCTTACCTGGCTCTTAGTGTTTTATCTTTCCCTAGCCTGGCCAATGGCCAAGAGCAGTGAACTAGCCATCTTGTGTCATAAGACTCTGAGGAACATGAAGACCTTGTAAGAGCAATGGACCCAAAGTCCCGGGCTGGAGACATGGCTCTACAACTTACCAGTTCTGTGACTGTGTATTAGGCGCTGAGTCTCAGTGTCCATATCTTTAAAAAATGGAGATAATACTTGTATTACCTAGCTGGTAAAATCAAATGAGATCATGTATGTATTTTGCATTTTGCAAACCCAAAACTAGAGGATTCCATCTTCTTAGAACCAAGTTAGAGGATATAAGCATGAACTGCAGCAGGAAGGACTGAGGTTGAACTTGAAGAAGACTTTCCCTGATGGGGAGGTAGATTAGAACACTGCAGGGAAGGGAGGAGCTGGGGGCTCCTCAGCACTACTTCAGAAATAGATTAGATTTTCTCCTTGGGGCCATTGGGGGGCGGGGGGAGGGGCCGGGAAGGATGCACGTGATCCTGCCTGAAGGCAAGAGGATAGACTGGTTAGTTTTAGTTTCTCAACCCTACAGTTTCTGGTGATATAAATGTTATACATTCATTACGTCATTGAATTCCTTTGTGTGTACTCATGTGTGTCTTCGTTTATTCTGTTTGGGAGGAGTACGGGGGTGGCGTTTCATGTTTAGACTCAAGGGACCTTATACAGCACCATAAGGGAAGGAGCTCTTGTTCCAACTTCTTGCTCTCCTCCCACCCAATCACACAAACACAAACATGCCAGCTCCTGGTGGTACCTTGGACAAATGGTATAAGGCATTTCTGATCCTCAGCTTCCCCCTCTGGAAATGAGGATGATAATCCTTGCTAGGCCTAGCTCCCAGGGCAGTTATGATGATCAAAAGATGATAACTGTGAATTGCTTTATACAGCATGAAATTCTGTACAAATCTAAGAGAAAACACACCAGGAATGACTCACCAGGATGATGGTGATGACTGATCTATTAGCTCCATTAAACAAACCTTTATGTCTCCTTTGAGCAAGGAAGCTTAAGCTATCAGCAGAGCCTGGGAGTTAGGACCCCTGGGTTTGGGGAACTAGTTACAAGTTACCCATGGGAAAGGCATGTACTAGTTCTGGGAACTGGACATGGTCAGGGAAGGGAGGAGTTAGAACCAGCTACCCCCCAGACCAGTGGATCATATTGTAGAAAGTGAATTTGTTTCTTAAATGGTTATCACCTTAAAATTATCCAGTGCTGGAGGATGAGTGTAGGAGTAGAAATAGTTACAACTCTCTAGCTTCCAAATAAACATAACTTAGTATCTTAAGTGGAGTCATGTTATTAAGCCAAAAAGCATTTAATAAGCACTTACAATGTGTGCTAAGCGCTATGCTAAGTACTGGGGATACAAATTCAAGCAAGCATGGCTGTCCCTGCCCTCAAGGAACTTACATTCTAATGTAGGAAGACAGCACATAAAAGGGATCTGAAAAGGGGGGTGTTGAGAAGTGAAGTCCAGAGTAAGGAATGGGACTGGGAGAGGCAGGAAGGATGGCTGGCCTGGGCACTTCCTCAAAATGGCAGTTATGGGAGGAACGAGGAGGCATCTTCCAAGGTGAGAAAACCACTGGGACAGAGCCACAAAGTCCAGAGAAAGGAGCTGAGCCAGGAGAGGAGTTCACATTTTAAGGGGCTTGGGGGAAACATACATATGTATGATAAGGATGAGAACAGGACCTGGGAAATAACTGATATAGGAAATTCCCAGATGAGGGAACTCCCTCTGCCAATACAATTTGGTACCCTCTCTGAAAATTATAATCTTAGAGAATCGCTTAAGGTACCAAGACGTTGAATCACTTGCCTAAGGTCACACAGCCACGATCTGTTGCTGGAGGGATTTGAACCTAGGTCTTAATGGTTCCAAGGACAACTCTCTAGCCACCACATGAAAACACATAGATAATTAGCAGATGAATATAAGGTAATGGAAAACTTTGGCAGTTGGAAGATCATGAAAGGCTTCAAATAGAAGGTGGAATCTTGAGCTCAATTTTGAAGGAAACTAGGTATTCTAAGAGGTAGAAAAGAGCAGAGAATGAATTCTAGATGTGGGAGATGGCCAACACAAAGGCAAAGAGCCTTGGAAGTTTGGTTCTTAAAGGGGTCAAGTGACTGGAATTCCAGACGGTGAATGTTTAGGGGAACAGGGAAGCCTGATGGGAGGTGCGGATTGTTTTATGCTGTCCTGACTATCACCGTTTCTTCTCCCATCCCCAAATCTAGCTGCCAGTGCCAATCTCTGTTCTGTTCCTGCTGTCCAAGGAACGGATGGTGTCCTGTTGTCCGAGGAAAAAACCTCTGCTCCTCACTGCGGATGAGCTTGCCCTCCAAATGGAGCTGCCAGAGAAGGAAGACTCCTCTTCTCTGCCAACCAAATCACAATCAGAGACAGGTAAGGACTTTACTGGTCCTGTAATAGGTTCTGAGCCACCAGCTGGAACATCCTCAATTACCCTTCAGCAAAGCTGAGCTAAAATCACAAATGGAGGCATTCAGAGAAATGGCTTGTTCTTAGCCTCAGAACCCTTTCTTGAGAAAAAGGGAAGAGGGGCAGCTAGGTGGCGCAGTGGATAGAGCACCGGCCCTGGATTCAGGAGGACCTGAGTTCAAATCCAGCCTCAGACACTTGACACTTACTAGCTGTGTGACCCTGGGCAAGTCACTTAACCCCCATTGCCCTGCAAAAAAAAAAAGAAAAAAGAAAAAAAAGAAAAAGGGAAGAGTATTCCTTTTTAGTTGGGTGACCTTGGTCATTTCACCTTTCTCCATTTCAGTAAATGAGTATAATGAGGCTTGCACAACCTATACCAAAGACTGCAGTGTAGAATAAATGAAAAAAATACTGTGTTGGTGTCTACTATAACAACTCAAGGGGACTCTATAGAAGAAACTGATGGACCAATCAGTGATGGCATAAAAAAACCCTTTTATTTGGAGCATTTAAGAGAAGACCACTGGAGGCACCGACTTGACCATGGAGGGGGAAGAAAGGGTTTCAAGAGAGAGGTACTAGGGAAGTGAGCACCTCCTACAACGGGACAGCTCCTCTCTATCATTGGTCCTCTGTATCACACCAGCATTCTAGCCACCAATTAAGGAGTTACATGTCTGTCTACAAATGCCCCAGAGTGAAAAATGCCTTAAGCTTAGCTCAAAAACTGGGTCACAACCCTATGATCCTTGTCCAATAATTTATATATGGGACATATTCTTAGCAGAAGTGAATCATATTGATCTTGCCACACTTGCTAAAAGTAAACCAGAAAATGAAAGGAAGTTTCAGCCCAACAGAGGGATAGTTCACAGATTCTCCTTGGAGAGGCAAAGAAAGGAGGCAACAAGATTGTGTTTATCATACAACCTAAGGTAATGCGAAATATTATTTTACGAGACATTCGGTCACTTCGCATCAAACTGCTCGTGATACACATCTTCAAAAATGCCACCTTAACTATAATATAACTATAGTAACTATAGCAGTTGTGTCAGCATCAGTCATAGAGGATGGAGAGGTAGAAATGCTCCACAAAGGATAAAGTGACTCTCCAAACTGGATGATCAAAACTCTGCTCTTCAGCTACTTCAATTCAAAGCTAGGCACAAGGAGGGGGGATGTGAAACATTGGGGAATGTGACTCAGGAGTAAGAAAGGAAGACACCTTGTAGAATACACAGAAGTCTCTAGCACATACCACATTTTTATTGTTCAGTTGTGTCTGATTCTTTGTGACCCCCATTTGGGGTTTTCTTGACAAATACTGGAGTGGTTTGCCACTTCCTTGTCCAACTCACTTTATAGATGAAGAAACTGAGGCCTGTGATTTAGTGACTTGTCCAGGATCAAACAGCTGGTAAGTGCCTGAGGCCAGATTTGAACTCATGAATATGAGTTGATCTGATTCACTGTGTCGCCACCTAGCTGCCCACATCACATACTTAATTCTTTTTTACACTTTGTTAGAAACTTAACCAATGGTATGCTGTAACATATTTAACAACTAACAAAAACAAAACCTTATGCACAGTACACTTTTAAATTTAATCTGCATTATTAACGTTTTCTCCATCACTCTTTTTTTTTTTTTAAGGATCTTTTTTTTGTGTGTGTGTGAGGCAATTGGGGTTAAGTGACTTGCCCAGGGTCACACAGCTAGTAAGTGTTAAGTGTCTGAGGCCGGATTTGAACTCAGGTACTCCTGACTCCAGGGCCAGTGCTCTATCCACTGCACCACCTAGCTGCCCCATCTCCATCACTCTTTTAAGTCTATACAATCAACCAAATCAGTCAAAATTTGATTTGTAGCCTTTGGTGCTGTAAATGATCCCACTGTTTTGTTTTGTTTTGTTTTTTTGTGGAGCAATGAGGGTTAAGTGACTTGCCCAGCGTCACATAGCTAGTAAGTGTAAAGTATCTGAGGCTGGATTTGAACTCAGGTCCTCCTGAATCTATGGCTGGTGCTTTATCCACTATGCCACCTAGCTGTCCTCTTGAAAATTTAACAATCAACTCTAGAGAACCTATTCAAGGTGGCTCCAGCACACCCTCCCTGAACTAAAGAAACACGAACATTTCAATATATGAAGAAGAAAAGAGGATAATATATAAAAGTATGTGCTTCTGTTACGTAAAGCTTTGTTTTTAAAATATAAATTAAATTGAACACAATAATAGAAAAACTTTCTTGTTTGCTTATCTCCTTCTGAACATTTTTCTGTGTATTCTTTTAATGTTTCATTGATCAATATTTTTTAAAATACATTTATTTTTACATGCAGTTATAATCTGCCACTCCCACTGCCCCACCCCACTCTCCCTGCTGAAAAACAAACAAAAAAGAAAACCTTCATTATAAACAATTCATAGTTTATCAAAAGAAATTCCCATATTGGCCATATTGTATGTCTCTGCATTTTTGCAGAAGGTCAGGGGCATGTTTCATCTTTAGCCTTCTGGATTTGTGGTTTATCATTGTATTAATCAGTGTTCTAAAGTTATTCATGTATGGTTTTCTCTGTAATGTTATTGTCATCATGTAAATTGTTCCAGTTCTGTTAGCTTTACTCTGCATTCATTCATAGAAATCTTCCCTGTTTCCTCTGAAACTAATTGTTTCATCATTATTTATGGCATACGCACAAAAAAGAGAGGCACTGGATAGGACAAGTTATGAAATAACATCACAAGAAGCAAAAATGAATTTTTTTAACAGGAAAAAGCCTCATTAGTGATGTAGAATTCATTCCTAAATCATCTTTCTGTGTGCATCTAGATCACTGACTCACTGGAGCAAATATAAAAACAAATAAAGAAAAAAAAACCCCAAATACAGAACTAGAAGAAAGAATAGGAAAGAAAAAAAAGATATGGCACACAATTAAAGCAACTCTAGTCTGACATTTTAAAACCATTTATTGAAGGCTAAAGAAAAAAGTGACAAATGAATGAAGGAATAGATCTCAGCACCTATCCTAATTCTAAAGAAACTGTCACCACAAAGAGAACAAAAGAGCCTAGATTTTGGCACAACCAATAAAATACACAATTTCCTTGCCAAGCAAGGAGAAATGGCAGCTCAGGGCAGTACCTATTTAGAATATAAATTCGCTTGTAAAATCTTACACAAAAGGATGCCAAAGTATTATGAGCAGTTGCCTCATAAAACATGGAAAAGCAGTGGAGAGAAAAGCAATGGGGAAAAAAAAAGTTTGGCAAGAGACCCAACTATTCAAAGTTATCTTCAGAGAGTTTAAAGATGAAACTGAAAGGTGGACAACAAATAGATAAAGAATGGAGACGATCTGTCAAATTTCTTTACTTTAAATAAACAATAAAGCTACCAAATTTAGGCTACAACACCACCATGCCAAATGTGCTTCATGAAGAAATAAAAATGGCATTGAAGAAAATGGGGAGAAAAGCAGCAGGACTTGACCAAATGTACACAGAGGATGTCTGGTTTTTTTAAGGAAATGAAGGATCAATTTCCAAGGTATCTAAAAAGAGGGAAAAATACATAGAAAAACTATTAGTCCTTGCTATTGTTGCTCAAAAAAGTAACCAAGAGAATATCAACAAATACAAACCCATATACCTACTTTGTAATAATCTACATATATATTGAGGGAATCCTTGATAAAGGTAGAGAAAGGAATGGGTAGGCATTCACAAATGATACGTCACAACAGCTCACATCCTTACTATTATACAACTGAAAAATAGAGAGGACAAGAGATCCCTCTAAGCTTATTTTTTGTTGACTATAAAAAATATTTGGGGGCAGCTAGGTGGAGCAGTGGGTAAAGCACCAGCCCTGGATTCAGGAGTACCTGAGTTCAAATCCGGCCTCAGACACTTGACACTTACTAGCTGTGTGACCCTGGGCAAGTCACTTAACCCCCATTGCCTCGCAAAAAAAAAAAAAATTGATTAGGTAAAGTAAAATGCCACACTTCAACTGGGTGCCTTCTGTGTATATGTCAAAACCTTACAAGGTTCCTGGAAATATGTAACAACAGATAACTGTTCCTTGTGGTTATTAATCACATCAAGTGACACATAAAAGGTGTTAACCACTGTCATGGAGGAGGCCCACTTCAGGCACTAAATTCAAGAGAAATCCTTTATAGGTCTAGTGGAGTCCTCCAGATTCTCCTCTTCACAGATTACAGTGTAGATTGTATCAAGCACTACAAAGCCTCCTAAATAAATTCTATCAATAACTTAGGAGAATTAAGCCTAACTCTCCACATGGGAGAAAAGTGAATGAAGAGCTCCTGTTGCCCAGGCAATGACATACAATTAGATGGACAATTTATGGACTACATCCAAAACATGAAGCAGTGCCTGCAGACCTCTCCTCTTCCCCTTTATGTACTGTTTCCCCTTATTAGAATGTAAGCTTCCTGAGGTCAGGGACCATGTTTTTGCTTTTCTTTGCATCTCCAGTACCTAGCTAAGGCCTAGAACATAGTAAGTTTTTCGTCAGTGCTTAATATAAGTATCTAGATCAGAGGTTCTTAACCTGAAGCCCATGAACTTTTAAAAAACAATATGTGTTAATGACTGCCTTTCTATATAATTGGTTTCTTTTGCAATGCTATGTATTTTATTTTTTGCCTTTAATGACATTGTTCTGAAAAGGGGACCAGAGGCATCACTGGAATGACAAAAGGAATAACACATAAAAAAGATTATGGTCTAGAACACAGAAAGGTCCCTGTTTTAGATGTCTGTCACTGTTATTATAGAGAGGATTCCTACTCTAGTTGGCTTAATGACCTCTGAGGTTCCTTTCATCTCTGGTAACCTCTAATTCTGCAATTCTCTTATCATTGTTGGAAATAATTTCCCACCAAAGTCCCCTGCTATACCTCCAGTGCTTCATGAGTAATGTCAATTTAGTCCAAGCCCCAGCAGGTCCTACCAAGCTGAAATGGCTATTAGGCATCAGACCATCCCTGGGCACCATGTGCTTGTTTGAGACCCAGTGGAGCCTAGATCACAAAAGATCATTGACAAATTAGTTACCAGATAATGGATATTTTCGGTCATAAAGATTGGTTACAAAGGCATGGAAAGACTATGATCTCTTTTAGTGGACAGATTACCCACATGAATATAATCATGGATGCTTAAAGTATTCAAGTAGGAATTGATAATAGTGACCTAACTCTTTGTTGCATGTATGGCCTTTGGAAAGTTCTTAAGCTCCCTGGGATTCCATTTCTCCTCAGCAGGGAGGTAGAGAAGGGATCATCTGTGCTGACTTCCAGGCAGGCAAATAAAAACTGGAGTAGGTGGAGGCGGTTTATCTCCTGTTCGATCGCCCATCTCAACAGAATGGGTTGAAAGAAGGACCAGAAGCTGGACCTCTTTTGCCTCCTACACACCTCTCTGTATTTCATTTCTCCAGGACATGGAAACCTGTTCACCTGTTGTCAAAAGAAGAGTTTTCGAGGTGCCCCTTGCTCCTTCTTTGCCATTCACATCACTGCAGCCCTGGTGCTATTCATGACTGATGGAATCATGGTGAGCGGGCTCAGAAGGGGCAGGTTCTAGGGTAAACCACAACCCCTGCAGCCAAAGGCAGCAATCCAGGATTAGTCATTGAGGGGAGGAGTCCGAGTCAAGATCTTCAAGGACAAGGCTACCCTAGGTGCTTTCTCTCTCTTTCTGCTCCCAGGGAGCTCTCTGCCAAGTAATAGGTCACAGGTGAGCATGTGGGTAGAAGAAAAGCAGCCAATTTCCCATTTGACATCACTAAATGTGGGCATAGAGGGAGGGCATAAGGGGGCTCCTCAGGAAGAGATCCTTGAAGAATGTGGTAGCCTGGGTATTGGGGATGATGGTGGGCCTGGTAATGCCTGGGTATTGGGGGGGGTGATAATGATGATGATGACGACGACGATGACAACGACAATGACCCTGGTGGTAGTGATGAAGAAAGTCAGTATAATACAGTAGATGGAGAGCCAACACTGGGGCCAGAAAGACTTGGGTTCAGGTCCTGCTCTGCTTATACTCCATATGTGACTCTGGGCAAGATAAACTCTTGGCATTCCAGGCAATTCTCTTTTTTTCTCTTTTTTTTTTTCCAGGCAATTCTCTAAGAGTAGAAGTTGCTGTTATTCCTCCCCACACAAACCCTGCCCTCTTCCAAATTTTTCCATTACTAATTTTTTTTTGTGTGGGGCAATGAGGGTTAAGTGACTTGCGCAGGGTCACACAGCTAGTAAGTGTCAAATGTCTGAGGTCAAATTTGAACTCAAGTCCTCCTGAATCCAGGGCTGGTGCTCTATCCACTGCGCCACCTAGCTGCCCCTTTTCTCATTACTATTAAGGGTACCACCATCTTCCCAGTCATCCAGGCTCACAGGTAGAGGGAATTTCTTTGTCAGCAGTCCCCTATACCAATTAAACCACTAGTCTTCACCTATAATTATAGCTCCCACTTAAACAGTGCTATAAAATTTACAGAGTAATTTACAAAAAAAAAAGTGCCTTGTTTGATCCTGAAAATCATTCCATAAGGTAGGTGCTCTTATTATTGCTACTTTATAGATGAGGAAGCTTGAGGCTCTTGGTGTGGGGCTCTAGTCAGATAAAACAACAGCCTCAACTCAGTTTGCACTGGTTTCTCCACAGGGTGAATATTCTGCTTTTGTATACACCTATGCAGTAGATGATCCACTCTTCATAGGACATAAGGTAGCTGGCTACCTTCCCAGCATCTTCTGGGGCTTTGTCACCTTAGGCCGGCTCATCTCCATCCCAGTCTCTTCTCGTATGAGCCCAGCCACCATGGTCTTCATCAACCTGGTACGTTCACAATACTGCAATTCAGCTCAGGGGTGTGGTAAAAATTATTTGTGGTAAAGATTAATATCGAAAGTTTTAGCTGAATCATTTGGGAGGGGCCTCCCTCCTTCCTCCAACCTCCAACCCCTTGCCCCCTCCCCCACCCCATGCACACACATTTGCTCGTGTAATTATTATTATTATTATTATTATTTATTATTATTATTATTATTATTATTATTTTGCGGGGCAGTGAGGGTTAAGTCACTCTCCCAGGGTCACACAGCTAGTAAGTGTCAAGTGTCCGAGGTCACATTTGAACTCAGGTACTCCTGAATCTAGGGCCAGTGCTTTATCCACTGCGCCACCTAGCTGCCCCATGCTTATATAATTTTTAAACAGTGTTGGAATGGGCAAGTTGGGGCAGATGGTGGAGGCTGGAGTAGAGAAGAGAGGCATAAATAAAAAGATGAGTTATCTATGAGCCCCAGGGCAAACCCTCTCATTTTTCTTTCCCCTATTCCTAAAATTAATGAGTGACACTAGATTTGAAGTCAAAAGACTTTGGTTTGAAACTCAGCCCTGCCACCTAATGACTCTGACTTTTGGGGCACATCACTTGCCCCTAACTGGGTCTCAGTTTCTTCCTCAGTAAAAATGAGGGGGGACTAAGCTAGATGCTCTTTGAGGCTCTCTTTTCACTCTACATCCCATGATCTATGACTATGAGAAGTATATGTGCAAAACAGGGAGGGAATTCACACTGGCTTGCATAGGACCAGCATTATGAGCCCAAAGCTCATACCCTGCCAGGAAAAGAAGGAGGTGTTGCCCTTGTCCTTATACATTGGATGAGAACTGGAATGTCATATCTACAGAATAGTTAGAAGAACCTTTTAGCAGAGAGTAGAGGTAATAATGTGAAATAAGCCTGGATTATATAAATAAAACCAATGTAGCCAAAATTAGAAGGAAAGCAGAAAATCGAGGGGCAATTTTTATGGACAGTTTCTCTGATAAAGGTCTCACATCTAAACTAGAGAAATTTGTCAGATTTATAAGAATAGGAGTCATTCCCCAAATGATAGTCAAAGGATATGAACAGGCAGTTTTTTGATGAAGAGATTGAAGCTTCTATAGTCATATAAGAAACACTCTAAATCGTTATTGATTAGAGAAATGCAAATTAAAACAACTTTGAGATAATCACCTCACAACTATCAGATTGGCTAAAAAATGACAGAAGGGGAGATGACAAATGTTAGAGGGGATGTGGAAAAACTGGGATGCTGATGCACTGTTGTGCTACTATGAACTGATTCTACCATTTTGGAAAGGAATCTGGAATTATACCCAAAGAGTTATAAAACTGTGTATACCCTTTAACCCAGCAATACCACTATTAAGTCTGCTTCCCAAGGTGATCAGGGGAAAAAGGAGAAGAGCCTATATGGTTTTTTGTTTTGTTTTGTTTTTGTTTTGCGGGGCAATGGGGGTTAAGTGACTTGCCCAGGGTCACACAGCTATTAAGTGTCAATTGTCTGAGGTCAGATTTGAACTCAGGTCCTCCTGAATCCAGGGCTGGTGCTTTATCCACTGTACCACCTAGCTGCCCCCAGCCTATATGTTTTAAGACATTTATAGTAGCTCTCTTTGTGGTCCAGCAAAGAACTGGAAATTGAGGGGATGTTTATCAGTCAGGGAACAAGTTTTGGTATGTGATTGTGATGGAATACTACTGTACTATAAGAAATGATGAGCAGGTTAGTTTTAGAAAAACATGGAAAGACATACATGAAATAATGAAGAGTGAAATGACCAGAATCAATAGAATACACTGAACAATATTGTTCAATGAATAATTGGGAATGACTAAATTATTCTAAATATTATACATACTCAAAGGACCTATGAGAGAAGATGCTATCGAACTCTAGAGAAAGGACTGATAAAAAGGAGTATGCATAGTATGGTGTTTACACGCACATCTGTGTCTGAGGGGTGGGGATGGAAGGAGACAGTTCAGAACTTAAAATGTAACAAAAAATTAATTTAATTTTTTTTAAAGAAAAAAGCCTAGAAAGGTAGGCTAGAGCCAGGTTGTAAAGGGCTTTAACTGCCTAACAATGAGCAAGCACTTGTACTAAAGCTGAATATAAATCTCCAGAGACACTTAGCCACCTTCTTGCATAACCCCTCCCCACCCTTCCAGTCTCCTTTACTGAATCTTCATCCAGGCCATGCCCACTAACCATGAGTGTCCTCTAAGTCTTGGTCT
Source organism: Dromiciops gliroides (assembly GCF_019393635.1). NCBI lineage: Eukaryota > Metazoa > Chordata > Mammalia > Microbiotheria > Microbiotheriidae > Dromiciops > Dromiciops gliroides. The sequence continues at coordinate 104,631,094 of NC_057864.1, forward strand.
TGGGCTCTCTTCTCTTTTCCACATTAATTGGTGATTTTATCATCTCTCATGAATTCAGTGATTATTTCTATGCAAATGATTCCCAGATCAATTAATCTAGCCCTACTCTCTCTCTCCTGACCTCCAGTCTTGTATCACCAACTGCCTTTTGGCCCCCTTGATTTGGATGACTGGAAGGTATCGCCAACACAATGTATCTAAAACAGAATTCATTATCTTTCCCCAACAAAAGCCTTGTCCTCTTCCAAACTTTCCTGTTACTATAGAGGGTACAACCACTCTCCCATTCACCTTCCTGTTACCCTCAACTGCTCTCTCAAATTCACTCCACAGATTTGATCTCTTTTCAGGTCTTGTCCTCTCCAACTTTGCAAAGTATCTCTCTGTTCACAAAGCTAATACCTTATACCTGGATTATTACAGTAGACTGCTGGTCTCCCTGCCTCACATCTCTCCTTTCTCCAATCCATCCTTTGTTCAACTGTCAAAGTGATTTTCTTAAAGTGACCATGTTTAAAACGGGTTTAAGGGGGCAGCTAGATGGCGCAGTGGATTAAGCACCAGCCCTGGATTCAGGAGTACCTGAGTTCAAATCCAGCCTCAGACACTTAACACTTACTAGCTGTGTGACCCTGGGCAAGTCACTTAACCCTAATTGCTTCAACAACAAAAAAATAAAAGAAAATAAAAAAGAAAAAAAAACGGGTTTAAAGTAGGTTTAAAGTGATTTTCTTAAAGTGACCCCATATTTAATAAACTCCAGTCGCTCCCTATTATCTCAAATCCAGAATCCTCTGTTTGTCTTTTAAACACCTTCACAAACTTGATCCTTTCCTATCCAGTCTTTCACTTTAATCTCTTTCATGTACTTTATAATCCAACAATTTCTTGCAGTTCCTCATATGTGATTTTCCAAGTCCCAACTTGGTGCCTTTTCTTTTCTTTTTAAAATTTTTCTTTTTATTTTTTGTGACATTTTATTTTTATCAATTACTTGCAAAACAACTTTTAAAATTCCTTTTTTAAAAATGTTGAGTCCCAGGGAAGCTAGGTGGTACAGTGGATAAAGCACCAGCCCTGGATTCAGGAGGACTTGAGTTTAAATCTGGCTTCAGACACTTACTAGTGGTGTGACCCTGGGCAAGTCACTTAACCCTCATTGCCCCGCAAAAAATAAAATAAAATAAAATAAAATAAAATGTTGAGTTCCAAATTCTCTCCCTCTTTCCCTTTCTTCATCCCTCCTTGAGAAAGCAAGCAATTTGATATAAATTACACATGTGCAGTCATGCAAAACACATTTCCATATTAGGTTGCAAAAGAATACACAGACCAGGGGAAAAAAATAAAGTAAGTTTAAAAAATATTCTTCATTCTGTACTGACTCCTTCAGTTCTTTATCTAGAAGGAGATAGCATTTCTCATCATAAATTCTGGATCATTGTGTTGTTGAGAATAGCTACATCATTCACAGCTGATCATTGTACAATATTGCTGTTACTCTGTACAATGTTCTCCTGGTTCTGCTCACTTCACTTTGCATCAATTCATGTAAGTCTTTCCAGGTTTTTCTGAAACCATCCTGCTCATCATTTCTTACAGCACAATAGTATTCCATCACAATGTTTAGACATTCCCCAATTGACAGACAGCCTCTCAATTTCTAATTCTTTGCCACCACTAAAAGAGCTCCTATAACTATTTTTGTACATATAGATCCTTTTCCTCTTTTCTTTGATCTCTTTGGGATACAGACCTAGTCCTGGTATTGCTGGGTCAGAGGTTTTATAGCCCTTTGGACATAGTTCTAAATTCCTCTCCAGAATGGTTGTATCAGTTCACAAATCCACCAACAATGCAAGTGTCTCAATTTTTTCACATCTCCGCTGACATTTATAATTTCCTTTCCTGTCATATTAGTCAATCTCATAGATATGAGGTGATGCCTCAGTTGTTTTAATTTGTATTTCTCTAATCAATATTGATTTAGAACATTTTATATGACTATAGATAGCTTTGACTTCTTATTCTGAAAACTGACCATTATTCAGTGAGGGGATGACTAATAAATCTGACTCAGTTCTCTATGTATTTGGGAAATAAGACCTTCAGAGATACTTCCTAGGAATATTTTTTCCAGTTTCCTGCTTTCCTTCTAATCTTGGCTACATTGTTTTTGTTTGCACAAAGCCTTTTTAATGGAATGCAATCAGAATTATCCATTTTACATCCTATAATGCTTTCTATCTCTTGTTTGGTCCTAAATTCTTCCCTTATCCATAGATCTCCTAATTGGTGCCTTTTCAGTGGCTTTCCCTCATGCCTGGAATGCTCTTCCTCTTCATCTTTCTCCAAGAATCCCTTCACATCCCACCTTCTGCAGAAGGCCTTCCCCAGCCTCTCCCGAAGCTAGTTCATTCCTTCTGAAGTTATCTTGCATCTGCTCCATCTTGTATGTTTGCATGTCGTCTCCCCTGTTAGAATGTGAGTTCCTTGAGGGCATACATTTTCCTTTTCCTTTTCCTTTTTCTTTTTTGTTTTGTTTTGTTTTGTTACTTGCCCAGGGTCACACAGCTAGTAAGTGTCAAGTCTCTGAGGTCGGATTTGAACTCAGGTCCTCCTGAATCCAGGGCTGGTGCTTTATCCACTGCGCCACCTAGCTGCCCTCAGAGGGCATACATTTTTGCCTTTGTATCCCCATCACTTAGAACAGTGCCTGACACAGAGGAAGCCCTTCATACATGCTTTTTTTTGTTTTGTTTTTTTTTTAGTGAGGTAATTGGGGTTAAGTGACTTGCCCAGGGTCACACAGCTAGTAAGTGTTAAGTGTCTGAGGCCGGATTTGAACTCAGGTACTCCTGACTCCAGGGCTGGGGCTCTATCCACTGCGCCACCTAGCTGCCCCATACATGCTTATTGACCAACTAACTAAGTGGCAGTGTCTCTCCCTACCTCAAGTCCCACCTAAGTCTGTCACTCTCTAGCCATAATCCACAGATCAAAGAGTTATGTCCAGTGTCCAGCTTTTCATGACCCCAGTTGGTAGTCTGCCAGTTCCTTCTCCAGCTCATTTTACAGATAAGGAAACTGATGCAGAGAGGGTGAAGTGACTTGCCCAGAATCACTCAGCTAGTAAGTATCTGAAGCCAGATTTGAACTCAGGGAGATGAGTCTTCCTGACTCCAGGCCCAGTAGTCTAGTCACCAAGCCATCTAGCTGCCCAGGTTATGCGATAAGTGTCTTCAAATATTTGAAAGGTTCTCATGTGGAAGAGAGAACCAACTTGTTCCACTGAGCCCTAGAGGGCAGAATCAGGAGTAACAGTAGAAGTTGTAAAGAGATGTTTTAGATTTGAGATAAGGAAGAACTTCCTAATAATTAGAGCTATCAAAAAGTGTAATGGGCTACCTTCAAAGAGCTGGACCAGATGGCCTCTCATGTCCCTTTAAGTTCTGAGATATGTGTGCTCTCCTTCCCTAATGGTCACTGATCTCTCTAATTCTCCTTTCCCTTCTTCAGTCTCCCCTAGCTTCTAGCCCTACCCATCATCATGCATTTAAATCTCTTGGGGAGAATATAATTTGTTCTCCCCAGTTACTTAGACTAGAAAGGGAGGAGGCTACAGTAGTAGTAGGTTGGGGGGGGGCAGAGAATACATCTCAACTGAGTCACAGAATTGCAGTATCCCTTAAAAGGGACTAGGAATCATAGGATGATAGGAATAAGGACTTGGAGACCTCTCATTTTACAAGTGGGGAAACGTGAGTCCTGGAGAGATTAAGTAACTTGCCTATGGTCATAGAGGTAGTGATAGAGCCAGAATTTGATATCAGAATGGCTATCTGTAAATCCAGTACTTTTTCTACTGTACCAATCCAACCCCTCTCCTCAAAGGCATTAATCCTCTCTTGTGCCTGACAAGGGGTTGTCCAGCTTCTGCATAAATTCTTTGTTGACAGTGAGGCCACTGCTTTGCAAGGTAGCCGACATTCCATTGTTGCACAGCTCTGCTTGTTAGAAAAGTATTCCTTCTGCTGAGCCAAAACCTGTGTGTCTGCACACTTCACCCAGTGATCCTAGTTCTGGCCAGAGGCCAGGCAGAACAAGCCTGATCCTGCGACCCAACAAGGGGTTTTCAAAGACTAGGAGATAGTTATCATGTACTCCCTAAGCCTGGTTCTCCCAGCTAAATAAACATTTGATCCAGATCTTTCACTTGTTTGCTATTTCCAGCCTTGAGTTTTGTCTTGTGCTACCATCTCACAGTTTCCAGGTTTACATGGGCCGTGAAGGATAGATGGGACTTTTCCAGGTGGAATCAGATGGGAAAGGCATTTCAGGCAGAGGAGGTGGTACTAGTCAAAGACACAGGAAACAGAAAAGCATGGGGTACGCTTGGAGGATTGCAGATAGTTGGGGTACCTTTTGAGGCACAGCTAAGTGGCGGAATGTGCTGGACCTGGAGTGAGGAAGACCTAAGTTCAAATCTGACTTCAGATACTGCGTAACCCTGGTCAAGTCATTTAACACACATCTGCCTTGGTTTCCTCATCTACAAAGGAGAGATAATAATAGCACCTACATCCCAGGGTTGTTCTAAAGATCAAATGAGATAATATTTGTAAAGTGTAGGGTAGGTACTTTACAGGGTAGGCACTATATAAATGCTACTTATTACCTTTTGGATAACTTTTGTATTCTGAATAAAATTGGGGGGCAGCTAGGTGGAGCAGTGGATAGAGCACTGGCTCTGGAGTCAGGAGTACCTGAGTTCAAATCCGGCCTCAGACACTTAACACTCACTAGCTGTGTGACCCTGGGCAAGTCACCTAACCCCAATTGCCTCACCAAAAAAAAAAAAGTATATAGAATTGGGGGGGGGAGAGAAGAAGGTAGGTAGGATACAGAGGGAAGGTTATTTGCTGCAAGTAGGAGTCCAATTGAAGGCTTATGGAGAGTGGGAGGTGGAGGAAGCTGTTTAGAACCATCCCCATAGAGAACAAGACCTAAGTGACCAGAGCTAAATGAAAGGGTTCTTAAGCAGCTAGAAACCAGGAATGTCTAGTGGGTTGTGACTGTGAGATCATAGATTTAGAGCTGGGAGGAGCCTTAGGGACCAGATGAACCTAAAGCCCAGAGAGGATGTGCCTTGCTCAAGGTCACACAGGCAGTAGTATAAGAGCTCTGATTCAAGCCCAGTCCCTCAGACTTTAAATTCAGCCTTCTTTCCATGGGATCTCATTTTCTCCAACAATGTCCGTTGCCCAGGATCACAGATAGGAAAAGGAGATGAGGGCAAGGTGGGTTACTCAGGGTTGGGGAGGACAGGCCAAAGAGTGAAGAAAGTCAAGGAGGAAGTGATGGTGGTGTCCATGGAGCTAGGGACATTATCGAGGCAATGGCCGGTCATGGAACCTAGGCTGAAGAATGAAATAAATGAAGCCTGATGGACCGGGAAAACAGGGCCTGGGGAGCAGGATATTAAGCAAGTTAAGTTGGAATAAAGGTAGGAGGTCAAGGGAGCATTTTCAGAGATTAACTTGTTGATCGTTTGATGCGGAATGTAGGGTTTGGAGTTGGAGAACTAGAATCCAGATCTTACCCTTCCACTTTCTCCCTGCATGGCCTTGAGCACTTCCTTGATTTCTCTGGGATCCCATTTCTCAATCTGTAAAATGAGGGGTTTGGACTAAGATGACTTCTAAATATCCCCCCTCTAAAGCTATGGATTGTGACCCATTTCCATGCCAGTATCCTTTATCATTTAGCCTAGGAGTCTGTGCTTCTCTCTCCTCTCCTGGGAGTCTGCTCTCTTGTCATCAGTTGTTGTTGATCTTGTTGTTGTTTTTCAGAAATGTGAAAAATACTTACCTAGAACTTATCTGGAAGAGGTTCATTTGGAACCTTCTCCAAACTGAGACAGATTTTTTTTCTTAAGGAGCTAGAAAATTAAGGCTATTTGAATGAAATTTCAGTGGGGTCATCTGTGGTGGCCCGTGCCTGTAGTGTACGCAGCTAAAGCAGGGAAGGCTGATGGATTGCTTAAATTTGAAAATTCTGAGATACAATAGGGCTGAAGCTGCTCTGGTGTTAGGACTAAGCCCGGCATAAATTGAGTAAGTACCCCAAGAGCAGACGGCTCCTTACCTAGCTAAGGAAGAGCAAAGCACGCCCAGGTCAGAAAAAATGAGTGAGTTAAAGTTCGGTGCAGAAGCACAATGGGATAGGGACTGTGAGGAAAGAAGGAAAAGAGGAAGGAAGGAAGAGATGGGAGAGGAAAAGAAGGAGTTAAGGAAGGAAGTGGAAGAACAAAAGAAGGAGGAAGGAAAGAAGGAAGGAAATAGATAAAGGAGGAAAAAAGATTTAGTGTGACAGCTGGGTTCCCTGTGATCCCATTGGGAGGTATTATGGTATACTGGAGAAGACACTGGACTTAGAATCAGGAAGACTAATGTTCAAATGCCACCTCACTAGCTGTGTGACCTTAGGAAAGTCCCTTAACTTCTGTCTCAATTTCCTCACCTGTAAAATGAGAGAGTTTGACCCAGTGGCCTCCAGGATCCCTCCCAGCTCTTGATCCCATGGTCTACCCAAGAGTTCCCAGACAGTAACAGGAAACTTACTGACAGAGCTAGAAGTCTTACCTAGAAGGTGTCCAAGTTACTTGCTCCTGTCACAACCCCCTCAGGGCTACAACCCTTACTCCTGATTTGGATGGATAACTATTATTTTCCTGCTGGTAACTCTTTGCTCCACTATGCTCGGGGACTTTACTCTGAGTATCCCTCCCCTCTTCCCCTAAAAAAAGACTTCGCATCAGCCCTCTCAGCTCCACTGACCGTAACACTTTGAAAGAAGTTTTAGAACCATTCATTTCTTTTCTTAAGAAAATTTGGACTTTCAACAGGATTGCATGGCCTGCCAAAGCAGGAAGCTGAGGAGTCTTGGATGGAATTACAGGCAGTTTTGCTAATGACATTAAGGGGAGGTCATCTGGTGTAATGGAAGGAATGCTGGCTTTGGAGTCAGAGGGGCTGGGCTCAGATTCTGTCTGTGCCACTCACTACCTAGCTAGGTGGGGAATTGGTGAAGAGGACAGATCACTGGACCTGGAGTCAGAAAGATCCGAGTTCAAATCCAAACTCAGGCGCTTATTAGTAGTGTGACCCTGGACATGTCATTTAACTGAGTCTGCCTCAGTTTTCTCATCTGTAAAATTGAGGTGATAGTGACATCTACTTCCCAGGGTGGTTGTGTAGATCAAATGAGAAAATATTCATAAAGCACTCTACAAACTTTAACATGCTTTATAAGCATTGGCTCGTTATTACCTGTGTGACAGGACCTCAGTTTCCTCATTGATAAGATGGAGGGATTAGATTCTATGATCTCTAAGACTCCTTCCATCTCTAGGTCAGGTCCTGTGACCTCCTGCCTATTGCTAGGTCTCACAGGTCTTTCAACTCCTGCTTTCTCGTGGACTCTTCCACCCAAGGAGGTGCAGTTCCCAAGCATGTCCACAAGGTGGCGGAGCAACTGCACACAGTTCCCCCCCATATCCAGGGGTGCCTAAGAATTGCTTGTGAGATGGGAGCCTCTGAGTATTCCAGGAGACTCCCTTCGCAGATCCAAGAAAGCTGACCGAGCAGGGTCTCAGATGGGGTAGGGGGTGGAGGGGTAGCTCCCGCTTCTTCTCTCTCTACCCAGTGTTTTTTTACCAGCCTTTTCTTCCTCCTGCTCCATTCCACAGGTAGGAGTGGTGGGCACATTCCTAAGCCTCCTCTTCTTCTACTACAGCGTTGTCTTCTTGTTTGTGGGGACAGCCTGCCTGGGGCTGTTCCTCAGCAGTACCTTCCCCAGCATGCTGGCCTACACTGAAGACATCCTCCAGTATAAAGGTGAGTTTTGGTGGAGCCGAGGGAAAAAAACGGAGTCAAGTCAAGACGCTACCTGGTGATGTCACTGGTCCTCTTTGAAAGCCAAGGATGAAAAACCAACTACCCAGCCAACCTTAAAGAGATGCCCTGGCTAGGTAAATGCTTCTAAGGCATCCCCTGGGACCAGGAGCTACTTTGTAGCTCGGTGTTTATTGCCCAGTGCTTCCTCACTGGTTAACAAGTACTTCAAGTCAGAACTCCTCTGCTTGGCTTTTGAGGGTGTCCAAAACCTCGCACCATCTCACCAACCCAGCCTTGTTTTTCCCTGCTCCCCAACACACACACACACACACACACACACACACACCCCTTCATTCTAATCAGCTTGGTCTCCTTACTGCTCACTGCACATAGTAGGTGCTTAATCAATGTTTGCTGAGTAAATAAACAAATAAGTGAATGCCGCTGGTACGCACCAAGCTCCCTTCTCCTCATCTGTGCCTTTGTTCCCACTATTGCTCAGGAATGGAATGTCCTTACTCTTCTTCCAAATCAAAATCCTTCCCATTCTTCAACGTCCAACTAAAGTCTTCCTCCAGATAGGTATCCACTTCTCCAGAGGGGATCCTTACTCTCAGAATTGTAAGTCCCAACTGATTGGGGACCATGATACCTTATCGCTGCTTCTTTGATGTTATGATTCCAAAATCCCCTTTACTGCCCCCCCACCATGGCTTCTATTTATTTATTTATTGTTTTGCAGGCAGTGGGGGTTAAGTGACTTGCCCAAGGTCACATAGCTAGTAAGTGTCAAGTGTCTGAGGCCGGATTTGAACTCAGGTCCTCCTGAAGTCAGGGCCAGTGCTTTAATCACTGTGCCATCTAGCTGCCCCCTTCTATTTATTTTTATAAGTCAATTAAATTAATCTTGTGTTAAAAATTTCATAATACCCTCTAAGATAATTGGAGACATGCTGTAGGGTTGCAGAACCAGTAAAAAAGGTTGTTAATTGTCTTTGGCAGGGAGAGGGGGGGGAGGAAGCACAGGCTGGCTTGGCTGGGAGAGGGTTGGAGGTCCCCGGCGACAGTCATCAGCAATCATATACGATAATGAGGTAAGGAGAACCCGGATGGCTGAAATCCAAAGATGATTGCAAAAGGTCATTTTAGCTCCACTCCTCCTCTCCAACTAGCTAGGTCAGGACCCAAGTGGCATTGAGTTTCGACTAGGTAGTGTGGTACACTGAAAAGAATCCTAAATTTGTATTCAAAGGATCCCAAATCTGGAGTTAGAAGGGACATCAAAAGCCTCGTTTTACAGTACTAGAAACTGAAACCCTAAGAAGGTTAAGTGACTTGTCTAAGGTCACACAAGTGTCAAGTAGTAGGGGCAGGATCTGACCCCCAGAGCTAGCATTCTTTTCCCTGTACCACACAGCTTCCCTAAAACACTTAGATTCAAATACCAACACTGCCACTTATATCCTGCATGATTCTGAATAAGTCAGCCCTCCTTTGGGGGAGGGGTAGGTCTCAGTTTACTCATGTGTAAAATGAGATTAGACTGGATTGCCTCTGAGATCCGTTCCAGCTCAATTTTTTTGGCGGGGAGGGCAGCATTGGGGTTAGGTGACTTACCGAAGGTCACATATCTTTGACCTCAGGTCCTCCTGACTCCAGGGCCAATGCACTATCCACTGTGCCACCTAGCTGCCCCCAGTTCAAAATTTTTATGATATTATTCTTTGATTTTTCCTGCTTACCCCTGAGTGTATATGATCAGAAAAAGATGCCCCCAAGTCAAGGAGAAGGCTGGTATAGAATTGTTGTAGTATTATGACTGTGAAGTAACCTGAGATATAGTCACCTTGCCCAGGGCTTCTTAAATTTTCTCCACTCATGACCCCTTTTTGCCTGAGAAATTTTTAGGCAACCCCGGGTATGTAAATACAAAATAGATGTAATCTTTTACTATTGCCAAATTCCATATTCAGTTATGACATCCCACATGGGGTCTCAGACCACAGTTTAAGAAGCTTTGACCTAGCCCATCCCTCCCATTTTAAAGATGAAGACCCTGAGACCAGAGAGATTATGAAGTGACAGAGGAAGTAGTGGCAGGACTGGCACTGAAACCCAGCTCATCTTTTTTGGTGGACCCCAAAGTATCTGAATCAGAATTTGAACCCAGATCTTTCCAATCCTGTGTTCAGCACTATCTTTTATTTCAAGCTGTACCCAATGTGCTTGAAATGTATATGCTTGGAACTGTCAGATGATGTAAATAACAGGAGATTCTTAAGTTTCAAATGAAAGGTATAAGGGGGCAGCTAGGTGGCACAGTGGATAAAGCACCGGCCCTGGATTCAGGAGTACCTGAGTTCAAATCCGGCCTCAGACACTTGACACTTACTAGCTGTGTGACCCTGGGCAAGTCACTTAACCCCCATTGCCCCGCAAAAAAAAAAAAAAAAAAAGAAAGAAAGGTATACATTATAAGACCAACAGGAACTCTGAGAAGAGAGAGGTAGCAGCTAGAGTAAATGAGAAAACCTGAGTGGGGAAGTTAGAAAAGAAGTTAATAAGAGAAAGGGCATTTTGGGCAAGGGAAATCAAATCCAACCTTCATTAAAAGATCCATTAGAAGATGTTATCTGAAGGACTTAAGAAAAAGGCAGTCTATTTACAGAGAAAGAACTGATGGCATCTGAATACTGATTGAAGTATAATTTTTTTGTCAGTTCTTCTTTCTAAAGTTATTTTGTCTGTTTCCTTTCACAACCTAATGTGGAGATGTTTTGCATGACTTCACATGTATAACTTATATTGAATTGCTTGATTTCTTAGGGAGGGAAGGAGGGAGAAAATTTGGAACATAAAGTTTTTAAAAATCAATGTGAAAATTTGTTTTTACATGTAACTTGGGGGAAATTCTAAATAAATAAATTTGTTATAATTTTTTTTTAAATAGCACTAGGACTTTAGATCTAGCTGCCCAACCGAGAGCAAGTGCTTCATAAATTGTACTCTGTGCCTGCTCATTTTATATCTGGCTTCCTATAGAGCTCTTTGGTCCCATTAACTGCACTGTATACCACATGTTCTTTGGAAATTCAGCTTATACTACAAACCACAATCGACAAGTCTATTACTGCTGGTTACAAACTAGTGAAATATTGTATTTTATGATATGCTCACCAAAACATTTTCCACAGGGGAATCCAAATATACTTCCTTTCAGAATAAAAAAAAGACCTATCCAAGGAGATGCAACAATAAATAAAGCCTCAGTTTCCTCATCTATAAAACAGGCTGGAGAAGGAAATAGCAAACCACTCCAATATCTCTGTCAAGGAAACCCCAAATGGGGTCACAAAGAGTTGATCACCACTGAAAATGACCAAACAACCTAAGTCTCTTAGCCTTTCAGTGCCTGAGGCAACTTTTTAAAAAATGATAAATATTTTTATTTAAACTTCTGAGTTCTGAATTCTATGCCTCTTTCCCTACCTTCCCTCCTCCCTCCCTAAGGCAACAAGCAATCAAATACAGGTTATACATGTGTAATTATGTAAAACATTACCGTCCTAGTCATTTTGGACAAGAAAACTTGAATAAAAGAAAAAAAATTAAAATAAGTGAAAAAATAGCATGCTTCAGTCTGTGTTCAGTCAATATCAGTTCTTTCTTTGGAGCTGGATAAGATGCTTTATCATTAGTCCTTTAGGGTTGTCTTGGATCACTGTATTGCTGAGAATAGTTAAGTCATTCACAGTTCTTCACGGAACAATATCGCTGTCTCTGTGAACATCATTCTCTTGGTTCTGCTCACTTCACTCTACATCAGTTCATACAAGTCTTTCCAGACCTTTCTGAAGTCATCCTGCTTGTCATTTCTTATAGCACAATAATATTCCATCCCCATCATACACCACAGTTTGTTTAGCCATTCCCCCATGGAAGAGCATTCCTGAGGCAACTTTCTAAGGCTGTGTCTATAGACTGATTGTTGAGCTTGGTTGGCAGAAGGAGCCTCCAAACTGTGCTCCCTGCATTGATACTGTGTGCCAGGCACTGGGCTCAGTGCTTTACAACGATCATCACATTTGATTCTCACAACCACCCTGGGAAGGAGGTGTTATTATTATATCCATTTTACAGGTAAGAAAACTGAGATTAAGTGACTTGCCCAGGGTCATATAGCTAGTAAGTGTCTGAGGTCGGATTTGAACTTGGTTCTTCCTGACTCCAGGCCTGGTGCTCCACTCACTGCGCCATCTAGCTTCTTGAGGGAGAGACTATCATGTTTTCAGATATGTTATCTCCAGCATCCATCAAACAGCACCTTGCTTAGAAAAATTTAACAAACACCTATTGAGAACTGAATTTAAACGTGCTATTTAGAAAGATAAATTGAGACCAGACTGTGAAGGGCCTTACACGCCAAGTTAAGACATTTGGACGCTATTTTAGAAGCCATTGGGGTGTGGCGGGGAGTCATTTTGAGTTGGGAGTAACATGAAGAAAACAATATAGAACTATGGTCCCTGTCTCATCCTGCACTGACCACTGACTTCCTCTTACCAGGAGCCTCTGACAATGCAGGGCTGGAAGCAGGAGACTGAGGAAGGTACTTCCCCGTGCACAGGGAGATTCCCTCCCTCCCTCCCTCCCTCTCTCTGTTATGAGGGCAACAGGAAGGGAGAGTAAATGCAATCCCACAATGGGTATTTAAGAATGTTCAGCCCTCCCTCACGAAAATCCAATTCACTGCAAATCATGACATCACCTCCCCTGATGTCATGGTCCTCTGCTAGAACGAAGGACAAACAACAACAATTTAAGGATGTTAGGAAGTAGGTAAAAGTCAGAAGCTAGGCTGGGTGCTAGCAGTGTGGAAACATGGAGAAACTCTTGTTCTGGTCACTGGAGGCATGAGGGCCCAGGAGGCCCTAGTGTAAAAGTGTTTGCTTTAGATCTCCTTCCCTTGTCTGGATAGTATGGAAAGTGTGACATAACAATGACAACACTGATCCAATTCTGTCTCATAGTGAGCGCAGCTGAACCTAAGGCCCAGTTTCCATTCCCGAAAGAGGATGTCCACACCACGCAATCTAACAATTACTAAATGCTTTTCTCTTCTCTCTTCCTCTGCCAGGTTGTGCAACCACAATACTGGTAACTGGGGCTGGAATTGGTGAGATGACCCTCCAGTTGTTCATTGGCTCGGTATGTGCTGGGGGTGCTTGGGGTAGGGAGAAGGAGGTGCCTGAACAGTGAAAGGCTCAGGTTTGGGAGTCACAGACCCTGGCTTCCAATCATGCATGGCTCTTTCATTTAGTAGCTAGATCTGTCATCTTGGGCAAGTGATTTAACTTTTGGGGATCTCAGATTCTTCACCTGTCATATTAGTTAGCATTTATATAGTACTTGAAGGTTTCTGAAGTGTTTCACATGTGTCATCTCATTTGATTCCCAAACAAACCTTTGAGGTAGGTGCCCATATTATCTCCATCTAAACTGAGGCTGAGGTTAGGTGACTTGCCCAGGGTCACAGGTTCAGGTCTTCCTCCAAGTCCATCAGTCTCTTCACTGTGCCATCTAGATGCCTAAATGAAGCAGCTGGACTAAATAATCTCTAAAGGCCAAATTCTTTGGTGCTCTATGCCAACCAGTCACCTTCCCTCAATTTCCCACTGGGGCTTTTGTCCCATAGAGGAAGCAAGACTCTTCTTTGCCCCCCTCATCCCCAGTGCCTACCCCATCACTGCTGTGCCAAGGCAGGTGTGGGGGCTGAGCCTTGTAAGGTGGGAGACCTAAGTGAAAGGAAAAGCACAGGAAAGACCAGCCAGCCTGGAGGGGAGCAGGGCCACAGAAAGATACTTTGGAAGGAATGCTTTCTCCCTCATGTGTTACAACTGCCCACTGGAACTCTCTTTAAATTACTCCTTACTGAGCCCTTCAGCCACTCTCCAGAGGGACACAGGCTTCCTGACTCAGCTCCTGTTCAGATATCCATTGCCAGCCAATGCCACTTACCTTCAAAGGAACTCTAATCCCATGTACCCATCAGTAAAGAAGGGGCTCTCCTTTTCTTCTGCAGCAGCGGATGAACCTGGGGCAGCCTCACAGCAGCTATGTGACACACCAGACACAACTTGGTTAGAGTGAGGGGTCAAGGGGAAGTGGGATGGAGTGGAACTGGCCCATCACCGTTGATAATGGATGGTCAGCTTGGAGCAACGAAAAGAGAGCAAATAACACTGGAGTCATGAGACCTGGGTTTGAGTCTGGGACCTGTTATTTCCTAGCTAAGGGACCCTTAGGGCAAATCATTTACCCTCAGGCTCCATCCAAAAAAAGGAATGAAGAATAAGACTTGTACCTCATAGAGTAAGCCCTACTTCACATAAACCTTAACATAAAATATGAATGGGCCCAAGTCCTGGTTCTGACACTTAACTGGACAAGGGAAAGTCAAGTTAGAGGGTATAGTACAGAGAGAACTGGACCTAGAGTCAGAAAGAGCCACATTCAAATCCTACTCCAGACTCTTATAAACTGAGCGACTCTGGGCAAGTCTCAGTCTCAGTTTCCCCATCTACAAAATGGAAATAGTAATGGCACCTAAGGAGCAGCTAGGTGGTGCAGTGGATAGAGCGCCAACCCTGGAGTCAGGAGGACCCGAGCTCAAATCCATCCTCAGACACTTACTGCTGTGTGTCCCTGGAAAAGTCACTTCATTCTGTTTGCCTCAGTTCCCTCATCTACAAAATGAGCTGAAGAAGGAAATGGCAAAGCACTCATTCCAGCATCTTTGCCAAGAAAACCCCATATGGGGTCACAGAGAGTCAGACATGACTAAAACCACTGAACAATAATGATGGGGAATAATAATGCTTGTATGAGCTCCCTTATGGGTTGGGAAAAAGGCTCTCTACACACCATAAAGTGGTCTGGTCAGTGAGATTTTTAATTGATTGATGGGAATGGTTCTCATGCTCAGAGACAGAAGGAACTCGAGGAGGTCACTTGGTCCAGGTGCACCAGGCTAGGACTTCTCACCTCTGCCAATATTCTCTGCCAGCCCTTACTGCTTCTGTTAGGGAAATGAGCCTGAACTTGACCGAAAATTTCATCAAAGGCTCAAGAAAGCTGTTTCTTCCCACGCAGCTTCAGGGCTATGTTTAAATGGCTCTTGTGTCTGTGTGTTTTCCTGTTGGCAGATTATCCAAGTGCTGGGCAAATACAGCTTCCTGGTCTGTGGAGTGATCTTTGGCTGCCTGGCTTTTACCTTCTACATCATGCTCCTGTTTTTCCACAGGATATACTCCAGGCCCTCATCAGGTAAGGGAAGGATCTATTTTTCTACAAGGGGAGGAAAGCAGAATGGGAGGGCAGTGGGGCTCTTAGCACACCATAGCTAGTACCCTGTTCCAAGCAAAATGCAAGGAAATGTTTATTTTTCTGCTGCTTCCTTTCTCCCTCTTCCTGGCTTACCATGCGATTGTCAGTGTTCAGGGTGAGCAAGGCCAGGTTAGGCTAATGCATGCTTTCTTAACCGGAAAAAAAGGGGGCCATCGATTGTGAACTCAGCTGAAGGAACCCCACCCTGATAGAGAAATGCCTGGCCAAAAAGCTGTCCCCAGCCTGCTCGGGGCACCAAAAGCTGGTTCCTGCCTCTACTGGCTGGAACTCATCCCAGGGGCCTAGTTGGCTGTCTCTGTGCCGTTCAGGGACTTGACTCTAATCCAAATCTTGTTTTCATAAAGAAATCTTCTATGCCAAGTTGCAGAGAAAAGCTCCTTCAGGGCAAGAATACCTCCCAAGAATAGCCTCTGTCTCTGGGACCCCAGGCAGAGGGAGTCCCTAAAGCTATTTTTTTCAACCATATACTCTCACATGCCTTTGGACATCCCCTCTCTACTCCACCCCCAAGTTGAAGTATTGTGAACAGTTCTTGGGAGGATACATCGAAACAAAATTCCTTCCCTCTCTAATTCTGTTCAATTCATCAAACATTTAATGACCAGCTATCTTATTCAAGGCACTGTGGGTGAGTCAGGAAGACCTGGATTTGAATCCTGCCTTATTAGCTATGTGATCCTGGTACTGAGCCTCAGTTTCCTCGTGTGTAAAATGAGGGGAACAGTAGGTGGGATTGGACTAGGTTGCCTTGGTGGAAAAACAGGTACACTAAAACATTGTTGGTGGAACTGTGAACTGGTCCAGCCATTCTGGAAAGCAATTTGAAACTTTGCCCCAAAAGCCAATAAACCACAACTAGGTCTATACCCTAGAGAGATAAAACATAGAAAGGACCCATATGTCCAAAAATATTTCAACAGTTCTTTTTGTGATGGCAAAGAACTGGAAACTGAGGAAATGCCCATCAATTGGGGAACAGTGGGACAGGTTATAGTATATGTCTGTGATAGAACACTATTGTGCTATAAGAAATGATGATGGGGTTTGTTTCATAAAAAACTGGGAAGACTTGTATAAAATAATTCAGAGTGAACAGAACCAGAAGAATTTACATAGTAACAGCAACAGTGCAGAGATAAAATCAACTGTGAAGGACTTAGGAGCTCCGATCAACACTAGAATGAACTACAATTCCAAGGACTCATGGTAGAGAACTGATGGATTCCAAATGTAGAGTGAAGCCTATTTTCTTCTTTTTCTTTTTTCTTTTTTCTTTTTTTTTTTTGAGGGGGTGGGGTGGGGGTCGGGGAGAATAATATGGATAATGCAGAAATGTGTTTTGCATGATTATACATGCTTATAATGGGTTCCACTTTTCTTGCCTTCTTCTGGATGGAGGAGGGGATGAAGGAGAAAAGAGGATTTGAAACTGAAAAGAAAATAAAACTGATTTAAAAAAAAAAAAGGAACTGGAGCAAGGAAGAAAAGCAGAAAGCTTCCGTAGTCCCCCAAAATAGGTCACCAATTGCCTACTGACCAGAGAGCTGACTGTATAACACGATGTGTTTTTTTCTCCTTTGTAGTCTTGACCTCGGACAAACCATCAGGGCTAGAAAGCTCTGAAGTATACCAGCAGTAAAAGTCAGGTGAAGAAGACAAAAGGAGACCCCTCGCCCAGAAGCACAACACAGACCCCCAACCTTGCTTGATAATACTGGAGAGGTCTAAAATGTTGTTTAAAATCATTCCTCTGGTATTCGGTAGGGCTCAAGAAAAAATTATTTAGATCAACTCTAGAACACTGGCTTCTCTTAGGACAAATCAACATTAGCCTATTTGGCCATTTCAATCCCCCTTCGTTGCTTGTTTCCCTGGTTCACACTGCTAACAGTTGCCTATGATGTACAGATGGGGAGGATAGGAATACACCTACACATACAACTCTGATGCCTCCTGGACTTAGGATTTTGGCATTCAGTCTTGGATACAGACTGAAAGAGAGAAATAGAGCCAAGCTTAAAATGCGATGCTCAGTGAATCCTGACGAATGTAGATAAATAGGATATTTTCAATTAACCCAGATGAACCCTGGGTTATTTCTTGATATGCTATATCCCACAAGGAACTACTGTGCTTTACTTGGGACCAGTCCAAAATCCAGGGGATTCTTGGTTTAGATGGTTCCCCCCAAACTCAGTGATTCATCTTCAGTGTCAAATGTTGGAAGGAAAATCGAATCCTGATGACTCTAGGATATGAACAATCTCTGACTAGTCTAGGAAAACAGAAAGAGTGGGACAATGTTATGTATTCTGTTTTCCTTTACTCTGTGTGGATGTGTGTGTAGGTGTGGCTGGATATCTATAGAATCAACAGAAATAGCAGTGAGAATTTTTCAAAACAACTCTTAGGTTTAGTGCGTTTACCTCTTCTACTTGGAAAAGTCTCCCTTTCCACTCTGTGTCCAGAAGGTGTTACAGGACAGCTAAGGAAAGGGAAAAGCTGGGACTGCCTGGTACTGTTAAAAGCTGTGCACTATACTAAAAGTAGGTATGGGGGGCAGCTAGGTGGCGCAGTGGATAAAGTACCAGCCCTGGATTCAGAAGGACCTGAATTCAAATCTAGCCTTAAACACTTGACACTAGCTGTGTGACCCTGGGCAAGTCACTTAACCCTCACTGCTCTGCAAAAAAAAAAAAAAGTAGGTATGTAGAGTATTGATGACAATGAAAGAAGAGCACTATACCTCTTCATTTTTTTTTAAAGAACTAAATACCAGTGATTGATAGTATATTGGTTTATCTGCATTTTCTGTATGCATCAACAGGTGTTTATGTGTATACATCTATATATGCATATGTTCATAGATCTGTATATACTATATGTGTAATATACATATTACATGTATGTTTAAACATGTTTATGTGTGTGTGTATCTACACACAAACATTATTATCAAAACTATAGTGATTATCAACCAACCATCATCCATGCTCAGGTTCACTCAATTCAACAGGCATTTTTAAAGGGCCTACTACATGCCAGGCCCTGTGCTAAGCAGCAGGCATACAAAATAAAAAATTAAAACAGTTCCTGCCTTCAAGGGCCTTAAATTCTGCTGAGAGGAAAAATCATGCATGTAGATAAGTAAATACAATATATCACAAGGTAATTTTGGGAGGGAAGGGAGAGAACTACCAACTGGGATAGATCAAGAAAAGGTCTCACTCAGGAGATGACACTTGAACTAAGCCTTGAAGGAAGCTGGAGGTTCCAAGAGAAAGAGGTGAGGGAAGAGGAAGAACATTTCAAACATGCTAGAAGGGAGACTGAATGCTTTGTGTGACATCCCACAGTTTTGTCTGTGATTCCACAACTATTCCAGACTGGTCAGTTCAAGGCAAAGTATATATATTCTACTTACCTGTTGTTCAAATGCAGGAAATAGGCTAAAAAGACATTTATTATGAAAACACAGAGCTAGCTTTCTGAAAAATGGTTGCTTGGGATATAGCGTATCCTCTCACCGGACAGCAGTCAAGGACATCTATGCTTTAAAAAAAATAATCGTCCATGCAATAAGTCCTCAGCTTCAATCTAACTTAATTGTACAATCTAATTGTAGTGAAAAGCTGCCCTCGGTCAACAGAAAACAGCTGTACTTTCCTCATTCAATTAAACTCTAGCGTGTTTGTAGGCTGTGCTTCAAGGAAGGAAAATAAGGAGCAACATAAAGACGGCACTTGACCAATGTGGGACGGTTGTAATCTATACCTAATGGTATCTGAAAGGCACTTGGTTCAGCTTCCTAATTCTACAGATAAGAAGGCTGAGGCCCAGAGAGATGAAGTAGGACTTGTCCGAGGTCCCGCAGCTAGAAAGCGGGAGAGTAGGGATTTAAACCCAGGTCCTCTGTCTCCAAAGCCACATCTCTTTCCACTTCTAAGGACGCCCTTATTGAAATAAGGCAGTTTGAGGGCATCATTCCATGGCATGCAGAGCATCTTAATCTTTTCATAAGCTCTGAAACAAAGGCTAACTTACTTGTTGTCACAAGATAGGACTCTCCCCTTCTATGAACTCAGATGGTGGGGTTTTGGAGGCTGGAAAAATCCTTTGGGGTGACTAGTTTGATATTCACTCTCCTCCTCCATTTCCTTCAGAAAGAGTTAGTGGAGAATTCTAATGGCGCTCCTGGTTCTGCTTCCTTCTCCCCTCAAGAATCTGAAATACTGCTGCTAGGGAGTCATTACAGCCTGTAGACATGTTCCTGCTCCTTCCTTGTTTATCACAACCTCAGAGCTAGAAGCTGGAGATGAGATGTCATAGGCAGACATGCCCACAGCAACTCCTGATAAGCAGCATCACAACACAAAGAGCTGCTATCTACATAGTGCTTTAAAGTTTGCGAAAGACTTTACATGTTATCTCAGCTCATCCACCCAACAACCACCTGCCATTGTAGGTACCATTGTCATCCATGTTACAGATGAGGAAACTGAGGCTGAGACAAGGCAAGATGAAGTGTTGCCCACACAACTAATTAAGTGTCTGAGACTGGATCCGACCCCAAGACTTCCTGACTCCATGCCTAATGACCTAGGCCTGTGTGCTGCACCACCCACCTGCCTCATACTGCCTGATAATGGTGAATTATAGGAATATGCAGAATCATCAAGGGGCTATAGTGAGCCCCTTGATAATTCTTCTGCTACTCCACCATCATAGTATACGAGAGAAGTATTTGGAGAATGCTAGCGAGTCCTGGATTTGGAGAATGAAAAGATTCTGCCTTTGCCATTTAACTATCTTCACGACTTTGGGCAAGTCATTTTCAATTCAATTCAACAAGAGTTTATTAAGCAGCTCATTTACTTACCAGGCCCAGGCAAATAAAGAAAAAAGCTAAAGTCCCTGGGCTAAAAGAATTTCTATTCTAGTAAGAGTAAAAACTAGGGGAGCAGCTAGGTGGTGCAGTGGATAGAGCACCAGCCCTGGAGTCAGGAAGACCTGAGTTCAAATTTGACCTCAGACACTTAACACACACTAGCTGTGTGACCCTGGGCAAGTCACTTAACCCCAATTGCCTCACCCCCCCCCAAAAAAGTAAAATCTAGATAAATATATACAAAGTAATGTAGAGCACTAATCGTGGGGGTTGGAGGGTGGGTGGGTCTGGAAAAACTTCCTGTAGGTGATGGGACCTGAGCTAAGCTTTGAAAGAAGCTATGGATTCTAAAGAGGAACACATTTCTGGCATTTCAGGCTTCTCCAACGGCATGGTAGTGGTAGACAGACCGCCTCATACAGAGGGACAGCAAGTAGCCCGGTTTGGTTGTGTGTGAGGGGAGGTAATATGTGGTGAATTTGGAAAGATAGGTCAAAACCAGATTGTGAAAGGTTTTAAATGCCATGTGGAAGAATTTGTCTTTTATCCTAGAGGGAAGAGGGAGTCACTCAAATTTCTTGAAGAAGGGAATTCTATGGTCAGATCTGTACTTTGGAGATTTCAATTTGGCTGCTGTATGGAGGGGTAGACTGGAGAGGGAGGAGATGGGGGCATAGAGGCCAATAAGGACAACTGGAAGATGGTAAGAGAGTGGTAGCTGTGTGAACGTAGGGAAAGTGACAGATACAAGAGATGTTGTGACAGTGGAATCATCAGAACTTGGCAACTGTTGGGAAGAGAGAGGGAGGGAGAGTAAAGTTGGGGGTGCCTCTAAGATTGTCGTTGTTTATCTTTTGTTCCCAAAGAGGACCATGACATAGGGGTGATGTGATGACTTGCACTGAATTGGATTTAAGTGAAGGAGGGCTGGGCAAGGGCACCAGCCTCACTGTTTCTTATAGAGCTATCTGGGTCCAGTGGCAAGACAGATATCAGGACGACTGGAGATGGCCCCAGATGTTTTTAAGGCAACTGGGGTTAAGTGACTTGCCCAGGGTCACACAGCTAGTGTCTGAGGTGAGATTTGAGCTCAGGTCCTCCCAACTTCAGTGCCAGTGCTCTATCCACCACATCCCCCAGCTGCCCCCTCTAAGACTGCAAATCAATCAAGAAATATGGAACAGGCACTGTTTTGGGGAGGGAAGTTTTTGGTGTTTTGTTTTTAGTTCAGGGGAGGGCGTGGTTTTGAACAAGTTTTGTTTTGGACATGGCAAGTTGGAAGTGCCTATGGTCCACTGGGGTAGAAGATCTAGCAGGCAGGTGGTGAGACCAGAGTGGAGAGCACAGGAGAGAGATGGGAGTGGATGTGTAGGTTTGGAAGCTATCTTCATACAGATAACTGAACCCACTGTAACTGATGAGATCACCAAAAGAGCGCAGAAGACTACCTCCCTGGATGTTTTCTTACCTGGAAAATGAGGGCGATGGACTACATCATCTCTATGGTGCCTTCTTAGTTCTACATTCCTCTAAGTGGGGAGGGGGGCAGAAAAAGCACTGAATTGAGAATCTAGGTTCTAATCTCAGCCCTCTCATTCTCAGTCTCTGTAAAGCCTATTTACTCATCTAGAAAATAAATGGGATGGGCTAGATTAGAGGTGTCAAATGTGCTTCATGCAGCCCATAGCACTCCTAAATGTGGCCTGAACCAAAATAAAATACAGTTGGAAAATGGTTAACAAGACATAAAAATACAATAAAACCTGGATATTACATTTTAAAACTAAGTCAATATGAAGCCTTGAAGGATCCTTATGTATAGTTTAATGGCCCCCATTTCTATTTGAGTTTGACATCATTTCGCTGCTAGATGACCTCTTAAGATCCAATGGTATAAACAAAAACAATTATTATCACCCCCATTCAATTTAATATCATGGGATTGCCATTGTTTTCCTAGCCTTTCAAGAGCCATTTCACTTGGTGTCCCTTCAACCACCAGATATATTGCAAGTATAGTGATTCACCGTCATCTTCACTGTCTTAATGTTGTAATTGCTAGGGAGGACCACCTATCTAGTTTAACCCAATAGGAATGTTATTTTAGGCTACCAGTGTTTGCTGCCACAAGATGCTATAGGAACAAGTTGGATTTAACAGTTGCTGAAGTGAACTCGCTTTTGTTTTAAAGTCTTGTAAACAGTCAAGTGCTACACAAACATAAGATATTAAATTGCCCCTGAGGCAATATTGACTACATTCTATTCTATCACTTGCTTTTAGCCATCCCATTAAAATCAGCCATCTTTGAAATGATTGTATGATCAATTAATTCCACTTTCTCTAAAGTGGATCATCCAGTTCTGTATAAGTTTAAAGCCTGTCTTTTTTTGGGGGGGGGTGTTTTTTTGCTTTTAGGGGTTTTTTGTGGGACAGTAAGGGCTAAGTGACTTGCCCAGAGTCACACAGCTAGTAAGTGTCAAGTGTCTGAGGCCAGACTTGAACTCAGGTCCTCCTGAATCCAGGGCCAGTGCTTTATCCACTGCACCACCTAGCTGCCCCCTCCATATAAGTTTAATAACTTCACATACCATCTGCTCCAACTCTTGGTTTCTCAATTCAGTGAGGACACAGAAAAATTGTTTCCTCAACTGGAAAATCAGAGCTATGACTGCCTTTAGGGACTGGAACAAAAAATCTGAACTGACACCAAAAAATCCCATTCATGTTTAATAAGAAAAAGTATGAAGATTTCATATATTCAATAAACTGTTTAACTTGTTACTTGTTGTTCTAATTGCTGCTAAAAATATTTTTATGCTGATGACTCCCCTCCCCTTTAGTCTGCTTTAAAATTTTAAGACATCCAGTTCACATCAAAGGAAAAACCCAAATAACATTTATTAAGGACCAACTAAAGGCAAGGGACTGTGTTGGGGTTTAAAAGATGAATAAAGACATTCCTTAAGGAATTTCCAATTTTGTAGGAAGGTTATAAGTCATAGCATAATGACAAAGGTCTAGAGTAGTATGAAAGGTGGGGTATGGAGAGATTAGATATCTGAAGGAATCAGGGAAGACTTCACGGAGCAAGTGGAACTTGAAGAGGCTTTTGAGAAAACATCTTGGCAGGTAGTTATATGGGGGGGGGGGGGAATCATTTTCAGCATGGAGTATTGCTTGCCCAAAGCATGAAGCAGGGGTGGAGGAGGAATAAGACCATGAAAAGCTGAGTGGTTGAATTTAAGTGGAATGTAGTGTGAATGTAGTATGGAATAAGGTTAAAAAGGTAGTTTGGGGAAAAAAAGAAAAAGAAAAAGAAAGGTAGTTTGGAACCAGATTATAGAATGCCTTGAATGCTAGGTTAAAGAGTACAATTTCTATTCAATAAGCAATGGTCTTCATAATCTTTAGCAAGGCTAAAGGTCTTGTAGCAAGGTCAGATAGATATACCTTGGAAAATAATCCTGCTTAGGAAGGAAAAAATTAAAGGCAAGATAAGCCAGGACATCTTGTGAAAAGAAGGGAAGAGATGCCAGAAATATTGCAGATTTTCATAACTCCATCCTGATACTCTCTGTATTCATAAAGGCTGTCATTAGTCTTGGTATACGGGAAGTAACTATTTGATGTCTCTATCATAGCATTTTCCCGTGGTTTATTGCTAAGGGTCCATTTGGAGGAGAGGAAAAAAAAAATTACTGCATTTGGAATTCCAAGAATTTAGGCTTAAATCTCGGCTCTCCCATTACTTACCTGTGAGACTTGGGACAAATCACTTTGCTATGTCTTAGTTTCCCCTCATCTATAAATTGAGGGAGTTAGACTAGACTACTTCTAAAGGTCCTCTCTAGCTTCAAATCTATGATCCATGAACATTCCTGTGCCCCACTCATACCAGATACATTTTTCCTATGAAATCTATAGAACAGGGCACCTAGTAAAAATGGGTTTGCTGGGCCTGAATCATTGAGATAATTAGAAGAATAGGCCTGCTAGGATGAAGTCATCAAGTTCATGTTCCTCATCTTTTGACCCCCTGAAGAACTATGGACAGGAGAATCAGAATGTAAGGGTTGTTTTTTTTTTTTTTTAATTCTTTGTACTTGTATTCTCAGTGCCAAGTATATAAGTGCTTAATCAGTACTTGTTGATAGGAAACCACAGGATTTGATTACTATAGCAGCCAAAGCCCAGATCACCTGTCCCTCCAATAAGTCTTCACTAATGGGACCAGGAGACAGAATTGGTCCATTTCAGGGCCTTGGGAGAATGATACAAGGAACTGATCCTTTTGGAAGACATGATTTAAGGAAAAACCATCCAGGGAGTTTTGAGAGGAATGCCCTAATCTAAAATGAGTTATACCTTGTGTTAAGGCCAGAAGACAGGAGGTCATCAGCATGAGTTTGAACCCCATGACATTTGTAGGCATTACCTTTGAAAGATCATGGAGAACAGTGCCACAGGTCTACAGATGGACATGGGAAGCAGGTAGTAACTTTAAATTATAAATCAACTAGCTTGACTTTGATTCTTGGCCCCAGTGAGTAACATAAGATAAATACAGAAGCATTTTGTTAAAAATATTTATTAAAAAAATACAATTGTTTTGCATGTCTGGTTGCACATATAACTATTAACATATATGCATGATTTTTGACTTGAATAAATTTGCTACAATGCTTTTCAAAGCCAGCTCGCATTATACAAAGCCAATCCCTCTGTCAGTTCTTACACAAAATAATTTTCTAAAACCTATTTAATTGTTTAAAAAAGATACACATTGCCATTATAGCATGTGTGCACACACGTGCACAGAACTTAATTTTTTTTAAAAAAATCACCTGATTATTCAGGGCAGCCCCTCACAAGAACTGGAGATGCACTGGTTATCAATGATACTTTTTTCTTTTAAAAGCAGCATGCTTTAAAGCCCTCAAAGTGCAAACACAAACCCTTTCCTCATTGATCTAATCCTTGCAATAAGGTCTCTGTTATGTTTAAACATAAAAATTCTGAATTCTGGCTGTCCAATAGTCCTGATCAACCTTGACGACCATCCCTTTATTATTTCCCCACCGTGCATCAGCACTGCTCAACCAGAAGACATAGCAGTTTCTTTCTAGTGGCACCATCAGCACTAATAACATTTTTTTTTTTTGCACTTCCCACCCCTTTTCATGTTGTAACACTATGAAAGTCTCCCTAATGTCAATTGTACTGGGATTAATAAAGACCAGGGATTAATCAACATTTCAATAGTTATCTAGCTTTTTGTTTTGTTTTACTACATATGTACTTGCATTATACACTAGCAAAACAAGCATTATTTCTTTACAATGGCAGTAGATACTAGATATTAAAGTACAATTTCAATAAAATGAACAGGGAAAAAAAATTACAAAGGAGCAACTGTTCCCAGTTAAGTTGATTTAAGTATAAAAAAAGAAAGCACTCTTAACAATTTTTCATTACCACATATCCCAAACTAAGACCTCGTTCTGAAATTATGCATCTTCTCTGATGCACCCTGTCCGTGTTTATGTAGTAAAATTCTCACAGGTAGATATGCTTTTGAAAAAACCCACTCCATGGACTAGGTGAATGAAATCCAAGAGTGTAAATCTGTTTAGTCTCAGTTAATTCTAAGTTCTTCGTTTCATCAAAGACATAATCACATATATTACTAACACGAGAATAGCTCAACCAATGAAATTTCCAAAGATTAATGGTAAAATTATTCCCCATTGACTAGTCACTCCCAACTGTCTCTTGTATTCATATCCTTTTCATTGACACCAAAGTGCTCTTTAGCTGACCCAATGAAACAAGAACTATGGAGAATTTACTAGTTCTTCTCAAAGTAAATCTCTAGATAGCCTTATTTTTTGAGCCAATTCCTGATTATTTGTTAGAATAAGAGACAAGAGATGAAAAGCTAAAATATAGAAATAAGACATTTTAAAGCTTCATTTTAACTAATATTATCAAGCTCTTCATAACAAATTCTTAAGCCCACAGATATAAAAATTAACTTATGAGTTCATCTGCTTAATTTCCCCTAGCCACAATAAAGGAAATTCTCCAAAAGCAGAAGGAAAAGAAACAGTTGTAGGCTGGATGTAGGATTTATACTAATAATAAACTGGATAAACAGCCCTTGAGTAACCAAAAATTAACTATATCAATTTATTTGCTATCTCTTAGAAATGCATCTCAGATAGCTTCACTAATACTGTACAGGGGAGTACATAAAATATGCCACTGTATCACAAAAGCAATGAATGTAATGTACATAAGGCCATCTGGTAACACTGCACCAAAAAACAAAACTATATGAAATGTTTTTAAAAGGGACACAATTTCCCTCTACAATACAATGAACAATAAGTAACAATGGTTACACAGAGAAGAAACTTGAAACCTGATACGTTACAAAGTTTTGTGCAATCCATCAATAGCAAGTCATAAAAATCACATTCTATACAGCACAATTTTAAAAGTTTGATATTTAAAAACATTCTAGCCAAAATACAGCTCAAGAAGCCTAGTAGAATAATCAATTTTGTGAATCCATTTGCCCCCCTCCCAAACAGTACAAATTCCAGAAATTATAAAATAGTAATAACCTCCACTCCCTGATCCTCTAAAGCCTTCAGTTGAAAAATTAAAACAAAAAAAGTTAAGTGCTTCCAGTTATGAAAACAGTGCTAAGAATGGTGCATGACGGCATGACAAGTAGATTTACATCAGCAAGCAAATAGCATCCTTACCTGTAGTCCAATCATATTAAGTTATTTAGTTTCCTACAGTTTTGGCCTAGCTTTAGGTCATCCTCAAACCAAAAGACCCTAAATCTGCCCTAAGAGAACCCTCCCAGGGTCCTATTACCCGACTGATCAAGGTAAGGAAGGCTGAGAACAGTACTCATCCCAAGGTATTCTCTTGACTATGGCATTTCTCCTTTCACTGACAATGCACTGTTCAAAGGGTTAAATTGGGCAACAAAGGCCAACTTCTAGTCATTCAATCCATGGTCACATTTCTGTATTTTAAGAATAGTAATTTCAGTATAAACCCCTATAATTATGCTGCAAGCAGCCTGATGGAGAAAGTCTCAATGGAGAAGCAAAAGTAAATGAAGAGTATCATTTAAAAATTCTGTTTGCCCAATCTTATGCCAATATAACAGATCAGAGTATAAGATGATTTTTCAAAATTACATGTCAAATAGCACTGAGTTGTTGTTTTTAAGTTGGCAAGCAATAATCCATATTAAGGCCTATGACTTTGTACTTACTGGTATTTTTTAAAATAAGAAATTGAAATGTGCAAGGCATTAAACTTTAAAAAGTGATGTGATAACTGCAAAGTGCAGCAAAATTTTAGTTTTAGTATAAAATATATAGCCTAGGAACCACCCTAGTCTAAAGGATGAATATATATATATATATCCCTCTGAAAAATAGATTATATATATATATATATATATATATATACACACACAAACACATCTACTTAGCCAATATGACTGGGAAGGAAATGGTCCAGTCTCAATTAACTATTAAAAAATAAATTTTTTAAACTCGGACAAAACTGTCATATGTATACTATACCTAGGATACCAGAATCACTATCATTTGATATGTTTGCTCACTTTCCCATAAATATTCTAGTTAAAGTTTTCATTAAGCATCTTAACAGAAGTTTGAATTTCCTGTTCTTTATAGAGTGCCTAAGTTAAAAGCCAATATTCCCTCTCTCACAAATCACTTTCAAAATGTTAAGTATAAAATATAACAATTTTCTGGCAGATTGTTGATTTATTCCTTACAATATTTTTTCAGAAAGGTGCCTCTAGAAAAAAGATGGTAGCTCTCAAAGGAATATTTATTCTACATCAGAAACTCAGATATGTTCAGTTTTCAAGCCAAAACAAGATCTTCTTACGAAGAGGCTATACCTAATCCCTAAAATCAAGTCAAAACCATCCCTTTTCCTTGTTTACTAGGCCCCTCATAAGAATTCTAGATTTCAAGGTGCAAAAGCTTCAGTGGTGGTTCTTCTCATAGGCTAAGAAGCAAAGCAGGTTACTTTGTTTTAGGAAGTACAATCAACATTTGAAAAACCACCACCCACACAACCTATCTTGGACATAAAACCAAGCAGGCATATGTAACAAGATGCTTTAAAAAAAAAAGCCTATTGTCCAACTAGTTCACTGGCTGGAGAAAAATAATTAAAGTTAACCTCTAATTCATTTAAGCTATTATGGATGGAAAATTAATTCCATCGAACTACCCTATGCAATTCCTTTAAGAAATGACAGTCATATTCCTTGACAGAAAATTCTCTATCCACATCCTCCCTGCTTTTCTACAGGTCTTGTCATTGATCTGGGGCTTCAGGTTTTATCTGCCACTCCCATCAATTCTATTTTATATATAAGGTTCTAGATACATCATAAAAATGGCACTTGAGAAAGCACAAGTCTGTATTTCAAAACCTAATTCATCATTCAACAAAGGTCAAAAGAAGAAATTTAAATAGAATAGATTAGAAGTGAGTGGTAAATAGCATAAACTCATCCCTAAAACAAATCATCCCTTTAGAACCTAAAAATGTTCCCTTACATCCAAACAAAATCTTCCAATGAAGCATGAAAATAGGCCACATAAGTATACAGTAAAATAATTTGAAACAATCCTGAAATTCGTAGTAAAATGTTTATACAATGGCTAAACATAATTTATAGGAATACCAGTAAAATGAAAATTATAGTCACATGGTTAATGGTGAGGGGGAGGAAATGGGAACATGACTGCCAATTGCAGACTTACATTTTACCTAGTTCATTTGGGCCTTTTTATTTGGCAAAAACTTTTTAAAGAGAATGTTTCGTAGACATTAATGGCACACTCATGTACAAAATTCCAAATTTGTTATGAAGATGTTTACATAAAAGGAAAACCCTAATACAAGAATAATCTACCCCACATCATAAAAAGCATACATGATTTTTTCAAGGCTGAATTTAGAAGTCATATATTAAAGGACAATACTGCATGAATGTCTATGAGTGTGATTAAACTGATTGCACAGTTTATTATCAGAATACAGAATCAGAAAACCAGTGTTTCAGTATCAGCAAAAAGCAATGTTGTCAGACAACACGTCATCATTCAATTTTGGGTGTGCATGTAAATTTAGTGATGCTATCCCCTATAAAGTACTGGAATTCTAGGGTTCTATTTATCTTTCTAAGCCATACTAACAAACAGTCTGGAAATAACTAATTAGAGTTTACAGTGAGCTCTGAATTCTCACTCTCTGAAAAAACAGCATATATATATATATATATATATATATATATATATGCCTAGGCCCTTAAAGGGCTCTTCCAGTTAAATTTAAGTCAATTCTCTAATATTCCCTACATGTATTTCTGAAGCTGCTGAATTTACTTTTCCTTCTAGAATATAAGGAAAACTTCCTGGGTTTGACTAGGTACCCTGTGAAAGTGCTGAACCAAGAGTCCTAGAGATTTAAAATTCTCTCCATGGAACTAGAAAAAGCAAATACTACAGTATCTACCTCCCTCAGAACCAGATTATTCTGGGAAGCAAATAACCACAAAGAACCCTGGACATGGCACCAGGAGACAAAGGTCCTAGCCTTAGATGGTGCCAAAAGAATAGTATACAGTATACAAACTTCCTAAAAATACTTAACAACCATATCAAATTTCCTTCCCTGAAGAGCTTTAAAAATGTGTTGAACATACATGGTTTGAATAGTTTTACTAGAAGGAGGGAGATTAGGCAAAGTGATCTTGAGCCATCCTTTGCAATTCCAGGATTATATTATAAATCAGTGGAAGTTTTCATCTTATTATAACATATATGTATCAATCCCAAATTACTGTAACATAACATCTTAAGGAATAAAGATTACTAGCAACAGACTATAATTTGATTTTGAATATAAGGCAGCATAATATCTTTAATGAGGAAGAATACTTTGAGAAATGATGAAAAAGCTGTTACAAGGTAATATGGGTCAGACGGCAAAGAAAAGATAAAGAAAGTCAGTCTTGCAGCAGAGTTCCTACTACCCAGTTCAACCAGCTTCCCTTCTTTCACTTAGGCTAATAGATGCCTAATAGCATTCATCCCAGTAATATGATGGATAAACAGATATAACTAATACGCATATCTGTATCAACCCTCTCAATGACTACTGATCCTAAATGGGATGTTGCCTTTCTAATATCTCTACATTTCCTGAAGATTCTGATAGTGAGTCTTTGCCTAAAGGAGGTAGGTCAGGAACAAGATGATCATGCCAGCCTTGTTCAGATGAGTTATAGTTGGAAACTTCTCATTTTTGAAAAGAACAGAAAGACTCCCAATGATGAAAGAATCACCATCTTCCCTCAAAAAAGGGGGATCTCATGAAAAGAAAGCAGATCACCATCAATCAACTATGGCTACACAGCTCTCTAAGGCTGCAGGGACAGATATATTTAAAGAAAACCAGGTAAAACTGGCTTCCATTAAGCTGCCTTTAATGGTGCCATCTAGTTCCCTGACATCCCTATGCTTGAAGAAAGAAAATGCACAGAGACCAAAGATGTGATCTTGGAAAACAATTCAATGGCTTCATTCCTCCATTAATTCATGAAAATAAAATTTTCTTTAGTGCTTAACAATTTTAAAACTCCCAGGTAACTTGAACCCCCAGCAACTACTTATTACAAAGTATAAAATAGTAATCATCATAATAAAACTAGCTCAAAAAGTGCTATTGGAGGTTTAATTTTCAAAGAGATGTGCAAACTAAATAATCCAAACGCCTGTTCCGGGTCACTACCTACAGCTACCTTTCAGCATTGCTATTGCACATCTCAGGAGTGGATGGATTCACATGCTGATGCTCCACAAATGAGCTAGCAACATACTTCCAAAACTTCAAAATATATGAAAGCAGTTCCCTGAATATACCCTTTCCCTCCACTCCCAGTCAATCAAGCTACATATTCAATTTGATCCACTAGGCAGAGAAAAAGAGACTTTTAGGACAGAAAGACACCATTCCACACCAAAATTGGGCGAGCAAGTAATGTTACAAAATCTTGAGATCTCTGGTTGCACGAGTTATTATGAATACAATCTATACCAAAATTACGTAGCCAGCTACTTTCTCCTAATTATAAAGTCTCATACATAAGAATCTCTATACAGTATAAAAACAAATTTAAAGTGAATTTTGTGCAGCTGGAAGGTGCTGAGTTGACTTATTGTCATCTGGAATCCTTCGTTTCTTTATCCCCAGCACAAGCAGTAAGCATGCAAGTTTCTCCCTCAGCCCATTAATCAGTGTGATACAATCTTATGCTATCCCTAGTACTGAAAGAGAAATTCAATCTGGGGAAGTTATCTGAATCTAGACTTCCAGGCCAAAAATATCAACACAGTACCCAACTATGATGCTGGCCTCAGTCCAGTTTCTTGAATTCGGAAAAGCTACATTCACCTCACATGGACAGGGAATGATTTCTACCACATGGTTGATGTTTGGCAAACTAAACCAAGTTCAGTGACTCTGAGATGAAAGCCTGCATTTCCCATTACCTGAACAACCCCAAAACAAAGCATGGGTATTCTTAAGTAAACTCCCCACCCATTACGATAAAAATATTCTTAAAAAATAAGTACTTCTTTACCTCACTGCTGATTTTGAGGACTTCACTTTTCACCTTTCTCTTACATCTTCAAAAATATCACAACTTCAAATTTTAAAAGAAAATTTAAAAAAACAATGCACAGCAGAACCTGAGATACTATCAACAGAAACGGGTCCTGTACTTTGGGTATCTTCTTGACTGAAAAAGCCATGTTCTTTCTGGTTGTTCAATTAGGCATCTTAACTCAATATGTTCTAAGTTTTCAATAATGCAGCATCATCCTCACAAGAGCCTATCCATCATCCACAGTACTAGATTCAGGGGGTGTATAACTATACCACCCAGAGTATGGCATAGTCAATGTTTCTATGCTGGATGCAGGGTCCCATCTTCTCCAAGAGTCTTCCAAGCACTGTCTTAGAAATCAGTGCCCATCACTTCAGATTGAAAGAGTTCCCCTCAGGGTGAAGCAGAAAACTAAGATCCCATACTCAGTTGACAGGTTCAGACAAGTTCACACATGGCTTATGGTAACAGAGATTCACCCTGAAGAAATGTAAACTAGATGCCTCTTTCTGGTTGCTTACATAGACTACAATCACTGCAAAACTGTTTGTCTCCTGAAAAACACTATTAAAACCCCACTCTGTATGAATGAGTAATGCTTCTTTGTCCATGACCATTTTTCAGTTATAACTGACAGTGTATTCATCGCGGTGTGAAAGAGGAAACAAAGCATCTCAAGATGTTGCCAGTTTTATCCATTTGATGATTTCTTGAGATAACCTATTCCTGTGACTCTCCTTCCTGACAACAGGTCCCAGTAGCCAAAATATCATTCTTGTTCTCATCTGCTCATATCCAAACACTATTCCATCTCTGTATTTCCCAAAAAACTCCTTTTACCCAAAATGAAGAGGGAAGATTTTTTTTTTAAAAAGGAGAGGCAAAAGGGACAGGTGGAGTCTAGACTCCAATTAAGGCTTTTCCATACATAGTCCCAACTTGAGTCCTAGCAAAGAAAACTCTCAAAAGGCATTTTAAATGGGAATGGCAAAAATCACAATAGTCCATTATCAGCATTGTGGAATTACAAACATCTCCTTTTAAATATGATCATGCTGAATGTCTATTTCTTCTTTTCTCCTTAGTTCTCTTTCCACAAGTGTAAGTGCTATGTTTTTTGCAGATCTGGAGAAAAGGGGCCAGGTGTGGATGGTCCATCCAGGCTAGACAGAGTAAATGACCCATGACTGTTCAGGACAGAAGGAAACTGAGAAAGAAAATAAAACACATTATAATCTTATTACTCAATTTTAACTTTCATTCTCTGTCTCTACTGAACTTAAGGCACAATAGCTTCTGCAGGAGCTCACAGGACTAATTTCTTGCCAAAGGTAGTTACTGTTGACCATCAAAGCACATGCCCTGACTACAGAAACTTTATTTATAAAAATAAGTTTCCTTCATAAAATTCAAATATTAACACTACTTAACCCATTTTCCTATAATAGGAACTGAGAACAAAAATATACTGATCCAATTTTAGGCCACAAAATGTTATCTCTTTTAAAGGGGGAAAAATGTAGCTAGGGAAACAGATGTGTATATCTATGGGGAAAAAAAGCCTATATATTGTATTACACTGTACTATATTGTAACCTGAACCAAGCTTTTTTATAAGCCAAGCTTAGGCAAAAATACAACCTATATTCAGACAGTCTCCCTCTTTCTAAGTTCATTTTCATAACAAAAAATAAGAGTTACTGTTACAAAGTTGGAAGCCAGCTGATAAATCAAATCCAATACTGTTATTGCCTTTGCTTCTCTTACATGTCCCTTTCAGATACCATAAAAAAGCAATGGAGGGGCAGCTAAGTGGCGCAGTGGAGAGAGCACTGGCCCTGGATTCAGGAGGACCTGAGTTCAAATCCGGCCTCAGACACTTAACACTTACTAGCTGTGTGACCCTGGGCAAGTCACTTAACCCCAACTGCCTCACTTAAAAAAAAAAAAAGGCAATGGAAACTCCCTAAAATTGTTTCACTACAGAGTGGAATTTAGTAAAATGCCAATAATGGAATCCATCTAAGTGGGTTTAATTACTGAGATACCCAAAGGACTTCATTATAGGGAAGTTCTGCCTAGAGTTTTCATGTCATAGATCCTGAAGAAAGTGATATAGGAAGGTTTCAGTCTATTTGTGGTTTCCAGAATGAAACCTCATGAGGTTTCTTTCTTTGCAGACCATTCTATAAACTCTCAATTATCTCTGCTAATAAAAGGCAAGGAAATATGGACAAACAGAATACAGAAAATCTCCAGGAAATTTAATTTCAGTCGATAATTTATGGCTCATTTACTAACTTAAGGGAGGCAAGTAGCTGGCTAGAACACTGAACCTGGAGACATGGGATCAAATCCTGCTTCAGATATTATGTGACAAGTCATTTAACCCCTGTCTCAGTTTCCTCATCTGTAAAAAAAGGTATAATAAATCACCTATCTCAAAAGATTGTTGTGAGAACCAAAGGAGGTAAGATAATCTAAAACATTTTGTAAACCTTAGTGTTATATTGTGTGTCCCAAAAGTCTTAGTGTAGTCTAAAAGCTTTTAAAGCTTAAAACTGCACTAAACTGTATAAAAACTAGCCATTATATTTGAATTTTATTTCCTTTTCCCTTATCCCATCTACTCAGTGAAAGAACATATAAGCAGTTAAATGATCAAATAAAGTAAAGACACTGAATAGTCCTTAAAATGGATAACCAATTCCTGAATCTTTATGAATTAAGGATTTCTAGATCAGTGAGTTAATATATTTAATAGCTACGCTTTCAGGGAAACTATAGAAAGCAAAACCTACATGTTTTTTAACAGAATAAAGGCTAAAGACCTCAAGATCTTGTTATTTCTCAACTAACAAAACTCACTATATTCAATCTGTTAGGATTGAATACACTTAGCTATATTCACCCCCAAAATGGGTCCTTCTAAAGTTTAGAATGGTGGAAGAGATTTCAGGAGGGTCATCAATTATTTAAGTATTTAACAACTGCAGCTCTAACTCAAAATCATATATGAAGCAACAACAACAAAAGGAATCTTGCTATAAGGTGGTTTTTATCACAAATGCTTGTTGTCTGTTACTTTATAAGACTAACAAATAAGAGTTGGGAATCAGAAACCTATGTATTAATTACAAGCTGCAGAGTGAACAATGAGACACTGTATTCTTGCCCTGGTTCTCAATTTTAGACTTGCCCCCATTATATAAATCCTGAAAACAATGAAACACAGTCTATAATTTACCTGGAAAAGGGTGTTAGCACCTTGCAGTCTGGCTGGACTTAAAGGAGCAACAGGACTGAGAGTGCTCCAAAAGTGGATACTGGAGAGCAAGGGACTTGGCGTCAATAAGATAGGAGTCTGTAACACACAAACAGAAATATTTACCAAATCAAACCACTGATATCCCAGAGAGTGTCACATATACAATAGCCCAAAGCAAAAACTGTTCTCCAAATATGAAAAATACACAAAAGGCAAAACCTCATCACCACTTTAGCAGCCCAAGAAAAATAAAGGCAACAATAACTTCTTTCTCTTTCTTTGCAAGGGCTTACCCAAGTAAGAGAACTGATTCTGATCCACTGGTTCTTTTTTCCAAGTGAAAAAGAACAGAAAGTAAGACTCATTCACATAGGTATATTTTCTCCTTAATGAAGAGAAAGCCTGAAACTAACATGGGAGTAATCTGCCTATAAAAATGTTATGTGGGAAGAGCAAGTTAATGAGTATCTAACGTAACCGTGCAAACCTGTTACACAACATCATACTGGCCATTTTTAAGAGTTCTCACTCAGTACCTATTGTTTTCTAACATTGAAATTTAACTACAAAAAAGCTTCAGTGTTAGAAAACACAATCAGTGTTTTTGGTCTTCACCAACATCCAATTTTACATGGCCAAAAAAAAGGGAAAGAGATCCATATTTACATGGGGAGGGGACCCAAAGAGGTTGCTTGCCTTTAAAACAACATCTGACATTCTTTTAATACCAAAACTTTTGTGAGTAGTTATATAGCCTAATTAAGTAAAAAAAAAAAAGACGGGGCTGATTTAAAGTTTAAGTATGACTCAAAGGGTCATACTTAACCTCTTCAGTGACTATAAGGCAAATTAGAAGGTAGTAACAGACTGAGAGTTTAAATTGTGACTAAATTTTTTCGTTTAAGTTGTGTAAAAGCAAACAATCCTGACATTAAAAGAAGGGAAGAGCTACCTGTGAAAAAAGTGCAGGAGTAAGAGAAGCCGTAGGGAGAGAGGGACTCAATATTCCCAGGGGGCTTGGATCGCTGCCTGTGATCACCAGAGTAGGTGCCAGCTCTAGCCCTTTGGGTTTCTTGGACCTTGATGAATGATTTGTGTTCTCTTTCTCTAGCAGTGCTACCTCCTGGTCTTTGGGCTCCAATGAAAAGTTCTGAGGGAGGCCCACGGACTGAGAAGCCACTGAGTCAATGTCTGTGTCAATGTCTAGATCTGCATTAGGACTCAAGGGTGGTGAAGGTGATCTGGAAGGATCCTGCAAAGAGGGAGAGATGGAAGAAACAGGAGGTGTGGTGGTAAAAGTGGTCATAATATAGGGTATGGAAGGTGGAGTTTCTGGAGAAGACAATTTTTGAGGAACTAGAGTCTCCAAGGCTTGGAGGGTTTCTTCTGGAGCTGTAGAAATAGTTGGGCCAGCTGAAATGGTAGAAGGAATAGGTGCAACTGATGACTTTTTGGAGGGTGTTGTCACAAATTTGATGACTGAAGGTGTTGGCTCCTGGGGAGATTTTTTTTCTGCCAGTTTCTCAGCTGGATTCTCAATTTTTATAGACTTGAAAAGCTTTACATTGGAGGAGTTCAAAGAGTTGAGAGTAAATGAAGAGTAGAGGCCAGAGTGTATATAATCATTGCGGCTAGAGGCCTTGGCACATGGCTGAGGTGGCTTCTCTTTCCCTCCATTCTCCAAATCTTTTGAATTGCTGATGACTTCATTGAAGCCTGAAGTTTCACAGTCTCCCTCAATCCTCCCCACAGCCATTGGATCCATGTTCAAAATCTCTGGGTAAGAGACAAACTTGTACACAAACTTCTGACCATTCACTTTTTTGATGATATTCTGTAGGTAAATAAAATAAGCACATTCTTATACCCCCCTCATTAATTTAGTTTCTATTCCTTAGTTCAAGTTGTCAAAATACTTCTTACATATATGAAATTCTCCAGTAGAGAAGTTAAGACACTTCAAAATGCAAAACAGGGAAAAACATACCAACATCTGAATTATTATATAATAACAACACTGACGTCCTGAATAAAAGTTGGAATATTTTAATATTCACAACCATACAAATCATAGGTCAAAAATTGCTAGATTTCTGATCTTAAATAATTCCATAGATGTAAACTACACCTATCCTGAGAAAGTAAAAACCAAGCCACTGTAATGAAAACATTATACTCCTACTAAGGATCCCAATTACCTCAGAAACCCAGGTAATTTCTTATCTAGTAAAATCACATTCTGAGGTTAATGAAATAAAGGTCAATGCTTAACTCAAAGTAGATAGTAAACATTTGCTGAACTATTCTTTTGATCCACTTATTTTATCATCATTTTGTCATCAGAATGTCTTTTAAATAAGTGTAAATAAAATAAGGAATATATTTTAGCAAAGAAGGTAACTCTATAATGTCATTAATAGCCATTTATTAATGATTAATTAATGATTCCATGTACTACAGATTAAAGAACTAAAAGGCCAAATGCAGATAAAAACATTGTATAGTAAAAAAAAAATCAACTTATAAACATGAAAAAAAAATCTAGCTAGAAAAGAAGTCAAGTCACTTGTTCTTTTAAACATAGCTACAACCAGTAACAGTATCTGTGGGGGGAGAATACAAGGTAAAAGTCTGCAGATATACAGCTGGAACATATGAACCCTCAATCCTAAATTAAAAACTACAAAGGCTCTACATCAACTTTTAAAAAGAAAACCTAAGATATTAAAGAAACAATGCTTCATTGAGCTGTTTAAGCAATCAAGAATTAGAATTTAGATTACCTTTACATAGTAGTATCTGAGAGCTCGGCTTAGCTTGTCATAATTCATGCTAGGTTTGTTCTTTCGGATTCCCCAGAGTCGAGCCACCTCCTCTGCTTGCAAAAGCTTGAACTCCCCATCATTAGAGGTCCAGCAGATCATGTGCTTGTTCTGAGGCTCCTGAAGGAGCTGAAGGAGGAACTGCCACAGTGTAATAGCACTGTCCATAGCAGTGAGCTGGAAAAAAAGAGATAAGGTATAATACAATGACTTAATAAAAATCTCTTTGCCTTCCCAACAGTCAAGAGGGAAAGAAAATTATGTTACTTCTAAGAGTAAAAATAATGGTTGCCAATAGAAAAAGGCTTTGCTATAAATTCTAGTTTAAAACCTCACTGTTGTACTCATTTGGGAGATTCTAATCTTGGCATTTACTAAATGCACTGGGCTGTCCTGAGGACAATAACTGTCAATGACACTCCCCTTTAATCCCCTTCCCCCTCAAGTGTCACAGCTGTCATTTATGGATCAACAGGCAGCACTAGTGATTCAGACATCATATTCCTTGGTTTTATTTCATAAAGTCAATCATCATTCTATGGTGTTCCACAAGGATCATACATTTAAATATGAAAAGGTCTTTATTTGATCATCTGAACCTTTTAAAAGAAGAAAAACTTCAAAACCTCAAGTTTTAAGATCTCACTGTGATGACAACCCCTTTCTTTAGATGGTGAAGCAACTTGGAAATTCTCCCATGATGTTATTCATACCATAAAACTTCAAAACTGTCTGCTAGAAAGATCTTGTTCTTTATAGAAGAAACCCAGGCTTAATATATGTTCCCAGGAAGCCAATAACTAGAAAAGTTCCCAAATAAGTTAGCATGGAAAAACCCTTATCCTCATCATCTAGAAGTGAAACCTGAGCAAGTTAACATCAACATGATGTTTAAATACAAACAAAAAACCCAAGTCTATCAATTACTACTTAACACTACCCTGAAGTATGGTAAAGGAAGTTAATGCTTCCAAGTCATTCATTAAGTTTGTTAGGGTCCCTAAGTTATAATTAAAGTAAAATTCAAAAAATATTTATTGTTCATCTACTGAGTATAAGGCACCATGTAAGGTGCTGTAAAGAGAGGCAAAGATCAGGAAAAAGATAGATAACATTCTTATGTTGCTCTACTTCTTTAAAAAAAAAATCAAGTTAAATTTTATTTTCCCTCCTTCAAATTCTCCCTTGCCAAAAAAAGGAAAAGAAAACTCTTGTAATAAATAATGGTCGAACAAAAATTCCTCTAATGGCTGTATCAAAAAAATGTGTCCCACTCAATATATTCAGTCTATCACCTATCAGAATCATTCTCCCTCATTGAACTTCTGGGATCAGAGCTGATCAATGCACTGATTGGAGTTCTTTTAAATCATTTAAAACAGTTTTTTTACAATGTTGTTGCATTAACATACAATTTTCTTCTCTTTCAACTCACTTCCTTCTGTATGAGTTCATACAATCCTTCCCAGATTTCTCTGAAACCGTCTTATCACTTCTTACAGCACAAGTCTTCCACTACATTTAGATATCATTCTCCAAGTGATATACAACCTGCTCTACTTTCTGAAGAGTTCAAAGTGCTAACACTCTCCAATTAATCCACAAGGTTATCAAAATATCCATTAAGTTTGTTGAAGTCCTACTTGCCCAATTGTACAAGAACACTAAAGCTTAGCAAAGAGAAAATTATTTCTAAAACTACATGCCATGTCAACAGAAATCACTTTTTTTAGACAATTGAGTTTTATATACCTTTGGAAAAACTGCTTTTCAGGATAATTAACAGTGACCTGTGAAGGCCTACAAAGTGTTATCATTAACACTAAATAAGGATGCCTCAAAATCAACTCCATTCTGGTGTTTACACTTGGGCCAATTAATGTGTGCTAGTAGAGCTTTGTGTATTTGGAACAGTCCAAAGGCAGAGGCATATTCTTTATGAGCTAGAAAGCTATATTTACCTGATTCATATTCTTTTTGGTCATATTTCTAATGA
Source organism: Dromiciops gliroides (assembly GCF_019393635.1). NCBI lineage: Eukaryota > Metazoa > Chordata > Mammalia > Microbiotheria > Microbiotheriidae > Dromiciops > Dromiciops gliroides. The sequence goes on from NC_057864.1 coordinate 104,671,128, forward strand.
TCAACGATGGTTCTTCAGGAGAGTATGACTTCGGTGATGCACAGGACTTTTGTTTAAACAAATATTGGCCAGGCAAAGTCTGTTAAAATTGCTATACATTGTTCCTAGTAAATATTAACTAAAGCTGATTTCCACATACTCATCAGTTTCATAAAGAGAATGCTACAGGCAATTGAGGGGGAAGGGAATGAAAAGCAGGGTCTCTGTGTTCATCATAATTTCAACCTACCTTTCTTGACAAACTGGACTAGTCACCATTCTCCCAAAGCATTTCCCACTCTCCCACTTTTGATTGCTTCTCCCTGTATCTGGAATACTCTCCACATTAAAAAAAGTTCATCAGCAGCTGTTGAAAGTCTATTTCTACCAAAGAGCCCAAATCCAAATGTCCTCCTCCAGAGAGGTCTTCCCTGATTTCCTACCAAGACAAAAGTGCTCTTCCTCATTTCTACAAACCCTTCTAGCACCCTTTTATAAGATCATACAATTTTAGGAGCAGCTAGGTGGCGCAGTGGATAGAGCACCAGCCCTGGAGTCAGGAGTACCTGAGTTCAAATCCAGCCTCAAACACGTGACACTTACTAGCTGTGTGACCCTGGGCAAGTCACTTAACCCCAATTGCCTCACCAAAAAAAAAAAAAAAAAAAAAACCATACAATTTTAAAACTAGAAAGAAACTTAAGTGGTCGTGTACTCCAATCCCTCATCTTGTGGGAGAACTGAGGCTCAAATATTCTTCTTACCTCAGACACATATTAGCTGTGGGACCTTGGACAAGTCATTTAACTTCTTTCAGACTTAATTTTCCATATGGATAATAGTTCCTACCTCACAAGGTTGCTGTGAAGATCAAATGAGGTAATATGTGGGGGAAGGGCGGGGTGTGGCTTGCTGGATAAGAGCAAGAATTAGAGAAATGAAGATGTTGTAAAAAATAAATTACATCAATAAAATAAGATTTTAAAAAGAGAGAATACCAGATTTTGAGTCAGAATATCTGAGTATCAAGTCCCAACTCTACTATTTACAAGCTTTTTGTTTTTGTTTTTTCGGGGCAATGAGGGTTGCCCAGGGTCACACAGCTAGTAAGTGTCAAGCGTCTGAGGCTGAATTTGAACTCAAGTACTCCTGAATCCAGGGCCAGTGCTTTATACACTGCACCACCTAGCTGCCCTCTATTTACTAGCTTTGTGACCATGAACAAATCACTTAATTTATCTTAAGTCCGTTTCCTCACCAGTAAAATGGGGATAAATAATACCTACACTACTTCATAAGATGTGTAATACAGGAAACACTCTGTAAATTTAAAATCATTGTCTAAATGTGAGTGTTATTTTTTTAAATGATGAGAAATTAAGCTACAGGCATAACTTCATATTTGGTCATCAATTAGTGAAGGTATTCCTGAGTCTATCAGTCAATATATTAAATGTAGAAGCCATATTACAGAATACATCTTCTCTGGGCACTGAATGACTTCAAATACATCTAACACATTTGGAATTGGAGATGTTGGGAGCGACAATCAAGGAAAGAGGAACACTGCTATGCTGAAATGAATTATTTGAAGTGATAGTGCTTCTTTAATTGGTACTATCCTATTCAATTAGGACATCAAGCTATTCTTTGGTTGAAATCTTAGCTGGACCCCCAAGTTTAGTTGGCTACTTATTCCTCGTATCCAATTCTTAAATGTGATTTCCTGAAATTATGGTATGAAGATTTCAGTAATTTTTTTTTTAAAAGACAGTTTGTTTTTAACACATTCTACTCAATCACCATGCATTTATTAGGTGTCTACTATGTTCAAAAACAAAAATGAATCATTCTCTGCCCTTGAGGAACTTATATGAGGAATGACAGTGCACACACATATGTATACATTATAAATACAAAATATATAAGGTATTAAGTGGGAGGAGCAGCTATCAAGAAAACCTCACACAAGAAGCAATGTGGTATAGAAGAAAAAATAACTATTGGCTCTGGAGTCAGTGGACCTGGGTTCTAAGCCCACCTTTGATTTTCCTACCTATAACCTTGGTCAAACCTTCCCTAGTCTCTATTTCCTCATCTGTAAAATAAGGAGGATAAACTAGATGACCCCAGGTCCCTTTCAGCTCTAAAACTATTCTTATGACTCTCAAGAGCTTATAGGAAGAAAACTTAGATTTAGAAAAGCAAAGATGCTCTTATTCTTGTCACTGTGGCTCAAACAGGAGAATACATTATATTTTCATTTCAAGATTTCTTCAAATAGAGCTTGAAAGAGGGGACACTTGTGTTTTCTTCAGCACAAAGACAAAAGGAGAAAGATAATGATCTTTTCTCAAAAATTAGTTGGGATTAACACAGGTGGGATCTTGAACATGTTGCAACTGAATCTACAATGAACATCTAAAAGCTCTGAGACTAAGAAAATCCATATAAAGGCATGATTTCTTAATTCTGAGAAAAAGGCTAATTTCTATATCAAAGTGTAATGGTAATACTTTCTTATTATGAAAAGGAAATCTCTAATTAAGTGAGACCTTTTCCAACCTAAACATGTTTGCAATACACACAGTTCAGTTGCTATAGTGATACAGAGCATAACTATTTTTCAAAAAGGTTTTTTTTAAAAACCTTCAATTATAGCTAAAATAAAACAATCTGTTTATTAAATGGACCAAAATTGATACTGAATTATGATCATAAAAAACTGAGAAACTCCTAATCCCATGTGTTCTCAAATAGTACTAAAAATATATAACAAAAGAATACAAATAATAGTATTTGGAAAAGATAATCATACTTTATTAACAATGTAACTGATTTCCACTTAAGCACTTTTGAAACAAAACTGAAATACAAAAAGGGTGGAAGATTAAGTTAGAAAAATCAAAATTCATCAAGCATTTTAATAAAGATACTACTAGAGAAATAAATGTGAGTTATAGTATGTTAAAGTTTATAATGTACTTTTCTCACAATCATCACTCTATCAGTTAAATAGCTGTACTAGGATTTTTTAAAGGACTTGTAATTTCTTAAGTGTAAGGAGTTCTGAGAGGTACCTACACTACCAAAAGCAAATAGGCACCTTTTCTCTAATTTAGTCTTAAACTTTGCCTAGGGCTGAGTGGTAAAGTGATTTTCTCCAAATCTCCAGACTCAGGTCACCACTCAATTTCCACTAGGCCAAGTTGCCTGATGATTGCTCCTAAGTGACAGAGAAGGAAACTGAGACTTAGCAAAATTCAGTGACTTTCCCAAAGTCACACAGCTAGTAAACATGAGAGCCTGGGATTCCAATCAACGTCTTCCAGAACCAGGACACCACGATAATTTTTCTAGAAGTAAAATTATTCTTCCTACAAGATCAAACCATAAAAAAGGGCATGACCTAGCAATCTAAGAGTGCAATAATGGTTTGTGTGCGTGTGCCATACACACACATTTCACAAATTGCACCCTACTGATTGCACTGAAATGCATAAAACATTTTCTTTGCCAAGAAAACCCCAAATGGGGTCAGGAAAGGTCAGGCACGACTGAAACGACTGACCAAACTACAAAATAAACATCAAAAACCCAGAGCCCGAAAAAGAGCAGCAGTATCTCTTCTGGTTGTATCAGACAACAAACAGTCCCTGTTTCCCTGTTTCATGGTCCAGATTAGGGGCCATCCTTCCACCTCAGTGATTACTTCCTTCTTAAATCACTTCTACCTCTCTGAATCTCTCCTATATCCTTATCGTAATACAACCTGTTGTACTGTTATCTTGTCCTTCCAACTAAGCTGTAAAACTCTGGCGGGCAGGGACTGGGATCCTGCTTCACTTTGGCATCCCTGGCAAGCACCTAAAGTAGCCTATTGGGGCATAATCGCAAGGAGAAAAACATGTTCCTGAGCAGTCGCCTTCCTTCTAAGTGCTACCGCCAGCCTTGGCACAGCTGTGCGTTATGCAGAAAGTGAAATTCTTCAAGGGTAGTCTGAAAAAGAAATGAAACTTTACACCGGATGAATAGCCAGCCCGGGGAGAGGAAGAAGCGCAGATGACCGTGCGCCCCACAGGAGATCAAAGTCCTGGGAAGAGCTACAACCTCCCCGGGCCTTGGTAAGTAATCAGTGGCTCTACTTTCATTTTCCGACTTCCTGCCACCAAATAAAATCAGACTCGCCCCCTCCCTCCCTGCCCTATACGCCACTGACAACGATGCTTTTGTTGGGGAGTGGGGTGGGGATGCGGATCGCGGCGCCCCTCTCCTCCCGTCCTCTAGGCGGGCTGGTCCCTAGGGACCCAGCAGAGGATGCACCTCCGAACATCCCCGCGGTCGTGGGCGGGGTGGGGGATGCGGAGCCCGCTCGAACAAGAGCGGACGGGGGTGGCGTGGGATGGGGGGGTGACGGCAGAGAGAGCGCGGGGCCCCAGGGGCAAGGGGCGCGCCCACCCCGCTCCCGCCCCCGCCGGCCCCACCCCCAAGCCTCGGGGAGGAGGGGGCGCTGGCTTCCTGCGCGCGGCGTGGGCGGCGGCCCCGAGAGCCCCGCTGGGCGGGGGCGCCGAGGGGGAAGGGCTGGGGAGAGGGGCGAGGCTCACTCACCGAGGGCGCGGGGTCTCCCTCAGGTCCTCCTCTCCCTCGGGCGGCGCCGAGCTGCGGCTCCGCCGCGGCAGCCGCCCCCCGCCGCCGTCTCCTCACGCGGGCAGCCCACGGGCGCTACGGCCGCGGAGGCGGCGGCGGCCGAGCCGAGCCCGCCGGGCGCCCACAGTCGCCCGCATCTCCCGCCGCAGCTCCTCCCGCCCTGTCCCCGTCCTCCCTCCGCAGGCACGCACACGCACGCACAGCCTGGGCTGCCGAATCTGGCTGCCGGGCCGCTAGCCGGCCTCACCGACCGGCCAGCGGGCGGATGGGCGGGGGCGGGGGCGCGCGCTCGGGGCGTTCCTCGACTCGGCCCCGCGGCCGCCGCGTCTCGCCTCAGCTGCTGCCGCCCTCCAGCCCAGAGGCCGACCCCTCCCGGCCTCGGTAGCCGCCGACGTCACTTCCGGGGGTGGGCCTGGCGGGCGGAGGGGAGCGTGCAGGGGCCGCCGCCCCGACACCCCGTCGGAGCCCGAGGCCGGAAGCGGGTGGTGCGGCAGCTACGGTCCCCCTCCATGACGCCCACCCCCGAGCACCCCGACCCGGCCTTGCCAGGAAGGGGTATTTCCAGGGCCCCTGGCCGGCCTTTCCCCCGCCATCCCAGCGTCGTACCCCTCCCCCATTGTCCCGGTCCCCGGGATGTCATCAATCTGTAAGCATTTATTAAGCGCCTACACGTGCCAGGCACCGTGCTAATCGCTGGAGGTACAAAAAAAGGCCAAAGAAAGGCCCTGCCCTCCAGGGACTTGAAATTTAATGGGGTAGACAGCATGCAAAGGAGTATATACCAAGCGAGCTACCGGCCAGATAGATAGTTCACCGAGAGTAGGTACTGGAATTAAAAGTCAGCCATCCTGTAAACATTTATTAAGCACCCACTGTATGCCCGGAGCTATAGGAAGCCCGCCCTGGGGCTAGGAAAGAGGCGGACTTTCACTCTAATGGGGAGACATGCATACATACAAACAAGTGTATACAAAGGAGCTATGGCCAGGGTAAATTTTGTTATCCAGTCATGTCTTGTAGCCGCCTCTTCCTGATACTGTTGGGGTTTTCTCGGCAGAGATACTGGAGTGGTTTGTCATTTTCTTCTCTAGCTTATTTTATAGTTGAGGAAACTGAGGGAAACACGTTAAATGACTTACTTGTCCCGGGTCACACAGCTAGTTTCTGAAGCTGGATTTGAACTCAAGAAGATGAGTCTTCATGATTTCAAGCCCATTGTTCTATCCACTGCTTGACTAGCTGTCCTCTAAAGAGGATAAATGAGAGAGAATTAGAGAGGGCAGGCACTAGCCTTAAAAGTCAGTCAATAAACGCGTACAATATTAAGCATTTACTATGTGTATGGAACTATGGTAAGTGGTGGGGATAGAAAAAAAACCGCCAAAGATAGCCGCTGCCCTCAAGGGGCTTACAGGCTCAGGAAAAAAACAACATACAAACAAGTTTATGCAAGGCAAGCTATAGACAGAACAAATAGGAAATAATTAACAGAGAAGGCACTAAGTAGAATTAAGAGGAAATGGGGAAAGCCTTCTGCAGAAGGTTGAGACTTAAAAGAAGCAAGAAGGTGGAGATGAGGGTGAGCTTTCTAGGCATGGGGGAGACAGCCAGAGAGAATGTCCAGAGCCAAGAGATGGAGTGTCTCTTTTGTGGAAGAGCCAAGAGGTCAGTCACTAGATGGAAAGAGAGCCTTTGGGTAGAAAGGTGTGAGAGTTAGCATTTACATAGAGTCTTTAGGGTTGAAAAGCACTTTGCAAATATTAATTCTCATTTTATTCTAATAACTACCTAGGTGAGATCATTATCCCATTTTACAAGTGAGGAAATTGAGGCAGGTAGAAATTAAGTGACTTTCTATAGGCCACACAGCTAATAAGTTTTTTTGGTTTTGTTTTATTTTTGTTTTTTTGGCAGGGCAATGACAGTTAAGTGATTTGCCCAGGGTCATACAGCTAGCTAATAAGTTTTTGAAGCTGGATTTGAACTCTTCCAGTCCTCTATTTCACCCTGTCACCTAGCTGCCTGGAGGGAGCCTGCCCCAGGGGTCAGCCAACAACCATTTATTAAGAGCCTACTGTGTGTTGGACACTGTGTTAAATGCTGGGAATACAAAGAAAGAAAGAAAACATGAATACTTCCTGCCCACAAGGAGCTCACAATATAAGGGTGCTATGCAAACAACTATGTATCCAAAGATATAGATATATTCAGGATAATCTGGAAATAATTTCAGTGAGGAGGCTCTGAGATTAAGGAGGATTGGGAAATGCTTCTTGTAGAAGATGGGACCTGATACTTGAAGCCAGGGACGCTAAGGGACAGAGAGGAGCAGAGAGCATTCCAAATGTGAGGGAAGGGCAGTGACCGTCAAGAGATGGAGCATTCTGTTCAGCATCACTAGATCATGGAGTATGTTGAGGACAGTAATGTATAAGAAGGCTGGAAATGTAGGAAGAGACTGGGTTATGATGGGCTTTAAAATCTAGACATGGTTTCCTAATTGATCCAGGAGGTGATAGGGAGCTACTGAAATTTAGTGGAAGTTGAGGAGAGGTCAGACCACTTTAGGAAGATCAATTTGACAGCTGAGTGGTTGAGGGACTGGAGTGGAGAGAGACTGGAGACAGGAACACTAATCAGAATGCCATTGAAATAGCCCAAGAGGGAGGTGATGAGGGCCTGCCTACACTAGGGTGGTGCAGCAAACAATTCCATGTCCTGTTACCGCAGCCATCTCATCAAATACCAGGTTTCTTGGGGTAAAGACTACAGTGCCTCTGGCAGTTTAAGAAAGCATGTATTTTAAGAAAGTATATTTGAAAGGAATAGCAAGTTGTGCAGAGTAGTTGTGCAATTTCATGTACAATCATCTTTTTTATTGTTCTGTGATATGGAAATGCTTGTTTTATTCCATAAATTAAAAAATAAAATAGTAATTAAATAGATGAGAAATATTAAAAAAAAATTTTAAGTCTATCACCCCAGAATGCCCCAGATGCTTAATAACTACTAAATGGGCCCTTGCTTTCACCTTCATACCTCCTTACTGGCTAAAAGAAAATCTATATAACCCCCACAGGCCAACAAGGAGTTTCCCAATTAAAGGGATTTAAGGGACACTAATAAGTTAGGAAATTAGGAAGTATTTAAACAAATCTTCAAGGCATAAAGTATAGTAGATAGAGGACCTAGAAGCAAACTCTGGCTCAGCCGATTGCTACATGTGTGACCCTGGGCAATCTATTTTGCCTTCTGGGTTTATAAAATGACAGAATTGGAACAGATAGTCACTAAGGTCCCTTCCAGTTCTAAAATCTTTGAAATGGCCGGTTCTACCGACTTTCTGGTCAATGCAGCAAACATTAAGTGCCTAATATATTCAAGGTGTTGTGCTAGGTTCTGGGAATACAGAGAAAGATAAAGCAGAAGCCCAATTCTGAAAGAGCAGGCCCTCTAGTATAGAAGAAAAACTAAATGGTATGAACAATTTGAGAAACCAGAGGATACTTTCTTCAGGGGAAAGGTAGTGGAGACCCTCAGGCTTCTGGAGGCACCTGAAAGCTTTAAGGGAAAGGAACTTCAACAGATGGGATGGAGAAATCTGGTCTAGGGATAGGGGACAGGTCTAAGCTAAGGCATACAGAAAGTGAGGGCAGGGGTGAGCAGAACAGGGAAGGAGAGCAGTTTAATTTGTTCTTTTTTTTTTTTTTTTTTTGCGCGGGGCAATGAGGGTTACATGACTTGCCCAGGGTCACACAGCTAGTAAGTGTCAAGTGTCTGGGGCTGGATTTGAACTCAGGTCCTCCTGAATCCAAGGCCAGTGCTTTATCAACTGTGCCACCTAGCTGCCCTGAGAGCAGTTTAATTAATTTGACAGGGATTTGGAGCATATTAAAAGGAATTGTATAAAATAAAATGGAAAAGGTAAATGGGAGCCAAAATGAGAGGGATTTTGTGCCTTCTGTGCATTTTTCCTGCTATACTCTAGGAATACAAATACAGAAATGAGAGACAGTGGCTGCCTTCAAGGAGCTCACATTCTTTTTTTTTTTTTTAATAATAATAAACATTTTAATTTAAAGTTTTGAGTTCCAAATTTTATCCCTCCTTCCCTCCCTCCCCTCCCCACTCCCTGAGGCGGTAAGCAATCAGATATAGGTTATACATGTGCAATTATGTAAAACATTACCATATTAGTCATTTTGTATAAGAAAGCTTGAAAAAATTAAAGAAAGTGGAGAATAACATGCTTCAGTCTATGTTCAATCCATATCAGTTCTTTATTTAGAGGTGGATAGTATGCTTTATCATTAGTCCTTTGGGATTGTCTTGGATCATATAGCTGAGAATAGTTACGTCATTCACAGTTCTTCATGGAACAATATTGCTATCTCTGTGTACATTATTCTCCTGGTTCTGCTCACTTCACTATACATCAGCTCATACAAGTCTTTCCAGGCCTTTCTGAAACCATCCTGCTGGTCATTTCTTATAGCACAGTAATATTCCATCACCATCATATACCACAGCTTGTTTAGCCATTCTCCAATTGATGGGCATTCCTTTGATTTCTAATTCTTAGCCAGCACAAACAGAGCTGCTAGAAATATTTTTGTACAAATAGGTCTTTTTCTCTTTTGGGGGAGGTCTTTGGGATGTAAACCTAGTGGTGGTACTGCTGGATTAAAGGGTATGTACAGTTCTGTAGCCCTTTGGGCATAGTTCCAAAGTGAGGAGCTCCCATTCTACCAGACCCTTATTTGTATCATGCATCTTTCTGGCACTCCAGTGAAGCCTATGGACCCCTTCTCACAATAATGTTTCAGATGGAGGAAATGCTAAATTTCAGTTAGAGGTTGACGATATAATTTTTTTATCTTCATCCAATTTCATGGACCCCCTGAAATCTTTTCACAGCTATGAATCTATTGATCTAGAGGGACCCAAACTATTCATAGACAAGTATATACAAGTTAAATAAATACAGAATGATTTCTACACATCCATCTTGGCTTCTCTGCGATATTTGACCCTGGTGGCCATCCTTAGTTTTCACGGTACTGGTTCTCCTAGATGAGTCTGTTCTTTTTCCATTTGGCCTAACTGTGGAAGTGTACCCCCAAGGCATTGTCCTGGGCCTTCTTCTCTATAGTCTATTGCATCGTTGACTCATTACCTGGGAAGCCCACCCAAACCCCCAGATCTTTTCCAGACAAACTGCTATTTAACCCTCTTTCCTCCCCTGCCACCCTTTGTATTTGTGAAGTGGATTTTTCAACCCAATTGTAAGACTTTACATTTATCCATATTTAATTTCAACTCATTTGACTCAACTCAGTGATCTAGCTTGTCAAGATCTTTTTGTATTCTGATAGTCAGTTTGCTATTTCAGCTTTAGGTCAGATGCAAAATTTGATAAGTCTATGCCTTTACCAGTCACTGATAAAAGTAGATGAGGACAGAATAAAAACAATTGGATTTATTGCCTTCTGGTACAGATGTTATTTCATCAGTGTAAGGACCTCTTGGTAAGGAAAATCCCTCTACTAACACAGATTGGCAACAGTTTTGCAATTTATGCTTGGAAGAAGCCTTGAACAGAAAGGTGGTATCTTGCCCAAAGCCAGTATGTGGCAGAAGCTAATCCACATCTTCCTCACTCTGATGATTTTCCCACAATACCATACTGACTCTCAGATTTATCTATAAAGAGATCATTGGTAGGGGCAGCTAGGTGATGCAGTGGATAGAGCACCTGAGTTCAAATCTGACCTCAGACTGTGATGTTTAAAATCTAAATTGTGGTCGCCTTAAATTAGAAGCTTCAGCACCAGTCTTTGGGCATTAAACATTTATTAAAGCATAGTTATTCACAAGGAGTTCAGAAGAAAAAAAAAGTCCTACCTAGTTCCAGCCTGGTTGGGTTCTTCCTAAAGTCCTCCTCCAGGAGCCTGCTTTAATCAGGCACTCTCTCCAGCAAACTGATTGTGGAAGCTTTTTATAGGTCTGGAACAGAGGTGGTCCTTACACACTGCTTCAAGCTGATTGGTTGACATCATCCAAATCCATTGGTTCTGAAGGTGTTCTCAAGGTGTGATTACAATCCAGTTAACTTGAAGTAGGCTAATCAGTAGCTAATCACTCTCACTTGATTCAATCAGTCTAGATTAATTTCCAGGTGGGTCTTTGAGTATCTGCTAAATCTCATTATTTCATCACAAGACACTTGACACTTACTAGCTGTTGTGACCATGGGCAAGTCACTTAACCCCAATTGCCTCACCAAAAATAAAACAAACACAAAATTTTTAAATAAAAAAAAAAAGAGATCACTGTTAACCTTTGGGGAAAGGGGTTTTTTTTGGTAGAGAAATCATCTAATGTCTAAGTTATAAAAGGTTGAGAAGTCAGTCAACAACTATTTATTAAATGCTTACTATATCTCAGACACTATGCCAAGTTCTAGGGATGCAAAGAAAGGTCAAAAAATAAATACTGTCCCTGCTCTCAAGGAGCTCACATTTTTATAAGGAAACAACATGCAAATAACTAGGCATATTCAAGACATATACAATATATGGAAGGCAATTTTATAGGGAGGGGGTCAAGAAAGATCTACAGGGGGTTGGCTAGGTGGCGCAGTGTGTAGAGCACTGGCCCTGGAGTCAGGAGGACCTCAGTTCAAACCTGGCCTCAGACATTTGACACTTACTAGCTGTGTGACCCTGGGCAAGTCACTTAATCCCAATTGCCACACACACACACACACACACACACACACACACACACACACATCAAAAAAAAAAAAAGATCTACAGAAGACAGAATTTGAGCTGAATCTTGAAGGAAGCTGGGAAGATTAGGAATCTCAATGGTGGAGGGAGAACATTCCAGGCAAGGGGGCCACCTGGTGCAAATTCACAGATTTGGGAGATGGAATGTTTGAGGGATAGGAAGTAGGCTAGTGTAGCTGGATCATAGAATGAACAGAGAGGAGTAAAGTATAAGATTTAGAAAAAAAGGAGGAAGGGGCCAGACTGAAAGGTTTTTGATGCCAGAGAATTATCTTATTTTATCCTGGAGATAATAGGGAGCCATTGGAATTTATTTGGTGGGGGAAGGGAACAACATAGTAAGAGCTGTGCTTTAGGAAAATCACTTTGGCATAGGAAATGACTAAAGGCCAGAAGACCAATTAGAAGGCTACTTGCAATTGTCCAGGCTGCAATATGAGTGGAGACGTGTATAAGATGTGTATAAGAGATGTTGTGAAGTTAAAATGAAAAAAAGATTTGGCAGACTGGCTATGTGGAGTCAGTGACAGATTAGATACAGAGATGTTGAAGAGAGTTAGATTGTGAGTGAAGAGCACTTTTTTCTAAAAGTCTGGCAATGAGGTCAAAGAAGTCAATTTAACCTTGGGCCATAGGCAGCCTGATAGTAAGATTATTCATCGATGCCAGGTATTTTTTCCAGTAAATCAACTCAACAAGTATCTATTACATTCTTTCTATGTTCAGGGTGGTGTGCTGGGGCTAGCAAAATAAAGGCATAATCCTTGCCTGCTAGAAGCATACATCCTTAGTAGAGGAGAAGTAATATTTTCCTAAAAAGAGAGCATTAAAGACTGTCCCCATTATTAATCATCATATGAAAAAACTGTTCCAAATCATCAATAACTAAAGAAATCCAAATTAAAGCAACTATGAGATTCTACCTCTTAGTCATCAAATTAACAAAGATTACAAGAGAGGAAGGTGACCAGTGTTGGGGATGGGGAAGACTGCAATAAAACAGGCATACTAGTCTATTGTCAGTTAATTAGTCTAGCCATTCTGGAAAGCAATTTCAAACAATGCCCACCTAAAGATTTGTAAAATTGCCCAAACCCTTTGACCCAAATGGAAGATGAAAAGGAACTATATGTTATAACAGCTTTTCTCATAGTAACAAAAATCTGGAAATTAAGGGGTTGCCCACCTTTTGGGGGAATGGTGAAACAAATTGTGGTGTATGATTGTAATGTAATATTATTGTGCCATACTATTGGTGGAGTTGTTAACTGGTCCATCCATTCTGGAGAACAGTTTGGTACTATACACAAAGTGCTGTCTGTGCCTACCCTTAAACCCAGCAAAATAAATCGTGGTATATGCTTACAATGGAATACCATAGTACTATAAGAAATGACAAGGGGAATGGTTTCAGAAAAACTTGACAAGACTTATATGAACGGATACAAAGTGCCATAAGAAATGACAAAATGGATAGCTTCAAAGAAAACTGGGAAGTCTTCTATGATCTGATGCAAACTAAAATGAATAAAACTAGGAGAACAATTTACAGAAATACTTTATAGGGAAAAACAGCTTTGAACGACTTTAGAACTCTGATTAATGCAATCACAAACCATTAGTCCAGAGGAATGAAGGTGAATCACTCCACCCACCTCCTGCCAGAGAGAGCATGGACTTAAAATACAGACTCAGACATGCATGTTTAGACATGGCTAGTGTGGGAATTTGTTTTGTTGTACTAAGCATGTTTGTTGTGAGTGTTTTGTTTTTCTTTTTCTTTTTTTAAAATTGTTCAGTGGTGGTAGGGAAGGGATAGCAGTAGGACTGTATGATAGTAAATGTTTTGGTGGGAAAAAAAATCTTCCCAAATCAGATTACTCTAAAGAGGAGTCTAATTGAACCCAAATTCTAACTTTCTTGAAAAATGTATGAAAACAAAATTTCAATTATAGCATGTCATGACCATAAATATATGAACACTTTTAAGCATTTCATGTTTATTATACTGTTTTTAGTGCGCAGAAATAATTGGAAACACCTTGTCAATAGTGAAAATATTTTTATTACAAGGCTATTTTAGACTTGCTGGGGAAAAATGAACGTTATTTCATTTACAAAGACTCCCCCATACACAGATCCCAAAGGATTCAATTTGTATGTATCCACCCAAGTGGCTACTCTGCCAACAGTGGCATTACTGAAAGGAGAGAATTTTTTTTTTTTGGTAAGGCAATTAGGGTTGAGTGACTTGCCCAGGGTCACACAGCTAATAAGTGTTAAGTGTCTGAGGCCGGATTTGAACTCAGGTCCTCCTGACTCCAGGGCCGGTGCTCTATCCACTGCACCACCTAGCTGCCCCAGGAGACAATGTTTTAAAAGCAGTATGCCATCATATTTTCACAACAAATATTCAGGCAGGAAAAAGTTAGTGAAATGTTTGCAAAACATTTACTAATCTTCAGGGCCTTTAAAGTAAATGTTGTAGGTGCAACAATTGAAAGAAGAATTCCCCATTGGGGAAACACTTGCTAATCAAAGCAAATACTTTCGAAGGGAAAAAAGGAATTTTAGTCAGTTAATAGCCTGTGACAATTTTGTTTCTGGAAAATGTATTTAGAAAACAATTGCCAGAGATATTTTAGCTATCTTCTGACCTCCCTGATCCAATCCAGCTATTATCTTCTCAAACCTACAGATCACTATTCCTGTCTCTTTCAGAATAAGCTTCTAATATTTACTGTCTTTTGAAAAGTTCCCATACAATTCAATTCAATTCCACAAGCATTTTTTATATAAATCAGCCAACAAGCATTTATTGGACACTTCTTTTTTTTTAGGTTATATATGTATAATAACATTAAGCATATTTCTGCATTAGTCATGTTATGAAAGAATCAGAACAAAAGGGAAAAACCTCAAAAAACAAAAGTAGAAATAGTTGGTTCAATCTGCATCCAGGTTCCACAGTTCTTTTTTCTGGATGTGGACAGCATTTTCCATCATGAGTCCTTTGGAATTGTATTGGACCATTGTATTGCTGAGAAGAGTTAAGTCTATCACAGTTGATTATGGTATAATGTTGCTGTTACTGTGTGCAGGGTTGGGCACCTCTTATGGGTCAGATGTTATGATAAGAAGGGTGGTTACAAAGGCAAAACCAGTCCCTGCCCTCAAAGAGCTTTCATCTTTTTTGAAATTGTTTTTCTAAACTTAATTTTAATTTTTTCAATGAACAAAAAATCTGTTTACTTTCTTCTTTTCCCTCCCCCACTGAAGAAAAAAAATATAACCAACATGCATAGTCAAACAAAACATTTTGGCCATGTCCAAAAAAATGTATATCTCAAGCTATACCCTGTGTCCAGCACCTTTCTGTCAAGAGGTCAGTAAGTCATTCAATAAATATTTATTAAGTGCTTCCTATGTTCCAGGCACTGGGTTAGGTGCTGGAGATACCAAAAAAAAAAAAAAAAAGTCAAAGACAGTTCCTACCCTTGAGGAGCTAATAATATAATGGGGGAGAAAATATACAAATAATTGTATAAATAAGATATATACAGATTAATTTGGAAATAATCAACAGAGGATAAGCACTAGAATTAAGAGGGATCTGGAAAGGCTTCCTGTAAAAAGTGGGATTTTAGGGGCAGCTAGATGGCGCAGTGGATAGAGCACTGGCCCTGGATTCAGGAGTGCCTGAGTTCAAATCCGGCCTCAGACACTTAACACTTACTAGCTGTGTGACCCTGGGCAAGTCACTTAACCCCAATTGCCTCACTAAAAAAAAAAAAAAAAAAAAAAAAAGGTGGGATTTTAACTGGTACTTGAAGAAAGCCAGGGAAAGGAGGTAGGTAGCATGCTTCATCATGGGTTCTTTGGAACCATAGTTGGTCATTGTATTGATAATTTCTTTAACCTTTCAGAGTTATTTTTCTTTATAGTGTTGCTGTTACTGTGTAAAGTATCCTCTGGTTTTCTTCATTTCATTCTGCCTCTGTTCATACAATCCGTCCTTTTCATTTCTTATGACACAATAGTATTCCATTACATTCCTATACCATAATATATTGGACCACTTTCCAACTGATGGACCCCTCCTTAATTTCCAATTCTTTGTCACTACAAAAATTGTTACTATAAATGTTTTTGTACATAAGATTCCTTTTTTCTCTACTTTTTAAAAATCTCTTTGAGGTATGGGCTTGGTAGTGGTACTGCTGGGTCAAAGGATTACACAGTTTAATGACTTGGGGACATAATTCCAAACTATGTGGCTAGATCAGTTCACAGCTCCACCATGCATTAGTATAAATGTTTCCCACAGCATCTCCAACATCTGTTTAGATTTGCCATTTGGAAGCATATAAGGTGGAAGTTGCTCTAATTTGGATTTCTCTGATCATTAGTGATTTGGACCATATTTTATGTCTACTAATAGCTTGAATTTCCTTCTTAGAAAACTGCCATTTTATATCCTTTGACCATTTTTCAATTGGGAAATAGCCCTTATTCATATAAAACTTGAATTAGTTCCTTATATATCTTGGAAGCAAGACATTTATCAGAGAAACACTGTAAAGATTTTTTCCCTCATAATTATCTGTTTCCCTTCTGATTTTAGCTGCATTGGTTTTGTTTCCACGGGGATTTATTAAGCACATGGGTCAGTCTGTCCTGTGGCAGGTATTAGGAATACAAAGACAAAACCAAAAATCCTTGCCTTTAACGAGTTTACATGCTACTGAGGGAAAAGAGCATGTACAGGAAAAAAATTATACACAAAATATATGTAGCATCCCTTCTATGTTACCTCCCCAAGAGTTTGCAGGTTACATCCCCAATATCTCAGGTTCAAGTGTACTCTGTGAATGTGTACTCCTATAAGTATACCTCAGTAGTATCAAACTTAAATAAAAATGGACCCTAAACCCTACATAAAGATCCCTGTGGGCCATATATTGACTTAGAAAATCACATATTAACATTATCTATGTTCTATTTTATTTTATTCATCTTGTTAAATATTTCCCCATTGCATTTGGGGGGGGCAGGGAAATGAGGGTTAAGTGACTTTCCCAGGGTCACACAGCTAGTTTAATGTCAAAGTGTCTGAGGTCGGATTTGAACTCAGGTACTCCTGAATCCAGGGCCAGTGCTTTATCCACTAGGCCACCTAGCTGCACCGCGCCCCCCCCCCCCCCCCCGCAATTGCATTTTAATTTGGTGAAGCAGAAGTATTTCAGGCAGCAATGAGCCGAAAGTCCAAGTATTTGACACTTGTCCTATAGCTCTCCTCTTCATCCTGGATAATTACTTCACCCTAGAGACACCTCTAACAGGTATGTGGTAGACTTTATAGGTTCAGAATGAGGCATCCATTCTTAGACATAGCCAATGTGATGATTCGTTTTGCTTGACTGAATTTATTTAATTCAGGGAGGGCTGTATTGGAGGGATGGGGAATCATTGGGAAGTGACAATGATGTAAAAAAGGGTGGGGAAAGATGCAAAACTTTTAGGCAATATTTTTTAAAGTCCCTACTGTTGGTCTTAAATTGAATTGTTTTCACATGTATTATTCACATCCACACATATATACAGCATGTATTAACTATAAAGCCAGAAAGAAAAAGAAGACAATCTATTTTAGATTAGTGAGCTACATGAAAAAACACTCTATTATCTAGTTCTCCAACAGTCAGGGTTCTAAAAGTGCAGTATTTCATTATACAATTCCTCACTTAGATGATTATCTTTGCAGAGTCAATGGTGTAAATTATATTTTTCTGGATTAACAGATAATTTTTTTCTCTCTTTTGGGACTATGTCTTAAATTTGTATCATTCATGGTATCTACCTGGCACAGAATGGCTACTAGTCATTATTTATTTAATTAATTAGTTTGCTACTAGACAAATTAATTCCTAAATATACCACTGAATGATGTCCTTACTAACTTTTCCAGATGTTCTTTATTAGCTTAAACTAAGTACATTTATTAATGAGTCTAGTATGAGTAGCTAAATGCTAGAGTTTAAATACAGTTTAGAAAAGACATTTCTTTCTTCATGGAACTTACCTCCTACTAGCAAGATAATGCATACAAATTACTAATATATGATAAGTGTTCAAAAGAAGTATAAATAAAAAGGTATATAAGGGGTGGGGAGACAGGAAGGGGCAGCTTCCAGGATGGGTGGCATTTGAGTTGTAGTTGAAAGTACAGGTAAGGATTCAGCAATTGGAGAAAGAAGCCTGTGAGGGAATGGCATGCCAAGTACAGAAAACAGCATAAGAATAATACATAGCGTGAATGAGGAATGACAAAGAATACAGCCTAATAATAGGTGACATTTATGTAAGATTCTAAGGCTTTTAAAGCACTGTTCATATATTATCTAATTTGAACCTCATGATGTAAGCCCTACAGCTATTAACTCTTGTTTTACAGATTAGGGAACAGGATTGAAACCCAGATCTCTCCTGACTTCAAGTGCAATGTATTTTCTTTATATCATATTGCCAAAAGAACATGGAAGGGAATAGTATAAGAAAGCTAGAGAGCCTAGGTGGTACCATTTTGTAAGTCCTGGATACCAAGCTTAGTAATTTGAACTTTACTCCTTGAACAATAGGGATCCGTTGAAGAGTTTTGAAGAAAAGGGATGATTTGATCAGCAATAATGTACAAATCTCCTTTCGGGCCTCACTCAGATCCACTTGCCACCAGCTTGATGCAGATTGTATGTGCTCAGGACTGCCCCCTCCCCCTTTCCTCCTTCCTAGAACCTCTTCTTTCAGTCTTTTCTGGAAAGTTTCACATCCAATACTTGCTTTCCCTGTTTGAATCAATAATCAAGTCCTTGCCTTTTCCTTGCCTGAGCCATGGGAGTGGGGAAAGAGAGGAGGAAGAAACCAAACAGATGTATCTGAGTGAGCCCACTCCTTCCCTAGACTATCCATTACCTTTTGCTACCTTAGTGAACAGCCTCAATGTGGAGGAGACAAGGACTGACTTGTCTCACACATTGACCAGGAAGAAAGGCCATAAGCTTGTATTCCAAGCTCAAGGGAAGCCTCTCTGAAGAAACATTGCTGATCCCCAACCCGCCTTTTCTTGTAGCCTGAAGACCAACCCAACCAAGGTCTAGTGACCGAGATCCAATTTTATCTACCCCCGCTCCAACAACCGAAACCCAAATGGATGCTTTCCCATGAACCTCCTTCTCCCACATCCTTGTTCCTGGCTGCTTTGCTTAATACCTTTGCTTTCCCATGTGTGAATTAAAGTTTCCCTTAATAAAGGTTTACTGATTTGCACATTACTGCCCTGTCTGACTCTATCTACTATGAGCCCTCAAAGTATTGTGAGAACTGTGAAATGCTTTAGTCTTGAAACTGCTGATATAGACTGAGACACCAGGTATGCATGTAAGAAAAATAAGTATTGCCATTTTCTAACCATTGCTTGAACCTTATCCTTTCCTGGCCCTACTCTGACGCACTCATACACCCTCTTCTAGTAACATATAGCTCTAGTCTTTCTTTCTTTGTCTTTCTTTCCCTGCCCCCCCTTCTCCAAGTTTCATCATTCTCCTCCTGACTCCCCTCATCTTTCACATGAAGTGTTCTACAAGCTATGGAGGACACTCTGGCATCCTCACAACATCCTTCAGGAAATGTTGAACCAACAAAGTAAGCTTGGAACTCATGCTTTAATGACCAGTTATGTTTCTATCAAAGTCCCAACATGTGAGAAAGAGACAGGCTTATCATAATAACAGCTGAGATTTTTATAGCACTTTAGCATTTGTGAAATGCTTTACAAACATTATCTCATTTGAGCCTCACAACAACCCTGGAAGGTAGAGAGTACAGTTATCAACAGCCCATTTTACAGATGAAAACACTGGAGTCTCAGAGATATTAAGTCATTTGTCTGTGATCACCTAACTAGCACTCATCAAAGATAAGATAAAAACCCAGGTTTTCCTGATTCTAAGTTCACTAATTCCACAGGTCAAAAAAGAGAGAGAAAGGGAGAAATTGGTAGAGAAGATTAGCATCAAGAAGACCTAAGTTCCTCCAGGAGAACATTATGCATGGTAACAGCAATGCTGTAATGATGTTCAACTATGAAAAAGTTACCTATTCTGATTAAAACGATGATGCAAGACAATTTTAAATGACCCATGATGGAAAATGCTATCCATCTCCAAAGCAAGAACTGATGAACTCTGGGTACAGTTGGAAACATCATATTTTCACTTTATTTTTGGGGTAACATTGCTAATACAGAAACGAGTTTTGCGTGACTTCGCATGTTTTTCACATCATATTGCTTGCCTTCTCAGTGGGTGGGGAGGGAGGGAATTTGGAACTCAAAATTTTAAAGAATGAATGTTAAACATAAATTTATATATATGATAGATAAATAGTTGTCGTTGGGTGTTTTGTTTTTTTTTTAGTGAGGCAGTTGGGGTTAAGTGACTTGCCCAGGGTCACACAGCTAGTAAGTGTTAAGTGTCTGAGGTTGGATTTGAACTCAGGTCCTTCTGACTCCAGGGCCGGTGCTCTATCCACTGCACCACCCAGCTGCCCCTAATAGTTGTTGTTTTTTAAAGAAGACCTAAGTTCTGGTTCCTGAATCTTCCTTTATTGATGTTTGAACCCTTAGCAAATCACTATAATGATCTCAATTAACTTCATTTTCCACATCTGCAAAATGTGGAATATATCTGCTTTTTTTTTTAACCCTCATGTTGAAGGATTTTTTTAAGCAGATAGAACAATGGTTTGAGCTCCACCCTATAGCAATTGATTTCATGGTTTCTCTAAAGTGATCATTTACAGTCACATATTTAGGAACAGGCAGTAATTGCAAACCTTAACTCGAGTATGGGGATACTAAGTATAGTGTATTGATTTTGGCAGCACCTATGAGCCTTGCCCAATTCAATTCAACAAACATTTATTTGTGCAAGACACTGTGCTAGACACTAAGGATCCAAAGAGGAAAAGACACAGACATTATTCTTCAGGAACTTAGAAAATCTAAACAGAGAAGGAGGGAGAGTAAAAGAAAAAAATGAGAGGCCCCCAGAAAAAGTGATCTGAGAAATTTCAAGGAGGAAGACATTGCTTTCAGCTGTAAAGGTTTCATGGAGGAGATATAACAGAAAGTTGTCTAGTTTGGCTGGAATTTAACTTTGCCCAAATTAAATAGACTTTGCAATCGAGTTGCTGGCTGATTAGAATTACTATTACATAAGACACCATCTTGCTTCAGCTGCCCTCTGTCCCTGAAATCAGACAAAAATACAGAACTCCAGGGGGATCCATGGGCAGGGAGTGTATGTGAGATCTCTGAAATATGGGAGGTAACCTCATGGCAACATTCTGGTTCTGGCTGGGATAAGCACACAACACCCTAGCATGCCTTATTAATGGAAAGGGCAAGACAAGGCATGAATTATTGCAGTTGTATGCCTGGAGCACAGTAGCTATCTGATAGATTTAATGATCTGTCACAAACACACCAGGGAATAACTTAACACCATTTTAATTTTAAGTACCTATAATATTCCTTTCTCACTTCCTTTACCTCTCCCTCCCCCCCACCCCCAACCACCACCTGGTCCACCACAGCTAGTCTGTTTGGTCTAATAGGAATTTATTTTTCTTTGTTTAAGTATATTTTACAAAAACAATAATGGAGAGGACCCTGATCTCTAGTTCCCACCTCTTGTCTTAAGTTAAATGAATTATTATATACACACACGCACATAAACACATATGTAGTACAAGGCACTGTACTAGGCTCTAGGGACCCACTTGTGATTTCACTGCAATAGAAAACTCCCAGATGAGGAAACTTCCTCCACCAATGCAGATCAGCACCTTCACTGAAATGTAAAGGCTTAAGAGAGTTACCTAAAGGGGCAGCTAGGTGGCGCAGTGGATAGAGCACCGGCCCTGGAGTCAGGAGGACCTGAGTTCAAATCTGGCCTGAGACACTTAACACTTACTAGCTGTGTGACCCTGGGCAAGTCACTTAACCCCAATTGCCTCACTTAAAAAAAAAAAAAAAGAGAGAGTTACCTAGAATACTGCGAGGTTAAGTGACAACTTGACCAGGGTCTCACAGCCAGTATGAGTCACAGGCTAGACTTCAACCTGCTGTTCCTGACTTTGAGGCTAGCTGTTTATCCATTTTGCCTTCCTCCTCAAGGTTTTGAGGATGCAAAGACAAAAATGGTGGTCTTTGGCTTTAGGAAGCTGATCATCAACTGAGGGGGGAGGGGAAGAGAGAAAGAAGGACATGGACACAGAAGATTAATATGAGGTGGAATAGAGTGAGAGCAAAGGAGAGTTTCAGGCAAATGCTGTAGTAAAATTGAAGGAGGGAGAAATTGCTTCCTAGTCAGGGTGGAGATTGTGAAAAGATTCAATGATCCAGTCACAACTACTCGGTCTCTTCTATGTTGGGAAGAGCACTGATTCTGGAATCAGAGGAAGTGAGTTCAAATCCTGCTATAGATGTTTTGTTTCCTATGTGACCTTGGACAAGTCACTTACTCTTCATAGGCCTCAGCTTCCTAATTTGTAAAATAAAGGGATTGGGATGGACGGCCTCTGAAATCGTTTCCAGCTTTTTTTTTTTTAATTTTTATTTTTTTGGTGAGGCAACTGGGGTTAAGTGACTTGCCCAGGGTCACACAGCTAGTAAGTGTTAAGTGTCTGAGGCCAGATTTGAACTCAGCTACTCCTGAATCCAGGGCCAGTGCTTTATCCACTGCGCCATCTAGCCACCCCCATTTCCAGCTTTAAATCTATGAGTCTATGATCTTTGGAAAAGATGAACATTATTACCTCAGAACTACAAAATTCAATCATACAAAATTCAGGTTCTGGATAATCTACCCAACATTTTATTAGGCATGTATTGCTATTATTTCTTTAATCTTTTAAGCCCCTACCTTTTGGAATTGTTTTGAAGGTCAAATGAGATATTAGTAAAGTGCTTGGCATAGCACTTGGTACATGATAGGTGCCTAATCAATACTTGTTCACTTCCCTTCCTCAGCTCCTCCAAACCCCCACCTCTATCCTCAGATCTCTCTGCCTCTTCTTCCTGGGTGACCATTGGCTGAAGATGTCATTGACATCAAGAGTAGAGATTAGAATTAGCTTCATAGAAAGAGCACCAGTCTTTTAGTCACTCCGCTGCTAACTAGCAGTGTGACCTGTTTCCCCTCGAAGAGACTTGATTTCATCATCATCTATAAGACTGCTGCTTATACTACTTACTTCATTCATTGCAGCCTTTTATTGATTAAAGGAAATAACATAGTGTTACATAAATGTCGGTTATAAGGAGAAACAACTTTGGGGGGCAGCTAAGTGGCGCAGTGGATAAAGCATTGGCCCTGGATTCAGGAGGACCTGAGTTCAAATCCGGCCTCAGACACTTGATACTTACTAGCTGTGTGACCCTGGGCAAGTCACTTAACCCTCATTGCCCTGCCAAAAAAAAGAAGAAAGAAAAGAAAAGAAAAAGGAGAGACAACTTGGGGGGATGGATTTGATGTCAGTCTCAGAGTCAGGAAGCCCTTGGTTCACGTCCCATCTATAATGTTCTGGCTCTATGACCGTGGAAAAGTTACTTCTCTTCTCAATATCCTAGGCAACTTCTACAAGTCTATAAGATGCAGAGGATTTTCCAATCTGCTTTGAGAGAAGGGACTTCCTCATTGGGAGCTCAATATAAAAATTAAATCACAAGTTGAGAGTCATTCTCACCTCTCCTTCCCTCCCAAGAAATTTAGGATCATAGATTTATAGCTGGAAGTAACCTTAGAGATAAGCAAGTCTAATGCCATCATATTACAGAGTGAAGAAGTGGGAATCAGTGGAGGGGAAATGACTTGACCATCATCACAGAGATAGCGGAGTTGGGAATCAAACCTAGGACTCCGTAATTCTAAATCCAGCGCTCTATGATGCCCTGCTACTGTTAGTCAGTCAATAAACATTGATTAAGCACTCAGTGTGTGCCAGGCATTGTGATAAGTGCTGAGGGTCAAAATATGAAAAAGACAGTTAAAAAAGCTTACCATGGGGGCCACTAGGTGGCACAATGGATAAAGCACTGGCCCTGGAGTCAGGAGTACCTGAGTTCAAATCCAGCCCCAGACACTTGACACTTAGTGTGTGACCCTGGGCAAGTCACTTAACCCTCATTGCCCCCCCCCAATAAAAGCTTACCATCCAATGGGAGAAGACAACACACAAAAGGAAACCAAAAAGATTGAGGGGGAATAGGTATCTGGCTGGGGGCAGGAAGCATGATGGGGGAATTCAAAGGAGTGGAGCAGGGTGAGAAATGAAAGAGAAGGCTGATCTGGCTGCCCTTCTTAAATAGAGGTTCTGAAGAGAGTTTTTCTTCCTTCCACCTTCCAATCAGAGGGGTAGAGAGTATACTGATGTTATTATTGTATTATTGATACTATCTTATCTATCTCATCTCTTTCTATGGAATTCAGATAAAAGTGATTCTGGAACAAGTTGTTATCCTATTATTTGTTTATATTTCATGTTCTTTGCACTAATGCACAAAGAAAATAACTGCTTTTCGTAATTGAATAAAAATATGGGGATGGATGTAAAGGTGTTTTGTGTAGGCTCACTGAAAGCATCCCCATGACTGGTCCAGTAGCAGTTAGGATAAAGGTGATGAAATTCTTCTTCTTCCTCCTCCTCCTCCTCCTCCTCCTCCTCCTCCTCTTCCTCTTCCTCTTCCTCTTCCTCTTCCTCCTCTTCCTCCTCCTCCTCCTCCTCCTCTCACCAGTGTAAGGCTGATGCCATTATTGTACAAGAAAGTCAAACAGATTGTCCCTGATCTCTAGGCATCTCAGTCTAGAACAAATAATACAGACAGAAGCAAGGATACAGAGAGAGAACTCAACTACGCACAGAAGGATGATACAACAGCAAGAGATGAATAAATGTATTAATACCCAGGATCCTGACAGCCCCAGGTTAGTATTTGTTTGTGGCCTTTATGTCAAAGAAGTACAAACAGTAAGCCTGAGGAGTGTAAAATGCTCACCTCTTTGGCATTGGTTAGGGACTATTTTCTGAAAGAAGTGGAGATTAGAGAGATATGATACTAATTCAAGAATGAGTAATGACCACTTGCCTGCCTTGCTCAGTTTTGCCACATTAGAGAGCTGAGGTTGTGAGTCTTTGCTAGCACAGAAATAGGATGTAGGCACCAGCTTCCTGACTTCCCTTCCCTCGGGGGAAGGAAATTCTAATTCTCCTTCAGCTGGTTAAGTAAGGAAGTTGTTTATTGGGTGTGGGTGTTTGTTTTTCTCCTCCCTTCTTTCTCTTGGCACTTCCCTGATCTCTATCTGCCATCTATGGAAGGCAGACACAGGCAGTAGCACTGTGCATTGTCCTTAGTTGGACAGTGTCCCTAGCATTGTCCTTAGTAAGAATTATGGAATTACAGAATTTAGGAGTGGGAAGAGATGGCAGTGTCCATAGAGTCCAACCCATACATGAAATGAATCCCTAGTACAATATCCCTGATGAGAAATCATGAAGCCTTAAAGATTAAATTTTAAAAGATTAAAGAGGGGGAAGCTACGCGGTACAGTGGATAGAGCACTGGCCCTGGATTCAGGAGGACCTGAGTTCAAATCTGGCCTCAGACACTTAACACTTACTAGCTGTGTGACCCTGGGCAAGTCACTTAACCCCCATTGCTTCACAAAAAAAAAAAAAAAGATTAAAGAAGTCCAAAGAAGGGGTACCTACCTCCTTCTCAAGCAATCCATTCCATTTCTAGACAGTTTTAATTATAAGAAAAGGCAGCTAGGTGGAAGAATAGATAGACCTGAAATCTATCCTGGAGTAAGGAAGCCCTGAGTTCAAATTTGACCTCAGATACTTACTAGCTGTGTGAATCTGGACAAGTCACTTAACCCTGTTGGACTCAGTTTCCTCATAAGTAAAATGAGCTCTCTTTCTCTCTCTCTCTCTCTCTCTCTCTCTCTCTCTCTCTCTCTCTCACACACACACACACACACACATTCCCCCCTCCCCCTTGCATCTTGTTAGAATTAGACCTTCATAAATATATGCAGTGTAATATTTAATAACTTTGTCCAGGGATCAGATCCCACCAGGGGATCTCAAGAACACCAGGTAGATAGAAAAGCCCTCCAAATTACAGGCTCACAGCTGGAAAGACATCTGAAAATCTTATGTAGAGTACTGTGCTTGGCACTAGGATAAGTACAAAGTTTAAATAAAACACAATCCCTGTCTTCACGGAGCTTACAGGGTGTGTGTGCGGGGGAGGGGGGGGTGGACAATAACCCATACATAGCAGTACTATATAAGGACAGGACAGGTGCAGAGTAGTACATAAAGTCAGAGAAGGGAAAGGTTGTCAATGAATTTGAGAGGACAAATCAAGGGAGGCTTCCCAGAGAAGGAGTATTTCAGTTGGACTTCAAAGAGAAACAGCTTTCTAAGCTTGGTACATATTACTTCCCTTCACATACTCTATGGTTCCAGCCAAAGTGGGCTGCTTTTCCATATTCCTCGGGAAATCCTTAAATGGAGGGGGAAGGAACCTATTCTAAGCATATGGAACAACTCAAGGAAAGGAAAACAAACAGGAAAGCGTAAGGCCTGCTCTGGGGACAGAATAGGCCATTTGGCTGGAGCACAGAATACAGAGAAGGGGGTAACATGAGACAAGACTGGAAAAGTAGGTTGGAATCAGACAGTTGAGGGCCTTGAAAACTGTGCCAAAGATTTTTGCTTTACGCAACAGGCAAGAGGGAACCCCTGAATATTTTTGAAGTAGGGAGTGAAACAATGAGTTTTATGCATAAGAAAATTATTCTGACAATGATAATGAAGAAAGATTGGATAGGGGAGAGAGTAAAGGTGCGTAGATCTAGGAAGTTATTGTGGTAATTCAAATGGGAAGTTAATGGGGCCCAGACTAGAGTGGAGGCAATGAAATAGGATTCAAGAGAACTTTTATTGGGGCAGAATTAACAGGACTTGTGAAGATATGAGGGGTAAAGGAGAGAGACAGAAGAGTCAAAACTAACATCCGTGTTGCAAACATGGGAAATCAAGGTGAATGGTGGGGTTCCAGAGAATTCAAAAGGAGAATCCAGTTTAGGGTGAGAAAGAGAGGATCATCTCAATTCTAGAGATGCTGAATGAGGAAGAGAAGAAGAATTAGCTTCTTTACAGCACCTACTATGTGCTAGGTGCTGTTCTAAGTGCTTTACAAGTATCATTTCATCTGATCTTCACAACAACCTTGGGATGTAGGTGCTATTATTATCCCTATTTTACTGAGGCAAACAGAAGTGAAGTGGCTTGCCCAGGATCACACAGCTAGTAAGTGTCTGAGGATAGGTTTGAACTCAGTTTTCCAGACTCCAGGCCCAGTGCTCTATCTACTGCATTACCAGCTGCTTCTCAGGATCCAATAGGGCATCCAGATAGAG
Organism: Dromiciops gliroides; assembly: GCF_019393635.1. Taxonomy (NCBI): domain Eukaryota; kingdom Metazoa; phylum Chordata; class Mammalia; order Microbiotheria; family Microbiotheriidae; genus Dromiciops; species Dromiciops gliroides. The sequence continues at coordinate 104,698,096 of NC_057864.1, forward strand.
GCTGCCTATAGGCAGTTAGAGATACAGGTTTGGAACTCATAAGAGAGATTACAGCTAGAGATAAAGATTTGGGAGTTGGCTATATAGAGGTCATAGTTGAAAACATGGAAGTGAATGACATCACCAAGGGAAAATGTGTTCTTTAATGACAGTTCTTAACCAAAGATCTGTGAACCTATATATATATATATATATATATATATATATATATAACTATTTCTATATATTACCAGCTTAGGGGTATTTTGATTAGCCAACACATCTACACACATTTGAAAATAGTAGCACATGTTGAAAATAGGGGTGTTCAGAGAAGATGAATACCTCCGGTGTGAGGGCTTAACAAGCCCTTTTCAGGGCTGCTCATGCATCTCCCTTTGGTATCCACCTGCCACCCAACTCTCACCTGTGGCTCTCAGCCGACAGGCTAAATCGGGTTAAGGGTAACCAACAGGATTCAAACCAGGAAGGCGGCTGAAAGCAGGCACTGTGGAGCAATTAGAGCTTGGGCAGATATTGAAGATACCAAAGTCATCCACGGCATCCCAGGCCATCACCAGTCATTCTGACTTTTGTCCTGTCACTGGGACTTTGATGACCCAGAAAGAGTGAAGCTGATTGACTTTGTGCAACTCTGCCTCACTTAAATCAATTCACTCACAAGTCAAGACATCACCCTGTGATGTCACTGGTCCTCATTGAAAACAAAAGACAAACAACAAACAGTAGCACATACAGGCATAAAACATTTTTGCAATCCACAGAAAGTATATTTGATGGTTTATTAAACTGCTTATGATTCTTGGCATAGTAAAAACCCTGCTGCTCCCCCCAGACATCTACGGTGCATAGGTTGCAATCCAGAACTTTAAGGTTTACACAGTTTGTTCTTCAAAACAACTCTGAGGGGGCAGCTAGGTAGCTCAGTGGATAAATCACCTGCCCTGAATTCAGGAGGACTTGAGTTCAAATCCTGCCTCAGACACTTAACACTAGCTGTATGATCTTGGGCAAATCACTTAACCCTCTTTGCCCCACAAAAAAAAAAGAAAGAAAATCAAAACAACTCTGAGGTAGGCAGTGCAAGCATTAATATATCATTTTATAGCTGAAGAAACTGAAGCTGAGAGAGGTTAAGTCATTTGCCTAGCAGAAACAGGCTAGAAGTAACAGGAAGAAACTAAGTCATCCTGACTTAGAACGCTGAGCCTGGAGTCAAGAAGACCTGAGTTCAAATCTGGTCTCAGACACCTTACTACCTGTGTGACCCTGGGCAAGTCACTTAACCTGTATTTGCCTTAATTCGCTGAAGAAAGAAATGGCAAACCACTCCAGTATCTTTGCCAAAAAAAAACCCTTGGACAGTATGATCCATGAGGTCAAGAAGAGTTGGACACAACTGAATGACTAAACAACAGCAACTAGAAAATAGCAGAAACAGACCAAGGAGTCCAGGGAGTCTCAGGGCATATTCAGGGAAACCAATCCAAGGAGTCAGGGGAGCTCAAGAGTAGATACAGGAAATCCTGCATAGTCCGAATTGGCTGGAGTGTAGGAATACAGTGAAGGATGTCATCTGAGAAGACCAGGAAGGTAGAATAGCAAAAAAAATTAATGGCTACCATACTCTGTGTGTGTGTGTGTGTGTGTGTATGAAATAGTAGTAGTAGTAGTACTACTACTACTACTATTTTAAGGTTTGTGAAACAATTTTCAAATATCTCATTTTATCTTCACAACATCCCTGGGAGATAGATACAATTATTATCCCCATTTTGTAGGTGAGGAAACTGAGACAGACAGAGGTTAAGTGATTTTCCCAAAGCTAGTAAATGCCTGAGGCCAGATTTGAACTCGGGCCTTCATCGTTCCAAGTCCAGCACTCTATCTGTTGCATTATTGAGCTCCCTTGAATTCAGAGATTCTTCCATACTCAGCAAAAGAATAATCTTTACCACGTAGGCAATACAGAAGCATTGAAAAATATGTCACTGGGACATATACCAGCTCTTAGCATGATGCCTGGCATACAGTAGGTATTTATTGACATGATGTACCAATATACATTCATGATCAAGAACAAGTTTTGAAAATGAGTTGCTGGTTGCCACGCCAATATATTACCCTACCACCTTCTTTACCAGTGACAGGTTTGAGTAATAGAGAAGATAGATGAGCTACACTTAAAACGCTATTTTTAAAAAGCTAAAAGTATTACTGTCACAGGTCTATATTTTTCAGAAGTGTTTGCTGTAAGCCACATGAGATTAAGCAAAGGATCAGATCCAGCCAACTGGCTGTAGGTAGGTTACTCATCCTGACTTTCAAACAAAGAATCATGTTACTGGTGAGGATGATTTGGGGAATCCAAGTGAAAGACTTTATATTTATTCCAATTTCAACTCAGTAGATTTAGCCCAATGCTTTAGCCTCCAAATCTTTTGGGATCCTTACTCTCGTCTAATGTACTAGAGATCCCTTCAAGCTTTGGGCCATCTTCAAATTGGATGAGCATGCCATCTATATCCCATTATTCAAGCGGCTGATAAAATTGGATCTATGTTTGGCATGGTGACAAGTCCCCAATACACTGAAATGCTGTACACTGGAGATTTCCCATTAACACTGAACTATTGGGGCAGCTAGGTGGCACAGTGGATAGAGCACCGGCCCTGGAGTCAGGTTCAAATCTGGCCTCAGACACTTAACACTTACTAGCTGTGTGACCCTGGGCAAGTCACTTAACCCCAATTGCCTCACTAAAAAAAAACCAAAAACAAAAACCAAAAAAACAAAAAACCACTGAACTATTATTAAGCAAGTAATATCAAGTCAAGATTCAGTGTTTCATATGGAATCCTCTTTTTGTGTTCTGCTGAATGTATGGAAATGCTCATGTGTGCGTGTATATGTGTTTTTAGAATAAGTTTTTTTTTAATGTAATCATTATTTATGACTCTGAGTCCAGACATCCAGCAGGTTCCAAATCCATCTAATTGTATTATTATCTAGTTCACATCTCTTCATCTCTTCTATAAGAAGAGCATGAGGTCCTCTATCAAAGGCTTTGCTAAAATCTGTGTAAGCCTTATCTACAGTATTAGTCTCAGCTACCAGTTTTGTAGTCAGTCAACCAGCATTTATTAAAGGCCTACCATGTATTAGAACTGACTAGAGGCTGTCTCTTCCAGTTCTAAAAGACTATGTTTCTGTGATTCTATTTTTAGGGTCTTTCAGTGCTCTTTCCTCTTCCCCACACCCACCCCCAGCACACGTAGACCGCTAAAACAAAATCTGACTGTACCTCACCATAGCACAAACCACAAACTGTCACTTGCTCAGCCTAGTGGCAAAGCATCACCTCCCTCTAGACTGGAGATAAGGACAAGCTGACTCTGAAAGTAAACAACACAGCCCATCCAAGGTCAAAGCCTTGGGGCCCAGGCCTCAGCAAACAGGGGCAACCAAACTTCCGAACTTGTACCACCCTCAGACACCCGGCTGATGTGGTTTTGAGAGTTGGGGGACAAGGCATGTCTGTTAAAACACTTTTTTATTCATCTAGATGGCTGAGAAAATGTAAATGTTGAATACGTTTAATCACTCCTGTTCTGATGCCTCCTCAGGGTGTGGCAGTGGCCCTGGGTTATCAAAAGCCATGCCAGGACAACACAAGCTCCAGCAGGCCCTACCAAGCTGGGAAGGCTTCAAGTGTAGGCCCATGTCTGCCGTAGGAGGCCAGTCTAGCTAAAAACAGAGCTTCATCTTGTCACCAGGGGGTTGGCAGCCCAGGGAGGGTCATAGCATCTCATGCTGCTAACATCCAGAGGGGCTGCCATCTGCATCAGCGGAGACTATGTTCATGTCAAGGAAGGTACAAATCTTTAAAATAAGTTGTCACAAAATCAACGTTACTGTTTCACAAAATAATTTTTGGCTATTCTAATTCTTTCCCCCACCACCATCTTTCTGACTGAGTCAGAGCAGGCAAATAGCTCTATAGCTCGTTAACAAAGTCTTATTTTTCACCATGACCTTGAGAGGCAGGTTGTACAGAATCTATTATTCTGGCTTTCCAGATGGTAAAATGGCATCTCAGAGACTTGGCTACTAGATGACCGGGATGGGATTTGGCCCCAGGTTCCTTGGTTCTCAACCTTCTATACCAGGGTGCCTATGTCTATAAGCCCAACCTAAAGCCTGATAACAGTGGGCCCTCATCCCTGCACCTGCCTCTCTCCAGCTGAGGCTGCCCATCTCCAGGCAGTGAAAAGTAAGCTCCCTGAAGTCAGGGACTCTGTATCCTCAGAGCCTAGCACAGTATCCTGCACACAGCGGACTCACAACAAATGTTTGTTACAGGAACTGATGCTGAGTGAGATGAGCAGAACCAGGAGAACACTGTACACAGTATCAACAACATTGTGTGTTGATCAACTGTGATAGACTTGACTCTTCTCAGCAATACAATGGTCCAAGATAGTTCCAAAGGACTCCTGATGGAAAATGCTCTCCAAATCCAGAAAAAAGAACTGTGGAATCTAGATGCAGATTGAACCATACTATTTTCTTTTTTTTTTTTTGGTTTTTCTTTTTTGAGGTTTTTCCCCTTTGCTCTGATTCTTCTTTCACAGCATGACTAATACAGAAATATGTTTAATGTGATTGTACATATATAACCTATATCAGATTGCTTGCTATCTTGGGGAAGGGGGAGAAGGAGAAAAAATTGAAACTAGAAATCTTATAAAAACAAATGATGAAAACTATCTCTATATGTAACTAGAAAATACTAAAATACTTTTATAATAAAAAAGGAAGTGCCCCAGCTCCTAGATTCAATACAATCTCCAGTCAAAAAAATTAGACACATGGATCCATTGCTCAGGGATTCAGCAACAAGTCATTCTTGCTCATTTGCTCTGACCTTATGCCTTGGTTGTAGTAACTCTGCTCTTGCATGGTCCATTGTAACTACATCCCCCATCCTGTATCATAGAAACCAGGTCCCTGTTTTGTCCTTCCCTTCCCCCACCATGGATGTCTTGGCACCCTCCCTCTTTCTAAGACTAGAGGTCCTCCCCATCAACCCAACAGCTAGATCCCTGCTGTTCATCTGTTGCCAACCTTCCTCCTGCCATTCTAGTAGTACCCTTGCTGGCTCCCGCCATTGGCCCTCCTTGCCATAAACCAGCAACCTGCCCAGATCTGCTGACACCCTCCTCTGACCTTTCACCCACCCACCCATCCCGTCTCTCTCCTGCTGGTCTATGTTAGGACATCCCTGGAATGCCTGCCCCAGCAGGTCTTTCTAGTTTTCAACTACTTTTTCTAAACTGGCCCCAAGGCATGGCTCATCCCACCCACCACCCACTAAGCCCTGGACTTGTAAGCATTCCCTGACCATCCAGCTAATGGTGAGCCCTCCCTCCTCTGCACTCCTACGATACTTGGGAACTTGGTCCTAATGCTTATCTTTTTCACACACATTTCCCTCATATCAACTATAAATTCCTTAAGAAACTGTATCTTTTCCCCTCTTAAGCAGGGGTAGTTGTAGCCAGGACTTATGTATGGTTTGTGGGCAAGGTCCAAGTCCTGGAAATACTAAAGTATGGGAAAAAGTCATAATAATAACAGCTAACATTTATATAGTGCCTACTCTGTGCTAGATACCTTGCTAAGTGCTTTTTACAAATATCTCACTTGATTCCTACAACAACTCTTTGAGGGTTATTATCCTCATTTTACAGATAAGGAAACCGAGGCAGACAGTTAAGTGACTTACCCACCATCACACAGCCAGTAAGTGTCAGAAGCCATATTTGAATTTGGGTCTTCTTGACTCCGGACCTGGCACCCTATCCACTGTGCCACCTAGCTGCCTCAGGGTACCAAGTCAAGGACTTTGGTGGGAGGGTCAGAGATGGGATACTGGGGAAATAAGATGACGTCTGTGGCGGAGCACTAGATTCATATCCCTTCTATTATTGATACCTGTATAAACTTGGACAATAAATTGGGCCTCAATTTCCTCATTTGAGAAATAACAGTGACTGCTGTCAAAGAGCTTCCATTCCAATGGGAGATACAATAAGTGCATATTAAGCACATGGAAGATAACTTGAGTGGTGGAGTGAGCCCTAGCATTTGCAGGGGCAGCCAGCTGAAGCTTCACATAGGTAGGTGGTTGCTTAGCTGAGCATTGAAGAAAGTGAAGAGGGGGAGCTAGATGGCACAGTGGAGAGAGCACTGGGCCTGGCTGGAGTCAGGAAGACTCAAATGCAAATCCAACCGCACATACTTACTAACCCGGTGACCCTGGGCAAGTCACTCAACTCCGCTTGCCTCACTTTCTTCATCTGTAAAATGAGCTAGAAAAGGAAATGGCAAACCACTCCATTATTTTTACTGAGAAAACTCCAAATGGGGTCACAGAGTCAGACACAACTGAAATGAATGAACAAAAAAATAATTCTAATTGTCAAAGGTAAGGGAGGAGGGCATTCCAGGGATGAGGGACCTCCCATACAAAGGCCTGGTTACTGAAGATGGAATGTCAAGTTAGTGAGGAGCAGCTTCCATTTTGGATTGGAGGGGGGTATTATAGGGTGTATAATGGAGAATAATATGAAATACGTCTGGGGCAGCTAGGTGGCGCAGTGGATAGAGCACTGACCCTGGATTCAGGAGGACCTGAGTTCATATGTGACCTCAGACACTTAACACTTACTAGCTGTGTGACCCTGGGCAAGTCACTTAACCCCAATTGCCTCACCAAAAAAAAAAAAATGTCTGGAAAGGTCAGTAAGGGGTCTGTTGTGGAGGGCCACCTCACAGTGTTGTTATACAGCCTGAGGCGCTATATAAAGGTGAGCTGTATCTGATAAATGCTTGTTTATGCAAGAATCTCACTCCCTTAGATTGTGGCCAGTAGCACTGGCTGCAGCCCCTGGAGGTTTATGTTATATAGCCCTTTGTATAGAGGAAGATGTCATCAGATGAACAACCTTCTGGGAAGAACAACAGGAATTTAAATGGTTGTCCTCCATAGAAATGAGCCTTATGAACAGCTTGCAATTTGGGTCTGATACCATCAGGTTATTTGGTCAAGGACACCTTGGACAGTACCTGTAGTAGTACAGTGCTGTGGACTGGTAAATGTCTAAAACGTGTATTTAGACCCAGGCATTCCATGGCATGACATAAAAAAATTATTTGGCAAAAGTGAGTCTGGGGGTCTCTCTTTTCATTGTTCTCCTCAACAGCCACTCATACAGCATCACGAACAGAAAAAGTTTTCAATGTGCAACCCCAGGACCTGAATTCAAATTATGACTGCTACTCACTACTCATGTTTCTGGACCTCAGCTCTTCTTCTGAATAAAATGAGGAGGTTGGAGCACTTGGTCTCTCTGAGGTCCCTTCTACCGTTAGATCCAGGGTCTCTATCATCTTGAGGTGACACCTCCCCTGGAATATGATGAGTCTATAGAACCCCAAGTCACTGAACTTCAAAGATATGTTGAGTCTCCATTAGTCTCTGGTTCCCCTCCCTTTCTACTGAAACCTCTCCCTCTCTTTCTCTCTGTCTCTCTCTGATTCTTGTCTGTCTTTGTCTTTCTGTCTCTCTGACTGTCTCTATTTGTCTCTGTCTCTTTGTCTCTGTCAGTTTCTGTCTCTGACTCTTGTCTGTCTTTCTGTCTCTCTGTCTCTATTTGTATGTCTGTCTCTGAGTCTCTGCCCCTGTCTCTCTCTGTCTCTGTTTCTCTATTTCTGTCTCTGTCTGTATCTCTGTATTTGTCTCTGCCTCTCTCTATTTCTTGTCTCTGTTTCTCTATCTCTCTCTGACTCTTTGTCTGTCTTTCTGTCTCTCTGTCTCTGTTTGTCTCTGTCTCTGAGTCTCTGTCCCTGTCTCTCTGTGTCAGTTTCTCTGTCTCTATTTCCCTCTGTCTCTCTCTGTTTCTTTATCTCTATTTTTCTCTGTCTCTGTCTATATCTCTGTCTCTATTTGTCTCTGCCTCTCTCTATTTCTTGTCTGTCTGTTTCTATGTCTCGGTCTGTCTTTCTCTCTCAGCCTCTCTTGAGCCACATGGGAGACTAGTAGAGTAGGTGGAAAGGGGAGTGGAGCTTGCTTGAGGGTACACTTGTGCACTGCTGCAGCCACAAAGCCCAGCTCTGAGCAGTCCCCACAACCAGCAGGCCAATGAAATGGAAACTGAACCTGGAAGACAAAGGTGACCAGCACGGCTAAAATCTAGAAACTTCTTGGGATCAGCAGTCCTTGCGGCTCTCCTTTCCATTTCCACTCAGCCACCGGGGGGGCAGCAGTAAGGCCTCTAAAGCTTCTCAGCCAGTGCCCCTTTGGGGACGAAAGTCCACTCCGAGGACTCTTCAAGCCCAAGAGGATCCCCTTTGACTGTCCATTTGGGACTCTTTGGTGGCCATTCCCCTCTGGGACCGGTCAAGCTTCGAGTCTTCTTTGAGCATCAAGTTGTTTTGGGCATTCCTGGCTTCCAGCTTTGAAAGAGAAGATGGAAGACATCAACTCTACTTGAGGTTGCTGAAGGGAAAGACTTTGGGAAGACGTGGCTGGAGCTGGCAGGCTCCATCATGCCCCTCTCCCCAGCTTGCTACTCTAGGGATTTGGGGGGGGGTCTCTCCTTAGAGAAGATCTAGGCCTGTCTCACTTGACTGGGCTGTGAACTCAGTCCCAATGAGAGAACGCCTTCACACCGCACTGTCTGGTATATATTCTCCTATCCAGACCTTCTCTGATTTCTGGTTGGCTGTGATCTGGATAACCGGCCTTCTTTGCTATTTGCTATGTGTGTGCATTGTGGCACTGGTGTTAGGTGGGGAAGGGGTCAAGCGTCGGTTAGAGAGTTTGGTGTCCTCTTTCTCCCCAAGTGACAAAGCAATCAGAAACCAGATGGAAGCCTATTATATCCCCACATTAAAATAATATTTAAGAGAACAGATAGATATCACTCTACTCAGATGCCCCCTCTCCCTCTGAAGAGAACAGAGTGGCCTCCAGCCCCAACTTTCTGTTTCCCTTCCTGGGAGGAAGTGGTCCAGTGGATAGAGGGCCAGGCCTGGAGTCAGTGAGACTTGAGTTCAAATCTGTTTTCAGACACTAGCTCCGACACTCTAGGGAAGTCCCTTTATCCTCTGTTTGCTTCAATTTCCTCATCTGTAAAATAGCAGATGTCTCCCAGGGCTGTTGGGAGGATCAAATGAGATAATAATTGCAAAGCACTTAGCACAGTGCCTGCCACATAGGAAGCCTTACATAAACATTAGTTGTTGTTGTTATACCTTGAAGATGGGTAGAAGAAGCGAAAGAAGTGTATTCTGCCTCCTTTTGAGTCATACACAACACAACCAGCTCTGCTACTGGCAGAACACATGTGGTTTCTTAAGCGGGGGTCCTTGAACTTGAATGGGAAAAAAATTCTTTGTTTTCAGTAACTGTTGGTTTCCTTTGAAATAATCTGTATTTTATTTTATGCATTTAAAAACATTCTGAGGCAGCTAGGTGGCACAGTGAATAAAGCACTGGCCTTGGATTCAGGAGGACCTGAGTTCAAATCCAGTGTCAGACACTTGACACTAGCTGTGTGACCTTGGGCAAGTCACTTAACCCTCATTGCCCCACCAAAAAACAAACTAAAAACCTTCTGAGAAGGGGTCTATTTATAGGCTTAACCAGACTGGCCCTGACCAAGTCTAAATCCTAAAATCTGGGCATCTCTTCCCCCTCTCCACCTCAGGGGAAGGAAGCTCTTCATCACGCCCCCTCTTTTTCACAGGGTAGGAATTCTCTGCTGTACTTTCCAACCCCCTCCCTCCCTGGTTCCTCATTCTTTTGGATGGACAGCACTCTCTAGTCACATAGTAATAACCTAACTACATATTAATTTGCAAAATGCTTTGTTCTTTCTTGTGACCTTCATAACAGCCCTGTGAGGTGGGGACCATAGGCCTTATACCCATTTTATTCAGGAGGTTACTTAAGCTCAGAGATGAAATGCTTGTTTCTGATCGCAAGAGTGGCATAGATAATACTAAACCCCAGCTCTTCCAGATCTCTAACTCATTGTACCTTATTCCTTACAACCAGTCACCACCAAGTGGCCAAGTTCTGTTGTTTCTAGCTTTGTAACATCTCTCATACACCCCCTTCTCTCCTCTAATATTGCCACCACTGGCTGCAGCTCCTCATCACCTCACACCTGAACAACCTTCTGGTTGGTCTCCCTGCTTCAAGTCTCTCCCCACTCCCATCCATGCTCCACTCAGCTGTCAAAGAAATCACCCTAAAATGCAGGTCTGACCCTATCACTCCACCCTCCCCTCCCACTCAATAACTGCAGTGGCTCCCTATTGCTTTCAAGATCAAATATAGAATCCTATTTGGTTTTTAAGCTCCTTTATAACCTTGCTCCCCTTCCTTTCCCAGGGTTCTTACAGCTTATTCCCTGAAACCCAGCAACACTGGTCTCCTGGAACAAGACCCCTCCAATTCTCTGCTCTGGGCATTTTCACTGGCTGTCCACTATGCTGGGAGCTCTCTCCCTCCACCTCCACCTCGGCCTCCACCTCACAGCTTCCATGACTTCTTCAAATCTTATCTAGAGGGGCAGCTAGGTGGCGCAGTAGATTAAGCACTGGCCCTGGATTCAGGAGGACCTGAGTTCAAATATGACCTCAGACACTTGACACTTACTAGCTGTGTGACCCTGGGCAAATCACTTAACCCCCATTGCCTCGCCAAAAAAAATTTTAAAAAAAGATTTAAAAAAAATCTCATCTAGAGCTCCACCTTCTTCAAAAAGCCCTTTCCAGTCTTCCTTAATCTTAGTAAGGAAGGGAATAAACATTTATATAGCATCCATTATGGGCCAGGGACAGTGCTAAGTGTTTTACATTATAATAAAATATATTAAATAGTTACTAATATAAATATATTACTTAAATTGGTACACATGTTAGAGTATATACTAGTATAAAATGCTATTCTCTCATCTCATCCTCTACCAATTCTGTAATTATCTCCATTTTACAGTTAAGGAAACTAAGGCAAAAAATAAGTGACTTGTCCAGGGTCACAAAGCTAGTAAATTATCTGAGGCTGGATTTAAACTCAGGTCATCCCGACTACAGGCTCAGCACTCTATTCACTTCTCTTGATTATGTCCAATTTAATCTGTGTGCATGTGTGTGTGTGTGTGCATATACCTATACACACATACATGTATGTCCATACACGCATTATATATATTATACATGAAATGTATACGTATGTATATGCGTCTTGTTTCTTATGCCATTGTTTGCATATTGTCTCTCCCAATAAATTGTGAGCTCCTTGAGAACAAGCTCTGACCGTTGCCTTTCTTTGCATCCCCCAGGCTTATCAGAGTGCTTGGCATACAATTGGTGCTTCATAAATGTTTGAAGACTACCACCACCACCATTCCTAGGGCTTTTCCTACAGGAGGTGCTCAGTGGTCAATCAGTTGAAGCTTCTTGCCCCAACGTCCCTCACGTTCTCTGGGGCCAAACATTCCATTGGATCTTAGGCCGAGAGCCAGAAGGGATGAGAGAGGTGATCTAGTCCCACCCACCCCTCATTTTACAGATGAGGGACTGAGACCCAGGAAGGCAATGTGACTTCTTAGGCTCATGACGCAGAGACGCTCATTGAAAAGTCACTCCCTAAGTGCTGAGAACTGAGAAGAATATGTAATAAATTCAAAATTTCCAGATGCCTTTGAGCATTCAGGCTCACTTATCCCAATTTAGGAAATGTCCCCAAGTCCTGAACTTGGAGCCTCGAGCTCTGGGTGACAGGTCTAGCCCTGCATGTACTCTACCTGCCAGCCTGGATCGTGGGGGTAAAGCAGGGGAGCAATATCCCTTTTTTAGCAGTGGATATATCTTAGACAACTTCAAAGATCAGACCTACCAGACCTCAAAAGAAGGCAGGTGGCCACAGGAGGGGCCGTGGTAAGCCCTGAAAGGCTTTGAATGGCTGACACATAGGCCTCGTTCCCATGGAGAAGCAGCTCATGCAAGGTTCTGCTTTGTGGTGGAGATGACAGGCTGGAACTGGCCCCTGGCTGACACTAACTTGAATCTCCTCTCTCTCCTCCTCCCCAAACCTGGCATCACACACTCCCATATTTAAAAGGCCTACTAGGATTGGGAGATATTGTTCATCCTCTCACAGGTTAATGACTTCACCCTTCGATGATAAGCTAGGGTGACTTGGACAGCACCAAAGATTACAGAGAACAAGGAATAAAATCTAGTTATTGGCATGACATGGTGATTTGGCAGCCAGGAACCGGCAGGTGCCCAGCTCAAATCAACCTCGGAGAATTGAAAATCATCACAGAATTTCCTTGTTCAATCAACACAGTTGTCTTTCCACTACAAATATTGTGAGGCTGTGGCTACTGACAAGTTCTTTGGAGCCTTCATTCTCTTTTCTGGACAGGGGAGAGGGAATAAAAAGGATTCATCTTGTTCTTGCCTCTCCTTGGGTGGCTTGTGAAAGACATCGGTTCTGGAGTAGGAAACTAGGACAAGAGAATATCGGAAAGCTTCAGCCTCCAGTAATTGGAAAAAGTTCCTTGAATCTTGTTCGTCCTTTGTTTCCGAAGAGAAACAGTGACATGATGAGTGACATCTTGACTTGTGCATGAATGGGATTTAAGTGAGGCAGAGTGGTCAGCCTCATTCTCTCTTCCAGAGTCCAGTGGTGGGACAAAAGTCAAGATGCCAAAGTCATCCAGTAAGTCCCAGGCCATTGCTAGTTGTCTGACTTTTGTCCTTGAAGCAGAGTTGGATGGAAGGAAGCTCATAGGCCCTCCCTCTCACTCCAGAGCATAAATTCCTTCTATAGCCTCACACAAGTGACCATTAAGCCTCTGCTTGAAAACTGCCCCAAACACAGAGCTTACTGTTTTCAAGGTAGCTCATCCCCTTAGGAGGAACAAGAGCCCTGGTCCCTGCAGCAGAAAAGGGCTGAAATGATCCTCCAGGGCTCGGTGGGGAGAATTAAAAAAGAGAAGTCCAAGCGATCACTCATTCTCCTTTCAATCACTCATTCTCTTTTTTGTGGCCCTCAAAGAGACATGTCACAGGTCTGATGGTCTTTATGCTCACCAATGGGTAGGGACCTTTGTTTCCCCTTTTCTGCAGCCCAAATAGCTAGAAGTAGAAAATCAAAAAGTATGTGATGGCCTATCACCTATCAAGAGCTATTAGGCCTGGGGCAGCTAGGGTCGCAGTAGATAAAGCACCGGCACTGGATTCAGGAGGACCTGAGTTCAAATCCGGCCTCAGACACTTAACACTTGCTAGCTGTGTTACCCTGGGCAAGTCACTTAACCCCAATTGCCCCACAAAAAACATTAAAAAAACACACACAAAAAAAAACTTTAGAGGAAAAAATGATTAGTATTAAGCTTTGCCCCCACCCCTAGCTGAATTCACCTGGCCCAGATCACCCTAGACTTTTGCAAAGGAGAATTTTCAAAATGCTCATCCAATTGGTCACTCATATTGCAGGAAGCTGGGGTTCAGAGTAGGGCAGCCACTTGGACAAAGGTCGCAGTGCCCTTAGTGGCAAAGACAGGACTAGGATCCGGCTCTCCTGACTCCATCATATAAGACTGTCTCCTCTACCAGTAGCTCTATTGGCTACCGAGGTGGAAAAGAGGCGAGAGGAGACCTGTGATGGCTGGAGGGGTCAGGGAAGGCTTTGTGAAGAAGGCTGGGGCTTACACATGAGAAGGAGGCTCTGCATAGGTGGGAAGGAGGAGAGAATAAGCCCAGAGAATGTCAAAGGTGCAGAGGTGAGGATTAACTCTCAGCCCACCTCAGCCAGCTCTGTCCTCACCCTTGTTGAATACGTTTTGGAGGGCCCCTAAGGAGTTTCCAGGTGAGTATTCCGTCTCCACAACTACCCTGGGAATTCCCTTCTGGGGGGGCAATCTTAGGCCCATCCACAGTGGGAAAGGGTGGTGGTGTGTAGCACCATCTACTGGAAGAACCCACAACCTGCAGGCACTGAAAGTGCAAATAAAAAATTCAGTGGTGAATTCTGGTCTGTGCCCCCAAAAGGTAGATGGGTATTCCCTCCCACATACAACACAGATATCCTCACTTATTAAATATATAGGAAGCTTCTTTATTTCATCTTAATAAACTTTATACTCTGATTGCTTGCACACTGTACAAAATATTCACTTAGCTAAATAAATAAGACATAAAACATTATTGCAAACAGCATTTACACCCCTGAGGTAAGACCTCCTGGCCCAGACAGGGGTGCTCCTGAGATCCTGTGTTCCCCATGGCACAGTGCATGCCTTTAGGGTCTGAGATAGGCAAGAGGCCTAGGGACAACACAGCAAGGGGCAGGGGAAGGGGTCCCAGTACCAAGGAAAACAGACCTCAAGCTCACAGGGTAGAGATAGAACCAAGGCAGTGGAGCTATTGAGAAGGGATGCTAGGGAGAGGAGCAGAGGGGGATGCTGCATGGAGGAAAACCGAAAGGGACAGGTAAGCCAAGGCACTGTGGGAACCATTTTGTGAGACATTTTTTTAGCCTCTGACAACTGGCTAAGTCATAGACATCCTTATTATTTAGTTTCTAGAAGCTGGAGATGACAGGTTTGGCTCAACCAACAGGGGACCAGGCCCTGAAAGATCTAGTATCCTAAGCCCACTGGGCAGAGAGTTAGCAACAGCCTCCTACTCTGGTAATTAAATAAGTTAAATGTTTAAACAGTGCTGGTGTTAAATACAGAAACCCAAGACCTGTCCAGTTGAATGGGGAAGAGTTTCCAGGCATTGATCAGATACAGGGTGAGGGTCGAGGAAGCAGCAGAAAAGGACAGCACTAGGGTTTGGGCAAAAGTCTCATAAAAAGGGATTTTGTTTCATTTTCCAATCCTGGGGTGGAGGTCGGGGAGAGTTTCAGGCTATAACTTGCTGGGGAGCAGCAGGCTCGGGAGAAATCTCCAAGTGCAGAGAAGAGGTATTAGAGCTTCGCGGGGAGGGGCTGGGGTGGGCAGAGGGGAGCTGGCCTCTGCCCCCCACCCCCAAAGAATCCCCTTTTCCCATCTGTCCTGACTGGAGGGAAGGTCCTACAGACTCAAGTGTTTCCCATAGAGTTAACATGAAGCCCCCAGTGAGTACCTCCTCCCACTGTGTACCCCAGCCCCACAGCCAGAAGCCAGAACTTGAGGCTTATTAGGCCACCCACAGCTGCCCTGGGGCTCTGCTGCTCCTCTGCTTTGATGACCCCTAAAGTCTGCAAGGGAATGAAGAGAGGGAGGGTGCAATACAATCCCCTAGGCACCGGCTCATCAATCATCTCTTCAGCTAAGCGCTTCACAACCACCGGGGGGCAGTAAAGAGCTGCCTCACCCCACTGTGGCAAGGATAGGGATGAGATTTTGGGAACCACAGACTCCAAGTGGGAAGGGGAGGAGGAAACCCTGGGAGGGGGGCTGAGCTGTGATTCTCAGCAGCTCCCAAGCCAAGTCTCGGACAAAGTGAGAATGGAGAGGACAGACAGGGAAATGGAGGGAAGGAGAAAGCTATAAAAGGAGGGGGAGGAGGGGCAGGCTCTTGCTCTGGCCCGTCTCCCAGGGGTCAGGAGACACCTAGATGGAACACTTAGCCAAGTCACTTTTGTCAAACACCACCTGAGTGGCAAAATAGATGGCTATCACCCCAAGGCCTGCTGCGGACACCATGTAGGCCGTGACCGACTGGCTCAGTTGGACAATGGAACCCATGAATAAAGATGGTGCCACTTGGGAGAGAAGGAAGGCACTGTCCAGGATGGCCAAGTCCAGACAGATGCCCCGGCCCGGGCCCACGGGCTCGGCTGCTTCCCCGACTACCATCCTCACCGACACATCACAAGGGGAGGCCCCACACAGCGGGGGTGAGGGAGGAAAGAGGCCGGTGCCCGCAGCCCCTGAGTGTCCATTAGGAAAAGGTCCCCCGGCTTTGGGGCCGGCCAAGAAGCTGGTGGTCAGGCTGTCGCCACTGCTGTTGCTGCCAGTGTCCCCTCTGTATTTGGGCAGGAATACCTGGGAAAAGGGAAGGGGGGAAGAGAGAATATTAGTGTGGGCCTAACCAGACAGGCCCAGAGATTCCCCTCCCCATGCTGCCATAGATAGATCAGCCGAGCATGGAGAGATGAATAGAAATCAGACAGCAGGGACCCAAAAGACAATCAACAGACCTTGAAAGAACTTATAGTTTGATTTTGAAAATGGGGCAGGGGTCCAGGGTGGCCAGAGTCTTTTTATGGGCCCTATTGGGGGGGGGGGAGGTAGAGAAATGGGAACTTCATAGTGAGAACTTCTCCCTCAGGGGCTGGGGGTAGTGGCTGGTCCTTCCCTACCACTCCACCCACAGAACTCTTGACAACAGCATAAAGGGAAGCAGGAGGAATACACACCTATTCTCACCCCAAGCCTGATTAGAAACAGCTGCCTAGTGTTACCTGTATGAGAATGGAACAGAACCCTGGAGGAAAGGGAATGCCTGACGAGTTTATGGGGCATGTAAAAGCAAGAGAAAAAAAGGCAATCGCAAGATAACAGAGATGGGGGGGCTTAGGGGTCCCAGGCCCTGATGACTAGGCCCAGAAGCTACCTTCTTCCCCATCCCACCCCTTTACAAACCCTTTCCTGTAAGCTGGTATCCAATCACACCCCCCCCAGCCCCACCCTGAAGCTATTTATCAGGACACCAAGGAGTCCCCATCACCCCTCCCCCAGGGTTCATTTTTGGGAAAAGCTCTGCTTTGGATCCCCAAACCTAGGGATCATCTTGGGTCTAGGCTGTTCTTAGTGGGGGTCTCCCCCACACTTGGGCAACCTAGCCTGACATTGGCTAGCATCAAAGAGCTGCTTATCAAGAATCCAAGGAAAGAGCTAGGGACACTTCACAACAGAGCCTCCACTGGAGATGGGGAAGACATCTGATAGACTAGCTTTCCAGGGTCAGACCTCCTTCCCCTCTATGAAAGAGGGCAAGTCAGATGAGCAGCCAGAGGCTGGGCCTAGCCCTTGCCCCTGGGCCTGAGAAAGCCCTTCATTCCGTCCAGGGATGGAGGAGATGTAAGGAAGTAGCCAGCTGTAATAGAAGAAGCTCGTTCACCAAGAGCATCCCAACATCATTTTCTGCCCATCTCCTCTTTCCTTCTTTCCTTTGTCTGAAGTTAGATGCTAGGAAAGCAAGCTTCAGCTACAAGCCAAAGTGGAGCAAAATGGTGACAGCAGTGACCACAAGTGATCGGTCCTCTTCACATAAGTCCTCAGCTGGGCCTAGGGTCTCCTCCGTGATGTCAGCCACCCCCACCCCCCAAGATGGCTGCAAAGCTGACCTTAACATGCTCTTCTTCCACTCCAGAGAAAGCCTACAATTTAGTAACACCAGGAAGGGTCAACAGAGGATGATTCCAAGGGCTGGGAGGAACCCCAGACAGAGTCTTTTAGTCCTGATCGGGGACCCCTTCTGCCACTGAAGGCATAAGGAAGAGGAGGCACGAAAGAAAGGCAGATGAGGGCCCTCAGGGAGCCAAAGGGAACCTGCCCCCACTCAATACAACCTCTCACCTCTGCTCTACCCACCAGCCCCAATCCTCAAGGCCAGGCCATATTCTCAGACACCATGAGAGGGCAGCCCGCCCAGTCAACGAGGGGAGAAGGGAAGCTTTCCTTCAAAGCAAATCCTCCCAGGCTGCCCTGTGGGGAGAGGTGCCCAGTAACTGTTGGAATGGACCTTTTCTGCCCCTCTCCCCCTCCCCTATGCCAGCCCGGGGACCTGTGATCTCATCTGTGTGGGGCTCTCCTCCCCAAGGCATCTGCGGTACAACTTACAGTCTTAGAAAGCTGCCCAGGACACTGAGAGATTACATGACTACCCTGGTACACAGCAGGTGCTTAAAAAATGCTTGCTGACAGATTTCGGTTCTACCAAATTCTGATTCTCCACACAGACTTGGGTCAGGGAGGAGCGAGGGACAATTAAGTGGAGAAAATCTCCACAGTAGGTATTCTGTAAGCAAATATACTTCAACTGTCATTTTTGTGCTAGAGTTAATTTTTTGGAGTCGAGGAGGTGGTAGAAGCTGATTAGGAAGCAGGGAACGGAATTATGTCATTCTATATGTATTCTTTTTTGAGGCAATCAGGGTTCAGTGACTTGTCCAGGGTCACACAGCTAGTAAGCGTCTGAGGCCAAATTTGAACTCAGATCCCCTTGACTCCAAGACTGATACTTTATCCACTGTGCCACCTAGCTGCCCCCCATTCTATATGTCTCAGACAGATTTAAACTGAATGGGCATTCCCTGAATCTTCACTAATTTGTGACCATAAAGAGAGGTATTTTTTTTTGCGGGGCAATGGGGGTTAAGTGACTTGCCCAGGGTCAAACAGCTAGTAAGTTTCAAGTGTCTGAGGCTGTATTTGAACTCAGGTACTCCTGAATCCAGGGCCGGTGCTTTACCCACTGTGCCATCTAGCTGCCCAAGAGAGGTATTCTAAAGGAAGACTTCTTAAACTTTTTCCACTTGCGATCTGTTTTTGCCCAAGAAATTTTTATGCAACCCCAGGTATATAGCTATATAAAATAGGTAGACAAATCAAACATTTACTGCCAAATTTCTCACAACCCCCACATTCAATTACTTGACCCCATATGGTAACCCGCAGTTTAAGAAGCTTTGTTCTAAAAGACTTCTAGGTATGAGGGGGCTGCCTGACATTGGCCCCAAAGAACTGACAACTCCATGTGCTTATAACTGAGATTGGAACATATATTCATTTCTAAAGATCACAGGATCATAGATTCAGAGCTGAAAGGAACCTCAGAGGGGATCAAGCTTAACCTCCTTATTTTTACAAATGAGGAAGTGAGGCCCAGGGAAGTCAAAGCGAGTGTTCCCAAGTCACAGCTAGGAAGTGTCTAAGACGTGATTTGAACCCAAGTTCTCTGATTCTGAAGGCGCCGATCTTTCCTTGGTGTCCTGCTGCCTCCCTTTTAACTCACTGTCCCTACTTATGGGCTGGTTGCCTTGCTGTGTGATATGTCTCCCAATTTCCCTCGACCTCAGCCTGAGAAGTCCCCAGGGACAAGGCCTGGGTTTCCCCTCTCCTCTGGCCTCACGTCCTCTTTCCCTCCAGCAGTAAGAGTCTGAATCAAGGGGCTGCTCAGTGTAGGGACGGGGAAAAGGGGCAGAGGGAATGACTGATTGATAGACAGAGGAGCAACCTAAAGAGAAAGAAGGGAGCAAGCATTTATTAAGTAACTACTGTTTACGAAGTGGTTTACACATATTATCTCATTTTATGTTCACAATAATCCTGGGAGATAGATGCTATTCTCATCTCTATTTTACAGTTGGGGAAACTGAGGCAAACAGAGGTTAAGTGACTTGCCAGAAGTCTTACAGTTAGCAAGTACCTGATAATGAATTTGAACTCAGGTCTTTCTGATTCCAGTAATGTACCACCTAACTGCCTCTAGCCCTGGAAAAAAGACCCCCAGATGGAGGAGTTAGTATGGGAAGGAGTAGGTGGGAGATGTCCCAACTTACAGCAGTGCCCAGACCAAACGCATCAGGTGGGTTAGTCTCCTGGGGGGGGGCGTGCTTGGGGAGTTCTGCAATAGGGGATGTCAAGGGGCGGGGGGGGGGGGGGAGAAGAACAGAGGCAAGGAAGTAAGAGAGGGAAAGAAGAGAGAATTAAAGGAAAAGAGGCAGAAAAACTAGGAAGAAAAGGTCAGAAACATTTGGGTTTTTCCCCCCACCACTCGGAGCTTAGCCTTAGGGCTGCAGGAGCTGGGCTCTCAGTAGCTAAGACATCCACCCCTCTCTCCCTCCCTGTTAGAGGATGAATCTACTCATCACGCCTGACTGCTCCCCCTAACAGAGGTCATCTGGTCCTTTCCTCTGCCTCCAAGCCGACCAGATGTGTC
This sequence comes from Dromiciops gliroides, assembly GCF_019393635.1. Taxonomy (NCBI): domain Eukaryota; kingdom Metazoa; phylum Chordata; class Mammalia; order Microbiotheria; family Microbiotheriidae; genus Dromiciops; species Dromiciops gliroides. Next base: position 104,718,121 of record NC_057864.1, read on the forward strand.
TTCTGAGCATCTCCGCTCCCTACTGTGCCTATCCTCGCCCCACCCTACCCCCAGAGGAGCCCAGTCCCTAGACAGCTGTCTGCCCACCCTGAAGGCTCTATAAGATTTCCCCCTAGCAGCCAAGACACATCTCTAACCCTAACCTAAACCCTTCTTGCTGCAACACAAATCTCTCTGGACCTTCAGGAGAGTTTCTCCGGTGACTGTGGGATGGGTAACTTCTCTTATTGGGCTCTGGGTCAGGGTACCCTCCTCTTTCCCATCCCCCCAAGTCCTGGTACCTGCTTCTCACGGTGGTAGAGCGAGGCCAAGGTGTAAGGCAGTATCTGCAGGGCAGAGAATGTGAAGCCTGTAAGGGCAGCTGAAGCAGTGACCACAGGCACGCTCCGGGACAGGCACGTCACACCAGCAGCCACTGGGAAGGCGAACACGCTGGCCAGGTACACCGCCCGGGTGCCAAAGCGATGCACCAGCCGGTCCATGCCCAGTGAAAAGAGCAAGGAGATCATACACTGCAGGAAGAGCCCCAGGCTGCCCATGCGCACACCTTTGGGAAACAGGGCAGGGAAAGAAAACGGGAGTCAGAACAGAGACAAGGTGGGGGGCCTCAGACTCTCCTAATCCAGAGGTTATTGTTAGGAAATGCAGCCTCCCAATGTCCCAACCCCAGGCCACCGTCTTCAGACCTGATGTTCTCAGCCCTGTGCAGATTGTATTCTACAATGTCACCAAAGGCTAGGAAACGGGGGCTATTCTGAGCCCTCCCTGACCTCTGGGGACAGGAGAATTGGGACAGCCAAGGAAACAATCATGTTGCTGACTTGGGGACATGGGGGCGGGGGGGTCAGTAGCTTAAGAGCTGGAAGCAAACTTCTAAGTGGAGTCAAATCCATTCATTTTACAGGTGAGAAAACAAAGGGCCAAAAAAGAGAAATGAGGTGTCCGGGCCATCCCAGATGAGGGAATGGAGGGGAATTAAAACAGTAAGTCATTCATTGTGGGAACTGAGTGAACCCCACTGACTCCATCTTGGGACTCAACTCTGGAGCTAGCTCAGTGGCCTTTCTATTCAATCATGGGTCCAGTCTAGTTTCTGTCCTGGGGAGAAAAAAAAAAAACCTCATTCAATTGTGGAAATTCAGAGAAACCTTTCTTGCATTGTTTGAATCTAGCCCTGTGTGGCTGGGAAGCTAGACCACCTCTCCCTGCTGTTCAGGGACATTTAACCAAGGATCTAGGTTATGCTGACCAGATACCCAGTCAGATCCCAAAACTGATGCAAGGAGTTTTCTCACAATTGTAAATATCAGGCAGCCCATATGTCTTATCTGAAAACTGGCCTGGTACTTACTGGTCAATCAGTACTTGTTTCCTTGTTCCTTTGATTGAATACAGACACTTTGGGGAGCAGAACCTTTGCCTTCTTTAACGATTTCTATTCCCTCTCCCCTCCCAATTTGGAAAGTGCCCAATCTTTTCTCCAATTAGAAATCAGATTACCTAATTTTATAACCTGGTTAATTGTTTTCTTTTAACTACTCGGTCATATTTGATTGTTTTTCATGCATAAAAGTCTGTCTGCTCCCGTATTTGGGGTCCAGGTCTAAGCTGAGGAGGTCTGGTACCGATCTGTTAGGCAATAGTCGAGTATTGCTTAATAAATTGATATACTCAGAAGCTGGAACTCTTGCTTCCTTGGCCATTTCATTTTTGCCCGCCACACAGTGATAGGGTCAAGAACTTCCCACCTTAGAAAGCTGCTCCCCCGGGGCAGCTAGATGGCACAATGGATAGAGCACCGGCCCTGGATTCAGGAGGACCTGAGTTCAAATCCGACCTCAGACACTTAACACTTACTAGCTGTGTGACCCTGGGCAAGTCACTTAACCCCAATTACCTCACTAAAAACAAACAAAAAAAAGAAAGCTATTCCCCCGAGGCAGCAGGCCCCCTCACCTTCGTCATAGTGTCGCCGGGCATCGGTGCCAGGTTCAGCCCTGGGCACACCCTGATATAGCCCTTCACCTACAAAATCAGTGTAGAAGAGGGTGAAAGTCATGAGCGCCATCCAGCTGCACAGCTCGGCCACAAAGAGCCGACGCAAGGCTCGGGGCACTCGGCAGCAGAGCCTGTGGAGACGGGGCAGCAGGGTGGCCAGGTTCCGGAATGCGAGGCGGGCCCGGCATGGGCAGCAGCGAGAAGGCGCAGTGAGGACCGGGAGCCCCTCGGGGGGATCCGACGAGCCCAGGGCTGCCTCCTCGGCCACTAGCAGTGTGGCTGCCATGCAGGTAAGGAAGATGAGGGTGAGCAGGCCAAAGAGACACTCCTCCTGGGTGCCCAGATAAGGGGCCAGGGCGCTGGCGTCCCAGTCAATGGCTGGCAGCAGGTATCCCAGGCAGCCTCCCAAACTGATCATGAAGGCGTACACCGAGAAAGCCTGACGGCAATGGTCTGGGTCCCGGAAAAGGTCAGAGAGTAAAGCCTCCAGTGGGGTGAAGCACACCTGGCCACAGAAGTCCAGCAGCCCCACACCCAGGATCAGCAGCGCCAGCTCCAGGGGCCGAGCATCTGGGTACACCAGCCCGGCCAGGCGACTCGCTCGAGGAATGAGAAAGAGACTCAACAGCACACCCAGGGACAGGGCCCAAATGAAGGGGCGGCGGCGTCCATACCGCCCACGCCATTGATCACTGGCTGAGCCCAGGAAGGGGACAGATACCAGGCCCAGGACAGGGCCAATGCCTGAGGAGAGAACACAGAAGAAGAATCGGTGGAGACTGTCCTCAGTAGCTTTCCCTCCCCCTCTCAGAAGTTCATACAAGATGATTATTTTATTATGTGTGTGTGTGTGTGTGTATACACACACACACATATTCTGTTCATAAAAGATAAATATGTATATGTATATATGTTCAGTTCATACAAGATGACCATATATTTATTTGTATGTGTGCATGTGCATGTATACATGTATATACACATACTTTCTGTTCATATAAGATAAATATGTATATATGTATGTATGTACAGTTAATACAAGATTATTTTTTATATTTGTTTATATATGTGTATATATAGACACACATACACATTCTGTTCATACATGATAAATATGTATATATGAATGCATATATGTTATATATATAAATATATGTTCGGTTCATGCAAGATGATGAAAACATATGCTGCTTGCCCATCCCTTCTGTAGACTTTATCTGTAGAGACAAATCTCCCATCCATGCCTCACGAGTGCAGAGATGATAGCACAGGAAGTCTGGTATGAACTGATCCAAAGACAAGAAAGCAGAAAGCCAAGAGAACTATCTACACCATGACTACAATAACAAATGAAAACCACTTTTCAAGCCCTTTGATGCACGTTAAAGGAAATGACCTTGTTTAGAATCCCTCATTTCCCTCCAAACCCTTCTACATGAAATCTTTCCTGGCGCCCAAGCTGCTGGTGCAGCCTCCCATAGACATCACCTTGGATAATTCGTTTTGCACATGCTCCCATGTACCTGTTGTCTTCCTAATAGAATAGAGGCTCTTTGAGGGCAGAGTCTAACAAAGTACCTGGCACAGCAGTTGCTTAAAGACTGTTTGTGCACTGATCAACTGACCAGTCTAGAGCACGAATGATGAGACACCGGCCCCCAATCAGTTGAGGTTGTAGAAGCAGAGCTGAGCGCATCAGCTACACAGTCCCTGTGTGGCTCCTGTGTTCCTTAGTTTTGCTTACCTGTTTCTTTGTTATAAGGGAGGATTCTGAGGCAGAGTTGGGGAGAGATCGTAATAGGATGAAAAAAAGGCTTCAGGAAAACATTTCACATGATAAGGGGATGGTTTCAAAGAAACTTGTATGAACTGATGAAGAAGGAAGTGAGCAGAACCAGCAGACTTTAATAATAAATTACTCTGAAAGACTTAGGAACTCTGATCAACATAATAATAATGATCAACCAGGAGTCCAGAGGACTAATGATCAAATTAACTAACTACTTCCTGATAGAGAGGACAAAGGCTCAGGTTGCAGAATCAAACATATCTTTTTTTTTTTCCTTGAGAGGGAAACATGGTGAATGTGGTCACCTGGTTTGCTTAACTCTACATGTTTGTAACAGAGGTGGCACTCCCCCCACCCCGCCCCAAAATGGAGGGAATGAGAGATGGAAGGGAGAAAAATCCAGATTTTTGATTGAAACAAAGTAAAAATAAATTTTTTTTTAATTTCACAAGGTAGATGGATATCCTTCAATTAGGTAATGGCTGAACAAACTGTGGATATCAATGTAATGGAAATTACTGTGTTTTAAGAAACAGAAGCCTGGGGCAGCTAGGTGGCACAGTGGATAGAGTACCAGCCCTGGAGTCAGGAGTACCTGAGTTCAAATCCGGCCTCAGACACTTAACACTTACTAGCTGTGTGACCCTGGGCAAGTCACTTAACCCCAACTGCCTCACTAAAAAAAAAAAAAAAAGAAAGAAACAGAAGCCTGGAAAGACTTGAATGAACTGGTAAAAAGTGAAATAAGCAGAAAACAACTCTTTTTTTGTTTTTGTATTCCCAAGAGAGTGCCTGGCACAAAGTAATCAATTAATAAATACTCAGATAATAAATCAATATTAATTGATTATTTGGAAAAATAGTGACAGGAAAACATTTTAAAATACTGTGAAATAATAATGATCAAGCTTGGTTCCAAAGAAAAGATGTGACAAGACATCCCCTTCCCTGCTCCTTTGTGAGAGGAGGATTCATGATATGGAATGCTGCATATGGTTTTGCTCAAAATTTGCCCTTTTCTTCCTCTTTTTTGATATGCTTTTTTTTATAAGGGATGACTCTTTGTTTGTTTGTTTTGCAGGGCAATGAGGGTTAAGTGACTTGCCCAGGGTCACACAGCTAGTAAGTGTCAAGTGTCTGAGGCTGGGTTTGAACTCAGGTCCTCCTGAATCCAAGGCCAGTGCTTTATCCACTGCGCCACCTAGCTGCCCCCGAGATGGCTCTTTGAAAGGAGGGAGAGAGATAGGTGATTGTAAAAATAAGATCAATAAAAACTTATTAAAAAAAAAAAAAAACATTACCCGGGGGGCAGCTAGGTGGCGCAATGAATAAAGCACCAGCCCTGGATTCAGGAAGACCTGAGTTCAAATCAGGCCTCAGACACTTGACACTTACTAGCTGTGTGACCCTGGGCAAGTCACTTAACCCTCATTGCCCAGCCCAAAACAAAAAAACAAAAAACAAAAACAAAAATACATTACCCCAAAAAGCTGATATGGTCAAAAATATTCCTCACTTTTCCTACTTTCCAAAGTAGGATTACCCCTTTGTCACCATGGACCATTATAATGGCATTCCTTGGCACTGCTCACTCAGCAGACATGGGAACATCATAAAATCTCCCTAGTTTCCAGAAAGTCTACTTCCCTCAGCAGGAAGACTAGATGTCCCTGTTCCCTGGATGGTATCCCCCTAGATTAGGTAGGGAAACCAAGGCCCTGATGAAATTTAGGGATAGGAAGGGGCCAACAAAGAGGAGTATTAAAAAACATGAAAGGTAACTTACCCAGGACCATTGTCATAAACTTCTCTTCCACCCCAACTTCTAGTAGCAAGGGTGGCACATAGGTGATCCCTGCGGCCAGGCAGACTTCTAAGCCAAAGGTCAGCAGATTGACCAGCAGGAGTTGGGTTTTCCGATGCCTTAGCAGCCGGGTTGTCCACAGCTTCTGGGCCATGGCCCGCCAAGAAAAAAGTCGGGGAATATGGGAACTGTGAATCAGATGACACAGCAGGAACAAGGCTCAGCTGTGCTCCAGGTCCCGAGACCTTTCCTCTTGTTCTCAGCTCCCAGCTGCCTCTGGCTCATGCAGGAACCCCTCATCTCTACTGTCACCCTGATTCAGGCTAGGTTTCCTTGACCATGCCAAGTGTCCTGTGGCAGAAAGACTCCTCGATGTGGGCACATCTTAGCAACTCTGATCCTAGGAGACAAAACAGCATGCACATGGAGTGTTGGACCTTGGGGATCAATTTTTGATCATTTATGCCAGGGGGTTCTTAAGTTATTATTTTTGTATGTTATAGACACGCTGGGCAATCTGGTGATTGCTGGACCCCTTCTCAGAATAATGGTTTTAGGGGGCAGCTAGGTGGCACGGTGGATAAAGCACTAGCTCTGGATTCAGAAGGACCTGAGTTCAAAGCCAGCCTCAGACACTTGACACTTACTAGCTGTGTGACCCTGGGCAAGTCACTTAACCCTCACTGCCCCGCAAAAAAACCCGAAAACAAAAACAAACAGAATAATGGTTTTAAATGTATATAATGCATATGATTGTAAAGGAAATATATTAGAATAGAGTTATCAAAATATTATTTTAAAATAAATTCACAGGGGGCAGCTGGGTGGCACAGTTGATAGAGTACTAGCCCTGGATTCAGGAGGACCCAAGTTCAAATCTGACCTCAGACACTTGACACTTACTAGCTGTGTGACCCTGGGCAAGTCACTTAGTCTGACAGTTTCCTCAACTATATCATAATAGCATCTACCTCCTAGGTTTGCTGTGAGGGTTAAATAAGGCATTTTTTGTGAAGTGTTTAGCAGAATGCCTGGCACATAGTTGGTTCTTAATAAATGCTTGTTCCCTTTCCCTCCCCTCTTAGTGCATTGCCTTCCAAGCACCCTCCTCACCATCCATCCATCCATCCAAAAATAGATATATTTTAATGTTAGCTTAAGGCTAATATCATTAGAAAGACAAATCGGCTGCCAAAACAAAAATCATATCACATATTCCACATTCAAAATGAAATAGTTTGTAATTATTTTCTGGCTTGAATTTCCTATGGAACAACTCTTTCCCATCAATATGGGAAACAAGGCTACCGAATCCCAGTCCTGTCCCCCGTCTCCCCCCACCTCATTCCCGTGTTCCACCCCCACCCTTACCCCTGAGCTGCTCCATGGGTTTGGGTTTGATGTGGACTCCCCCTGAACCCTTAATCTCCTATCCCTCTGTATTTCCCAAAGCTAGATTGCTTTAAGCCCCTCTTCTGTAGTGGTGGTGGGCAGCATTTCTTATTTCTCTCACCCTAGCAGTGGGAGCCTTTCTTGCCCTCCCCTAAAAGAAGCAGCGGGTCGAGGTTAAGTAATAAAGACTATGCTTTGGGGATGCCTTAACTTTAAGCTTGTCAGTAAAACATTTTAAAATGTCTCTGGGGAAAGCTGTTTCAATAAGAAAGAAACATTCCCACCATGAGCCGTTCCAACTGTTCTGAGGCTGTTCCCAGGGAGTTGGTCTCAACCACACAACCTGGAAACACCTGTGATGCCCATATTCCCCCCCTGAGTCTGGCACGGTGCCCTCCTCTCCCACCCAGTTCCTATTCAGACCGGCAGCCATCAGCAGAACATTAGTTCTCAGCAGGGGTTCCCACCGAGGAATCCATATGTACTTTTCCAATACCAACCCCTCGTTGGGTGAGTCACCGGGTATCCACCACACACTACTGTGTGGCACAAGTGCCAGCTGTTCTAGGATCAATAAAAAAGGGGCAGCGATCAGGAACATTGGGGGACCTGAAGGACTCCTCCTGAAGGGGTGCCGTCTTCTCCAGCTTGTGGGAGGGGTGGGGGGAGGAGGAAATAAGGGCAGTTTCACATTCTCACTATCCCCAGAAAGACCAGCTCAAATCCCGTTCCCTCCCACCCTCACCAAGCTCATTCAACTCAGACCAAATGACCACATTTTTACAGACTTGTCTAAACTCACCCAGATGACAAACATACATGTGCTGAAATTCAATTCCTTTGACCGCCTCAGGCTTGTGAAATCTGTACATAACAATGGAGAGCTCATTTATCTCCATTAACGCCTTTATTTCCCCTAACTAGATAAGGTGACTGGCCTCAAGTATCTTCTTTGTCACCTTTCCTCTGCATCCCCAACGGATGAGCAAAGAGTAAGTAGGTGTTCTAAGACTTCCCAAAGGAGGGTCCAAACCCAGAGAGCCACCTACATGCCTGTCACTTAACTCTGACCCAGAACGGGGTCTCTGTGACCCAAGCCTCCAGTCACAGGAGTTCCTATCTGGGTACCTCATCTGCCACAGAACACTGCACACAGTAATGCTAGCTGGACTAGGACTGAAATTCAACATATGCAACATAGATCTCATCTTCCCCTTTCCTCTAAACTTCCTTACTTCTGTTGAAGACACCAGCGTCCTTCCAGTACAGGTTCACGGCCTCAAACTGATCCTTTGATCTTCAATCTCCCTCATTCCCCTAAACCTCTATATTAATGGGCAGCTAGCTGGGTTGGCACAGCACATAGAGTACTGGCCTGGAGTCAGGAAGACTCCTTTTTCTGGATGACCCTGGGCAAGTCACTAAACCCTGTTTGCCTCAGTTTCCTCATCTATAAAATGAGCTGGAGAAGGAAATGGCAAACAGCTCCAGGATCTCTTCCAAGAAAACCCCAAATGGGGTCATGAAAAGTCAGGCACAACTGAACAAAAATCCTCTCTCTCCACCCTAGCTCAAAAGCCCTCACCTTTCACCTAAATTACTGCAACATCTGCAGAGGATTGTAGATTTAGAGCTGAAAGGGACCACAGGGGCTATCTAGTTCAAGAATCTCATTTTGCAAGTGAGAGAAATTGAGGGAGAGGGAAAGAGGGAGACACAGAGATGGAGAAGGGAGGGTTTAAAAAAGTCACTTAGGTGGTAAGTGACAAAGCCAAAATTCCTAACTGGTGCCCTTGCATCAAGTCTTTCCCCTCTCCAATCTATATGCCACAGTTGCCAAAACTATATCCCTAGGGGCAGCTAGGTGGCGCAGTGGATAAAGCACTGGCCCTGTACTCAGGAGGACCTGAGTTCAAATCCAGCCTCAGACACTTGACACTTGCTAGCTGTGTGACCCTGGGCAAGTCATTTAACCCTTATTGCCCTGCCCCCCCCCAAGATTCAAAATTATATCCCTAAAGCACAGACCCAAACATGTAACTCCCCTGGTCAAGGATCTCCAGTATCTCCCTATTGCCTCTAGGATAAACTTCAAGCTCCCTCAATTGGTATTTAAAGGCCTTCAGTCCGGCACCAGCCTACCTTTCCTCTTCATTAACAGTTAATTGGGGGCTGATAGGTGGCGCAGTGGATAGAGCACCGGCCCTGGAGTCAGGAGAACCTGAGTTCAAATCTGACCTCAGACACTTAACACTTACTAGCTGTGTGACCCTGGGAAAGTCACTTAACCCCAATTGCCTCACTAAAAAAACCCCAAACAAACAAACAAAAAAATAGTTAATTGACTGTTCTCAGAATTCACCATTTTATCTTCCCCAGCCATGCTCAGCCCAGAGTCCCCTTTGCCTAGAATGCCTTCCCCTTCTTCCCTCTCTGCCTCTCAGAGCAGTTTGGCTTCGATGCCACCTCCTTTAGGAAACCTTCCCTGACCATTTTAGATATTAATACTCTCCTATCTGTGACGATACTGTATCCATCTCCTTCCCCTTCCCAATAGAAGGAAAAGGCCTTGAAAGCAAGACCTGTTTTTCATTTTTTCTTTGTATCCCCCAGTGCCCAGAAAGGTGCCTTACAGAAAGTAGGTGCCTCGGGTCATGGGGCTTGCCCCACGGGCAGCAAAGCAGCGGGCAAGGATTAGAAAACCAAAAGGGAGGTGGGTAGAGAACCACAGCACCCCAAGGGTTTTACCCTGGTTTCTCATGGGCTCTGAGCGTCATCACCGTATTCCTCTCCCATCCTCCCACCCCCCCCATTCACCAGCTTCCCCCAGAGAGAGAGGGGGCGGGGCGCAGCATGAGCCCAGCCCAGCTTCCCCTGACCGAGGGGGTCCGGGCTCCAGGAAGTTAGAGTTCCGGGTCAGCTCCACCATCCCCATCTGACACAGGGAGGGACCCAGAGACTCACCTGTTTCACATTTCCCAGGGACTGACCCTCCCTAAGCAAACAGAAGCTCTGGCAACCTTAGCACCACCCGTAGCTCAGGCCTAACCCCCCTCCAAACTCCCTGTTATTTAAAATGAATTGCAGTTCTCCAGCAAACATTAATCATGCCACCTTCCTCTTTCTCTGCATCCAGCTGGCTCCTTCCTCGGCCCTCCATGGGGCACTTGGGACTGGGGACACAGGGAAGGTGCAGGAGGAGCCAGAGGGAGGAGGAGAGGGGAGTACCCTCGTAGGAAGCACAGCAGGCTCCCTGCCTCCCCGCTTTGCATCCCTCCCCCTCCCCCATGCTCTTTACCTAGTTCCCTGGGGACTGGGCCAGGTGAAGAGCTCATTGAAGAGTCAAGTAGGAAAGAAGCAGGCACAATCCTGGCCCCCTCAATTCTTTGGTTGTCGGGCCCACCCTCCCAATCTCTCCAAAGTCACGATTTTTAGCTCCATGGGGATTTTTTTTACTCTACCTTCGAGGCACTAAGCACATAACATTCCTCAGCCTGGACCCCCCAGTCAGGCCTTTGCTCAGTCTCAGAAAATCCAAGCGCTTTAGCAGGGCTAAGCAGAGGATGACTTTATGGTGACCTCTGACACATTCTATCACTACCCCAAATCATTTTCTTTTCTCTTCTTATCCAATCTCCCCCACCTTTTTTGGCAGCAAAAGTTCTGGACTTGACATCAGGAAGACCAGAGTTCAAATCCTGCCTCTTACTCTCTGTGTGACCCTGGGAAAGTTACTTAACCTCTCTTGGCTTCAGTTTCCTTATCTGAAAAAAATTAAAATGAAGGTGAGGGAGGTGGGACTGGATGGCTCTTAATCTATGGGTTAGAGAAGATACTGTGCCAGTAACTAGCTGTGTGACCTTGGCCAAGTCACTTGACTTTCTCAAGCCCCCATTTTTTTCACATAGAAAAGGAGGAGGAATTTTTTAAAAAAGAAAGGGGGAGGTTAGCCTAGATGATAACCTGGGGTCCACATACCCCTTTTTCACGGGGGTCAGTGAATGTGGATGGGAAAAAATTAGAACTTAGTTTTCACTAACTTCTGAAATTTAACATTTTCTTTCATTATGATTTTTTTAAAAAGACATTATTCTGAAAGGGGGTCAGTTTATACCTTCACCAAACTACTTAAGGGGTACATGGCACCGACCCCTCCATAAAAGGTTAAGGCTAAATTCAGCAAGCACCTAAGGGCCTTTTTGCTAGACACCTATTCTAAGCAAAGAGAAGACAGACACGAAACAAAACAAAAATACACCCTCCAGTTCCTACCCTTGGAGAGCTTACTCTCTAAAGTCTTTTCCAATCCTAACAATCTAGAGATCTAGAGGCTCATTCACTACAATTATTGGACAACACAACATTTATCAAATATTTGCCATCTTGTTTTATGTTATTTTCTCCTTTGATTTCCTAGTTTTTTTTGGGTTTTGTTAGTTTTTTTTTTTAAATAGTTCTAGGGGGCAGGTAGGTGGCGCAGTGGATAGAGCACCAGCCCTGGAGTCAGGAGTGCCTAAGTTCAAATCTGGCCTCAGAACATTGACACTTACTAGCTGTGTGACCCTGGGCAAGTCACTTAACCCCAATTGTCTCACCAAAAAAAGAAAGAAAGAAAGAAAGAAAGAAAGAAAAATTTAAAAAATTTAAGGGGTCAGCCCTGTCCGTCTCCCCCAGAAGAGGCAGGGTAAGAATAACTCAGAGAAGAGTTCAGGGATTTAGCTGTTAAGGATGTCTTCTTCCTATTCTGAAGTTTTTTGTTTCGGTTTTCTTATTTTTTTCAAAGTACAAATGGAACAAATAAATGAAAACTGAGGAGCTCCACACTCCCCCAGACAGATCCACTACAGGCATCATCGCTCCCTGGTTCTCCAGGCGATAAGCCCTGAATGGTTGGTCACTGCCTTGCTCGGGACTCGAGTTAAGCTAGGCAAAGAGGTGTGAAAATGAGCCCCAGTCTCAGTGGCCAGCTAGCTCCTGCTCAGGGACTCCTCCGTGGTTCGGAAACTCCAGCTTAATCATTAAGCACCTCCATCGTTCCTCAGCTGACATTCCTAGACACTGGGTTGGAACACAGGGGGCTGGGGTGCCTTTCCCTAGAGCCCTAGAGGATATTTCTGTCTCAAATGCAGCTGCCTGGCTTCCCTTGTCGGGCTCTGCCCATCTGCCAAACAAAAGATCAACAGGAAGATCGACCAACTCCGGCTTTCACCTGGAGAGAAGTGGAGTAAAGGGAGGGGAGTGGGCTGGGCTGGGGTGAGGAGAGACAGAACAGGAAGGGAGAGAACTTGGCTGACCACCAAGGAGAGAAGGGAGAGAGAGAGAGAGAGAGAAAAAGAGAGAGAGAGAGAGAGAGAGAGAGCGAGAGAGCGCGCGAGAGAGCACACGCAGGCAGGAGACTGCCCATCATCCAGCCTGCTCCTTCACAGCAGGTCCTCCTAGACCCCCAGCCCTTCCAGATAGGGTCCCCAGCACACACACACGGACACACAGAGACACATGCACACAAGAAACCAGAGGGAGATGAACTCTTCCCACCCCCAAACCCTGCAGCTCTGCTGCCTCAGCCAGCGCCACCAAACACCTACAAGCACCTCCTGGTCTGCACAACTCCTTCCTCCACACCCAGAGGAAGCACCTAAGGGCTGGAGAACCTGACGGGCAATCAAGTCCGGAACAAAGAATCCCCGTCTCTTGCTCCAATCATCAGGTCTCCAGGTGTCCCCCAAGAACCACGTATGTGTGGAAAGGAAAGGGGGGCAATGGGGATCCCCTCGTCACCTCGCCCAGCACTGTGAACTCCACCCCACCCACAGTCGGGAGAGCAAAGACAGCCTCACTCACTGGATTTCCCCAACTAAAGCCACCCCCACGACATCTCTACCCAGAGTCCAGGGAAGGAGGAAAGGTCACTGGGAACAAACTTGACCTGAACTTTCTAACTTTCTCCAACTTCAAAAGGCCACGTTGGAGCTGGAGGAGGGGAAGGGGGCGGAGGGGAGGCAGAAAGGCTCTGGACCCTGGGGGCAAGTATGGACAGAGGCATAAAGAAGTCATTGAGGGCTTTGCCTAGGATGGCTCTGCTGGACTCAGGTAGGGCCAGAGCAGGGTGTGGGGACTCTCCCAACTCAGGCCGACAAATAAAGGATAGAGTATGCCAGAGCCTGGGGGCGGGGGGAAGGAAAGGAAGGAGGTGCCGACACCCCCCACCCCCCACGTGTTCAGTGATTCTGTGAGCCTCTTTATCTAGACCCCCAGTTCTCCGACCCCCTGCCCAGGACACGTCAAATGGGCAATCCCCAGCTCTGAGCGCCGCCGCCCTACGCCGTGACCCCTCTCTCTGTGCAGTCACAATGGAAGGCGGCGCTCTCTTAGGCTCCTCTAGAGAAAGCTTCCCCTTCATCCTCTCCCCACCCCCCAATCAAGTTTCCTGGCATATCATTGATACCCCTCCTGCAAAACTTAGAGGGGGGCCCTAAAGTAATGAAGAGTGGGGGGAAGAGTTCCGACTGAACAGCCACTACCCCCCCATTTTTCAGGGGGAGCCCTTACCTTGTCCCAAAGACCGGGGGGGGGGGGGGGATGTGGGAGAGAGGAAGAGGTGAAAACAGCTAGAGAGGTGAGAGAGAGACTGGGCCTCCGGAGAAAGAAAGATGAAGGGGAAACTCCCCAAGCCCTAACTAAGCCCGGGCCCCTTGGAAGGAGCTCACGCTCTCTCTGGGAGGGCGTTACAAGGCTCTTTCCTACCCCCTCACGTTATCCCCTCTAAAAAATAAAAAATGAAAGACTCACTGAACAGTGACAGTTCTCTAGGGTGGGGAACAAGAGTCGGCAGGAGTATTGACAATGGTATTGTCAATGGCTTCTAAGTCACGCTCCCATTTACATGGTGACCGAAGGTTTAGAAAGGTGGGTGCTTCGGCTAGGGTAACATCCATTTTACAGGTGAGGAAGCCGAGTTTTCGAATGGTGAAGTGATTGGTCCAAGGTCACCCAGCCGGTGGGTCCTGGCTCCATGTTCAAGGCTCAAAACCACCGGCCTCTCAACAGCTAGACGCCCCCCCCCTCGTTCCCTATTGCCCAAAGGGCTGAGGTGGGGGTGGAAGGGAGGAAGCCCCGTGTCCCCCTTTTCAAAAGCACAGTCCCCCCTCCTTCCCCACCCCCTCCAGGGTTCGGAGGCTGGGGATTTAGCGTTCACCCCGCTGAGCTGCCTTTTCTTCACTAGGGACAGGGAGGCTTCTGCTCAGCGGCCTGTCAGGGGAGAGCGAGGGGGCTGCAGGCCAGGATACAAAGGGGGATTAGGGAAAAGCCTCCCGGCCAGCAAAGTAATCCATCAAACTCTCCCCCCGCCTGCCAGCCCCGGCCCCTTCTCACTCAATGCTCCCCTTTCCAGCTGCTCTCAGCCTCCCACTGACCCCCCCCCCCCAGCCATTGCTCCGGGGCCCTGTCAAGAGCAAAGTGAATCCTTGGAGCTGGGGAGCTGGGGAGGGGGGTGTTGGCGGGAGAGAGGAGGAGACGAGGACACAAGAGCCACTGGGAAAAGGGCATCGGATTCCCTGCCCCCTCCCCCTCGACGTGTGAAAGCCCAACAGGTGGCAGCAGCTTGGGGAAAAGTTGCTTTTGTCGCCCTGTCTGAGAGCCCAAACCCAGCCCCTCAAAGGGAACAAATGCTGGGAAGGTCGGAGGGGAGGGGAGGAAAAGGAGGAGGCTGCCAGGGGCCTTCCCGGCGGGGCGCACCCACCCCCTCTCTCCCCAGAGGCCCTGGCTGGCCTTGGCCTCCCCTTGGCTCCTGGCAGGGGGAAGGGCCGGGGAGGGGGGGGAGGACCCCGATGTCCTCCCTACCTGCTCACAGCTCTGGACAGAAACCAGGAGGCGATCTGCTCAAAATGGAAACAGCCCCAGACCCCTCTGAGGAGTCACTTAGGGCGGCAGTGTCCCCAGAGCCCTAAGACCACAGATGACCCTGCCTCAGTCTCTTCCTCTGCCTAGAAATTCGGTGGTGAAGGCTGAAAAAGGACAGGACAGGAAGGGGCACAGAAGAGCAAAGTCTCTACGCCTTTCTCCTAGCCCAAGGACCCTTCATTTCCCCCCAAACCCCCCTTCCCAAAGTATCGGTGCCTCCCTCAGCATGGAGAATGCCAAAAATGTATGAAGCCCCCTGCTCTTCCAGCCTAGGGATGTGGGGAGTCTCAGGGCAGTGCTAGGACCTTGGTGGAGCACATAACCTCCAGCCAACAGCTGGCCAAGCCCTCAGGGTCCTGGACACCTCTCCGCCCCTCCCACTCCAGGGGGAAGGGGCCAGGGGAGTCCATATGCACTGGGCACCTCCGAGTGCCCTGCCCTGAAGGGATACTAAGGGAATGAGGCCTCAGGGAGACAATTAGAGAGGGGTTCCCCTCATTCTTGGCTTGCCTCCCCATCACCTGTCTACTCTCTGCTCAGGCACCGATATAATGCTAAGGGTCAAAGGGTACTTGGAATTCTTTGCTGGGGGTGGGGGGGAAGAGGACATCTGGGGGCAGAATAACCCTCCTCCCCACCCTCCCCCTGGCTGGGCTCTTTTCCCAGAAGAGGTCAGTAGCCAAGTGCTCTTTCCATTTATGCAAGAGGGGAAAGTGCCCTGAAGGTTGGAGTGGCAGCATACACACAAACACACCCACTGCCCCCCCCAAAAAAAAGTGAAACCTGAACAGCCACAGAGCCTCCTGGGCAGGACAAGCCAGGTGCCCTTCCACCCCCTTCCCTGCTCTCCCTGAAGGGGAAAGGTCTGCTTTGGGAACCTGCCACTAGGCTGGTTGGATGAGTCAATTCCTGGGCCAAGCTGGGGGGCGGGGAAGAGGAGAGAGACAGAGACAGAGACAGAGAGACAGACAGAGAGACAGGACCTAAATGAGATGGCTGTCAAGTGAGGACTTGGCTGGGAGGGATAATCATCTCTTACACATCCTCTATCTCCCAACAGGGTGGGTGTTACCCACCTCACTTTACAGATGAGTAAACTAATGTTCAGAGAGGCTGGAACCCAGGTCATCTTTAAGGTCCCTTTCACCTCAAAAATTCTGTGACTCTATGCCCAGTTCCATTTAGAATCATGTTGTATTCAAGAGGACTTCAGTTAGAACTCAGCCCTAAGGGTGGGTGGGGAACCTTTAAAGAGAGACACACTCTATTTCCTCCCCAACATCTCCCAGAGCACAGGACAGAAGGTCTCCCATGGCTTGGGAGAGACTCTACACCATACCTAGCAGCCCTTTGGGAAGCCACTGCCATCCCCCACACCCTTGGTTTTCTATTCAAGCCAAGACACTGTCGACCCATCAAAACCGACCCTGGAAGAATGTTGAGAAATATGTTCAAGCCTATATGCACTGGATGGAGGCAGCCAGGTGGCACAGTAATAGAGTGCCAGGCCTGCAGTCAGGAAGATTTATCTTCCCAAATTCAAATCCAGCATCAGACACTTACTAGCTGTTTGCCCCAGGGCAAATCACTTAATCCTGTCTGCCTCAGTTTCCTCATTTGTAAAACGAGCTGGAGAAGGAAATGGCAAACCATTCCAGTATCTCTGCCAGGAAAACCCCAAATGGGGTCATGAGGAGTTGGACACAACTGAAAATGACTGAATAACTACATTCAGCTGTCCTTTTTCCCATTTCCCAAGAGGTTATACCAGAAACCTACGCACCATGGTACAGCGGGAAACAGTGTACACAGGGATGGAATGCTGGACTCACAACAAAGCCATTAGGGTCAAATGGTCTTTTTGACGCTCTTTTTTTAACATATCCAAAGTGGTACATAGATGTCAGTTATTATTGTTAGCAGAAGGGGTCCAGAATCAAAGTCACATAGGACAGGTAGGCATGAGTGGAGAGTCAGGGAAGTCCAACCCTGATGAGATCACACGTCCACTGGAATATTATTAGGAAGAGAACAAGAGACTAGGAGTAAGGGGACCTGAATTCTAATTGTAGGTCTACCACTAACAGGCCACGTATATGATCCTGGGCCTCCATGTAATGGTAATAATAATAGTTAGCATTTACATAGACCCTATGCTGTGCCAGGCACTGTGCTTTACAAAGAATATCTGATTTGATCTTCACAACAACCCTTGGAGGTAGGGGCTATTGGAATTCCCATTTTTTACAGCTGAGGAAATTGAAGCGGACAGAGGGTCACACAGCTAGTGTCTATAGCCAAATTTGAACTCAGGCCTTCCCGATTCCAGGCCCAAGTGTACTCACCTGTGTAGTGGAAATAATGATACTTGACTTGTCTGACTCACAGGTTTATTTGGCATAAATCCAGTGAGTACTTAGGGGGAGGAGGAGGGGAGGATAAAGTGGTGGTGGTGTTACTATCACCCTCACCTCTTTGCAGTTGTGAGCACTTAAATGATACAAAGGAGGGGGAAAGACTGCCTATCAATGGTCTCCAGTGGGCCTCTCCTGCCACCAGACAGATTTCATGTTGGACCTGGAAGAGATCTTAGAGATCACCTAGGCTAATCCCCTCCACCAAGGATTTCTGTTATTGTTCCGTCATTTTTCAGGTGTGTCCGACTCTCCGTGACCCCATTTGGGGTTTTCTTGGCAAAGATGCTGGAGTGGTTTGCCATTTCCAGTTTATTTTACAGATGAGGAAACTGAAGCAAACAGGGTAAAGTGACTTGCCCAGGGTCACACAGCTAGTAAGCATCTATCTGAGGCTGGATTTGAATTCTTGAAGATGAGTCTTCCTGACTCCAGGCCTGATGCTCTGTACACTATGGCGCCACCTAGTTGCCCCAAACTAAGGCCTAGAGAAGAGAAAAAATTACCCCCCAAAATAAGGCAAGTGAGCAGAGATGCTTTTCTCAATCAGTATGCCTTCTGCAATCAGAACCAGGGTCAGGGTATAGGAACTTGTCAGGACAGGACTGACATGCTTGAAAATACGGACATCCCTTAAAATCCTCATTACGCTCATGGATGCCCCCCTGGCCATTTTATCCAAATGCTATTCATCCTTTAAGCTCAAATCCAAACTCCTCTGTGACAGCCCAGCCCTATTCATTTCACCCCTGAACCCTAGAACCTCAAAGGTTCCCAGGTGTGTTAAACTCACCTACGTTCCTTGGGAGCACGTACTACACCTTACTCGTTGCATTCCCCCAAGTACTAACACAGTGCTTAGCACACAGGAACTAGCATATTTCGTATCTGATATCATGCCTGACAAAGAATCCCAAACAGGATTGCTTGGGATGGAAGGCAGGGACAGCTTTGGACCACCGGGATGATTTCTCGGCTGCTTTTCTGCCCAATGCAAGCCCAGCTGTCAGAGAAGGAGAAGCCAGTTTGGACACTCCTTTGGGGAAAGACAGTGAGTGACTGCTGAGTTTCCTGGGATGTTTACCGAGTCAAAGTACACCTGTGTGATAAGAGATGTGGGGGGAAACAACATGGTGTGGGGTAGAGGGGAAAGGAAAGAGGGAAAGTTAGTTGAGATGCTACAGGAACTGTTCCCATCAACTCGGGCATTTAGCCAGCCAGGAACTGATTTTTGGAAGTGAGGGAGACTATGGGTTGCTGGGAAAAGGATCCACTTTTTGTCTTCTGGCTCAAGCCTGTTCCCTAGCTAGGGAAGTTTGGAATAATCCCAATCAAGAAGCACCAAGTCTTCCCAAGTCAGGGAGGGTAGGGTAAACATATCGACCTCCCCCTCCCAGAACGTCAGCAGAGGATCTATAGACCAAGACAGATCCGTAATGGCTCTATAATCAACCCCACACAAGTGTCATTCCCAGCTCTCCCCACCCTCCACCCCCACCCCAGGCACACTTAACATACTGGACAAAGCTCAACACATATATTTCTATCGCTGGGAGCAGTGGTACCAACATTCAGAGGACTGGAGCTGGCACCAACTGGTCCAGTCCCCACCCTCACATCACTGGGATCAGAGCCACTGGTTGTTAGAAGAAAGTAAAGACCGAGTTTTAATTCTAGACACCAGAAAGCAAAGCAGCATAGTTGAGGGGTGAGAGTTAGGGAGGAGGTCTAGGAAGGGAACCCCTTCCCTCTCATACATGAATTTTCAAACAAATAGAGTTAGAGTTATAAAAACAGTATTGCAAGTAAGGTTAGTTCCTAATTTTATCCTACATGATAGCCAGAGCCCCGTTTAATCAGGACAGATAAGGAAACTGAGGCACAGGACTGTTTGAATGATAGCATTTTAGAGCTGGAAGTCTCTCTTGAGACCATCCAGTCTGTTTTGTTCACATTATAGAGGAGAAAAACGAGGAACCCAAGAAATAAAGTGACTTGCCCCAAGCCAGCTGATAAAACAGGTAGGTATTCGAAGGTAGGTCTTGGGAGCCAAATTCACCACTCTTTCTGCTTGCACCAAAGCTGGTCTCCTGAGCTCACTCCTTTCATTTTACAGGTGAGCAAAGAGGCCTGGAGAGTACATTGTGTGAAGTCACCCAGCCTTCTTTGCCTTCAAAAAAGACCGCAATGTCAGACAGGAACACAGAGAGGAATTTATCATTAGATAAAATTTAAAAACCAGAACTTCTTGACGATGATCAGACCCCACAAAGAGTCCCTGCCTGTATTACCCTCAAGTACTCTATACAAAGCAGCATTTGGGTGCATTTGGCATTGTTTTAGAGGAGTTACACAGACCCGAGTTCAGTCCCTTTGGGGCCAAGAGTCCAAGACTGTTCTCCATCTACTCCCCAGATTCCTAGATATGACCAGCCGAAGCCCATAGTGTGGAGACAGGATGCAGCTGGGTGTTGCATGGGATACAGTACTGAGCCTAGAGTCAGGAAGACCCAAGTTCAAACTTGGCTTCAGACACTAACTAGCTATGTGACCCTGGACAAGTCATTTAACCTCTGTTTACCCCCTGGGTAGTTGTGGGGACCAAATGAGGTAATATTTGAAAAAAGCTCTTGGCACAGTAGGTACTTAGTAAATATTTATTGCCTTTCCCCTTGAATGAGATCACCTATGCAAAAGAGGCATCTAAGCTGCAAGACACAAAGAAAATATTATTATCGTGATTACTTTTATAACAGGGACCTTGCACCCAGAAGTGCAAGCTTTAAGCCAGATTTGTGCTAGGCCAAGGATTTACAGCAGGGCCCCTAGGGTCAGTCCCTTGTTGGGCTAATTGTTGTTGTCGTTCAGTTGTTTTCAGTCATGTCTGATTCTTCATGACCTCATTTGGGGTTTTCTTGGCAAAGACACTGGAGTGGTTTGCTATTTCCTTCACCCAGCTCATTTTACAGATGAGGAACTGAAGCAAACAGGGTTAAATGACTTGCCCAGGGTCACACAGCTAGTAACTTCTGAGGCCAAATTTGAACTTGGGTCTTCCTGACTCCACCCTTGCCACTCTACTATCCACCTGGCTGCTCCTTATTGGTCTAATAGTCTAATGAAGATCCAGGCTACGAGGTCACTGATGAAGGCAGCTGGGCTGCATTGTCAATCAAGCAACTGACCTGGAATCAGGAAGACCCAAGTTCAAATCTAGCCTCAGACACTTCCTCTGTCACTTTAACCTCTGTTAGCCTCAGTTTCTTTATTTGTAAAATAAGATTGATGATAACAAAGGCACCGACCTTCCAGGGTTCTTATGAAGATAAAATGAGATTATAAAGTGATCTGCAAACCTTAAACTATGGTTTGTTAAATTCAGAATTTGGAAAAAAAACCCCACACAATTAAAAAACCCTTAAAAGGTCTATATTAATGATAGCTATTATTATTAGTGTGTGTTGTGTAATAGTAATACCAATCTATCTGTATTCATCTGTGGATGCAAGGCTTCTCCAGAGAAGCCTGCCAGATGACCCAATCCTCTATGCTGAGCAGTGGCCTTTAAATTCCCTATCAGCACCTAGAACACCAAGTAATCATACACATAGCCAACGTAGTGTGCCAAAGTAGAGACAACCGGGGGAAGGGTGGGAGGATTTGGTCCATATAAGAAAGGAGTGTGTTCCCCAGTCTGCCATACAGCGATCCCCAGACTCGTCCCTCAGCTGCTCAATGACCTTGGGAGAGATTTTCTCAGCCCTGTTCTCCCTGCCATTTCCCTTCCAGGATTTCTCATTTCTTCCTTCACCTTCCCTCAGTTCTGCAAGTTACTCAGAGAAGACAGAAGGAAAGAGCTCATTACATGTGGATCATGAGTATATAGGAAAACTACCCCCCACACACTCACTCACTATACACACACCCAAATTGGGGCCCTGTCCTTCCACAACTGTACTTTTCATCCACAGCTGTATTTTTATCTCCAGACTCATCCTGGTGACTCAAACTTTATTCTCCCAGCACCCTCTTTAAGGAAAGGACAACCAGACTTGAATGAACTGGGAGATAGATATGTGTGTGTTTGGGGGAGGACAGCAGAGGAGAAGGAATGGAGGGAAAGTACAAGTGAGCCAGTTAAACAATCCTACATCACCCAAACAGTAATATATTACTTCTACCTCCCTCATGTTTCTCATTGCCCCACTAACCCACCACGTTTTTCCATTCTTTGGACACTGACAATTTGCCACTCCCAAAGCAGGATACCGGGTACCCCACCCGAATCCAATGAACATACCCTGACCTCTCTCTAAAGTGAGCCGTATTCAAGATGGACAAAAACTTCTTCCCTGAAATGCCACCTTTCAGTGTAAGAGTAAAGTTGATCCACTAACTCTGACCTCTTCTAGGGGACAGAGTAAGAATGAGCCCAGTATCAGGGCTATTCTTAGCTGCTGTTTCACGGGATCAGGTCTGTGTCAACAGCTGAAGGACGATCCCTCCACCCAGGTACCCTTTAAGCCAAACTCCTCCTCACCTCCAATTCCAAGCACCTTACGGGGTAACCCACACTCCAACTGGGACCCTAGCCCTAGGGGAAGGGGTGAGATCAGCGAGCATTAGTGGGGAGAGTTCTATGTAGCAGGTGGAGGCTAGGATAGAAGTCAGAGATGAAAGTTCACCCCTCTCCGGTCACGGGACGAAAACAAGGAGAAAGGGGAAGCCTGGCATACACGCATACACACACACACACACACACACACACACACACACACACACACACTCTCTCTCTCTCTCTCTCTCTCTCTCTCTCTCTCTCTCTCTCTCTCTCTCTCTCTCTCTCCTGGGAACACCCTGTGCAGGGCTCCCCAAAACTTCCCTGGGAGCTAAGCGCTCCAGCTAGCAGCCTAAGGGAATGGCTGCAGAAGGCAAGGGATTCCGGGATCAACTTGGCCAGATGCACCTGCCCCAGGACCTCCTGCCGGATACCTTCTCCATCCCTGCACCAGCCGGGCGAGGAAAGCAAGGGTCAGGTTGCCTCTATTTTCTTTCTCTCTGCTCCTCCTCCTTCTGACTCCCTTTCCAGGGACGGAGCACGAAGCTCTAAAAAGACCGCCGGGCTCACCCTAACCACGGAGCCTTGGTCAGAGCAAGGTCCAAAGCCGGGGTCCCTCACTCTCAGGCTGGTGCGCTCCCCCAGGTGACCCGCGCGACCTTTTCACATATCCCGAGGTGTTCCCTCCCAGGATCCTCCCACCGCGCTCGAGGTGGCAGAGGACTCCTGAAGCTCCTGGGGCGCCAGAGTCCGCGAGTGGGGGACGAGCCCTTTCCCCTGCGCCCCCAGTGCCCGGGACTGTGAGCGCCCGCGGTGACTCATCCTCCCCCTTTCCGGTGAGGCAGAAACAAGGGAAGAAAATAAATGCAACTTTCCAAAGAAAACTCTGGCGCGGGAGGTTGCAACAGGAGCGAGCGTGCAACCGGCTAGCGCCAGTCCCCAGGGAGGAGCCCCTCCGCCCCCCCACGGCCCGGCCTGGAGAGTCTGGCACCCGGGGTGCCTCCTAGCTCTCCACTAAGGGGGACCGGAGAGCGGGGGCGCCCAGCGCTCCCCGCGATCCACCCCTCAGTGCACAGCATGTAGCCGGACTACAGGGCGGGCGCCTGCAAACCCGGCTGCCTCACTCCAGCTCCCCCGCCGGGCGGCCGAGCGGGGCAGCCCCCCGTCCCGCGGGGAACGGAGCACGCGCCTCCGCGGGAGTCTGGGGCGTTCGTCTCTACTCCCCCTCCGGCCCGGGGACCCTCTCCCCGGAGAGAGCGCGAGGCGCATTCCTACCTGGCCGTGGCGCGCGGCTGTCACCCCGGGCCCCGCGCGGCGCGTGCAGAACTGCCCCCCTCCCCACCCCCCCCACGCGCGCCAGCCGGCGGCTTTTAAATCTCCAGGTTACACTGCGGGCGGAGGGAGCATGCGCGCTGCGGCCGCGGAAAGGCGGGGCGGGGCGAGGCGAGAGGCGGGGAAAGGTGTAGGGAGGGGGCTCAGAGTGGGTGGGTGGGGCTGCTTCGGGGAGAAGGGGGGCGGGGGCTGAAGAAAAGGGAAAGGTCCGGGCTGTTGCATCTGTAGCAGCTTGTGGCATGACCCCGCGGTAACTCGGGGCCTTGAGCCCCCGCGCTGCGCCCAGCACTACCCTATACTTAACCTGAACAGCGCGTCTGCACACCCACTCGCCTCCCAGCCTCCCCAAAACACCCAGACGGGAGGCCTGCTCTCCGCTTCCCCTCCGCCCAGGTGTGCTGCTCCCATCCGCCACCCTGGTCCTTCTGTCCGACCTAAGCCCATGCCCTTCCAGGCAAGTGGGCTTGGACCCTATTTTGAAAGGTCCCAAGAGGAGACTTCACATCCTTCCCGGGTTACTCATCCCATTGTTTACTGCCCTCCCCAGCAGAGAGGCTTCCCTTCTGTCTAGCCCAAATCGATCTTTCTGTACAGAAAGTCCAATCCGCTCCTTTCCCGGCCTAACTAGAGACTGTAAAAACAGGAAGAAGAAAAAAAAGACTGGTTGCTTGTACAAACTCCCCCATTTCTCAGAAATTGAGCAAGGTCCCAACAGGTAGGTGTTTCACAAAACCGGGAATCGGGCACCCAAAGCCAGATCCTGAGATGGGGGTGTGTCGAGGGGGTAGCAGCTGTGTCATTTTTCCTCCAGGGAGTTTCAGATCAGAGGGAAACACAATCTCCTTAGAGCCCTCAGGAGGTCGATTTGAATATGATGAAAACTAGTCCTTCAGAGTCTTGAGAAGGGGAGGGAGAAGGGAGTAGCTAAAGGCAGAGTGTCTCATGAGTGAAAAGTTCCCAAACTGTACATGTTCTTTGAACCAGAGAACCCACTTCTGGGCATATTCCCCAGGGAAATTAAAAAAAAAATGTCCCCACCATGGATACCAAAATATTAGCAGCAGAATTTTTTTTGTGTGATGAATGGAGTGGATACCCATTGATCAGGGAAGAGTTAATCAAATAGTAGCATATGAATATACTGGGATATTATTGTGCCCAAAGAAATAATAAATATGAAGATTCAAGGAAACAAAGGAAGACTATGAACTGACACAAATTGACTTAGTTGCTCAATCAGTTAACATTTATTAGAGGCCTACTATGTGTGGGGCACCTAAGGACTGGGAAAACACAAAAAAAAGGGGGGGGGGAAAGCCCCTGCCCTCAAAGAGCTTAGGATCTAATGGGAGAGACATGCAAACAAATAAATTCAAAGCATGCTATACACAGGGTAGATAGAAAATAATTAACAGAGGGAAAGAAAGCACTGCAATTAAGAGGGGCTGGGAAAGGGTTTCTATAAAATAGGGGACTTAAAGAAAGCCAGGAAAGTCAGTAGGGTATTAAGTTGAATAAGGGAGAGCATTCCAGGTAGGCATGAGGGAGAGCCAGAGAAAATACCCTGAGCTGAGAGATGGAAACCTGTGGGTCAGGGAGTAATGTATAAGAAGACTGGAAAGGTGCAGGCAGCTAGTTGGCGCAGTGGATAAAGCACCACCCCTGGATTCAGGAGGACCAGAGTTCAAGTCCCACCTCAGACACTTGACACTTACTATATGTGTGACCCTGGGCAAGTCACTTAACCCTCATTGCCCGGGAAAAACAAACAAAACAAAGAAGACTGTAAAAGGGCATTTTGTATTTGCTCCTGGAGACTATAGGAAGCTACTGCAGTTTATCGACTAGGAGAGTGACATGAACTTTAGGAAAATCACTTTAGTGAGTGAGTGGAGGATGGATTGGAATGGGGAAAGACTGGAGGCAGATGGACACACCAGTAGGCTATTGCAATAGTCCACACATGGAGTGATAAGGACTTACAAGAAGATGGTACCAGTGTCAGAGGAGAGAAGGGGGTATATAGGAGAGGTGTTGAAGCTGTAAAATTGACAGGCACTAATAACAATGGACTTGGGAGGTGAGAGACAGTGAGGAGTCCAAGATAACTCCTGGGTTGTGAGCCTAAAAGATGGGAGGTTGGTATTTCCTTCTACAGGAATAAGGAAGGCGGGCAAGGGGCAGAGTTTAGAGGGAAAGAGAACGAGTTCAGTTTTAGACATGTTGAATCTACGATGTGGATTTTAGGACCGATGTCGTAAAGGCAGCTGGAGATGGGAGGATGGAGGTCAGCAGAGAGGCTAGGGCAGGCTATGTAGATTTGAGAAGCATCAACAGAGAGAATAACTCAATTCATGGGAAGAGAAAGAGGGCCCAGGTCTGAACCCAAAGGGACACCTATAGTTAGAAGGCATGACCTGCATGAGGATCTAGAACCAAAAGAACAACCGACATGATGGCTATAATACTGTGAATGACTATACGGAGACAAAGGTGAACTGTGCCCAATCTTTGCCCCAGAAGAGATGAAAAAAAAACAAAAACCCCACAACCTTCTTCCTTACAGCAGAGAGGTGGGTGTCAGAGAATGTGGCTCATGTTGTTAGACAAAGTCATTGTATTAGTTATTTTTGCTGAGCTGTTTTTCTTTCTTACAAAGAATAGCTTATTGAGTGGGCATAGAGGAAATGATTGTGATATAAAAACAGAAGCCACCAATAAAGCCTACAAAAAATAGTCAGAGAGGTTGGTTTCTGATACTCTATAAGAATTCAAAAATCGGAGAGGAACTTGAATAATCTAATCCAACCACCTCATTTTCAGTTGAGGAGATAGAGGCACAGAGATTTGAGGCGATTCCTGCCCCCTCACCAAGGGCACAGAGGGATGAAGTAAGGTGGCAAATGTTGGGCTTTTACCTCATGTCCTCTGACTCCAAATCCAGTTCC
The DNA here is from genome assembly GCF_019393635.1 of Dromiciops gliroides. Taxonomy (NCBI): domain Eukaryota; kingdom Metazoa; phylum Chordata; class Mammalia; order Microbiotheria; family Microbiotheriidae; genus Dromiciops; species Dromiciops gliroides. The sequence goes on from NC_057864.1 coordinate 104,744,255, forward strand.
TTTTAAGAAAGTGGTCCAACATTAAATTTCAAAGTTTTTGTACAAACAGAAGCAACGCATCCAAAATTAGAAGGGAGGCAGAAAACTGGGAAACAATTTTTATAGCCAGTACTTCTGATAAAGGCCTCATTTCTAAAATATATCAAGAACTAAATCAAATTTATAAGAATTCAAGTCATTCCCCAATTGAGAAATGGTCAAAGGATATGAACAGGCAGTTTTCTGATGAAGAAATTAAAGCTATCTATTGCCATATGAAAAAAAAATGCTCTGAATCACTATTAATTAGAGAAATGCAAATTAAAACAACTCTGAGGTACCACCTGACACCTATCAGATTGGCTAATATGACAAAAAACGAAAATAATAAATGTTGGAGAAGCTGTGAAAAAATTGGAACACTAATGCATTGTTGGTGGAGTTGTGAACTGATCCAACCATTCTGGTTAGCAATTTGGAATTAGGCCCAAAGGGCTATAAAGCTGTGCATACCCTTTGACCCAACAATACCATTATTGGGTCTTTTTCCCAAAGAGATACTAAAAAAGGGGAAAGGACCCACATGTACAAAAATATTTGTAGCTGCTCTTTTTGTGGTGGCAAAGAATTGGAAATTGAGGGACTGCCCATCAATTGGGGAATGGCTGAACAAGTTGTGGTATAGTAATGTAATGGAATTCTATTGTGCTGTAAGAAACGATGAGCATGTGGATTTCAGAGAAACCTGGAAGGACATGCATGAACTGATGATGAGTGAGATGAGCAGAACCAGGAGAACATTATACACAGTATCATCAACATTATGTGTTGATCAACTGTGATGGACCTGATTCTTCTCAGTGGTGCCATGGTCCAAGACAGTTCCAGGGGACTCATGATGGAGAATGCTCTCCAAATCCAGGGGAAAAAAAAGAGATGTGGAATATGGATTCAGATTGAACCATATTATTTCTTTTATTTTTGGTGGTGTTGTCTTTCTTTTTTGAGGATTTTCCTTTTTTGCTCTGATTCTTCTCTTATGACATGACTAATGGGGAAATATGTTTAATGTTGTTGTACACATATAACCTGTATCAGATTACTTGCTGTCTTGAGGAGGGGGGGAGGGAGAAAAATTTGAAACTAGAAATCTTATAAAAACAAATGTTGAAAACTATCTCTACATGTAACTAGAAAATAATAAAATACTTTTATAATTTAAAAAAAAATCCATCATGGAGGTACAAGCTAATATCTTTTGTTCTGGACCAAGTCTGATGATTAGAAATACGTAACATTCAGTTTTGTGGGGATTTTATGCGTTCATTCCATTTACATTATTATATTCATTGTGTATATGGTTTTCCTGTTTCTGTTTGCTCCACTTTACATTAGTTCATATTTTCCCATGCTTGTCTATACTCTTTATATTCATAATTTCTTTATTTAAAAAATTAAAATATTTTTTAAAAAAAGAAAGTGGTCCATAGTGTGGAATTAAGAGGAAAGACAGGCTAGAAAAGGAAAGAAGAAAGAAAAACAAAGAGAAAGACAAGGAAAGGGTAGGAGGAATAGGAGAAGTGAGAGAGAAATTAGGGAGAAAGTGTGAGTGAAAAGTGGAGAAGGGTTAGAGAAAACTCAGGACTCAATGAATGACTTTAGGAACCACAAAACGAATCCAGCTTGAAAACTGCATGAGAATAGAGGAGGAGACCAGAGTGGCCTCTTGGCATTCCTCTGGATTGGGACACACCTGCTTGTTCTGGTAGAAAGATGGGGAAGATAGAGATTGGAGCCCTGTGCCCTTGGGCCAGCTTCTTTCCCATCAAAGGAAAAGGGGGCAGGAAGCAGGAGACAGGGGAACTTTTAGCTGAAAAGTTACAGAAAAGGGGGAAAGGAGTGACTGAGGAAGAAACCTGAGGCTGGACCTTTGAAGAAGAGTCATTTTTCCCCAGCAGAGCTCCTTGGAAAATTTGAGAAGAGATAGGGACTCCTTGTCAGACAGAAAGACCAAACCCCAGAGAAGTGCTCTATTTCTCAGTACCTATAGGAAAACCTTACCCTTTTCTCCTTCATTTAGCAATGGCCTGAAGACCCTGACTCACAACTTGGCCTCTTGAGGAAATGAAGTCCAACTTCCTTAATCCCATGTCTCACAAGAGGCCCAAAGGAGGGCACCCGAGGTGATAAAAAGCAGATGAAGAAATCTGAGGATGTTTGGCTTGGAGAAGAAAAGACTGGAAAAGAGGGGGCATGATAGCTGTCTTCAGGAAGGGCTGACTCTCATATGCCAGAGGGCTTCAGTGTGTTCTGTTTGGCCCCAGAGAACAGAACCAGGGGCATGGGAAAGAAGTTTCCAAGAGGCTGACAGAGACTTGCTATGAGGAAACACTTCCAAACACAGCTGTCCAGGAGTTGCAGCATAAGCAACATTCTATACCATAATTCCCCACCTCTATGTTGACAGGAGAGAGGTTGCATGTTTTTTTCATCTCTTCTGGGGCAAAGATTGGTCACAATTCACAGTATTTTTTAATAGATTCTATTCCAGCCTTTTATTCATTCATTCATTTACTTTATTTATTCAGTTTATTTACTTGCTCATTCATTTGTTTATTTTTTATTTATTTGTTAATTTATTAATTTAGCTATACATCTATTCATCTATTTATTCATGTATTCATTCATCCAGGCATTCATTTATCTACCTATCTATTGATTTATTCATTCATCCATTCATTTATTTATTTATCTATTTATTTATTTGCTTGCCTGACCATTTATTTATTTATTTATTTTATTTGTCTAATTTTTTTTTTTGGCAGGGCAATGAGGGTTAAGTGACTTGCCCAGGGTCACAAAGATAGTAAAGTGTCACGTGTCTGAGGTTGGATTTGAATTCAGGTCCTCCTGAATCCAGGGCCGGTGCTTTATCCACTGCACCACCTACCTGCCCCCACACATGTACAGTATTATAGTCATTGTGTCTGTTGTTTTCTTGATTCTGCTTAGTGCCCCTTCTCTGCCTCCTTTGCTGGATCCTCATCCAGGTCATACCTTGTAGCTGGAGGTGTCCTTCTGGGTTCTGTGCTGGGCCCTCTTCTTTCTGTATTCATTTAGCGATGTTATCAGCTCCCATGGATTGGGTTATTGTCTCTATGTTGATAATTCCCAAACCTACATATCCTGCCCTAACTGCTCTGCTGACCTCCAATCTCACATCTACAGATGCCCAAAACTGAACTCTGCCCCCTTCCTACCTTCCTGAGTACAGCAGAGGGCAACACTACCCTCCTCTTGGTCCAGGGAGTCTGAGAAATGGACTACCTTGGGAAGCAGCGGGTTCCCCCTCATAGAGGTCTTCAGGCAGAATTTGGATGACCGTTTTTCTGCATGTTAGAGTGGAGATTCCTTCTCTTGTATGGTTTTAATTCCCTTCCAGTTCTAATATTCTGTGTTTCCACGATCTGCCCAGCGTTTTATAAATGTCCAAACCCGAGACCCGGAGGAATAGGATGTGACTCACCCAAGGTCACACAGGTGAAAGTCAACCAAACCACTGGAAAGTTACAGACAGTGAACTCAGGTCTTCTGACTCCAGATCTTTCCACATCTTTTCACTCCATCAAGCTGCCTCCTGTTTTCCTGAAAAAAAATGTGAAATTAGGGTGTTATGTTTCTACTTCCAGTTCTGATTTTTCCAGACATGATTACAATCAGGTCTTCCTGTCTCCCAGCTCCCAGAATGAGGAAAAAGGAGCTATTATGGTAGGAGAGCGCAAGGGTTTCCCACAGGTCCTAGGAAATATGTCACTCTGTCTCAGGGTAGAGCACTTCTTTGGGGTTCGGTCTTTCTGTCTGACAAGGAGTCCCCATCTCTTCCCAATTTTCCCAGTGAGCTCTGCTGGGGACAAATGACTCTTCTTCAAAGGTCCAGCCTCAGGCCTCAGGTTTATCATCTCACCAGCAGCACCTGTGGAATCATAAAGCAGAGTCTGTGAGGGACCTCTGGTCATGTAATTTTAATAGCATTTATAGCTAGCATTTATATAGCCCCTACTATTCACCAGACACTGTGCCGAGGGTTTTACAAATACTCATTTGATCTGCACAACAGCCATGGGACCTAGGTGCTGTTATGGTCTTCATTTTTTGCAGTGAGGAAACCAAGGCAGACAAAGGTCAAGTGATTTGCCCAGGGTGACACTGCTAGTGTCTCAGGCTGGATTTGAACTCAGGCTTTTCTGACCTCAGGTCAGAAAAACAGAAAGTTCTCTATGTACTATGGTACCATCTAGCCCATAGCTCAAATAATAATTCACATTTGTATAGTGTGCTTCATTTCTTACAAAGTGTATTCCCTTGGGGGCAGGTAGGTGGCGCAGTGGATAAAGCACTGGCCCTGGATTCAGGAGGACCTGAGTTCAAATCAGACCTCAGACACTTGACACTAGCTGTGTGACCCTAGGCAAATCACTTAACCCTCATTGCCCCCCACAAAAAAACCACAACAAAAACACACAAACCAAAGTGTGTTCCCACTGTGGGCATGTTGAATTTGTCGTGAAATAATGCTGAGTTCTAATTCTGGCTTGGACACTTGTATGACTTTTGGGTAAGTCATTTAAACCTCTCTAGGGGCTTCAGTTTTCTTATCTGCAAAATGAATGTGTTGGATTAGAAAATCCCTTTAGAGATCCCTTCTATCTCTAGATTTAAGAATTTATAAACTTGGCAATGCCATTTCAACCAGTCCCCCTTTTACAGATGAGAAAACTGAGGCCATGAAATGAAGTGGCTTGCTCATGGTCACACAATCAGTAAATTACAAAGCTGGGACTAAACAAGAAAGATAGTAATGGTGCAGGGCAAGGAATAACACAGCTAGGATTCAAATCCAGTTTTTCTGCCTCTCATGCAACCTCTCAGGAATCTAAAAATAAAAAGTCTGCTTTTCTTCCTTCCTTCCTTCCTTCCTTCCTTCCTTCCTTCCTTCCTTCCTTCCTTCCTTCCTTCCTTCCTTCCTTCCTTCCTTCTTTCCTTCCTTCCTTTCTTCCTTTTTTCCTTCCTTCCTCCTTTTCCTTCCTTTCCTTCCCCTTCCTTTCTATTTTTCTCTCTCTTTCTCCCATCCTTCCTTCCTTCCTTTTCTGCCAGGATGGGCTGGGAAGTATGCAGAGAGCCTTGATTCTCAGTACCGTGAGCCAGAATGCCATATAACTTTGGTCAAGTAACATAACCTCAGTGGGCCTATTTTTCACTAGGTAACCTATAGCATACTACCAAGTTTTTCCTACAGAAATCTACACACACACACACCCAATCCGCCTCCTGCCACTTCCCATTTCTAGGAAATGGGGGGGGGTGATATGAGAAGCCAAACTGTCCCAGGGGAACTGCTAATAGGCTAGATTCTGGAGTAACCAAAGATGGTTTGAGAGATGCATTAGTAGCTTCAACTCCACCCCTATCCCCTTCCCATTGTCCTTGGCCCTGCACTGAACAGCCAGCCTTATTCCTTGGAGAGGAACTGCCCAGCTGGGGCTGGCTGTCCTCGGAGGAAGCTAGGAAACCATACACTGACCCTGGGGCTCCCTGTGCCAGTCCTTATCCACCCCTGTTATCTCCGTTTTCCAAGGGCTGACCATCTGCTGTGAGGTCCCTTCACAGACTCAAGACCAAGATTCACTCCACTGTTCTTCCAGCCCTGAGGACTCTCAATAGATCTAATTAGGGCCCTTACCATTCACCAGGAAGTTTAAGAAACGGGAGAGGGGAAGAAGAAAGGACAAAGGAAAATAGGACATAGGAGGAAAGAGAAATGATTGCTTAAGGGGCACCCCTGCGTGCATGGGAATCCCTCTTATCAAAAGGGGGAGGAATGAGTATATGTGTGTGTGTGGGGGGGGGAGATACAGAAGAAAAGAATTCCTGCAGATTCTCTTTATCCCAGTCACCAAGAGTTGGAGTCTAAGAATTTGTCTAATTTCTGTGACCTTTCATTTTACATGTGAGCTAACAAAGCCAGAGGAGTGACTGAGGCAGAGGATGGACACCCAGCTCTGACCATGTTCCTTCCTCAGCTATTTTGGGTTTGGAGATCTGGGTGGCATTCGCACTCCTTTAAAATGTCTCCCCCCGTCCCTGGGGCAGGGTGTCCTTCTCCCTCAGATTTCATCTAGCACTTCAACACTTCTCCCATGCACTTATCATATGTGAGCTTTTGGCAGAGTCTTGCAGGAACCCAAGAATCCACGCACATTTTAGGGTCTTTGCTCATTCTCGTTCCTCGCTGCCAACCAGGAAACCTGGGATAGTGCATGCTCGATACTTTCCAGTATGCTGAGAATAATTCCTCATTTGCAAATGGGCAGTTCACAATATTTCAGAAGAAAGTCTTATTAATAGGAAGGAAATGGAACAGAGTAACCATTAGTCCTAAAATTGTATTTAAATTCTCATCATCACCTTGCTGAATATGAGATCCTCTTGCAGGCTCACTCCATTCCTGGGCCCTGTCTTGGGATAATGTTTACTGCCATTAGAAGAAGGGACTGTACAAGCCAATCTCCTCTCCTCTCCAACTTCCTACTGTTCTTCATGTAGTGAAAAAGGAACGGGGCAGCTAGATGGCTCAGTGGATAAAGCACTGGCCCTGGAGTCAGGAGGACCTGAGTTCAAATCCGGCCTCAGACACTTGACACTTACTAGCTGTGTGACCCTGGGCAAGTCACTTAACCCCCATTGCCCCGAAAAAAAAAAAAAGTTAATGAAAAAGGAACTAGATTTGGACCATAATGACCTGAATTTGGATCCTGTTTGTGCTGCTTTGTATGACTACGTAATCCATTTCTCTTCTCTGGGCTGCCATTTCCTCATCTGGAAGAAGGAATTGGCCTTTGAGGTATTTTTTTTTTAAGTGAGGCAATTGGAGTTAAGTGACTTGCCCAGGGTCATACAGCTAGTAAGTGTCAAGTGTCTGAGCCCGGATTTGAACTCAGGTACTCCTGACTCCAGGGCCGGTGCTCTATCCACTGCGCCATCTAGCTGCCCTGAGGTATTTTTTTTTTTTAATTTTCAGTTCCAAAGTCTCTCCCTCCCTCCACCACCTTCCGTGTCCTTTCAGAAGGCAAGAAAGGTGATATCCATCACTGAAGTCATGCAGAACGTATTTCCACATTAGCCATATTTCAAAAGAAAAGAAAACCTTGGACCCCTTGATTCATAGACATATGTAGTCATTCATAGTCATAGCATGGTATAAGGTCTCATGCTAATTCTGAAAAGCAATTTGGAATGATACTCCAAAAGGGGCTAAACTATACATACTCTTTCACTTAGTAATACCACTATGAGGTTATCAAAGAAAGAGGAAAAGGGTACATACTAAAACAATTCCTAGAAGTTCTTTTTGTTTTAACCAAGAACTAGAAAGTAATGAATGGTAGAAGTTATATCCTAACCCCTGCCCCTATGCAAGTTAGTCTAGTACATTCCTTCTATTCTAGAAATTAAGACTATCCTTGAGTCTGGTTGATTTAAGAACTAGAGGGTTGTTATCACTTCCTAATTATCTGAACACAAAGCAGCCATGAGGGACTCTGAAGGAGCTCTGATTCTTGGTTGGTGGAAAACAATGGGAAACACAGGCAAGGGAACTTGCCTTAGCTGAATCAACTTGAGATGTCCTCGGTGGCTATTCCTGTTGAATAGATTTCTGTTCTGGCTATGAAAATCTCTTGTTAACTGATGAGTGATCAAGCAGTGTTCCATTTTGTTCCAATATAGAACTTAAAACTACTTGCATCAGACCCAGCCCAGAACACAAAGGGTTGCTCATCAACTGGGGAGTGGTCAACAAATTATGGTTTGTAAATGTAAACATATATTATTGCACCACAAAAAAATAACAAAATCCAGGAAAAGTTGAATGAACTGATGCAGAGTGAAATCAGCAGAACCAAGAGAACAATTTATACAAATTAGTTACTGCCTAACATTATAAAAGAGGTCAGTTTTGAAAAATTCAGGAATGGGGTCAACTGGATGGCGCAGTGGATAAAGTACCAGCCCTGGAGGACCTAAGTTCAAATCCGACCTTAGATACTTGACACTTACTAGCTGTGTGACCCTGGGCAAGTCACTTAACCCTCATTGCCCCGAAAAAAAAAAGAAAAGAAAAAATAAAATTTTAGAATGATAAATGTGACAACTGCAGATTCAGAGGACTGATGATGAAGTATGCTGCCTACCTCCTGACGGAGAGGTGAAGGACTCAAGATGTAGAATGAGACCTATAGTTTGGGACATAGTCAGTGAAGAAATTTGTTTTGCTTAGGGTTTTGTTTCCTTTTCTTTAAATTCTTTTGGAGTGGGAGAAGGAGAGAGGGAAAGGGAGAATATCAAGGGTTGCAAAAAAGGAAAGGGAAAAGCATTGAAGCATTTTTAAAAAGAAATTCACACAATCAGGTAGAAGGAAATTCCAAAGGAGACATAGACAAATAGGATATATTCTAAAGTCACATGTTGAATTTATTATATACATGATCAAGGCTCACGCCTATTTTCACAAGCCTTTCCTCATCGGTAGAGAATAATTTCTCAGTGTTCCTGACCTAAATGAGGGGCAAAGTTTATGAGAGCTTGGGAGAGGAGAGATCCTATTCTCTGGCTTCCATCTTCTCTTCAGTGAGAGAAATACTCCTGGAAGAAGCGACATTTAGAAGAGCCGTTTAGAGGAGCCTCGGTATTTCCAACTTATCACACAAGGGAAGACTTTGGAGAATTTCATCTTGAGTAAAATTGAGCTCTCTGTCTCTCTGTTTCTTTCTGTCTCTCTCTTCCTCCCTCTCCCTCTATTTTGTCTTTCCCCCGTTCCTTCCCTCTTCCCTTCTGTCTCCTCCTCTCCCTCTTTCTCTCTCCTTTTCTCTCCTCTCTCCCTCTTCCTCTCACCCTTTCTTCCCCCCTTTATCTTTTCCCCTCTCCCTTTCTTTCTCTCCCCTTCTTTCTTTTCAATTCAGCAGAGATATCTCACTCCCAGTGGGAGAGTTCATTTACTCTGTATTATCTGATATATTCTAATGTGTATAACTTCTCTGATTTCTGTTTGCTTTGGACTTGGATAAAAGGGTTTATTTGCAAGTCACTGTGTGTCTTTGTGTGGCATCTGGGGAGAAAAGAGTAAAGTCTTTGGTTATATCGCTTGGGTTATTCCTTCCTTCAAAAGGGATAAATCAGGAAAGTGACTTGAACTTAAAAATGATTTCTCCTAGACTAGCACTATTTAGGTTGGGCAGATCTAATTCTAGCCCATATCAGGGTTAGGATTCTGACCTTTCTGAGGAGAGCAAAGCAGTCAGGTTGGAACAACAATCTTCTGCTCCCCTCTTGGCAGGAATCAAAGTCTCCTTTGCAGAACAGTGGGCTGAGGACACTCTAGAGATATCTGTTCACACTTCTGTGCAAGCTATATCTAGACAGACTCAAACACATGATTTACATGGACAACAAACAGACACACACCTTATATATTCTTAAATGAAAAAGTAAGCTGAATGTAATAGAGGTTGGCAACTTCATGCAGGATCATCTTTTTCTACTTTGTATACAAAAATGTTAATTCTATTTGGTATTTGTTAAATTCAGAATAAAATATTTTCAAGTTTCTTAGGCTTGTAAGATATCAAGTTCTTTTGTTGCTCAACTGTTTTAGTCATGTCTGACCCTTGGTAACCCCATTCGGAGTTTTCTTGGCAAAGATACTGGAATGATTTTCCATTTCCTTCTCCAGCTCATTTTACAGATGAGGAAACTGAGGCAAACCAGGGTTAAGCAACTTGCCCACGATCACACAACTAGCAAGTATCTGAAGTGAATTTGAACTCAGGTCCTCCTGACTCCAGGACCAACCCTCTATTCACTGTGCCACCTAGTTGCCCCCAAGTTTTCTAGTCTTTTGATGCCATTTTCCAGTGTAAAATGAAGGCAAAACCTCCAGAGCCCTCCTTTTTTTCTCTAGGGTCACCACTGTATTCTTTTTTTTGTTTGTTTGTTTAGGCAATGGGGGTTAAGTGACTTGCCCATGGTCACACAGCTAGTAAGTGTCAAGTGTCTGAGGCCGGATTTGAACTCAGGTACTCCTGAATCGAGGGCCGGTGCTTTAACCACTGCGCCATCTAGCTGCCCCCCACCACGGTATTCTTTTCTCCAGCTCTCCCTTCTTTCCCTTCATCGGTTACTATTCCCATCTACTTCCAGGAACAACTTCAAAAGAGAGCACCTTTCAGGGACAGCTAGGTGGCACAGTGGATAAAGCACCAGCCCTGGATTCAGGAGGACCTGAGTTCAAATTTGACCTCAGACACTTGACACTTACTAGCTCTGTGACCTTGGGCAAGTCACTTAACCCTCATTGCCCCACAAGAAAAAAAAAAGAGAGCACCTTTCATTTAGGGTGAGAGGTAAAGGAATAAAGGTCTCAGGTCCTACTACAAGCAAAACAGGATATCTTAGCTATCTTATCCACCTACTTTACTGTAACCTCCTCCAGGGCAGGGACTGTGCTCATCCCATTTTTTGGAGGAGAAAGCTGAGGCCCAAGGAGAGTTGGCTGTAATTCTAGTACAGTCACCCCATCCAGAAAGGAGAAATTTTTTTATTTTTTTTATGTATAAGGTATTTTATTTTTTCCGTTACATGTAAAGATAGTTCTCAACTTTTGTTTATACTAGCTTTACAATTTCAGATTTTTCTCCCTCCCTCCCCCCTCCCCTAGACAGCAGGTAATCTGATATAGGTTATATCTATATATCTCTATACATATACATATAGATATAGATATATACACACATATATATACACATAATAACATTAATCCTATTTCTGCATTAATCCTGTTACAAGAGAAAAAATCAGAGCAGTGATGCAAAACCTCAAAATAGAAAAAAAAAACAACAGCACCCAAAACAAAAGAAATAATATGGTTCAATCAGCATCTATACTCCACAGTTCTTTCTTTCTTTTTTTTTCTTGGATTTGGAGATCCTCTTCTATCATGAGTTCCCTGGAACTCTTCTGTACCATTGCATTGGTGAGAAGAATATAGTCCATCACAGTAGGTCAACACTCAATGTTGATGATACTGTGTACAATGTTCTTCTGGTTCTGCTCATCTCACTCATCATCAGGTCACGTAAGACCCTCCAGGTTTCTCTGAACTCTTCCTGCTCATCATTTCTTACAGCACAATAGTATTCCATTGTATTCATATACCACAACTTGTCCAGCCATTCCCCAATGGATGGGCACCCCCTCAACTTCCAATTCCTTGCTACCAGGTAAAGAGCAGCTATAAATATTTTTGTACATGTGGGTCCCTTTCCCCCTTCCATGATTTCTTTGGGCAAAAGACCTAAAAGTGGAATTGCTGGGTCAAAGGGTATGCACAGCTTTATTGCCCTTTGGGCATAATTCCAAATTGCTCTCCAGAATGGTTGGATCAGCTCACAGCTCCACCAACAATGCATTAGTGTTCCAATTTTCCCACAGCCTCTCCAACATTTATTATCTTCCTTTTTTGTCATTTTAGCCAATCTGATAGGTGTCAGGTGGTACCTCAGAGTTGTTTTAATTTGCATCTCTCTAATCATTAGAGATTTGGAGCATTTTTTCATATGGGAATAGATAGCTTTGGTTTCTTCATCAGAAAACTGCCTGTTCATATCCTCAGAAAGGAGAAATTTTAAAAGAAAACAATCAATGGACTCACGTGTGCTACTTCCTGCTAGAGACTTTACTTCCTCCTTGACAATGGAAAACAAAACCAGTTCCCTTTTTAAAAGGGAACTGGTTTTTGCAGTTAAAGATCTTCCTGAAGTCCCCTATCCCCAGCTCCAGGAGGGGCAAGAAACTGTCCTCAAGGCAGAAAGATTTAGCAGATTAGGAAGAAGCTCAACAAAAGGTGGAGCCAACCCTTCTCATGCAAGCTATAATTTTGTAAGACAGAAGACTGCTTTAAACAACAATTGAGTTCAATGAATCAGTCAACATGCATTTATTAAAGCACTTACAATGGGCCAGTCACTGCACTAAATGCTGGAGACACAAAGACAAAAACAGGCCTGCCCTCAAGGAGTTCACATTCTAATGGGAAGAGAAACATGAAAATAATTAGGTACGAAAATAATAATATAAGCTCTAAGGATTCTTATCTCAACTCCCATTCTCGCAGACCAGTCTTTAGGGCCACCTATGAGAATTCAGGGTTCTTTCTTTAATGCCATCAGCTTGAGTCCAAATCAGTGTGCTTCCTCCCAAGATTATCCATTGAGAATCATTTTCAGGGGACAGCAAGGTGGTGCAGTGGATAAAACATTGGCCCTGGATTCAGGAGAACCTGGGTTCAAATCCAGCCTCAGACACTTGACATTAGCTGTGTGACCCTGGGCAAGTCACTTAACCCTCATTGCCCCACCAAAAAAAAAAGGAGATCATGAAGGGGATTGTTTCAGGAAAACCTAGGAGAACCTGTAAGAACAGAGTGAAGTGAGCAGAACTAGAAGAAAAATTTACTTTTTTTTTAAAAAGGGATAATGTTTTATTTTTCCCTATTATATAGAAAAATGATTTTAACATTCGTTTTTTTTTTAAATTAAGTCACACATTCTCTCCCTTCCATCGCTCTCCCAACTTGAGACAGTAAGCAATTTAATATAGGTTACACATGTGCAATCATGCAAAGCTGATTTCTATATTGGTTGTGTTATGAAAGAAAACACAGACAAAAAAACCTCAGAAAAAGGATATAAAAAAATAGTCTGTTCTGCTTTCATACTTTATCAGTTCTTTCTCTGCAGGTGGATAGCATTTTTCATCATGAGTCCTTGGGAATCGTCTTGGATCATTGTATTGCTGAGAATATCTAAGTCATTCCCAGATGATCATTGATATTACTGTTTCTATGTACAACATTCTAGGAGAATGGTTTACACAATGATAGCAATATTGTAAAGATAATCACCTGTGAAAGGCTTAGTAACTGATCAATATAATGATTTATAGTTCCAAAGGACTTATGTTGAAAAACGTTGTCCGTGAGGGGCAGCTAGGTGGCGCAGTGGATAGAGCACCGGCCCTGGATTCAGGAGTACCTGAGTTCAAATTCGGCCTCAGACACTTAACACTTACTAGCTGTGTGACCCTGGGAAAGTCACTTAACCCCAATTGCCTCACTAAAAAAAAAAAAGAAAGAAAGAAAGAAAAACATTGTCCACCTTCAGATGGAGAATCATTGATTCAGAGTGTAAACTGAACCATTCTCTCTCTCTCTCTCTCTCTCTCTCTCTCTCTCTCTCTCTCTCTCTCTCTCTCTCTCTCTCTCTCTCTCCTCTCTCTCCCCCCATGGCTAATGTGAATGTAGGTTTTACATGGATTCATATGTATAATGGATGTTGTAATTCTTGCCTCCTCAGTGAAAGGGGAGGAGGAGAAGAGACAGAGGAAATTTGGAAACGAAAGTAAAATTAAATTTAAAAAAGAAAGGAATATCTACAACTAAAGTTGTAAAGCCAGAACAGTGAATTGATTTAGAAAATTCCCCCGAATGTCTATGGCAGAGTCCAGGGGAAAGTTAGTTAAAGCTTAAACATCACATAAAGTAACCCATAGCTCCTGATTGCTGAAGAAGTTCCCCTTTGATAAAATGTCATTTCTTTGTTGGGCTCCTTTGTGGAGCTGTGAAACCATGTCCATTCTGTCCTTGGCTCCCAATATAGATAATGTTGTAAAGTGATCTGGGCATGGGGCTCAGACATCAGTGGTAAAATGAGAAGTCCAAAATCCACCAGACCCTGGGAAGCTCAAAAAGTCATATTGCCAAAAAAGAAAGAGGGGAAGGTAAGGGGCAGAGACCTAGGTTAAAGCCAGAACCAAGGTTTCTCTTACTCTCTTCCTCCCTCTCACTCAGAAAGAGGGAAGGAAGGAAGGAAGGAAAGCAAAGAAAGAAGGCAGTTCTTCCTCAGGGCCATAAAGTCAAGTTTACTCCAATTTCTGTAAATCCCTGATACCTACTAACTCAAAGGAACCAGAGAAAACTACAGAATGCCTCAGCCAATTGAATCAGGCTTCCTTTCTGGTTCATTTCACTTTACCAAATGGCTTTCAAAGACTTTTCACACTTAGTCTTCTTTTTGATTGACTGAGCATATTATCACTTACTTTAGGTGGTATCCACAGAGTAGATAAAAGGTAATTCCAGATGGGAAGGCACTAGCTGCCTGGAGGACTGGGAAAGGCCTCCTCCAGATGATGAGATTTGAGCTGAGTGGTAGAGGAAAACAGTGAAGCTAAGAGGCAGAGGAAGGGAGGGAGAGCAATCCACGCATGGGAGACAACTGTTGCAAAATGAGAGAGGCGCTGTCATATTTGAGGAACCACAAGTAGGCTTTGGTACATGCAGAGAGTTATGACTTGGAAATTGGGATTTATATTTGCTCCTAGGGAGTCACTGGAGTTTATTCCATAGAGGGATGATACGGGCAGACCAATGCACTAGGAAAATCATTTTAGCAACTGAGTCAATAAGGACAAATTGCAGACCTGAGGCAGAGAAACCAGTTAGAAAGCTAATGCAACAGGCAAATTGAGAGGTGATGAAAGTCAATGCCAGGGTGGTGGCTTTGTGAGCCAAGAGAAAGGCACACACATATACAGGAGATGTTGTGAAGGTAGTCATGGTATAAGTGAGGTGAATGAGAATGAAGAATTGAGGATGACAGCAGAGTTCAAGAATGTGATCCAGGAAAAGCTGGGAAGAGGGGAAAGGCTGTGAGGAAAAGATAAAGAGCTATGTTTTGGGACATATTGAGTTTGATAGGCTCACAGGAATCAGATTTGAAATATCCTCAAAGTGGTTGGTGAGACAAGACTGGAGCTCAGGAGACAAGGGAAGCTGCACATCCTCTTCACTGAGATGATCATTGAATCCGTGGGATGAGATAATGAAATGAGATAGCCTGGAGGGAGAAGAAGAGGACCCAGGACAGAGTCTTAGGGGACAATCACAGTTAGGAGGTGTGACATAGATGAAAATCTAACAGAAGAGACTAAGAAGAAGCAGTCTCATTGAATAGGAAGAGTACCAAGAAAAAGCAGTGTTACAAAATCCTGAAGAAGAGGGAGAAAAGAGGAAGAGAAATTAATCAACAGCGTCCAAATGCTAAAAGGAGGTCAAGAAGGATTGGATTTGAGGAAAAGGCTATTGGATTGGACATTTGAAAACTATTGGTACCTTTAGATAGGGCAATCTCAGTTGGATGATGAAAGGGGAAGTCAGTTTGCAGAGGATTTAGGTGGGAGTAAGGAGATGTAGAAGCATTAAGTGTAGACAGTTTTCTCAAGCAGTTTAGCCAAGAAGGGGAGGAGAAATATATGATAATGGCTTTCAAGGATGGTAGGTTCAAGTGAGGATTTTTTAAAGATGGAGGAGACATAAGCATGTTTGTATGCAGTAGGGAAAGAGAGAAATTGAAGATTAGTGAGAGTGGGGATGATTGAGGGAGTGATCTGTTGAAGAAAACAGGATGGGATAGACTCAAAGGTGAATGAAGAGGGATTCGCCTTAGTAAGGAGAAGGCCACTTTTTCATGTGATACAGAAGAAGATATCTGAGAGAGATGAAATGAGGAGGGAAGAGGACAGAACTCTTGACAAATGGCCTTTGTTTTTTTTTCAGTGAAGTATGGGTTGAGGCCCTATGTAGAGAGAGCAAAAATGCCATTGGAGACTTGAGGAAAGAAGAGAAGGTTTAAAACAGCAGTCACAGATAGTGGAATAGTAAGTCAATTAAGGAGTAGTTGAATGATTGCCTTCCTTTGGTGAAGGCCCATGTGAGATTAAGTAAAGTAATGGATGTACATCAGTCCATCACCTCAGTCAAAATGAGACCTGGGAGGGAATACTTGGGAATTTAGAAAGGCCAAGGTCACCCACTATACCCCAAGCCATCACCAGTCGTCTTGACCTATGTTTTGCCACTGGACTTCTATGACTCTGGAGGAGAGAGTGAAGTTGACGATTTGCTCAGCTCTGCCTCACTTAAATCCAATTCATGCTCAAGTCAAGACATCACCCTCATGATGTCATTGGTCCTGTTCAAGAAGGAAGGACAAGCAACAACAACCTCTCTATGAGAGAATGGGTAGCATTCTTCATCACTTCCTGAAAGAGAAGTGATGGGCTAACATGAAGAATGAGACACACATTTTGGACAGGGTCAACATGGGAACTTCTTTTGGTAGGCCACACATTTGTTACAAGGATTTTGTTTTTCTTCCCCCATCCCCACCCTAAATGGCACACGTACACCCAGGGGAGGAGAACTGGGAAGGAGGAAAAAAAGCTTTATAATTGAAAAATATTTCCTATTTAGAAAATAAAGAATTAAGGGATGGGGGCAGCTAAGTGGTGCAATAGACACAGCATTAGCTGTGGAGTCAGGAGGATCTGAATTCAAATTCTTCCTAAGACACTTACTAGCCATATGATCCTAGTCGAGTCATTTAACCCTCATTGCTTCTCACCCCCCCTCCACCCTGCCCCCCGACAAGAACCAAGAGATGGCAGGAATGGAGACCCCAGAGAGATTAGGAGTCTTAAGGAAGATGCACTAATAAGTTAATAGTTCATAGTTATAGAACGCTAAGATTTACACACATTTATTAAGCATCAACAATGTTAAGTGCAAGCCACTGGATTCAAAGATGAAAAATGACACGGTTCCTGTCTTCAAAGAGATTACAGTCTAGTTAGCAGCGAAGATACGTACACCAATAAGAATGACATAAGATGAATGCGACAGAGGCAAAGGTGGGATCTGAATACAGTGCTGTTAGAAATTTGAAGTAAGAGAGGTCACTTTTCCTCTGGGGGATGGGGGCAGGGAGTTTATATCTTGAAGCAGAAAAAGTTTGTTAATAACAAAGCTGGGAATGGGGAGAAGTCCATTCTAGGCTTCTATAACAGTGTATGAAAACAAAACAAAACAAACCAAAACAAAAAACCAGGGTATGCAAAGGCAGAGAGGCAGGAGATGGAAGAGTAACACTGAGAAATATGGTAATATATATTTGACTTGTACCTGAAACCTTCCATATGTGTTTTCTCTAGTGGTGTGCTAGTAAATATTTAACAACTGGCTCTCTAGAAATAAAATCTACACAGAAAACACTTCTGAATTTAATTTGCATCATTAACATTTTTCCTATCGCTTTCTTAAGTCTAAACAATCAACAAAATAAGAAATCAAGACCTAATTAGTAGCATTTGCATATTTCTGAGGTGTAAATGCTCACGCTGAAAATGTAACAAAGATGGCTCCAGCTGTTGCCAGCGCACCCCTGGTTGTCTCCCTCATTAGAATGGGAGCTCCTTGGAAGCAAAGTTTTTAGTCTCGATTTTCCATTTGTATCCTCAGTGTTCTGCACATAGAAAGCACTTAATTCATGCTCCATCCATCCATTCGATCATACATACATTCATATTTCACCTTGGCTGTAAAGTCGAGGGCATGGAGGGGACATTGAAAGAAGTCTGGAAAGCTGGTCAGAGCTAGCTCACTGGGGAGTTTAATACCAGGCTAAGGTGGGCAGTAAGGAACCATAGCAAGTTTTTGAGTAAAGGAGTCGGGATTGTAGCTAGGAATTAGGCAAATGATCTCTGGAAACCATGTGGTAGTAGACTGAGGGTAGGGCAGACATTGGAAACAGGAAACCCAGCTGGCAATCCTTGTTTTCTGAGGCTGGGGCTGGGTCCTCTGGTTCCCATATTTATGGAGTTATCAACAATGTGTTTATGTGTGGATTGGGCGATGGAGTAGGGCACAGGGAGGGAGTCCATAGATGGAGCCCGGGACACTGTACTCCAAACTTCCCCATGAAATGGAATCAGTGATGAAAGGAATGGAAGTATTGAGGTTAGACATCCAGAGAAAGTTTTCAAGAGACCAGGGCTTGTGGAACAGTGGGATGAGTTCTAAGAAACTCTTTCCCTTCAGGATTTTATGATTCACCATACAGTCCAGGAATTTTAGGGATGGTCAGTAAGTTAATAAGCATTTATTAAGTGCTTACTATATACTGGGCACTGTAGTAAGTGCTACGAGTACAAAAAGAGGCATAAGACGATCCCTGTCTTCAAGGAGCTAGTAAACAGACACCCCCCCCCCAGGTTACATCTCCCTTTCCTTCCTCAATGGATTCGGTACTTGGCTCATAATTTCTCTCTCCTCCCCAACTCCTGCCCTCTCCCTATGAGTCTTCCACACTCATATTGACTCTCCCTTAAACTCCCCAACTACTCAGTTCCTCTACCTACTCACTTCCCATGAGGTACTCCTCCACCCCACCTCAGTCACACACAAAGATAGTCACACTCTTGATCTTGCCATCACTCAAATTTACCACCTCCATGTTCAGGAATTCTGAAGTCCCTTTATCCAACTATAATCCATTGGCTTTTCACCTCTCCCTTTACAAAACCCTAGATTTTATGCACATCATAATCTCCAATCCTTTGACCCCTCAATTCTCCCCCTGACCATCTCCCCTGCACTAGGTACTCCTTCCTCTTTTCCCACTTGACCTCTTTTGGTGAACCAAGACTTTCCTGTCTTTCTTTAAGTCCCAAGTAAAATTCCATCTTTTACAGGAAGCCTTTCCCGGACCTCTTTAATTCTAGTGCCTTCCTTCCCTCTGCTAATTATTTCCTGTTTATCCTGTAGATAGTTGCTCCATATATATTGGTTTGCGTGTTGTCTCCCCCATTAGATTTTAAGCTCCTGGCGGGCAGGAAGTGTCTTTTCACTTTTTTTGTATCCCCAGTACTTCTCACCGTGCCTGACACATAGTAGGGGTTTAATAAATATTTATTGATTGGTTGAAGGAGCTCACAATCTGATATGCTTTGCAGACTTTAAAGTGCTGTAGATTAGTATGTTCTTGTAAACATAACAGCGATCAGTATGTCCCTGTAAATGTAACATATACCCAAGTTGGGTTTGGGGCTGCCTGAAGGCTTGGGATATATCTCAGAGACTTGGGAAAGATGAAGTGCAGCAGCACAATAAGGAAGCATCTGGGAAAGCGTCTTCTCCCCACAGTGTGGGGAATTAAAATTAGACTCGGTGAGAGATAGCCAGAAAGGACACACACATGCCCTGTCAGGATACTCCTGGGTCATAGATCAACATCTGGAAGAAAACTCAGATGCCATCTGGTCCAAGCCCTTCACTTTACTTATGAGGACACACAGTCTCCCCTTCTAAGTTTTCTTAAATTCTGGTCCTTCTTCAACAAAGGGCTTTGCTCATGACAACCCTATGAAGTAGGCAGTGCGAATGTCATAGTTCACCATGTAACATACAAAGAAACCAAGGCTTTGAGAGAGATGATGTGGTAATGTGTCGAAGTCACTACCCCACCTGGGGTCTTTTGACTGCAAGTCGGTATGGGTGCTCCAACATTACCTTAAAGGTCATCTTGTCGAGAATGGCAAACTTGTACCTGGGAGTGATGAAACTGGGGATGGGTATAGTGATCTGGTGCCACAAATGTTTCTAGTGTGCCTGCTATTTATATTTGTTTATTGTATGCTAAACTCTCTGTGTGGTGGTAGGCTGGAATGAATCTTTGTAGAGGAACAGAACAAAGTCTTTGAAGACCTTGTGGAGTTTACAGCAGAATTCTATATCCTCAGAGAGATAAGGGAACCCAGGGGTCATCTGATTCAACCTATACCAGAAAAGGAATTTGCTCTAGGGGGAAGGAAGAAGGAAACACATATTTATTTAGCATTGCTTTATGTCTGGCACTATCCCAAGGGCTTTACGATGATCATCTCATTTCATCTCTTTTTTTGTTGTTTTGTTTTGTTTTTTGGTGAGGCAATTGGGGTTAAGTGACTTGCCCAGGGTCACACAGCTAGTAAGTGTTAAGTGTCTGAGGCCGGATTTGAACTAAGGTCCTCCTGAATCCAGGGCCAGTGCTCTATCCACTGTACCACCTTAGCTGCCCCATCTCGTTTCATCTTCACCACAGCCCTGGGGGATTGTGCTATCATTATCCCCATTTTACAGTTGAGGAAATTGAAGCAGACAAAAGTTAAGTGACTGGTGCAGGGTCACACTAATGAGTAGTAACTCAGGTCTTCCAGGCTCACCCAGTGTTCTATCCATTGGACTACCAAGCTGCCTCTCCAACTCTTTTGACAAGGCCTGTGCTAGAAGACGTCAACTTGGGCAGAATCCACTTACTCTTTTGGTAGTCACGATTTGGGAAACTATTAGGGCTTTTTAACATGTGATCCATGAACTTGTTTTTAAAAAAGGTTTTAATATCTGTGTTTCAATATAGTTGGTTTTCTCTATAATCTAATGTATTTTGTCTTGTGCATTTAAAAATATTGTTCTGCGGGGCAGCTAGGTGGCGCAGTGGATAAAGCACCAGCCCTGGATTCAGGAGGACCTGAGTTCAAATCCAGCCTCAGACACTTGACACTTACTAGCTGTGTGACCCTGGGCAAGTCACTTAACCCCCATTGCCCCGCAAAAAAAAAAAATTGTTCTGAGAAAGGGTCTGTAGGCTCCATCAGACCCCCCACCCCACCCCTAGGGCCTGATCTCCCTTAATTCTTTCTAGGCCCTTCCCTCTGTTGATTACTTCCAATTTATCCTGGATGGTGCTTCTTTGTCTTTGTGCTGTCTCCATCATTAAACAGCAAATTTTTTGAGAGTTGGGATGTCTTTAGCTTTTCTTTGTATTTCCAGAGCTCAGCACAATACCTGGCACATAGTAGGCATTCAATAACTGTTTATTGAGTGACTCACTCATTGATATGACACAAGAAAAGGGTTAAGAACCCTTTGTAATGTTTTTTTTTCTTTTATTCAGGCCCAAATAGGCCTCTTGGTAAACTGTCCTGGTTCAGCCTTGTAGGGTCAAGTATAGGACTTCTTTGAAGGTACCAACCTACAAATCAGAATGTTCGTACAGAAGGGCAAAAGGCCGTGTACCCAGTGAAGGAAAAAACTATGGGAGCTGAAAGCCCAGCTTTTCTTCACTCTTGCAACTACCACTCGTCATTGCTTCTCTCCTTCCTCTTGCTTGTGCCCAGGGCCGGCTGTGCTATCTGCTTCCTCCTCAGGCAGGCAGACCAGCAGGCAGATAGTAGTGGTCTGCCCAGCCTGTTTGCATTCATCAAAACAGCAGCATCAAGGCATATTTCTTATACTCCGACTCTAAAAATAACCAGGCAACCAAAGAGGCCTGGAGTCAGGAAGGTTCCTTTTTCTGAGTTCAAATCCAGCCTCAGACTCTTACTAGCTGTGTGAACCCTGTTTGCCTCAGTTTTCTCATCTATCAAATGAGTTGGAGAAGAAAATGGCGAACCACTCAGGGATCTTTGCCAAGAAAACCCAAGGAGTCAGACACAACTGAAAACCGACAAAAATGCACAATTTGGTAACACTTCGGACATTTGGGCCGAATTGCTTTCCAGAATGGTGGATCTAGCTCCACCAATAGGGTACTAGGGTACCTTCCAACATTTGTCTTTTTCTTCTGATGTCATCTTTTTTCCCCTTATGTCATCTTTGCCACTCTGATATGTGTGAAGTAAAACCTCAAAGTTGCTTTAATTTACATTTCTCTAATTTTTAGTGATTTAGAGCATCTTTTCATATGATTTTGATAATCTGGTCTTCTCTTAAACCATACCATTTTTTTGCAGGGCAATGAAGGTTAAGTGACTTGCCCAGGGTCACACAGCTAGCAGGTGTCAAGTGTTTGAGGCCGGATTTGAACTCAGGTCCTCCTGAATCCAGGGCCAGTGCCCTATCCACTGAGCCACCTAGCTGCCCCCGAATTTGGTCTTCTCTTTAAGGGATAGTTCTTCAAATACTTGAAGCCAAGTATCATGACCCCTGCAAATCTTCTCTTCTCCAGAAAGAGCATCTTCAGTTCCTTCAACCAATCCTGGTTGTCCTCCTCTGGACCTTTCTCAGCTCCACAATGTCCTCCATAAGACGTGGTGCCCAGAACTGAACACAGTGAGCCAGTCATGATCTGACCAGGGCAGAGTATTCTCAGTTCTCTAGAACTAGATGCTGTGTTGTTGTTGATGTGGTCTAAAGTTGTTTTAGCTTTCTTAGCTGCCAAATCCTTCTGTTGGCCCACATTGAGCTTGTGGCCCACTTAAACAATCCAGGCCTTTTTTTAGATAGACCACCGTCCCTTCATACCCTGTATTTGTGAGATTGATTTTATGAACCAAAGTGTAAAACTTTACATTTACCCCTATTGAATTTCATTTTATTAGTCAGTCTAACATCCTAGTCTGGTGAGATAGTTTTGAAATTTGACTCTCTAATCTGGTGCTCTCTCTCTCTCTCTAATTTATGTCATCTGCAAATGGAACAAGCATGCCATCTATGGTTTTATCTTAGTTATTGATCAGCATGGGGGGGGCAGCTAGGTGGTGCAGTGGATAAAGTACTAGCCCTGGATTCGGGAGGACCTGAGATCAAATCAGACCTCAGACACTTGACACTTACTAGCCGTGTGACCCTGGGCAAGTCACTTAACCCTCATTGCCCCGAAAAAATTAATTAATCAATCATTGATCAGCATGTTCAGCAACATGGGAGGAAGCACAGATTTTTTGGGGCACTCCACTGGAGACTTCCTTCCAAGTTGACATTGTACCATCAGTGATTACTCTTTTGTTGTTGTTGTTGTTGTTTGTGGGGCAATGAGGGTTTAAGTGACTTGCCCAGGGTCACACAGCTAGTGTCAAGTGTCTGAGGCTGGATTTGAACTGAGGTCTTCCTGAATCCAGGGCTTTATCAACTGTGCCACCTAGCTGCCTCCCAGTGATTACTCTTGTATGTTCCTTCTGTTTTGCCTTTTTGTGATCCGCAGTGGCTTGCTGGCCCATAGTAGGCACTTAATAAATGCTCTCTAAATCACATTGCATTAGTTCAAGTTTGGCCGTTCAGCCAGAGCTGATTCCACCCCAGTTTACTCTTACTTAGTAGTCCATATCTCTCTATCTTGTCCATGAGAATAGCATGGCAGGCTGGGGGTGGGGGTGGGGGTAGGGGAGTTTGTCACAATCTCTGCTTAAAAATAGATAGGCTGGGGGGCGGCTATTTGGCGCAGTGGATAAAGCACCAGCCCTGGATTCAGGAGGACCTGAGTTCAAATCCGGCCTCAGACACTTGACACTTACAAGCTGTGTGACCCTGGGCAAGTCACTTAACCCCCATTGCCCCACAAAAAAAAAAAAAAAATAGATAGGCTGTATCTACAGCAATGGTGTCAAACTCAAACAGTAACCAGGGCGACTAAACTCTTCCTAAGGATCCCTGAAAGCTGCATGTTGACTTAGTTTTAAAATGTTGTTATCTGGGTTTTATCATCTTTTTATTTATTTTGTTAAATATTTCCCAATTACATTTTCATTTGGTTTGCCTGCACTCAGAGGGTTTTGTGGCCTCAGTGTTAGACGCAGGCCTCTGTTCTATAGCATCTCCCTGGCCTATAGGGAAATGACTATCTCTTATTAATGAAGAATCTTCATTGTAGTTAGCTTGGTAAAGAAGTTACAAGGGGGCAGCTATTGGCGAAGTGGATAAATCACCAGCCCTGGATTCAGGAGGACCTGAGCTGTGTGACCCTGGACAAGTCATTTAACCCTCATTGCCCGCCCCCCCCCAAAAGTAAAGAAGTTATAGCCCAATGGCTTCCTTGTGGATTCACATCTATTTGCATCCACCACAAGAGACAGCCTGGGGCTCTTTATTCAACCATCATTAGCTTAATCGGAGTGCTCATTTTTCCAATTTCCATCTTCCCTTTTTTTTAGGGACAGCCTCGATTCCCAGCAGGGACTTTTGGCCAGATAATTCCCGAGTCTTCGAATCTAGGTAGTCACCAGGGTCCCTGGATTCCCTTAGACCAGACAGCAGCTACTGAGAAGATAAATGAGTGGGTGTTTGGGGAATAGCTGCAACAGAATTAACTTCGTGACCTGAATGCTGAATTCTGAACCTCACCCTTCCCCTCCATCCCTGTGGTTGTCCCAAGAAGCTAGATCTCCAGATATCCAGAAGGATTTGAGATGTTCAAGATGAACCACCATAAGGTGATGACCTTCAGGATAGAAAAAGAGAAGGTCAGCTGATGTAAAGATAGAGGTCATGGAGAGAGCCCTAGGATCCATGCTCTGCACCTGTCTCCTGGAAGGAATACTCTTACTGTTACCGGCTCTCCCAGTATTTTAATCACTAATGAGAGGATTACTCCACTAAGCCTTTCTCCATTGCCTCACCGGGTCATGAAAGGAACTCTGGGTCACTAATGGAACCCAGGCTTTGGCAAATCCAACAAAACTGGAAAGACTTTGAGGTCCTCAATGAGCTATTGATCTGTCCTCTGAGGACCCGTCTAGGTAAGCACTCCGAGGCTCATCACCAGAAGGTTGGTTAACAGGACGGGAGTATTTTTTGTCCACAGCAACTCATGTCACTGGAGGGATGAAAAACACATGGATGAAATTAGACCAAAACATTAGGGGAAAAAGCAAAAGATAATTACAGCAGGAATAATGGTAGCCATTTCTAGAGTGGGGGAGGGGGAGAAGAAAAAAGAACTTGTTAGCGATTACCCAAACTGATAACTGGAAGAAACTTGTACTACCTCATTTTTGGAGAGAATTTAAGGAAAATATTGATTCCTGGCTATCTGGGGATAGGAAAGGAGTTGCCTGAAGACAAGGGAATAGGCAAAATACCCTCTGGAGGAATTTCAAATCAACAGTTATTTATTGAATGCCTAAGATGTCTCAGGGCTACAGGGGGAGATGAGATGGAGATGATGATTCAGTCGGGTATCTGACCTCAACCTGAAGAACACAATTTGCCTGCTCCCCAAATGAGTCCTAGGGCAAAGATGTTCCCTTCCATCTGCATATAAACTGTGGAGAGAAAGGTGCTAAAGAGTGAGAGGGAAGGTGCCCTAATGCTAGTTAAAAGGGTTATAAAGCCATTCTCACGGTCTTGATGCAAGGGGTGAAGTAATTATCAAGTGAATAATTAGTATGTGGATTGTGGGCTAACCTTTCCCTGGAGCGGGGCAGCCTTTTTGCACAATCCACACTCAAGTCCTTAATGGAGGAAGCAGGTACTGACTGGAGAGTGGGGTAAGAGGTTCAGAGCCTGCTTGTCTGGGTCAGAGGCACTAGGTCACTGTAGGCTCTGGAGCTCACGTGAGGAATAGTAGGAACTAGCAGGAGGGCCCTTGTGCCTTCTCTCTGATTCTAGAAGAAGAGCAGACACCCTCCTCCCTTACATAGAAGACTGAAGACTGACCAGGGAGTTAGAAACAAGATTCATCCAGGCGCCATAGACAAAGGTGGTCACTCTCTTTTTAAGTCCTTTCCCTGAGGGCAGTAGCTCCCAGTTTCTGTTTTTAGCTCCTGCCTACCCCTTCCTTGCAGGCTGACTGGCAGTTCTTACTTTCGCTCTTTAGCTCCAACTTTCTTCATCTTTCTCTTTTATAGCACAAACTTCACTGCCCCTCTCCCTTAAGTTACTTCGCCTCCCACCCCAGCTTTCCCACATACATTTTTCCTTCTTTCCTCTCTTTGATAGCCACGTTTATGGACCCTCCCAAGTCCCCAAGATCCCTCTCTAGAGGCAACCAGTTGTCTAGAGTGGGACCTGGGATCCAAAAGAAATAGTGAATGTCACCTTGGACACTTAAGCAGGTGTGTAAGTAATCCTGGGCAAACCACTTCATTTCCCTGCATGCATCAGTTTCCTCATCCAGAATGTGAGGGGTTGGAATAGAGGCCTCTCTAATGGTGCCTTCTAGCTCTGAACCTATGCTCCTATGATCTCTTTTCTTTAACCCCAATCTGTTGGGGGTTTTTTTTGTTGTTGTTGTTTGTTTTTTGTTTTTTTTAGTGAGGCAATTGGGGTTAAGTGACTTGCCCAGGGTCACACAGCTAGTAAGTGTTAAGTGTCTGAGGCCGGATTTGAACTCAGGTACTCCTGACTCCAGGGCCGGTGCTCTATCCACTGCGCCACCTAGCTGCCCCAACCCCAATCTGTTTTATGCTTCAGCCCTCCCACTAGGTTTGAACCAAGGCCAAAACAAGGCTCTCCAGATTGCAGAATGGCAAGGAATTTTAGCCATGAGGATTAATCATCTGCCCTGGCCCTTTGGATCACTTCTTTCAAATCTAGAATTAATTAATCTCTGTCTTCCCATGGAAGCCTTGAATGAGTCTTCCCATTGCAAAGATGGGGAAACCAAGCCCCATTGAGTGACTTGTCCAAGATCATAGATGAAAGAAGTAGAGCCAGAGCCTAGAAAAGAGCCCAAGAAACCCTAGTTTCTGACGTCTAGAAATTACAGATAGGGGGCAGCTAGGTGGTGCATTAGATAAAGTACCAACCTTGGATTCAGGAGGACCTGAATTCAAATCTGGCCTCAGACACTTGACACGTGCTAGATTTGTGACCTTGGGCAAGTCACTTAACCCTCATTCCCCCCCCCCGCCCCCCGACAATCTTTAAAAAAATGAACTTAGAAATTACAGATAGCAAAGTTGGCCTACAATGCTTTATGATTTGCTATCACGAACGATTTGCCTGTATCATATCTTCATCACCCTCATGTGC
This sequence comes from Dromiciops gliroides, assembly GCF_019393635.1. NCBI lineage: Eukaryota > Metazoa > Chordata > Mammalia > Microbiotheria > Microbiotheriidae > Dromiciops > Dromiciops gliroides. Next base: position 104,770,968 of record NC_057864.1, read on the forward strand.
TTAACCTGATATATACACTTGATAGGGGCCCAGATCTTCCTACCACACAGCCTCAGCAGTTAGATGGGAGATAATAGTTCTGCCTCCTACCAGCTCTTCACTTTTCTTGGACCACCAAGACTAATTAATCTTAACTGAAACCTAGAGGGATTGTGGGGGAAAGGAGGGAAACCTGGACAAATTGATGATGTCCCATTTGGTAAAGGGGCAAGGGCTATTATTAGGTTCCCCAGAAGGACTAAGTGTTGAGGCCTAATGGAAATAAATCAATCAATAAACATTTATTAAACACTTATGGGGTGGGGGGGGCAGTGGATAGAACATTGGGCTTGGAATCAGGAAGACCTGATCAGGTTCAAATCCAACTTCGGAAACTTCCTAGCTCTGTGACCTTGGGTAAGTCTCTTAACCTCTGTATGCCATTAGAGAAGGTAATGGCAAATCACTCCGGTATTTTTGCCAAGAGAAATCCATGGACTGATGTCCACAGAGTCATGAAGAGTTGGACACGACTGAAACGAACAAACAGCAACAACAACAAGCACCTACTATGTACTGAGCTAAACACAAAGATAGAACTACAAAGAATGAACCAATCTTCACTTGTAGGGAACGGGGAGAAGACGAGTACATATAAAAATATGTACAGCATAAACATAAAATGAATAACTAAAGTATTCTTCAGTCCGAGTTCACAGTGAATCAGAAGAGTCACAGACTCTTCAAGCCGGAAAGATCATAGATTTCCTTTAGTACAACTCCATCATATTAAGGATAAGGAAGATGAGGCCCAGATGGTCTCAGTGATGTGGCTGAGGTCTCACAGCTGGCCAGTGGCAGCCACACCGATCCAGCATCTTCTGACTCAACCAAGACACCAGGCTATCCTGTCCTCCCGGCTTCAGCCCCAGCTAGGATACTTACTGTGTGACTTCAGGCAAGACCTTGGAGTCTAGCAAGATTCTCCTCTGCCACAGAGCTGGCAAACAGAAAGGAAAGATTATTGACAATTACAGGGGGCCCAGAATGGAAGAGATCCCCTTCAGAAAGAGTCAATCTCGGGGCAGCTAGGTGGTGCAGTGGATAGAGCACTGGCCCTGGAGTCAGGAAGACCCGAGTTCAAATGTGACCTCAGACACTTGACACTTAGTAGCTGTGTGACCCTGGGCAAGTCACTTAACCCCCATTGCCACACACACAGAGGAAAAGGAAAAAAAAGAGTCAATCCTGCTCCCCAGAGGTCTTTGAGGAAAGACCGTTTATTGGGTCGGCCATAGGTGGGGTTCTTGGTGAGGTTGGGTTTGCACGGTGCTTTTGCTTTTTTTGAAACTGAGGCACAAAGAAAGGAAGGTGACGAGTAGGCTTTGATCGAAGACAGAGGAAGCAGGCAAGTGCCAGATTCAGATTCCGATCCTGGGTTCAGATTAAAGCTCGGCTGCTTTAGGCATTCGGCCCAAGTTTCCTCAGCTACAAAATAAGGGGGTTAGATCAAATGACCTCCAGGAGTCCCTCCAAGTTTTCATCTATGGGACTATGAAAGGAATTTGTGCCTAAGGAGGCAGTAGGAATGAACGTAAACAAAGAAACTTAGGTCTACTGGGACAGGGGAGCAGATACAGTATGCAGACAGACCACAGAACATCTACAAAGCACAGTGTCTGGCACATAATAGGCATGAAATAAATGGTTGTGGATTTGATCCAATGTAATTTTGAGAGAGCGGGAGCACTAACAGCCCCACGAGATGGCCCCTAAGCTATGCTGTGCATTTCTTTGATTCCTTCTCGGGAGCCATGTCTCCCGGGGCATGGGGAAAGGGTGGTGGCAGGGAGGGAGATGGTGGTGGCGGTGGTGGCAGGGACAGGAAGGGAGGTGTTGACAGGATGGGGAGGGAGATGGTGGTGGTGGCAGTGACGAGAAGGGTGGTGGTGGTAGTCTCATGCCTGAAGTGGGGAAGGTCCTCCCCAAGGCCACCCAGCACAGAAGGTGTCCGGAGCTAACTTTGGAACTCCTCGCCCGAGGGAGAGCCAGGAGAGGGGGTGCTCTCCGAGATGATTACAAGCTCCCCCGAGAGCCTTGTCATTAACAGCAGACTTCATTCTCCTCCCACTGGCTCCTAGCCCTCTTGACAAACTGCCTTTCAGAAAAAGCCACCGAAGCATACGCCAAACACCTCTCTCTCTCTCTCTCTCTCTCTCTCTCTCTCTCTCTCTCTCTCTCTCTCTCTCTCTCTCTCTCTCTCTCTCTCTCTCTCTCTCTCTCTCTCTCTCTCTCTCTCTCTCTCTCTCTCTCTCCCCCCCCACCACATTGTATAGCCCACGAGCATGATATAAAGATGACGGCCCTTCCTTCGGTCATCTCCACCTCCCCAAACGTGGAAGAAAATCTCATAGGCCGAATCACGATTCCCTAAGGGAAATTCAAGCTCGGACCATAGCGAAAGTGGAGGGGTCCACGTAGGGGCACCTCCCCTGGCACTACCCTTGTTTCTGCTTCCAGAGGTATGGGAAGTGGGCATGGCAGCTCCAGTTCGATGCGGGGTTTTGAATGCCTCTGGCTGCTCTCCTAGCTCAGCTCAGGAAGCAGCTGGCGTGCTGTTTGACCTTGGAGAAGGCCCTCACCATTCTGGAATGAAAAGACCGCTGAGGGGTTGCTCTCCCCCACAGAGATCCTTCTCAGAGTCCTTGGACTAGAAAAGACCTACAAGGTCATTTCATTCATCCCCCTGCCTTCAAAGACTTTGTCCTGGATTGAACTCTGACATCAGGTTGTTTTGTTTTGAGAGAAGTGCCGTTGCCTGTTTCCCTCCCCACCAGAACTCCCTGTGACTCAGCGGCCTTGAATGTAAAAGCCAATCAAGGCTGATTCAAGGAGAAGAGGTGAGATGAATGTGTCTTGCAGTCTTTCTTCTCTTCCTGGCTATTCCTGTTGATTTTAGAAAGAAGTTGCTGCTGATTCTCTTCCTCCTTGCCCCACCCCGCCAACATACCCACCTCCACTTCAGCTGAGAGACACCATGGTTGATTAACTAGGGTCTGAAAGAAATCAGGCAGACAAAACAAACTGATTGCATTTAGGATCTGAGATCTGTAGTTGGAAAGGAGCTTAGAGGTCACCCAGTTCGGCCAGCCCCTTCATTGTATAGAGGAAGAAACTCAAACTTAGAGAGATTAAGTGACTTGCTCTTCTTGGTCCCACTGGTGAATAGAGCCCATGACTCCAGTTCAGCTCTCCTTCCACAGAACACCCTGGGCCTTTCCGCACCATCCTTCTCAAGGTGTTATTGCTGCAATTAGGGCCCTTGGACCGGCTGCAAGATCTTGGGGAAATCTTGGGGAACAAACAGCAAACTTTATGAATGTAGAGACTGCTTTTCTCTTTGGTCCAGTGACACTGGCCTCCTGGCTGTTTCATGAAAAAGACAGTCCATGTCTTGGTTCACATTTTCATTGGCTGTCTCCCATGTCTGGAATGCTCTCTCTCTGCTCAGACTACTGATCTCCCTGGCTTCTTTTCAGTACCAATATGAGATTCAAAATTGCAACTAAAACCCCATCTTCTACAGGAAGCTTTCCCTAACCCTGTGTGTGTGTGGCAGCTGGGGTTAAGGGACTTGCCCAGGGTCACACAGCTACTAAGTGTCAAGTGTCTGAGGTCAGATTTGAACTCAGGTCCTCCTGAATCCAAGGCCAGTGCTTTATCCACTGTGCCACCTAGCTGCCCCACCCCAACCCCTTTTAATTCCAGTGTTTTCCCTTTAGTAATTATTTGCTATTTAGCCTGTATATAGCTTGTTTTGTATATATTTGTTTGCGTGTTGTCTCCCCCATTATATAGTAAGGGCCTTGAGGGCAGGGACTGTCATCTCTCTCTCTCTCTCTCTCTCTCTCTCTCTCATCCCCAACACCTAGTACAGGGCCTGGCACATAGTAGGGACTTAATACATGTTTATTTTTCAGTGTCCAATACATTACAGACAGTTAATAACAGTTTGTTGAATGAATGATAGAACGAATGAACAAATATCTACACACCTAGGTTGACTCATGAAAGAAATTAACCTTCCCTTCTTGAGTATATTGGGCCACTTTGCCTTTCTCTTTGATCTTAATAATTAGAAAAAAACTTATATAATTATCTTTCTGCCTCAACCCTTTGCTAGTAGAGTCTATGCTCTTTTCCATTATTATACCCCGATACCTAGCAGTGCCTTGATTTGATTAATATGTTTTGTAGAAGGGAATGCCATTCTATTCACCTAGAATTCAGGTTAATAATAGTAACGGACATTATTATTAATATCATCATCACCATTATCAAATCTGTTTTTCTATCTATCCATTCATTCATCCATCCATCATCTATCTATCTATTGCTTTTGGTCAGACCTGTGATTTTACTAGTATGGTGAATCCCACAGAAGAAAATACCCTCTACCAGTTGAGATTTGCACCTACTTTGTAACTTAAGCTCTTAGAGAATTTTCTGAGAAAGTCTTCATTGTCTTAATTTTTGAGCCTTTTATGCTCACAAAGCAAGAATACTTGAGGAAGTAAAGGCGGCTTTTCCACAGTGTACTTATTGGGTCTCTGCTTCCTGCCTGAAAGATTGAATCCACCTATATTTTACCTGTAGACTATTAGTAATTTTGTTTTCCAGAAGTCTAGGTATGGTTGATCGGGATCAAGGTGCTTCTTTGCCTTGTTTTCCTCTTTTTTTGTTTAATTTGAATAAATATAATTTTATTTTATTTTCAGGTTTGAAGTTTCTCCCTCTTCCCTCACCACCCCCTCCACCCTTTTCCCACACTGAAAAAGCACGAAAAACAAAACCTATCATAAACATGTGAAGATGAGGTGGGTAGCATATTTCATCATGAGTCCTTGGGAATCAGGGTTGGTCGTTGTTTTTGTTGCTACACCTTTCAAATTTGATTATCTTTAAACATTGTTGTTATTGTATAAATTGCTCTCCTGGTTCTGCTCATTTTACTTTGCATCAGTTGTTACAAGTCTTCACAGGTTTCTTTTAATCTCTCCCCTTCATCATCTCTTATAGTGCAATAGTATTCCATCACATTCACATACCATCACTTGTTCAGCCATTCCCTAGGTGATGGGTATCCTCCAGTTTCAATTTCACAAAAAGAGTTGCTACATTTTTGTCCATATGGATTCTTTTCCTCTGTCTTTTTAAATTTGGGGGCGTATAGACCTAGTAGTGGTATTGCTGGGTTAAAGGATATGCAGAGTTTCATAGGAAGGTAGAAAGGAAATAAACATTTATTAAGTACCTATTATATGCCAGCCACTGTGCTAAGTGCTTTACACACATGATTTCATTTAATCTTCACAACAACCCTGAGAGGTAGATGACATTATTATCCCCCTTTTCCAGTTGAGGAGACTGAGGCCGCCTGAGACAGTTAAGTGACCTACCCAGAGTCACACAGTAAGTATCTTAGGCCAGATTTAAACTAAGGTCTTCCTGACTCGAGGTCCTGTGCTCTATCCACTGGACCACTTAGCTGCTTTGGCTAGTTTTAGGGGCATAATTCCAAATTGCTTTCCAGATTGCCTGGCACAGCTCCATCAGCAGTACATTGATGTACCCATTTTCCCACAGTACCCCCAGCATTTGTCATTTTCCATTTTTTGCCATCTTTGCCAATCTAATGGGTGTGAGGCAGTATCTCAGAGTTGTTTTCATTTGCATTTATCTAATCATTAGTGATTTAGACCATTTTCCCCATATGTCTATCAATCAATAGTTTAAATTTCTTTTTCTAACTGACTGTTCTTTCCATTGAGCCCTCCAGCTGATTCTTTAAAGATCCATAGCAGGATCAGTCTACAGAGTCTCCACCACACTTAGAATTTGGACAGTGACTCTAGAATAAGGCAGCTCTGAGGCTTCCCCTGCACAGGCTTTAAAGGCCTGTGTCACGATCCCACCATCAGCCAACAGAAGCCCCAGCCAAAGTCCATAGTAGCCCTATTGCCTACAGTTGAATCGTGCCCTGGGAAGGAGGCCAGTACTGTGGTTCTACAAAGGAATTCTACAAAGGCAGACATGGCAGATGAGATAAAATCAAAGGTCTCAGTACTTAGTTGACTTCAATGAGGGAGACCCAGATTGTCCTTCCTTAATTTTAGAGAGAGGCTAGGAAAGCCACATTGGAGCATCTGAAAATGACAGAGGGAACAGGACTGGGTACCTATTATTATGGCTTGGGGGGGGACAGCCACATTACAAGAGTGTGAAGTCAACAATATCTGTTGGCAATGAATACTGTGTGGCTGGCTGCCCCAACAAGAAGGTAGATTTCAGGAAAGGGCTAGACATGTTTCTGAAAGGGAGGGGTGGAAGCAGTAGTCCAAGGGAAGGGAGACACAGAGGATTTCAGCTCCTCAAGCCTCGGTATTTAGGCAACCGGGTGAAGGGCAGGGAAGGAATTTTGCAACAGGCTATTTCCAAGCAGGGTCCTTATTGAAGGACTTGTGATCCTGGGCCCTTTATTGGAAAGGAGAGAAACACTTTACTCTTTAAACCTAGAAATGAGAAAACAAGACTTAGAACACTTGGCCAATAAGGGGTTGAACTGGGTCTCTGGATGAGCAGGAATTCCACTTCCCTGCCTTCTCATGTCTACCTTGGGAGCAAGGATGAATGATGCAGAGTTGTACAGTTATGAGAATCCCAGAATTTCTGAGTTGGAAGGAGCCTCAGAGGCAAGCTAGTCCTAAAACTCAGCCCCTGATCTCAGATTTTCTCCAATTCATCCTGTGTAGATCTTGTTTGTGCACAGTAGTTTGTGTGCTGTCTCTCTCAGTAGACTGTAAGTTCCTTGAGCTCAGAGACTGGCTGTTGTGGTGGTGGTGGTTGTTTTTTGGGGGTTGTTTTTGTCTTTGTATCCCCAGCTCTTAGTATGGTGCTTGACATACAGTAGGTGCTTAATCAATGCTTGCTGACTTGAGTGAACTATAAAATACCCAGCAAGTGCTAATCCAGCTTTTGATAGAGAACATTTATCGAGGGAAGAGCCACTGCCTCCCAACACAGCCCTTTTAGGTACCTCTAATTATTAGGAAGGTTTTCTTGCCACCGAGCCCACATTTTCCACTCGGCAACTTCCACCCAGCACTCCTGGTTTCTGCTGTCTAGTGTCAAACAGATCAAGTCTAATCTCTCCTCCTCCACAAGAAAGCTTTTTGAACATTTTCAAGGGAGTATTATGTCTCCCCGAATTCTACTATTCACTAGGCTAAATGTTCTCATTTCCTTCAGCTAATCCTTTCACCAGCCTTTTCACCCTTCTCTGGAAACTCTCCAGATTATTGTCTCCTCTGAAATGTGGTTCTCAGAGACACACACAATTATCTAGATGTGATCTGACCAGAGCAGAGCACAATGGGACTGTTACCACCCCAGTCCTGGCACGATACTGCTTTTAATGTAGTCTCATTATATTCGCCTTCTTGGCTGCAATGTCCTACTCTTGGTTTTCTAGCCCTCATGCCTCCCTGATCTTGTCCTTGTGAAGTTGACTTTTTAAACCTAAACTTAAGAATTTATATTAATACTTCTCAAATTTAATCATGTTTGAGTCCAGCCGGTAGTCTACTCTGTCATGATTTTTTTTTTGGACCCAATGTCAACCATCATGTTAGCTATTCTTCCTTTCCAGCTTTGTGTCATCAGCAAATTTGATGAATAGGCCACATATGCCTTTATTCGAGTCACCAGCAAAAATGAATCCACAGCATAGCAAGCATAGATCCCTGGGGCATTCCACTTCAGACTGGCCAAGTTTACATTGTACCAAAGATGACTGTCCTTTGGGTCTGAGTATTCCAGTTGCAAATCTATTTAATCATTTAGTGTTTATCTCTTCATCTTTTACATAAAAAGCACACAATCTACTTTAACCTGATTTTAGCAAAACATTTGACAACCTAGAATATTCCTACTAGACCAGTCTAGTAACCCCGTCAAAAATGTAATAGTCCACCATGCTGTCTGTTTGGGATTATTGCTTTCTTTTCCTAAATGTTCAGCATCCCCTTTTTTTGTTTTTGTTTGTTTGTTTGTTTTCGGGACAATAAGGGTTAAGTGATTTGCCCAGGGTCACACAGCTAGTAAGTGTCAGGTGTCTGAGGCTGGATTTGAACTCAGGTCCTTCTGAATTGAGGGCTGGTGCTTTATCCACTGTGCCACCTAGCTGCCCCCCTCAGCATCCCTTTAATAGCCTGCCCTAGAACAAGGATCTGGAACCTCCTTTGTGTCTTGGGTCCTTCTGGCGACTGGTAAAACCCATGGAATTCTTCTAAGAATGTTTTTAAAGAAGGAAGGAGAAAAGGAAGCTTTTGCTAGGCATCTACTATGTGTCAGGCACTGAGCTAAGCACTTTATAAATGTTATCTCACTTGATACTCACAACAACTCTGTGAAGTAGGTAATATTATTATTATTCCAATTTTTTACAGATGAGGAAACCGAGGCAGTCTGAGGCCCAGTGACACAGAGCTAGTGCAAGCCTAAGTTTGAACTCAGGTCCTTCCTGACCCCAGGCCCAACTTATCTGCATAAAATACATAGGATTACAAAACTAATTATATTGAAATGTAGTCAACTATATATATGTATATATGTATGTGTGTGTGTATACACACACACATATTTAAGCTCACAGATCCCAAGTTATAACTCTTTGCTCTAGAATTTTTCAGAGTCAAATGTACTGTTCTACTTGTCTCCATTGCTTCCTTTTTAAAAACTGAGGCATAATAATAACAGGTAGCATTTGTATAGCATTTCAGGGTTGCAAAGCACTTTATATATTCACTTCTGTGGTACCTTTCAGATATTTCCAATAGCAGATCATCAAGGGTACCGATCAGTTCTTGCCAGTTTTCAACAACAGGTGTGGATCTGAGCCTGGTTAACTTGAACGAATTCAGGTCACCAAGTGCTTTCTTAGTAAGTCTCTCCCCTCCCCGCTCCCTTCTCTTGGGTATCTCCCAATTAGCTGTTTTTGTTCTGTCCTTTTAAATTCAACAATCATTCTCATTGGCAGAGAAAAAAAGGCACTGTAAGAGTTGGACAGATAGTACTCTTCTCCACTGTTAATTATCATTGTTCCCAAGCAATGGTCCTAGACTTTCTTTGATCCTCCCCCTTTCCCTAAAAGAGCTTTTTAAAAATCCACCCTTTTTATCCTTATCTTTAGCTTTGCTCACCAATCTCAGCTTGTTCTGGGCTTCAGCAATACATACCTATTTTTTTAAGTTTTATTAGTGCTTTTAATTGTTTTTTACATCACAATCATTTCCAAACATACCTTTCAAAAAGAGCCTTCTTTTGTAACAAAGGAAAATAGTTAAATAAACCCAGCTGACACAGTGAGTTTGCCTGATAGCAAATATAGCATTCCACACCCATATTTTCTCATCTCTCTACTAAATGGAGGGAGGCAATGCCCATCTCTTTTCTGGGACCAGGAGAGGACATTTGACTCAGTTTAAATGTTTTAACTTACATTATCACAGTCTCAGTGCCATATTTTGAAAACCTAAGTTGATTGAAACTTATTTTTATTATTTGAAACATGGCTAATGTTTTGCATGACGTCATAGGTATAATAGGGATTGTATTTCTTGCCTTCTAAATGGGTGGGGGAGGGCAGAGAGGGAAGAGAGAGCAAGAAAATTTAGAACTGAAAAAAAAAATAAATTGATCTATGACTTCACTGTGTATCCATTCATATCTCGCCCTTTCTTCCTCACTGCGATGGTTTCTCTTTCTGCAGAATTTTATCTTTGGGAGCTTCCCATCTGCTACCTTCTCCAGTGGAATTTTAGGTCATGGGATCCTAACTATACTTTCACTGGACCCTTTGAAATCTGTTCTCCCAAAATCTAGAGGGCATGTCTGGATTCTGGCTCCCTGGAATGAATGGTTGTTTCTTTACAAGCTTTCCTTCATTTCTACCCCATTATCCCTGTTTTGTTTTGTTTTTGTTGACAAGAATCAGATACTTTATAGAATTATTCTTTGTTGGTTCCTTCAACTTTTGAAGGATAAACTTAACATTCAGGCAAGTCAAGAAAAAATTAGCTGCTGTGCTTTAGGTGGAGAGACCCCCCCCCCCCAGTGTCTCTAATGGGGCTACATTCCATTATCACTATTACATCATGCCTCCATGTCAGACTTGTGATGTTTCAAAAACTTAGGATCTATTTTCTCTGTCAGGGTGGTCTGCAGTATATTTTAATGACCATATCAATAGTTTCTGTATTCCTTCAGCTTTACTAAGATGGTCTCTGCCATACTTTCTCTCTGGTTAGTGTTTCCTCAGGAATATATTTTCTTAATATAACAATACTACTCTGCCCCTCTTCTTCCCTCCCTTCTATCCATGAGCCCCCATTCAATCTATCTCGGAAATACATATGAGGTCAACTTTTATTTCTTGTATTAGGATATTTAGTTCATCTTTCTTGTTTCCCATATGTCCAAGAAGACAGCTTGGACCTGGGCTGGAGTCCTGCATAGCATTGCTAGGCAATATCTGTCAGTTCCCTCTTCTACACCCTTTTCATGCCTTTTGCTGACAGTCTGTTTCCTTACCTCCTTTAGGAATCCTTTTCTCCATCAACCAACCCAATAAATAATTAAATGGAAAAAGAGAGAAAGAAAGAAAGATGGCAGCTCTACTCTTCATGCCTTCACTACTTTTGCATGTAACAGAAGTCCTGGTCTTATGTGAACTGGATTCACATGTCACCTGTGACTTGCTAAGTAACTCTAGGGCAAGTCATTGCCCTGTTTTCTCTTCTGTTAAATAGGGATAATAATACTTGCATTACCTACCTTACAAGATTGTTATAAGATTTGCAAAGCTGTATAGCCATAAACTATAATTTTTGTTCCTCATTCTCACTTAATTTCAAGGGGTATATTTGTTCTCATGATTTAATGTAATTCTGTAGACATTCCTTAAGCACCTATTCTATATTGGAGACACTGGGCTAGCTGTGGATAAAAAGAGATTCAGACCCTGTCCTCGAGGAGCTAAAAATCCAATGGTAAGGGATCAGCTATAAATAGGAAAAAAAAAACCGCTATGAAGGAGAATGAGAAATGTGCAAAAGAGAGATTCTAGTGTTATGACAAAATGAGATCGAGTTAAAAACCAATTTTACCTAGGAGTGTGGGGGTATATATATCAGGAAAGTGTTAGTAGAGGAGGTATAAAGGGAGTTGGATATCGGGACCATAAATGTATGCCTGAAAAGGGACCTTAGAGGTCATCTAATCTACCTCCTTCATTTTATATGAGGAAATTGAGGCTGAGAAGAAAAAATAACTTGTCCAAGGTTAAAGAGGCTTTAGTAAGGGAAAGAGAGACTGAAAAAGAATCCATTCCCAGACAAGGAGGATAGTGTGAGTCAAGACACCAAGATTTGAAGATAAGGACACGGGATAAAGTATGGTCCAACTTGCCTGTCTACTTTAGGAAAGGGAATCTAGGTTACCCCCCATGTGTTCTGTCTTATCCCTGCCTACCCATCTCCACTCCTCAGTACCTAGCATAGCTGAGCTTTCAGCAGGTATCCAATAAATGTGGTTTGATTTGCCCCAGACTGGTCCTCAAATCGCTACTGCATCTCACCACCCCACCCTCACAGCCATTCCTAACTTTGCAGGAGAAAGCAGATCAAAAGGGCATTTGGTTCTCTAGGTCAGCTGATACCCTGAGTGGATGGGAAGGGGAAAGACATTCAGAATATACTTCCTGGAAAGTGACATATTCTGATTTCCATAGCCCCTTCAGCTGGCTTGTCTTCAGCTCCCTAGAGCAGGAAAGCTGAAGGAAGGGAATGGCAAAGTAACATCAAAACAATGATGGGCAGGGGCAGCTAGGTGGTGCAGTGGATAGAGCACTGGCCCTGGAGTCAGGAGTACCTGAGTTCAAATCCAGCCTCAGACACTTAACACTTACTAGCTGTGTGACCCTGGGCAAGTCACTTAACCCCAATTGCCTCACAAAAAAAACCCAAAACGAAAAACAATGATGGGCAAAAGGTGAGAGGGAGGCTGCTGAATGAAGATGCTGCCAGGGTTGGAAAAGAGGAAAGTTGCCTACAGCCTGCACATCCTGAGAGTCTGCCTTCTGAGAACCTGACTAGGAAAGGGATCACCCCAGCTGTTTCCGGTCCTCTGTCCTCTTCTTTTATCACCTATGGTCCAACAGTTTCCCAGAACAATCATCCAAAAGCTGCATTGAACAAGAAGGCCTTAAGGGAAGTGGAAGATCCTGTAGCCTTAAAATGGGACCACAGCCAATTTTTCTCTCTCATGCCTTCCCCGCAACAGCCAACAGCCTCTAGCCTGAAGTAGCTGTTCCAGTCCCCAGCAGCTGGACCCAGTAGGAATGGGGGGCTGCCTGCACTCCAGGCCCTCCCTTCTGAATCCCAGGCAGCAGCCGAGTAGAGCCGTGGGGGGAAACTCGGGCCTCCTGGTGGGACGGGATGCTTAAACACACAGATCATCCTATATTAATCAATTCTGGACAGGAACACTCCCCACACAAATGACTCCTCACCCCAGCTTTTCTCAGACGGTCCCTTTGCACAGCCTGGAGTGAGTCCTATAGGTTTTGCAGGAGCCAGTTTCTGAGCTGAGCCAGGCCAACAAAAGGGGATAGTGAATAGGAGTGAGAGCAGCTGCTTTCTTTCGGCCCCATCCTAATACCCCCAACAAGGAAACACCAAGGACTTTGTTTCTCAACTGAACTGAGTGGGGAAACACCTTTTATTTCAGTAACAAATGATGAGATTATTCTGGGGAAGTGGAGGCCCTCAAGCGTTTCCATCTCCTTGAGATAAAATGGGGAGGGGGGTCTGACTAGGGAGGGGTCAGTGTTGTGAAGAATGATAAGACTACAAGACTCCAGAAGAACTCAGACCCACACTCCTTCAAAAATGAAGGGGCGGGGGCTGCTAGATGGCGCAGTGGATAGAGCACCAGCCCTGGATTCAGGAGGACCTGAGTTCAAATTTGGGGCCTCAGACACTTGATACTTACTAGCTGTGTGACCCTGGGCAAGTCACTTAACTCTCATCACACACACCCCCCCCAAAGACCCTGAACCTCAGCACCCAGTTTCCCTGAATTAAAAAAAAAAAAACACATACAAACCCTTTAGAATTGGGGGCTATCTTGCAATATGAGTGTTTTCAGTGACCTGTACAGAATTTCCAATTTGGAAGGGACTTTAAAGGTCATCTATTACAATCTATATCTGACCAACAATCTTGGAGTCAGAAATTGGTTTTACATATTTTTACCTCTTAACTCCTGGTGAGACTTTTGGGAAAGTCATTTAAACTTTTCTGGCTCTTGGTTTCTTATCTGTATAATATGGGGCTGGTTCAAGATGGCCTCAAAGGTCCCTTCCAGATCTAAGTCTATGATCCCCAGTGTAGTCAAGCCTTAAAGTCAGACTTCAAATGAGGGGGGGACATGCCACCTCCTAAGCCAGGCCAAACAACTTTTGAAAAGCTTTAATTATTAGTAAATTTCTCCTAATATCATGTCTAACTGCACAACCCCTCTGAAACTCCAATCCACCTCTTTTTTTGTTGTTGTTTGTTTGTTTTTTAGTGAGGCAATTGGGGTTAAGTGACTTGCCCAGGGTCACACAGCTAGTAAGTGTTAAGTGTCTGAGGCTGGATTTGAACTCAGGTACTCCTGAATCCAGGGCCCGTGCTCTATCCACTGTGCCACCTAGCTGCCCTCCCAACCCACCTCTTACTTGGGTCTGTCCTCTGGGGCCAAGAAGAAAAGTCTCATCCATCTTCTAAATAATAGCTCTTCCAACTGACTACAATGATCATATCCTCCTGCCATCTCTTTTCCAAGCTAAACCCCATGAGGCACTTCAATCAGTCTTCGATCCTCACATGACATCATCATCCCATGGTGGTGCTCCTTTGGACACACTACCTACCACAGGGTGTGCCTGCCATCTCCAACCTGCCCCAAGCTCAAGGATGGACAGAGCTGGGATCAATGTTGCCTTTTAAAATTTTTTAAATTTTTAAAGTTTTTAATTTTTTTGATCAATGCTACCTTTGTCCTGAAATGGACCAGCTTTCCCCTCATCAGTTAGTCAATCAATAAATGTTATCAAAGCGTATTTGTTTCAGGGACAGTGATAGGTGTTGGGGATACTAAGATATAAAATCAGTCAGATAATAAGCATGTATTTAGTGGCTAATATGTGCTCAGCACCATGCCAAGCACTGGGGATAAAAAAGAAAGTCCTAGTCCTTCAGAGGGTTACATGCTAAAGAACTTCATGAAGCCCTTTCTAGGCCAGTCTTATCATAGAGCAAAGGAAAGGCTGGTGGGTTCTGGAAGTCCTAAAAAGAAGGCTGTTTTTCCTGAATTTCTGTGAATTCAACAAAGGACAGGGGCTTCATTTTTCCCCCCATAAAAGAAGATTGTCAGTGTTTGTCAGTGAAACCTATGGATCCTTTCTCAGAATGTTTTTAAATATATAAAATGAAACACCAAGGAGTACAAAGGAAACCAATTATACTGAAAATTACAAAAATATTTGTAAAGAGTTCACAGACCCCACATTAAGAACCCTTGCCCTAGATGGAAACAACTGTGCTCCTGGCTCTTGGATAAACCCTTTGAACAGGAAACCTACAACTGTGAATCACTAGGAAGTATTCATACAAACCAACAGTTTTCTGGCTAATGTGCATCATTCATTCCCCCTGCCCCCTCTTTGCCTGGGAGGTAGGAGAATAGAAAACCCTTGGCTTCTCAAGATTCTATAATCAAACCAGTGGGTCTTAGATCAACTCTCACCCAACTCGCTCAACCTCCACGGACTGCAGGATGATGGGGGTAGGGTGGGGAGAAGCAAAACAGATAAAAAGACATTTCTTTCAAGTAAACAGCAGTCCTGTTTACCCAGGCAGTGTAAGCTCTTGGCATGTTTATTCTAAAACGTTTACATAGCTCTAGAAGAAAGTCAAAGCAGCTGGACTTGGAGGAGAAATCTCTTAGAGGACCTCTGCCTACTCTGGGGGAATCAGTAAGGCCAGAGACCCCTGGAAAGAAAAGGCATGTGCCCTGACATGGAACTCAGCTCTATCATTTGGGAAGAAATGAGCACCGTCTCCAGTCTGGGCTTCTTCTGGTCAATGAGTTTAATGACCAGTTGCAATTTCTTACAGCTAGCAGTGCAAAGTGAACTTTTCAACAGGTTATAACCCTTTCTTCCCTCTACCTCGAAACCCAGGCAAGTGCTATGTCAAGTGAGGAATGAAGAGGCTGAGAACCCATGTGAACAGCAAAGGTTCTTACAATAAGGCTGTGGACCAGACTTGTAAGTTTAAATTCCAGCGCCACTCCCCCAGACCCCCCAAAAAGGGAAAAAATTCAGAGCACCCAGTGATGGGCACTTCTCACGAATCCTGGGTACTCTCTTTACTGTAGGGACTGCTAGGTGGCTGTTATATTTATATGCCTGACAATCGGGCATCCTAGTTTATCTATCCCTACTCCTAAAGCTTTATCCCAGAAGTTCTCTCATTTAGACTCATGGGATTTAGTTGGAAGGGAGCTTTGAGATCTAGACCAACCCCTTCGAACAGATGAAGCACTTAGCACAATGCCTGGCAAATAGGGGGTGTTTAATAAATGCTTATTGTTTGAGATGAGAAAAACCAAAGATGAAGTCACTCGTCCAAAGTAAGATTTAAGTAGCCGAACTTCTATTTGAACCAACTCCTAGGTCTTCTAAATCCAAATATAGAGAGCTCTTTCCTTTACTTACATCTTATTGCTGAATAACTACCTCTCATTTTAGAGGAGAAAACCGTAGTGTTCAAGAGCTATATAGAAGTGGGATCTTGGAAAGAGAAACTTATCTATTTCCAATCAATTCTGTAACTCACCCTTAACCTTTCTTCCTTAGGAAAAAAAAATGCTGCTTTCTAAGCACAAATTCATACATCAGGGACATCTTGATAGGTGAGACTTTTCACAAAGTATACCTTTCTCAGGAAGGGACAGAAGGGCAAGGAGCATGTATTTGGAGAAGCAGTAGGAGATGCACCATGAAAATTTATGGGCTTCCTCAGATTTGTCCCACCCCCTTCAAGGTGCTAAACACTGGGATGCTAAAGCAGAGGTTCTTAATCTGGGGTCTATGAAATTATTTGTTTTTAATTTTGATGATTATATTTCAATATAATTTCTTTCCTTTGTAATACCATGTATTTTATTTTATGCAATTAAAAAATTATTTTGAGAAGGCCCAAGTTTCACCAGATTCCTTAAGGGATCCATGACACAAAAATGTTAAGAACCCCTGTGAAAAAGTGTTCCATGGCAGACCCCACAACCTAGGTCCCCATGGACATGAAGTCCCCACAAAAGTACTCTATTTGCCAGGTATAACATAGGATAAGAATAAACTAACAGTTGGAGCTGGAGCCCGAGGCAAGGCAGACAAGGAGACAGAGGAGCTGAGACAGACATAAAGAGGAGCTTTATGAGGTCCAATTCCCATCCCTCCCTTCCCTTTATTTACTTGGGGATTGCTTAATCATCCCACCCTCTATAGGAAAATAAAAGCACCTTCAGAAAAAAGGTCATTTTCCTTTGCACTGGGAATGAAAGGCATTATGGTCCTTGAGGCACAAGCCAGGGTTTCTCACCTTCTGCTGACATTCAATCAGCTCCTCACCCCTTATAGGATGATTACCCAGGGTGTGGATTATCTAGGACACTTGCTTCTTTGCCTATCTACTGCTTACTTTACCGTGGGATGACGTCTCTATTAGAGGCTGGGTAGGGTAAATAAAGGGAGCCAACTCATTCAGTCAATGTTATCTCTTGTTAGAAGTAGCCTTGGAAGGAGGAGGTGATAATAGCCAAAATATAGTGTGTATATGTGTGTTTGAGGGTAGGGGTGTTGAAAGGATAATCTGTGCTTTTGGGTAAATTCTCTTCATCCCACCTGTGCACAAGAATGGATCTAATGGTGGATTTAAAATCTTTTTTTGCTGTTATGGAACTCTTCGGTAGTCTAGTGCAAAGCTTCATAAACTGTGGGTCATGACCCATATGGGGGGGGTCACATAACTGAATGTGGGGGTTGTGAAAAATCTGACAACAGTAAAAGGTTCTGTATACCTCTTTTATAAACCTATATACCCGGGTCATGATTGGAAAAAGTTGAAGAAGCCTACGAACCCCTTCACAGAATAATATTTTTAAGTTACAAAATACATAGGATAATCCAGGAAAGCAATTATATATTTTTTAAACAAGTTCATGGACTGCAGGTTAAGAACCCCTGACCTAGAATGAAAGCACTCCTCAGTACAAGAGTCTTCAGAAAGTACATAAACAAGATTCTGTTACAGGAGAAAAGCAGTAACATTAAAAAGGTGATGATAGGGGTGACCACTCCACTCCCATACTGGTGAAGGAAAGGCCTAGGCATGGAGAAAAATCATTTCCTAGAATGACACATAGGCACAAACGGGAAGGATTTGGTCATCATGACTTTAAAAGCCTTAATATACTTAAAAAGTGTATTATGGGGCAGCTAGAGGGCGAAGTGGATAAAGCACTGGCCCTGGTTTCAGGACCTGAGTTCAAATCCAGCCTCAGACACTTGACACTTACTAGCTGTGTGACCCTGGGCAAGTCACTTAATCCCTATTGCCCCACAAAAAACAAAACAAAACAAAAAAAGTGTATTACAACTGCCTGCTATCAGTAACACCATCCTTAGCCAACTGGCACCTCCATGCCTGCTCCCTCATCTACATAATCTGATGTAGTTCCCAGTTCCATTACTAGCCTCCCTACTCCCTCCCATCACAATAATTAGAAAATGGTGATAAGGAAGCTGAATTTGAGGCTTATGCAACAGAAATACACTTTTAAAAACAAAAATCTTAACTGGAGCAGGAAGACAACAGAGCTATTGAAGTAGTTTAATAGGGCTGGAGAGGTAAGAATTCAGGGTTCTTAGTCTGTTCTTCCACAGGCCCACTGGGTGAGCTTAATTTAGTGCCTGCCTGTTTGAGCTAATTTACTTAACTGCACAAAGAGGTTGTGAAATGAAAGGTCTCCGGGAAAGTATGGGTAGCCTGTCTCAAAAGTTAGTTGTCCTAATACTATTCTTAAGGAACAGAGACAGTTCTCACGACCCTAAACTGACATCTCTCCAAAACTCTTGATGAGGGGCAGAGTCAGTCGTGTTACAACATTAACAGAACCCTGTGAGAGTAATTGGGTTGATAATGTGAAAACTTCACCAAGGTCAAGTGGCCAGTTCTATCTCCATAAGCAAGATAACATGACAACAGAAACTTTTGGCTTCTGAGAACTATTATCTTATCTGTCCAAGAACAAAAATGTTATTAAAATCTGACAGAAAGAAGATAGCAGGCTCCCGATCAACTTGGAGAGTATTTGTACATGCTGACCATTACACAATTCATGCATAAATCAAACTTGGCACTTTTTGTATTTTTTTAAAGTACCAAACCTCATTCTTCGTCTGGAGAAACTGGTTTGGTCCATTTTCACCACAACTTTAGGGTTTACCTGCTGCATTTGTAAGAAAACAAGATGTGATTTTCTCTTGAATCTCAGCATTGATAACAATACATGAAATCATACTATAAATACTTACTCTAGAACAGAATTTAGTGTAAGATGGGGTCATGTTGGACTTTCAGTCCAAGATTTGGTTTCCAAAATACCAAATAGATCTTAAGAAGCAGTTTTTGGCTTGAAAGTACAAAGGTGCCACTATATGAACCTCAAGGACAGCATTATATTAAAGTTCTGAAGTAACAATGACATGAGTGGGCCAGATTTCCATGGTCTCTATCAAGCCAAACTATCTAGACTTTCTGACAACAGCATTAATGAGCAGGTCAGTTTTATGAGATATACTTATCTCCGTGGAATCAACTTCAAAACATTAGGGTTGTAAAAATAAGCCCTCTTTCATCATACATAAAAAGATTATGCTATTGACATTTACTCTGAATGGTTTGGTTCCCAACCTCCCCTTCCCCCACTATGATGATGGGTCACAATCCTTTTCCTGATCCCCATAACCAGAGGCCTGAAATGTGTACCCAAGGCTAAGAAAAGCTGGTTATGAACCTGCAATTTTTTTTTCTGCCCAAATTGCACTCAATCATTGTTTCATACTCTCAACCAAGCTTCACAATTTATGACAGAGAAAACACCTTGAACATAGTATGAGTGACTTAGAAGTAAATTATGCCCCTGTCCCTCCTCAAAATGTGAATTGGTTAACATTTACTTCACTGCAGTGGTGTTCCTACTAATGAATAAACCCATTTGTGCTTCAGTGAGAAAAGCACCAAAGTGCTTCAGGAATGAGGTACTGGCCCAGGGCAGCCCTTGTTTAAAGGAACATCATTAGTCTTATTCATCTTGGGAGCTGTCACTGTTCATCTTACCAACTGGTAATTCAAAGGGACTATTCCTGAGGAGCTCAAAGCACATCACAGACATTACCTCACTCTCACAATGACCCTTTGAGGTCGGGTGGAGCCAGCTTGTTCTTACTATACCCATTGTGCAAAAGGGGAAACAGGCATCAAGGTCTGTAACTTACCTAGGGTCACATGGCAATCCAGGGCGTCTCACTGCTTTGGCCCAAACTCCTGACCCTGTCTTCACCTACTACTAGCCATTTGACCTCTCCAAAGATCATGAGGTAAAAGAAAAAAATATTTCAAAAAATATCTATACATGGAATCAAATCCTTTAAATAATCCTTTAAGAGGCAAAACGTCCGACTTGTGTTTCTGTTAGTCCAATTCCCTCTTCCACATATTTGGTGAATTTTAATCAATAAAATTATTAGTGATAGATAAATACTTCCAAGAATAGAAGCTTCAGCAATTCTCATTTAGCTAAACACGATGACTGAGTTGTGTCCTAAGTGCGCTGACCTCTTTTTGGGCATGAATACTTTGCTGTGTTCCCAAAGGGACTAAACTCTCCCATGGCAAGGGCTACCACCTTCTTTGGCATTCCTCACGTTGTGGGCACTTCATGTTAACTAATGCAGATATTTGGGGCAGGGTCTCACAGACAAGGTTCTAAGCCCCATTGCTTACCTTGGGCATGTGGGAAGACAGGGCAGGAAATGGAAAACTTTGAGCACCTTCAGCCTTACTTACCCATGCTGGTTAACAGGTATGCTATTGGACATCAGAGTTGTGGCTAACGCTGGCGCCCTCCCCCCCACCTGAATAATATTTCAGTAAACACCACAAACTCCCTACAACAAAGGATTAGATACAAAGATTTTATATTATTTGAAAAAAATTTAAAGTTATTTATCTTTAATTCAATTCTGTGTCTCACTCTAAAGGCAGTAGGCTTTGGCTACCTGGTTTAATAGATTTTCTTCAAAAAAATACCAACCCCACAGAAACCAAATTATTTTTTATCCACTTCATTCATACACAGAGAGACACACGGAGACAAAGAAGGGAGATACAAGGATAGTGGTGAATTAGGTCAAAGGCAGGGCTGAAGAGGAAAAGCAAAAGTGGGAAGAGGCAAGTCTTTGCAACTGAGCCACGAAATGTATTAGATATGAAACTCTGATTCTAGTTAAAAGATATAATCATGGACTGGACACTGAGTCTTTCAAAATTTCTGAAGATATTTAACATATCCATATTACGGCATTATCTTAAGAGGTGAAATTATCTTTGAATAAGAGATACTTAGTACTTAAAAAAAAATAATGGGAGAAGGAGGAAGGGGGGGTGTTAAAAGACAGTACAATGCCTAGCACACAGTAGGAACTTAATGTTTATTGAGACCAAATTTGCAACAAATTTACAAGTTCTAACGTATGTCTCCATCTGGCACTTTCCAAAGAATAACTTTCAAGATTTTATTCAGATGAAAAGCAATGCACACATGCTTTGCCACATGACCTAATTGGCTAGTTACCAAATTGTCTAGGATGTTTCTTTATCTTATGTAAACCACCAACTTAAGAATTTAAGCCTCTCAAGAACCCTAGGAGCTCTTAAAACTTCTGCCAAGCTGCCCACTCCTATCCTTGAAACTGACCACTAGGGTATATCCTGTCCACTTCAAAGGGAAAATGATTTCTAGAGGTTAAATTCCATCCAAGTCAGTGGAAGAGTTGTTAACTACTCAGGCTTTCTAAATGCTCAATCATTGTCCACTCTTAACATTCAATTAAAAAAAAAATCTGTGTGTACCAGTTTAGCAGGGTGTTTAAGATAAACATTTTGTGTTATTGCAGTTGTAAACAATTGCTTTAGTGGAATGAAAATTCCAGTTGTACTAACTCAACCTCTGTGCCCCAGTAGAATGTCCCACTCCTCAAGTGAAGGGGCACACACACAGGTGGTGCTGATTGTTGCCATTGATGATTTAGGCCAAAGTTGGGCGCAATGGACACCCCAGCTTCACACACTATGAAGCTGAGAGGCACCGAAGGGAATGCCATCAAGACAAAGGGAGTTAAAACCACTGGACAACCCTGAAACAGATTTCAGCATCGCCTACATGCTGAACACATATCTGCGCTGTTTGTGTAACAAGTAACTCAAGCTGGAGGGCAATTTTGAAAGACAGCACCTGTTTCAAAACAGGGCTGAGTTCACAGCTGCTACTACTTAGGAGCTCAGCCTACCTCACCACAATGTACTTGAGGAACATCTGACTGGTAAGAAAGGAATATCCAAGAGTTATGTACTTTGGATCAGGTGGTCCTATCCTGGGTTAAAAATCCTTTCAAATATTGGGTGCAGATTATAGGGATGCTGTGTGGACCTATTTAATATGAAACTGGGAAATGTCATAAAGAGAGAAACATCCTATAGCACAAGTATTTGACAATGCAATGGGAAAATTATTACTTCGGATTACCTTGATCAGAAAATTCAAGTGAGGACAAACATCTCCCTCTGCTGGCTAAAGATAATCCTTACACCAGATGATGATGATCACCTTGTGTATTCCTTCTATTAATAACTCTTCTGTTCCATTAAAAATGGTTCTTAATACCATCCTCAGAAAATGTACCTTTGTACTAGAATAACATACATTTTGAGTATTTTTAAACTTGTGTTCCTTAAAGATCGGAGAGCCAGGTAATACACATTCCCAAATCTCATTAAATTCCATAGAATCTGAATTAGAAGGGAATGCCAACATGATCTAGTTAAGCCACTACAAACTGCAATTCCCTCTATATCGTTTCTCCATAGGTATGCAGTTTCTGTATTAAGGCCCTTCCAGGAGATTGGAAACCCTCTACCTTCCAAGGTATCCCATCCCACTTTTTTTTCCTTAAAGGCAAAACTTTAATTCTGAAATCTGAACAAGTCTAATCCTTCTAAATGACCACTCTACCAATGCTTCAATACTTCCCTTTCCCTACAACACTAATTGCAATTCTAAAGAGCAAAATGACCATAAAGCCTTGAACAGGAAAGAGAAAAAAAAAATCAAGCAGTCTACATGAATACATTTAGGCTCTGAAAAACTAAAATTTGGCTTTAGTTCTAACAAATCATAGAATGGTTTCTGTCCAAGTCTCGTCACTCTGCCAAATATTAACTTTCAACTTTAAAAGACAGCCAAAATACGTACTTTGCCAAATCTGAATTCAAATTGCAATTGTTTCCCTACTTCATGCTTTATAATAAAATTTGTAGTGTCTCTGCTCCCGTACTATGTGCATTAGTGATGAATATGTATGTGTATTATGTATGTATAAGTATATGCTAATTGTTATATCCAGAAAAAATTTTTATATGAGTCACAAGCTTCTATTGCCTTTGAGTCTGAAGTTAACTTCAACTCAGTCTATACAATCCCATTCCCAAATATAGTCAGCTAATCTCGACAGAGAACACAGACAAAAGACATTCAATTTACAAATTACAAACTGAGTTGGGTTCCCATTACTAATTAGCACAGCACTCAAATTAATAATGGCAAGAAAAATGAACTAAAGTAGACCACGACTAAATCAGAACCAAGTCAACAATTCTTTTGAACCAAATACTGTCATGTTCTTTACTCTTAGAAAGATTTCTAATAACCTTGATCTTTCTTTGGCAGATCCAGGGCACAATGGATAAACAATAGGGTGTCTAAGTCAGGTGAAGACCTTAGTTTGAGTCCTTTGTCAGACATTTAGTAACTATGTGACCCTGGGTAGTTACTGTCTTGGTTTTCTCATCTGTAAAGTGGGGACTGTAATAGCACTCAACTCATGGGGTTGTTGTGAGGATCAGAGTTAAATATATGCAAAACACTTTAAAAATTTTTAAAGCTCTATACAAATAGTAATCTCAGTATTACATATTTATAGCATAAGAACCAACTGATGCATGGGCCATAACAGAGAAGTGGGAGGGAAAAATTAATAAGTCTTTTAAGAAATTATGTTTTAATTTGAAAGTTACCTGAAAATCAAGTACATTCCAGGTAAGCATATATAGATTTTATTCAAAAGCCTTATAAATTTGCATATTAATTTGGATACTCATAGCACTGACCCAACTATTATTTCAAAAATGTTGGCAAGTGAAGGGAGAAAATTCTCCTCAGAATAAAAGAATCCTGGAGCATTAAAACTGAAAGGCACCTGAGGAATTGTCTAAGCCAATTTATTTGTTTTAGAGTACATCTGAACCCAATTCTACTAACTACAAAGTTTAAAAAAATCATATTCACTGCCTCAGGAGTCTTGATGTCATCGAATCCCCCTAAATTAACCCTAGAAAAATGAAACAGCGATCTGTTTAGTTATCAGAAAGCATAAATTCCTGATTGTGACAAGACATGCTTCTCTAGTTGCTAATGACAGAGGTGTCACTGTAAATGTTTATAAAGGATTATTTAGGGAATGAAGTTGTTTTCCAAAGCCAGTACTGACTGTATATCAGAAATGTTTTTGGAAAGCAAAGGTTGCCTGTTGTAGAAATAAGAAGCAAGTCACCACATACTACCTGAGAGCATGAGAAAAACTACACAGAAGCGCATATCTGGGTTATAAAAGCCCTTTTATAAAGCCATTTTTAAACAAAACAAAACAAAAAAGTTTACAAAAGAAAAAAAAGATACAGAAAAAGAATAACTTGCTTCATATATTCCAAAAAGAGAAAAAAAGGGGGGGCAACAATGCCAACATGCTCAACAATAAGGGTTCTTTTTTTGTTCTTTTTTTTTTTTTAATACAAAATACAAGCGAAGGATACACATACTGAAAACAGCTCAGGAGCAGGTACACAATCCTGGAAACCCCTTCAATAAAAGCAAAGCAGAGTTGTGTTTTTTCTTTTTTTCTCTTCTATGCAGGTACATACAGAGACTGGAATATGTAAAAATTAAGTATCACAAAAGACCATCACACAATTCTACCAATGCATGTTGTATCTATAATTCACGAACATGGTCAACAAAATCATGTTCACTTCTACCCCATTTTATTTAAAATTTTAAATCTTTTTAAATAAAGCAGTTACATTCAAACTTTTAACTTCCTTAGTACTATGCTGCAGGTGTCAGCATTGTCAAGGTATTGCAAGAATGCCCAACCCTCTAGTATTCGACCATAGGTCCAGCAATGTTGCTGAATGTATTAAAGGATGTTATAGTCCCAGGCCATGGATAGAAGACCTCTTTTATCCCTTCCTCTTCACTAGATGGAAAAAGATGAGGAACTGAAATGGTGAAGAATGGTATTTGGGGGTGTCCCTAGGGCTGATTATGTGAAAGCTCCAAATAGGTTGACAAATATTACCTGCAAATCGTTGAGCTATGTTTGGCTAACCTAAGTGCCATTCAAGAGTTACTGCTTATTGTGAATTAAAATGGAAAAAACAACAACAACCAAGCCCCCAAAACCCCACTTTGGAGTAGGATTTGTAGGGTGTATTGTGAAGACATGCTTATGGTAAACAAAGTAGTGCTCTTATTTACATTTTTAAAAAACAATTTCTTTTGCAGAGGGAAAAAAGTAAAATTCACAAATTTCCAGAAGACAGAACGTTAAACTGTCAGACACATCAAACACACTCACATTCACACAAAATACTTCTGGGAATTCTATACATGTTATTTGTGGCATAAGCTGAGTATTTTCCCCCCACCCCACCAAAAAAGGAAAAAAGGAACCAAAAAGCCCCTAATCCTATTCCCACCCCCAACCCTTCCCCACCCAAATCTAGAAAACCCTCCCCTCACCCTGATATACAAAGCATATGCACAATGGTGGCTTTACACCAGTCACACAGAGCATGCTCAGAAAGATGTCACCCATTTAGGTCATTGCACTGGCATCATGGTGGGCTGCATTAGAGGCTTTCTCCAATAGTGGTTGGACACACAAAGTCAGCACCACAGTGAACTTTGTAACAAGACTTTCAGGAAAAAAACAAAACAAATTTTAATTTGTGGGTTTACAATTCTGAAAGAATCTTGGTGGTAAAAAGTCCATTCCAAGGCAACTGATATCCCTCTACACACACCTCCAAAAAAGGGAAAGAGAAATGGGTTTTATTTTCTTTGCAGAATCTGAAAGTATATGTATTTTCTTTTTCCAGGACTCAAACTGTAAACTGCCCTACTAAATTTCCCTCAAAAAAATTCCAAACCTAATTTTAATACTATGAAAACGTTTCATACTCCACAATCAGAATGACAATGTGAAGTCATTTTCTCTAGCTCTGAAGCAACTAGCAAGTTGTATTATCTTTCTCTGTCCCTTTGTAAATGACTACATCTTGCGCATTTCGTCATTTATATATATGTGTGTGTGTATCTATATGTATATAACAAATATTGAGACAACAACACAAAGAAAAAGAACCTGGGTTTCTCATCTTTCCCAAACCGTAAGTTGAAATTAAAAAAAAAAAAATGCAGCCACTGAGCATGCTCAAAAAGAATTCAGCCTTACATTCACTCCTTATTACAACTTACACACACAGTAAAAAGAAGCCATTCTTCTCTCCCATACCTTTAACATGAGATAGTCTGTTCATTTTAGGATCATTTTAAAAAGCTTTCCCAAACAGTCCCCCATGTTAAATTCTGTTCTGGCCCTCCAAACACCCTAAAACCTGACTAAATTGAAGTTTGTTTTAAAAAAAAAAACCCAAAGTGTTCTAAAATTCATCTTTGTTACTTTAATGCTTCTTAAGAAGTAAAATCAAGAAAAGCCATTATAAATCTTTCAGTGTCATGTTCAGCCATAGTTGTCCAGGTCTGTAGCAGTATCAAAGACTTTATCTGGCTAGGAGCTCAAATTCAACTTTGTGATTGAATATTTACATGCAAACATCAATAAAGGAAACCAACAGGAAGCCAAACTATTCACAAGAATAAGCTGCTAAATGAGGGTTGAGCTCAGAAACAGCAACTACACAAGTGAAAAAATTATTGGCCATCAAAGTTTCTTCATGGGAATCAATACAAACTTAATCCTTGAGATTAAAACAACCCTTACAAACAATTTTACACCTCCCCTAAATGGGATAAGATCCAAAACTTCCCTTCTTGGAATTAAAGTGTCAGGAAAAGGTATAGAGAGGGTTATGTTTTAGAAGGTAAAGTAAAATATACTGTTTGTCTTCTTGAATTCACTCTTTCAGTCCAACACCATACTTGCTGGTGAGGGAAGGTAGTACACATTATAGACTGGTTTCACAATTTTAACTGGGTAAACCATCAAGCACAGCAACATTTCCAGCATGTCAAGGACGACACATGGTCCAAGAGTCTGGATCCAAAAGATTCTAAAGAACCAGAAACAGTGTCAGGATGGGCAGCTAAAAAACATGGAAGGCAGACTTGTTTCAAAGCTAAACCCACACTAGTCAGAAAACAATGTTTAGGGGATGATACAAACCAGCACCTTCATGTTTAAATAACTATCCAACTTTCAAGTGCTCCAAGTTAAAAAGACAGTGGACTCTATAAATATATATACTTTATAACCATGGACATAGAGCCAACCAATATAGCAAACACTAATTAATGACTATGGCCAACTATACATACTTCCTTAAGCCAAGGTCACAGTATCAAGAACACCTCAACACTAAGCACCTAGGTTTCCAGTTTGAATCGTAACTACTCCACTAAATGGGTGGAGAATTTAAGGGAATGACTCAGGTCTGATAAAATAAAAAAGACAGCTCAAAAATTTCCATGGTGAAAACATATGACTTGTAGAGTATATCTACTCCATCAGGAAATATAATTTTTTCCAGTCTATCAGAAATGCACATGAAGAACATTTTCAGCTTTTCCAGTCTAAGAGTTAACTGTTTTATAAAAGAACCCCCAAACAAAAACTCCAACCTGAATGCACACAAGTAACCTATTAGAAAAGAATAACTCTAATGTACAAATGGATGATAGTCATACTATGACCAGAGATGTTTATAGAGATTATATTAAGAAAACTGAACAGGTTACACCACCACAAATTGTTTTGACATGAGGTTTGATTTAGGAAATTCTCCACCCCCACCCGCAAACCCCCAGTTTAAAGAAATAAAATTTAAGAAAAAAATCACAAATACTGAGAATATAGAAATTTATCTTCATTTCATTAATGGAAGAGGGGGGCAGAACATCTATGTATGTGTAGGGGAGAGGGAATTAGCTACATTCTGAAGCCCAGAATGAAGTTGTATAGCCAAGTTATAAACCCCTAAAAATAGAGGCTTGTAATGGAAATACTGATATATCTTTTACTGCACTAACACAAAGAATATAAAAATGAAGGGTATGTGTATGTGTGTAAATGAAGGGACTGAAACTTGCAGAAACCCACAAATGCAAATTAATCACCCTCATTATAAAGCCCACAGCTATGAATTTAACCATCATACAAAGCATTAATATCTACATGTTTAGCTCTGTGCTAGAAAAACTCCACGACCTTTTTAAATGCACAAAGAGGCCATATACTACTTTGAGCATGAGCAGCTAAAAACCAAACCTTTAAAAGCACCTCCTTTGCTGAGTGAGGCCTTTGTTGAGAACACTTGCAAGGTATTGACTAAAAGACAAAATCTTTACAAAGGTAAAAACAAAAAGATAAAACAGCAAGCAAGGTACTTGGGAGAAAATCCTAGCGGGGAAAAGAAGAGGTTTCAATTTTTTCTTTCATTTCAAATATACTAGTATATTGTATCCCTACACCTTATTTCCATCAGGATTTGAAGAAACAAAGCTCATGGGGTGCAGGGGCTTTCATGAAGGTCTGGAAGATAACAATTAACTGCAAGCATGCCTCCTGAATGCAGATTTGGGTCGTCCCCCACTCCCAAACTTCTAATGAACCCGTAAAACTTCAATTTTATTTGATCAATACCTAGACAGAGGGCGGACAAGTCAGGAGCAGCAGTAAGTAGTAAACACCCATCCAGGGCAGGATGGGAAAATAAATTGTAAGTGAAGAGAAATAATGTCCTAGAATAGGCATGGGGGTGGGTGGGGGTGGGGGGGTCTGTGTCCCATATTTCAGCAGGAAGTTCATAGATATACATACCACATTTCTGGGGAGAAACAGGAGGGTGGAATAGGAAAACATTCTGTTCCCAAATTACCTTATGAATTAACCAAAGCATGACTCATGGGATCTGAGCGCATGGATATGCCATAACAGAATTCTACTTCTCAAAGGAAAAAACCCAACTCTCTGTGATTTAGTTTCACATTAACTGGTTCTTTATTGGCTTAAAACCTAAACATTGTCAGTTTGAGAAGAAACCCACTTTGATGTGGTACAGCAATCTTGCTGTTAAAATCTAAATTCTTCTTGATCCTTGGTAAAATTTATTCCAAGAAAAAGAATAGATAACATATTCATTTTAAAAACACGAACCATGGATATTTAGATCTGAAACAAAGTCACTTAAATGTTGATGCACTGCTCCCCTGATTTTTTAGGTCGAGCATCTTTTTAACTCCCTAAAGACCTTAGCAAGAGAAAAGGATTTCTTACTTGTTCCTATTCTCCTTGAGATGACCAGGAGTGAAATAGAACAAAAACAAAACAGTAACGACAACAAAAAAACCCACACCAAAAAGTCATGTGGCCTGGTTGTTCCCAAATGGGGTCAGAAATATGGGAAATTTATGGTTGTATCCACATTTATCACCTTCCTGTCTAGTCAATAAAAGTTTAGATTCATGATCAAAAAAAATAATATACACATTTTTGTCTTTGCTGACCGTGATTTAAAAAAAAAAATTCAGGTAAATAAGGAACAAGCATTTTCATTTGGAATCCTGTCCTCTGGATTCCTGCTCACCTTGATAACTTTTACTAAAGTTAATATTCCAATAAGGTTTGCCTCAATCTTATTGCTTCACCTGTAGTATAACCCTTTCATTTTTTTTTTAAGTTAGGTGGTAAATTCATTGGATATTTTGTCATGGCTTTCACTGGAGATTAGAGAGAATAGCCAATAGATAAAGGTAATTTAAAAAACATGACCATAATTTTCTCTTAAAAAAGGGAGGGGGGAGAGTAAGAGATGCTGCTATCTCTCACCAGCAGGGTGGATGGGTGGGTGGGGAATGGAACAAGGGAAAGCATTCAAAGCCCATGAGTCAAGCCATAGCCAAAACCATGTTCTACCCCTAAGTAGATTTTCTTTTTTTTCCTCTTTTTTTTTTTTTTTAAATAAAATCTCCCCAAAGCATCACTTTTTAATCTTCCCCAGACTGGGCTTCATCTTCAGACCCTTCATCCCCAGACTTTTCTGGTGGAGGGCTGGCAGACTTTTTCTTTTCTGGGGGACTTTCTGGCTCCTCATCCTCTTCTTTGGGGGAAGGAGTCTTTTCCTTTGATGCCTTTGATGCTGTGGGACGGCCCACTTTTCCTTTTCCTTTCACTGGACTTGGTGTCACTGAAAGAAAAAAGAGAAAGAATTAGGGAAGGAAGGGAAGTAAAAACAAAACCAAGTTTTTCATGAGGACTAGCCACCCCTAAAAAGGTTAAAATGAAAATTCTACAAAGTATTTCCCAAGGTCATAGGACCAATATCTTCCCAAAAGCAAGATGGATAAAAAACCTGATTCTCAATTCCTAAACTCAAAACCAGTCACAATAAATAGCTTCATATTTGCTGCAATAGAAAACCACTCCACTTTACAAAAACTCACAAGATACAATCCTCCTGACCCCCACTTCCTCATCAAACTTCAGTGGTCTTCATCAAGGTAAACTGCAAGAGGAGCTGGGTAGACGCCTTCTGGCCCCTGATGTCAGGGTTCCTATCTGCCCAACTTGCACAAGATGGCCAGGCCATGGGGCTGCTATTTAGTGTAATATTCATGTATTTCTTTGTCATTTAACATGAATGAAACTGGCATTTTCTTTATGTTACTATTTGCTATGTTTCCTATATGCCATTGAATAATTTTTTGAGCAGTACTTTTGACCCCATTTGCCCATGTGTGGTGGTAGTGTTTTTGGTTTTGGGGGGGGGTTTTGCACAATTTTGCATGGTGTGGTGCTTGTTGGGGAATGCATGTTGTGTTATAGCAGATAATTGTATATCATTCAGTGACTTAAGCTAAAGGCAGAAAATAATGATCAAAATGAGGTATTAGTAAATTGGTAAATAACAGCATGATAAAATTACAAACACAAAAGGCAAATTCAGCACTGCTGTGATTCTCTGAGTGAAAGAAAAACTGGCTTTTACCTGAATGTGTGAGTATAGATGTGTGACAGAAACCATGTAAGCCTTAGAGGTAGTTAACATTTTAATTTTTATGTCTGTTTGCACATTTTCATGATTTCAAAATTTCACTAGTAGTTTAAGAGTTGGCATTTTATCAGCTAAAACCAAATAAAATTTAGATTAAATTCTAATACATATACTGATGAAATGCTATAATTACGTATTTTAAAGCCTCACATAACTCTTATTCCTAACTCATGTTTATATCCTGTAGGTACCAGAAAATAAAGGTAGATTCCTGGAAGGAATGTAATCATTATTGCCTATGATAATATCCTTTCCTGATCTAGACACTCATTAACCCAAGCCTCATTTTTATAATACCACAAGTCCTCTACTCATGTTTATTTGTCTGCTTATGGAAGTTAGGATCCTTTTAGGTTAGCCAGTCCAATATCAAATCCTAATAGCGAATTTCTGCAGACGAAAGTTTTACTAGTTCTTGAATGATGATTTTTTAAAAAGAGGATCTTGGGGGCAGCTAGGTGGTGCAGTGGATAGAGCACCGGCCCTGGATTCAGGAGGACCTGAGTTCAAATCCGGCCTCAGACACTTAACACTTACTAGCTGTGTGACCCTGGGCAAGTCACTTAACCCCAATTGCCTCACTTAAATTAAAAAAAAAAAAAAAGAAGATCTTAGCTTTCCCAACACTGAGCTCACCTGTAGCCTTTAGCCTAGGTTTGGGCATTTTCTTTTCTTTCCTTTCAGGCTTGGACTTCTTCACAATCTTTTTGTTTTTCTTTTTTGAACTTCCATAATCACTATCATCATCATCTTCCATGAGGAAGTCTTCATCACTGCCAGAATCTTCTGAGGGGAAGGAAAAATGTCAACGCCTGACTTAATTTATTCATCCTTTCAAGTGAACAAAGGGAGAGCGGTCTAATGGAATGGAGCATGGGATTTGGGAGTCAAACACTCCTGGAATCTATTCCCAGCTGTACAACTGACTTGTTGGGTGGTGTCATTGGCCTCATCTGTAAAATGGTTATATAACATGCACCTCCCATGGGGGTCACATGACTGACTTGTTTGAAGAGTAGATCAACAAGAGGCGAGATTTATAAAACCAAACATGAGTAGAAACTGCTGCTATTAGTTAACTACAGAATACATGGCAAAAAGAAATATGTAAGATTACTCAGACTGAGACTTATTTTAAAAATGTGTGTTCCGGGGCAGCTAGGTGGTGCAGTGATTAAAGCATCGGCCCAGGATTCAGGAGGACCTGAGTTCAAATTCGGCCTCAGACACTTAACACTCACTAGCTGTGTGACCCTGGGCAAGTCACTTATCCCCCACTGCCTCACTAAAAAAAAAAAAAATTGTATTCCAACTTCTCTTCCTCCTCCATTTCCACCCCCCACCCACTAGAACTCAAGCATTTCAAAATAAGTTATACATGAGTAGTCATGGAAAACATTCCCACATTAGCTAGGTTGTGAGAGAAAACAGTCAAAAACTCCCCCAAAACTTCAGATTGAGGAATTGTCAAAGAGGAAAAAAAAAAATTTTCCCTCTAAGAGCACTTTTAGAGTAGAAGACATACATATCTATGAGCCAGTCCTAGTTTTGTGACTAGGACTACATACAAATCTCTTAACAGGATTCATCTAAGCCTAAATAGTCCTGATGGAAGCCACCAAATACCTCTAAATCTCCATTTGGTGATCCTGAGGCTCTAAGAGGGGGCACCCTAGTTATTATTGGAGGAACTGGTATCTGAGTATGCCATCCCTAAAATGATAGTGATCAAAGTCAGACAACTCATACTCTAGTCACTTTCACTTACTCTCCTGGAATGGTGCCTCTTCTTCTTCTTCTTGTTCCTCTTCACTTCCCACATCTTCCATGAGCATCTCTCTCTGCTTGGAAGCTGCTTTGGATGCTGCCTGACGCTGCTGGCGAACATTTTTGTGATCTTCTTTTTCATCTTCACTATCCTCTGCAACATTAAAGCCACAACAATACAATGATACAAAATGCTTTGATTCCAGTGGCTGAGGAAGGAAATATATTCTTAGCCAATATGGAATTTAAAAATAAGGAACAATGGGGCAGCTAGGTGGCGCAGTGGATAAAGTGCTGGCCCTGGATTCAGGAGGACCTGAGTTCAAGTCCAGCCTCAGACACTTGACACTTTACTAGCTGTGTGACCCTGGGCAAGTCACTTAACCCCCATTGCCCTGCCCCCCCCCCAAAGGAACAATGGATAGTTTAAAGCTTGTCAGATAAAAGGGAGTAGTCAAATTTGGTTGCATAAGAAAATTACCACTAGTTAATTTATATATGCAAAATTTAAATCATTTAGCTTAACTGAATGAAAAGGTCAAATCTGAAAATCCTCACTATTACTACAACAGCCTGAAATTTAAAAAAAATAATAGGTTTTAACAGTAATATCACTCCAGATAAAATACTAGGAAATATACATTTATAGACCAATGTTATCAAACTTAAATAAAAATGAGATCCCTGCTAGCCAAATACTGATTTAGAAAACCACATATTAACATTATCTATGCTGCATTGTACTTTCATTTACTGTTAAACATTTCCCAATTATATTTCTAGTTTGTATGATAGTTTTGCAGAGGGACGCTTCTACTGCAGACTCCCGAAAATAGAACTTTCTTACTTGTCTTCCCTAAAAGTTTGAATCACAGTAGATTGGGCTATTAAAAAAATTTTTTTTAGGCAATTGGGGTTAAGTGACTTGCCCAGGGTCACACAGCTTGTGCCACCTAGCTGCCCCGGATTGGGCTATTTTAAAGGTTGGGGAAATTTAGGTTGGAAAAAGATATTTGTGAGAATAGTAGAAAAGTGAGAGATAATTACTTTTCAATAGACCTTCATCTAAGAAGTAACAAAAAAGAATATTTGAATTGGACTTAAAAGATCTAATTTCAACTCTTGGCTGTTGCTTACTGCTTAAATGACTTCCCATAAGTCATTAACTACTCAATCTAAGTATTCTCACTGATAAACAGGGACGATAATATTTGTTCTTCCTTGTCTCACAGAGTAGTGAGGATCTAAAGATAGAACATATAAAAAAGTACTGTAAACATGTAAACTCTTATTATTGGTGTTACAATATGAAGTGCTTTAAAAATCATTAAATATATATATATATAAATAATCAAAGTTATTGTTCTAAGTTTGACAGGTATTTTAGCTGAAGGAGCTTTTTTTTTAAAAAAAATTTTATTCAGGTCTTTTTAAAGATTATTATAGTTATCTCTCCAGTATCCCTCCCTTATCAGAGCTATCCCATAAGAAAAGACTTTTAAAAAGACACAAAAAAAGAAGAGGAATAAAAAAAAAATTAGCATGATGGATCAAAGTCTGAAAACATGGGCGGACCTTCCACTTCTAGAAAGGGGTAGGTTGAGAGTGTCCTCTCATATCAAGTAATGTTTGATAGTTATAATTTTGTTATTTGATTTTTGATTTGCTAGATCTTAAGACACTGTAAATATCAAACTGCTGATCAACGAGTAATGTGGTTTTTAAATATTTATATCTTATGGGGCATAAGGAAAGCTTTTAAACTTTTCACTTATATTAAAAATCAGGTAATATACAGTAGACTGATTAAAAAATAAAAGAGATCCCTTCCACTGGCAACCCACAAAATCACCTGCTATTCCTGATTGAGTCTGGCTACAGCACTGACTGCTGGCCCGAGGACACAGAGCCAGGTATCACAGTATTGGTGATCACCTGATAACCCTTTCCCTGCATTTGGAAGTATGCTTTTCCTTTTCCAATTTGGCTTCTTCCCCCTTTAGGGGGCCTCTTTTCAGAGCATTTATTATTAGCCTTGCCATCATTATTAACTCTGAGGTCATCACCTTTAATGCTCAAATTTTCTTACTAAGACAAATAAGACACTGAGAATGAATGATCCCCTGATACCAGTTACACAAAATTTAGCCTACCTATGCCGGGAACCATAATTAATACTAAACAGAGACACCATTTTGTATCCTTTGGACACTCAAGAAAATATTAAAGAATGAAAAATTTGGTTTGTGGTCATTGCAAGGTGGTTCTCCAATAAAGTCAAAGGTGAATGTTATGGGGAAACAGATTACTAGGTAGAACCAAAGGTTAATGCAATTTCTTTTGAATTCACAAGTGTGGCTATTACACCTGGATGAAAATAAAAGTGAAAGTAAAATTTAAAAAGCAAAAATAATCGACAGGTTTGAAGTCAGAAAACCCATGTCCACATCTAGCACTGGAAGACCTGTTGGAATAACACTCATGATTCAATTCTGGTAAGAGGTGACAAATTTTCACATCCCCTATGACAAGAGCCTTCACAAAAAACTTCTATTAGGCCAAGAAGAACCCAAACTAAAAACAGAGAACTTCAAAATTCTGATTAAAGTATTGAAGGCATTCTCTGGAAATGCTTCATGAGAGTGGCTTTCTAAGTGAAAAAGGGAAAACTAACATTTCTAGTAAATCCAACTACATAAATACCTGGTGAGTGTGAATCGTCCTTCTTGGTCTTCACATCTTTTTCTTCAGAGTCCTCACTGTAGGTACAAAAAGTCATATTAATAAGCTCTGCAAAGGCATGGAATGACCCAAGCAAGATTAGATACTCTGAAATTGGCCATGAACAAAGTTTTAAAGACTATCACTTTTTGTCAGAAACAGAATTAGAAATAAAGCAGATAACCATTAATTAAGGACAAACATTATGGTATTATTAATATAATAGCATATTACTTCTCTGTAAGAAATAATGAAAAGGATAATACATCTAGGAAAACTTGTATGAACCTAAAGGAAGCCCAGTATAAGGACAAAGTATTCGACTGAAGAGTCAGTGAGACCTGTGTTTGAATCCTGCCTTGAACACTAACTGTGATCCTGAGCAAGCTACAGAACTTCTCTTGCCCTTAGTTCTTCAAATGAAAACTTCGACTAGACAAAAATTCCTTTTAGTGCTCAATTTCTGAGCTACAAACTAATAAAGAATTAAGTGGCCTGAACTGGCACAACAATTTATACAAAGAACCAGAATAACATAAAGGAAAATAGCTTTAAAAGACAAGGCAGGGGGGCAGCTAGGTGGCACAGTGGATAGAGCACCAGCTTTCAGGAAGACCTGAGTTCAAATCCGGCCTCAGAAACTTCACACTTACTAGCTGTGTGATTCTGGGCAAGTCACTTAACCCCAAATGCCTCACCAAAAAAAAAAAAAAAAAAGAGGTAGAGAGAGAGAGAACATCAATGAAGTCATTAAAAAATACACATGAGAACAGCTAGGTGGCGCAGTGGACAGAGCACTGGCCCTGGACCTGAGTTCAAATGTGACCTCAGATACCTAATAGGTGTGTGACCCTGGGCAAGTCACTTCACCCTGATTAACACCGTAACACTGCCCCCCCCCCCCCCCGCCCCATCACATTTGAGAACACAGAGATGTGCAGAAGAGGACATAAATAAACACCAACGAAGTATGTTATTCCTTGCAGTATATTTGTTATTGTTCAGTTGTTTCTCAGTAGTGTTAGACTCTTCATGACTCCATTTGGGATTTCCTTGGCAAAGATATTTGGGATAGTTTGCCATTTCCTTCTGCAGCTCATTTTATAGATGTGGTAAAATGTGCTAAAAGTGAGCTCCCCAGAGTCACATAGCTAGGAAGTGCCTGAGGCTATATCTGAACTCAGACAAAGGAGTCTTCCTGACTCTAGGCCCACCACCCTTTACACTGGGAAACCTAACTGCCCTAGCATTGCTGGTTGTTTTTTGTTTGTTTATTTTTTTTTTTTAAAGCTGGGAACTCTGGATTTTGGCTATACTAATTCTGGGAGTTTTATTTTGGAGTTTCAGGAGGCAACCAGTGGATTCTTTCAATTTCTACTTTACCTTTTGTTTCTAAACTTTCTGGAAAGTTTTCTTTTATAACTTTATGAAATATGTCTAATTTTTTTGCTCATGGTTTTCAAGTAGTCCAGTGGTTTTTGGTGGTTGTTTTTTTGGTCCCTGTCCTATGGTTTTAAAATTATTTCTGTTCAATATTTTTCTAGGGCAGCTGTGTTTCATGAGATACTTCACATTTTCTATTTTTCAGACTTGTGACTTATTTCTTGGTGTCTCACAGAGACATTACCCTCCATTTAGTCAATTCTAATTTTCAAGGAGTTTTCTTTTCTTTTTTTCCCCATAAAAGTATTTTATTATTTTCCAGTTATATATATAGTTTTCAACATGTTTTTATAAGATTTCTAATTTCAAATTTGTCTTCCTCCCTCCCCAAGACAGCAAACAATCCGATATAGGTTATATATGTATAATCACATTAAACATATTTCTGCATTAGTCATGCTGTGAAAGAAGAATCAGAACAAAAAGGAAAAACCTCAAAAAAGAAAAAAAATAGAAATAGTATGGTTCAATCTGCATCTAGATTCTATAGTTCCTTTTTTCTGGATTTGGAGAGCATTTTCCATCATGAGTCCTTTGGAACTATCTTGGACCACTGTATTGCTGAGAAGAGTAAAGTCTAGCACAGTTAATCAACACATAATGTTGTTTTCCTGGTTCTGCTTATCTCACTCAGCATCAGTTCATGTAAGTCCTTCCAGGTTTCTCTGAAATCCACCAGCTCATCGTTTCTTACAGCACAATAGTACTCCATTACATTCATATACCACAACTTTTGCAGCCATGCCCCAATTGGTGGGCATCCCCTCAATTTCCAATTCCTTGCCACCACAAAAAGAGCACCTATAAATATTTCTGTACATGTGGGTCCTTTTCCCTTTTTTATGATCTCTTTGGGAAAAAGACCTAACAGTAGTATTGCTGGGTCAAAGGGTATACACAGCTTTATAGCCCTTTGGGCATAGTTCCAAATTGCTCTTCAGAATAGTTAGATCAGTTCACAACTCCACCAACAATGCATGAGTGTTCCAATTTTTCCATAGCTTCTCCAACATTTGTTATTTTCCTTTTTTGTCATATTAGCTAATCTGATAGATGTCAGGTGGTACCTCAGAGTTGTTTTAATTTGCATTTCTCTAATCAACAGTGATTTAGAGCATTTTTTCATATAGCAATAGACACTTTGATTTCTTTATCAGGAAACTGCTTGTTCATATCCTTTGACCATTTCTCAATTGGGGAATGACTTGGATTCTTATAAATCTGCTATTTTATTTAGTTCCTGATATATTTTAGAAATGAGGTCTTTATCAAAAATACTGGCTATAAAAATTGTTTCCCAGCTTTCTGCCTCCCTTCTAATTTTGGCTGCATTGCTTCTGCTTATACAAAAGCTTTTTAATTTGATGTAATCAAAATCATCCATTTTGCATTTCATAATATTCTCTCTCTTGGTCATAAACTGTTCTCCTTTCCATAAATCTAAGAGGTAAACTACTCCTTCCTCTCCTGATTTACTTATGGTATCACCTTTTATGTCTAAATCATGTACCCATTTTGACCTTATTTTAGTATAAGGTTTAAGATGTGGGTCTATGCCTAGTTTCTGCCATACTATCTTCTAGTTTTCCCAGCAGTTTTTGTCAAGTACTGAGTTCCTATCCCAGAAGCTGGAGTCTTTGGGTTTATCAGACAGTAGATTACTAAAGTAATTTACTACTGTGTATCCTGTGCCTAACCTATTCCATTGATCCACCACTCTATTTCTTAGCCAGTACCAAATAGGTTTGATGACTGCCACTTTATAGTATAACTTCAAATTTGGTATGGCTAGCCTACCTTCCTGTGCATTTTTTTTATTAGTTCCCTTGATATTCTTGACGTTTTGTTTTTCCAAATGAATTTTGTTATTATTTTTCCTAACTCTATAAAATAATTTTTAGGAAGTCTGATTGGTATGGCACTGAATAAGTAAATTAATTTAGGTAGAATTGTCATTTTTATTCTATTAGCTCAGTCTATCCATGAGCAATTGATAATTTTCCAATTATTTAGATCTGATTTGATTTGTGTGAAAAATGTTTTGTAATTGTGTTCATAGAGTTCCTGAGTTTGTCTTGGCTAGTAGGCTCCCATGTATTTTATATTGTCTACCGTTATTTTAAATGGAATTTCTCTTTCTATCTCTTGCTGCTGGACTTTGTTGGTCACGTATAGAAATGCAGATGATTTATGTGGATTTATTTTATATCCTGCAACTTCGCTAAAGTTAATTGTTTCAAGTAATTTTTTAGTTGATTCTCTAGGATTCTCTAAGTATACCATCATATCATCTGCAAAGAGTGAGTTTTGTTTCCTCCTTGCCTATTCTAATTCCTTTAATTCCTTTTTCTTCTCTTATTGGTAAAGCTAACATTTCTAGTACATATTAAACAATAGAGGTGATAATGGACATCCCAAGGAGTTGTTTTCTTCAATAAGGTGGTGAGTTTTTTTGCAGGGCAAGGGAGTTGTGACTTGCCCAGGGTCACACAGCTAGTGTCAAGTGTCTGAGCCTGGATTTGAACTCAGATGCTTCTGAATCCAGGGATGGTGCTTTATCCACCGTGCCACCTAGCCACCCCTCTTCAATAAGGTTTTGAACCTCTTTTTTTTGTTTGTTTGTTTTTGGTGAGGCAACTGGGGCTAAGTGACTTGCCTAGGGTCACACAGTTATTAGTAAGTGTCAAGTGTTTGAGGCCAGGTTTGAACTTAGGTCCCCCTGAATCCAGGGCCAGTGCTTTATCCACTGCACCACCTAGTTGCCCCCCTTGAACCTCTTTTTCCAAGTTGTTAATTCTCTTTTCATCTTTTTCCCTCTTTATAATGAGGTTTTTGCTTATTCTTCCAGTCTACTTCTTGACTTTCAACTTTATGTTAGTCCTGGGCCCTATTTACTTGGGGAGTTGGGGTAGAGTGTGGGACTAGTCTGAGATTCTGCCCTTTTATGTCCTGTTGCTTTCACAGTTCTGGCTGGGGGTGGAGGGTGGGACCCTTTGTAAGCTTTCCATGCTTCCAAAGTAGTTTGATTATGGGTAGAGACCTGTTCTCTATCTTCCTGATGTGAATCTTACAGGCTCTTGATTCAGATTTGAATCTGTTGGCTTGTTCCTGATTGGGAATAGTTTCAGTAGACTACTGACTGGCTCAGCCACCATTAGCCTGCTGGGAGGCTCTAAAGATTCAGAGCACCTGAACTGCCAGCTCCCCTTTAGTTGGGGACACTAAGCTTTGCTTCCAGGATTAGAATCACACAGCTACCATTTGCTTCCAAAACCTTTTCCTTGCTTGGTATGCAGCTGGGTCATTGCTCACAAATGTTCCTCCCAAGCCTGGATCTGTGACCTGGCACTGGGTAATGGATGACAGAGCTATCAGAAATACCTAATCCCACACCCAGTGTGTGTCTAGGGACCTCTCAGGATCCCTTTCTGTGATAGTGCTTCCTACCTTTTCTTGGCCCTTTCAGTCCCTAAGTGCTGGGATGCTCAACAACATGCTCACGGTTCTGACCATACTCCATCCCCAGGGCCCTCTTTATCTCCCAAAGCTGACCTGGGCTAAAAAAAAAGATTCACTCAGATTCCTTCTTGGCTTTCCTGATCAGAATCTTTCTGGTACATTTCCTAAATATCTGTTAGGGAGATAGGTCAAGTGACCTAGACTCTTAATTCTTCCTCTCACTCTACCCTCTTGACTCAGCCTCCAGAAAATGCAAATCCTTAGATTCCTTCTAATCTTAATTCAGTAACCCGTGTTCTAATTCTGGCTCTATAATTCACTGTCAGTTATATGATTCTGGGCAAAGCACTTCACACTTCTCTGTGCCTTACTTTCTATATCTGTCAATGAAGGGATAAGACTGGTTAACCACTGAGATACCCTTTAGTTTCATAATTTTGTGATGTTTAGGAAAAACCAAAGGAATAGATAGTCATGCATAATCCCTTTGATTACTACTTTGTTAAAGGAAGTTCTTATTACTGATTAATTTTTTGGGGGGGGGAAGAGAAGGCAATTGGGGTTAAGTGACTTGCCCAGGGTCACACAGCTAGTAAGTGTCAAATGTCTGAGGCCGGATTTGAACTCAGGTCCTCCTGATTCCAGGGCCAGTGCTCTATCTACTGTGCCACCTAGGTGGCTAGTAAGTGTCAAATCCGGCCTCAGACATTTGGCACTTACTAGCTGTGTGACCCTGGGCAAGTCACTTAACCCCAATTGCCTCACCAAAAATAAATAAATAAAAATAAAAGGGCTTTTAACTCCCCTAATCATACTCAAATTATCCTATTAAGCCTAGGGTAACTAACAAAGAGATCAGAGTTTTTAAAAACAGAGTTTCATTTCAAGGAGATTTGCCAGTGTGAAAACTACATATTTCTATATTATTTATTGTACTTATCAATTATTATTTGTTAATATAAGACGAAACTCAAAAACTAGTAATTCTAAATTTCTATCTTGATTACGAGACCCCTACAGTTATCTTCAGTCCTTTTATAGTACTCTGTTTACAGACTTTTAAGGCACAGCCTGGAACTTTATTAGGGAAGGGCTAATAACAGCTGATTCTACAAGTGGAGAATGCACAGAGGGAAAATCAATTTCAATTAGTATGAAGAAATAAATGTAATATACATTCAATTTGATAATAATTCATTCAATTACCATAGGGCAAAAGAAAGATCACTGAAGCAAAGGAAAAATTCTTAATAATATAGGCTATTACTGG
This sequence comes from Dromiciops gliroides, assembly GCF_019393635.1. Lineage (NCBI taxonomy): Eukaryota > Metazoa > Chordata > Mammalia > Microbiotheria > Microbiotheriidae > Dromiciops > Dromiciops gliroides. Next base: position 104,812,524 of record NC_057864.1, read on the forward strand.
TAATTGACAATTATTTATGATTTCAGGGTTTGCAAAGCATTTATACTATAAATTATATTAATGTGTTCCTTACAATAATCCTGTTAAGTACAAGTATTATTACCCTCATTTTAAAGATAAGGAAACTGAGGGTCAGAGAGTTCAATTAATGAGTAACACTGGCCAGATTTGAATCCAGGTCTCACTTAATCCCACTAGGAATCTATAAAAGGTAGGAAAATAAATTTGGGGTTTAATTGCAAACATCATGCTACACAAGAAGTGGAAATCAATAAAGCCAACTTTTGAGAGAACTAATGATAAACAAAAGGGCAGACATTCATCAAGGTTAGGCTAAATGCAATATGGCCTGGAGCCAGAGGATAAATAATGGTCCAGTCTGGATAGATCCTGAGATTCCTTCTACTTTTATTTTCTGTCCATAAAAACCCAGATTCTATAAGAATTCTATAAGATTCTATAAGAAGGGGCAGCTAGGTGGCGCACTGGATAGAGCATTGGCCCTGGAGTCAGGAATACCCGAGTTCAGATCCGACCTCAGACATTTAACACTTACTAGCTGTGTGACCCTGGCCAAGTCACTTAACCCCAACTGCTCCACTTAAAAAAGCAAATGAAGATCTTTAGGTTGGATAGGGATAACTAAAAACTAAACTTGGGTAAGACACCATACCTAATATTTTAATTCCTTACCAACTTAGTACTTAACTAAATAACTCAAATTGTTTGAACTTTTGTTTAGCCTCATTTCGGTGCAATGATTTCAAGGTTAAAAACTTAAAACAACTACAACAAATATTTTTACTTGGTCTTCCTGTCCAGTCAAACAAGACAAAATAGTTTTAAGTCAGCCCCTGCCATTGTAAGACCTCTTCTGTAATACAGGATACCTATTCCCACCACAGTCATTATCATCAGGTGACCTGGGGTTCCCTCCCATTACCAGTCTCCAATTTAGAAAAAGCCAAAGCCCAAAGTCTTAAAACAAGTAAAAAAACATGAAAATATCCATTTATATAACCTCTTATTCTGAGAGCAAACCTGCTTTTAATAACCCCCAATTAACAGTGAATGTTGGAGTTCAAAGTTTTCTTTTTATGGGATAAGTGAAGGTATGCTAAATGTTATTAAGTTACTACTAGGAATCAGTAATAAGAGTACTCCATAAGGCTGGTTATACAACTCAGATTTTACAAGTTCCATAGTCATAATCCTGACACTAATTTGTGACATAGACCGGGACAACCCAGATCATCAATAAAAGGAGACTAGCAATAACTCTGAAGAACTGATGTGAAAAAGCAAAATGGATTTAAAGCACATTATTTAAACAAATGGCATACATTAGATCAATTTCTCCATATCTTCCCCCAAGTGAAACTTAACTAAAACTCCATGCCTTTCTTAATTCTATTTCATAAATAATTTAATTTTAGAACTAAAAAGAATTAGGTGATCTAGTCCAATATTATCTTAGAGATACAACTCGCTCAAGATCCTCTGGTGACCAGAGCCTGTGCCCAAATTCAACTCCCTTGACTCCTGATAGTCCTATTACAGACCAGAATTTTGAAAATGTGATAAAAAAAAAAGAAAATGTGATGAGAAATAAGTTTGAGTAGTAAAAAATCTGGACATTTATCCATATAACCTGCATAATTAAATTTTAAAAGAGCAATTTTTCTCCATTACAGAAACACTAATCAGGTAATTTGATCTCCAAAAATGAATGATTAAAATACTGGCCTTATATAATCTAGAGTCAGAAAATAAAAGATCCCATTTATAACAAAACAATCAAAGTAGCATTTTTTCATAATGGCAAAAAGCTGAAAAGGAATGAACAAACTGTGATATAAAATACATAAAAATGTCAAATTTAAGAGAAACATGAGATGACTTATATGAACTGATAAAGAATGAAATTAAAACCAGGAGAACATATACAATATTTACAATAATGGAAACTAAAACAACATTAAGAAGCAGGTAAATTCCAATTAATTAGAATGGCAAAGCTTATTCCTGGAGAACAGGTGATGAAATACACTTCCCTTTCCTTTTGGAAAGAAGCTGCTTTGCTTAGTTACCTATGCTCTTTTGTTACAAGGGAGGATTCAATGAGGGAAAGGGGGAGAAGGTATATTAGATAACAAAAACAAGAGAAATAAGCACCCTTCTTACCTATCTTCCTGTGAATTTTTCCCAGACCGCCTCTTGTTTTTAGCCTCTCGGGGTGATGATCGGATTTTCTTAGCTGGAGGGGCTGAATCTCTTCCATAATCTTCATCTTAATGGTTAAAAATGAAATTAATTGTTTGCTTCCTAGAATAAAAATGAGCACTACATTTTTATTCAAGGTGTTCCTTTGCAATAGGATTAGTGGGTGGGATCAGGGTTTTCCTGAGTCAGGGGGTCTTAACCTTTTTGTGTCATGAACCCCTGGGCAGTCTGGTGAAGCCTATAGACTCCTTCTCAGGATTACATTTTTAAATGCATAAAATAAAATACATAGATTACAAGGGAAATTATATCAAAATAATTATAAATTTTTTAAAAACTATACACCTGAACACATTCTATCATTTCACACAAATGATTCATATCTACAATTTGAAAGGGTTAAAAAACCCTCTGTATACAGAGGCAAAAGATCCTTATCACAGCAAGAGACTTCTGACATATTAAAAAGCATTAACAGAACTTCAGAATCTGTGGTCATTCAGATAAAGAAGCTTATTAGAGAAAACTATCAGAAAGCTGAACTCTAAAGGAATGAATTTTTATTAGTAGTAGTATTGATAATAGCTAACATTTATATATGTTTACTATGTGACAGGCTAAGTGCTTTACAAATTTTATTTCATTTGATCTTCACAACAAATCTGGTGGTAGGTGCTATTATCACCCCCATTTTCATGGATGAGGAAAGTGAGGGAAAAAAATCAGTTAAGTGACTTGCCCAGGGTCATACAGCTATTAAGTGTCTGAGGCTACATTTGAACCTAGATCTTCCTGACTCCAGGACCAGTACTCTATACACTGGGCCACCTAGCTGCCTATTTACCAAGAAAAGTAAACTTAAAGAAAATCCATGAGATTTAACATACATATTCTTTAAACTTATTAATAGCAGAAAATTTTAGAAAAGGTATGAGAAAAAAGATTATGGAATATTTTATTTTGGGGATTTTTTTCCCTGCTAAAAAGTATAATGAAACATTATAACATGCAAGAATTTTTTAAAAGCCAACACCAACTATTATATTTTTTCAAGATGTCCATATCACACAATTATAAGCTAGGTGGTCCAGTGGATAAAGTGCTAGGCCAGGTGTATGGAAGAAACTAGTTTAAATCTGGCTTCAAACACTTAGGAGCTCTGTGACTTCTGGGCAAGTCACTTAATTTCTGCTTGCCTCAGTTTCCTTATCTGTAAAATGGGAAAAGACCTACTCCACAGGGCTATAGTGAGGATAAATGCAATCTTATAGAACTAGATAAGTGCTTCTTATTATAATACTGTCTGGATATTATATATAAACAATGTTTCCCTCCAACTCAAGACTTAAAAAAAATTAACATTATGGTACATTTTAGTATATATACTTCTGGAAAGGGCACAAACTTACCTGCATCATCAGATTCCTGAAACTGTGAATAATCGACCACCTTCCTGTTTCTGTAAGGAAGAATTTAAATAGCAATTAATTGGGAACAGGGGTTATAAGAGCTTATTCAAAACACCCAGAATTTAAGTTGCCTGTTTTATTCAACAGAATGAATCACTTACTTTATTCAACAGCAGACTCTCCAAAAGTCACTTTTAAACAAAAGTTCCCTCAAGAGATTTATCTAATTTATTTGAAATTTCTTGATAAATACTAGAAAATGTCTGTATGTTAGCAGCTATTTTCTGGACAGCTATTAGAACCACCATTCAATAATAGTCAAACTGAATAACAGTAACACCTCTTTGTCAATCTTGTAACTGGACCTCAAAAATGTAGGGATTTTGAGATCCATGCCAAAGAGAATATTCCAAAATAAATTCCAACTAAGATGATGTTTTTGCCTCCAAAAGGCATTTCCCACAAGGGACATGATGATATAAATAAATTCAAACTGTGACCACTAAAAGTTCTAAAGATTTTTTTATATTCAAAGAAGTCCATTCCCATTCACTGTATTAGGGACTGCTGCACTAATTTCTAACTTGCTTTCTTATGATCTCCTTTAGAAGTGAAAATGAACTTTAAAAACTAGTTATAAAGTATGACAGGTTTCTCACTTTAGTGATAATACAGATCCATTATCTTCTATGAAAAAGCCCCATATCTAGTATAGTTAATGAATCAAATATAGATTAACTCAAAAATTAACAATTGTAGTAAAGCCTCATGAGAAATTTTACATTCTTTTTGAGATTTAGCTCTTTAGTTATTCACTCAATTTCTACTGTCCTGGCTACTTGTTGCCAGCTATTCTCATGTCAAGTTGGGTGATTTTTCTTTTTATTAAAAGTTATGGGGCAGCTAGGTGGCGCAGTGGTTAGAGCACCGGCCCTGGATTCAGGAGGACCTGAGTTCAAATCTGAACTCAGACACTTTACACACTTACTAGCTGTGTGACCCTGGGCAAGTCACTTAACCCCAATTGCCTTACCAAAAAAACCCAAAAGTTCATGGGATCTTGGTATTTATCCTCCCCAATTTAGATTCCTCAAGTATTACTAAACACTAGAAAAACAGATCAAAGTAATCTATAGCCTATATCAGATTACTTGCTGTCTTTGGGAAGGAGAAAAATCTGGAATTCAAAATCTTACAAAAATGAATGCTAAAAATTATCTTTACATGTAATTGGATTAATCACTGTCTTTAATTATTAAAATTATTTGACTTTAAAATTGCTCATAAGGTCAGAAGTTGCATTTAGTTAAGTGACCAGATTCTCTTTAATCTTCAAAGGATGCTATGTATAATTTAATATGTAATTAAAAGTAAAAAAATTGACTATGACAAATAAATTGATACATTGATTTGGACTTAAAACTTTTAAACATTCTTAATGGAACATTTCTCACTATTTCAGGGACTTTTCAAAGTATTTTTTTCCCCAAGCCCCACTTACCACAAGAAAATCTAATTAGTATTAATATACTACTATCACTCAAGATAAAGAATATCAATTCTAGTTTTTCTTAATTTGCTAATCTTCTACATTTAAAGGACATTAAAATTTCTCCTTTGATAAAGCTTCAATATTAACACCCAAAATGCATGAATCTCGGAACAGCCCTAGAGACAGAACAGGAAGACTATAATTACTTTAATAATAGCAGTCCTACAAAAACAGAACAAAAATGAACTGAAAAGATTAAGAGAAGCACAGTAACATTACTACAATTAAACCAAGAGATAAGCTTGTGGTCACACTCAGTTTCACTGTTTTAACATCTAACTTGAGAGGAAGATAGATATGAGGGATTTTGCAAAACATGCTCATGGATGGGAATGGAGGAAGAAGTCAACAGTGTACTTAGCAGTATTGTAGGTCCCTCCAAATCCTTACTTCAGGTGGTTAGAAAAGCTTTTTTTTATACTTTAAAGACAACAATATAATTGTCGTTAATGAATTATTCTCCATTTGCCTATTATTCTAATAGGCAAAATGTAAGCTACATAGCAAATCACAGTATTTGAGAGCTGCAAAGGACCTCAGTGGCCATATAGTTCAACTCATTCCTAAAAGAAATCCCCATCAAAAACCCCTAAGGAAAAACATTTAAAGCAGCAAAATCTGGAAGCCAAGGAGATGGTTTTATACTGGGAAAGAACAAATGTAGTATAAGAATGTAATGGGATATTATTATGCTCTTAAAAATGAGGGGGGAAGGTCAAAGGATATGAACAGGCAGTTTTCTGATGAAGAAATCAAAGCTATCTATTGCCATATGAAAAAATGCTTTAAATCACTATTGATTAGAGAGATGCAAATTAAAACAACTCTGAGGTACCACCTGACACCTATCACATTGGCTAATATGACAAAAAAGGAAAATAATAAATGTTGGAGAAGCTGTGGAAAAATTGGAACACTAATGCATTGTTGGTGGAGCTGTGAGCTGATCCAACCATTCTGGACAACAATTTGGAACTATACCCAAAGGGCTATAATGCTGTGCATACCCTTTGACCCAGCAATACCACTGTTAGGTCTTTTTCCCAAAGAGATCATAAAAAAAGGAAAAGGACCCACATGTACAAAAATATTTATAGGTGCTCTTTTTGTGCTGGCAAGGAATTGGAAATTGAGAGGATGCCCATCAATTGGGGAATGGCTGAATAAGTTATGGTATATGAATGTAATGGAATTCTATTGTGCTGTAAGAAACGATGAGCATGTGGATTTCAGAGAAACCTGGAAGGACATGCATGAACTGATGATGAGTGAGATGAGAAGAACCAGAACATTATATACAGTATCATCAACATTATGTGTTGATCAACCATGACAGACTAGATTCTTCTCACCAATCCAACAATACAAGAAAGTTCCAAAGGACTCATGATGGAAAATGCTCTCCAAATTCAGGGGGGAAAAAAAAAGGAACTGTGGAATATGGATGCTGAGTGGACCATACTATTTCTTTTGTTTTTGGTGCTGTTGTTTTTTCTTTCTCCTCTGATTCTTCTCTTATAACATGACTAATGCAGAAATATGTTTAATGTTATTATATATATGTGTACACATATAAAACCTATATCAGATTACCTGCTGTCTAGGGGAGAGGGGAGGGAGAATAATTTGAAATTTTATCTAAACAAATATTGAAAACTAAAAAAAAATAAACTAAAAAAGGGGGTGTGTGGGAAGGACCATTTCACAGGAAACTAAGGCTTGTATAAGCTGATGCGGTGAAGAAGCAAAACTAGGAAAGTAATTTATACAATAACAACATTATAGAGAAAAAAATTAACTTTGAAATATTAAAATCTAAGCACTGAAATGATAAATACAGTGCAGAGGACCACAAGCTACCCACCTACTGCCAGAGAGGGGTGGACTTGAAATGCAGAATGAAACACATGCTTTTGGATATGGGCAATGTGGGAATTAGTTTCATTTGATTATGAAATTTGTTATAAGGTTTTTTCTTTTTTGGTTATTTTTTAGTTAAAAGGGAGATAAAATAATGCTTATTAATCAGTAAAAAAAAAAATGGAACCCCCACAAGTCCTCATCCAAACTTTACTTAAAGACCTCTAACAATTGTGAAGAAGCTTTCCCTAACATTAAAGCCTAAATTTGCCTCTGCAATTTCCACTCATTTCGACCAAAACATTCCTGGTTCTGTGTTCTATTGCCCAAGAGAAAAAATTCAAACGGTTCCTCCTCGTGCAGTCCTTCAGACATCTGAAGCCAGCTATTTTGTTTCCTGAGGTCATCTCTTCTACAACCTAAAATCCCCCAAACCTATTCTCCACTATTGTGTTACAATGCTAGCTATAGCAATAAGAAAAAGAAATTGAAGGAATAAAAATAGGCAATGAGGAAACAAAATTACCACTTGAAATAATTAGCTTCAGCAAAGTTGCAGGAATATAAAATATATCACATAAAATCATCAGCATTTCTATATATTACCAACAAAGACCAGTAGCAAGAGATAGAAAGAGAAATTCCATTTAAAACTGCAGACCATATAAAATACTTGGGAGTCTACCAGTCAAGATAAATCCAGGAACTATATATAACACGATTACAAAACACTTTTCTTTTTCTTTCTTTTTTTTTTTTTTTGCAAGTCACTTAATCCTCATTGCCCTGCAAACAAACAAACAAACAAACAAACAAAAAACCAAAACACTTTTTCACATCTAAACAACTGGAAAATTATTCATTTTTATAGGTAGGCTGAGCCTAATAAAAATGACAAGTTTACCTAAATTGATTTACTTATTCAGTGTCATACCAAGGTAAAAAAAATTATTTTATAGGGCGAGAAAAAATAATAAAATTCATCTGGAAGGACAAAAGGTCAAGAACATCAATGGATTCAATGAAAAAAATATGATGGAAAGTGACCTAGCAGCAGCAGACCTCCAACTGTATTACAAAGCGGTAAACATCAAAACAATCTGGTATCTGCTACAAAATAGAGTGGTGGATTATTGGAATAGATTAGGTACATGATACACAACAATAAATGACCACAGTAATCTAATATTTGATAAATGCAAAGATCCAACCTTTGGGGACAAAAACCACTGGGAAAACATGAAAGCAGCTTGGCAGAAACTAGATATAGACTAACATTTCATACCATATACCAAGATAAGGTCAAAATGGATATGTAAGGGGTGGCTAGGTGGTACAGTAGATAAAGCACTGGCCCTGGATTCAGGAGCTCCTGAGTTCAAATCCAGCCTCAGACACTTCACACTTGCTAGCTGTGTGACCCTGGGCAAGTCACTTAACCCCCATTATCCCGCAGAGGGAGGGAAAAAAAAAAAGGATATGTGATTTAGAAAGAGTGATGTAAACAAATTAGGAGAGCATGGATCAAATTCGGCCTCAGGCACTTAACACTTACTAGCTGTGTGACCCTGGGCAAGTCACTTAACCCCAATTGCCTCACCAAAAAAAAAAAAAAAAAAAAAAAAAAAAAGAGAGCATGGAATAGTTTACCTGTAAGATCTATGAAGGGAACAATTTATGACCAAACAAGAGATATAAAAAATTGAGATATAAAATGACTAACTGTGATTACATTACATTAAAAAGATTTTTTGCACAAACAAAACCAATGCAGCCAAGATTAGAAGAAAAGCAGGAAATTGAAAAAAGTTTACTGCAAATTTTTCAGATAAAGGCTTCATTTCTCAAATAAATAAGTCAAATTTGTAAGATTACAAGTCATTTCCCAATTGATAAATGGTCAAAGGATGCAAACAGGCAATTTTCAAAAGAAATCAAAGCTACTTAATAGTCACATCAAAAAATGCTGTAAATCACCACTGATTAGTGTGAAATGATTCATCCAGATCCCTACTCTGTTCCAATCAGCATTAATAAGTTTGATATTTTACTTAACGCATCCAAGAATAATTAGATAAAATTGTATTCTTATAGTAGGCCTCTGTAGTGAGCCTCAAACTTTAATGTAATGTGCACTATTTGTTTACTTGGGGGGGGGGGCAGCTCGGCAACCTGCAGCTAGGTGGCACAGTGGGTAGAGCACTAACCCTGGAGTCAGGAGGACCCGAGTTCAAATCTGATCTCAGACACTTACTAGCTGTGTAACCCTGGGCAAGTCACATAACCCCGACTGCCTCAAACATTCAAGGCCATCTCCAGCAACTGGACTCAGATGACTCTGGAGGGCAGAGTATGGCTAATGACTCTGAACAACCCTGCCTCATTTAAATCCAATTCACTGCAAGTCATGACATCCATCACCTCCCAATGTCATGGTCCTCTTTGAGAACAAAGGACAAACACCATCACCAGTTATGAAACTCACTTGTAAAACCACAAGAATGCTGACAAAGATATCTCCATTCTGTTTTTACTCAAATTCCATATCCAAATCCAGCATGAGCGGGATGCTTTGATTCTTTGGAAAATCCTCCAACTTACTTTTGTACCTCTGGACTGCTCTCTTTCCCAATAAGAGCAAGTGATCATCTTATGACCACTTGGTCACTGGAGATGACTCTTGCCTTGCACATCTTAATTTCTGGTCCTCAAGAGCAAGATCTATCAACCAAGGAGATTCTGCATTTTACCATGCCTCTTTTGCATATCTGGGTATAAAACCTTATTTACACAAGGTCCTAGGAATCAAAGGCATCTCAGATCATGAGGAAGATCTGAGGTCCACTTCATTAGAGGGCATCATAGACCCTTTAATAAAGTGCCATTTGCTCAGAGCTCTGCCTCAGTTTCTTTTGTTGTAGGTTGGACAATTTTAAACTTCACATTAGAAAAATGCAAATTAAAAAAACCTCTGAGGTACCACCACACACCTATCAGATTAGCTAAGATGACAGAAAAGGAAAGTGACAGGTGTTGGAGGGGATGCAGAAAAATCAAGACACTAATACCCAGTTTGGTGGATTTGTAAGCTGATACAACCATCCTGCATAACAACTTGGAACTATACCCAAAAGGATATAAAACTGCATTCCTTTTGACCCTGCAACACACTACTAGGTCTGTATTCCAAAGAGATCAAAGGAAAAGGAGATGGACCTATATGCACAAAAATATTTATAGCAGCTTTTGTGGTAAAAAACTGTAAACAACTGAGGGGATATCCATCAACTAGGAAAGGGCTAAACAAATTATGTGAGATGATCAGATTAATTCTGTGTCTTTCTAAAAAGTGATCTTATTCACAATCAATTGATTTTATCCTGTTACTGCCCAAGTCACAGTTTTTTGTCTCTGAAATTAGTTTAGAAATTCAGTTGGCCTGTGATGAATTTAGAAATTCTGTTATTCTGTTCTTGCCCCAAGGAAATGTATTTTTTTTGAGGGACATGGGTGAACACCATAAAGTCTGATCCAGTATCTTTATATCAACAAGTTATCTTTCAAGGATGTCTAGTTTATTTATTATCCAAAATATCTGGTCCACTATCTCTAACTTTGCAGGTAGACACAAATGAACATTTCTTAAGTCACAGGAGGAAAGGAGGGGGTTATTAATAGCCTCTCATTCCCAATTACCAACAAATCACATTGTCCCCTGTGCCTCAGCTCTCTAATCATATTGATTTAGTCAATCATAACTTTTTCCCTGACTATTAAGTCCTCTTCTTTGTTTTCTACTCCCCAAAACTATAAAAGAGAGCTGTCGCCCTAATTCAGGGTCTTAGCTTTGCTATGGAAGTCGAGAGCTGAGATCTTATTTATTGGTAAATTCATACTTTACTAATAAATTTATCATGTTTAGGACTTTGGGCCTCAGTGTACTGTTTTTTTGTGGGGCAATGGGGGTTAAGTGAATTGTCCAGGGTCACACAGCTAGTAAGTGTCAAGTAGCTGAGGCTAGATTTGAACTCAGGTCCTCCTGAATCCAGGGCCAGTGCTTTATCCACCGATCCATCCAGCTGCCCCCCTCAATGTTTTTTGTTTTTGTTTTTGTTTTTGGGCGGGGCAATGAGGGTTAAGTGACTTGCCCAGGGTCACACAGCTATTACATGTCAAGTGTCTGAGGCTGGATTTGATCTCAGGTACACCTGAATCCAGGGCTGGTGCTTTATCCACCCTCAGTGTACTTTTAACTGTTACATGTGGTATATGATGTATAGTATCTCTTTTTATGGTGGCAAAGAATTGGAAACTGAGGGGATGTCCATCAATTGGGGAAATGACTGAACAAATTGTAGAATATGAGTGTAATGGAGTTCTATATAAGCAATAATGAGTAGGATGGGTTCAGAAAAATCTGATAAGACTTACAAGTGAAGTGAGCAGAACTAGGAGAACATTGTATGTAGTACCAACAATAGTATACTATGCTCAATTGCGAATGACATATATTCTCAGCAATACAATGATCAGAGATAAAGAACTTATAATGAAAAATGATATCTACCTCCAGAAAAAGAACTGATGGATTCTGAATGCAAACTGAAGCTGTTAAAGGAACCCCCTGAACTTGTCTCCCCCCCCCCCCCCGTTTTCCAAGTTTTATTAAAACATTGTACTGACCACAGGGAGAGCACCAGGGAGGTGTCTCCTGAACTTGTCTTTTTGAGTTGCCATGTTTTTCAGAAACACTGAATTCAGAGCACACAGGAGGCCCTGAATGTGTCAAAGATGAAGCCCCCCCTCATCTCACATAATTTGTTGTTGTACCCCAAGCTGGACTCCCTGTGCATTCTTGTGGCAGCTATCTGTGCCAGGCTGGGATACTGCTTGTGCAGCTGGGGTCTTCTGCAGATAAGGGGACCTTCCTATCTTCATAGTTTAGCAGTTCCTAAGGGAAAGGAGCAGGGCTTTTTTGCCATCACCCTGCTGGGAGTGGTCTTGGTATTTGGGGTGGGGTATGGTATGGTATGGTATGGTATGCAGCACCCATGCTGCACTGTCCCCCCTCCCATGTTACAGTCCTTCCTGGTATCCCCTCCTCCCTTTGTCCTGCTATTTTAAAGTAAACTTCAAACCCACTGGATTCCCATGCATGTTCATTTCTCTTATAATAAACCTGGTTTTCACATAAGTCTCATGACATTGTGATTGCCTGTTGACAATGCATACTTTTTTTACTTAATTTTTTTTCTCGGGGTTTTTTTTAGGGTCTGTTTTCTTTTGTAACAGCTAATATGGAAATATTTTGCATCACTGCACATGTATAATCTATATCAAATTGCTTGCCTTCTGAAGGAGGGTGGAGGAAAGGAAGGGAGAGAATTTGGAACTCAAAATATTAAAAATTATTTTTACATATAATTGAGAAGAATAAATAAAAAAAAAAAACAACTCTGAATTTTCAACCGACCCTTGTATGTCATAAACTCAAGATCCTTCACCAGCCTGTTTGCCCCTCTCTAGCCTATCAATGTAACTTTCCAAACTCAACACAATTATTTCATGTGAGGTCTAGCTAGTGTAGAGTACATATAGTGTGACTATCACCTCCTTATTCCTGGAAGTTATAATTCTCTTGCCAAATCACCCTGCTGACTCATAAGCAGCTTATATTCTCCCATATCTCTGAGTTGTGTTGTTCTGTAGGATTTTAGCCCATAGGACAGAACCTACCTATCTTTCTTCTGGACCCTCTCAAATCTGCTTTCCTCAAATCTAGGGTGCGTCAGAAAATTATGTATGGTTTTCCTCTCCTTTTCAGAAACTCTAGGAAGAAGTAATCTCTTTCCCCAAATGTTTCTATTATTTCTATTCTAGCAATGAGTTTCTCTTTCTTAGTGAAAATCTAAGTATAGAATTTCCCCTCTTTTAGGAAGAATGAAATCATCATTAAGAGAAGTATAAAAATTAAAAGTTGCTTGCTTTTGGTAAACAGATGCTCCAAAATTCCAACTAAGATCATGTTTCTTTACTCACAAGAGACATTTTAATTCACCTAACCTACAAACAAAATACAAAGAAAATCAAATTAAAACCATAGCTACTGGGGGCAGCTAGGTGGCACAGTGGATAAAGCACCCACCCTGGATTCAGGAGTACCTGAGTTCAAATCCAGCCTCAGATACTTGACACTAGCTGTGTGACCCTGGGCAAGTCACTTAACCCTCACTGCCCTGCAAAAAACCCCAAAACCAAAACAAGACTATAGCTACTAAAATTTTTTTAAAAAATATTTTTCATAAGAAGTATGTCCCAATTCACTGGAGTAGGGACTAGTAAACTTAATTCTAATGTGATTTTTCATAATCTCATCCAGGACAATACTGATTTTTATAGCAGGTTCATACAGTATTTATAAAAATAAAAAAACTGTATAGAAAGGAAGACATTTTGTATTCTCATGTAAGACCAAGTTTTAAACAAACAAACAAAAAGTATAGAAACAAGATGTTAAGAAACTGAGCCTTTAAAACCTTTATAGTCATAGATCTGGGAATTATCAGGGACCTCAGGAAAAGCAGGTAAGCAGGGGAGGAGTAAGAAATCTTTGTAGCAAGTTTCTCTGAGAAATGTCTCACTTCTAAGATTTATAGGGTGGTGCTGTTAAACTCAAATATCAATTTTTATTGTTAGGGTCTATTAATCCATTTATAAGGATCTCTGTGGACTGCACAGTGATGTGATTTTAAAATGTAATTTTTTTATTGTATTTTTATTTTGTTGAATATTTCCCAATTATATTTTAATTTGGTTCAGGCCACACTTGGGAGTGTTGTAAGCCGCATATGGCAATGTTTGACACCTCTAAAATAGGGGATTCATTTAAATGTATAAAAAGAGTCCCTCCCCAATTGATAAACAGTCAAAAGAATATAAACACGGGGGCAGCTAGGCGGCACAGTGGATAGAGCACCGGCCCTGGGAGTCAGGAGGACCTGAGTTCAAATTTGGCCTCAGACACTTGACACTTACTAGCTGTGCGACTCTGGGCAAGTCACTTAACTCTCATTGCCCCACCAAAACAAAAATGAAAACAAAAGAATAAGAACAGGTATTTTCTAAAGAACCTAAGCTATCAGGAATCATATGGGGGAAAAATCCAAAAACCTCTCAGTCACTAATAACTAGAGAGACATAAATTAAAACAACCCTAAGGTTCCATCTCCACATGCATCAGATTATTAGTAAAGTTGACAAAAAAAGGAAAATGACAAATGTAAAGGGAAAAGATACATTAAGGTACACTGTTGGTGGAGCTATGAACTGGTTTAGCCAGTCAGAAAAGCATTTTGGAACTATGCTCGAAAAGTTATTGAACTGTGCATACTTTGATCCATGATATCACTATTTGGTCTATACTCCAAGAGATTAAATAAAGATGAAAAAGATTCACCTACACAAAAAAATCCATAGCAATTCTTTTTGTGATAGTAAAGAACTGGAAACTGAAGGAATACCCATCACCTGGAGAACAGATACACAAATTATGGTATATGAACATGATAAAATGTTATTGTGCTGTAAGTAATGATGAAGGGGATAGATTCAGACAAACCTGGGAAGGCTTAAATGAACTAATGCAGTCAATAAAAATTTAAGTCCCTACTACATGTCAAACACAAGTGGTAGAGTTACAAATAAAAGCAAAATGCAGTCCTTGCTCCCAAGGAGCTCAGTCTAATGGGAGAAACTACACGAAAACAACTATATACAAGCTATGTCAAGAATAAAAAGAAGATAATCAAGAGAAGGCAGGCAGCAGAATTAAGGTGAATTAGATATGGCTTCCTGCAGAAGGTGGGATTTTAATTGGGACTTGAAGGAAACCAAGGAGGTCAGGAGGTGGAGATGAGGAGGGAGAAAATTCCAAGCAGTGGGGACAACCAGTGAAAATACCCTTAATCTAGACATTGAGTGTCTTGTTCAAGTGACAGCAAGGAGGCCAATGACACCAGATAGCAGAATATATGAAGGAAGATGTAAAGTATAAGACTGGAGGGGTTCAGGAGTGGGTAATGGGGTAAAATGAGGCAGCTAGGTGGCACAGTGGATAGAGCACTGGCTCTGAAGTTCAAATCTCACCTCAGAAATTTACTTAGCTGTGCAACCCTGCACAAGTCACTTAACCCCAATTACCTTAAAAATATCTGGGGCCATCTCTAATTATCCTGATATCTATCTATCTATCTATCTATCTATCTATCTATCTATCTATCTATCTATCTATCTATCTATCTATCTATCTAGCCACTGCACCCAGATGGCTATGGAGGAGAGATAAGTCTAGTGACCCTGCACAGCCCTCCCTCACTTAAATCCAATTCAGTGCAAGTCATGACATCACCCCAATGTCATGGTCCTCTTCGAAAATAAAGGACAAACAACAGCAACAATGGGGTGCAATATTATAAAGGGCTTTAAATTTCAAACAGAAGATTTTATATTTCATTTTGGAGGTAATAAGGAGTGAAATAAGCAGAACCAGGAGAACAATTAATACAACAGCAACATTATTATAAAGACAAAAAACTGTGGGGGAGAAAAACCCTTTTATTTTAAAACTCTGATCAATGACAGCATGAAATCATGATTCCAGGTCTCATTACAAAACATATTATCTACCTTCATAGTGAAAGATGATAGATATGGAGTACAGATTGATGTTTTGGGGTACATGGCCAATGGGGGGGAAGGTTATCAATGACTATATTTATTTCTAATAGGGGGGTTGTTTTTCCTTTCTTTTACATGGGAGGAGGTGGGAGGGGAAAAAGTTGATTTAAAAAATAAACAACCTGTTTTATATAATGCATGAACCAAATAGTTTACTCTCAAAACTATAAGCTGTGTCCACATAAGCAAATGCATCAACATACTTTAAAATTTTAATTTAATGTATGCATTCCAATTCATTTATTTTGTATTGAAAATTATCTGATAGCTCACGGGAAAGATTACTTTGTAAACTATGCCTAAACCAACACAGTTTCATTTATGTAAGGAGAAACTCAAAGTGCTTTTGCTATTGAAAATATTTTAATGAAAATTGTGGGATAAACAGTTGTACTTAACCATGAAACTGACAAACTGATAACAGACATCAAGTATTAATATCTTTTAATCAAGGGAAAGAGTAGGGGATTTTGAATTAGAAGATGTGGGTTCAAAATATTAACTGAGATTTCTTGTTTTATTTATTAGCTGCATGACAATGGACAGACAGGTCATTTAATTTCTCTGGACCAGGTTCACTTAATGGTAAAATGAAGGGGTTGAACCAGCCAACATCCAAGGCACTCTCCAGGTCTGAATCTTTATGATCCATTACTGATCAAACTAACAAATTAGGTATCATAACCTAGTGTTTCAAGAACAAATGGTGATGTAAGAAAATTAGAAAACCAAAAAGCAGACTAAGGGTCCTTAAATTCAGACCAGCATCTTATTCCATATACCACAAATAAACTACAAATGGTATGAGATCTAAATGTAAAAGGTCACATCATTAAAAAAAAATGCATGAAAAAAAGGTACCTTTTACAATTCTGGCTATCAGAAAGACTGTTAAAACAAATGACAGTAGTGATTACATAAAATAAACTAGAAAGTTTTGATTACTTAAAATCAAGAAGCTTTTACATGAATAAAATCAATACTGGAATTAAATGGGAAACCATTAACTGGGAAGAAAACTTTCTGGCAAATATTAACAAAAATCATTCTGAAACAGATAAGCACTCAAAAGATACAAACAGGCAGTCCTTCCCCCCCCCAAAAAAAAGCAAACTGGGGGCTATATTATGTCATAGAGGGGATTCTTAGTGGATGGATCCAACTAGATATTTTTTAATGATCTAAATCGTCAATAAAATAAATGCAAATTAAAAGAACTCTGGGGTTTCATTTTATTAAAATGATTTGGTGGAGGAGGAAAAAACAGGTCAAGCTAGAACAAGTTTAAAAAAACAACCCAAAACAACAATAGTAACAACAAAAAAACCTCAAACACTGCAGCAAAGATTAAGAATTGATTGTTTGGGACCTGAGGGGTCATCTAGTCCAAGCCCTTCATTCTACAGATGAGGAAACTGAGGCCCTAAGAACTGAAGGTTAAACACATAGTATTTGAGGAACTGAACTTGGTTTCTGACTCAAAAGCCAGCATTCTTTCTAACATAGCTCAGTGAGATACTTAAGATGTAGTTTACTTTGACTTTAGCAAAGTCTCTGACAAAATTTCTCAGGCTATTTATTCATATGGATAAAATGGAAAGATACTGGCTAGTTGATGATCCAGTTACATAAATTCAGAACTGGCTTAACAATCAAAGAATAGTGACTGATGGGTTGATATTAACTTGGAAAGTGGTCGCTAATGGAGCCCACCCCCCCCCTTAACCCTGGACTCTTAAAATATTTTAATCAAGGTGTCTTTATGAAATGTGTAGATGACACAAAGCTAGATGGGCAATTAGAAAATTCTAAATGGTAAGTTAGAACTTCATGCCAAATGTTAAAAGATAGGGCAGCTAGGTGGCGCAGAGGATAGAGCACCGGCCCTGGATTCAGGAGGACCTGAGTTCAAATCTGGCCTCAGACACTTAACACTTACTAGCTGTGTGACCCTGGGCAAGTCACTTAACCCCAATTGCCCCACCAAAAAAAAAAAAAAAAACAAATGTTAAAAGATTAACGATATAGAAATTCTTATACTTGGATTAAAAAATAAAACTTTCCAAGTACAAAATGAAAGCAATATAACAAGACAGCAATTCATCTGAAAAAGATCTGGGGTTTAGAAGATTTTAATGAATCAATAGTGATGTGGTAGCCAACAAAGCTAATGGGGTCTTAGATTCCCCTCAGAAGTACATTGTAGACATCCATCCCTACTCATATCAACTCTAGAATATTGGGTTCAGTTCTGAGTACCACATTTTAGGAAGAAAATTGTTTAGTAAGCAACAAGGGCTGTAAAGGGCACTGATATCATGCCATAAAACAAATTTAAAGGATCCTGCAAGTCATATATGCACTTTAAAAACCACAAATTAAATATTACGTTGTATTTTTATTCATATTTATTCATATTTTATTCATATTTATTCACATTTTCCAACTACATCTTAGTCTGGTTTGGCCATGAGATTGACACTTATGCCACAGGAAAATAAGGTAAAGGAACTAGGATGTTTACTTAGAGAAAAATAAGACTTGGTAAAGACATGATTGCTGTCTTCAAGTATTTGAACTGTCATGTGGAAGAAGAATTAAGACTTGTCCTGTTAGGATCCAGGGGGCAGAAGTGGTAGCAATAGCTAGAAGCTGAAGAGAGCCTTACTAACAATTAGAATGATATAGCACAATGGGCTGCCCTGAGAGAGAGTGGGTAATAATCTATTCTAACTAAGATTCTTCAGGTCATGGGTGCATGGCCATTTTATGTCATAGAGGGGATTCTTAGTGGATGGATTCAACTATATATTTGAGGTTCTTATTAAATATGTATGGGGGAAAAAGGAAAACGATATAATCCTTTATGGAAATAGATCTGGCAATTATCAAGTCTGTCTTTAAAATTGTCAATTAATTAACTAAAATTTAATATCAAGGAAGATTTTTTTGATATCAAGATTTTTTTTTGATATCAAGATTTAACCTCAGACTTTTTAATCACTAAGTGCCCAGCCTACCAATGAGCCTCTGTTTAGCTAACCTGATCCTCAGAAAGACAGTCTGCTATCAGATCACAGTCAAAGCTTGTCCACCATGTTAAAGCCTTGTAGAACTTGACTTCCACAGCAGGCATAGCATTTGGAAACTCTGAGCCAACTCTTTTTCGTTATGAGGCATTTAGTAGGATATTTATAAAATCACAAATCTATTGGAACACTGAAGAAACATTAAGGTATGAAGACTACCACATAAGAAATAATTTAGGGGGCAGCTAGGTGGAGCAGTGGATAAAGCACCAGCCCTGGATTCAGGAGGACCTGAGTTCAAATCCAGCCTCAGACACTTGACACTTACTAGCTGTGTGACCCTGGGCAAGTCACTTAACCCTTATTGCCCTGCAAAAACAAAACAATAAAAGGGAATAATTTAAAATAGGCTGTGTAATAAGAGATGGACCCTTGTAATATACTCCAAGATTTCCTAAATGGAAACCTAAGTTCTAGTGAAAATGCATTTCCACAATAAGGTTAATACTTAAGATTCACTTGTATCATTTTAAAGGAGTAGAAAAATAATTTACCTGCATAGCATTTTATTTTTAGCAGAGTCCAAAAATATAAATTCTCAGCTCTTTCCAGTTGTTTTAAGACAGAAAGCCCCTGACTCAGAAAAAACTCACAAAGTTGCAAAGTGGATAAAGGACATTAAACTATCTACTCAGTGATTTCCAGTAGCCAAAGATAATTTCTACATTACAAACTAAAATCATGTGCAAAAGAATCTCACCCACTATCTTTTAAAGGAGACCATGATGATCTCCTGTATCAATCTTATGTGTTGGTTCTACCTATTAGAATGTAAACACCTTGAAAGCCAGGGCTGTCTTCGCTCTTGAATTTATATTCCTTTGTACTTGGTACATCATAAAAGCTTAATAAAATGCTTTTTTATTCATTCAAAATACCCTCTTACAGTTAAATCTTATCTGCCTGGTAATAGGAATTATCCAGTAAATCTTTCCTTAAAAATCCTTAGCAGATTCCTCTTACCTTATTCCTGCAAGCACAAGAAATAAGTCTTTTAAGGCAAAGGACACTTCCCTGATTCAGAGAAGATATATACCAAGAAGTTGGAAAAGTCCATTTTTGATCTGTCAAGAACCTTTGAAATTAGTCTGACCCAATCATTTTACTTTTTTTTCCAGTGGGGCAATGGGGGTTAAGTGACTTGCCCAGGGTCACACAGCTAGTAAGTGTCAAGTGTCTGAGACCAGATTTGAACTCAGGTCCTACTGACTCCAAGCCAGTGCTTTATCCACTGCACCACCTAGCTGCCTCTGACCCAATCATTTTAAAAGGGAGTAAATAAAAGCAGAGAAAAGTCCAGTTCAGGCTTCTTTTATACACAGGACAGCTATTCTATTGTCTCCTACCAACATACTAGATTAGAAAGGAGGACAGAAGAAGAAAACAAAGACCTGGAGGGCAGTAAAGCTGTTCAGTGATGATCTGTGTTGTAAACTCCCAAAGCATTAGCCATATCTATGGTATATTTAAATAAAAATATGAAACCATGTACTCAAAATCTCACACACCCCCTGGAACCTCCACACCTTTATTCCTCTCCATTAGGTCAGATAAAAGAGAGGTGACTAGTTACAGCTTGACCTTGAACACAAACTACCTATCTAGCAAAGTCCTACATGAAAATAACTTCAATGTTAACTTTTCAGTTTTTCTACATACACATTATATTTGTTGGCTGGATTTTTGATGTATTCTTCACCAATTACTTCAGTTACAAATATCTTATTTCACCAGAATTATGTGAGAGGGAAAACACATCTAGAAAGAAGAGACATTTACAAAGCATTTAAGCTTTGCAAAGTGCATCTATTTGTTATCTAAGACCACTGATGTATTTCACAAAAAAAAATGATGTCATTCCTCTCAATTTTCTCTTTTTTAAACCTAAGCAAGTCATAGCACCTCCATACACGTTGAATCCCATGGCTATTATTATATGTACAAAATAGTGCTGTGGAGCTAACATTTATATCAGATGCTTTCACATTGAACTGCTTTAAAGAATGCACTTCAAGTACAATGTCAGAAAATGCAAGAATATTTAAAAATATATACAAGGTCATTCAAAGAAAAGGCTCTTTAAAAGCACATGAAGTAACCAAAGGAAAACTTTCAATTTCTGAATACGAAACTGGGCAATAGAAAGGAGAAAAAAAAGAATGTGAAAGAATAAGAATGGTCTTAGACTAGGCTTGTTTTGACATTTTTCAAGTTTAGTTTACAATCCCTATAGTTCTGCATCAATTTGGAAATGCTAGTCCTACAGCTATGTAAACACTGCCTCTTTTATAAGATACAGCTTATTTCCAAGACAATCGTTTCCCAAACTTCTTTATCTTAAATCATTTCCCCTACTCTATAAAGTACAATTTAAGCCACATTAAAATTTAATTCTGCAATGCTACAGCAAAATTTAAAGTATTTGATAGCTAGCATATATGCTAGGCGCTGCTGAGAATGGACTTGTCATCTCCTCAAAGAAAGGACCTGATGTAATCATAGGTTATTAAGTAGAGTAAAATAAAACCAACAAAGGATTTGGTTAAGCAGCTTTCAACCCTACTTCTTCTAACTACTATAAAGTCATTACTACCAGAAAGAGGATTGAACTAGATGATCTCTAAGGTCTGATTCTAAGCCTTCATCCTGGATATGTCCAAAAGAAATGTTAATTATGATCGCAGTTTCTCAAATGAACTTTTGTGAGCAAAAAGGTGACATGAACACACCCAATTAAAAACAAAACAAAACAAAAATGAAGAGTATCTGGAATCAAGGATATTCAAGGCTCTCAGACATCGTGTGGCTCTTTCAGATGCTACTTCTATAGCTCTTCAGGAATTCTAACATTTGGATTAGAATGTTGTAGGGGCCACAGCAGTCATGTGACTTTTTGGTGACAGTAAATGTAATTATGGTAGTCACCTAACTATGAGGCAATGAGGCCATATTTCTAAAGTGTAAGCCATGGTTTTTTTCCTTCTCTTCCCTGAAATATTATTTACATATCTGTTTGTGAAATGAAGGTGATGTAAAAACAAGTATATCAACAAAAAAGGAACATTTTTCTAAAAGTGAAGCCAGGATATGAGAAATTCAGAGAAACATAAGAAGACTTGTATGAAATGATGCAAAAAGCAAGCTGACTTAGTAGAAAAGTCTAAGCCAATGACTAAATGAAAACAACACTAAGATACACTAGATATCAGATAATGCACAATGTCTGTACAGTGTTCTAAGAAAAATATTTATGAGACAAGTACTTTTAGGTAAGACTTGTTGGACTGTATTTGGCTTAACTGTTTTTTCTTTGCTGTAAAGGATGAGATATAGGCAAATGACAGAGGTATAAAAAAACCAAAAGCATCAAACATAAAAAGAGTGAAAGAAAAGGCACTATCACTGGTTATTGGACAGATAAGCAGGAGCCTACTCTATAGTTCAGTTTCCTGAAGATAGAACAGACTTTAGATACTGTCATTTTTCCTGCTCAAGAATGCTTCTGTAGGGGGCAGCCAGGTGGCACAGTGGATAAAGCACCGGCCCTGGATTCAGGAGGGTCCAAGTTCAAATCTGGCTTGAGATACTTGACACTTACTAGCTGTGTGACCCTGGGCAAGTTACTTAACCCTCACTGCCCCACAAAAAAAAGAAAAAGAAAAAAAAGAATGCTTCTGTAGCTCAGGATAACCTCTATGATAAAATATGCACGCCTCAGCTTGGAATGGATAGTAAATCCTGCCTTGGTATGCTTACTTCACATCACTCCTATTCACAGTCCGTTACTGCCCAAATGGCTAGCTTACTCGCTGTCCCTCAACATGTCACTCTACTGCCTCCCCCATGCCTTGAATCCATTTAACCTCCCTCTAGGAATAGTTACTTTCAAAGAAGCTCAAGTGATACCCACCATAGGGACTTTTCCTGATACTTTTTATTGTTAATAATACCTTCTCCTCAAATTATCCTCTACTTTTACTTATATATGTGCATGTTGTATGAAGTCACATAAAAACACATACCTCAAGAAAAATGGAAACTCCTTGGGGAAAGAGACTATTGCTCACTTTGTCCTTGTATTTCCAGTGCCTAGCACACAAAGTACCTTGCTTAATTGATATCTGTTGAATAAGTTGCTCTGGCTAAAGCTATATAGCCTTTTGGACATCTTGAACTGGATGTCTTACAGTCATGTCCAAAACTGAATGCATTATCATTCCCCTGCCAAACCCTTCCCTCTTTCTTTCCTATTACTGTTGAGGGTACAATCATGCTCTGAATCATACAAACTCAGAAACTAAACTAAGTGGACTTTTTTCACACACATGCCATATTCCTCTCCCCACTTTCCCCCCAATCTGTTGCCAAGTCCTGTTGATTCTCTTATTGTGTCTTCTCCTTCTCTCCACCAACATTTCTACAACCTACATACAGGACCTCATTTCCTGGCTCTAAGCATTTTCAATGCCATCTCCACAAGTCTGAAATCCTCTCCCTCATCACAACCTCCTGGCTTCCCTTAAGTCTTCACTAAAATTACACCTTGCAACAAGCCTTTCTCAGTGCCCCTTAATTCAAATGTCTTCCCTCTGAGATTTTCTCCACTGCATCCTAAATAGCTTGTTTGTACACAGTTGTTCACATATTGTCTTATTAAATTATAAATTCCTTGAAAGAAGGGGACTGTTTTTGCCTTTCTTAGTATCCTCAGCACTTGGCAACAGTGCCTAGCACACAGTAGGTACTTATTGATTTGACTACAGTAATAAAGTGACTTTTTTTTTTAAGATTATCACTTAAATACATATATGGGCATTTTATGGTATATACTCAAGTGTTTGTTATTTGTCAGGTTGTTAATTTAACAGCAGAACCAGAATTTTTAAATAGTTCAAAGAACCAAGCACTGTCAAGTGAGAGTGAATTATTTTAATCCACAAGGAAAAGAAAATAGAGATAGCAAAGTAAGTGAAATTATAATAAAATATTTGCATCAATTGACACAGCTGGTCCTTCTTATGTCAGAGAAGGAAATGTTTTATGTATAAAATATATTTTCTTCTTTTTATACAGAATCATAATTAATTTCCTCACTTTACATATTAGAAAGATGAGGAAACATCACTTTACCACAGAATTGACTTCCAAGGTCACAGCTGCAGACTTGATATTAGAACTCAGATCTAATAACTCCTAGTCCATTGTTTTTTTCCTTCCATCACGATGCCTCCTAAATTGGAAAAGCCACTTTATGGCAAATTAAAGGTTAAATTACAAAAAACTCAGTTATTTTTAAAAAATCAGATTAAAAAATGTGCAATCATGCTAATAAAATGTCTACCTCTTTTGAATCCCAGAATGCACTGCTGAGCATGTATCTCAGAAAAGTCAGATAGAAAGGTCTCACATACAGTTCAAAATACTTAAAGCAGTACTTTTTTTTTTTTTTGCAGGGCAATGGGGGTTAAGTGACTTGCCTAGGGTCACACAGCTAGTAAGTGTCAAGTGTCTGAGGCCCGATTTGAACTCAGGTACTCCTGAATCCAGGGCCAGTGCTCTATCCACTGCGCCACCTAGCTGCCCCCAGGAATAATGTTTTTAAATGTTAACACTGTCATCTACTGCAACTGTTCATAAGTACCTTCACTGGATGCTGAACTTGGAAGTCAAGAATATCTGAACTCAAATTCCAACCCACTTACTAATTGTGTGACCACAGACCAGTCACTTAACCTCTGTCTGACTTCCCTTTTCCCATTTCTAAAATGGCCATGATACTACCCCATCTTACTGAGTTTAGGGGTTTAAATGAGATAATGTATCTATGATCTTCTGCAAACATTAAGAATGCTATATAAATTGTATTTATCATTATTTGGATTTCAGTCTCAAACATTAAATATAAGCCATTAGTTCTAATGTTTCCAAGCCTAACTTTCATTCCAGACAGGCATGTTTTCCTCATGTCTCTTACATTCTCTCTTCCTAATATTTTCCTTTGTCTTCTAGGAACCTCTCTTGGCTCTCTTCCCTCAAAACATTACTGAAAAAAATTCCAAGCCAAACTTTTTTCCTTTAGTAACAATCATGACATGGAAATTAGAATAAAAATGTTAAAGCTGCCCAATATAACCAACTCAAAAAAGGCCATCCACATCAACCCCCTCAATTTATGTCTAAAAGAACTGAGGCCTAGGAAGGGTATAGGGCAGTAAGCAGAAGAGCTAGGTCTCCTGAAAATATCATTTAAAAAATTAGGTTGAACTAAATAAATCATTTATAAATATAAAATGGTCCAGGTTTTCCTCAAATATTTTCTTTTTATAACCAATGCCTACGTCTAAAGAACGGACTCAATGTTGATAATGGCTCTTCAAAATACAGTTTAAAGTATTAGTAGCTGGCCCCCTCTTAATTCCTCTAGATATCCATTAAGTAGCATTTGATATCTGTGAAAACTGCAAGTATCATCTTCAAAATTATTTTTCCATTCCCACAATTAAAAAAAAAAGAAATTGAAAATTAAGATTGGACATGTCAAAATGCTCTAACATTAACCTGCCCTATGACTCATTTAAAATTTTAAAAATTATTACTTCCAGGTAAGTGGACTTCAAGGGAGAAAATGCCTGTTTCTCAAAGGATCAAACTGACCCTGAAGTACTAGAATTTTTTTTTTTTCTGGACAAGTCCTATATGAATAAAAGTTGCACTTAAATGATAACACCATTCAAAAGATTTCTTTTTGTATGTTATATTGTTTTGAAGAATCATAATAAAGGAGTGGGGGAGAGAAAATCAAGTGTGAGGAAACAATCTACTGCCCATTTACAAAATAACATTTGTATGCATCTTTCATATAGCCTCTAAAATTTAGAACTATACGGGAGTGTTAGTGTCACTCAAATCTGGAGATAAATACCTATAGAACATCTTATTGTGAATGTTCAACACAATATATTCCATTATAATACCTTAAATTTGCAAGCTTCAGCAAACTTCCCTCTTTCCTTTGGCCTTCACTCAGATGGTTTCAAAAGTCAGTTTCTTGATTAGGAAGAACAGAAATGTCCTAACCAAAATTCTTGCTTTTGAAGAGAGCAATTAAGAATTTGAAGAAAATTTTGAATTATTTTCCTACAAGTCATAAACAAGACAAGGGTAAAGTATGGAAAAGTCAGTATTTGCTATGTTCTTTTTCACATAACTGAATTTCAAAGTTTTAAATTTAAGCTAGAGGACAGCAAAAGCTCCCTTATAACTTTAAGCTCTCAGGTCCAGGAGGAACAGCTGAAACTGCCAATTCTGGCAGACTTGTGATGTCTGTGATGATGTACTACAAAGGAAAGGACAAACCAGGAAAGGACAAATAGGTTGGTCGGTGTTCCTTTAACAAGGAGCTCCATCACTGCAAAGAGCACAACACAGTCTTAACACCAGGATTCTTCTAGTCCAAGCACATCATGGAACTTCTCTAGTTCACCTTCCTTATTTGTTAAACAGAGATTAATACCACTTCTATCTCATAGGGTTTTGTGAGGGTGAAATCAGATAATGAATTTCAAACAAACAAATTTTAAAATGTTAAAACAAGATCAATTATTACCAATTCTTCGATAATTAGGAAACAAAGTGGGAAAAGGACTGAAAAACTTGGATTCTAGTCCAAATTCTACCACCAACCTGTTCTGTGACCATAAGCAACTCCATAGCCTCTCTGGGCTTCAGTTTCCTTTTATTCAAGATAAGGGGGTTAATCTAGATGAGTCTGAAAAATTCTACAACTTGCAAATGAATGGAAGAAAAGGCACTTAAAGATGCTCATGAGATGCTTCGTATACTAGGTGCTATAAAAGGACAAGACCTAAAATACTAATTTTTGTGAGGTACTCAGACTTCTTAAAAATGTACAATACATAGAGGTGTCAAAAGAACATAATGTTTAATAGCATTAACAAGCTATAGCAATATTCTCTCCCTTCGAAACTCACAAACATCTAGAGGAGTTAATTGCAACAAAGTATTTTATACCAAAATACTTTGAGGTAGCTAAAATGGCTCTGGGGATAGAGCATTGGGCCAGTTGTCAGGAAGACCTGAATTCAAATGTGGCCTTATTAACTAGCTGCATGATCCTGGGCAAATCACTTAACCTTCCACTGGAGAAGAAAATGGCAAATCGCTCCAGTACCCTTGCCAAGGAAACCTCATGGACACCATGGCTAATGGTGTCACAAAGAGTGGGTCATGACTGAACAACAACTTTCTACCAACAATCACTGAATTCAACGGAAGCCAGAGTAAACACTTTTTACATTTCTGATTTTCTATTTTATTTACCATTAATAGAGAATCTAAGGAATTGGTAAGACTTAAGCTTCTAAGTGAAAGACACAAAACTACAGAATTTATTTTACTATACCATACTATTAAAATTTCAATCAAGCAGACAGAACCACTAATTTCATATTATCTAGTTTTGCAACACAGGGCTTGGCAATAATAAAAGACTGATTTCTATCTTATGAGAACAAAGTTGTCAATGCTGTTCATTCCTGAACAAAACTTAACTTACTTATCTTTGTGAGGACTCTTGAGGCAAAGAAAAATCAAGGAACACTCTACCTCTCAGTTGTTGTCGTTGTCCTTATTTGTTAAACAACAACAACAACAAAACCCCAAAATACTGAATTCTTAGCTTCTAAATTTTTCTATTCCTTAGCCTTGAAATTCTTCTTTTATTGAGTGATTTTTGAACTTACAAATTTCTAAGTGACAAACTAAAAAAATCCAACTGACAATATAAACAAGCCTGTTTAAAGTTCAGCTAAGGCTAAATAAAAAAGGTAAAAATTAGTTACATCTCTTTAATGCACAATGAAAAACCGATGCATGTATCACCTATACCTAGAAAAATTTGAGGTTTAAGCTGGGCTCTGTATATTTACCCTCATGTGATGGAAGCAAAATCCAACTTCTTGAGTAATAAAGTTCTGCTCTGGTTCCAATATCTAAATTTGGGAGAACAAATAAACCCAGGCAGGTAAGAATAAGAAATGGTCACTAAAAACATAACTAAGTTACTTAGGAATACAAAATTTAAAATTCATAAGCAAACAGCGATCATTTGAAGCTGTAGCAACTGCTTCCAGGACATAATAAAATATATAACCCAGCTAAAACAAACATCAGCTGTTCTATCAAAGATAATGTTTGATTTGATTATCAAAAACATCTTGCATTTGATAGTAGGCAGGAGAGCCAATTTGGTAGAAACTGCATTTCAGTTTTCTTCACCAGGAATCTGTTACAGCTCATCAGCATCAAGGAAGAGGGAAAGAGAGGAGGGTCTAGGGAGTAAAGAGAAGAGCACTGATGAATTTATATAATTCATTTCCTCTCCCACCCTCCAATGTCATTCAATTCTAAAGCCTAAAAATATACATTACCACCTTTTGGAAATGTCTTTGGCGATTAGGGAGGGGCCAGCAATGACTTAGATGGGACACTAGTGTCTTAAGAAAATCCATTCTTGTCTACGTCTGAGTGGCAAAAGGATTTTCTCCATTAACTTTAGAATAAGAAATGGCAGGCAGCAAGGATAGACACCGGTCCATCCCACCACACGAAGAACATTACTTGAAACGCCACTTTCTCATTTCAAACTGTCAGCTGCATAGTTGAAGATCAAGCTTTCGTTTTCCATCTCTTCCATTTAGGCTCCCATCAGGTTTGACAATGCCACTCCCCCTCCGAAAGTGGCCCACGCCCCACAGTGGCAAGGGTCGAAAAGGGAGAGTCTACCATCTACTGGAGAACAGCAAACTTGCTGAAATTCTGGGAATGCGTGGGGCCTGATGGGTTCCTGAGTTTACCAGCTCCCAAGCTATTCGGGGAAAGGGGGCGGGACCGATTCCGACACATGCTCACCCCTGGGGAGGGGGAGGGGAGGAGCTGAGGGAGGGGAGACGTGGGCGAAGCTCGGCCTACGCCTCTCTCCGCCAACAAGCTGGAGTCAAAGATTGAGGGGACGGCCTAAGGACGGGGAAGTGACCATTCCTGGCCGCGCCTCCCGCCCTGGACTGTCATTTTGGGGCCTAGAAGAAAACGTAGATTGGGTCCCTCCCGCTCCCGCCCCCGCTCGGTGGGCGGGGCCCTCGAGCAAGCTCGGAGGTGGGACCCCAGGACGAGCCAAGGCGACGCCTCCACGGCGAGGACATCGCCAAAGACGACGAAGCCCCCCACGCCACGCGTGGGGGTTCGACGGGGGGCAGGGGGGATGTTGGTGGGGGGGCGAAGGACTCCACTAGTTATACTCCCGCCCTCTCTATCCACTCCAGGCACAGGGCAGCGACCCAAGGAGGTGGGGCCTGCTGGGGGAGCTGGCTGCTTACTCCCGCCCCCCACCCCCACCCTACCCCCACCTCCCCCAGGGCTCGGCACTCCGAGCAATTCATCCCACACGGCAGCGACGCAGACGCTCGCGCGAAGGAGCCCCCGCCCCTCCAAGCCGCAGGAGAAGAAATGACCCGCACCGCGCGAGACTGGGGCGGGAGGGGTAGGCACGGGGCACGCGCGTGCGCGCCGCCGCCTCCTCCCCCCCCCCGCAGGCATCGCCGCGCACCAGCCAGCCAGGCCCCCTCCCCCACTCTGAGGCGCGCGCCGGCCCCCGGAGGAAAGCGGCGGCGCGCAGCAAGAAAGCGGCCCAGCTCTAACCCGCAAGACATCCCCCATATATATATGTACGCCCCCGCCCCAAGTCCACCCTCCTCCTCCTCCTCTTCCCTAGCCCACCGCCGCAGCCTCCCCCTGGCTTCCACAACGGCCTCTCCCTCCACACTGACCTGACGGGCCGGGACATGTTCGCAGCCGAAACCGGACCTCCAGCGAAGCCAAGACCAGGCCCCCCCCCCACCCCGCGCGCTGGGCGCCCCTCCCCCCCCGGAGTTGCTTTGGCTGCCGAGGCCCGGGCCGCTAGCTTTCTCAGGCTCTGCCGCTACTGGATCCAGGCCCCCAGGATCTGCCGAGCCCCCCGCTCCCCGTCTCCTCAAAATGGATGAATCAAACCAGCCGAAAATGCGCCAAAGCCGCTGTGCAACCTACCCCGCTAGGTCTCCCGCGCCCCGCCCCCTACCCTCCCACCCATTGGCGGCACCCGCCGGAGGCAGTGAGCCTATTGGACTGTTTGAATCATCACGGCGCCTTGGTCCCGCCCATCCTCCCCAATAGGCTCCGCCCCTTCCGAGGGGAGGGGGGGGGTCCTCTTTCCCGAAGTTACTGTGAGAGCGCACGGCCGCAAAACAAAAATGGACGCCGCCTGGCCGCGGCCCCCACTGTCGAACAGCAGATTCGCCTTAAGCCGTGTCCCGGAATGACTGACGAGTGGAATATACGTGGCATTCACAGTGATTCAGTGTCAGATAAATTCGGAATAATTTCTTTTCTGCTTCAGTGGTCTCGATGCTTTACAAGGCCTAAGTCCTGGGAGGGGGCGGCAGATTCGTCAACAAGGGGCTGGTTCAGAATTGGAGGGAAATTTCTATAGGTTCAAAAAAATTTGACCTTAAATACATAGGCCCCTCCCCCGACTTCAGCCCCTCCCCCTTGGAGACCCATAGCTCTCCTGGAATTGGAGGGACCTCATCAAGACCAGAAACCATCCCCACGTGCAGGGCTTTCAGGCCTTTTGACAAGAAAATCTACCAGTCGGGCTCATGACATTGGCTCTATCCTGACCCTGGAGGTCCCACTGGTCACTCAGTACTCGCCAAGCAGTTGTCACGGGGGGTGGTGGATAAACTGACCAACAATGGCATCTCCACTGAGGTCTCCAGAGCTGAAGTGAAGTCTGCAATGGAGAGCTTCTTCATCACTTAAGCAGCAGTCATTTATTAAGTGCCTGGTATAAGTCAAACACTACCAGGCTCTAGGAATTTCTTTGTTGTTTTTTGGACTAAATCTATGATTACATTGATTTATGGTCTCAGAGTGTGAGGGCTTGGATTGGTTTAAGTGACCTGCCAGGGTCACACATTTCAGTGTCATTGGAAAGATTTGAACCCAGGTCTTCTTGACTCCAAGAGATAAAGACTAAAATGAAGCAGCTTCTGCCTTCAAGAATGTGACATTAGCATTTTTTGAAGATATTAATTGTTGAATGTAAAAGAATGGATTCAAATAAGTCCTTTACAGGATAGATACCTCAATTTTTGTTTATGTCAGTATTATACTATGTGGCTAATTCCCCATCTTCCTGACCTCAATTCCCTACCTTGCCCCAACCTCTGCTGACTTTCAATCTCATATTTCCAATTGCCTTTCAGACATCTCTAGCCAAATGTCCAGTAGACATCTTAAATTCAACATGTCCAAAACTGAACTCATTGTATTTCCCCCAAACCATAACTTAACAGAGAATTAGGTTGAGAAGAACTCCCCGTGCTATAGGCTACATCCCCATTACAGGCAAGCTTCTAAGTAACCATACAGGGAAATACTTCCTAGAAACATTAATGCTCTTCTCCCTTGAAAGCCCTAATTAATTTCTGTATAGATAATCCAGGGAGAAACGAAAAGCAAACCAAGGCTAGAACCATGAACAGCTGTCTTTTGCCTCTTTTTTTGGCAAATGTCACTTCGCTCTCTCACCTCCAAGCTGCCTGGCTGACTGTATTACGGTCCATGCTACTGGCTGAGAGCCAATGCAGAGGCTGAAGCAGTGCAGTGATTAGTGAGTAGCACAGTTTGAGGTTGTTTTATTGGACAATTAGCAATTATTTGAGAGAGCACTGTTATTTAGGACTACTATAAAGAGGCAGAGGGATTACCTTGCTCAGTTATGAGATGAGTGGGTACCTGGCATAGTCAGTATACCCAGGGCAGATTAAAAACATAAGCAGAGCTATTCATACCCTCTCTAATGCCCATGTGTTCAGGGCAAGCAACGCCCCCCCAAAAGAAACCCCTCAAAAACTGTGAGCATAATAAAATGGAAAGAAATCGAGAAGAGATCTAAAAGAAAGGAGAATGTTAATGATAGATGGTTCCATAGGGTACAGTGAAAGGACAGTCGGCCAAGGCTTGGGAGGAAGCTGAATGAAGTTAGAGTATGGGAAGTGACAACAGGAGAAAGGCTATACTTTTACCCCAACTAAATAGATCCCGAACCACAAGGATTAGGGGAACAAGAAGTAGGAGTTTGCTGTACATAGGGCTGGTTGTTCATCTGGGTACTCCCATTGTGGATTATAGAGGATAGAGTCAGTTTGGGCATTTTCTCTCCAAACATATGTAGACTAAAGGTAGTGCCAACAGAGTCAGTATCTGGATCAGTATCTGGTTATTGGGTCTCAAGTGCTTGGCCTGAACCTACATGTAACTCCAGTTCCATGGTCTTCTTAAATCATGGAAGGAGGCAGGAACAACAGCAGAATTTTTGAAGATGTCAATTCATAGGGCTGTGTGACCAAATGGTGCAAGGTGAACACTCAAAGGTCAGAGGTTCATAGACCCAGCCCCTGTAGGGATCTCAGAGACTATCAAGGCCAACCACCTTTACTTTACAGATGTAGAAGCTGAGGCTCAGAGAAGTTGTGTGACATACCGAAGGTCACAGAGGTGGTGAGCAGTAGAATATGGATTTGAGCATGAGTATTCTGATCTCAGAGCCAGTACCTTTTTCATTATACCATGGAGAAGGCCATCTTTAGTCTAAGGTAGATGCCCTTGTCCTCATCTTAATGATGCTGGAGGAAGGTGGGGGGCAAGGAGAGTAGAGTTAGGTCAGTCAACAGTAGTTCAACAAACATGTATTATTTATTATATGCCAGGTATTGTGCTAAGTTCTGGGGAAAGACCCCCCAAAACCCATTGGTGTCCCTAAAGAATATACATTCTAGTGGGGGAAACAATATGTAAATAACTAGATATACAGAGGATATATAAAGAGTAAGTGGAGGGGCAGCTAGGTGGCGCACTGGGTAGAGCACTGGCCCTGGATTCAGGAGTACCTGAGTTCAAATCCGGCCTCAGACACTTACCACTTACTAGCTGTGTGACCCTGGGTAATTCACGTAACCCCAATTGCCTCACCAAAAAAAAAAAAAAAGAGTAAGTGGAAAGCATTCTTAAATAATAGTCAACAGGTGTTGGTTAAGTACCCTCCATGTGCCAGGCATTGTGCAAAGTTTTGGGCATACAAAGAGAGCCAAAAAACTGTCAAGGAGCTTACACTCTAATGGGAGAAACTAAAAGCAAACAAATACATACAAACAAGCTATATACAGGATAAATAGGAAATAATTAATAGAGGGAAAACATTAAAATTTAGAGAGGTTGGAAAAGACTGCCTGAAGAAGGTGGTCTTTTAGAGGGGACTTGAAGGAAGCTAGTGAAGCCAGTGGAAAGAGTTGAGAAGGGAGATTATTCTAGGCCTGGAGGACAGCCAGAGAAAATGCTGAATGAGAATGGGGTATCTGGGGACAGCTAGGTGGCACAGTGGATAGAGTACCAGCCCTGGATTCAGAAGGACCTGAGTTCAAATCCAGCCTCAGACACTTAACACTTACTAGCTGTGTGACCCTGGGCAAGTCACTTAACCCCAATTGCCTCACCAAAAAAAAAAAAAGAGAGAATGGGGTGTCTGGTTTGAGAGACAGCCAGGAGACTACTGTCACTCAATTGAATAGTACACATTGTGAAGTAAAGTGTAAGATTAGAAAGATAGGGGGAAAGGGGGCGGGGGGAGAAGAGGGAATGGGTTATGAAAAGCTTTGAACACCAACCAGAGGATTTTGTATTTAAGCCTAAACATGATAGGGAGCCACTGGAGTTTATCGAGTAGGGGGTGACATGTTCTGACCTGTGCTTTAAGAAAATCCCTTTGGTGACTGAATGGAGGATGAATTAGAGTGAGAAGAGACTTGTGGCAGGCAGACCGACTATCAGAGGAGGGAAGGGGACATATCTGAGAGACACTGCAAAGGTGAAATGGATAGGACTTGTCAATGGGTTAGATGCGGAGGTGAGAGGAAGAGTTTAGGATGACACCTAGGTTGAGAGTATGGTGGCCTAGGAGGATTGTATTGACCTCTGTAGTAATAAGAAAGTTTGAAAAGGGGTAGCATTTAGGAGGAAAGATAATGAGTTTAGTTTTGGACATGTTGAGTTTAAGATGTCTACTGGACGTTCCGTTCAAAATATCTGAAAGGCAGTTGGAAATGGCAGATTGGAGGTCAGCAGAGAGCTTAGAGCAGGATAGGTAGATTTGGAAATGAGGCTAGAGATGGTAATTAAATCCATGGGAACTGATGAGATCATCAAGTGAAGTAATATAGAGGGAGAGGAGAAGAGGGTCCAGGAGAGAATGCTGAGAGATGCCTATGATTAAAAGGCATGATCTGGAGGAGCCAGCTAAGGAGATGGAGCAGGACTGGTTTGATAAGTAGGAGGAGAACCAGGAGAGAGTAGTGTCCCAAAAACCTAGAGAAAAGAGTATGAAAGAGAAGAGAGTGTTCTACAATGTCAAAGGCCACAAAGAGGTCAAGAATAAAAAGGATCAGGAGGGCAGCTAGGTGGCACAGTGGATAAAGCAACAGCCCTGGATTCAGGAGGACCTGAGTTCAAATCTGGCCTCAGACACTGGACATTCACTAGCTGTGTGACCCTGGGGAAGTCACTTAACCGCAACTGCCTCACAAAAAAAAAAAAAAAGAATAAAAGAATAAAAAGGATCAAGAAAAGGCCATTGGGGGGGCAACTAGGTGGCGCAGTGGATAAAGCACCAGCCCTGGATTCAGGAAGACCTGAGTTCAAATCGGACCTCAGACACTTGACACTTACTAGATGTGTGACCCTGGGCAAGTCACTTAACCCCGTTGCCCCGCAAAAAAGAAAAAAAAGAAAAAGAAAAGGCCATTGTAGTTAGCAGTTAAAGACTTCAATGGTAACTTTGAAGAGAGCAATTTTAGTGGAATGATGAGGTTGGAAGCCAGATTTTAGGGGGTTAAGAAAAGATTGAGAAGAGATTAAGTGGAGGCATCTATAGAAATTGTCCAGGTGGAAGTAGATAAGGGCCTGAATTAGGGTGGTGGCTATCTATATGAGTGGAGAGAAAGGGACATATGAGAGACATATTGTGGGAGTGAGGAGTGGAGTATTTTACTAAGGAGTAAAAGCAGTTTCTGAATGTTAACCAATGTTCCTCAGTGCTGAAGGCTTCCCTAGCTCTGACATGTACTGCCCCAATTATTTTCTTTTTTTTCTAGTGGAATTGACACTTACCTTTTTTGTCCTGTGGAATGGAAGGCTGAGGAACAGCAGTGGAATTTTCAGAAATATTAATCACAGCCTACAGGTTAGTGTAGTGAAGTTCATGGCCTTTAAACCTTGCCTTAGAATATAGAATACCATCCCAAGAGATGACATTAATTCTTTATTTGAACATCCTATTTTATCACATAATTAATGAGCACTGACCTAGGAATCAAGAGATCTAAGTTTAAATCCTGATGGTGATATATGATCTGAGATAAGTCTCTTCTCTCTGGGCTTTAGTTGCCTCCTCTGGAAAAAGGAAGGGGTTAGACTGTACGATCTTACCCAATTCTCTCTTTGTTCTGAAATTCTATGATCTATGACGGCTTTGTTAACTGGAAATAACATGGGCAGATCTTCCCTAACCACCACCTGCCAATCACAGCCAACTCGGTAGAAGTTGATAACCACCAAATAACTGAGAGACCTTTGAAAATGTGTCAATTGCTCTTATAGAACATACTGAATGGAGCTAAAGGGAACCAAAATCGCAGATAATTCTGGATTAAAGAAGACAGAATACAAAGTGACTCCTATCCATTTGCAAACAAACCTCAGGACCTTGCCTTTCCTGGTTTACTTTGGCAACAATGTTAATACTTTCTCACATGCCTTTTTCCTAATCTGCTTTAAAATGTTTTTTGATGCTTTTTGCTTTTCCATCCCGGTTATTTCCAGAGAATCTTCACTATCATCCCTTCTCATCCAGCATTTTCCCTTCCACTTTAGAAAAACACCATAGAATCATAGAATGTCAGAACTGGAAAAATGACTTTAGAGATTATCTAGAGTGACCCATTTATTTTGCAGATGAATATCCTGAGCCAAGGTAATGGTACTGGAACTGAACCTGCCAATTTATTTATTTATTTTGGGCATAGGAAATTTTTGATGAGGAAAGTCTCTCTCACAATGCAGATTAGAACCTTCTTTGCAATTTAAAGCCTTCCAGAGTCGTCTGGGGCACTAAGAAGTTAAGTGACTTGCCTTGAGAGGCAAGAACTTCAATTCAGGTCATCCTCATGTCATTGACATCTTTGTGATTGTCTTCTTTTCCCTCTCCTTCCTTATTTTTTGGGAGGACTGGGAGGCAATCAGGGTGAAGTGGCTTGCCCAGGGTCACATAGCTAGTAAGTATCTGGGGTGGGAATTGAACTAAGATCCTCCTGACTCCAAGGCTGGTGCTCTATCCACTGCACCACCTGGATGTCTGGAGTCCAGTCTTCCTTTCCCCAATCTACTCAGTATGCACCATCACACTTCTTCTCTTTCCAAGGTCATAAAGGTAGTAAGTGGCAAAGGTGGGATACAAAACTAGGCCCTTTGACTAATATATGAATGTTATTAATGAAGGGTAATGACAACATGGAAGTTCTGATGGCTCTCCCAACAACCTCTTCACTCTGGTTGTCATGAAAAGAGGCTCCTGGGGCACAGGAAGGTGGGCTAGCCATACCAAATTTGAAGTTATGTTATAAAGCAGCAGCCATCAAAACTATGTGGTACTGGCTAAGAAATAGTGTGGTGGATCAATGGAATAGGTTAGGCACAGGAGATACAGTAGTAAATGACTGTAGTAACCTACTATTTGATAAACCCAAAGACTCCAGCTTCTGGGATAGGAACTCAGTATTTGACAAAAACTGCTGGGAAAACTGGAATATATTATGGCAGAAACTAGGCATAGACCAACATCTTACATCTTGCACAAAGATAAGGTCAAATGAGTTCAAGATTTAGACATAAAGGGTGATACCATAGATAAATTAGGAGAGGAAGGAATAGTTTACCTCTTAGATCTATGGAGAGGAAAACAATTTATGTCCAAACAAGAGATAGAGAATATTATGAAATGCAAGATGGAAGACTTTGATTACATTAAATTAAAAAGGTTTTGTACAAACAGAAGCATTGCAGCCAAAATTAGAAGTGAGGCAAGAAACTGGAAAACAATTTTTACAGTCAGTATTTCTGATAAAGGCCTCATTTCTAAAATATATAAGGAACTGAATCAAATTTAAAGAATGTAAGTCATTCCCCAATTGAGAAATGGTCAAAGGATATGAATAGGCAGTTTTCTGATGAAGAAATCAAAACTATTTATTGTCATATGAAAAAATTCTCTAAATCACTATTGATCAGAGAAGTACAAATTAAAACAAATCTGAGGTACTACCTCACACCTATCAGATTGGCTAATATGACAAAAAAGGAAAAGAATAAATGTTGGAGAAGCTGTGGAAAAATTGGAACACTAATGCATTGTTGTTGGAGCTGTGAACTGATCCAGCCATTCTGGAGAACAATTTAGAACTATGCCCAAAGGGCTATGGGACTGTTCATACCATTTGAGCCATTTGAGCCACTGCTAGGTCTATATCCCAAAGAGACCACAGAAAAGAGAAAAGGACTCACATGTACAAAAATATTTATAGCAGCTCTGTTTGTGGTGGCAAAGAATTAGAAATTGAGGGAATGCCCATCAATAGGGGAATGGCTAAACAAGTTGTGATATATGAATATAATGGAATACTATTGTGCTGTAAGAAACAATGAGCAGGAGGAGTTCAGAGAAACCTGGAAAGACTTACATGAACTGATGCTGAGAGGAGCAGAACCAGGAGAACACTGTACACAGTATCAACAACATTGTGTGTTGATCAGCTGTGATAGACTTGACTCTTCTCAGCAATACAATGGTCAAAGATAGTTCCAAAGGACTCATGATGGAAAATGTTCTCCAAATCCAGAAAAAAGAACTATGGATTATGAATACAGATTGAACCATGTTGTTTCTACTTTTGGACTGTTTTTTCCCTTCTTTTTTGAGGTTTTTCCCTTGTGCTCTGATTCTTCTTTAACAAGATGACTAATATAGAAATATGTTTAATGTGATTGTACGTATATAACCTATATCAGATAGATTTCCATCTTGGGGAGGAAGGAGGGAAGGGAGGATGGGAGAAAAATTTGGAACTAAAAATCCTATGAAAACAAATGTTGAAAACAATCCTTATATGTAACTGGAAAATAATAAAATACTTAAAATAAATTGAATCCAATGGAAAAAGAGAGAGAGGTTCCTGGGGCAGCTAGGTGGCACAGTGGATAAGGTACTGGCCCTGGATTCAGGAGGACCTGAATTCAAATCAGACCTCAGACACTTGATACTTACTAGCTGTGTGATCCTGGGCAAGTCACTTAACCCTCATTGCACCACCAAAAAAAAAAAAAAGAGGTTCCTTCTCTTTCTTTAGGGAATATACCATAGGAGTAAGGGGTCTGGGAATACACAATGCACAAGCAGCTTGGTTTTGCATAAACATATTGTTTATTCTGATTGGGTTGGAAAGACAACTTTTTGAGGACCATGCTAAGAGCATGAGGAAATCTTTTTTTTTTAATAATAAAAATTTTTATTTAAAGTTTTGAGTTCCAAATTTTATCCCTCCTTCCATCCCTCCCATCCCCCTCCCTGAGGTAGTAAGCAGGTATAGGTTATACATGTGTGTTTATGTCAAACATTACCTTTATTAGTAATTTTGTACAAGAAAACTCAAAAGAAAAAAATGAAAGTAAAAAATAGCATGCTTCAGTCTTTGTTCAATAAATATCAGTTCTTTCTTTAGGGGTGGATAATATGCTTCATCATTAGTCTTTGGGATTGCTTTGGATCACTGTATTTCTGAGAATAAATTAATTCACAATTCTTCATCAAATAATATTCCTGTCACTGAGCACAATGTTCTCCTGGTTCTGCTCACTTCACTATACATCAGTTCATACAAGTCTTTCCAGGCCTTTCTGAAATCATCCTGCTTGTCATTTCTTATAGCACAATAATATTCCATCACTATCATATACTGCAGCTTGTTTAGCCATTCCCCAATTAATGGGCATTCCTTTGATTTCCAATTCTTAGCCACCACAAAAAGAGCTGCTAGAAATATTTTTGTACAAATGGGTCTTTTTCTCTTTTTGGGATATCTTGATAGAATGCCTGTTCCTTCACACCACTTCCAACTCAGACATTCCAGGCCAGCTCACAGATCTGACTTAATTGTGGCCATTCTTCTTAGGTCATTATAAGTTGGGTGAAAAAACTAGGCCTTTTTGACCCTTTTGCATCAGATTTCCTTCCAGCATCAGTTTCAAGAATGTGGAATGGGGAAATTCATACAATTTCATATAAAGGTAGATGATTTAAAGTACATGTGCATGTATTTCGACATGTAAATTTGAATGGGCAAGGGGGAAAAATCACCAGAACTTTTATTTCCCATGAATCTTAGAGCCCATAGTAATGAATATTAATTCATTGGGAGAAATTCTCAGATGACTATATATTTGAGCACAGAACAGTTGTTACAGATCTGTTCTCTGATTGATGCTTAGTCTTCTGAGAAGCCACAGGTTTCAAATAATAGCCAATGTGTGGATGTTGTGGGGGAAGTGGAGAAAGAGAAGGCAATCTGTGTTACAGTCAATGAGGAGAGATAAGCAGAGCCACATGAAGTGATATTGTCATGGTGCCCTGAACCCAGGAATGCTAGCAGAATATTAATTATTTGGGAGCCAGCAAAGAGCAATTGTCTACCTTGAAGAGTTCTGGCAAATTCTCAGAGACTAAGGGGCAAAGAAAATGTGAGGCAGAAGCTCCAACAGAAAGCACTGAAACCTGAAGTCTGTTTAACTCTCCCCCTAGGCACAGGAATCTCTGAAGGGATTGTCTACTTCCTTTGATACCCTAGAGAGCTAGGGAGATAAATTTATAATCCCTCAGGAGCCTGTAAATTATCCCCCATTTGTATATAGGAAGCTAAGAATGATTCAGTTGCTTAATTTACCTTGTTTCCTTACTATTCTGTCACAGTTAAATACTTTGCTATTGAGTTTAATGTTTCTGCCTTGTACATGATGCACTAGAGTGGAAGCTCAAGTCATATTTGTGTAAATTATGATAACCCAAAACAATTCACACAGAACCCATGTAGGAAAGAGTTCCAAAGCTGAGCTTAGTTACAAACTAAATGGACTGACCTGAATCTACCTAACTACAGTTTCAGTGCTGTATCTACTGAGCCATTTATTCAATAGAGAGATGACATGACCTGTTCAACATCACACAACTAGTTAATAGTAGAGGTGGCACTAGAATCTATGTCTCTCACTTTCTAGTGCATGGCTCCATCCTCAGAGGTGTCAAGCTCAATGTTCTGAATCAGATTAAAATGTAATTGGGAAATGCTTAACAAAATAAATAAAAATACAATAAAACACAGATAACGCTATTTTGTGGCTTGCTATGTCAATATATGGCCCTCAGGTAACCTTTTCTGTTTGAGTTTGACACCCCTGTCCCAGATCATACTGCCTCTCATATGAAAATGCCAGCCAACCTCAGACAGTCTTACTTAAACATGCTGCGCAGATAATATCACAGATACTGCAAATTAATAACAATGATTTTTCCTAACTTACAGATTGGCAAAGGGAGGCACTAAAAGTCTATGTAGTATGCATTTATAACAAGGGATGTCACAATCTAGGGTATTGCCTCCTACTTCTCTCCTGACACTAAAGTAAGCCTAACATGCAACATTTGCCTTTCCAATGTCCACTTTGATAAATAGATTCTTATACTACCTGTATCCCACAGAGTAGATGTTAGGAAAGCACTTGTCAATTTGAAAGCTCTATGTAGGGACTTCTAGGTCATGTGATCAACAAGATGGAGGACTAGATTTTTTTTTTTTTTGATCCCTAGGAACACTCCACGATAGGAATTATGTACAAGAGATAAAGTAGTTTCAGTTGTCTTCATGGTCAAAAATACCCAAACAAAGTAGAAAATCTATGAACTAATATCAGAGAAGACTAATCCCTAATTCTTAAAATGTTTGCTCAACATCTCTCCCCTACCACCACCTTGCTCCCAGCAGTTAACCCACATGTTTGCAAAAGAACTTTACACTCCAACCCTGCTCTCTCCCTCCAATGACTCAAAGATCCAAATAGCAGAAATTTGCTCAGGCTGTGATTGTAGCATAACAGTTCTCTGCACTGCAACAGAGCTCAGCCAGAGAATAAAAGAACAGAAGGAAAGGGGAGCAGGACATGTCTAAGTGACTGAGCACTCCACTAAGCCTGGGAGAAAGAGCCTAGCATCCAGATGGGGCCAGATCTGTCCCCCAAGAAATTGCTTGGGATGGAGACTATGGCTGGTGAACCAATGAATTGTTCAGGAGGGGAGGAGGCTTCTTATCAGTGGCCTTCTTGGAGCATAAGCCCAATAAAAGAATTTCTGGATCAAAGAGAATTAACATTTTAATGACTTTAATTGAATAATTCCAAATTGCTTTCCATCATGGTTAAACTGATTCACAGTTCCACCAATAATGCATGAGAG
Source organism: Dromiciops gliroides (assembly GCF_019393635.1). NCBI lineage: Eukaryota > Metazoa > Chordata > Mammalia > Microbiotheria > Microbiotheriidae > Dromiciops > Dromiciops gliroides. Next base: position 104,854,116 of record NC_057864.1, read on the forward strand.
TGTCTATCTTCCCACAAGTCGTGCAACATGGACTATTCCTCTCTTTTGTCATCTTTGCCAATTTTTAGAGCGTGAAGTAAAATCTCAGAGTTCTGATTTGCATTTCTCTAATTATTAGTGATTTGGAGCATTCTTTCACCTGGCTGTTAATAGTTTACAACTCTTTTGAACATTGTTGATATCCTTTTGTTCAAGGTCCTGGGCTATTTCCATCAGGATCTAAGGGGAGATGGTGATTGAGGTGGTGGTGATGGTTTGACTTGTCTGACGCTTGCTGCCACCTATCTCTCCCTCAAGGTGCCTTGCTACTTAATCAAGGCTGCCTTGTATATGGCAGTTAGTTGACAGTGGGGATAGCTAGCTGCCTTTTCCCCAGGAGTTGCTTCTTCAGATGATGGCCATGAAGGCTGGAAGCAAGACTGGTGGTGAGGAAAGATATTGAGGAAGTAGAATTGAGAAGACCTGGCAATTGATTGGATATGTGATGAGTGATGATGAGTGAACGTGAAGAATTAAAGATGACACCTAAGGTGCTAACCTGGGTGATAGAACAAATGGTGATGGCCTCTACAGAAATGGGGAAATTCAGGAAGAGAGGAGAGTTTCGGAGGAAAGATAATGAGTTGTGTTTTGGATATCTTGAGTTTGAGATGCCAATGGGACATATGATGGAAAACTTAAGCAAGAAGTAGAAGTTGGAGATGTAATACTAGAGTTCAAGAAAGAGATGACAGTTGGTTTTGGAGAGACAGACAGACAGAGAGAGAAAGAGAGAAACACACACAGAGAGGGAGACAGAGAACAGACAGAAAGCCACAGAGAGAGAGACAGACAGAGAGCTGGATTTGTAGATTTGGGGGACAGCTGCATGGATGATGGTTGAATCTAGGGTAGCTGATTGAGAGTACGAGGAGAAAAGAGGAGAGGGTCCAGAACAAAGCCCTGGGGTTGTTTGGATGATGAATCTGCAAAGAAGACCAATAAGGATCTGAATAACAGAGAGGAAGAGAACTCTGACAGAGAAACGTCAGGGAGGAAAGTAAGTAGCATAGAGAATGGTCAGCAGTATTGTTATGGGGAAATAGAGTGGGGGTTTAGGATAGGGGTTCGAAATAGGGGGTCGGGATAAGGGTTCTTAGGAATTCCTCTTTAAAGAATTACATCCTCTTGCACACAAATCCAATTAGAATAAAATAATAGTTTACTTAGGGGCTAGAGAAGGGAAACCAAGAGAGAAATCCTTGGACTTCTCATGGGGAGAAGGCATAGCACAGAGGCATGACTCTGAAATACCTATCTCCTCGAGCAGGAGACAGGCAGATACTTTTATAGAGGACTGATGCTGATGATCATCTGACTGTGGAAAGTTCCCTTATTGAGGGAGGACTATCCCCCACTGGTGGTGGCTGGGGGAGTTGGGTGAGGGGTGGCTGTGGATCTCTCAAGCCATCTCTCTCCCCCTCACACCACAAAGGCAGCAGCCACACCTAATTTTATCTCCCCAGGAGTTGGGGAGACTGGAATGAAGGGTGGTGGTCCTGGAGCTAGCTCAGTCCTGATCTGGTGTCACTTATCTCTTTAGGTGTGTCTGTCCTTTGGTTTAGTTTCTCAAGGAGAAGTTTCTTTGATTTACCCCAGAGAACTTCTGGGGTGCTAGGCCCATAACATCAAATGTCGCAGAGGTCAAGAAGGATGAGGGCTGAGAAAGGTTTATTGGATTTGGAAATAAAGAAGCTTTTGGTAACACTGGAGAGAACAGTTTCAGTTACTGGGTGGGGATAGAAGTCAGATTGTAAAGAACTGAGAAGTGAAAAGGAGATGAGAAAGTGGAAGTAATGAATGTAATAGGCAGCCTTCTCTAGTAGTTTGGCTCTGTATAGAAAAAAAAAAGGACAATACTTTGAGGTGATGATGGCTGGGGAGAGGGGGAAGGTTTTTTAAGAAAGAGGGAGATTTGGTCATATTTGTGGACAGCAGGAAAGGAGCCAGTAGATGACAGGTTGAAAATTAAAGAGAGAGAGAATGATTGAAGGAGCAAGCTCCTGGAAGACCTGAGAGGGGATGAGATCATGTGTACAAGGAGAGGGGCTGGCTTTGGTGATAAGGGGCTACTTTATCCTCCAATATGAGGGCAAAAGAGGAGAGGATGAAAGATGCTGAAGTAATCTGAAATACAGAATTGTGGAAGAAAATGAGTCTTGATGAATGCCCCCTGTGCATTCTAGGCACTGAGAGACAAATAAAAGAAAAAGTCCCTGCCCTCAAAGAGCTTCTGCCTCATGATGTGGCCTATACTATACGTGGTGGGGTAAGGGGAGAGATATAAATATGTCTCCTGTAAGTATGAGTTGGGATAATCAAAGCAAATGACCAAAGTACTCTCTAGTACGGTGTGTAACTCTATGTGTGTGTGTCTGTGTGTGTGTGTGGGGGGGGCACTGTGGATTTTAGAAGAACATGGAACCAAAACACACTGCTTCTGAATGGTTCAAAAAAGAAATGAGAATTATGAGAGCAGAATCGCTGGCCTGCACAGCAAAAGTAAGAGGCAGAGAATAGAAAAACTAGAATTTTCCATGATAAGCCTCACTGTTGTGGGGAAACCCCCTACCGGTTTGGGATAGGGGTTCAGGGTAGGGGTTGGGGTAAGGGTCCTTAGGAATTCCTCTTTAAAGAATTATACCCACTTGAACACAAAACCAATAGAATAAGATAATAGAGGGGCAGCTAGGTGGTTCAGTGGATAAAGCACAGGCCCTGGAGGCTCAGGAGGACCTGAGTTCAAATCCGACCTCAGACGCTTAATACTTACTAGCTGTGTGACCCTGTGCAAGTCACTTAACCCCAATTGCCTCACACACACACACACACACACACAAAAGAATAAGATAATAGTTTATTTAGGGGGCTAGGGAAGGGAGACCAAGAGAGAAATCCTTGGACTTCTCATGGGGAGAAGGCATGGCACAGAGCGTGGCTCTGAGATACCAATCTCCTCGAGCAAGAGACAGGCAGATACTTTTATAGAGTTCCGATGGCGGTCCAATGAGGTGATTGTCTGACTCTGCAAAGTTCCCCTATTGAGGGAGGACCATCCCCCACTGGTGGTGGCTGAAGGAGTTGGGTAAGGGGTGGCTGCAGATCTCTTAAGCCATCTCTGTGCTCCTCAGGCCACAAAGGCAGCAGCCACACCTAATCTTATCTCCCCAGGGGTGAGGGAGACTGGAATGAAGGCTGGTGGTCCTGAAGCTAGCTCTGTCACGATCAGGTTCCACTTATCTCTTTGGCTTAGTTTCTCAAGGAGAAGGTTCTTTGATGTAGCCCAGAGAACTTCTAGGGTGCTCTGGGCCCATAACACTCACCAAAGAAACAAAAGAGAAAACAATAGTTTGGGAATGCAAATACACCAAAGTGAAGGACAATCCAGAAGAAGAGAAGCAAAAAACAGTAACATTAAAAGAAAATATGTTGGGGCAGCTAGGTGGTGCAGTGGATAGACACCAGCCCTGGATTCAGGAGGACCTGAGTTCAAATTCAGCCTCAGACACTTAACAATTATTAGCTGTGTGACCCTAGGCAAGTCACTTAACCCCAATTGCCTCACCAAAAAAAGAAAGAAAGAAAGAAAATATGCTAAAAAAAAAGAAAGAAAGAAAAGAAAATATGCTTACTATGAAAGCTAAACATACTGATCTTGAGGACAGGATACAAAGAGACAACCTAAGAATGATAGGTCTCCCAGAATAACAATACAGACAAAAAAACTTTAACATAATAATGCAGGGAATAATAGAAGAGAACAGTTTAAAATTTGTGAACATAGAAAACAAAATACCAGTTGAAAGAATTCACAGAATATTCCAAGGGTGGGAAAAACCCCAAAAACCAACCTCCGAGACACATAGTGCTTAAATTTAACAATTCAATTAAATTGAGAAACAATCAGTTCTAGAAGAGATCAGGAGAAAGACCTTCAATTACAAAGGAACAGACATTCAAGTAATGCAACACTCACTGGGAAATTTAGGAGGGAATGGAACAATGTGTTCCAAAAAGCAACAGAGGTTCCCAGCATCCAGCCCAGCGTGATCTACTCTGCACATCTGACATGACTGAAACGACTGAATGACAAATTGAATTCTCTCATCTCCTATCTAATTCTGTCTTTTGGTGGTGGTGGGGCAGTGAGGGTTAAGTGACTTGCCCAGAGTCACAGAGCTAGTAAGTGTCAAGTGTCGGAGGTCACATTTGAACTCAGGTCCTCCTGAACCCAGAGCCTGTGCTTTATCCACTGTGCCACCTAGCTGCCCCCCTCCTATCCAATTCTGGTCCAAATTTGTCATCCATTGAAGATACATAACTGATGGATAAGCGCTAGAGGTAGTTTATACAATTGTATACCATAGTATGAAGAATAGCGTTTCTTTATGTGGTTGATCTGGTCAGTCTGGATCAAACTCCTTGAAATAATTATGGGTCTCATTTGAAAGGTTCTACAATACTCGGGGGCTTGATCCAATCAACATATCACCTTCTACCAAAAAAAGGAGCACCTGACAGACCTTCTGATCTACAAGGTATCCCTCTTTGCCTTGGAAAGCATTGTATGCAGTTCATGTTTGCTAATATATCTGAACACTTCACCTATAGCTCATGGGGTCAGCTTGTAGTGGGAAGAAAACTGGATTTGGAATCGGAAGACCTGAGTTCAATTTTTTATTCTGCTACTTAATACCTCTGTGAACTTGGACAAGTAGGTTACTTTTCCAATATAGGTTAGTTTCCTAATCTGTTAAACAAAGTGGTTGTTACATGACTTCAGATAATAGAGCTGAACGAGATGACCTCCAAGGTCCCATTCAGCTCTAAATCCTCTAATCCTATGAATTCAGATTATACTAAAAAGCCAAAGAAAAGTAAAGATATTTGAATTTATTAGAAAAAAAGCCTAAAACAAACAAAAAAAGCTTAGGGGTAAAAAGCATAGGAAATGTCTCTGGCTTTCCCATTCAAGTCAAAGATGTATGCTGACAGCTCTCCAACAGATATTTTCTCTTGCCGTGCTATTCTTTCTTTCATAGAATGTGGGAGTCATTTGTCTTTAATAGCTAAAAATCACCTCCATGGCTATTGAATATTCCTTTTTCATCTATTCTATGAGAGTGAGCAAGGAAAAATAAGATTGTTTTCTTGTGGAGTCTGATCAGAACACATTGACATTTACTTAATACCATAAAAGAGTTCCAGATTCTTCTGACCTATGGTACCATTTGCAATCAATGATCTTAGATGATGTCTTGGGTTTAGGTCAGTTCTCAGAAACATCAGGGTAGAACAAATAAAAAATTAAAGGAAAAGTAGGATAGCAGCCCGTGGGCAGAGTGACCCCAACCTGAAGTAAATAGAAGTTATTCTGGAAACATTAAGAAAAACACGTCCCCCAGACATATATGACTAAGGGAATTTTCTTGGCAATAACCAGAAGAGGTGCTTTGGAGAAATTACCTTGGAAAAATGTCAGCTTGTTGGTTTTAACAGAATTGTAGCATGAAGTAGGATGTTGATGCCCCCGGGAGACTACAAATGATGACTTGGGAATTGGACTATTTTGGTCAAATGAAGTCACCATCTGCAAAAAAGATTAGCATCATCCATGACAAAGTTGGAGGCAGCTGAGGATATGGTGGGATAGTCAAAAATGCACACCTGTGTTCCACCCTTCTTTGGAAGGTTCTTCCCATGGCAAAGATATGCTTTCTGCTTGTCTCTTAGTTCACTATTGCTCACTGTTCCCCTTCACTTGGTTTCCTTTCTTTTCTTTTCTTTTTGTTTTTGTTTTGGCAGGGCAATGAGGGTTAAGTGACTTGCCCAGGGTCACACAGCTAGAAAGTGCTTTATCCACTATGCCACCTAGCTGCCCCATCATGATTTCCTTTCTATGGTTCAGAGGCCCTCAAATAGCAATGATGCTACTTACCACCAAAAAATGATGACATTAACACCAGCCTTAACACCTTAAATAGATACTCCCCTGTGGGGAGGGGGGGGGAAGGTGATAACAACCTCCATGCTCCAAGCGGTACTTATCATGTTACAGACCTGAAGGTAGCATCAAAATAATTGAATATAATTAGAACTATATTCACATTTCTAACCATAATAATTCTCCTTTACCCAAATCTACTTGGGTATGTTATCACTATCTCCCACTTTTTTGGATAGGGAGAATATTAGGGAGAACTAAGTAATTAGTTAAGGCATTAGATCAGTATTCTTTCCATCCCTTCCCTAAGTGGTTCCAGGCATGTACAATGTACACTGATTGAGTGAGAGAACCAAGAAGTGCTAGCCAGCTGCCTCTAGCAATTACGTGAAAGACAGGTAAATCCTCTGTCAGCAAATGGGAGAGAAATGCAGAGTCAGCATTATTTTCATATTCTACTTTGGTAAAATGTAATAGATTTTGATGCTAAATGGCCAAGTAATTGTTAAAAAAAAGTTCAAATTACTGAATATTAGCAGGATACTTGTAACCTGGGAGTAAAGAGGTAAGGCAGAGAAGACACCTTTGTTTCTCAATTTTCTGTGGGGGCAGGGCAATGGGGGTTAAGTGATTTGCCCAAGGTCACACAGCTAGTAAGTGTCAAGTGTCTGAGGCCAGATTTGAACTCAGGTACTCCTGAATCCAGGGCCGGTGCTTTATGCACTGCGCCACCTAGCTGCCCCGTTTCTCAATTTTTTTAAAAAAGAAATGTTCCCACCCTCATAATTCTATAGATTAATCTAGTAAATGGAATCATTTTAAGCCCACATTAAAAATAAATAACTACTAACTGAGCACACAAGACTTTTATTTCCAATTTGATCATGATTTTTCAGTCCAATAGAGTGGATTAAAATTAATTTCTCCTTCACAAAAGGTGACTATTACATGATGTTTACTTGAGAATATCACAGTCAAAAACCTTGTTTGAGTAATAGTACAAAAGGAATTCCCACAATTTGCAACAAAATTTATTGAACACAAAAGGAATCTTTAAAGGCCTCTAGGGACTGTACAAAAGTTGTATGAAATGGCTTAAATTTCTATCGGAAAGGTTTTGGCTTCTTTTCTATCCCTGGTATCTGGCCCCTGTGTTCATCACTTCCACCTTTGTTGACATATCACTCAGCTTTAGCCCTGAGTGGATAACTGACCTCAAAGAGCATTCCCTTAAACTTCAATCCCATGGAAAAATCCAACCATCCAGAAATGAACTAGGACCTGAAACAGAATCCTGGGATTTTTGTGCTTAATGTTTTATATATATATATTTATATATAGTAAGCCTCCTTATCCGTAGGACCATACTACCTTTCTGTAGCTATAAACTTTACACCAAGACCTAAGCAGCCCCTTGGAATCCAGTCTTGCTCACCTCTCCTCTTCCCTTTGTTTCCTCCTCTCAGATTCAGGGAGCTTCGAAGTCCCCTTTCTAACTAAGACGTACATCGTAGTAAGCAAATGTCTTGCTGAGTTGAGTGAGCATCAGGTTCTCCATTAACCAGTCTGCCTGTAAAACTATACTCTTGGATCATGAGTAAAAAGACCACAGAAAGACTTGCTAGTCATTTCCTCCCTGTCCATACTTAGAGAGAGACTCTCATCACAAAAGACAGATGGATTAAAAGTTCCACCACTGTGTGTGTGTGTGTGTGTGTGTGTGTGTGAGAGAGAGAGAGAGAGAGAGAGAGAGAGAGAGAGAGAGAGAGAGAGAAGGCCCTCATGATTTCAGAGCCTTTCCAAAACCACAAATGCAATACAAGGGTTTCTAGAGTTGTTCCAAGTTTGCAGACAGCCAGAGAAGAGTTAGACATTTCAATCCAAAGTCCAGGCCACAGAGGGAGCTACAAAAGTAATGACCCACAAAAGAGTTTGGCAAGAAAACATCTTGATCTTTGTTCTTTTGGTCTGAAGTCAAGATGTTGCCATCATGGAATGATATCCTCAAGGACAGTTGGGGTTCATAACGAAAAAGTGTGCTGTCTTCCATCTACCCTCATGTCAATAAAATTCCATCCAGGTCTTGTGAGAAGGGGCATAAAGGATCTTCCTTTGAACCCCTACCCAGGCCACACAGCCTATCCCTAACCAATGTAGAAACATACACAGGAACTTAGAGGTCTTGTCTGAGTAATGAGGTACTGCCCTGCTGGGTCAGGAGGAAATGCTCTGAAGGAACAAGGCTGGTGTTCTCTCAGTAGATTCATCACAAGTTCTTAATTAGGCAGCTGGGTAGGTATGGAAGGAAAATGAAGAGATGGTCAGATCTTCCCCATCCGAGATAAGGAGAAAGCTGCACACAATTAACAGCAGGACCAGCCAGATGTGGATGCTGTTTGCAGATTGATGTAGTCACCTTGCGAGGACACAGATATGCTGCCTTCCCTGGTATTGGCCACCATCTGTTCAATAAGGACTCTAGAAAATAAACTAGAAGTCAGACTGTGGAGCAGGATGAAGTAGAAAAAGAGAAAAGGCAAACATTCCAAATTAATCTTTTTTTTTTTTTTTTGTGGGACAATGAGGGTTAAGTGACTTGCCCAGGGTCACACAGCTAGTAAGTGTCAAGTGTCTGAGGCCGGATTTGAACTTAGGTACTCCTGAATCCAGGGCCAGCATTTTAACCACTGTGCCACCTAGCTGCCCCCATTATTTTTTAAATCATCATTACTGTCCAGAAAAAAAAAATTGAGGGGTCTGCTTGATGATGGCCCAGGAACCTTAAGGAGAGAAGACAGAGTCCCTGATCTTAATAAGAAGCTATTGTTCTTATGTGCTCATGCCGTCCCTGAATTGAAGTGAAGCACAGAACTCTTGGAGATGATGGGAGAAAGCGTGCCTAAGGAAGAGATGGGCGAGAATTCTATTGTCAGCACAGAATCAGTACTTACTCACCTCATAGCTTCATTAACGTTTTTGTTCTCCTTGACTGATGTCTCGGTCCAGCCAATGAAACCATTCTCTTTGCTGAACCGGTCAATCTGGTCCCTAGTCACTGCCCATGGGGATAGATCACTCTGTGGAAGTGAAGGAAGACAAGGAAATAGCATAAGATTCACAGTTAGAAAAGCATTACTCAAGTGATTGCCTTAAAGAAACATCCTCCTGCCATGGACTCAACACGCAGAATACCATTAAAGACCTCTAAGCAGCTTTCTTTACAAAGATGTTGAAAGGCAGAATCCCAGAATTTTAGAGTTAGGACTACAGATGCCACCTACCCTGACCTGTACACTATGCCCGACAAATGGTCATTTGCTCTTTCCTCGAAGTCCTTCCATGACAGGCTTCATTGAAGCCCATTACCAACCAAGACAACCCATTCTGGTTTTGGACAGGCCTAATGACTAAGAAAAATTTCCTGATACTAAGCCTAAGTTTGCCTCTTTGTAACTCCTATCCGTTGCTCTTGATTTCTACTTCCAGATAAAAAGAACAAGGTTAATGCCTTTTCTAAATGACGGTCTCTCAAACTCTTGAAGACAAGTCTCGTGTACCTCCCAAGTCTTCTCTTCTTCAGGCCAGATAGTCCCAGTTTCTTCACTAATCCCCATATAGACTCAAGGCCATTCATGACCTTGGTTGACTTCCTCTGAACATTCTCCCACCTATCAATGTCCTTCCTAAACTGTCACCTAGAACAGAATAAAATATTCCATATGTAGTCTGACGAGGGAGGGCAATAGGTGGCGCAGTGGATACAGTTTTGGACCTGAAGTCAGGAATGACTCCTTTTCCTGAGTTCAAATCTGGCCTCAGACACTTACTAGCCATGTGACCTACGGGCAAGTCACTTCACTCTGTTTTACCTCAGTTTTCTCATCTGTAAAATGGGTAGGAGAAGGAAATGACAAACCACTCCAGTATCTTTGCCAAGAAAATGTCAAATGAAGTCACGAAGTGTCAGACATGATTGAGACGACAGAACAAGAAGTCTGACTAGGGCAAGAGTCCAAAGGAACTATTATCACCTCATTATTCTTGGAAGTGGTAGCTCTCCTAATGCAGCCCAAGGGGAACCACCTTTGAAAGAAGTTGTGTGGCCTAGTAAATAAAGTGGCCGTGGAGTTAGGAAGACCTGGGCTCAAGTCCTGCTCTTTCTATTTACTAGCTGGGTAACCATGGCCAAGCACCTGAAACTCTCTTTCCCTCTGTTTCTTCATTTATAAAACGAGGGGGTTGGATGCGGTGGTCTTTAAGATCTTTTCTTCAAGTTCTACAATCCTGTGGTCCCCTCGCTCTTCAACTACAGAACTCTGGTCAATGCAGTGATCCATCATGTGAAGAATGATGATGAAGCAGGCTCCCCATCTCTTGACAGAGAGGTGATGGACTAGAGGTGCAAAAGATCTACTGTGCCTGACTGTGTTCATTTGTTAATGAGGAAAGACTTCCATTAGTTGGGAAGGTGGGGGAGGAGAAAGAGTTAATAATGATAGTAATGCAAAAAAAAAAAAAAAAGGATGAAACATCAATATAACATTTTAAAAACACACTGAAGTAAACAAAAATTTTAAAAAGGGACACAAACAGGGCAATTTTGTTACTGTGTTAAATTTAACTTACACTTAATCTTTTTTATTCTCCGTATAATGAACTGTTCATAGTTGATGACTGTTAAGTTTATAATAAAAAAAAAGAAAAAAATTTAAAATGTAGCTCAAGATCATACTAGGTTTTTGGCCACCACATCACACCGATAAGTTTACAGTCTATTGATAACACACCAAAATCTTTTTAAACTGCATCTAGCTATGCCTCTTCCATCTTGTACTTGTAAAGTTAACTTACTGAACCCAAGTTGGTAAGAATTTATATTTCTTTCTACTAAATTTCATCTTCTTAGCTGTCATCCAGTAACAGAGCTATCCCTCCCAGCTTCGAATCATTGGCAAATTTAATGAGCCTGCTGTCTATGCTTTTTTTTTTCAAGTTGTTGATCAAAATTTTAAACAGCGCAGGGTAATAAGGCACAAATCCCTGTGGCATTCCACTAAAGATATCTTTCCAGGATGACATCAACCCATTAAGGATTACCCTTTGGATCCAACCATTCAGCCAGATCTCAGTCATTCTAACTGTACCCCTGTCTAGTCCTCTCCACCTTTTTCCAAACAAATAACATGAGAGACTGTCAGATAGCATTGCCCAGATCTGCCAGTTTAATACCAGATGACTGTACCACACTGAGAGGTCCAGAATCATGAGTAAACCAGCCATGACATCTCTCTGATCATGGCAGAAGTGAAAAAGCAGGGGCAGCTAGGTGGTATGCAATGGCCCTGGAGTCAGGAGGACCTGAGTTCAAATCCAGCCTCAGACACTTACTATGTGACCCTGAGCAAGTCACTTAACCTTGATTACCTAAAAAAAAAAAAGAAATGAAAAAGTACATTTTTCTGTGCTGTACACTCAGACGCACACACACCTTGTTGGCTAATAACAGGCAGGGCACAGGCTCCCCACTGGGCAGTGTGAGCTTAGAGTCCAAGTCTTGCTTCCACCTCTGGCTGTTACTGAAGGTGGTGGCATTGGTGACATCAAACATAATGACACAGGCTGAGGCATCCCGATAGTACAGACGAGTCATGGAGGTGAATCTCTCCTGGCCTATCAGGAAGCAAGAGACACTTGGTTATCAAAGGAGCAGTGCTTAGGACCAGTCTGGGGCTTCTATTTCCTCTCTTCAATCCACTTCTATTGGAGCACATGGCTGCTCCTAGCCATTCTATCTTGTTTTTCTGCTCTCACAGATGAAAACCCAGGAAGGGTGAATATTTCCTTTATTATTGCAGAGGCCTGCTGTGATAAGGATACTTGCTTGCCTAAATGGACCTTACTTAATCACAGAGATAACACTTTGTCAATGAAGTCATTTCAGAGATAAAGCTTCCAGTCTCACATCTTCAAGTTTCCAAAGATTCTCCACCACTTTTCAGTTTCTAAAAACTGTTCTTGGTTTTGTAACCTTGGAGTCATTTTCAATACTTGCCTCTCCCACACTCCCTGCTTTTCCCTCTGAAGATATTTAAATAAAACAGATTCCCTCCACCATCCCTATTCCCAAGGGCACTATTTTCCCTACTCACCTGCAATATCCCATAGCTGGAGCCGCACCATTTCTGAATCAGACCACTGGACAACCTTCAGAGCAAAGTCCACTGCAAAATCCCAACCAAAAATTAAGACCTCAGGGACTAGGAGAGGTGTGTGTGTGTGTGTGTGTGTGTGTGTGTGTGTGTGTGTGTGTGTGTGTGTGAGAAAGAGACAGACAGAGTGGGGAGAGAGGGACAGAGGGACAGAGGGAGAGGTGGGGAAGGAGGAGAGGGAGACAGAGGAGAGAGAGGGATAGATGGGGAGAGAGAGAGACAGAGAGAAAGTCAAGCCTTCAAAACATATGGGATAGTAAGAGGGGGAAGGGAAAACGGGACAACTTGAAAGGTATTCAGTCAGATGCCAACTACAGCAAACATCTCTTTTGTTGACTCATCAACCATATCCCTCCTATTATGTACAGGTAGACTCCAAAGCTCTGTCTTCTCTCTAGGTGACCTCATCAGTTCTGGTGAGTTCAATCATCATCTCTATGCAGATGGCTCCCAAATATGAATCTCCAGCACTTATTGCTCTCCTAAGTACCAACCCTGTACTACTGATTGCCTTCTGGGCATCTCCACCTGAATTTCCCATAGGCATCCCAAACTCAAATTCATGATCTTTCATCCACAAAACCTACCATTCTTCCAAACTTCCTTACTTCTGTCAAGGGTGCTGCTATCCTTCTAGTCCCCTGGGTTCACAACCTTGGAGTCATTTTCTTTTTCTTTCCCTTTTTCTTTTCTTTTCTTTTTTTTTTTTGGTGGGGCAATGAGAGTTAAGTGACTTTCCCAGGGTCACACTGCTAGTAAGTGTCAAGTGTCTGAGGCTGGATTTGAACTCAGGTCCTCCTGAATCCAGGGCTGGTGCTTTATCCACTGCACCACCTAGTTGCCCCCTTGGAGTAATTTTCAATACTTCCCTCTCCCACACTCCCTTAAGTCAGTCTATAGCTAAGTCCCATCTACCTTCCCAACATCCCTTGCATCTGCTCTCCTCTCCACTCACAAAATCAGTAACCCCCTTACCACTTCTGGCCAGGGCTACTATAATACCTTTCTAATTGGTTTCTAGACCAAGGCAATTCCCTTCCCAATCAGTCTTCTACATAGATGCCAAACTGATATACCGAAAAGCTGATCTTTTACCTTATCTCACCTGTGCAAGAAGCTTCAATGCCTCCCAATTTCCTCTAGGATTAAAGACAAACTCCTCTCTCTGGCATTTAAAGCCCTCATAAAATAACTCCATCCTCTCCTTCCAGATTGATTTTATTTACATTACTGCTTTGAGCCAAACTGGCCTCTGCTGCTTCTTGGGCAGGATGTTTTGTCTCCTGCCTCCGAGCCTTTGACCAGGCTTGTCCCCTATGCTGGAATGATCTTCATTCTTACCTCTACCCCCTGGGAACTCCAACCTCTTTTCAATAATTGGCTCTGGTCACTTCTTATGAAAGACCTTTCCTAATCCCCTCAGTCATTTACTGCACCCCTCCTCCTAAACTCAGCCCCAAATCACTTTGTATCTACTAATATGTACCTGTTGTTTTCTTCCCCCAGAACATCAGCTCCTGGAGGGCAGGGACTGTTCTGTGTTTGTAACCCCAGCACACAGTAGGTGCTTTATAAGGGTTTATTGAATTGAATTGCTGGATGTGGGCAGTATAGTGCAGTGTAAAGAGAGCGAGATTTGGAGTCAGAAGACCCAGGTTTGGATACACAACTTTGGTTTGAATACCAAACTTCTGTTACTTCATCTCTCTTGGCCTCAGTTTCCCCATCTGTAAATTGAGGGGTTGGGACTAAATGGCCTCTGAGGTCCCTTCCAGCTCTCTCTCTATATGAACTCTATTTCCTGGATGAGGAAAAAGGGGAGCAGTCAACTAAATTTCAGAACAGGGCTCTAAGTAGAGGGGGATGGGGAAAATGTCCATAGGATTACCAACCATTGACTTGGATGAACCTGCTTGCCCCCCTCACCCCCAGGTTTGCTTTATCTTTGCCAGCCCTTTAAAGCAGGCACCTTAGACAATAATACCTGATCAAACAAAATTAAAATACTTCTAAAATTCACATTAGAAATAAATCAGAATGCATTGTTGGTGGAGCTGTGAGCTGATCCAACCATTCTGGAGAGCAATTTGGAATTATGCCCAAAGGGCGATAAAGCTGTGCATACCCTTTGACCCAGCAATCCCACTTTTAGGTCTTTTGCCCAAAGAAATAATGGAAGGGGGAAAGGGACCCACATGTACAAAAATATTTATAGCTGCTCTTTACGTGGTAGCAAGGAATTGGAAGTTGAGGGGGTGCCCATCCATTGGGGAATGGCTGGACAAGTTGTGGTATATGAATACAATGGAATACTATTGTGCTGTAAGAAATGATGAGCAGGAAGAGTTCAGAGAAACCTGGAGGGTCTTACGTGAGCTGATGATGAGTGAGATGAGCAGAACCAGAAGAACATTGTACACAGTATCATCAACATTGAGTGTTGACGTACTGTGATGGACTATATTCTTCTCACCAATGCAATGGTACAGAAGAGTTCCAGGGAACTCATGATAGAAGAGGATCTCCAAATCCAAGAAAAAAAAAAGAAAGAAAGAACTGTGGAGTATAGATGCTGATTGAACCATATTATTTCTTTTGTTTTGGGTGCTGTTGTTTTTTTTTCTATTTTGAGGTTTTGCATCACTGCTCTGATTCTTTCTCTTGTAACAGGATTAATGCAGAAATAGGATTAATGTTATTATGTGTATATATATATGTGTGTGTGTGTATATATATATATATCTATATGTATATGTATAGAGATATATAGATATAACCTATATCAGATTACCTGCTGTCTAGGGGAGGGGGGAGGGAGGGGAGGGAGGGAGAAAAAACTGAAATTGTAAAGCATGTATAAACAAAAGTTGAGAACTATCTTTACATGTAACGGAAAAAATAAAATACCTCATACATTTAAAAAAAAAAAAAGAAAGAAAGAAATCAGTAGGGGCAGCTAGATGGCACAGTGGATAGAGCACCGGCCCTGGAGTCAGGAGTACCTGAGTTCAAATCCGGCCTCAGACACTTAACACTTACTAGCTGTGTGACCCTGGGCAAGTCACTTAACCCCAATTGCCTCGCTAAAAAAAAAAAAGAAAAGAAAAGAAATAAATCAGTATTGGGCTGTTAGGTGGCTCAGTAGATAAAGCACTGGTCCTGGAGTTAGGAAGACCTGAGTTTGAATCTGTCTTCAGACACCAGCTGTGTGACCCTGACCAAGTCACTTAACCCTGACTGCCAGGAAGGAAGGAAGGAAGGAAGGAAGGAAGGAAGGAAGGAAGGAAGGAAGGAAGAAATTAAGAAAGAAAGAAAGAAATTAAGAAAGAAAGAAATTAAGAAAGAAAGAAATTAAGAAAGAAAGAAAGAAAGAAAGAAAGAAAGAAAGAAAGAAAGAAAGAAAGAAAGAAAGAAAGAAAGAAAGAAAGAAAGAAAGAAAGAAAGAAAGAAAGAAAGAAAGAAAGAAAGAAATCAGTTAAGAGATTGGTAGAACCAGCATCCTGTACACTCGTTGACAACATATATGGAAGGGGCATCATGGAATAGAGGATAAAAATGCAGTCTTTTTGGGAAGGCCTCCCTGGCAGTTCCAGTCTGGTTTCTGATACACACCGGCTCAACCTGGCCTCAGACACTTGACATTTACTAGCTGTGTGACCCTGGGCAGGTTACTTAACCCTCACTGCCCCACCCCACCCCCCAAAATTCAACACTGATAACGTTAATTTTAAAATTTTCTATGGCAATATGTAGCCCACAGGATCAGTTTCTATTTGAGTTTGACACCACTAATGCAGCGGATAGAAAGCTGGGCTCAAATCCAGGAAGACCTGGGTTCAAGTTCCATTTCTGACATATACTGGCTGCACGACCTTGGGCAGATCACTTAACCTCCCAGTGCTCTAGGCAGCTCTTGAAAACTATAATCAGAAGAGAAGGGAGTTTCTTCACTTGGAGGTTCCCTATTCCAGTGCAATCACAGGTCTGTTTCTTGTCCCAAATAATAATTTGTGTTCACTTCAGTTTTACTTGATAACTATATGTTTATCTCCAAATTGGGGTTCCCTAAGTGTAGAGAATTCATGGATACTCCTGCTATGGAAATTCCTTCAAAGATATATTATAGCACACATTTAGGTCAATGTTTAATACAAAAAACTAAGGGCAGCTAGGTGGCACAGTGGATGGAGTACTGGGCTGGAGTCAGGAAGACTCCTCTTCCTAAATTCAAATCTGGCCTCAGACACTATTGTATGACCCTGGGCAAGTCACTTAACTCTTTTTGCCTCAGTTTCCTCATCTATCAAATGAGCTGGAGAAGGAAATGGCAAACCCCTTCCCTTCCCTTCCCCTTTGTCCAAAAAACCCCAAATGTGTTCACAAAGAGTCTGGCATAGCTGAACAACAAAAACAAAGCTAAGAGGAATTTGTGGACTACCTAGAAGGAGACATAGGGCAAATGCAAATTTGTTTGCTGTTTGGTTAGTTTATTTGGTTCTACTTTGATAAGCATAAAATATTCTACCAAGATTTTATTTTGAATGATTACATTTATAATTTTTTAGGATTCAGATAAAAAAGTCCCTCAACAGAGACAGCATCCTAAGAAATGTGCCTGCTGTGTACATGAATCCTTTCCCATTAAACCAAAAGCATCTCTGTTAACAGACATCAGTGTCAGAACTCTGGATGACTCCATAGGCCACTAGAGAGCAGGAAATTAACTGTTGGTGAGCACTCACTCAATTCCCGTCCTTTTCTGAGGAGTGAAGCTGTGTATTTTGCTACATCCTCTTCAAACAACTCCTATTTTATATCCTGGGTGATACATGGCCAAACCCCACAAAAGTGTCATCTCTGTCTCCCTAAATTGTGATGCTGGGGTTCTGGAACTTCATGTTGGGGGAAGGGTGGTGAATCATTTCAGCAAAGTTACAAGATCCCCCACCTCTCTGAAAGCCTTTCCAGGAATCATAGACACCCACTCCATCTCCTTAGTTCACCCAAGTTCTCCCATCTTCCCCATTTCTGTGAGAGATTTTCCCTGATGCTCCCAGAGGGCCAGAGACCTTGATGTGTGATCGGACAGCATCCCTAGCTGGGAAGGCATTGTGGGGAAGTGGAAAGGATATATTGGCTTTGGAATTCGAGTTTTAGTCCCAGCTTTGTGGACACAGACCTTTGGCTTATTTATCTTTCACTAGCCAGTTATGAGGAAAGTGCTAGATAAAAGTATGCTTATTATTAGTTTACCAGTTCCCTTTGCAAAGCAGTTCCAGAGGCCCTCTACACTCCCTGAATCTAATATAAAGATACGCCTGGCCCTGATCATCGGAGAAATCCCCCAGGAAGAGGTCTGGGGCTGGAGGTAAAGTCAGCCTCGACTCACCTTCACCAGCTGAGCCAAGGTAAGTCCCTCTCCAAATCAATCTATACTTCTACCCCAGCCACACGTTACGTATCCCGCCCCAAAGCCACTTGCTCCAATCCACCACCCCCGAGCTGGGGACAGAAGGAGCTTCCTAACCTGGGTTAGGCTGCCTCTCTCCCAGACCGGGCTCTCACCTCCCACGGTGGACTTGTAGTGTTTGCTGAAGCTGTCCTGGGAGTACCTTTGGACGAGGGACGTCTTGCCCACGGCGGCGTCTCCCACCACCAGCACCTTGAACAGGTAGTCTCGGCTGCCCATGGCCGGTAGGAGTAAGGGAGAGCAGACGGGAAATCACGAGGGGTGAGGACGGGGAGGTAAAGCCCGCAAGTTACGGTATTTGCTTTAACTTCTCGGGCGCTTACTTCAGTGGGGCTCACACTGATGAGAAAGCGAAAAAAGGGAAACTTTGCAGTCGTCCACAGACGCTTCCTGGGTGGGGCGCGGAGGGCGAAGGCTCCCGGGCTGACCCCGCTCTCTGCACTACCCTCCACTTTTCATTCCTCTCCCTTTCTAGTCCTGTTGGCCAAGAAGGATGCTCCGGGACGCCTTCTAGCCCCACGGGGCTTCCCCTGAATCCCCCGAGTCAAGGGCTAAGTCCTGGTTAACTTTAGTCCACCCACGGAGGACCGGAAGGTAGATTTTCCGTGGCACGCAGTGAATCCAAGCGGAGAAAAGAAGTGGCTGCAGCTCCCAGAAACCCAAGTCCAAATCCAGGTCCAGGTTCTGTTCAACCCTTTCTCCTGCCCACCCCCTGCCCGTCACGTGCGGGAGAGCTCCCAGTACTACATTTCCCAGCATGCCTCATGACATAGAAAGTAAACATCAGGGAGACCATGGTCCGAATGGCCTCTCAGGAAATGTAGTCATGTTGAAGGTTTCTTTGGGACGGGGGGTCACTAAATTCCTAGACTGTATTCCGGGAACAGCAGCGTTTGTTTTAAATTGAATTCTAGCGTGTTTGGACTGGAAGTGCAAGGCGGCTTGGCTTAAGTGAAGAGAGTTCAGGTTTCAAAACCAAAAAGAGCTGTGTTTGAGCTCGAAGGTGAGAAATAAGCCAGTGACCCTGCTCAAGTCATTTACCTTCTCTCGGCTCAGTCTGGTATCTAGGTGATTGGCTAGGAAAGAGTGTTTCACTAGGATTTCAGAAGGTCTGAATGGAGGAAAATTGCATCCTTGTTTTCACTGAACTCAACTGAAATTTACCATTTCCTTCCATTATGAATGTAAGCAACAAATAGTATTCCAAGAAGGAGTCCATAGGGCTTCACCAATGGGTCCGTGACCCATAAAAATGTTAAGAGCTCTTGCTCTAAGACTATACAATGCAGAGAAGATACCGACCAGCATTGGGATAGGGAGTTTCTTCAACCCCAAGTCCTCTATTTTAATGAAACCACAGGTTTCATTTGGTTGGAAAGTGCTTTGATATGCCTTCTCATAGTCAGGAGTGGACATACTTCTGCCCATCCCAGACATCTGAGAACCTTTGTAAGAAACAGACTGAGTAGAAAAAGCACTAAACCTGGAATCAAAAGGCCTGTGTTGAAGGTTTGGCTTTGATAATCATCAGTCGGGATTGTGGATGTCAACTCACCTTCTGAGCCTCGATTTCTTCAGCTGTAAAATAAGACTATGCTGTGCAGCAGTTACAGGGTGGGTTCTCCCGTCTGATCTTACAGTCAGTAAGATCTGGTAGTGTGGGAGTGATTTGATCTCTCTGTGGCCAAGACAAACTTCTAAGCTAAGACTACAAGGTACAGATGAAAATCGTTGAATTGTATTCTCCCACACCCCTGTCAGAAAGTTCTTTAAATCTAATTACCCACCCAGGGCAGCTAGGTGGCACAGTGGATAGAGCACTGGCCCTGGAGTTAGGAGGACCTGAGTTCAAATCCGGCCTCAGACACTTAACACTTACTGTTAAGCTGTGTGACCCTGGGCAAGTCACTTAACCCCAATTGCCTCACCAAAAAACAAAAACAATAAATGTAAGGACCGGGTCAAGCATGTGAGGGGGAAGCTTGCCCTGAGATCCCAGCCCTCGAAGGGACTGGCCCATGAGACATTAGTAATATGTAACACAAGGTATGCCAACACAGACCAATGGCAAGTGGTGGTTCCCTGTTATCACATCTACAATCACTGTTCTAACCACACCAGTCATAATTCATTTTCAGAAGAAATCCAGGCGGTGAGTCAACAAATACGTATTGAGCACTGTGTCTCAGGCACTGTGCTAAGTACTGGCGGTACAAAGAGAAGCATAAACAGCCCCCGACCTCAAGGAGCTCACAGTCTAATGGGAAAGACAAGACGTAAATAACTAGTTATATGCATGATAAATCCAAAGTAGATGGAAGGTAATCTGAAAGGAGAAGGCATTAGCATCAGGAAGGAGGGTCATGGTATTGATATTAGTCATTAATCATCATAATCTACCCTCATTTGCAAGACTAATTTTATCTGCCAGCAGAACCTCTCACTACCTGTCCGAACTGCCACAATAGTTATACACAATAGTTATATTCACCCATCCCTAAGGCCCCAGTGGAAATGGGACATTTTCTTGGCAGCCTGTGAAATAATCTGTTCTCTTAATACATTTTTCCAGAAGAAAAGAGAGCAGTAGCATCCTTGGGAACTCTGAGTGGCTTCTGCTTGGAGGATGTGGGCCCCAAAGCCCTGGTTATATTCACTCTAAAGATAATCATTGTTTTCTAAGGCCTACTTGGCCTAAATTAGTATTTACCCTGGGTAAGTCTGCCCTGAGTCAGTTACCTAAATTAGACAGGCTGTCTCATGTACCTCTCTTTCAAATGGCCTTTCCCCAGTTCTCATTCTCCTTGACCTTTCTTGGATATTTGATATGTTGACCATCCACCCCTGGAAATCTTTTCTTCTTGCCCTCCATGACTGTATATTTTCTTCATTCTAATTGTTCCTTTTTCTCTATTTCCTCCTGTTTATCCTACCTCCTGACTGAGTATCCCCACAGACACATGACTCCTATTTTCTCTCTGTACATTTTTTCCTTAGTGA
This sequence comes from Dromiciops gliroides, assembly GCF_019393635.1. NCBI lineage: Eukaryota > Metazoa > Chordata > Mammalia > Microbiotheria > Microbiotheriidae > Dromiciops > Dromiciops gliroides. The sequence continues at coordinate 104,874,778 of NC_057864.1, forward strand.
ACTGAACTAGTCCCATGGCTTCAATGGTCAACTCTATGTGAATTGTTTTTGTTGTTGTAGTTTAGACGCCCTGTGGCATTATTGGGAGAGTAGTGTCTGGAAGTTTTAGATTCAAATTGAACCTCTGATTTTTGCTACCTACAGGAAGGTTAGCAAGTCCCTTAGCCTCTCTGAGACTAAATTAGGGATGGGTTGTGATTATCAGTGGAAGGAGTTCCCATACTCATGAAATCATAGGTTCTTGAGATATTCTTCTTATTAAATATTAATATAAATCTCCAATTTGTTTATCTTTAACTGTCTATGGGATATCTCCGCTTGAATATTCTGCCATAAGCTCAGATTCAATATGTCCCAAACTGAATTCATAATTTCCCTTCCATCTAACTCTTGTTCCTCTGGTGAAAGTATGTGCCTTTTAGATCTGAGCAAAACTGAGGATCATAATAAAGATGGAGACAATGAAAGGAAGGGTAAAGTGGTTTCCCTTACAATCCTCTTTTTTCTGTTCATCTTTGTGCATGGGAATGGTCATGTGTTGATGTTTGTTAAGTTCAGAATAACAATAAAATTTTTTAATTATTGAAAAAAAGAAATGGAAGCACGATATCTTTTCAGTTATAAATCACATATGCGGGTGTGAGACTGGCTCAATTGCATAAAAAAGGTCCCTGCTGTGGGCACCTCCCCTCCACCTCCTTCCACCTCTTACTCTAGGAATGGTAATCAATGGTACTCAAATCAACACGACCATCAGTTCTGGAAAGGAACTCTTAGTTGACAGCCCTATGGCTACCTGTCAATTAAGAGTTCCTTTCCAGAACTGATGGTCGAATTGTCCTGGGTCAATGGCATATAGAGCAAGCATGATCTAGGGGCAGTTGGATTCAAAAGTTTAAGTATCTTTGCACTCACTCACCAAGATGTTCTTCAGTAATGCTAGCCAGCTTCTTGGTTTTTCCTTCATTATCTGCCTTGACCAGTCATATCCATGACGAATAAAGGTTTGGGCAGAGTTCCAAACCTGAGTATATTGACTCCCCTAGGGATCAGGGCATTGTTTCTGGAAGCCCTTTGTTCTTATCCTTCCCATTCTATCCCTATTCCATTCCTTCAGTGAAATCCTGAATACAAATCAAACTCTTAGAAATGATTTATAAGGAACAGAATGGCTTTCCAATAGCCAGCCTTGCAGCTTAGTCAGTGGTAGGAGCAACTGGTGAGGGCAACATAGCAGAAGCAGGCTGACTCAGGCCCTTCCAGGTGCTGGTAGCCAAGCCTTGGTATATGTGAGGCTTTGATGGCTCTTGTTTTGGGGAGGGGAAGGCAGCTTGGTTAAGTATCAGGGCCTATTTACAGTTTCCAGCAAGACGCCCAAGCAGCCTTTCTGAGAGAGAGGCTGGCAGATTCAGAGGGCTTTTTGCCCAGGACTTCTCTCCTGACTAATGCCTCTAGCCAACTAACAAAGAAAAAACCCAGGAATGGGCCTAGGTCTGCAGTTGAACTCAGTAGCACCCAGGCCAAGCCTAGCCTGTATAGTTTACTGGCTGTGGTCCTTTTGGGAATAGGGCAGGCCTAGTGCATAACATCACTGAAGAATGAGGGACCTTACAGTCATCCAGTACAGAAGTCTTGATATGAGTGTTATGAGTGAGTTACTTACCTTGGGAAAGGACAGCTGGAGGATGCAGAAAAAATAAACTGTAAACAAATATGCCTTTGTTTCTCAGGCACACCTTTAGGTCCCAAATAAGCTATCTGTGCCTTTGTCTAAATCAGTGATTAAAAACCATAAGATCGGGGTGGCTAGGTGGCACAGTGGACAAAGCACCGGCCCTGGAGTCAGGAGGACCTGAGTTCAAATCCGGCCTCAGACACTTAACACTTACTAGCTGTGTGACCCTGGGCAAGTCACTTAACCCCAATTGCCTCACTAAAAAACAAACAAACAAAAAAAAACCCATAAGATCATAGATTTAGAGATAGAAGGAACCATAGAGGTCATCTAATCCAATTTGCTTATTTTGTAGATGCCCAGATATGTCAAAAACTTGTCTAAGGTTACATAGGCATTAGGTAACAAAGCTAGGATTTGAAGCCAGACCCTCTGAGTCTAATGTTCTTTCCACTGTACCACTCTTAACCACACAGTGCCAAGGACAGATCTCTAGGGCACAACAATATTAAAGGGCTCAGTTCTTCATCTTCAAAGAAGAGATGAGAAAATATACTTCCCTCCTTTCTTTGCAGACCTGGGGGACGCTAGTCACTTAACCATATTATCATCCTTTTCCCATAAGAGTTCCCTCTTTTCCATAAAAACCACGTGAAAGGCTTTGTAAAATGCTTTGACAAGATCTAGAAAAACACGAATGAAACGGACTATTACTTCAGTCTAAGAAATCATTAATATGACATATTCTTAGAAGCATGGGAAGACATATAAATTGATGCAAAGTGAAGAAAGCAGGACCAGGAAAACTATATATATATATATATATATATATATATATATATATCTATATATATATATATATATATATATATATAAAATGACTACAGCAATGTAACCAACCCTGAATACCATGTAATTATAATGACCAAGTCTAGCCCCAGAAAAGAAATGGAAAAAATGTACCTCCTCTTTTTTGAAGAGGTGGAGACTATGGATGTGGAATATTGCATATGCTGTTAGACATGGTTGATATGTTGGTTAACTTTGCTGAACTGCTTTTTTTTCCATTTAAAAAAATTATTTGTTACAAGGGCTGGGTCAGTAGGTAGGGGAAGAGAGAAGGATGCATTGAGAAATGGTGATATAAAACCAAAATATAATATGAAAATTTGTTCTTAAAAAATACAAAAAAATCTGGGTAAACCATGCTCCTAGTATTTTTCTGATCTGCCAATTTAGTGACCATGTGAAAAAGAGAAATTAGGTTAGTCTGACATTACCTGCTCCTGTGGAAGCCATGTTAGTTCTTGGTAATCAGTACTTTCTCTTTTTAAAAAGATATTTATTAATTATTCTTTTAGAGTAATGTTAAAAATTGTGTGTCCCGGGAGCAGCTAGGTGGCGCAGTGGATAGAGCACCGGCCCTGGATTCAGGAGGATCTGAGTTCAAATCCGGCCTCAGACACTTAACATTTACTAGCTGTGTGATCTTGGGCAAGTCACTTAACCCCAACTGCCTCACTTAAAAAAAAATTATGTGTCCCCCCCCCCACATTAGAATGTAAGCTCCTTAAGGGCAGGGACTGGTGTTTGTCTTTCCTAGTCTCCCCAGCTGCTACTGCCTTCCTCTCTGAGCTTACCTCCTAAACACTTTGTATTTATCTTGTATGCAGTCTTCTCCCATTAGAACATGCACTCCTTAAGGATATATTGTCTAGTACAGTGGTTGCTGGGTCAAAGGGTATGAAGAATTTAATCACTTTTCTTGCATAATTTCAAACTGAAATCCACAACAGTTAGATTATTCCATAGATCCACCAATTAGGGTGGCTACCTGTCTTGCCACAGTTTTGCCAGAATAGACTACTTCCATCTTTGTTCTGTTTTTTGTTTTGTTTTGTTTTGGCCAGAGTTGAATGAAATGAGGTAAAGTCCTCAGAGTTGTTTTATAATGTGTACTTCTCTTACTATTCATTATTTGGAACATTTACAGTTTTCTAATCTTTTTAAAAAATTTTTTATTTTTTTAGGGACAATGAGGGTTAGGTGACTTGCCCAGGGTCACACAGCTAGTAAGTGTCAAGTGTCTGAGGTCGAATTGGAACTCAGGTCCTCCTGAATCCAGGGCCGGTGCTTTATCCACTGTGCCACCTAGCTGCCCCCCACCCCCAATCTTCTTTTAACAAACCATTCATATTCTTTGACCATTTATGTACTGGACAATGGCTCTTGGTCTTCTATGTGTTGATTCCATGTGTGTTCTGGATATATTAGACTTTCATCAGTGATATTGATGCAAGTATTTCCCCCCAGTTTACCATTTCTCTTTGAATTTTTTCTTCCTTGATTCATTCCCTGCGTATCACTTTAGATAGACTACTTTGTCTTTTTAGACAACTCCCCCTTTCCTTTCTTTTTGTAACTGCCTATTTTTGTCTCATTAGAATTTTATTCTTGAGAGCTCCCCATCTTCTTGATTGACTTCCCTAGCAGAATTGTAGGCTGTGGGAATCTATGTTTCCTCTTAATGCTCTGAAGAATGCTTGCTGCTTTCCCCAAATCTGCAGCTTATGGCAGCCTATTCTTTCCTCTATTTTAGATCACAAATTCTAAGATGGCATGGTAAAATTATATCTGGGGTTTTCATTATTATTCTACTAACCAACTTTGTTGGTAAAAATTAGATCCATACTGGAAGGTGGGTGAAGATATATATAGATGGCAAGCTTATATTTGCAGATGAGGGGCAGCTGGGTGGCATAGTGGATAAAGCACCGACCTTGGATTCAGGAGGACCTACATTCAAATCTGACCTCAAACACTTGACACTTACTAGCTGTGTGACTGTGGGCAAGTCACTTAACCCTCATTGCCCAGCAAAGAAAGAAAAAAAAATTTGCCGATGACAAAGCTGGAAGGGCCAGTTATCATACAGGATGATGCAGAACCCTGAAAGACTTCTGTGGGCTAGAATATTGTGCTAAAATCCAAGAAATGAACATTTAACACCTGTGTTTAAAGAATCATCTTGAAAGGTACAGGGTGGGAGAGGCACGGCTAGAAAGAAATTTGTCTCCCAAAATTCTGGAGGTTTTGATGCACTACAAACCCAGAATGAGTCCCCTCTGTGATGATGGCTACCAAAGAAACTAATGTGATCTTAGGCTTTGTTAAGAGAGTCATTCAGCGGGGCAGGTAGGTGGTGCAGTGGATAAAGTACCAGCCCTGGATTCAGAAGTACCTGAGTTCAAATCCGGCCTCAGACACTTGAATTTACTAGCTGTGTGACCCTGGGCAAGTCATTTAACCCTCATTGCCCTGCAAAAAAAACCCAAAACAAGATAGTCATTCATCGATGTAAAAAAATTATTAATAAATATATCAAATGTGGGAAATTTTATATAATTGGATTTATGAAAAATTATAAGCTTATATGAAAAATGATACATTTTGGAAAATTATAATTGGGCCATAAGTCCTGCCGCGGTTGCCATTCAAATGTAGAAATATTTTTGTTGACTGGGGCTAATTTGGGGGGGCCTAATCTGTGGATGACTAATCTGTGGATTTTTGACTATTTGGCTATCTGACTTCGTTAATTTAATGTGGGCCATTTATAAAGTTCCACCACACTGCTCCACTCCCAAATTGATAAGCACAGGATTAAGAAGGCTCTTAACTAAATAATCAAAGTAGAGTTTAGGTATGAGATACTATTTAAAATTATAAATACAGGGAACTAAAATGCACAACCTGACAGCATTGTGGTGTGTCTCTTTCCCACCTGCTGCGCTTTGAACTTCTTGAATACAATAAGGGCCTTAGCCGCCTCTCGCCTCAGGGCACGTTGCTCAGCTACTTTCTTCTAACTCCTCTTAATCTTCACTTTCTCCAACCTGTACCCTGTGCTGATTGCTTCTATGCTCTCTGCTGCCTGCTGGTCAGTCTGTCTTCTGCCGCCTTTGCTCCTAGTCCTGCGTTGCTGTTCCTCTTGTCCCACATCTCTCCTTTTTAATCTCGTCAGTTGCCCTCTTGACCTCTTCTCAGCCCCGTCTCCTTGTCCGAACCTCTCCGTCCTTGTCCGCTCTCGTTGGTCCGAACCTCTTCTCAGCCTCTCTTGTCTGCCCCGCGTCCGACCGAACCCCCTTTGTTGTCTAACTCCCAGGTCTATATATATACACCTTTTCTTCTCTCCACTCAAATCTCGGGGCTTCTTGCGCCCCCACAGACCAAGCTAATCCTCCAGCCAGGGCTGCGGCTGGTGGGGGGAGGGGTGCTCCAGCTTCACATGCCTCAGCACAGGCTACGCCAGAGTCCAGCATCTCTCGGATAGCTCCACTCAGGTCGGAGGGAACTGGGGGCTTCCCCCCCCCCCCCCCCGCAGCTGTCTGACCTGGCATCTTCTACAGCCCACAGGGCTTTATGGCTCAGCTGAAGCAGAGGGGGAGGGGAAGAGACCCTGAGGGCCTAAGGCTTTCTAATCTCAGCCTAAAGGTAGGGTCCCCAAATCAAAATAAATGTCCACATCGACAAGGCTCGTCCTTAAAGAAGAGATGAGAAAATGTACCTTCTTCCATTTGCAGACATGGGGTGCTCTAGGTATCATTCTTGGCTGATGCATTGGTTAGTTTTGTTGATTTCTCTCTCCCCTCCCTTTTTATTTTTTGTTACAAGAGATTGTTCACTGTGTAGGGGAAGGGGAGGGATGTATTTTGAAATGAAGGTAATATCAAAACAAAAGAAATCCTTAAACTTTTTTTTTTTTTACAGCCAATGGTAATATTAAAGTCTAGGAAAGGCATCATTCCATTATACTGTGCCCTGGTCAGATGACACCTAAAGTACTGTGGTCATTTCTGAGTGTCCTATTTTAGGAAGGACAATGAATAATAAACTTGGAAGTGTCATCAGAATGGTGATGGGCGATGATTTTATGCTTTATGAGGATCAGTTACAGGACTGAGGATATTTATCCTGGAGAACAAAAGACAGGGGGCACACAAGTATGTGAAGAGATGTCATCTGGAGGGATTAGATCTATTCTGCTTGGTCCTAGAGGGCAGAGAGCACTAGGAGGAAAGCATGGGAGTTACAAAGATGTGAATTTGAATTTAAGGAGGAAATTTTTCCAACTATCATAGATATCTCAGAGTGCAATGGGCTGACTTAGGAGGGGGGGGGTCCTTCCTCACTAGAGGTCTTCAAACAAAGGCTGGGGCAACACCTGTATATTGTTGAGGAATTCTTGTTCAAGATAGTAGGGACTAGCAATGGTCATATTATTATTAATAATAATCAGCATTTATATAGTGATTTAGGGTTTGCAAAGCACTTTACATATGTTATTTGATCTTCACAACAACTTTGGGAGGTGGGTACCATTATTACTCTCTCTTTACAGATGAAGAAAATGAGGAAGAGATGATTAGAAGGCCTCTGAATGCCCTTCCAACCCTGAATTTTGAAATTCCTTGTTATTTCTTCCATCTTTTTTTTTAACTTTATTTTTATTTTATTTTATTAGCGAGGCAATGGGGGTTAAGTGACTTGCCCAGGGTCACACAGCTAGTAAGTGTCAAGTGTCTGAGGCCGGATTTGAACTCAGGTCCTCCTGAATCCTTCTTTATCCACTGCACCACCTAGCTGCCCCCTGACATGTCTTAATGACAATTTCTTCCTTTAAAAGACCTCAGACACTTGACACTTACTAGCTGTGTGACCCTGGGCAAATCACTTAACCCTCATTGCCCTGAAAAAACTAAAAAAAAAAAAAGCCATGTCAGGGAACTATTAGCTTCTTTGCTTTGGACAGAGAGACAACTCCAGCCTATCCTTGCCTAATTGAAGTAGTCCATCACTGACATAAATCCATGATGTGTTTGGGAAATCTCATTCTTCGATTCATTCTCTATTTCCAGATGTTCTCTAGAACATGCCCATGATCACATGAATTCTATTTCTATCTCAGATGCTGTTCTCCTAAATGTTTTCCACTATGTTTACCCCTCTGGCTTCTGTATTTCCTCATGAGCATCACTTTTTGGCGGGGGGGGGGGGGGGCAATGAGGGTTAAATGACTTGCCCAGGGTCACACAGCTAGTAAGTGTCAAGTGTCTGAGGCCACATTTGAACTCAGGTCTTCCTGAATCCAGGGCCAGTGCCTTATCCACTGTACCACCTAGCTGCTCATGAGTATCACTTCTTAATAGCCATCCCACCACCTTACTCCTTTTTATTTACTACCCCTACCCCTTTCTGAATAAGACACACGTTTCCAGAGCCTTATCCTCAACCCACTAAGTCTCAGTGATTCCTGTCAAATAAAAATTACTTCCTTGCACTGGGCTCTTTAATTCTCGTTTTTTTTTTCTTACTCATGACACTAACACAGCGGGTCACAAGAGGTGCTATTAAATGGGGAGAGAGACAGGATCTGTGATTTCTTTAGTACAGGAACTGTTGGGTGAGGAGACTTTCCTTACCAATGTAGGCTGTCCTCTTGGGATCTTCAAGTTACTTAGGGTCGTGAGAGGTCAAGTGTAGGTTCACCCAGCTAGAATGTGTCAGGGGCAGGAATCAAACCTGGGCCTTAGTGGCTCTGAGACAGCCGCTCATTAACTATCACTTCCCATAAATGCATCTGTTGTTTTTTTTGGTGAAGCAATTGGGGTTAAGTGACTTGCCCAGGGTCACACAGCTAGTAATTGTTAAGTGTCTGAGGCCGGATTTGAACTCAGGTCCTTCTGAATCTAGGGCCGGTGCTCTATCCACTGCACCACCTAGCTGCCCCTAATGCATCTGTTTTTATTGTCAGAAAACCTGACTTCACAGAATATGAGGGGACGGGAAGGGGGTTGCTGTTTTTATACCTTGTCTTAGGTATGCCAGCCTTTTCCTGCTGCGGCAGGGCCATCTCACCTTGCATGGCCAATGCTACTGTTATATCTCCCAACTATAATTTGTTGAGCCTTCCTTGGACAGAACGGGTCTCTTTACCTCTGAAATTATGTCCAGCAGTGGTGTTAAATAGAATCAGGGACCACTAATCCATATGTAAGGATCCCTGTGAGCAGCATATTGACTTTATTTTAAAATGTAATATTATCTATGTTTTATTACATTTTAATCTATTTAATGAAATATTTCCCAATTACATTTTCATCTGGCTTGGACAACATTTAGCAGTGGGGGCGGGGGGGGGGGAGTGTCACACGAAGGGTCTGATGCTTGACATTTCAAGTGTATAGCAAACTAATCATACTAAGAGGTCAATAGGAGCAGAAAATCTCACCTTTATCTCACAGATGAGGAAACTGAGGCCCAGACAGGTTAGTTGACATGGCTGAAGTCAAATGGAAAGTCAGAGGAAGGGTAAGTCTCCTGATTCCTAGTCCATTGCTTTATTCTTTTTTTTTTTTTTTTGGGGTGGGGCAAGGAGGGTTAAGTGACTTGCCCAGGGTCACACAGCTAGTATCAAGTGTATGAGGCAGGATTTGAACTCAGGTCCTCCTGAATTCAGGGCCGGTGCTTCATCCACTGTGCCACCTAGCTGCCCCCCCATTGCTTTATTCTTACCAAACAATACTTCCCTCCTCCCAGCCCCACCACCACAGAGGAAATGGGGAGAATTTCTAGGAGCAGGAACACTTCTCAACTTGGTTTCTGAGACCCAAGACAGGCAAAGAGAGAGACCTTTAATCTGAAGGAAGTGAGCACCCCAGCTCTTCAAGATAACAAATGGTGGTGTCTTGAAATTAGTAGTGATATACTTGGATTTGGGGAGGAGATGGCTTCTCAGATTAGAGTGGAGTATGCCAACCTGCTATGACCCTGATAAAGAGATTAGCTATCTATTTCACTGGAAGGAGCCATGGAGTGGGGAAGGCCAGACACAATTTATTTCTTCTGTCCTCAGAGGCAGGAAAAAGAACACTGGGAGTACCAACCATCCCATTCTAGTCAGGAGGTGGTTTCCTTCTTCCACTTCCATTTCTATGGCGAGAACCCTAAACCATCTCACCTCTGCTCTGCCATCATAGATTTGCTCCCAGGGAGGTTTTCTGCAGACAAATCATTTAACTCCTCTGAATTCTAGCTTCTGGCTCCCAGATTTCCAGCTCCTAAAAAACAGGGCTGATAGCTCTCTGTGCAGGGAACGACAATAATGGCTTTAGGAGAGCTCTAAGCACATCACACCAACCAGTTAGGTTCTTTCCATTAGGCTTTAAAAGTCTCACCAGACAGAATTGGTGACATCATAGTGCTAATCTGGGTATATTCCATTGCAGAAACAGATTTAGGGTTTGGTGGATTTATCTTGTTGGGCACAGTGTTTGTCCTACCTCAACTATATCAGAAGCCTTGGGAGGAAAAAGATCTCCAGTGCCCTTTGAACATTAGTGAACTCAACAGACCTTTGTGGTTTTACACTACATAAAGCATTATGCTTGGAGTCAGAAGACCTGAGTTCAAGTCTCGACCTTAGTATTTTTTAATGGTGTGACTGTAAGCAAGTCACTAAACTTTTCTGTATATATTTTTTCATTTGTAAAATGGAGACAATCCTTGCTATGTGTTAGCGGTGCAGGTACTCGTTGAATGATTGATCTAAGATCTAAGTCTGAGATTTCACTGTACCCAATGATGTTGGTTTTGCCTCTTTCCTACTCAGAAGTCCCCTCTAGCCAGACACAAGCAATCACCCATGACCTAAATAAATGTCCTCTTTATTTTACCAAATATAATTTATCAGTTAAGTTGACACTTGTCAATTCAGTTATAGCAACTATAAATAATTCTCTTAAGACACAATTCTGGAACTTTTTAAAGAATACAAGAGTAAACCAACATTGCTCCTTGCAGCCAGGTCTAAAGTACATGCACAGTTGGGGGAAAAAAACCTTGGATGCATTTGCACTTTCAGTGATATTCCCTCATTCCACAGCTCCTCTTTCTTCCCCTCTCAGAGAAGGCCACATACCTAGGACCTGAGGGAGAGGGGGAGTCCACTCACTGTCCCAAGTGGGACTCTGTGGATGAGGGAAAGATGAGTTGGATAAGTTGGCCAAACTGGGAAGTGAAGCTGGAAGAGGGATGGCCTCAGGAAGGGGTTTGTTTTGCTGTTTGTGTAGAGAGGAAAGGAGAGGATAGTAGAGGAATGGGGGGGGGGAGGTCAGGCAGGGGAAGCAGAGAAGACAAGTCCAAGCAGTGATGAATTAGCTTTGCTGGACACAGCCCAGAGTAGGCAGATGACCATGGAAGTCACTTCCAACTAGGGTTCTGATTTTAGGATGAGGGATTGGGAATAAAGAAAATTCAGTGGAAGGTCCCAGTGATGAGACTGGTATCAATAAGAGATGGGGCTCCTGCCTAAGCAGCCCCTAGGAGGACAATCCAGGAGATGGGGATAGGAGAATTTGGGAGTGTAGGTGAGACTGGTTTCTCCTTTACCCACCATCCTCTTGGCTAGGAAAGAAGATTTTGTGGGGTGCCCTAGAACAAAGAAGCTGAGCGACACCATCCAAATGTATCCAAATGCCCAGAAACATACTTGCATGAGTGTATGTGTGCAGTTTTCCCCAGATTCCTGATCTGGTCCAGAGCAATACATGGTGGAGATGCTGAGAACCCCAGTTTCCTTCCAATTCCCCTGTATCAGGCAGAGAAAAACAGCAGCAACTGCATGAGGTCCAGACTACCGATTCTGGGTCCTCTTGGGTGCCCAATGGGCAGGATCCTAAGAGTTGAGGGATGGGAGTGTGAGGAGGGGCAATTAGGCTCTTTCTGGCTTCAGCAGTCATCCACCTGGGAGAAAAGCCAAGAACCCTGATGGAGGAAGCAGGTTGGGCACCTTGGTTGTGGTCAGGGCTGGGAAGAGGTAGGAGTGAAAACAAAGGGGGAAAAGGGAAGACTAAGTTTGGTGAAGCTCAGATTCAAGAAGCCCTCTCTCACTGCCAAGGTCAAAGGCAGGTTCTATCTATGAGACCAAAGGAAGTGGGGAGGCAAGGCTTTAGGTAGCAAAGAGATGATGATGTAGGAGAAAAAAATCAGCTTCCTGGGGGGCTGGTCTGGGAGAAGACTGTTCTTCTAGGCTTTGTACACAGTGAGTCCTCAATAAATATTTGCTGGATAAATGAATAAATGAATGAAGGAATGCTCCAAGACAGAAGCTGAGGGGAAGGAACATGACCGGAGAGGGTGGAGGGGGGAGATGAGAAGGGGAAGTGCTGCTTAGGAAACCACAGAGCTTTCCTGGGTTGACTCAGTGTGATTTTAAACACAGAGGGAGAAGTAGAACTTTTTCCCCCAACTCTCAAACCATAGAACCAGTTCCTGACCCAGCCCCTTGGCTTGCACTCAGGGGGCAGGGTGTGCTCAAACACGGACAAGGGAGTGGGTAAAATGGATGGGGGAGAGGGAGGAAGGGACATTCAGCCTGTTGTTTGAGCCCTGAGAGGATGTGGGTATCAGTATTTGAATGACTGGAAGAATTTGTGGCTGGTAAAGGGCAACCGAGCCACTATCTGCTTCTTCCAGGGAGTGTTAGACAATTGGAGAACAGTGGGATGGGTTACTGGCGGTACTTAAGAGTTATGAGTGAGGGAGATACCAGAATGAGAGCAGGTACCCCGCCTCACTCTCTTTAGGGGTGGTTCAGATTTCAGCAGCATAAAAGAGGGCTAAGGAGCATCTGCTCCCCACTCAGCTCCTTTCTTATGATCCATTTTCAAGGAAATAAGGGGATGATTTCATTATCCCCACCAGCCAACCCAAAAAGCCAGAGCCCCCCACAAAAGGCTCCCTATTAGTCAAACATGGAGGTTGCTGAGGTTGGACTCCCTGTCCCTATTTCCCAGAAAGATGTCTCCTGTCCTGCTTGGAGGCACCCACCATGAAATTGCACTTGGTGATTGTCTCAAAATTGACTCATGCTGTTTGTCTCAGTCAATCTAACCTTCCTAAATGCTCACTGTACAAACTCGGCTCGACATATTAAAAATTCCCATTGAAAATAATGAGAATTCAATATCAAAGTGAAGTCCTAGAAGGGAAGATGGGGAGAAAACCAAAAAGAAATGAAATCAAATACAAGGTGATGAGGATGGAAGGGCGGAAGCTAGTCCCCGACATCTGTGTCTCGGTCCCCGATGAGCCAGAGAACGTGGAAGCTGAGCGCCAGGAGGCCGGTCCCTAGCAGGTCACCCAAGGCTGTCAAGTATGGGATGGAGAAGTTGTCTGGGTCCAGACCCCGACCCCACATCCAGTGCACCATCCAGTCTGCGATGTATAAAAGGATCAGCACCTGAGAAGAGAAGGGAGACGCAGCTGCATGAAACCTGTCGCTTGAGGCCAGCCCATTTGGTCCACTACTAGAAGGCTTAGGTGGCCAGGCCTCAGAGAATCAAAATCTTTAGCTTCAGACCATGCTGTCCAATCCTTTGCCTCTCCACAATCCCTCCCTCACCTCCACTCCCTTTGCCCAACATTACAAATACCGCCCTGGACAGGAGGGTAGCAATACCAATCTGGAAGTAAGTCTAAAACAGAAATGTTGTAAGCATCTTATGTTAAAAAGGGCAGGGCTTTTATTTAAGGTACTGGGGTGTAACAGCTGTTTAGGTCGCTGTCCTGAAGTAGGATTGAAGAGAGAGCTTAGTACTGGGACCCAGCTGTTATGGAAGAAAATAGCAAGTGCTAATCAATCAACATGAATCTTGCTTAACCACCCTCACAACCACCCCTCCCCTTCCCAACATAAAAACATACCCAATCTCCCCCATCCTTAGAAAATTCTCAGTAGATATTATCATTCCCTAAAACTATCGTCCTTTGCCCTTCCTCAGCCAAACTCTCAGGGGAAAAAATGGTCTACACCTGTTGCCAACACATTCTCTCTTCTCACTCCTGGGCTCATCACTCAACTGAACCTGATTTCTCCAACATTACCCAATGATCCCTTAATTGTCCAATCTGCTGGCCCCTTGTCTGTCCTCATCTTTCTGAACTTCTTGGCAGCATCTGACTCTGATGATCACCTTCTTCTAGATACTCTATCCTCTCTGAGTTTTCATGCCACCAGTCTCGACTGGCTCTCCTCCTATCTGTCTGGCCTCTGTTCAGTTTCCTTTGTGGGATCAAAATGCCCACTGACTGCTGCTAGGCTTGAAAGCTTGATCCTGGACCCTCTTCTCTTCTCTCTCTACACACTCTCCTCCTCCTCTGTGCATTCAGTGATCATTTCTACATAGATTATTCCCAGATTTATCTATCCTGCTGATTTATATAACCCTAAGCTCTGGACCTGCATCACCAACTGGGTACTGGACATTATAAAATGGATGTCCTATAGGCATCTCAAAATCAACCTGTCCAAAACAGAACACATTATCTTTCTATCTGGACATCACCATCCTTCCTGTTGTGCAGGTTCGTGACCCTGGTATTCTCACCCCATACATCCAATCAGCTGCCAGATCTGGGCATTTCTACTTCTACAATAACACCCTCCCCTCTCTGCCAACTTTCTAGGGCACAGATTTGGTTTTTATACATTTCAGGCCCACTTAGAGCACAAGGTAAATCGGCAGCATTCTGAGGCAATTTAGGATGAACAAGTAACATCTTTCACAGTAGAGGGAGGGGTAGAGGAAGGGAGAATTATCCGAGAGAAAAGGGAGGACTCTGGGGGAGTATCTGCCAAGCAGCTGGCAGGGTCTGTTTGTTACTGGAATGAGAAGACATTCCTGTTCAAGGGCAGGAGACAAGGAGAGGTGAGCAACTACTTTTACAATTATGAAAGAGGACCCTTCAGATGAAACTTCAGGGTTTAAGTAATATAATTAAATAATAATAACAATAACTAATAATGGCTAACATTTCTATAGCTAATAATAGCTAACACTTCTATAGCACTTACAGTGCCAAGCACTGTACTAAGTGCTTTATAATTACTGCTTCATTTGATCCTTGCAACAACCCTGGGAGGTAGGTGCTATTATTACCACAAAACAAAATTCTGGCCATTCCTGAAAATCTAGCTCAAATGTTACCTACTTCAAGGTCCCTTCACTGATGACCTCGGCTGGAAAAATCCCTCCTTACTTTGCACTCCAATAATGGAATTCAATCCGATACAAGACACTTCTACCACACTGTCTTGTATTGTAGATATCTTTGTTTCTTACATCTTCCACTGGACTATAAATAACTAGAAAGTAGGAGCTGTCTCAGGCCAATGAAAATTATCTTTTCCCTCAAGTTTCTCACAGATTTTGCCTAAAGCTTTGAAACAAAATTATTAGTTTACATTCCTTTATTCCTAGCACTCACCATGGTGACTTGCACATTGTTGATGATTAATAAATACTTATAGGATGGAATAAGATATCTTTGCTTAATTGAATCACTTATGAGCACTTGCTATTTTACATTCATCACATTTGCAAGTTTCTGTCTAGAATGAATTCAGTGATGCTAAGTTGAGAGCTCTGAGTGAAGGCCTTTTCACATTCTTGACACTTATAGTCTCTCCTCAGTGTGAGTTCTGTGATGTTGAATAAGTAATGAGCTCTGATTGAAGCTTTTCCCATATTCACTGCACTTACATGGTTTCTTTCCCATGCGAATTTTCTAATGTTGAATAAAGGATGAGCACTGATTGAAAGATTTCTCATATTCTTGATATCCATAGGGTTTTTCTCCTGTATGAATTCTCTGATGTTGAATAAATTGGGAGCTCCAACTGGAGTCCTTTCCACATTTATTACATTTATAGGGTTTTTCTCTAGTATGGATTCTCTGATGTTGGCTAAGCAGTGAACTACACCTAAAGCTTTTCCTGCGTTCATTACTTACAGGTTTTTCCCCCCAGTATAAGTACTCTGATGTTCAATATGGACTTTGTTTGGGGAACTTGCTTATGGCATCTCCTTCCTTTACTCTCTCTCTGATAGGTGATGGGACTTGAGGTCACACCCAAGTTTTTCCTATATTTATTATATTCCTTGTCTCTTTTTCCTCTGACAATTTCCTTGGACCAATTTTCAGTCACTTGGCTGGAATATTTCTTTTGGGAAGGGGATGTCTTCAAAATCACTCTTTCAGGGCTTCTCTGATGATTCTTTATGTTTTTTTTGATACATAACACCAGGGTCCTGAGAGGTATTCTTTGAGGCTATTTCTGAAGTTGTTCCATGTGAGTCTATAGCCTCTGAAGAGCTCACTTTTTCATATGAATGCTTGTCCTCAGTGAATACCCTGAGATCTGAGCAGGAGTCCCTTGTGGTCTTTCTTTTCAGTTCCTTGAAAATCTAGGACCATAGTTCTTTCCCTTGCTGCAGCTGGGAGATCAGGTTTGGAGGTTGTAAAGCCTTTGTTGTTCAGTTGTTTTCAGTCGTGTCTGACTCTTCCTGACCCCATTTTGGTTTTTTTTTTTGGCAAAGATACTAGACTAATTTGCCATTTCCTTCTCTGGCTCATTTTACAGATGAGGAAACTGAGGCTGAGTTAAGTAACTTGTCCAGAGCTCATATCTAGTGCAAGGCCCAGTTGTGGTCCTCTGCCTCCACCTAGGGTAGACAATGGTGGTGGGGCATTTCTCCAAGACCCACTTCAAGGCTGTAGAGTCTCATAAAAACTATGATTCTTATGGGGTCCCTGGTCCCAGGACTACAAGGACGCTAGGGATTTTTCAAAGCCTTGTCCACTTCAAGGACAGTCCATTCAACAAATACCTACTATGTACAAAGCACTGTGCCAGGAACTGATGATACAAAAAGAGATATCACCAAGACCCTGCTTCTCAAGGAACTTGCGATCTCCTACGGGAAAATGTGTACACAAAAAGCTATGATACCAGAGACAGTGAAATCAGCAGAAATTGAGGCAAAGTGCTATGGAGAAATCTGAGGAGGGAGAGAAAACTTTCACTTGAGGGAGACAAGGAAGGTCCCATGGATAGGAGAAAGAGCACTAGGCTTGAAATGAGAAGAGTAGGGTCTTAGTGGAGGCTCTTATACTGACTAGTTATGTATCCTTGGATAATGCACTCTCCATTCTGGGCCTCCATTTCCTCCTCAGTAAAATGATGATCTTGGACAACTGAGGCAGGGTGGCTCAGTGGATAGAGCACTGGACTTGGAATCTGGAAGACTCCTCCGATGTTTAGATGATGAGATTCTAGGCTCATAGATTTCGAGCTAGAAGGGACCTCACAGAAGAAGAAACTGAAGCTAAAAGAGATGGACCAACTGGTCTGAGGTCACAGCAGTTGTAAGGGGCAGATCTTGGATTCCATCCCAGAGCCCCTCTCTCTTCTGGTGCCGTGTTACCTGCCTCGGGATCCCAAGGACCCCTGCCTGCTCTAGCTCCATGTTCTGTGACTGACTATGGGAAGCTTATCTGCCATTGTTTCAAACACTTTGTTTCTAGTACTCGAAGGTCCATAACCAGGATAGTTAGAGGAGCCACAGAGATCACTAACCAAGGAGAGTGTGCCAGGGAGAATGACAGAATGGGAAGAAGCAATTCTTCAGACTGGAGATGTGAGGAAGAAGGAGCGGGTAACATTAGGGAGGTGTTTAAGAGTGGGTAGAGGAGACACAGGGAGAGACATAAACACCCCTTTTCTCAAATGTGGTTGGCGATGGAAGTGTCACATCCCATGATCTCTTTTGAACCTAAACTCTTTAATTTTCATTATCAAATGAGATAATACGTAAAGTGCTTTGCAAACCTTAAGGAGCTAAATAAATGTTGCTGGTGTTTAGTCATTTTCAGTCATGTCCAACTCTTTGTGGCCCCATTTGGAGTTTTCTTGGCAGAGATAGTGGAGTGATTTGTCATTTCCTTCTCCAGCTTGTTTTACAGATGAGTAAACTGAGGAAAACAGGGTTAAGTGAGTTGCCTGGGGTCACACAGCTAGTAAGTGTTTGAGGCCAGATTTGAACTCACAAAGATGAGCCTTCCTGACTTCAGGTCTGGCACTCTATCTTTTGTGCCACCTAGACGCCCTATATAAAAGTGAACTATTATTTTTTCTTTCTCTGCAGAGAAAGGCAGCTGGAGTTGAAAGTACCTTCGTTCAGATCTCTCATTACTCCTTATTTGGGCAGATTCCTCATTTGTAAAATGACTGGGTAAACTGCAAGGTCCCTTCCTAATCTATGCTAACTGAAATCGCTCTTGCTGTAATTCACAAGGACCTAGGCTTGTCATTTTGTGTGACTGCCATCTGGGGAGAGAGGCCCTTCTCAGGGTGGCCTCTGACATTCCTTCTCTCAATCAGCTCTAGGATTCTGAGAGCGGGATGGAGGTTGTTAACCAATTTTCAGTATCATCACTGGCAGCATCGGGAGAATTACCATTTGCAAAGCCACTGCCGTCACTACTCATGGTCATCAACATCTGATTAAGTCCAAGCTTCCTTCCCTCATGCAGTCAAGCGTGGGCTCAGGAAACCAGAACTTATTTTTAACATTTGCTGTAGCACAATAGGATTAGGAAGTGAAGATAGCTAAAAGATTGTGGCCGACTGGTACAAAAACAAGTTACATTTGGGTTACTTGTTGCTCTGGATAACTTTAACTGTGTGACCTTGGTCAAATCCTTTCCCCTCCTCTGCATCTCAGAGTGGGGTGGGCTAGACAGTCTTGAAGATCCCTTCTAGGTACAAATCCTATGATATGTGTCTCTGCCTCCCCTTTCATCCCCTTCCTGTACCTAACTGGCAAGGCTTGTATCCCTTGGGCATTCTGGACTTTGCTTATCATTTGGATTCTCTAAATAGTTAAGCATCAGTGTGAGAACTAGGTGGGTTTTAAACATCTGGGTTCAAATACAGACACCAGAGAGAGATTTACTTTGTAAATATTGTGGTATGAAAATTGCATCCCC
Organism: Dromiciops gliroides; assembly: GCF_019393635.1. NCBI lineage: Eukaryota > Metazoa > Chordata > Mammalia > Microbiotheria > Microbiotheriidae > Dromiciops > Dromiciops gliroides. The sequence continues at coordinate 104,893,346 of NC_057864.1, forward strand.
AGGGCCCTTAGATGAAGGAACTGGATGTCTGAGCTGTAGGCATGGCCCACTGCTCTTGCCCTCCGTCCATTGCCCATGGAAGCCAGGAGTCCCCCTCACTCCAGAGAGCAGTCTTGCTGCTGTGCCACAGCCCTCTCTGCTGTCCTTGGCCAACCACTCGTAACCTCACACCCTTCTTGGCAGCTGCAGAGGAAACCCATATAAAGAGAGTGGTTGAAAAGCTGGAGGACCATGTCCTGGGGAAGGGAATGCAGCTGTTCCCACATTCCAGCCAGCGACTTGTGTAGAACACAAGGAAAGTAACCAGGAAGGAACATTCAGAGAGGATAAGGCATCAAGAGCTATTGGGAATTAGCACCCTCTCCCAACTCCCCTTTGTTGTTGTTCAGTCACTCAGTTGTGTCCAACTCTACATGACCCCGTGGACTTTTGTTTATGGGGTTTTCTTGACAAAGATACTGGAGTGGTTTGCCATTTCCTTCTCCAGTGTTTCCCCATTTTGCAGTTGAAGAACTGAATCAAATAGGGGTTAAATGACTTGCCTAGGGTCACACAGCTAGTAAGTATCTGAGGTCGGATTTGAATTCAGGTCTTCCTGATTCTAAGCCTAAGTGCTCTATCATTTGTGCCACCTAGTTGCCCAACTCCCTTGTGTGAGGTACAAAGAAGTCAGTCTCCCCAAGATGGTCCCAACAGGGCCATGGGCTCATTTTCCTGACCCAGGCCAAAGTTAGTAGAAAATGAAAAAAAATTTTAGGAGTCAAGATACCTGGGTTATTTTCATCTCTCTTTCTTCTATCTCTCTCACAGTGCCTTGGTGTCTACCACTTTGGGTAGATATGCCTGTTTGTGTCTATGTATGTGGTTCTGTGTGTCTGTGTTTGGGTGTCTGAATGTGTGTGTGTGTGTGTGTGTGTGTGTGTGTGTGTGTGTGTGTGTGTGTAGGACTTCTGGGGAGCAGTACAGGAAGCACAGTGTGGGACAGCAAATCATGGTCCTTACCTTAGATCTTTATCCTCTCTAAAGCTGGGAAGAAACAGCCCCCAGAGAAAGTACCAGCCCAGTAGGGAAGCCGGTAGCCCTGTAAGCTCCCCTTCCCCATTCTCCCCTAGCAGCCCCATACCTGGAGCAGTGCAGCTGTCATGTAGAAGATGATGAAGATAAGGGTCAAGGTGGTGTGCCCACCCTGCATGCAGCTGATGGTGTAGAGGAACACCAGGTGTCCAGGCACCACAAGGAGGAACAGGACTCGGGCTGAGCGTGAATTCACATCTGGGGAACAAGGGGGAAGACAAAGCTGGATGATCAAGAAACCTTCCTGTGAGGTCCCTCCACAAAAGAAGGGGAAATTCAAGGTGGTCAAGGGAGCCTAGGCCACCCGGCTTGCCTCAACAACATCAAGTAACTGGCTCTCTGACCCAGAGATACTTAACACCTCTTTTATCTACATTCCACCAACCTCAGGTCTTCAGGATTCCTGGGGAAATGAGAAGAGTCTAACCTACCACAACATATGGTTTCTCCTGACCATCTGGGCACCTTGGCTCAATCTGATCCTCAAGGGATGTTCCCAGTATCTAGCAATAAATTAGGCCTCTCAGTACTGAAGACTGTCCTTATCATGAGGAAAATCTTCCTAACACTGAGAGAAGTATAAAAACAGAATGGGTTGCTTTTAGGGGAATGGGCTCCTTTGTCACTGGAAGGAAGGTCTTTTTCCTGGATGAACACTTGTTGGGGATATAAGCTGATGGGATCCGTTGTTTGAGTAGGGGCTGGACTCCCTGAACTCTGATTTGAACCTGAAGTTTATGAATCAATCATTTGTCTCTGTGTCTCAAGTCTGGGAAGTACCCAAAAGTCTAGAGAAGGGAGCTTTACCAGGACTGAAGAAAGTGGTGCAAGGGCTAGGGCAGCGCCGGGGCGCTGTCTCTGAGCTTTCCCCTGGCATCCCGTTCATGTGCAGGTAGGTGGAGATTCGACTGGCCTGGACCGCCACCAGATTGCCTCCAACACCTGCAGAGCCAGAGAGGGGTTTGAAGGTGAGGAAATGGAAACCTTGTCCCTCACTTCCAGGAAGACTTCCAGGCTGACTCATCCCCAAGCTCTCTCCCCCTCCTCCACATTTGGGGGCATACATTATATCTGCATGCTCATGTATCCTTAAGCAGGCAGGCAGGTTTCCAAAGTAAACAGGTACATTTGCAGATTTCAAACACCTTTCTTTCTTATTAGTGCTGTCTATCAGCCTTAGGAGACATGAATAGGTTCTGTAATATCTCAGAGCAATGCTTCTGATCTTCCATAAAAGTAGAAATAAATAGAAAAAAATATAAAAAGAAAAAAGCATGTCCTAAGAGATTCCAGAGTTAGGCCATATGTCTATGCCTCAAATCAGGAGCCCACAAACCAGTAGCTCCAGGGCCCTATCATCCTGTTACCATGATATCTATCTATCTATCTATCTATCTATCTATCTATCTATCTATCTATCTATCTATCTATCTCATACCACATATATACCATATATATGTGTATATATATATATACACACACACACACACACACACGCACACACACACACATATATATATGTATGTGTGTATATATATATTTGCGGGGCAATGAGGGTTAAGTGACTTATCCAGGGTCACACAGCTAGTATCAAGTGTCTGAGGCCAGATTTGAACTCTGGTCCTCCTGAATCCAGGGCCAGCGCTTTATCTACTGTGCCACCTAGCTGCCCCAGTGTTTATATTTTTAAATACAATCAAATTTTACTTTAAAATGCAAATATCATTTTTAGCTCAAGAGACACATGAAAGCAGGCAGCTGGCCTAAGGGCAATAGTTTCCTGACCCGTCGCTCTGTGAACAGGCCTAACTCTCATAACTTCAGAGTATCCAGTCTGACATCTAGAACTGAGAACTAAGGATCTCTTCTAGGAAATGAATCCCAATGAGTTTATTGAAATCACTGTTTAAAAAATCAAAATCAAAACATAGATCTTTTTTTTTTTTGGGAGGGGCAATGCGGGTTAAGTGACTTGCCCAGGGTCACACAGCTACTAAGTGTCAAGTGTCTGAGGTCAGATTTGAACTCAGGTCCTCCTGAATCCATGGCCGGTGCTTTATCCACTGTGCCACCTAGCTGCCCCCTAAATCACTGTTTTGTTTTTTTTTTAAACGACTTAGTCCTTTCCCTCAAAGCAGCTGACACTGGGAGCTCACCATTAATCACTGGAGTGAAGACGGCCATGCCAGCAAAATTGGGGTCAGAGACAGTCTTGTCCAGGATGAGGCCTCCAACACTGTGGGGACATAAGAGATGAGCAGGTATACAGATACATTCAAGACACTTGCTTTGGCCTTTGGGAGGTACGCCCTTGATTTCAGAAGGGAACAGACCAGGTGGCTTCCCAGAGTCCCTCGTTTTTTAGTCACTACCCCACCAGTGCCAGGACAAGGATCACAGCATCACAGATATGGAGCTACTATGGATCTAGTTTCATTGTGGTACCCACTAAGCCACACCAATGCTAGGCCAGCCACTTCCTACCTTTCCTCCCCCTTTCCCCCACCACTCCTACCTCCCTCATCATCTTTAGGAAAGAAAGTGCCACCCAAAAGTCCCAGCTACTATTAACCTCGGTCTCCTGTCTTTACCCCCACCCCTCCAGGGCCTGAGCATAAAGATTCTGGTGGGGCCATGGACTTAAGGGGAGGGCTTGTCCTTGGAACACAGACCCTACCTGCTGATGGCCATGGCAATGATGACTGGCTCCCAGCCCGAGTACAACACCTCCCGAGTGGCTGGGCTCCTCTTGGCTAGGACCACCCAAACAGGCAGCAGAGCCACAAAGAAGGCACACACCAGAGGGTTGATGTACGGCCGGCCCTCTGGGGAGAGGCAGAAAGGGGGTGGTGAGTACTGTCACCCCTGGCCCCACATCCCTCTTTCCACTAGGGAGAATGGGGGTTCTTTGGCTAAAGTTACTGTTCTCTGAGACTCGGGATAAGAACAGTTTTTTTGAGAGAGGGCTCAAAGGCATCTCAGAAGAATGATCAATTATGCCAGGTGGCTTAGTTTTACTTTTTTTTTAGTTTGAATTCAACTGTCATCACTTCTTCAAATTAGTAATAATGACAATGATAATCATTGTTATATCTGTGTTTATTATCATCTATATTTGTTTGGTCTTTTTTTTTTTTAGTGAGGCAATTGGGGTTAAGTGACTTGCCCAGGGTCACACAGCTAGTAAGTGTTAAGTGTCTAAGGCCGGATTTGAACTCAGGTACTCCTGACTCCAGGGCCGGTGCTCTATCCACTGCGCTACCTAGCTGCCCCGTATTTGGTCTTTTTTACTTTTCAATGCACTTTTTTTTTTTGGTGGGGCAATGGGGGTTAAGTGACTTGCCCAGGGTTACACAGCTAGTGTCAAGTGTCTGAGGCTGGATTTGAACTCAGGTACTCCTGACTCCAGGGCTGGTGCTCTATCCATTGCGCCACCTAGCTGCCCCTCAATGCACTTTCAAGTAAGTTATCTCATTTGAATCTTATCATCATCATCCTAGCTTACATTTATATGGTGCTTTACTTCATTTGATCAAGACCTCTGTGAGGCAGGCAGTATGAATCCCATTTTATACATAAACTAACCATGATGGGGACTGGGGAGTGGTGGTGAGGGTTAGGGGCACTGACCAAGATCATTCAGCTCTCTGGACTCCTTCGGCCTACATACTCCCAAGGTTCTGCTCCTACCCCTGGATCTAAGAACATCCTCTTTTGGTTCCTCTGTTCAAGGACAGTGATAAACTTCCTTAATTCTATCCCAGCTCAGGGTCCAATCTCAATATTCTTAAGCCCGCAGCAAGATCACAGATTTAGGGAGCTGAAGGGGTCATCTAATCCAACTTTAACTGTCACTTCTGTTTTATATGAGGAAACTCATATAACCTGCTCCAAGTTACACAGGCCATTAAGAATCAGAGGCAGGGTTCAAAGCCAGGTCCTCTGACTCTGAATCCAGGGTTTTCTCAGTGCACCACCTCCTCATTGATACTTAGATCAATACTCAGGTCTTTCTGGCTGTCTTACACATTAATCCTCTCCAAGAACTCCAGCTATACATTCCATCTCACCTCCGCACTTGGTCTCCTTTGTTTGAAATGCATTCCATCCTTCACTCTGCCTTCCATAATCTCTGGTTACCACTGAGGCTCAGCTCAAGTGCTACTGTCTGCATAAGGCCATTGCTGGGCCCCTTCATTGTGCTCCCAGGTTATCTTGTATCTGTTTTGTCTGTGTCTACACAAACACATATATCACCTCTTCTGTTTTAATGTAAAGTCCTTGAGTCAAGGGATTCTTGGCCTTCCTGGGGTCTAGAACAGCACCTGGCAGAAGGTAGGGGCTTTAAAATAATGCTTATGATTGTTTGGCTGGTTCTTTAGGGTTATGGACATTAAAACTGCTTTCAAACACACACACACAACTGCTTTCAAATTGAGCTTTTGTAAACACAGGAGAAATACGTGCACATTCCTAGCATCGCTGGCACGGCTCCCATTCCTAGCCCAGGCAACTTAGTCAACTGGCACATCGGACACATGTTTAGACACAGCCTTGGTGCTTCAGAATGTCAACCCTGATCCTTCCAACTCCCCAGTATTTCCTTGAGAGCAAAGTCTCACCCAACTCCAGGTAGAGCCCCCAGCTGATGCCCGAGAGTAGTGCCAATGTGATGAGGTCTCCCAGGCTGGCTGCAATGGGTGTAGCCACGTTGTCGGGGTTGATCCCAATCTTCCTGGAGCCAATGATGACTCCAATCATAATCATGCCTAGTGGGGGCAGGAGAGCAGTAACAGAGTCAGGTGGGTATATGGGAGTGGTGAAGGTTTAGTTCTAGTAAATACTCCTGCTTCTTACCCAGCACCAGGGAAGCAATGAAGGCTGTGGACACACTGCTGGCACACAGCAAAACGGCATGGCTGATGCTGAAGTGACCATCAGGGATCCAGCCAAAGATGACAGCTGCAATGGAGGCCAGGAAGCCCACTACTGTGGCCTGCACCTGGGACAAGGAGGGAGCACGAGAAGAGTGAGGAGTGTGGGTGAGTCCACAAAGAAGAAAAAGAACGTTTCTTGGGGTTTACCCACTACTTTCTATTCAAAGGATCTCAAACCTCTTATCTCCCAACAGTCTGAGGAGCCAGGATGGTGTTAAGAGCCCCACTCTTATTGGCTCCCTGAATCATGTCTCATAGTACTGGTCTATTTCTTTTCTTCCTTGCTCAAGCCTCCAACCATCTTCCATCCTTACCTCCCCCCATTTACAGAAGACTTAGCCTCTTACTTCATAAGACTTAGGTAATTTGATGTATGCACCTTTCCATCCCCTCTCCCACTCCTTTAAACTCCTTCCCCATCCTCTTCTCTTTTTTTCCCCTCTGGTTAAAGAAACACCCCTCCCCCTCAACATGGCGAATTTTTCTACCTGTGTCCTCTTGCTTCTTCCCCAGTTCCAGAAATCATCCCCTCTGTGTTGGCTGTGACATGCTACAAGTGCATAGAATTCACTCCCTCTTTACTTCTACCTCACAGCATCCCTCATTTTCTTCATGACTTAACACAAGCACCACCTTCTCCACGAGGACCTTCCCGTGTCCTCCAGTCACTAGAGTCCTCCTTAATCACTTTGTCTAGAATTACATCATATTTATTCTTGATAGGCACACGTGTGTCTATATGTACATTTATGAATAGGGGCATGTGTATAACTTATGTATATATACATAACGCGTATGTGTATGAAAAGAAAAGAGGCATCATGCTGTGGTGGATAGAGGAATGGCCTTGGAGCCAGAAAGACCCAAATTCTAGGTCTGTCTCTGACATATACTGCTTGGAAGACCATGGGAAAGTCACTGACTGTGGGGCAGCTAGGTGGCACAGTAGATAAAGCACCTGCCCTGGATTCAGGAGGACCTGGCCTCAGACACTTGACACTTACTAGCTGTGTGACCCTGGGCAAGTCACTTAACCCTCATTGCCCCACAATACAAAACAAAAACAAAAAGAATTATGGGGGCAGCTAGGTGGCACAGTGCACTGACTCTGGATTCAGGAGGACCTGAGTTCAAATCTGGCCTCAGACACTTGGCACTTATCAGCTGTGTGACCTTGGGCAAGTCACTTAACCCTCATTCCCCCATCCCTCCCACCCCCCAAAAAAGAAAGTCACTGACTATTCTAAGTAACTTGCTATGACAGGGGCTCTACACCTGGGGATAAAATGACCTCTTTATTTCAATGTAAGTGGTATTCATTGCAATCCTATGGATTTTATCTTATGCATTTAAGAACATTATTCTGTGAAGGGATCCATGGCACACAAAAAGGTTAAACACCCTGTAAGACTAAGTTGCAGAGTCCATCGACTGAGGAATGGCTAAACAGGCTTTGGTATATGATGGTGGTGGAATATTATTATGCTATAAGAAATGACAAGCAGAATGATTTCAGAAAGGCCTGGAAAGACTTGTATGAACTGATGAATAGTGAAATGAGCAAAGCCAGGAGAACGCTGTGCACAGAGACAGCATTATTGTTTGATGAAGAACTGTGAATGACTTAACTATTCTCAGCTATACAACGATCCAAGACAATCCCAAAGGACTACTGATGAAACATACTCTCCACCTCCAAAGAAAGAACTATATTGATTGAACACAGACTGAAGCATGCTGTTTTTCACTTACTTTAATTTTTTTCTTTTATTCAAGTTTTCTTATACAAAATGACTAATGTGGTCATGTTTTACATAATTGCATATGCATAACCTATATCTGATTGCTTACTGCCTCAGGGAGGGAGGTAAGGAAGGGGAGATAAAATTTGGAATTCAAAACTTTAAATAAAAATGTTTATTATCCAACAACAACAACAACAGAAAAAAGACTAGGTTGCAGAGAAGGTGCCAAGCTGCATTAGTAGAGAGCATTTCCTCATGCCAGAATTCCCTGCTATAATAAGTCCAGGCCCTAGCCCTTACTTAAATACATTCATGTTGTCTCCTGAGAGAATGTAAGCTTATGTCATTTCTTTTTGTTGCTGTGTTCATAGCTCAATGACTGGCACCTTGCAAGTGCTTAAGAAATGACTGTTGAATGATTGGCTCCTTCTCATCTTACAAACATGCCGGGACTCCTCAGTCTTCAAAAACAAAAGTTGCCTATTGGTCTTTTCACCCTAAGCTAGTGATTGTCCATCTCTTTCCTCCCTTTCCCTGCCAACCTCTTGAAAAAGCTGTCTATACCTGATGTCACAACTTCCTCATCACCCACTTTCCCCTCACCCCTGCCTAGCAATCTGGCTTCTGCACCTGCTTTACCAGAACTTCTCTCAAATGCCATCAATGACTAATTTTATCAGATTGAATGGCCTTTTCCAAGTCTTTATCCTTGATTTCTCGGAAACAGATGATACTGGAGTTGCTCATTCTCCCTTCCTGTTACTCGAGATTTCCAATTTTCCCTTAGTTTCAGAAAAACAATGTTTGCTTGCCTTTCTTTCAACCTTTTTAACCATTCCTCTGTCTTCTTTGATGGCTCCTTGTTACCTTCCCAACCCCTTAAGTAGGTGTTCCCCCAAGGCTCCTTTCTCTGTCCCATTTCCTGTACTCCCATGCTTTCATGGGAATGAAGACAACTCCCAAATCTATATCCAGTTCCAAACCCATATCTACAAGTTGGCACCTCACACTCAGCATGTCCAAAACAAGGTTTACCATCCTTTCCCCTAAAATGCTCCTGACTTCACTGTTTCTGTCACTGCTTCTACCATTTAGCCCGTCTCCTATGTTGGAAACCCTGAAGTTATTCTTCGCTATTACTCTCCCTCATCAATCATACCCAATCAGTTCTAAGTCCTAAGACCTGTGGATTCCACTTCTGCAAAACCTCTGGTAACCACCCCCTTCCCTCCATTCTCTCAACTGCTTCCCCAGCAGCTGCCACTCCCCTGGGCTTTTGCCACAGCCTCCTAAGAGGTCTTGCCACCTCTAATTCTCTGTCCCCTCCAATCTGCCCATCCATACAGCCACCAGAATAACTGTCCTTATGCATCCATCTGGTCATATCATTACACTCTTTGCTCTGGCCAAATGAGGCTGCCGTCTGGGCAAGAAAACAACCTGTTTTTCTGACTGTGCTTGCGATTAGGGTGTCCCCTGTGCCTGAATGTTCTCCTCTTCCTTCTTGCCTGCTGAATCACTTCCTAGCTTTTAAAGCTTAACTGCTGTTTCCTTAAGAAAGTGTCCCCCTCTGCTGGTACCAATGGCCTACTCGCGCAATATTTTGCGTGGTACCGCTCTAATGCACTTCTGTCATTTTTCTTTTCATTAGTTACCTGTTTGTGTTGTAACCTCCCTATGAGACTGAAAGCTTCACGAGGGCAGGAAGTGGATCTTTGCTAAACTTTGGTTCTCTCTCAGTAATTACAGTAGTGCTCTACAAACAGTAGGTGGTTAATAAAAGTTTAATAGATTGAATTAAAAATTAGTTACTCGGCAGCTAGGTGGTGCAGTGGATAGAGCACTGGCCCTGGAGTCAGGAGGACCTGAGTTCAAATCCGGCCTCAGACACTTAACACTAGCTGTGTGACTCTGGGCAAGTCACTTAACCCCAATTGCCTCACCCCCCCCCAAATTAGTTACTCATGGGGAGGGGTTGTGTCTGTGTCCCCAATAGCAGACACTCCCTCCCAAAGGGCTCAGCGCTTCCTCAGGGATTTCTGCCTGCTCCCATTGCCCTTCTCTCCCCACCCCCTCTAGTCATAACTCACCTGGATAAGGGCCATGTTTCCTGTGATCATCTTCCAAAGCTCCTTTGGTGTGTCCATGTGCCCAATGTTGGCCTGGCGGGGGAAAAGGCAGAAGGTTCAAAGTGAGGGATAAAGAACTGTCATATAGGACAAAGCTTCTTAAACTGTGGGGTGAGACCCCATATAGAGTCGCATAACTGAATGTGGGGGTCAAGAAAAATGTGGTAACAGCAACAGGTTAGGTACACCTATTTTATACGCTTACACACCCAGGGTCGTGTAAGGATTCCTTGGGCAAAAAGGGGTCATGAGTGGAAAAAGGTTAAGATGCTCTGGGCTAGGCTAGGGTAGGAAGTCAGACTACAAGACTTCCAGAGGTCCTTCCAACTCCAAGGGTCTGTGGGTCTGTAAGGAGCCCAAGGGACTGGATGGAGTAGGAAAATCCACAGCCTGGAAGCTTTGTTCCATGAATGTCAGGGAGAGGCATGAGATCTTTCTTTAATAAAGAGAACCTGGACCTGGAGGAGGTAGAATTGTGCAAAGAGGCTTGGAATGAAGCAGCCTGGGCTTGGGTCTCAGGTCCTTTCCCCCATCCCGCTCACTACTCTGTGACTCTCAGCTTTGGTATCTATAAACTGGGGGCAATAATACCTGAACTACCGCCTCCACAGGGTTGATACAAGGCCCAAGTGAGATGATAGATCTAAAATGCTTTGTAAGTCAACAAATATTTATTGAACACCTATGATGTGCTAGGTACTGTGCCATGATGGTAAATTATATTATATACAAATGGTAAGCTATAAAAATATAGGCTGTGGGGGCAGCTAGGTGGTACAATGGATAGAGCACTGGCCTTGGAGTCAGGAGGACCTGAGTTCAAATCCAGCCTCAGACACTTGACACTCACTGGCTGTGTGACCTTGGGCAAATCACTTAACCCCAATTGCCTCATCAAAAAAAAATATAGGCCGTTATCTTCAATATTATTAGAGCAAAAAGTGCCTGGGGTCTTAAGGCTAATAACCGAGCCACCTACTTCACAGGATTCTTATAAGGCTCAAATGAGATAATAGATTTAAAATACTTCAGAAATGAAGTTGAGAAACATTTCTTAAGCACCTATAAGATGCCAGGTATTGTGCTAAGCTCTATATTACATGAATGGTCAATTATATCATAATATCTATTATAATATTGATGGCAAACCACATAAACGGAGGCTATTATTTTTAATGTTATTGCTAAAGTGCGTGGGGTCTTAAGGTGAAGGAATTTCCATTCTTCTCCTCCCTCTGGAGGAGACTCAGTAAGCAGAGATGAGATGAGATGAGATGACCCACCGGCCTTTGTGTTCCCAGACAAGGTCAGGATGGCCTCAGGATCTGGCTCTGAAGTTCACCCCACTCACTCCCAACCCTTGATAAGAGAAGGCAGGGCACCCAGAGCCCAGCAGAGGCGAGTTCCCACTGTGCTGGCAGAGTGCCTAAGAAGTAGGGGTAACCTTGGGCCAGAAGCAGAGATGGGCTCTGCTCAACCTTGTTTTCTCCTTCTCTTTATGCAGAGGGAACATGGCCCCTCTGGTGGGCTAGGAGACGGTGCCAGTCACTCCTGTCTCCCAACCTCTCTCCCAACCTCCCTCACTATGAACTTCGATGGTCTAGTTCCCGTCCCCAGAGCCCATTCCAGGTGCTTTCTGTACCCAAAGCCTCAATGCAGATTGAGTTGGTAGCCCCCTCATCTCAGTCCATCCCAGTTCCCCTCATTCAGGGGAAGGGGAGGGAAGGAGATGGGGGCTGGGGGTGGGGCTGGACAGTACTGGCTCCACTCCAGTCCCAGCTGCAGAGTGGGGCTGGAGATCAGAGGAGGCCCCCGTCTGGGCAGGCCAGGAGGAGAGGGGAAGGAATCAGCATGGTACCATCCAGTCAAAGCTGCATAAACAGTCAGAAGGTGGCCCCAGGGAGTGGGGAGGGGGAGAGACAGGAGCAGAATTTGAATGGGCTATCTGAAGACAGGGCCTGGGAGATGTGTGGATGCAGGGGGCTCTCCTGCCACCAGCTCTGGTGTCCCTCTTCTTTCCTCGAGCACCAGCCTAGACTGAACAGCCACTCTAGTAGTCTCTGATCCTGGATCAGGGCCTTCCTGAAGGTTTCAATAGAGTCAGGTCCTCCCATGGATGCCTCCACCCCCCAACCCTTGGATACTCACAGCTGTTGACAGTCTTGATGCTAGGGTCATTTCCAGGTTCCCCTTGAGCCCCAGGAGTGCAGGGACCAGGATGAAGACTTCCGTTACATCCTTGAAGACTTCCCAGTGCTGCAAGACAGGAAGATGGCTTAGGTACAAGGGCAGGTCAGAAGATGAGGAAGGGGGGAAATTGGCATGGCAAGCCTAACACCAAACTGAGGCAATGGCATGCCTCCCACTCCCACATTCAGTCTGAAGACCCCTTGTTGGATTCTTACCACTACTGCTGTCTCCCTCCCACCTCCAGAAAGTTTGCAGTAGGGCCAGTCTGTGATCAATTCAATTCAATTCCCATTAAGTGCCTACTTTGTACAAGCCAAAAGGCTACAAAAACAAAGGTGAAAAATCAGTCCTTGGGCTCAAAGGAGTTTTTACCAGGTGGCTGAGATGCTGGGTAAGTAAATACAAAGTACAAAAGAAGGCATCCGAAGTCATTTCAAATGGAAGAAGGCACAAGCACCTGGGAGACTTGGGAAAGGTGTCCCAGCTCTTTGAAGACAGGAATTCCAGGAGGCACAGATGAGGTGTGAGATGAGGAACTGCTTATGCAAAGACATAGGGGCTAGAATCACAGCTTGTTATACGGGGAACAGCAAAATAGCAGAAATGGTGGTATGTGAAAGGCAATGACACAGCAGCTGCAAGTCCCTGTTCCTGCATGGAAATTCCTCAAAGACGGTGGCAAAAGTAGGAGGCGCTGGAGAATGGGCGTCTGGGACCACTGGAGGGAGGAGAGCCGCACACAGGAAGGCCAAACTAATTTTTCCAAGGCCCAGCTCTGACCACATCTGCCCTGCTCCCCTGTCGTTGCCGTTTGGATAAGAGCTCAGCGTCGAAGGCCTTCCACAACCCGGTCCCAGTCCCGCCTTTCCCATCTTGTTCTGCAGTGCTCACCTTTACACCTTGGGTTCTAGCCAGTGCTACCCATTAGCTGCTCTACGGGCCCCAGAGCCCATCTCCCACTTCTGCATATCTCCCCGGGTCATCCCCCGAGCCTGGCATGTACCCGCTCTCTGCGCCTTTCTCCTGGAGACTTCCTTTGAGACTCATCTCAGAATCCATCCCCTCCAAGATACCTCCTTGTGCTTACTTCTCTGGGCTCTGTTCCCCTCTCATAACCCAGCAGAAGGGAAGGGACTGTGTCGTGCCTTTACACACAGTAGGTGCATCATAAATGTCTGTGGAATTCGTCCAGACTGAGGCCCTTCTTCATTGGGATCCCCTTCAAACTGCTGCCCTGACCCCACCTCTAGCTCCCCCCTTCCCCCGCCCTGGTTTGCCTTTAATTCCATTTCTCTGCAGCCCTGTCCCTGAGCGTTATTGTTTCAGCTGTTCTGCACTGGGCTCTTCAGGTCTGGCGCTGAGCAGGTTAGAGGCTTTGTTTGGTTTCTTTCTGCAAGGGCTTTGCTGCTCTGTTACAGAAACACCCCTTCAGGACCAGCTGCCCTCCGTGGCATGGAGTCAGGCCTCAGGACCACCAAGTACCAGTCTTCAAAGGGCCTTCCTTTCCTGCTGCCTCCTGCTCTAACTAGCAAAGGTGGTATGGGATAGGAGAAAGAACACTGGATTCTGGAGTGAGGAAACCCGGGTTCCTGGGATGAGGGGCTTTAAGAGTCAATCCCTGCACGTTACAGGTGAGGACCCAGTGCAGAAGTGACTTGGCTAAAGCCAAACAAGGAGCAGCCCTAGGGTTTGGACAGGGGATCTACATTTCCCAAGCTCTTGCCATCACTAATGTTATTATCTCTGGATTCCCTCCCCTGACCCCTCACCTCACCCTAGGCCTCCCTTATGCTTTGGCCCATTTCCCTCCAGAGAGCAGCGTGTGGATTAGAAATGTGAAGAGACCAGATTCCAGGGATGGAGGTAGCTAGCTGCTTTAGAAAGCCCCGAGGGGCACCTAGGTCGTGCAGTGGATAGAGTACTGATCCTGGAGTCAGGAGGACCTGAATTCAAATCTGACCTCAGACACTTACAAGCTGTGTGACCCTAGGCAAGTCACTAAATCCTGATTGCTTAAAAAAAGAAAGGAAGGAAGGAAGAAGGAAAGGAAAAAAAGAAAAAGGGGGAAAAAAAAACTGTGAGCTGACTCTAAGGCTAAGTAACTCGCACATTAGCCTGGAGCCAAAGCCGCCCACTCCCATGTCTATGGTGTCCAGGGGACAATACTGGTTTCCTTATTTAGTATCTCAAATGGCCAAGCCCTGGGGTTGAGGGCTGGGCAGGCCAGCCGGGATGAGTAACTGGAGGTAGTAGAAAAATGAATGACACCTGGATTCTAGACTTAGCTTGGCCACTAACCAGTGTGTGCCCCTTTGCACATTTCCCCTTTCTATCTTAATTTCATCATCTGTAAAAGGTGGAAGATAGGGTTAGACAGCATTATGGGCCTCTTCCCAATCTGGTTGGGTCTAATGACTTTTGAACACCTCCTTTCCTCCTGGACTCCTCTGAGTTAAGGACAAGAATCAGGATGCAGGAATAGATTGAGTGAGAATCATAAATTGTGGGAGAAGCAGATTCCTCCCTCCCATTTTGAGGCACTCCCTTCCTCCACAGTAAAATACAACCAGGAAATCAAAAGCCTAAATGGGGATGGGCCCAATTTCATTAGAGTCAGATCTCATCCATTTCCTGGTCACCCTTAACACAGATATAAGGACCTTCCAGGGGGCATTCAGGGATGTTTATACACCACCCCCAGCTTCCCATCCCCAATGCCAGACACCCCAATGCACATTCTCATTGCTCCCTAATTTAGACAGCTTCCCCAAAGCAAAGAAACACGAGTCCCTCTTTAGCCTAAAGAACTATGTCAAGGGGAAAAAGGGGTTAATCATGGTCTACCTCAGTTGGAGAGGCTTCACCACCTGCCTGGGAGGAACTATTGCTCTTGGACACAATCAGTACATACCATTGGTGTTCTAGTTTCCTGCCACTGAGCCTCTGGTGCCCCTCCTCCTCCCTCTCCCAAAGTAGATAAGCCAGTTCTGGTGGGGGTTGGGGCAAAGAACCTTCCCATCATTCTCCCCACTTCTGTCCCACCTCCTCCTGACCAGGAATGGTGTCAGCCTCACATTCCCATAGTGAATTCCCAATGGAACTACCAATCAAAGAATCATAGATGTAGAACAGGAAAGGAAACTATAAGAGGCCATCAATTGAACCTTCCCATTTTACATCTAAGGAAATTGAG
Source organism: Dromiciops gliroides (assembly GCF_019393635.1). Taxonomy (NCBI): domain Eukaryota; kingdom Metazoa; phylum Chordata; class Mammalia; order Microbiotheria; family Microbiotheriidae; genus Dromiciops; species Dromiciops gliroides. The sequence goes on from NC_057864.1 coordinate 104,908,614, forward strand.
GCTCAGAGAAATTAAATGACTTGCTCAATGTCACATAGGTTATAAGTGACAGATGAAACTCAAACCCAAGTTTTCTCACTCTAAATCCAGCACTTTCCCCATCATAATATGCTGCCTTTCTTTAAAAAAAATAATAAACACTTTTATTTACAGTTTTGAGTTCCAATTCTTATCCCTCCTTCCCTCCCTCCCCTCCTCCCCCAGAGGGTAAGTAATCAGACTATGCTGCCTTTCTGGGTTCAGACCTTTCCTTTATCCTAAGCCCCTTCACTCTCTCTCTCTCTCTCTCTCTCTCTCTCTCTCTCTCTCTCTCTCTCTCTCTCTCTCCCCCCCCCTCCCTCCTTCCTTCCCTTTCTTTTGTGGGCCAATGAGGGTTAAATGACTTGCCCAGAGTCACACAGCTAGTAAGTGTCAAGTGTCTGAGGCTGGATTTGAACTCAGGTCCTCCGGAATCCAGGGCCAGTGCTTTATCCACTGTGCCACCTATCTGCTCCCCTAAGCCCCTTCTCAAAAGAATTCATTTCTTGTCCTCTCCCTGCTGCTAATGACAGCCACCACGGGGAATCAGATGGAACCTTCTGGCGCTGCAGGGGGATATTATAGGGATTACTGTGGGGAAGTAAGCACAGGAGAAGGACCTGCATTCACTCAGAGGGAATGTTTTGCTCTGGCACCCAAGGCCCTCCAAACCTGGGTCCCAGTCTACCTTTTCAGCCCTATCTCTTGAAGCTCTTATTTGGAAAGCCTGTGCTCTAGCTAACAAATCTCTCGGCTTTTCTACTTTCACAGCTTTGCTTATTTAGATTCGTTCCTATTCCTCAAACGTTTCAGTCTTTTCTTCTCCACTGCCTGTTGAAACATTACAAGGCCTCAACACAAATTACACATCCATCAGCTTTTCTTAATCCCTCCCACTAGAAATAAATTTGTCCTTCTCTGAGCTCTCATTACAGCAGACTAGAAATAACACCGGCCTTGGAGTCAGGAAGACCTGTGTTTGCACCTCACTTCTGACACAAGCTGTGGGACTTTGAGTAAGTCAATTCACCGCAACCTGCCTCAGTTTCCTCATTTGTAAAAGTGACTATAACCCTTCCCCCTCCAAAAAAAACCTCCCAGTTTTGTTTTGAGGATAAAATGAGATTGTCAATAAAGCGCTTTGCAACTTTAAATGCTACATGTTGGTTATTATTACAGGGTTGTTGTGAGACTCAGAATGTATACATGCAACTTTGCAAATCTTAAAGCACTATATGTGCATGTGTGAGCTACTTCATACTTCTGTACATATACTTTTTATATAATTTATTTGCCTACATATACGACTTAATTCCCAATATTATTCACTATTACTTACATACCATTTTACAGGCATTATCTCATTTGATCCTCAAAAGAGCCAACTGCATGCTATGGGCAACCCAATCCATTTTACAGATGAAGAAACAGAGGCTCATTTGCTATGGTCTTGGCTAATAAATGTCAAAGGCAGGATTTGAACTTGTTTCTCCTTACTCATAGTCCCTGTTGTTTCTTTTTTTCATGTTCTTTCACTAGACCATGCTGCCTTTCCAAATGAATAACCAACACTGGGAAATAGCTTACTATCTAAATAGCCATCTTAACTAACACAGAGCCAAGCTTGGACCTTTGGGTCAAAACAGGCATGTTTCCCTGTTGCCTTCAAGGCATGCCCTGAGGCCTTGGGAATAGCCTAGTCCCAAAGGAACAGACACCCCCTGCCCCCCATGCATAGAGGATCACACAAAGAGGATCTATTCCTCCTCCCACCCTCAGTACACATTTATCCTCCAGGTTCCACTAGTCATGTCTGGGCCAAGAAGCTTCAGCTTTTAAGGGAAAAGGGGGTAAATAGGGTTCATAGAGCTAGGAATAGCAGGGCCCTGGGGCTAAGGAGTGGGCCAGAAAATAGCCAAATCCAATAGTGGCTCTACTTTCCCCTGAGGTTTAGACTCACCCTGCTCAACTAGAAAAAACTGGTTCAGATGCCAGTGGCTGCCCAGGAACTGGAGCCAGGAAGCCAAGTCACCCCCCACGTCTTCCTGTTCTTTCTATAGATGGACAAGTCTAAGTTCTAGGAAGGTCTGCTCCATTCCTGGAACACGAACACCCATGTGCTGATGCTGTCTCGTTTATCTGGAGTCCTTTACATCCACATGGGTGACAGACGTGGATTCCCACCCCTCTCTGACAACCTCCTAAGCCTCAAACCTTTGAGCCCCTCATAGCTGGGGAAGTGGGACTGCAGTCCTCTCTCTGGGAGAAAAACTGGATCGGCAGCTTCCCTCACTGCCCCCCCTTTCTTCCTTCCAACTATGCTCTCTGTCTCCTCCGCCCCCCCCACCTTTCCCCACAGTGGTTCCCTAAATATCTTTCTGAACCTCTGCTTTTCCACCATCTAAACATTCCACCACTCTAGGAGGGGTGGGCTCCAGGGGGAGGAAGAAGGAAGGTATCCCACTGTCATCTGTGGCAGGGAAGAAAGTTCACAGCCAAGAAGGGAAGAGTATTATGGCAGTGAGAAGACCCAAGCGACACCTCAACTTTAGTTCCAATGATCAGATAGGGAGGAACTGAGGAGGGGAAACCTGTCCACCCTCCCTGGGGAGGCAGCCAGAGTTTACTTTTCGGATCAGATCGGAGTGTTCTACTCTTCAGCCTGCCTGGAGTTCTCCACCCACTGAGGAATGCTCTAGGTCCTAGGGTAAGGGGCCAGGCAGCACAAGCACAGCTTGATACCCACATGTGAGGGGAGAAGGCAAGAGGGAAGCCCAAAACAAACAAACCCCTTGACGGCAGGCGGGCTCCAGAGTGAGGAGCAGAAGGGTGCAGCCAAAGGAGACTGACGCTGAGCCTCTGCTTGGGGGTGACAAAAGCCTCAGTAGAATTCCACCAATTGTGTGGGGATGTTTCTTTTCCATCTTACTCGACCTCCTAAAGTCCCATTCCCACCTTTCACTTCTTTTTTGGGGAAACAATTGGGCAGATTTCCAGGCCTCCCCCCAATCAAAGCCAGAGAAACGGGGATCAATTTGAGGTAGCAAGGGCAGTGAAATGAAGGCTACATTTGGAATTGGGGGACTTGGATTTGAATCCTGACTTTATTCTTGCTTCCTGTGTGACTGTGGACAAACTAGTTAACCCTTTTTGTTTTCAGTTTTCTTATCTGTAAAATGAGGGGGGTTGAATAAGATGACCTTGAGGGTGTTTTGCAGCTCTCAAATCTATGATTCAAATGACCCTGCTTGGTAATTAGTATGCTAGGATGGGGACATTGGGGTTATAGCTCCTTTACTCTCCACCATGTGATTCCATCAGCCCAACTGGGCTCCCAACTGGGAGGCTGATAACAAAAGGATGAAGGAAGGGTAGGTAGGATGGGTATGGCATTGGCTCTCCTCTCTCTCTTAGCCTTCCCCACTTTATAGAATACTGAATGGGGAAGTGAAGAGGATTTGGGTTCCAACCCCACTTCCAATATTTAGCAGCTAGGTGACTAAGAGAGTCCATTACCATCTCAGACTCTGATAAATAGAAGACCTCTTCCTTTTTCATCCTTCTTGACTTTCTGGTAGCCTTTAGACTTGCTGACCATATCCTCCCCCTCCCTCCAGTATCATTTCTCCTTGGGTTTTTGTGACACTCCCCTTTCCTGGCTTTCTTCCTACCTGTTAGTCCACATCCTCCCCCTTAGGTGTGGTTCTACCCCAGGGCTTAGTCAGTTATTCCCTCTCATGGTTATCTCATCAGCTCCCAAGGAGTTATCTCACATCTCTATGATGTCTACATAGACACATCCAGTTCACATCTCTCTCCTGAACTCCAGGCTTGGATCACTGACTGGCTGCTGTTTACCTCTAACTGGATTTCCCCAAGTCATTTCAGACTCAACATATCCAAAACCAAACGCATTATCTTTCCTTCAAGATCTTCCTCTTTCTAAATTCCATATTTCTGTAAAGGTCACGGCAGGGCAGGGTGGGGGAGAGAAGAGAATAAGCTTTACATCAGTGCTACAATATGCTAGTAACTGCTAACTGCCTTTTTTTTTTTTTTGGTGAGGCAATTGGGGTTAGGTGACTTGCTCAGGGTCACACAGCTAGCATGTGTCAAGGGTCGGAGGCTGGATTTGAACTCAGGTCCTCCTGAATCCAGGGCTGGTGCTCTATCCACTGCGCCACCTAGCTGCCCCGCTAATGGCTTTTTACAAACATCTCATTTGATCCCCACAACAAACCTGAGAGGCAGCTGGGATTATTATCTTTATTTTATACCTAAGGAAACTGAGGCAAACAGGGTTAAGTGACTTACCCAGGGTCACACAGCTAGTGACTGAGGCTGGATTTGAACTCAGGTCCTCCTGTGTAACCACTGCACCACCTGGCTTCCCTAAGGCAGGATTCCTCCTGCCTCTCTGCGAGTTTATTTGTTTGATGCCTAAAGCCCTTCACAATTTGGGTCCAACCTATCTTTTCAGGTTAATTTCACATTTTCTTCCCTTCACAAATCCCCGCCTCTCCCCAATCCAGGTCAAAATGGCTTGACTGTTGTTCCCCATATAGGTACATGATATTAAACTTCCTGTTTCCAGGGGCAGCTAGATGGATCAGTGGATAGAGCACCAGTCCTGGATTCAGGAGGACCTGAGTTCAAATCTGACCTCAGACACTTAATACTTACCAGCTGTGTGACCCTGGGCAAGTCGCTTAACCCCAACTGCCTCACTTAAAAAAAAAAATTCCTGTTTCCATGCCTTTGTACATATTATCCATGGTGGGAAAGCTATTCTTTCTCACCTCCTCACATGAGGTACTTCTTGATTTCTGTTTCCCCAGGCTTTAGGTGATAGGGAGCCAATATAGAATTCTGAGCCCAGAATTCGTACAACAAAAGACATTGTTAAGGACTATATGTTGGGCTTCCTTCCTCTCAGAAGATATGTGTGTGTGTGTGTGTGTGTGTGTGTGTGTGTGTGTGTGTGTGTACAAAGTGCATGCATTCACACACAGGCTCATGTTCACTCCACAGCTTGGAGGAGGGAGGACTATGGCCGTGGAACAAGTCACACAATGCCAGACAGTGGTTTGTTGTGATTAACTGTACTTTCTTTGTTAAAGAGAAGGTTCTGTTGGGTGGGCAATTATTGGGAATTAACAGTGAAATTAAAAAAAAAACAACACTTCAGGGAGCAGCTAGGTGACACAGTGGATAAACCACTGGCCCTGGATTCAGGAGGACCTGAGTTCAAATCAGGCCTCAGACACTTGACACGTACTAGCTGTGTGACCCTGGGCAAGTCTTTACTTAACCTTCACTGCCCCACCAAAAAAAAACAAAACACTTCAAAAACATCAATAAAATATTAGTGTGTGCATGTGCGCACGCGCGCGCACACACACACACGGACCATATGCCTCCCATGGATTAACTAAATCAGACTGGGGTAAAGAGAGACTCAAGTTAGAGAGGTCAGCTGGGAGAGTAGAGCAATAGTCAAGAGATAAGGCAATAAGAACCTGTATTTAAGGTCCTGGATGAGGGTAGGGAATTTGGCTTTATCTAAACTTTGTATCTTCTCCAAAGCCCCGCACAATAGACTCTGCTCTCAATCAGCACCTGTTAGGTGTTGACTGATGGTGCCTAGACACTTCAGAAGAAGAAACAGGAGTTGTATCCCACCTCCCCTCCCCGTGTGTACTTTTGTTTATCCACATTCCTGTTGTTTCCCGAGGGCAGCAACTTTAATTTTTCTTTATGCCCAGCACACTGAGCAGCATATTGTAGTTGCTTAATAAAACACTTATTGAAATGAATCAGGAGCAGCTAGGTGGCACAGTGGATAAAGCACTGGCCCTGGATTCAGGAGGACCTGAGTTCAAATCTGGACTCAGACACTTAATACTTACTAGGTGTGTGACCCTGGGCAAGTCACTTAACCCCCATTGACTGGCCATTAAAAAAAAAAAAGAAATGAATCACATCAATTCACCTGTAAAATGGGGTTAACTAGCCATAGTGCCTACCTTCACAGGGATGCCATAAGGCTCAAATGGGATGTCCTTTGAGATCAATGACATCAAGACCTTTTGTAAGCCTCAAATGCGTTATCTGAATGCCAGCTATCATTATTCACCAGCCCCCTGGTGCTGAACTTCTCCAGACTTAGCCAGGCTGGACTGGACTCTAGGCCTTTCCACTACATAGAAGCTGCCAGAGCTTGTGGCCTTCTGGCAGACAGCTTTTGAGAGCCGAGGGTGGTTACTGCCCTGCAGTGCTAAGTGAAACACTGCAGGGTAGTAGTGGTGGTGAGATTTATAGAGGCCTAGAAGGGGCAGGCAGGGATCAACTATGCTCTGTATCTTTGGAAAGAATGGCCATAGAAGCTGCTTCCCTCCTTCCTACAAACATGCCTACATCTCCCTCATCCTCAAAAAACCTTTCTTCTTCCCTCCATCCTGGCCAACTATCATTTATGTCTCTCTTCTCTTTTATGGCTAAACTTGTAGGCTAGCTACAATACTTGTGTCCACTTCTCACCTCTCTGCAGTCTGGCTTTCAATCCCATCATCCAACTGAAACTGCTCTCTTAAAAGCCAACAACAGTCTCTCAACTGCCAAATCTAATGGCCTTTCTTTCTTAGCCTTTCTCCAGAGTCTGACAGTCAATTACCTTCTTCTCTTGGGTTTTCATGACACTGCTCTCTCCTGTTTCTCTTCCTACCTGTCTGACCATTACTCAGTCTCCTTTCTTGAATCTTCATCCAGGTCACACCCACTAGCTATGGCTATTTCTCAAACCTTCATTCTGGGAAAGACCCTCTTCCCACCCCCCATGTTTTTCACTTGGTGATCTTATAAATTCCGAGGCATTCAATTATAATTTCTATGCTGATGATTCCCAAATCTACTTATTCATTTTTGGCTTATTTCCTATCCTCCGGACTTGGGTCTCCAACTGCTTATTGTATAACTGGAACTGGATGTCCTACAGATATCAATCAGAAACTCAACACGTCCAAAACTGAACTCATTAGCTAGCCAAATAGATAACCTATGTAAAGTGCTTAGCATGGTGTCTGGCAAAGAACAGGTGCTTCATAAATGTTGGTTCACTTGCTCCATCTCTTTTCTTCCCCCACCCCAAAGCATCCCCTTTTTTCTAACTTTCCTATTCCAAGGGAGTTGTACCATATCCTTCCAGTCACTCAGACTAGCAACCTAGGTATCATCCCCAGCTTCTCACTCTCCTTCACTCCTCACCTCCAATCTGTTGCCAAATCCTGTTGATTCTACCTTCATGTTATCTTGTTTGTTTTTTGGAGAGGCAATTGGGGTTAAGTGACTTGCCCAAGGTCACACGGCTAGTGTCAAGTGTCTGAGGCCAGATTTGAACTCAGTTCCTCCTGAATCCAAGGCCCCACTCTATCCACTGCGCCACCTACCTGCCCCAGCCTTCATGATAGCTTAATATTCCCTCCTTCTCTCCTGCGACATTGGCACCTGCCTGATTCAGGCCTTCATCAGCTCACTTGTGGACCGTCGCAATAGTCAGCCGGTTAGTTTCCCCTCCTCAAGAAGGCTCCCACTGTGGCCATCCTCCCCTAAAATGCAGGTCTGACTATGTCCCCTTCCTATTCAATAAACCTCCCTCTCACTTCCAGGATAACGTACAAAATCCTCTGCTAGCCAATCAGAGTCCTTCATAACAAAGCCCCTCCCGCCTTTCCAGTCTTCGTATACCTTACTTCTTGCCCGGTATTCTGGCATTTAATGACTGACTTCCCGGCTCAACTTTGAACAAGACCTTCCACTTCCTCACTCAAGCCTTTTCACTGGCTGTCCCCTATGCCTGGAATTTTCTCCCTCTTCTTCTCCACATCCTGGCTTCCTTCCAGTCCTGGCTAGAGTCCTGCCTTCTATAAAAAGCTAGTTAGTGGGGCAGCTAGGTGGCGCAGTGGATAAAGCACTGGCCCTGGATTCAGGAGGACTTGAGTTCAAATCTGGACTCAGACACTTGACACTTACTAGCTGTGTGACCCTGGGCAAGTCACTTAACCCCAATTGCCTTACCTAAAAAAAAAAAAGCTAGTTAGTGCCTTCCCTCTGTTGATTATCTCCTATTTAATCTGTAATAGTAATAATAATGGTTGGCATTTATATAACAATTTTAGGTTTGCAAAGCACTTTACAAAGATTATCTAATTTTATCCTCACAATAACCCTGAGAAATAGGTGCTATTATTATCCCCATCTTACAGAGGAGGAAACTGAGGTTGAGAGAGATTAATGACTTGCCCAGAGTCACACAGCTAGTAAGTTTCTGAGGAAGGATTTGAACTCAGAGCTTTCTGCCTTAAGATCCAGTGCTCTAACAACCGAGCCACCTACCTGTATGTGTGTATATATTGATATATCTACATACAGATATAGAGGAAACATCATGCAAACAACAATGTATAGAGAAGATATATATATATATATATATCAACATGCAATAATTACATAACAATATGCAAACTATGTACAACTGATATATATTAAGATACATGCTTATATCTTATTTAAGCTGCAATATATATCTTGTTATATATCTTATATATAATATATGTATCTTATAAGATAAATATACATCTTACTTATTATAGATCTAATTTATAAGCTGTATAGGTTTATGTATCTATATATCTATATCTATATGTGTGTGTGTATTCATATATCTTCTTTGTATCTAATTGTTTGCATGTTGTCCCCTCCATTAGACTGTGAACACTGAGAACAGGGCTGGGTTTTGTTTTTCTTTTCTCTGTATCCCCCAGTGTTTAGAAGAGTGCCTGGTACAAAGTGGCTGCTTAACAAATGTTTGCTGACTGACTGAATGATAGATATTGATGAGATCATTGATACATCTGAACAGTAGCAGCCACAGTGGTAAGAACACCTTGGCAGGCAGGAGAAGAGAAGCTGAGGCCACTGGGTCATTTCCAGGGGAACTCTGCAAGCCAGGGAGTGTTTACAGGATCCAAGATGAGCCACAGAGAATACCTCCCCTCCTTCCTGGCCACCCCCAGGAATTCAGCCAGCCCTGGTCCTAGTGCTGCCTTCTTTCCCAAGCGCCACAGAGGGAGGCTCCGGGTTCTGGATATGGGGAGGGGTACACAGCTCACTTGTTTATTCCTTCCCTTTCTGACAGCCAGCCCTCAGGCCTTATCCTTATCTCAGTTCAGCTGCTGGGATAGAACAGCTGAGTGAAGAGGGTGACAGATAAGAGGGGATTACAAGTGCACTCTTGGCGGGAGTTCTGGCAGCCCTTCGCAGCTCTGAAGGTAAAGCTGTGGAGGGCATGGTATCCCCCTGGCAAACCCACCTCCTTTTCCCATCTCCTACCACATCCACCATATACCCAGGGCCACTCTGGGCTTCTGCTCAGCTGTGCCAAGCTCCCAGGGGTGCTATTACTAACTAACTCATCTAGCTCCCCCAGGCCCTGCCCAGAAAGAATTCTTCTATCCCCTAATTTCTCAGACCCAGGAGAAAGAGGAAGGCCAGTTATGTTTCAGAAGAAAGGGAGGAAAAAGAGGAGAGGCCCCAGTCAAGAATAAGGTGATTGTACTTCTCTACTCTGCCCGAGTCAGGCTACAGCTGACATACTGGGTTCTGCTCTGGGTGCCACAGTTGAAAAATGATATTGATAACCAGCTGGAGAGCAGAGTAAGGGAACAGGTTGGTGAACTGAAGGCACTGGGAATGTCTATGTAGTTTGGAGAAGAGAAGACTTCAAGGAAGAAGGGGAACACAAGAAGGTTTTTTTAAGTATCTGAAAGGCCGTCCCACAGAAAAGACCTCCAATTTGTTTGTCTGGTCCCACAGGACAAAACCAGTGGCCATGGGTATTAGCTACAATGAGGTGTAAGGAGATGTGTCAGGGAAAACTTTGTAAAAATGAGAGCTCTCCGAAAGGGAGGCAGAGAAAGCTTTCCTCCTTTCAAGCACAGGCAGGCAGGCTGGGGGGCTTGGCTGGCCGGCTGACCATCCGTTGGCTGTGTTATTATGAGGATTCATTTGGGGGTTGTGGGCTGTATGGACCAGATGACCACTGAGGTCCTTTCTAGCTCTCTCATCATTCTGAAACCGTAAGACATCTGACACATCCCCACAGCCCTGACTGGAGGACACAGCATCCCTTGCCCTCTATGTGTTCCTGCCTTCCCAAGGGGTCACCGCGGTCCTTGTGGCTGCTGCCCTGAGCCCAGTGGCTGCCGTCTGGTTGGGCCAACTCAGCCCCCCATCCTGGGGCAGGGGGAGGAAGGACCCAGGGACAAGGAAGCCCCTCTCCCCAGGCAGCTGATTCCTTTCTCGGAGCTCTCTTGCTTACAAAGTTTTTTCCTGAACTATTGTCATCCACAGAAAATACATGACAGCTAGCACAGGCGTCAAAGTAGCAAAAAGTATATTTTTACAGACTCCAGCAGGGGCTGACATCCCTCCTCCTCCCACCTCTCAGGGTCAGTTATCTTGTTCTCATGGGCTCTGAAAGAACGTGACGGAGGGCTAGACCAGAGGCCCTTTCGAGCTTTAGAATCCTCTGAGTCTGGGGCCCAGAGGGGCCCCAAAAGACCAGGAAAAGCATAACAAGACTCTGAGAATCCCCAACCATAACACTTAGGTGGCCCTATTCTCCTAAACTCAAAGGGCAACTCTTGTTCCAGTCCTGCCAGTTTCATGGGCTTCATGCTTCAGACTAATGGCGTCACATTCAAATAGAAATGGGCCTTAGGGGCAGCTAGGTGGCACAGTGGATAGAGCACCGGTCCTGGAGTCAGAAGGACCTGAGTTCAAATCCGGCCTCAGACACTTAACACTTATTAGCTGTGTGACCCTGGAAAAGTCACTTAACCCCAACTGCCTAAAAAAAAAAAATAGAAATGGGCCATTAAACAGTACATAAAGATCCCTGCTAGCCACACACTGACTTAGAAAACCACTTACTCATATTATCTATGTTGTGTTGTATTTTAATTTATTTTATTAGATATTTCCCAATTACATTTTACTTTGGTTCGGGCCATACAGAGGAGTATGGTGGGCTGTGTGTCTGACACCTCTCTGAAGAGAAGAGAGGTTGGGAGATTTTGATGCTGTTCACCCTGGAGTCTATGACTGAGCAAGGCCTCAAATTAGGATTGAGAATGGGATGGCCAGTCAGGCAAAATCCTAGGGCCACAGCACACAGGAAATGTCAACAGCAAAAAGCCCCCAAAGTGGCCCTTCTATGGACTTCCCTTCCTAAAAGGAGGTTGTGAGGGTGGTGACAGATGCCAAACTACAACAGGATAAACTATAATCAGGGAGAAAGCATGAGGACCAGTGATGAGCAGCCTATCAGGAAAGGCTGAGAACTAGCAGACCAGCCTCATTGTTTCTTTCTCTGTCCTTGGATCTCCACTGTCTAGCACAATGCCTGGCAGGGAGTAACTACTGTAGGTGAGAACCCATAGCTCACTTCTCCTACCTTCCAGTTGGCTTTCCGGTAACAAATCCCAGGATGGTGGGGGTGGGGAGGGAGGACACATGGCTTTCTTGTAAACACTCAGCCATGAAACAGCAGCTGCAGAGTTCCTCACGAAGGACACAAGTCAAGGTGGGCAGGGGGTGGGCATGCTGGCAAGATTTAGCCAGAACTATCTGGAACTGTCGGCTCCATGGTCCCATTGGGGTGTGAGCCAAAGGAGATGCCACTGGGCATTGCTTGAGAGGCCAGCAATAACCCTGGGGGAAGCAGGAGCCAGCTTTTTATTTTCCTTGTCTTCTGTGGGGCTAGGGAATGGGGGGGGCAGGGAAGGGGATGCCTTCTGCCTGCTGCATATCTATTCCTTGCAACAAGTTTAGTCATCCCAGAGCCCCTTCCTCTCTTGGGAATGCCAAGGGATATTTCACAGTCAAAATCATATAGACTGAGAGCTCCCTAAGGGTGGGAAACATGTCTGCCCCATTAGGCTGGGAGTTTCTCCAGAGTGGGACCACATCTCTCCTTCCATCAGCCCAAGAGGTTTTGGGGGATGACTGATGTCTCCATTCTGTGACTCTAAGCTTCCAGAGACATGGCCCAGATTTCGTCCTTTGTACCTCCTTTTAGCACAGGGGCTCAGTACGCAGCCGGAACCTGATATGTGCTGTTGATTAGCTCAGATCTCAGCCCCTTCAAAGTGCTCAGAACATATCCTACCCTTTGAGGACACCCTGGAGCACAGTCTCCCTCACACGTCCTGTACCACATACTGTGACACACAGAAAGCTCTGAGCTTGCTTAGGCCTCCTCCTCAATGCAATGTACACGAGACTTAGTCAGGGCATCTTCGTTTGAATTACTGCTCCACCTCTTTACTTACTATCCAAGGGACCCTGGACTTGCCTCTCTGGGCCTCGGTTTCTTCTTCTGTACGAGATGACCCCTAAAGACCCTTGCTGCTCTAAATCTGTGACTCCAGTTCCCGCCTCAAACCCTACACAGCAGCCTAAGGAAATGCACTGGCCCAAGGCAGGTGGGTGTATTTAGAGGTCTTAATCCTACCTAGGTCTTCTCATCTTTTGTCTTCATGTTGCTTTGTGCTGATATTTCTCCCGTCACTGTGTGTATCCCAGCCCGTACACGTGTATTTTTAAGGAGACTGTGCCAAGATGACAGGCAGGTGAGAAAGCATTTCATGACCCTTCTGAGGTCCAGCAAACAAAGTCTCCTCCCCCACCTTGTCAGCCAGCCAAATCCCTGCCCAGCAAGGAGGGCTTAAGACCAAGTTCTCCACTGAGACCCCCTGAAGGCCCAGATGAATGGATAAGAGGGTTGGTAGAATAGGCCAAACATAACCCGCCCAGTTGGGGCCTGTGAAGGGATCCCCTGAGAGGTAGCAACAGCCCCTCGACCTCTTTCCACACCAGGGCACTAGACCATAGCCTGTGGAATTCTTACCCACACCCTGGCTTCACACGGGCATCTCCCTTCCCAGAGGCTTCTGAAGAAAATGTTTTGGAGGCCAGTAATGGGCCTGAAATTAAGGATCCTGTCCAAAGGGGAAATGATCTTTCTGGGAAGGCGCATGTGAAAGCCCCTGCCTTGGAGGCTGGAAGGAAAACTCGCATGGCCAGCTTTTTCTCTAAGAGCACAAGGTAATCAGTCCCTGGTATCCACCCCCCTCGGCCCCACTCCTACCTGTACGATGTCCAGCACCATGCCTGCGGCAACGGTCCCAAAGCCAGCCAGGAGAAAAGGGAAAAGCACCTGGAGCCCAATGGAGAAGGAGGTCTCTTTGAGGGGAGAAGCCGGCTCGGGGCCACGGTCCGTGCTGACATCGTCACTCTCATTGCTCTGACTCCCATTCTCTAGGAGGGCGTCCTCCTCTCGGACCCCTTTGGCATTGGCCCGTGACTCGATGACGACCACCTCCACTCCTGCCCCATCTGGACCCAGGAACTCGGAGGTGCTAGCTAGGGGCTCCCGGCCAGGGATGTCTGCTGGGGAAGGCAGCTCAGGAGGGCCAGTCCCATTCAGCTGGTGGAGGTCTTTTGGCTCTGGCTTGGAGGACATGTCAGGGGAGAGTGGGAATTTCTCTCTCTCTCTCTCTCTCTCTCTCTCTCTCTCTCTCTCTCTCTCTCTCTCTCTCTCTCTCTCTCTCTTTCTCTCTCCCTTTTAACTCCGGAGAGACCTCAGTCTCAGGGAGAGCCCAGGCTCATTGGCCGTCTCCCACAGCTCTTTGCTCCCTCCAGATGCTATGAAGATTGTTCCACCAACAGGCAGCCCCATCAAGCGCTGAGACCACAATCGGGAAGGAAAACAAGAAACACACCCCACTGGACTCAGCAGCCAACCACTAGGGGTGTGAATGCCTTATTCCCAAACTGGAGGAGCGGCCCAGTCCCCTCCTTGCCGGGGTGGGGGACAACCACTGTTCCTTATCTTCTTTGGTTCTCAGCAGGTGCACTCACCCCACATCACTTGATTCCCTAGAAGCAGGCAGGCATCAGCACTAGGAGAGCCTAACTGAATTTGAGGCTGTCCTGCAAGGGGTTCCCCGTGGTTACTCTCTTAGGAAAGCAGCTTGAGTTTGAGTCTTTTGAAACAGAGCTGCGGCCTGGGACCTGGCTCCTCCAATTTCTTCTTGCTGATGGCAGGTCTTCAGATTTCTGGTCCCAGGGTAGGATCACAGCTTCCCCCTGGCTTTGTTCTTTTCTCTGGCTGTCCCCTTACTTTCCTAGGAAGACTGTGTACCTTTCCAAATCTCTGATTATTATTTAAAGCCACAGGAACCTATGCTGAACACCTTAAGGGGGAAGAAGGGGAAAAAAAAACATTCACAGGGAACTTTCCAAAGTAGGTTTAGATGCTATGTTTTTTCCTCTCCCTCTGGTTACTTAAGTACTCTAACTCTGTACTTGAATAGAAATTTGGGGAGTTACCTTTTTCACCTCTCCAAATAATAACAAATTCACCTAATTGGGCCTGCTAGGGACCTGGTCCTGGCCTCTAAAACTATGCTCAGCCTTTGGCTGAGTAGACAGTTAGAACCCTCTGAATTGCCTTCTTAGCAACCAGAAGTGGGCAAGAACAAATGCAACAAGCCCCCTGATTATTTACTGGCAATTCAAGGCACTAGAAGTTTGTTTCACACACCCTATGCTATAGCCACCCCATGGGTGGAAAAGGGGCAGCACCACCCACATGGCAGTGTGAGATAATTAGGCTTCCACAAGACATTCCAGACAAAAGAACAGGAAGACTCCAATAATGGAGGGCACAGTGTCCTCCTGAGGAGTTTCCAGAAGTGACTCGGAGGCCCCTCTAAGACCCTGGCCACATAAATAGCAAAGGTTAGAGGAGGCCAAGGGAGAAAAGGGCAAGGCTGTCAGTCTGAAAGCCAAGAGACAAGCTCCGAGGACAGGTCTAGCTCTGCCCACTCTTGTCCTTGAGAATCAACAGAGTTGCAAAAAAAAAAAAAAAGTAGTCAACTCTCTATTAACCGGGTGGTAAAGGTGGGTTGGTAAGATCCTCTTTATTGGGGATTTTCCAAGCCTTCCCCAGCCCTCCCCTCCTTGGTTTTGGAGCTTGTAGGAAGAAGAGAAGCTCCAGTGGGTCTATGTTGATTACTGGAAACTGCTCAAGCACAAATACACACACACAAATACACACACACACACACAAATGCAGCATCTCTTTGTAGCTCTGGTAGTTCTTGTATATCCTGTCTTAGGAGAGAGCCCCAGGCAATACGTCCTACCCCGGGCGCCAATTCAATGAGGCGTGTGTGTGTTGGGGAGGGGGGGAGTCCTAATTGTCCCTAACAACCCCAAACATAATCAACTCAACTCTAGTTTGTTGTGAGATGGAGCAAACTCTATAACTGAGATAACAGCATTGCTGACGAAATATTCCTTTAACTCCTCTACCCTGCCCTCCAGCATTGAAGTGCAGGAGAGGGTCCTAGGGAAGGAGAGAAAAAGGTTGAAAGAGGGGGCTGGGAGGGGAGAGGAGATCGGTACCACCATTCAGGGCCCAGACTTATGTGGGGGGAGGTGTGTGAAGAGGAAATTATAAACTCTCTTCCTCCCCACCACCCTTTAAACTCTCCTGCAAACTGGTTACGTTCTTGCAACCCACTCCCCCACCCCCCCACCCCGGACTTAACAGTAGTTCTCTGCCCCCCCCCCCCTCCCTCGGCCCTGGAAGAAGATGATGGGCACCTGGGGCTGGCGGTCTTGGGGGGGGTGCAGGGTACCCCCCTCTTCTCATCACTCTTCCTCCTTCGTAGTCGTTGTCCTCCGCGGGCCCCCCCGCGCCCCCCACCCGCCCGCCAAGGCGAGTGTCCAGCCACGGCGCCGGGCTCGCTACATCTCGCCCCCGCGTTACACGGAGGCCGCCGCTCCGCTTCCACGCGAGGGAGGTGGAGCAGGCAGGATATACCGCCCCGAGCCGGGCGTGGGGGGTTGGGGGACCCAGGCTGGAGGGGTGGGAGAGGGGGGGCTGAGCTCACTAGCCCCCAATAGCAGCTCCACCCGCAGCACCGGCCCAGACTGGTTGGCTGCTGGTGGCAAACGTGATGTAGGGCGGCCCGGCCTCCCCACCCTACCCAAAATAGAATACAGATGGACAGCTATGGCAGCCAACCCGGGGCTGGGGAGGGGGCGGGGCTTCCCTCCGCCCCGCCCCTCTCCTTGCTTTTGTGCTTTATGAGACGCTGCTAGGGAGGAGGGACGGAGGCTGCGGAGAGGCGGAGATCAGGACTTCGTGGCGGGTGCATGCTGGGGTCCCGGCTATCCCTTTTTCCCGTTTGCGCCCCGAGGCCTCCCAGCAAATCAGCGCCCTGGCTCTCGGGTCCTACGGGCGTGGGAGTTCGGCTTCTCCCGGCCCTGCTTCTCCGGGTTTCTCCAGAATAGTCCCCTCCCGCTAATCCGTTTTCCTCGTCTGTGTCTTAGAGTGCACCCAGAGCCGTGCAAACCCAGCCTCGGGAGCCAACCCAGAGGAAAGGGCGCAGTTCTAGCAGTGCTCTCCCATGCTCCCCAAGCAGCCCCCAAGAGCCAAAGAAGATACCTAGTCGCTGTGCTCTGCCTTCTGTCATCTTCATCCTTTGTCTCTGCTGCGTTTGTTTCCACCTTTGCTGGAGCCGGGGTATCTCTGTGGGCGAGTGGCTCAGAGCATCCGCCTTAATAAAGCTTCAGGCTAGAAAGGGGACGGGAATGGGCAGGAGAGATGGAGTGGAAGACCAGGTCAAACTCGTGGCTCAGGTCCCAGACTCAGCACCTGAGCGGGAAGGGGGTGGGGTGGGGAGAGGGAGGGAACTCCTGCCTGTGAGTGGCTGGGTCTCTTTGATGTCTACCGATCCTGGTAGGGAATACTTCTGCCACGGATACATTTTTCGTTACTTTCCCTGACGCACCTTTTCTGTAAAATCGTATTCCCTGCGGGCCTCTTGGTTTTCCGTGCCCCAATCCCCCCTCTTCCGCCCACACAACCAAACCCAACACTGCTTCTTCTTTTGTAGGATGTTTTTGACCCACCCTCATTCCCCACCCCACCTTCCATCCCTGGCTCTCTCCATTTTCCTCAATGGAACTTCTGATAGGCATTTCCTTCCTTTCTTTTCTTTAATCTTGGGAAGTGGCTCAGGGGGCTACCAGCCATGACGTCATTCTAGCCCTGTGCCCTGTGTGGACAGGCCCCAGCTGCCCAAACCCACACAATATATGTATGCACACACGGTGAGATTAAGCGTTCTGGACTTGGTAAATGCTGTTGGGCAAGGATGATGAAGATGCTTTAGGCACTTGTGGAAACATCTACAGGAACAAAAATAATAAAATCGCTTCCACATAGGTTTGCAAAGCCCTTTACCGACATTATCTCACAAGATCATACACAAACAAATGGGCACACCCCAGGATTCCAGCACAACGGCAGTAATGTCACCTGTAGCTGTCAACCCCAAACACCGTGAATGGAAGTGGGAGTATCTCAGCAGAGAAGTGGGGGAATGGGAGAGGTGGGGATCAAGTATTCATGCTTCTGAAAGTAAAGCTAAAGTCCCAAGACACCCCCTCCCCATTTCTCTTATTAATCCATTCTCTAATCCCTACATTTCCACCCCACCCCACGCCCTCCACACACCGTCACAATCTCAATGAGGTGTTAGTAGAAAAACAAAACAAAATGCTAAACTTGGTTTCCGGAGACCTGGGTTCAAATTCTATCTGTGCCACTAGACACTGTTAGTACAAATTACTCCTCTGGATCTCATTACTTAGCTGTAAAATGGGGATAATAAAATGTGTACTATTTAGCTCATAGGATTGTCAGAAGATAACTTTCTAAACCTTTAAACACTATATAAGTGTTATTATCTCTTACCTACTTATCGGTGCTGGGCAGGTAGGTTCTTCACAGTGTTATCTCTGGGGAAAGTCAAAGGCCTTTTCTGGGCAAAAGCTAAATTGGAGGGGGCAGCTA
The DNA here is from genome assembly GCF_019393635.1 of Dromiciops gliroides. Classification (NCBI taxonomy): domain Eukaryota; kingdom Metazoa; phylum Chordata; class Mammalia; order Microbiotheria; family Microbiotheriidae; genus Dromiciops; species Dromiciops gliroides. Next base: position 104,926,624 of record NC_057864.1, read on the forward strand.
GGTGGCACAATGGATAAAGCACTGGCCCTCATTCAGGGGGAACTGAGTTCAAATCCAGCCTCAGACACTTGACACTTACTAGCTATGTGATCCTGGGCAAGTCACTTAACACTCATTGCCCTGAAAGAAAAAAAAAAGCTAAATTGGAAGAGGAGTGGACACATTAAACCTTTGGTCCACAGAGACTCATCTGGAGTAGGTGCAAAGAAGAGTGGATGGGACCCAGTTTCCTGTTAGCCCATTCAGTTAGGACCTCAGAAAGGGGAAGTTTTCCCCTGCCATCCTCCCACCCTCCCTACTTTGCAGAAACAACTCCACTCCAGAGCATAGTAGTAGCAAGGATGTGTGGGGTGAGGGGGAGGGAAGGTTGATGGGGAGCAGGAGGTTACCAGTGTTAAAAGAGCAAACCAACAGCTGTTTATAAGAGGAATGCTTCTGAAACAGGTTTGCAGCCTAGACAGTGTGTGTGTGAGTGTGTGTATGTGTTTGTGTGTTCTTCTGCAGATTACCTTTCAGCTACTCTGTCTATCCCCCATTAGATTGTGAACTCCTTGAAAGCAGGGACTGTTTTTTTGCCTTTCTATCTTCAGTTCATAACAAGTGGCTGACGTGTGGTAAGCTCTTGACTGACATAACCTCGATTCTGAATACATACTTAAAGAATCTTAACCAGAAAATAATTTCTCCTATATTTAGACATGTTTCCTTCTATCTTTCTGCCTCATCCTTAAAGAAAGAGGGAGAAGGTGGGGAGAAGAGAAGAGAGGGAGTGAGACAGTGTGTGTGTGTGTGTGTGTGTGTGTGTGTGTGTGTGTGAGAGAGAGAGAGAGAGAGAGAGAGAGAGAGAGAGAGAGAGAGAGAGAGAGAGAGAGAGAGAGAGTTGTTCTGGTATCTTATTCTTTCATTCATCCAAAAAATACTTGAGTACCTACTATGTGCCAGGCACCATACACCCATCTTTGTGTGGGAAAGTACTTTATAGTTAACCTAAATCCTTCATGACTGCTTTCCTCTTGTTTTGCTGCTAGTAAAGATGGAGAATAATGTCATAATCTTTTTTGACGTGGAAAGACTTGTCACTCTAGCCTTTGTTCCTCTGGGCTGAATAATTCTCATCTTTGTATTTTTTATGTGGGCTGTATGATTCTTCAGAACTTTCCTCCATCACAGTGTTTCTTCTCTGCACCTTCTCATTCTTCCTGTTTAACCTCAGAGCTCAGAATAGGCTTTAGAATGTGAATCTAAGACTTGAGCTGGGAGGCATAGGGTCTTTTGGTTCTTACTGAGGAGTGAGTGGCTCTAGCCAAAATCCTCAGAAAACTCAGAGTGGACACACCCATCCTATCTGTACTTCTCCAGGGGGGAAGGGAGATACAAGGACCAGAGCCTCTAGAGTATCTTTTCTGTCAGTATTCTGCCAAAAGGATTAGTTTGACCTGGCCAGGGTAGGTTGCCCCACCCTTTCCCAATTCCACCTCTTTGTGGTCCTCACTGCCTTCTTATATGCTCAGTTGCTGCTCAGCAATGCCCATTCATGCACCTTGGAAGTGAATATTAAAAAAAAACCACAATCCAAATGCTTTGAAGATGAGCCCCTCACTCCTTGACCAGCATGTCATGGCCATGGGACTGGCCTGACACCAGGGGGAAATATCCTACCTTTTGTTTATGATGAGGAATGATGCCCCCTCTTATTTTTCCCCTCACAGTGAACCCTTCCAAAATGTTACCCTCCCAGATCTTAATTTCCTTCCTGCTGGTCAAAGCTGAGGGGACATCCTCTCCCTGCTGTGGATGGTCATGATTGATGGGGAGGAAAGTGTATATAATGCTAGCTCTCTCCTCCTCTACCACAGGAACACCAGGCCAGAGGCTACCTTCTCCCTCAACACCTGGACCATCTATCCTAGGACCCTTGGGGATAGCAGTTTCCAAAGGGTCATTTCCTGCTTTTCAGGCTGTGGGCACTTCAGATTCTCGATGTTTGGTATTACTACAGACAGCTGAGAGCAAAAATCAGAAATGGGAAGGTACTTTGGGAACAAAGGCTTTGGGTCAATCTTGTCTAAGGGTCAGAGTCAGAAATAGGGCCCCATTCTGCAAAGATGAGTTTAAGCCTCAAGTCAAAGATTTGTCTCTCCAAGGATTCAGTTTAATTCAACATTTTCTAGTCCTCTACTACATAAAACATACATGACACAAGGTAATGTAGACACAAAATCAAAAGACAAAAAAAAAAGACCTAGCTCCCAAAGAGTTCATATTTTACTGGTGGTTATAACATGTGTAAACATGATAGGATCATGGATTTAGGGCCAAAAGGGCCCTAAGTAGTAATTCGGTGTGCAATCCAGTGTAATCCAGAAGTAATCCAGGGCAATAACCTTATTCTACAGTTGAGGAAACCCCAAGGGAAGACAAAGTATATGCGAATTTCTACAAAGTAATTTCAAAAGGATTAAAGACTGGGGGACTAGGAAAGATCTTGTGTGAACTCCCACCTAGATTGAGCTTTGAAGAAAGCTGAGGATTCTAACAATGGATTAAGAGAGGGTTCTAGACATGGAAGACTATCTGGGCAAAGGTTTGGAGGCAGGAGCTAGAATTCCTGTCTCCGGATCAGCTTAGTGGGCCAAAGGGGATGGAAAGAAGGGTGTGTCAAGAGGAGTAATATTAAATAAGACTGGCAAGGTAGGTAGTAATCATATTGTAGAAGGCTTTAAATATCAAGGATGCAGGTACATTTTGTCCCCTGATTACAGATGGGTCCTTATTGGTTTGAACAAGGACTCCTGTGAAGTGGTCTCATTATTTCAAGTCATAAATATATGTAAAATACGGTCAGGAGCAGTTAGATGGCACAATAGATAGAATTCTGGGCCTGGAATCAGGAAGAATTATCTTCCTGAGTTTGAATCTAGCCCCAGATACTCCCTGGGCAAGTCCCTTAACCCTCTTTTCCTCATCTGTAAAATGAGCTAGAGAAGGAATGGCAAACCGCTCCAGTATCTTTGCAAAGAAAATGCCAAATGGGGTCACAAAGAGTGTCAGATATGACTGAAAAAATGACTGAACAAGAAACCTGGAGGGTCTTCCCTGAGCTGATGATGAGTGAGATGAGCAGAACCAGAAGAACATTGTACACAGTATCATCAACATTGAGTGTTGACCTACTGTGATGGACTATATTCTTCTCATCAATGCAATGGTACAGAAGAGTTCCAGGGAACTCATGATAGAAGAGGATCTCCAAATCTAAGAAAAAAAAAAAAGAACTGTGGAGTATAGATGCTGATTGAACCATACTATTTCTTTTGTTTTGGGTGCCGTTGTTTGTTTTTTTTTCTATTTTGAGGTTTTGCATTACTGCTCTGATTTTTTCTCTTATAACAGGATTAATGCAGAAATAGGATTAATGTTATTATGTGTATATATATGTGTGTATAGATATATCTATATCTATATGTCTATGTATATAGATATATAGATATAACCTATATCAGATTACCTCCTGTCTAGGGGAGGGGGGAGGGAGGGGAGGGAGGGAGAAAAATCTGAAATTGTAAAGCTTGTATAAACAAAAGTTGAGAACTATCTTTACATGTAACGGAAAAAATAAAATACCTTATATGTAAAAAAAAAATGACTGAACAATAACAACAAAATATGGTCGTTGGTTCCAACCCAATGGAAACACAGAGTGCTAATTTGAATAATGCGACCACTTCACATGACTCATTATAGCTATACTTCCTTCATAGCATCATGAGATTTAGAGCTGGAACAGACCTTAGAAATTATCTAGTTTCATTTTACAGAAGGGAAACCGAGTCTCAGAGAGGTCAATATGGTAGAAAGTAGCACAGTTGGGATTTGAACTTAGATTCCTTGATTCTGCATCTGAGGCGATTTCCTTCCTCCTCCACTTACAAAGTCAACATTGGCAACAACCGGGATCTTCAAAGGAACTAGTTCCTTTTGTCATGGTAAAGAAAGATAATCAGCTTGGTACTGGTTCCTTTAGCCAGGGGCAGTTAGGTTTTAAAAACCTAAATCTCTCGGGGGCTGAGGCTAACTGGTAGGTCTAGCTTGGAAGGAAGTCAGGTTGAATATGAAATTCAGAGCAGTATTCTAATGCCAAATTCAGCACATCCCAAGTTGAGCTCAACATCTTTCCCAAACAGGTCCCCCTACTCCTAGCTTCCCTGTTTCTTCCTCCAACAGAGAAAGGGAGATACCATCATAGTTACTCAGGCTTGAAACTGTGGAGTCATCATTCACTTATCCCTCTCTTTCATCTTTGAATCCAATCTAGTTTAACTTTGAAGTGTCTCTTATATGCATTGTCAACCAATCAACATTTATTAAGTGTCTGTTGTGAGAAGAGTTCATTCATTGTGTCAGGCTTTGGAGGACATACAAAGCTTAGATAAAACTTGGTCCCTATCGCTACCTTAATCTAGTTTCTCATTACTTAATTTCTCGTCTCCTTTTGTATCCTCAGAGAGAATCTCCAGAGAACTGATTTTACTTTCTCTTCCCTCCGATTTGACTTTTTCTTTTTGGCTCACACACACACACACACACACACACACACACACACACACACACACACACACTCCTTTAAAAAAGTTTTAATGCTTTATTGATGTTTTAGAGATTAAGAAAAATCAATATCACCAATAGAGACCCAATAGAAACTTTCCTTTTTAACAAAGAAGTAGAAATAAGAAAAATAAAACAATACAATGGCTACGTCTGACAATGAATGCTTCATTTTGTATCCACAATCTCCTACTTCATAGTAAAAGGAGGTAAGTCAGACACCTATCCCTTAAAAAACATTTTTGTTTTATAAATCCTTGACTCAGCAACCTACAATGTCTTCCTGTCACTTAAAGAATGAAACCTAAACTCCTCTGTTTCTTTCACTCTACAATAAGGTCCCACCCTACCATATTTTAATATATCTGTGATCACACTGATACGTGTTCCATTCACTGGTGCAGATAGCAACCCATCCATACCCACAACCCAACTCACTTATAAATGTGACTTATTCATGTCCTTCCATACATCCCCCGGATGGGGCTCCCTCCAGTATCTGAGTGGCCTTCCAAAAAGTGTCGACATTACGTGAGTGTCAGTCTAATGGGAAAGTTGTTCATTTATTATCTGTCATTTTCTATTTCTTTCTTTTAGGGCTATGAGAGTTAAGTGACTTGCCCAGGGTCACACAGCTAGTAAGTGTCAAGTGTCTGAGGCCGGATTTGAACTCAGGTCCTCCTGAATTCAGGGCCAGTGCTCTATCCACTGCATCACCTAGCTGCCCCCTCTATTTCTTTTTTAAAAATTCATTTTTATTTCTTATTTTTATTGATATCTTTTTTTAAAACTAGAATTGCTCTCAGTATCCTTCCCTTGTGCTACCCTGATGACAAATAAGGCAATGAATAATATTTTTAAGGAAAAAGAAAAAAAGAAAAAAAAGAAGAAAAATATCAGTAAGGTCAATTAATACATCAAATTAAAAAAATGTACCTCACTAGCGGACCTTGCTCCTCTGTAAAGGAGTGGGGGGTTGGGGTAGTATTGATAAATATTTGTTGTTGTTGTTGTTGTTGTTGTTGTTTTTAGTGAGGCAATTGGGGTTAAGTGACTTGCCCAGGGTCACACAGCTAGTAAGTGTTAAGTGTCTGAGGCCGGATTTGAACTCAGGTCCTCCTGAATCCAGGGCTGATGCTCTATCCACTGCGCCACCTAGCTGCCCCAATATTGATAAATATTTAACAACAGCTCTCAAAAATATATATACACAACACACTTTTAGGTTTAATCTGTATTGTTAACATTTTCTTCATCATTTTCTTAGGTCTAGATAATTATCAAAACAATCAATCAAGTACCGATTTATATAGCCTTTGTTGACTTTCAAGGTGTAAATGTTCACAATGAAAATAAAAGCTCCTAAACTTCTTTGAGCTGGCTCTAGCACACCCATGGCTGGGGATAGCTTCTCTTATCTCTTCTGTGTAGCCATTCCTGCCTTTGCTAATTTTACAACATTCACTTTTTAATTGTTTTGTAGTTCTTTCCATTTATATTTTGTAGTCATTGTAAATATTAGTTTGTTTTGTTTTTGGCTCTGCTTACTTCACTCTGAATCAAATTGTGTAAAAATCTTCCATTTTCTTGATATTCATCATATTTCTCATTTCATATAGCATGCAATATTCCATTATATTCATTTAGTACATTCCTCAAAAAAATGAGCTGCTACTTTGCTTCTGTATCCAACATTTTTAATACATAACTGACTTTTTTCCTTTCCTTTGTTATATCTTTTATGCAACTTCTTGCATGTACTTACAATCTCCAAAATATGTCTATTTCCTCATGCCATGTATTTTTTCCAAGTATTTTTTTTTTTAGTGAGGCAACTGGGGTTAAGTGACTTGCCCAGGGTCACACAGCTAGTTAAGTATTAAGTGTCTGAGGCCAGATTTGAACTCAGGTCCTCCTGAATCCAAGGCCGGTGCTCTATGTACTGCACCACCTAGATGCCCCATATTAGCCATTTTGGAAAAAAAGTAATAAAAATAAGAAACATGAAGAAAGTGGGAAAAGCATGTTTTAATCTGTATTTTTAGTTCATAATTTCTTTTTTTTTTTTTTGAGGCAATTGAGGTCAAGTGACTTGCCCACAGTTAGTAAAAGTCTGAGACGGGATTTGAACTTGGATCCTCCTGAAGTCAGGGTTGGATCTCTATTTACTATGCCACCTTCCTGCCCCTCACCATGTATTTTTTGCATTGCCCTTTGGGTGACCAACAATTTTTATTCTTTAGAGACTGTGATATTCCATGACTCACAGTTCTGTAATATTACTGGAAGAACGCTGATGATTTTAAAATAGGATTTCCTTTCAGAGAGAAACTTAAGGTCATAGAAAGTATATCACTTCCCCCTTCCCTTTTTCTAATTCCAGGGTGACCTCTATTCCAGACTGGAAATTTGCCCTGGCTGCAACAAACAGACAAGCATAGCCCCTCAGGAGCAAAAGTCCACAATTCTGCAGCACCATTGCTACAAAGCTCTGAATTGTTGATTCTAGGCCAAAAATCTAAGAAACAGAGTCAGACAAGATACCAGTACAGGAAACTGTGTGTGTGTGTGTGTGTGTGTGTGTGTGTGTGTGTGTGTGTGTGTGTGTGTGTGTTTAGGGGATGTGTACCACTCAGCCAAGCCTGAGAGAAAGAGCGCAGCATCCAATTGGGGCCAGTTCTGACAACCTAAAAGTCAGTTAAGGCAAAGACCTTAACTGGTGAACCATTAATTTCCTAGTATGGAAGGTGTCAGAGACCCTTTGAGATCCAGCCCCCAAGGAAACCATAATGAAAGGGGAGGGAGCCAGAAAGTGAATGATAGGAAAAAATTAGGAGATGGTTGTATGCGACTGAAATTACCAAAGATTTCAGGAAGAAGAAAGCCCAAAGACCTTGAACATAAACAAATAAATCAACAGCAAAAACAGTGACAACAAAAGGAAATATGGCCTCCAGATCTAGTAATGACTTCAGGCATCTGTGAAAAAATATTGCAAAATGAAGGAAAATGATCCAACACTTGAAGAGACAGAGGACATTCTTATGGCACTTTATATTTACCTTCTTCAAATAATATTAAGAATAAATAAGGAAATTTATTAGAAATAACAATATTTGGTAATAGATTGGATATTGAGGGTGAGAGGAATAAAGGGTGACATCAAGGTTGTGAGCCTGGGTCCCTGGGAAGATGGTGGTACTCTCAGCAGTAATAAAGAAGTTCAGAAGAGGGGAGAGTTTTTTGGGGAAAATAACAAGTTCTGTTTTGCACCCATGGAGTTTGAGATGCCTAGAGGGCATTCATTTCAAATGTCCATTTCAAGTCTGAAGGAAGCCAGAGATCCCAAGAAGCAGAGATGAGAAGGGAATGCATTACAGAAGTGGTGGATAGCCCGTGTGAAACATTAAAGAGATGGGATGGGTGCGTAAGGAACAGCATGATGGCAAATTTGATTGGACCACAGAATACATGGTGGTGGGGTAGTGGGGAGGAGTAATATGCAATAAGGCTGGAAAGGTAGGTAGGGGTCATATTGTATAGAGCTTTAAATAACAAGTAAAAGGATTTGATATTTGGTCCTTATGAGCTCCTACTCCGTCTTAAATGGAGTAATTCACTGATTGAGAAAGGTAGCATGCTGTGATCAGGTAGTTCACTAAATGCAAAATAAAATAAAATAAAATAACCCAGACCCATTTTTCTTGCAGATAGACATCTGTATCCAGCTATCTACTAGACTGCTTCTTCTTCTTCTTCTTCTTCTTCTTTTTTTTGGTGAGGAAATTGGGGTTAAGTGACTTGCCCAGGGTCACACAGCCAGTAAGTGTTAAGTGTCTGAGGCCGGATTTGAACTCAGGTACTCCTGACTTCAGGGCTGGTACTCGATCCACTGCGCCATCTAACTGCCCCTAGACTGCTTCTTGATTGCCTTACCAGATCTTCAGAGATGACTGGCTGGGTAAGGTGCATATCCTGACCATACCTATTCTTTTAAAAAAATTTATTTTGTTAAATATTTTCCCATTTACATGTAAACATTTTAATAATCATTTTTAGTTTCCTTCCTTGTCTCTTTTATATGTGTATATATAATTTTCCTCAATTACATTCAACAATCATTTTTAAAATTTTGAATTCCAAATTTTCTCCCTACCTTTTGCCCCTCTCCCTTCCTTAAGAAGGCAAGCAATTTGATATCAATTACAAACGTGAAGTCACACAAAACATATTTCCATATTAGCCATGTTGCAAAAGTAAACACAAACAAAATACTAGGATAAAACAAAGAGAGTAAAAAAAAGTATGCTTCAATCTGCATTCAGAGTGAAGTTCACTCTCTGGAGGTGGGATGTAATTTTTCATGATGGGTCCTTTGGAATTTTCTCGTCATTGTCTTGATCAGAACAGCTAAGTCTTTCACAGTTGATCATCCTGACAATATTGCTACTGTGTAACCTATGAGAATTTGTTTTCACCTGGTTCTGCTCACTTTGCTTTAAATCAGTTCATAGAAGTCTTCCCAGGTTTTTCTGAAACTGTCCTGCTTGTCATTTCTTATAGCACATTCCGTCACAATATATACCAAAACTTCTTCAACCATTCCCCAGTTGATGGGCATCCCCTTAATTTCCAATTAATTGCCACCACAAAAAGAGCTGCTAGAAACATTTTTGTACAAATAGGTTCTTTTCCTTTTTCTTTTACCTCTTTGGGGTACAGACCTAGTGGTGGTATTGTTGGGTCAAAGGGTATGCCGTTTTATAGTCCTTTTGGTGGAGTTTCAAATTATTCTCTAGAATGGTTGGACTAGTGCATTGGACAGTGCATTAGTGTCCCAATTTTTACACATTCCTTCCTACATTTTAAATTTTTTCCTATCATATTAGCCAATCTGATAGGTGAGACTCAAATTTTGTTTAAATTTGCATTTCTCTAATCACTAAATTAGATTAGAGCATTTTAAAATGTGTCTTTGTTTTCTTTCTTTCTTTCTTTCTTTTTTTTTTTTTTTGGTGAGGCAATGAGGGTTAAGTGACTTGCCCGGGTCACACAGCTAGTAAGTGTCAAGTGTCTGAGGCCGGATTTGAACTCAGGTCCTCCTGAAACCAGGGCCAGTGCTTTATCCACTGCGCCACCTAGCTACCCCCCTTTGTTTTCTTTTGATAGCTTTGATTTCTTCTTCTGCAAACTGCCTGTTCATATCCTTTGATCATTTTTCAGCTGGGGATTTGTTTTTATTTTTATAAATTTGCCTCAGTTCCCTATATATTCGAGAAATGAGGCCTTTATCAGAGAAATTTGCTGTAAAAATGTTCCTCCGGTTTTCTGTTTTTCTTCTAATTTTGGCTGCATTAGTTTTATTTGTGCAAAAGCTTTTAAATTTTATGCAATCAAAATTATCCATTATATTTTCAGTTGCTCTCTATGTCTTAATTGGTTATAAACTCTTCCCTTATCTAAAGATCTGACAGGTATATTTTTCCATGCTCTCTTAATTTGCTTATGATATCACCTTTTATGTCTAAATAATTTATCAATTTTGACTTTATTTTGGTATATGGTGTGACATATTAGTCTATGCTTAGTTTATGTCAAACTGCTTTCCAGTTTTCCCAGCAATTTTGGTCAAATGTTGAGTTCTTGCCCTGAAAGCTTGCATCTTTGGTTTTACTGTGGTCATTTACTACATGCAAAGATTGTTTGGCTAATGGATCAGTGGGATAGATTAGTCACACAATACACGGTAGTAAATTACCCTTGGTCAATCACTTAATCCTGTTTGCCTCAGTTTCCTCATTTTAAAAATGAGCTGGATGGGGCAGCTAGGTTACACAGTGGATAGAGCATTGGCTCTGGAATCAGGAGGACCTGAGTTCAAATTTGGCCTCAGACACTTGACACTTACTAGCTGTGTGATCCTGGGCAAGTCACTTAACCCCAATTGCCTCACATACCAAAAGAAAAAAAAAAAGAATAAAATGAGCTGGATAAGGAAATGGCAAGCCACTCCAGTATCTTTGCCAAGAAAACCCCAAATGTGGTCACAAAGAGTTGGACACAACTACAATGACTAAACAACAAAAACCAGATTGTTTTGATGATTGCTGCTTTGTAACATAGTTTGGAATCTGGAACTACTAGGTAGCTTTTCTTCACAATTTTTTCTCCGTTGATTCCCTAGATATTGACATTTTGTTCTTCCAGATGAATTTTGTTACTATTTTTTCTAGCTTCATAAAATAATTTTTTGGTATTTTAATTGGTATAGCACTAAATCAGTAATTTCACTTAGGTAGAATTGTCATTTTTGTTATATTGGCTAGGCCTACATATGAGCAATTCATATTTTTCCAATTGTTTAGCTCTATCTTTATTCTTGTGAAAAGTGTTTTGTAATTGTGTTCATATAATCCTTGGATTTATTTTGGCAGTTAAATTCCAGATTGTCATTACTTTAAAAAGGAATTTCTCTTTCTATGTCTTGTTGCTTGGGTTTTATTGATAGTATATAGAAATGTTGATGATTATGCGGGCTTATTTTATATCGTGTAACTTTTCTGAAGTCATTGTTTCATCTAATTTTTCACTTGATTCTCTAGGGTTTTCTAAATATACTATCATGTCATCTGCCAAGAGTGGTAGATTTTTTTTCTCATTGCTTATTTTTATTCCTTCAATTTATTTTTCTTGTCTTATGGCTATAGCTAGCATTTCTAGTATATTATTAAATAATAATGGTGATCATCAACATCCCTGCTTCATTCCAGATCTTACTGGGATGACTTCAAATTTATCCCTGTTAAAGATAGTGTTTGCTCTTGGTTTTAGATAATCAGTACTTATCATTTTAAAGAAATGTTCCATTGTTTCCCCTGCTTTCTATTGTTTTTAATAATAATGGGTCAAGTTTTGTCAAATGCCCTTTTCTGTATATATTGATATTATCATATATGCTTTTTCTTGTTTTTGTTACTGATATGGTTAATCATATTATTATATATAATTATATAATGATGTAATTATACATTAATTATATATGGCTTTCTATTTTTTTTTTTTGGTGAGGCAATTGGGGTTAAGTGACTTGTCCAGGGTCACACAGCTAGTAAGTGTCAAGTGTCTGAAGCTAGATTTGAACTCAGGTCCTCCTGAACCCAGGGCTGGTACTCTATCCACTGCACCAAATAGCTGCCCCTACATATAGTTTTCCTAATATATAACTAACCGTGCATTCCTGGTATAAATCTTGTCATAGTTTATGATCTTTGTGATACATTGCTGTAATTGCTAGAATTTTATTTAAAATTTTTTGCATTGCTATTTAGTAAGTCCATACTTTTATTTCTATGAGTTTGCTCTTTCTGTTTTAGGTATCAAAACCATATTTTTGCCATAAAAGACATTTGGTAGGATTCCTTCTTTCCCCGTTTTTTTCAAATAGTTCATATAGTATTAGGATTGTTCCTAAAATGTTTGGTAGAATTCATTCGTAAATCCATCTGGTCCTGGAAATTTTTTCTTAGACAGCTCATTGATGGTTTCTTCAATCTTTTTTCTAAGATAGGGTTAAGAATTATATTTCCTTTGTTAATCTGGGCAGCTGATATTCTTGTAAATACTCATTTCACCTAGATTATCAATTTTACTGGAATGTAATTGGGTAAAATAACGCTTAATAATTGGTTTAATTCCATCTTCATCAACGGTACATTTGCCCTTTTAATGTTTGATACTGGTAATTTGGTTTTCTTTTTTAAAAAATAAAATTAACCAACAGCTTATATATTTTATTGTTTCTCCCCATAAAACCAGAACCTAGTTTCACTTATTAGTTTAGTGTATTTTGTTTATTACTTTTAATTTTTATTAATCTCTGATTTTAAGGAGTTCCATTTTGATGTTTAATTGGGAATCTTAAATTTGTTCTTTTTCTACTTTTTGTTGTTGGTGGTGTTGAATGCCCAATTCATTGATCTGCTCTTTCTCTCAAATATTCTTTTTAGTTTATTATTTATTTACTTTTAACATTGTTTTCTTTTTAAATTTTGAATTCCAAATTCTCTTCCTCTTTCCTACCCCATGCCCCAGCCACTGAGAAAAGCTAACAATATGATATCAATTACACATGTGAAATCATGCAAAAACCATATTTCCATATTAGTCATATTTCCACCCCCACAAAAGCAAGAAAAATAAAGTGAGAAAATTATACTTCAATTTTTTACTCAGAGTTCTTTAATTTTCTCTTAGGAGGTGAATAGCATTTTTTTTTTCATCATGAGTCCTTAGGAATTGTCTTGGGTCATTGAACTGATCGGAGTAGCCAAGTCTTTCACAGTTGGTTATCATTGCAACATTGCTATTACTGTGCATAATGATCTCCCAGTTCTTCTCACTTTACTTTGCATCAGTTCATAAGGTCTTGTCATGTTTTTTTGAAACCATCCCCCTTGTCATTTTTTATTTTTTATTTTTAAACAGCATAATAGTTCTTTGTCAACCTCATATGCCACAACTTGTTCAGTAATTCCCCAATTGATGATCCTGGATGTCCAGTTCTTTGCTACCACAAAAGAGCTACTCTAAGAATTTTTGTACATATAGGTTCTTTTCCTTTTTCTTTGATCTCTTTGGGATACAGACCTAGTAGAAGTGTTGCTAGATCAAAGAGTATGTACAGTTTAATAGCCCTTTGAGCATAGTTTCAAATTGTTTTCCAGAATGGTTGGACCATTTCACAACTCTGCCAGCAGTTCATTAATGTACCTATTTTCCCTCATCCCCTCTAGCATTTGTCATTTCTGATAGATGTAGGGTGGTGCCTCAGAGTAATTTTAATTTATATTTCTCTAATCAATAGCAATTTAGAGCATTTTTCATATGATTATAGATAGCTTTGATTTTTTTTCTTCTGAAAACTGCCTATTCATATAACTTGACTATCAATTGGAAAATGGCTCTTATTTTTATAAATCTAATACAGTTTTGTATTCAGTATGTTTTTGAGAAATGAGGCAGAGAAATCATATAAAATGTTTTGATATCATTTAATTATCTATGGTACCTTTTAGCAAAATGTAGTTTCCTTGATTATCGCTTCTATTTAGGTCTATTTTTTGCTTTTGTTTTGTCTGATATCATGATTGCTACCCTTGTCTTTTTTTTTTTTTTTTTTTGGTGAGGCAATTGGGGTTAAGTGACTTGTCCAGGGTCACACAGCTAGTAAGTGTCAAGTGTCTGAGGCTAGATTTGAACTCAGGTCCTCCTGAATCCAGGGCCACTGCTCTATCCACTGTGCCACCTAACTGCCCCTTACCCTTGTCTTTTTTAACTTTAGCTGAAGCATATTAGATTCTGCTCCAGTCCTTTATTTTAACTCTGTGTGTGTCTTTCTGTTTCGTGTGTCTCATAAACAACATATTGTTGGATTCTGGTTTCTAATTCATTCTGCTTTCTGCTTCCATTTTATGGGTGAGCTCATCCCATTCACATTCACAGTTATGATTGCTGTGTATTTCCCTTCATTCCATTATCTTGTCTCTTTCTCTCCCTCTCCCCCCCCCCTCTCTCTCTTTCCTGTCCCTCCTCAAAAATCTATTTTTCTTTTAACTACTGACTCCCTTAATCTGTCCTCTTCTTTATCATCCCCTCCATTTCTCTTACATATGTTTGTAAATAGCTTTTATTCTGTCCTTTGAAATCTCAGTCTCACTTTACAAATGGTATCTGTATCACAAATATCTTTACACCTTGCTGAAGTGCACATTTGACCGTATCATCCCATGTCATTCAGTAAATTCTAGTGGCTCCTAATTACCTTTAGGATCAAATATAAAATCCTCTGTTTGGCTTTCAAAAACGTTTCTGGTCTTCTGACTCTTTACTTTGCTCCAAGGAATTTCCGATCCAGTGACACCAGCCTTCTTTCTCACATTACACCCTCCACTTCCCAACTCTGAATGTTTTCATTGGCTGTCCTTTATATCTGGACTTCTCTCCCTTCTCATCTCTGTTGCCTAGGTTCCCTGGCTTTGTTAAGCCTCACCTTAAGTCTCACCATTGGCAAGAATCTTTTCCTGGTCTTTCTTTTTTTTTAGTGAGGCAATTGGGGTTAAGTGACTTGCCCAGGGTCACATAGCTAGTAAGTGTTAAGTGTATGAGGCCGGATTTGAACTCAGGTACTTCTGACTCCAGGGCCAGTGCTCTATCCACTGCGTCATCTAGCTGCCCCCTTTCCTGGTCTTTTTTTTTTTTTTTTTTTTTGCGGGGCAATGGGGGTTAAGTGACTTGCCCAGGGTCACACAGCTAGTAAGTGTCAAGTGTCTGAGGCCGGATTTGAACTCAGGTACTCCTGAATCCAGGGCCGTGCTTTATCCACTGCACCACCTAGCTGCCCCTCCTGATCTTTCTTAACCTTAGTGCCTTCCCTCTGAGACTGTCTTGAGTTTATCCTGTATGTATCTGGTTTGTACACAATTGTTTTGTGTGGTCTCCCCTTTTAAACTGTGAGTTCCTTGAAAGCAGGGGCTGTTTTTTGCCTTTTTTGTATCCTCAGTTCTTAGCACAATGCCTGGTATATAGTAGGTGCTTAATAAATGTTAATTAACTGGGTGACTTTTAAAAAGAAGCTTTAGAAAAAGCAGGATCTAGGATTGCCTTTCAGAAATTCCTGGGGTTCCCAAGCCTGACTTAAACCCTTGCTGGGGGTAGATGCAGTTTCCTTTCCCTGAGATTTCCCTGTACCAATGTAATCAACAGATTTAGTTCCTCTCCCATCCCTAGTCCTCCATCCAGTCATAAAGTGCCATGATCTCCTTTTCAGCCATAATTTCCCTCCTTTCTACGTCACCCCAGTTTGATCGGCAGCACGTGAGCAGTCTCTTGAGTTGGATTTAAGTTCCCTTGAGGTAAGGACTGTGTATTCCTCTTCTTTCCATCTCCCTAGGACAAGAGATAGGACTCTGTGTACAGAGTAGGCACATGAATGGTATTGACAGACTGACTTGGTTGCCTTTGCCAACATCAACATGGGAACAAATTGAGACTGAGTAGATTGATCTCTTGAGTGGGATCAAACTCTCCTGCTCCTTCATCAACCAGGAGCTCCAGTCTTCCAGGACTCTCCTTGTGCCCAGGTGCTGCCTCTCCTTCTTAGTCTCCCTCCCCTCAGGCTTGGATAAGAGGCTAAAACCTCTTTTGTGTGTTTAAAAAGCAAACAGAAGGTGGTACCCTCCATGACACATGTATTCTTCATTTTGGGCAGTAGAATGGGGGGGGGGAGAGGGGGGGTTAACTGATACAATTCCCCAGTCTTAATCAGGTCCTCATTGGCTTGTGCCATTTGGGGCCAGGACTCCGGCTGGAGTATTTCTATGCAAAAGCCCTCAGGGAGCCTGTGGGATTGGAATGTGTGTGTTCTCTGAGCCAGAATTTGCAGTTCCTCCTTTCCTTCCACACACCCCCTTCTTAAGTCTCTCGCTCCTTGGGTGGGAGCTCAGAAAACATTCTTCTGAGGCCACAGAGCGTCCTTTCTCAAAGGAAGCTGAGAGCAAGAGGTGTCTCCCTAGCAGCCCTCCTTATATACTGTCAGGGCTCCAATCCCCATCCAGTCCTCTTCCCGCCCAGGGATTGGATCCAAGACCTGGTTAGACCCATGCTAAGCTACAGAAGAAAGCCCTATACCTACTTCCTAGAGGCACAACACAAGAGGAGATGGTAGTAAAGGGGAGAGTGGTGTGTGGAGACCCTCTGGGGGATGCTGGGACAAAGGCAAGCCATAGGAAAGAAGGGAAGGGACAACATCATTGCTACAGAGATGTGAATCAAGTCCCAGAGCACAGTAGCCTTTTTCAATCCTGTTCTTGAGCATTTCCTGGGGAACAACCACTAGACACCAGGTCTCATGGATCCCATCTCGCCCCCAATACTGGCTGTCCAGGACTCTTTCAACTATCTAACAGCCACGGCTGCAACTGAAACCCCTGTGTGATGTGTTCCTAGATGACGGAAATCCAGATAATTTTTAAAAAACACTGGAGTCAACCAATATTTTCTTCACCTTTGCTGCCTACCCTGGAAACTGGATCTTGGATATTATCTTTTCCAGGGATTGTTAGCCTGGGTTCCATGTATCCCATAGATTTCCAGGGGTCTGAGAACTTGGATGGGAAAAAAAAATCACATCTTTATTTTCATTAATCTCTAACTGAAACTGAACATTCACTTCAATTATTTAAAAATATTACTCTGAGGAAGGGTCCATGGGCTTCACCAGCCTTCCAAAAGATTCTTTGACAAAAATATGCTTAGGATCTAGTCCAACTTACCCATTTCACAGATGAAGAAATTGAGAAGCAGAGGATTCAATGACTTGACTAATACTTCCCAGGGAGTAAGTGATGGAACCCAGATTTTACCTGATTCCGGACTGAGTTGTCTTTTCTACTCTAGTGTGATTCCCTTTAGGGTCAGCTCCAAAGAAAGGGTCCACATGTACGAAAAGGGTGTGGGGGAGGGGTACAGGGGAGAGACAAGAGTAGAGTCTTGATATGTCAATGTCATCTCTTGCTCTATGGGAATTCTGAGGAGTTCTTGGCAATCCTATCTGCTGACCCCAGGGAAAGCCAGGGATCGGTTCAAATGAAGAAGGCTTTCCTTAGCCCATCCCCCTCTAAATGTCCTTCTATTACCCTAACGACCCAGTGATCCACAAAGAGCAGCTCCCAAATCAGGACAAACAGCACCAGGGCTTGCAGGCCCCCCACCTGGTTGTCATGGAAACGGATTCTCATGTGCTCAGAAGGGTAACCTTAGGAACTTCCTCCCTTCCCCTAACAGAGGCCAACACCTCGATTCCATCTCCGTCTCATCATCTCAATTAGAATAGCCCAAACCCCATTTCTTCTTCTCTCTAGACCCCAGAGCACCCCTCCCCCTGCCTTTGATCAGACTCAATCAGGCCATGGGGCTGGGCCAGGGCTGGAGCCCTGCTGGCTAGCGGCTCAGCAGAGAGGCTGGGGCCATGAGGGCACTTGGACCCTCCCCTTTGGGAGTACAAAGCAAGGGGGGGAGGTGAAGCTGTGCCAGGGGAATGTTTCCGCAGATTAGGGCTGGCAGGGGTGCCGAGAGCAGGGGCAGCAGTGGAAGGAACAGGCCTGCAGGAGGGAGCAAAACTACAGGCCAAGTGGGAGGGAGGGGAACAACCCAGGGGAGCTGGGGGCAGCCCAAGGACAAGAGGCCCTTCTCCCTCCCTGTCCCAAGAATCAGGCCTCACTCAGGTTCTGCTCTCATTGTCCTTGCTCCCTCCCAGGGCTGCTCTCGCCTCCTAGCAACCCTCCCCATTTTGGGGGTCCCCAGAGCCAGGCCTTTGTTTCCCCAATAAGTGACCAGAGGCAGAGCCCTCATCAGCAGGAACTGAGCTGCTGGGTACTGATCACTTTATTTCATCTCTGTTAGTTTGGCTCGTTTCATATTTGGGTTCCTCCCAGCACAAGGGGGAGAGGGAGAGGGAAAGGGAGGGAGAGAGAGGGAAACAAGAGAGGGAGGAAAGTCCAGGAGAGGGCCAGAAACTGGGAATCCTAGAGTCAGAACCACAGAGGCAAGGATAAGGGATAAGCAATAATGTCTGCCGTTGAAAATCTTCACTAGGGAAAAAAAATGTCTGAGCAGGGGGCCCCTGGGCCTGAAAGACAGCAATAGGACCTGGGAGAGGCATACTCCATGGTGGTGGGGGATGAGCAAGGGAGCTTCTTGCTTTGAGGTTAGGAGATCTTGGGGATCAGGCTCAAGCTGCCTATATTCAGCCCCTTCCCCATCACTGAACCCCTGCTTATGAACAAATCTGGAGTTGAGGCAGGAAGGCCTGCATGAATTAGTTCAAAATTTTCCTGGAAAATTATGAGCATTTGCCACTCTCCACTCTCACCCAGACGCTGACCACTTTGGAGGAGGGCTTAGCATCTCCCAGGGCAGACAGTTGGAGGGAGTCACCATCCCCTCACAGCTCATGTCCAGCAGAATGAGGTTTGGGAACCTTCTCAATATCTGCATTCTGGATTAATTCAAACATGAACATCACCTGGGTCTCATAGGCTTGGATGGAGATCCTCTCATTTAAACCATGGAAACTGGGAAAGAAACAGCGGGAGAGGGGTCATATTACTATAGCATCTGCTCTCACCTAAGCATCAATAAAAAAAAAAAAAAAGCCCCTTTGAGGCTACAGGTTCTGGTCCCTGCAGGAGCAAGAGACAGACCAGGAAAGAACTCTCTCTTAAAGAGTTCAGCTCAGTATACATGAGATCATGACCCCTTCTCAATGATTCCATGCCTAGATCTTTCTTTTAAATCTTAAGTTAATATAAGACATGTTCATTTGTACTATTAAAGCTTTCCATCAAGGGAAACATTTCATAGTTACTTATCAATATTTATTTGTTTGTTTGTTTGTTTTTTGCAGGGCAATGAGGGTTAAGTGACTTGCCCAGGGTCACACAGCTAGTGTCAAGTGCCTGAGGCCGAATTTGAACTCAGGTCCTCCTGAATCCAGGGCCGGTGCTTTATCCATTGTGCCACCTAGCTGCCCCACTTATCAATATTTATTGAAAACTATTTACAATTTGTACTATTTAACCAATTATAGAACAATCACATAAACAATCCTAGTGTCCAATCCTTCGCAAATAGTCAAATCACTATCACTGGGTTATCAAATTTTCAAGCATGAACAGTATAAAGTCATCCATACTAAGATGAGCCACTTTAGTAATGAACCCCCAAAGGTGGGTAAGTGTAAGAAGCCAGAAGAGAAATAGTTTTTAACATTCATCCTGTCCTAGATTTCAGAAGTAATCCTACTACAGAACACCAAGGTAACCCTTGCTGCCCTGTCTCCCCTCTCTGCAGTTTGCTCTACTTGGAGAAGACTCTGCATTTCTTAGGAACTAGATATATCCACCCTCAAAACCTCTCTCCTCCTTCCAGAGATCTCAAGCCTTGAGGAAAATAGTTTTACAGAAAGCCCCGGGGAGATCTGTTTTAGACAAATATTCAAATGAATTTGCATGATCTGAGTATACATTGACTGATGGGAGGAGACATGCCAGAGGTGTGCAGGGAATGGGGGACAGGGGGAATCTGTCATCCTGGGATTAATTTTCTGAGGAACCTATAGGTAATTCACTGAGAGTTGACACTCATCCTGATTCTTGGGACAGAGAAGAAGGGCCTCTTGTCAACAATTCATAGTATATTTTCTCCTAAGAGCTCAAAGCATTTCTCTCTCTTTGATCTCACGTTCAAGTCCCAGTGAAGTGGGAAAGAACAGAGATACTCCCCATTTTGGTGATATAGAGACTGAGATGCAGAGAGTTTATATAATCTAGCTCTTAGTGGATTAAAACCAAGATTAATATTAGATTTCAAGGGTTTTGCTTGTCGGGCCCTTTCTACTCAACTATACTCTTTTTTTTTTTTTTTTTGGTGGGGCAATGAGGGTTAAGTGACTTGCCTAGGGTCACACAGCTAGTAAGGTTAAGTGCCAGAGTCTGGATTTGAACTCAGGCCCTCTTGGATCCAGGGCTGGTGCTTTATCCATTGCACCACCTAGCTGCCCCCTATACTCTTACAATAAGTGAGATGCCTTATGAATACAAGGACCTGTTTTTATTCATTTTAAAATTCCCTATAGTGATTAACACATAGAAAGATCATGAATTCTTTGTAAAACGATTTGCCTTTCTGAGTATTGCTGACCTTAGGGGATCATAGGTTTAGATCTGGAAGGAGTGACTTACCTAAAGTGACTAATCTGTGATTTAAATCCAGGTCTTCTTCCTCCAAAAAAATCCAGAACATTTTTTACTTTCCCATGGTACTCAATAAGTGTTTGCTAAATGAATTCATCACTAAATGATTTCCTTTCCAAGATAATTTAGGTGTCAATGCTAGAAAATGCAGGAACAGGGGGAGACCCTTGCACGGAGGGCAGTTAGCTGGGTTTATCCAGGTTTCCAGTTTTCCTTGATATAAACTTAGGCACTTCTATTTCATAATTGGGCTTGGGAGGTCATCATCCCCTTGCCTTATCTTGCTCTACTCACCTCTTGAAGTCCTGAGGATCGAGAGAGATAGGGTTAAATCGATAGAGGCCGGTGGAGATGTTAGCATAGTGTCGGACGTCAGTATTGCCGACACAAATTCCTAGAGGGAGAGAGACAAAAGGAACTGCAGTCAGGGCAGGGACCCACCATAGGGCTATGCCTGGAAATTGTTAGGAACCTTTGTCAGGGCCAGATTCCTTAGCTACTCTCCCATCCCCCTCTCCACATTTCTCTCTTGCAATTTCTCTCCAAATAGGGGACCATGAATTTGTTTATATATATATGTGTGTGTATGTATATGTGTCTATGTATATATATACATATAAGTAGCATACATGCATATGTGAATATATGTAGATATACACATACATATTTATAGAAATATGTATTTATGAGAAAGATTTCAACATAATTGGTTTCCTTTGTAATCCTCTGTATTTTATGTTAGTCATTTAGAAATATTATTTTGTACTTAGTTATTTTCAGCAATGCAGTCATCCAAGACAACTCTGAGGGACTTATAAAAAATGCAATCCATCTCCAGAGAAAGAACTGATGGTATCTGAATACAGATTGAAGCACAATTTTTTTAGTTTCCTTTTCTAAAGTTTTTTTTGTCTGTTGTCTTTCGTAACTTGACTAATGTGGAAATATTTTGCATGACTACACATGTATAACTTACAGTGAATTGCTTGAGTTCTTAAGATGGGTTTGGGAGGGAGGGAGGAAGAGAATTTGGAACACAAAGTTTTTAAAATCAATGTTAAAATTTGTTTTTACTTGTAATTTGGGAAAAAATAAAATTCTAAATAAATGGGGAAAAAACCCCCAAACAAAACAAAACAAAAAAGAAATATTATTTTGAGAAAGGGTCCCTAGGTGTCACCAGCTTGTCAAAAGGATCCATTACACCAAGAAAAGGTTAAAGACTCCGACTTGAGCCAAAGTGAACAACTTGCTGTCCTTTGTACCACTTTTCCCCTTCCTCCCCCTTCCCTCTTCCCCCTTTATCCTACATTTCAACCTTGAACCTTTGCTCTTCCCCATGTTGACTGTGCCCTTAGTAATTCCTCAGTTACTGAATTCTTTCACATCCTTTAGAACTAACTCAGATAGCACCTTCATAAGAAAGTCTATTCTTATCCCCTAGGAGGTAATGACCTTTTTTTCTCACAACTCACCTTGTTTACATCTCTCCCCCCATCCCCAGTCAATAATATTGTATTTTCCCCCAGTTGTGCGTAAAAACAATTTTTAACATTCCTTTAAAAAAAGTAAGTTCTAAATTCTCTCCCTTCCCTCCCTTTCCCCTCCCTTTCATGGTAAGTAATTAGATACAGGTTATACAATCACATCTCTCTTATGCACTTATTATGCAACATTTAAAAATTATGGTTCTTTCCAACTACTAGACTATAAGCTCCATGAGGGAAGGGACTTTGTCTTATGTAAACTTTGTTTCTCTTTCTGGGCTAGGCATGGTTCTCTGTATGTTGTAGCTATTTAAGAAATGTTTTGCCAAAGAGAACTGCAGATTTTCCTTAAGATCATTAAAGTAAGATGCTAGCTGGCAAAGTGAATAGAGTACTGGACCTGGAGTTGGGAAGATCTGAGTTCAAATTCAGCCTCAGATACTTATTAACTGTATGACCCTGGGGAAGTCACTTAACCTCTGTCTACCTCAGTTTCCTTATCTGTAAAATGTGGATAATAATAGCACCTCCTCCCAGGGTTGTTGTGAAGATCAAACTTGTAAAGCACTTTGCAAACCTTAAAGTTTTATATATAAACTTAAAAAAAACCCTTTAAAGTTATGTAAACATTTTTACAAAGTAATGAGCATAGTGTCCTATTCCTCAATCCCAACTCTACATTCTCATTCCTAGTCACAGCTGTTGGGGAAAAGCTAAATAGGCATCATTCTCCCTAAATGTTGGGGCAGGGGAGGGGAAGAAAGGAGGGTTGACAACCACTGGAATATCTCAGATTTAGGACAGATCCACGTGCCACCTCAGCTGCAGTAGTATGTGCAGACTTCTCCTCAACAATCTCTCATCCGACAACTCTTTTTGAAGACCACTATTGCAGAGTTGCAAAACTGACCCAGAAAGAGTACAGTGGTCACATTCCTGGTGGTCTTATTCTTAGCATCCCCTTGGAGAGGAAGCCCAGCTCAAATGTGACTTCCTCCTTGAAACCTTCCCTCATTCCCATTGGTCACATCACATGCACTACATTCTGTATTATACAATGTCGTATTTTAATAAGTTTTTGTGCTGGGCCTGGGATTTCATTAGCATAGAGAACTCTCAGTGAGGACACTCTCTTTGTCAAGGCAGATTTTCACATCTTCATAAAAGGTCTCGGAGAGTTGCTTGGGGTAAGGAGAGGGTAAGTAACTTGCCAGGCTAGTGAAGTGAACCAAATGTGGCAGTGGTGAGACTCACCCTAGGTTTTCCTGACTCTGAAGCCTGCTCTCAATCCACTACACTGCATGTAGTTAAAACGCTTTGAAGTTTTCCAAGAGTTTGTCGTATCATAATAATCCAGTAAGATGAATACTATAAATATTCTTATCCTCATTTTTCAGATAAGGAAACCAAGGCCCAGAGAGTTTGAAGTAAGTTGCCCATGGTTACATAAGTAGTGTCAGATGTGAGATTTCCAAATACCCTCTACTATATATACACATACAAATATCCATATCCATATATGTGCATATATTTTCTATTAGAATTCTCTGTAGGGGCAGCTAGGTGGTGCAGTGGATAAAGCACCGGCCCTGGATTCAGGAGGATAAAGCACTGGCCCTGTACTCAGGAGGACCTGAGTTCAAATCCGGCCTCAGACACTTGACACTTACTAGCTGTGTGACCCCGGGCAAGTCACTTAACCTGCCATTGCCCCACAAAAAAAAAAGAATTCTCTGCATTTGTGTCTTCCTCTACTAGTCTTCAAGCTTCCATGGTGACAGAGAGCAGATCTCAGCTAAAGTTTGTCCTTTTCCTATCACCAAGCACAGAGCTCTGTATACATTCAATTTCAATCACTTTGTGATTCAAGTGTCTTTGCTAAGAGTCAAAGGAGGAGGAAGATGGAAACCTAGATGGGAATGGTCTAGGTTTGGGGGTTTGGTCAATGTAAATGAGATAGGTTAGGGAGCCTTCTGCCTGGCTAGAGAATTTCAAACCGAGCTGTTACCCTTGGGGGCACTGAGGCTCGGGCTGGGAAAGGACTGCTCCTTTATGAGAGCAAAACCAGTTCTTCCCCTTCTCTCCCACCCAGAATGGCTGGTGGGATTTATTGTTTCTATCTCTTTCCTGTTTGCTTTCTTCCTTCCACTCTGATAGGAGGAAACATTTATAGTTGAAAGATCCAGCTGGGCCAGGGGAGGAAGGGAGGAAGGCAGCCAGCTGTTTCCAGGCACGAACAGCTGGAGTGAGGGGGAGGGGAAAGGGAAGTTAGATAGGAAACCATTCCTGGCCACCTTTTCAAGTGGTCAGCCCTCATGAAGTCATTACCTGGGATGACGACAGTGACCTCTGGGAAGACGTCTTTGATGGTATGTCTGAGAAGCTGGTAGCCAAAGGCTTCATCATCATAGGGGCTGATGGGGAGAGGGTTAAAGGCAGTGAGCACTTGATACTGGACTCGGTCATCAGCCACAATATTCCGGATAATCTGTAGCACCTTTTGAAGGAAACATAATAAAATTAGGACTCCCTCCCAAGCACCCTGGAAGCTAAACAGTACTGGTCTTTTAGCTTCTTATTCAATCAATAACCATTTATTTTAACATTCATTTTTTTTTGTTTTTTCAGGGCAATGGGGGTTAAGTGACTTGCCCGGGGTCACACAGCTAGTGAGTGTCTGAGACTGGGTTTGAACTCAGATCCTCCTGAATCCAAGGCTGGTGCTTTATCCACTGCGCCACCTAGCTGCCCCCAACCATTTATTTTAAAAAATGATGAAGTGCCAACTCTGTACCAGGCACTTTCCTAAGCCCTGGTCCTGAGAGGTAGGTACCAAAGATCAACAGGGATTCCATTTCTGTGCATAACTCAGCAGGTCTGCTAGGTGGTAGGCACTGTGCTAAGGGATGGGGATACAGAGAGGCAAAAGACAGCTCCTTCCCTTAAGGTACTCCCAGTTTAATAATGGAGGAGACAACATGCAGACAGCTATGTGCAAACAAGATATAGACAGGATCACTTGGAGGCAGGCTCAGAAGGAAGGCACCAGCATTAAGGAGGACTGAAGTGGAAAGGCTTCTTGTAGAAGGTAGGATTTGAATTGGCACTTGAAGGACACGAGGAAAACCAGGAGGCTGAGGTAAGGAGGGAGAGAATCCCAGGTATGGGAGGGCAGCCAGTGAAAATACTCAAAATAGCACCAGCTGAGTAGGTTCAGGGGATGGAAAAATGATTAGGTTCTTATGGGTCACAACTTCAGCAAGAAGGGCTAGAACTTGATGGATTTAAGTGAGATGTAAGAAATAACTCCCTCAGGGGCAGCTAGATGGCGCAGTGGTAAAGCACTGGCCCTGGATTCAGGAGGACCTGAGTTCAAATCCAGCCTCAGACACTTGACATTTACTAGCTGTGTGACCCTGGGCAAGTCACTTAACCCTCATTGCCCTGCCAAAAAAAAAAAAAAAAAAAGAAGAAATAACTCCCTCATATAGCTACCACTAGGAGTAAGACCAAGGCAGATGAGTGGATCATGTTCCACTCCCGTGCTTTCATTGCCACAGGAAAACAAGGGAATGGGAACCGAAGGATCTTAGAGACCCCTGCTTCTCTGAACTGGAGGGATGGTGGTGGCAGTGGTGGTGTCTCACCTTGAGGAAGGGGGGTGGACATGACGAACTCTGAAGGACCTGTCCAGTTCATAGGTGTCTCACACTAGTGATTAAAGGGTCACACAGTCCTATTTCCCCTCCTTGGGGACCCCTGCTTCCTGTTTGTAACCAGCTACATATAGAACCAGGAAAATGATCTCAGCAGCCAAGGCAGGGGCTGGGGGGGGCGGGGAGGGGGCTTACACTAAGCAGACTTTCTTTGCTTCCTCTCCCTGTAACCAGCAGAACTTGGTCTGGGGTTATCAGAACTTGTAGCCCAAGTCAGCCATACTCTAAGGTGAGTGTGATGAGAGAAAACAAACGAGAACTAGTTTCAGGGAATCCCTGAGAAATATTGGGGATTCCACTGGAACTATCTTGGGATGGACCAGGGAAATGGTTTGGGGTGATTAATATGATACTCATCCTTTCAGGGACTGTGCTGGGAAGGGCACACTGGGTATGACTGTGTTCCTGACATAAGCCTGTCTCTGAGAAGGGAGGACTTGCCGTACATCTGGGGGTCACTAGGATGGCGTGGATTCTCTCTAATGGGAAAGAATCTAAGAACATTACCCCATCAACCTCTTCCTGTAGAAGGCAGAACTGCTGTAGCTCTCCTAGATGGCAACACAGGAGCCATGTAACTTTGCAGTGGTCTCTAAATCCACTGTATACATGAATAATCTCCTTTTCCTGACCAGAGGACAAGGAGAACAGTAATGAACTGGGACTCAGGAGACTTGCATTCCAGACACCATTATTCCCTCCTCCCACTAACAGGCGTTGTGAGAATCAGGATGATGCTGTGGAAAAAGTCCCGGGTTTTAAGTCTGGGAACCTGAATATGAATATGGACTCTGCTATTGACTAGTTGTGTGGCCTTGGGTAAGACAGATTATCTATCCAAGCCTTAGTTTCCTCATCAGTTGTTGATGTTTGTCCTTTGTTCTCAAAGATGACCATGACATCAGGGTGATGTGATGACTTGAACTGCATTGGATTTAAGTGACGCAGGGCTGTGCCAAGTCACCCACCTCACTCTCTCCTCCAAAGCTATCTGGGTTCAGTGACAAGATATATGTTAGGATGACTGGAGATGGCCCTGGATGTTTAAGGCAATTGGGGTTAAGTGACTTGTCCAGGATCACACAGCTAGTAAGTGTCTCAGGTGAGATTTGAACTCAAGTCCTCCCAACTTCAGGGCCAGTGCTCTATGAATGCACCACCTAACAGCCCCCTCATCAGTAAAACAAGGAAGTTGGAAGAGATGGTTTTGGAGCTCCCTTTGATTTGCAAATCTATGAGCCTATGATGGATAGGCAAGTCATGTTTCATTTATGGGCCTTGGAAATCTGTAAAAGGGAGGGTTTAGAGAAGATGGTTCCTTAGGTCCTTTCCAGATCTGAATCTGAGATTCCATCCTATAAGTCCCTTGAAAGCAGGGATAACATCTTATAGAATCTTCAGAGTTGGGAGAGACCTTATAGGTCCTCTATCCCATTTCTCACCCCATGTAAGAATTTCCTCTACAAACAGCTGTGTCAAATTCAAGCTGGTAAATTCCTGAACATGATTAAAATGTAAGTGGGAGATTTTTAAACAAAATGAATCAAAGTAGGATACAACATAGATAGGGGCAGCTAGGTGGTGCAGTGGATAGAGCACCGGTCCTGGAATTAGGAGGAATTAGTGTTCAAATGAAGCCTCAGGTACTTACTAGCTGTGTAACTGAGCACTTAACCCCAACTGCCTCCAAAAAATTCAACATAGGTAATGTTAATTGTAGTTTTCTCAGTCAATATGAGGCCAGCATGGATGCAGACTCTATTTGAGTTTGACACTACTGTTCTATAATATCATCGACAGGTCATCTGGTCTTTGCCACTGTCTCAAAAGGTGGTACATTCCATTTTGGACTAGCTCTAATAGAAAACTCTTCCATATTTTGAGCGAAAGTCTGTTTCCTTGTAATCCCTACTTGTACCTTTTTTTACACACCTCACAGGATCCATAACACATAACAGGAGATGAACACAAAATGCTTGCTGAATGATCTTGTACAAGATGCTTCTCTTAGCCATAGTTTCCTTGTCTAGAAAATGAAGGGGCTTAAGATCTCCAAAATTCCTTCCTGCTTATAGACGCTATGAACAATCTAAGATAAGGCTGAAATGCAGGGATTCAGTATGATGAATAGTAATAGGGAGCTACTGTAGATTCTTGGGCAATCATGCTACAAATGTATAAGTTGATTCTAGCTATTGTGGATTTCCTTTGTTGCTACATTTATGTTGTTGTTTGTCCTTCATCTTTGAAGAGGACCAGTGACATCACAAATGATGTCTTGATTTGTGTGTTAATCAGATTTAAGTGAAGCAGAATTACACAAAGTTTTCAGCCTTACTTTCTTTCCCGGTATCATCAAAGTCCAGTGGCAGGACAAAAGTCAAGATGACTGGCAATGGCCCAGGATGCATCTCTGATGTCCGCCCAAGCTCTCAGCTCTCCACAGAGCCTGCTTCAGCTGCCTTCATGGCCATTGGAACAAACTGTTCTCAGTTGCCCATTCTGCCAGGAGGAATCTTCACAAAAATTTATATATAGTGCTCAAGATTTGTGAAGTGCTGCAGTTCTCTTATCACATTTAATCCTCATAACATTTTTGAGGCAGGTGTTATTTTTACTCCTCTTTTACAGATTAGAAAACTGAGGCTGAGAGAGGATAAAATATTTAGTAAATGTCTGGGGTGGGATTTGAACTCAGGTGTTTCTGATGCCAGGTCCAATGCCCTCTCCACTGTGTCACCTATCTGCCCAGTTTTGTACTGTCAATTCCCATACAGCTATTTAGGAGTGACCCATTCTATAGTGTTTTAGTGGTGGTGCTGGTACATGTAATGATGTGACTAATCAATGGGCTTCAGAATTGTCTGAGGGTTTTTTAGACAATGAGGGTGTTCCACAGATGCTTCCGTGTATATGTGTGTGTGTGTGCGTGCACGCGTGCATGTGCATGTGTGTGCTGGGGGGGGCATGGTGGTGAGGCAGAGCCTCACGTGACGATTCCAGAGAGTTTCATACACATGAGCTTAGGAAGGAAGGCCACTGTCACCTAGGCATGGAGAAGAGCCAAACCCAGGGAGATATTTCCATGGTCATGAGGGAAAGTCTCCAGCTGGGTGGAAAATATGCCCTTGGAAAGGGCTAGAATGATGCTGGGGTGGGAATGCTGGGATTTCCTGAGATAATGGCTACCCCTTAGGGAGAAGTCAGGAGACTGGGGTCCTAGCTCCAGCTAGACTGCTCTCTGGTGTGTGACTCTGGGCCAAAGGCTGAACCTGTTTCCCCATTTGTACAATGGGGAGAATTAGCTCCACTTTGTGGTGAGGCCAAAACAAATAAAACAAACAAAAACCAGATAAGAAGATGCTATAAGCTGTTAGTATATGAGTCCTTTCAAGGCAGCTCTTGTGGTTTTTTTCCTTTCTTTGTATCATCCACACTTAACACAGAGCCTCCCACATGGTAGGTAGGTGATATCTATATCATCGATATCGATATCTATGTCTATATATATATATATATATATATATATATATATGTGTGTGTGTGTGTTGTGTGTATAAATTTTTTGTGGGTGTCCAGATTTAGGAAGAAGGTTGCTGGAGATGGTCACTTGGAGTTAAAAACAACTCACAGTTGTACATAGTGAATTGTGGGTTACAGAACACTTCATGTTCTCCTCTCATTTGATTCTCTTTTTTTTCCCCAGGGCAATGAGGGTTATCTGAGGCTGGATTTGAACTCAGGTCCTCCTGAATACAGGACCAATGCCTTATCCACTGCACCACCTAGCTGCTCCCTCATTTGATTCTTACTACAACTCACCATAACATTGTCTCCATTTTACAGGTGAGATTAAGTGAATTTCCCAAATTTATAGCTAGTAAATGGCAAAGTCAGGACTCAGATTCTGGATTTTTGATCTCACGTACTCCTTGTATACCAGGCTGACTCAAGGATCATAGTTTTAGATCTGAAAGAGACCTCTGACATAATTTTACAGATGAGGAAAATGAAATCCCACAGACATGTGACTTGCCTAAGGTAGTATGAGTAGGAAGTAGCTGAAACAAGATTTGAAGACAGGTCCTCTGATTCCAAACTCAGGACACTTTACATTGGGAGGTGACGTCTCCCCTGATCCTCTGTGGTCCAAGGTGGGTCATTTTGTTTGATTTTGTGTTGTTTGGCTCGTTCCCTGATTTTACTGGCAGAGGGAGATGCTGATGAGAAGACTCCCTCTCCCAGTGGAGAATGGCGGCCGCTCCGAAATGTCCAGATTAAACCTTCCATCTATGTATATGTGTATGTGATACACACAGAACAGCGCAACACATGCATGTATATATCACAATGCACATGTGCATGCATGTAAGGTAACACATGTGGATATACAACACTATACAGGTGTGTGTTGCTCTTCAGTCATATTAGTTATGTTCGACTCTTCATGACCCCACTTGGGGTTTTCTTGGCAGAGATACTGAGGTGCTATGTCATTTACTTCTCTGGCTCATTTTACAGATGGGGAAACTGAGGCAAATAGGATTAAGTGCCTTGCCCATGGTCACACAGCTAGTGAATGACTGAGGCCAGATTTGAACTCAGGTCTTCCTGACTTCAGGCCCAGTGCTGTATACACTGCACCACACTATTATTTCTATTATTATGATAGTTATTATATAATAGCAGTTATTATATATAGGATATATACAACCTATGTAGTGATATGTGTACACTTATACATAATGGTTGTTATTATTACTATTAATTCTATTGTTACATAGCAGTTATATCTAATAGTAGTTAAATATATTGTGTATACAACTAACATGTAAACATGCACATATATATGACATACATACATTAGAAAAGGATTATACAGATTAACATTATACACATACACACATATGTATGTAGACACACATGTATGTGTATATATTTGTTGTTGTTCAGTTGCTCATGTCCAGTTCTTTGTGTGTATGCATACATACATACACACACACACGTACACACATATACAAATATATTTATTTACAGGTTGTCTCTCCCTCTAGACTGTATGCTTCTTGAGGGCAGGGGTTATTTTTGTCTTTCATTGTAGGCACTTAATAAATGCTTGTTAACTGCCATGGTTTTGGGGCACTGAGAGATTAAGTGCCCTGGCCAGGGTTACACAGCTACTTATATGACAGAAGCAAGACTTGAATCCAGGTCTTCCTGACTCCCTATCTACTGTGCTGTGCTGCTTCTCTATCCAGGTTAGTACATGGGCTTAAATACCTGAGGAGTTCTGTTTTGCTTTGGTTAAAAACAAACATTTTTGTGTGTATATCTAATTTTAAAACCTTTTCTAATATTGTGTTTAATTTTGTTTAGTCATTTCAGTCATGCCTGATTCCTTGTGACCCCATTCAGGGTTTTCTTGGCAAAGATACTGGAGTGATTTGCCATTTCTTCCTCTGGCTCCTTTTACAGTTGAAAAAACTGAGACAAACAGGGTTAAGTGAATTGCCCAGGTCCCATCCCTAGTGAGTGTCTGAGGCTGGATTTGAACTAGGTCCTCCTGACTCCAGAACCATTGCTCTATCCACTGCACCACCTAGCTACCCCACTGTGCTGAATAGTAGTCTATGCAGATGACTCTTCTTCCATAGGCACAGAAAATCTCCTACCTCAGATTATATGTAGCATTAGAATGTGTTATAACATTATGTTTGTTGTTATGTGGTCTTTTTTTTAGCAGCAGAATTTCCTTCTGAGCATGGTCTTTCTCAGGCTAATATTAAAACAAGACCTTATTGTTGAATGAGGAATGAAGGCTGTATTGTGTGAGCCCAAGCAGCCCTACTCCAGGGCGGGGCCGCCCAAGGAGAGTCATGGAATCTTCAGTGGGGAAGCTGACTTAATATTTGCTCTTGCTAATCAAGGCTGACTCAAGAATCAGGGGCATTGGAAGCCATCTAGGGGAACCTCATCCTTTTACAGATAAAAAAGTGAAAGTTCAGAAAGAAGTGACTGTTACTACTTAAACCCAAAAAGGGAAAAGAGACAATGCTAGCCCAGCGTCCCAAAGGCATCCGAGCCAAATCACAAAACAACTCACATTTCTATAATGTTTTAAGGCTTGCAAAGCTCTTTCCTCACAAAAACCTTGTGAAGTAATAAATGAGAGTATTATTATCCCCATTTTATAGATAAAAAATCCCTGTAGCTTAGAAGAATAAAGTCCCAGCTGGAAAGGACCTCAGAGGTCATCGGTTTGTACAACCCTCTATTTTTTATTTATTTATTTATTTATTGGCGGGGCAATGAGGATTAAGTGACTTGCCCAGGGTCACACAGCTAGTAAGTGTCAACTGTCTGAGTTTGGATTTGAACTCAGGTCCTCCTGAATCCAGGGCCGGTGCTTTATCCACTGTGCCACCTAGCTGCCCCCTCTATTTTTTTTTATAAGGCAATTGGGGTTAAGTGACTTGCCCAGGGTCACACAGCTAGTAAGTGTTAAGTGTCTGAGGCCGGATTTGAACTCAGGTACTCCTGAATCCAGGGCCGGTGCTCTATCCACTGTGCCATCTAGCTGCCCTCTATTTTTAATTGATGAAGAAAATGAGACCTAGAAATGAGCAGTGATGCAAGCATTCTACTAACTGTTCCATGTTCTTTCTACCATACTACCCTGGCTTACTTATCCTCATGATAATCAAGTCTTGCTTGTTAAGGGCATAAGGGAAACACCAGATACTGGGTCATCCCATAGCTCTTGAGGAAGGTTCATTTGAAGGGCCTGTTGTAACCACCTTCTGATTAAACCAGCCCCGAGATGAGTGTCAAACTGCAGGCTGTGAGGGTCATGCAACCTTTGCCATTCCCCAACAAACTTCTGGATCATACCTCTGGGACAGTCTGGGAAGGATGGATGCGAAGATTGATTGTTGCTTGGGCTTTTGGGGGGATGACATTCACCTGAGGAGAAAAAAAATGACACGTGTACAATCAGCATACCACAGTTTGAACCCACTCCAGATCCCTACTACTGACACAGGCAGGCTCCCTTCACCCACCTTAACAAATAATGACTGTTGAGAAGCCAGAGAGAGTCCAGATAATGGTAATCTTCTCCCTTAGTCAACTTACAGGGGAAATCAAGTTATAGAAAAGGCAAAGGAAGATGTTAACTTGTATGCTTTGGGTCTGTTTTCCTTCCTCTCTTGGGCCTTGGGTTGTATAGGTGCTGAGCAAGGAGACATGCTCATTTTTGGGACTGGAGACAGAACTCAGTGTGAAGTCTATGGAAGAGGTATCAATCCCTTTCTTTCTGTGGGCCTCAGTTTCTACATCTATCTAATGGGAAGGTCAGACAGATGTCTTCCAAGGTTCCTTTCCAGCCTTGTGATTCTAATTTCTGCCTCCTAGTTCTATTTCCAAATCTTTTCTGGGTCTCCAATGAAATTACTGAGAAAGTGTTTCTCTAGCCATAGAGTTTCTTCCATCTAGGTTCATTATAGACTGAAAGATCTTTAAAGGTCAATTAGGCCAATCTCATTTTACATAAAAAAAGAAACAGACCCAGCGATGAGAAGTGACTTATCCAGGGTCACAGAGTAAGTTAGTGAGAGAGATAGAACATATTTCTCTCTCTCTTGGTGAGGCAATTGGGGTTAAGTGACTTGCCCAAGGTCACACAGCTAGTAAGTGTCAAGGGTCTGAGGCCGAATTTGAACTCAGGTCCTCCTGACTCCAGGGCCGGTGCTCTATCCACTGTGCCACCTAGCTGCCCTGAACACATATCTCTTGATCCCTAGTAGATGGCTCTGATAAAATCATTACTGGATGAAGTTGGAATAAACCTCAGAGATCATCTAGACCAATCTTATTTTACAGGCAGAAGCTGAGGCCCAGAGAGTAGTGACTTGTTCAAGGTTGCCCAAGTAGTCGGTGACGGAGTGAAGCACTGTATTCAAGTCTCGGGTCCCTGTGTCTTGGGCTCTTTCCACTTCACCTTCAGGAGATTCTGGCTATTTCGGAAGCATTTCCTTTCAAGAAAACCCCCAGATAAAATGCCAGCATATTTCCCAGAAGGTGGTAATACAGTAACCCACTGGCATGTTGACACATCAACATGATTTAGTTTATCAGCCAATGTTATTTGGGGGAACTGGACATGGGATATGTAACTGTGGATGGGGAAAGAAAGGAAGGAAAGGTCTGGAAACGAAGAACAGGGGGCAGCTAGGTAGTACAATGGATAAAGCACTGGCCCTGGATTCAGGAAGAACTGAGTTCAAATCCGGCCTCAGAACTTGACACTTACTAGCTGTGTGACCCTGGGCAAGGCACTTGACCCTCATTGCCCTGCCAAAAGAAAAAAAAAGAGCCACAAGGTCATATTGGAACTCAGATCTTCCTGAATACGGGCCCAGGGCTCTATTCACTGCGCCACCTGGTGGCCCAAGTATAGAAAAGGTCAAAGAGCCGGATTTCAAATCCCAGGTCTGCCACTTACCTGTGAGAAATTTGGGAAAAGCTATTTAACCAATTTGATCACAGGTTCCTTATCTGTAAAATAAGGAGATTGGACTAGATCATCTCTAATGGCCCTTCCTGTTCTCAAATTTAGTGTTTCTAATTCTCAGGGGGATGGACAAGATGACCTTTAAGGTGCCTTCCCATTCTATGCTCCTCCCCCAGTGACGCTTGCATCAGAGTGAAGATGCTGACGGCCTTTTGTGAAAATTGCTTAATCCGGTTCTGAAGAGACTGCTTTTCCTGCAACAGGTCAAGGACATTCAAACGACCTTTTTTTTTTGAAATTCAGGTGCTGTTTTTATTCTGGCCACTGAGTAGCACCCTTGCTTTGCTGAATTCCTGCTGTCTCTGTATTTGCAACTCTCTCCAAAGGCAGCAATTAGCACCTCTGTCGGGCCTTCGAGCTTATCTAGCAGATCAGGGCAGAAGTCCCTTCTCTAGTTGGACATCACTGGGTTCCTGGGATCTCTGCATGGAGCTATTTCCATTGTAAGGAAGAAGCTATCATTTCCAGGTTTAAAACCTGCCCATTCCCTTCCATGATTGGAAAGCCAAGCTTGGGAGTGAGAAGGAGAGGGATAGGATATGATGTATATCAATCATGAGCTGGAAAGTTCAGTTCAGAATGGCCGTGAGGCTAGGACCCGGGAAAGAAAGTGCTTTTCACAGAATTTGAAGTGACTTTCCCAAGGTCATATAGCAAGTTTGTGGCAGAGGTAAGACTCAAATCTAGATTTCCTAACACCCAACATGCTGATGCTCATTCCACAATGCCATGGTATTCCCTAGGCAGGATGTCTGGGAATGGCCCCCAAACCCTCTGTGCCTATATAGTGGGAAAAGCCCTGGGATGGACATTAGAAGGCTGGATTAGAAGGTGGGGCAATGAAGGTTAAGTGACTTGCCCAGAGTCACACGGCTAGTGAGTGTCAAGTATTTGATGCTGGATTTGAACTCAGGTCCTCCTGAATCCAGGGCTGGTGCTTTATCCACTTCGCCACCTAGCTGCTCCCAGAAGGATGGATTCTAAACCTGCACCTGCCACTGAACTAGCTGAATTACTCTGGGCAAGTCATTGAAATCAGCCTAAACTTCAACTCTTTCTCTGTTAAATGCTTGCCCATTGTTACTTCCATATAACAAATGCTTGCTTTCTTTTCACCTTTCTTACCAAGTTGCTGTAGGATGAGAGAAAGGTTCATAGGTAGGATCATTGGATCAGAAAAGGAAGGAACCTTAGAGGTGGATGTGGGGATGTTTGGAAGGTCTAAAATCAAAGGCGTTTTTATTCTGGGGAAACATCACAGGCAGATTATCCTGCTTGGTAAACAGCTGGGGGTGGACAATGCTCTTAGCCAAAGAGGATGCAGAAGACTTCACTCCCTTCCCAGGCACATAGGTTGACTCTGCCTTGAGTCAGTAATTCACATCTAAGGCACATGGACAAAGTGAGTAATTAAGAGTCATGCTGAATCACATTCCAGGAACATGAGGAGGGGGGATGTTAACATTTCAAGAGACACTGGAGGGACACCGATGGATTTACCCAAGAGGATATGGGAATGGTATTGACCCTGTTCTATATTTATCTGCATGCGCCAGACAAGGGAAAGGGGCCCAGGAGAGAATTTCTTCAGTCTGCCAGATGGGGATTGAGGTCAAGGATTTAGAACTTCCCCAGGATGTTACCTTGATTCCTGCATTGAACATGGTGAGTACCACAGTGGTTCGGACCAGTGCATTGGTGATGGGACTTTTCTCAAGTATTCTGAAAGAGGAGGGATCAAGGTCAGACATTAAGGAAGAACTGACCAACAGGGAATAAGTATAAGAGGTATTGAAATGGATGAGCAAGAAGAATACAGGGAATAACTCCTCTTTGAACCAGGGAAATCTTGAAGACCAAGAGGCTACTATACATATGGGCTACAGGCAATGCCCTTTTGGAAGGAGGAAGCTGATCAATTTGGGGTTGTTTGGACAGGACCTGCTTAAATGAGGGTGGGAGGATGGGGTAAGGAGAAAAGAACTCTTTACCTGCTCATAAGGGGTCCAAATATCCATAGGTTGGTCATGATGACATTCAATGGGAAACCAAACTAAGAGGAGAAAGAGCCAAGTTAGCAGAATTTCCAGAGCATGTGAGGGTCAGCGTGTCTGAGGTCAGGATCTCCCAGTAATCTAGGTCTATACCAACAATGCAAATTGGGGCTCTTGTGATCAGGACTTGGCTAGGCTTTGTTGGCTCTGCGAACACTGGGAAATAATAACAGAGGCTGTGATTGCCCAACTAGGTTTGTCTGTCTGACTAAAGGACACAGTCAGACCAACCTCCCAAGGGGCACACAGTAAGCTTGGATTGTTGAGTGTGGAGAAGGAATAACTTCCACCTGAGGGTTCTGGGTCAACCCCATCATTATAGTACTGGTGTAGGAGGTGGAGGTGGGGTGGCTAGTGGGTCTCTTCAACCGTGGATTATTCCTAGGCAAAGATGAAGGGAGGACAGAGGATTCTGGAGCCCCAGATGATATGACCATTCTTTCCTCAGCAGAGAGACCTTCCACCTCCCCTGTTTCCTAGGGCCTTCCTGGGCCCACACCTGTCCTGCAAGTTGCTCCAACATGCTCTTTTCAGTCCCGCTTCCAAACATGTTAGGCATCTGTGTTTGCTCCAGCCTGAAAAAGACATGGTTCTCTCAGATGTGCTTAGAGTGTCAGTGTTGGGGCACAGAGAGGGTGTTAGACTGGAAGTCAGGAACACTTTCCCACTTTTGCCTCAGACACTATGTGACCATGGGGAAGTCACTTACTGTTCTCAGCTTCAGTTTTCTCATCTGTAGAATGGAGACAATAATAGTATCTACCTCACAGGAGTGATTAGAGGATTGAATGAAATAATGTACTCAAATACTTGAATATGGCAGAATAATAAAGAGAAAAGAGTCAGGCATAGCAAATGGCTTCCACTACCAAAGATCGCTTGGTTCTGGTGTTAAACTTGACTCTTCATTTACTTTTTTTTTTTTTTTTTGCTGGGCAATGAGGGTTAAGTGACTTGCCCAGGGTCACACAGCTAGTAAGTGTCAAGTGTCTGAGGCCAGATTTGAACTCAGGTACTCCTGAATCCAGGGCCAATGCTTTATCCACTGCACCACCTAGCTGCTCCTCTTCATTTACTTTTGTTATTTCTCCCCTCCCTCTTTCTTCTGGTTTCTGATCATCTGCTTTGGATAACCTGATCCACCTAGCCCCATATACCTGACTTGGCCTGATTGAATTCATGCATGATCCCAAATGGATTGATCATTCCATTCTTGATTTCTAGTTCTTCTCTATCACCCGGTATGACCTATGGTCCAGTCTTCCCAGGCCTGAAATGGGGTAAGCCTGGGCTTCCAGAGTAAGCCCTTGCTGGGGGTACAAGGCAGGGAAGGACTACTCACCGGCTGACAGCTGCCGCAAGGATGCCAATGCTTGTCTCCTTTGGGGGCATCGATGAATGGCCTGGAGCAGAGTCTACCTGTAGCATGAGGTTCATGCCACCTTTCTCCGACACTGAAATTCTGGCAGGACAGAATCCAATTCAATAAACCCTTATTAAATGCCAACTGTGTGTAGGGCACTGTGCTAGGCCCTGGTTGAGAACAGATACAAACCCTGACATTGAGGAGTTTGCAGTCAAGAAGGGGGATGTGACATCTGCACAAATAACTATAACTACAAAATAGCACATAAGTACATGAGAGAGATTCAAGCAAAGCGCTATGGGGAAGTCTGGGTGGAGCATACGGAAGGTCGTTATTAACCAGGGAGGAAGATCAGGGTTGGCTTCCTCAAGGAACTGGCAAATCAAACCACCAGCATCATCTTGACCAGCATCCCTCTTCAGATCCTAATGAAGACAGCCCAGGACCCTGAACACAGGAACCGTGGGAATAGAAATGCTTCCAGCCCTGTGCCCTTGGCTATAATCTTCAGAATCAAATTATTTGGACATGCAGCCTGACAACTGCTCCTGCAGGTGCTACAACCACAGCTCCTGAAGACCTAGAAAAGAACGTTCTTCCCACCAAAGTCCTTGGCACTGTCAAATGGCACATCAGAAAGTGATGATTTTAGCAGTGGAAATATTAAATAGTAGCCATTCACCTGCTTTGCTACAACACCCAAAGGACCATGGGACTTTTCCACCTGACTTGTATCTGAAGCCTTTCATGTATGTCTCCCTCATTAGAAGGTTCCTTGAAAACAGGAACTGTCTTACCTTTCTATTTGTACTCAAGCCAAGGCTTATCACAGTGCTTTGCACATAGTAAGTACTTAGTAAAGTACTTTATTCATCCTTGCTTTTTGAGTTGGGCTTTAAGGAACAGGCAGGAATAATGTAGATTGATAGAATGAAAAAAATCAGAACCAAACTGAAACTGTGTATATTGGCCAAACTTGGGCCAGGAGAAGAGCTGACTGAGAAAATTCATGGCTCTCTTTTCTTTGCTGGTGGGGGACAACGGGTGTTGAAAAGAGCATACAGTATCTGACTTCGTTGATGGGTTAGTTGTTTGCTTCTTTTTAACTCCTTTTTAATTTTTTCTCACAATGGATGTCTTGATAGGTTGTAAAAACAAAGGTATTGATATAAATTAAAACCAATTGAAGGCTCCTCCCAATAAAGAGTGAGTGGGAAGTCAGCAGGCAATAGAGGCAGTAGGGTGGGCTAATTGTAGAGAGCAGTATAGACACCAGAAGCAGCATCAGAAAAGTTCTGGAGGTGGGAATGCATAGAGGGTGGGTGCAGGGTACAGAGAGTTGTCTAGTTTGGCTAAAACACCATGTGCATAAGGAGTGGTATAAGATAAGGTTGAGAAGATAGGATGGAAGAGGGCTTCAAATACCTGGCTAAGGAAACAATAGAGTATCCTTGAAGGTTTTGGATGGAGAAAAGACATGACTGGAAGCTGTCTGGGCTCCTTCTAAGGTTCTAATTGGGTGTCAGTCATGTGCTGCTCAGAACATAGGTTGAATAGTGAGATGGAATGGAAAGTCTTGAGCTGTTGGACTTAAGGAGGGGAAGGCAGAAGGGGCTAAAAGAAGATATGTCAGCATGGCCTAACTCCACTGGGCTCCAGGGGCAGAAGGAGATAGATAGAACTCCTCCAAGACAGGGTTCTGTGAGGCCCAGCCCAGTGGAAGGAGCATGAAGCTGAGATAACTTTACTCACACTGCAATGGGTTTCTCAACGCCAGGGATAAAACCATCCATGATATAGCCTCCCTCGTCTATGATGAAGGACAGCCGGACACCTCGTGACTCCAGTAGGGCTGCAATCTTCTGTGCTCCATTTTTCCCAGATACCTGCCCATATCACAGACCCTGAGCCATGTCCCTTCCCAATCTGGTCTCCAGAGACCGTGTGTGTGTGTGTGTGTGTGTGTATGTGTGTGTGTGTGTGTGTGTGTGTGTGTAAGAAGAGGGATGATCCTAGCTTGGAAAATTCAAATCCTTCAGCCACCTTCTTTATCTTATAGAGGATGGGAGCTAGGTTTTGGAAGATTCTACTTCATACCCATCCCCTGGGAAGTCTGACTGTGGAAAAGAAGCATGATGTTCGTATAGCTGAAGGACAAATAGAATTGGCTTAAGATCTAAGGCTCTAGGGAACTCAACATCCTGAGGAGCCATCCTAACTGCTTGGGGGCTGTGTTATTGGGTTACCTCCTCATCATGTCCTAGGGAGATGTAGAAAGACCTCTGAGGGACATAGTTTCTTCTCAGCAACAGTTCCATGGCCTGCAAGATTGCCTGAAGGACATAAGCACAGAGGAAGGACAGGGAGGCTGTGAGCAGGGGCTACTGGGAAAAGTGAAACCTGGAGGGCAGTGCCATCCAGAATCCTAGCTCAGATTTCCCCAGAATTAGGATTTGGAGATCAGAAAACTTCTCCACAGGATGGGCAAATTCATATCATGTCAGAGCATTTGGGGCAGTTTCTAGAGAATAAAGCTGTTAGAAGAGGAGAGCAAACACAGCGGCTTTTCCCCATTCTCTGGGAAAGTAGAGGATTCTTAACATTGGGCAATATGTCCCC
Source organism: Dromiciops gliroides (assembly GCF_019393635.1). Classification (NCBI taxonomy): domain Eukaryota; kingdom Metazoa; phylum Chordata; class Mammalia; order Microbiotheria; family Microbiotheriidae; genus Dromiciops; species Dromiciops gliroides. The sequence goes on from NC_057864.1 coordinate 104,966,852, forward strand.
TCCCCTCCATGTTCGTTCTGGGTGTTGTGAAGCAAACCATAACAGAGTTTTTGTTGTCCAGTGTGCCCCGGCCATAGATGAAGCCATCACGCTCCAGCCCGGAGAAAGGTGGCACCTCCCAGCCATCTTCAGAAGCAGGTACAACATCAATGTGAGCAAGTAGCATGTAGGGTTCCAACTTGGGATCTGACCCACGAATGGTGAACAGGTGGCTGTATTCTTCCACAACCTCATGATGGATGAAGCTAGTGGAGAACATAGAAGGGAAGACTGGGGGAAAGGAGAGAGAGGGAGAGATGGAGGGGATGCAGGGGAGAGAGAATGACAAACAGAAAGAGAGAGAGAGAGAGGGGGAGAGAGAGAGAGAGAGAGAGAGAGAGAGAGAGAGAGAGAGAGAGAGAGAGAGAGAGAGAGAGAGAGAAAATATAGCTTCTTGCTTTTTGGCCACCATACTCCATACTGTACCCTCCTTTTAAACTATAATTTAGGGCAATTGCCTCCAAGAAGGCTTCCTAAACTAATCAAGTCCACTTTCTCTTTTTTTTTTAATTCAATTTTATTTTCAGTTCCAAATTCTCTCTGTTTGCTTCCCACCTCCCCCACCTACTAAGTAGGCAAGAAAGATAAAACCTATTAAAATATGTACATAAATACAAAATTTCCCCCCATATTAGCCATGTTTCCAAAAAAGCAAGAAATAGAAGAGAATATACTTCAATCCGTACTTTCTAGTTCTCTATCTGAAGGTAGAGAGCATGTTTCATTATGACTCCTTTGGAATTAGGGTTAGTCATTGCGTTGATCAGAGTTACTAAGTTTTACAAAGTTGATTATCTTTACAATATTGTTATTATTGTATAAATTGTTCACCTGGTTCTTATCACTTCACTTTGTATCAGTTTATATAAGTCTTTCCTGGTTTCTCTGAAACTATTCCCTTCCTTATATTTTATAGCACAATAGTATTCCATCACAATCATTTACCATAACTTATTCAGTCATTCCCCAATTGATTGGAATCCTGTTTCCAATTCTTTGCTACCACCGAAAGAGATGCTATAAATATTTTTATATGCATAGGTCCTTTCTCTCTTTCTTTGATCTTTATGGGATATGGACTTATCAGTGGTATTGCAGAGTCAAAGGGCATGCAGTTTAATAGCTTTTTGGGCATATTTCCAAATTGCTTTCCAGAATGGTTGGACAAGTTTACACTTCTACTAACAATGAAGGACCTATTTTCCCATATCCCTTCCAGCATTTGTCTTTTTCTTTTGTCATCTTAGCCAATCTGATGGATGTGAGGTAGTATCTCAGATTTGTTTTAAAGGTGCATTTCTCTAATTATTAATGATTTAGAGTATTTTTCATATAGCTGTCGATAGTTTTGATTTCTTCCTCTGAAAATTACCTATTTATGTCCTTTGACCATTTGTGAATTGGAGAATAGCTTTTATTCTTGTGAATTTAGCTCAATTCCCTATACATTTTAGAAATTAGACCTTTATCAGAGAAACTTGCTGCAAAGATCCTCCCAGTTTCCTGTTTTTCTTCTCATTTCAGCTGCATTGCTTTTGTTTGTATAAGCCCTTGTTATTTTATGTAATCAAAATTAACTATTTTGATCTCCTGTGAACCTATATAACTCTTGTTTGATCATGGACTCTTCCCTTACTGATAGATCTGATAGGCAATTTCTCCAATGCTCCACTAATTTGCTTATGGTATCACCCTTATGTCTAAATCATGTACCCATTTTGAGCTCACCTTGGTAAATAGTGTGAGATTTTGGTTTATGCCTAGTTTCTGCTAGACTACAAAAAAAATTTCCAAATAATTTTGGTCAAATAGTGAGTTCTTGCTCCAATAGTTGGGATCTTTGTTTTTTTCCAAACACTAGATTACTGTGCTTATTTGCTTCTATATTTTGTGTATCTAATCTACTCCACTGATCAATCTCTCTATTTCATATACAATACCAAATTGTCCTGATGATTACAGCTTTGTAGTATAGTTCAAGATCTGGTACTGCCAGTCTCCCTTCCTTCTTTTTTAAAAAATCAATTCCTTTGTTTTCCCCCATGATGTTTCTCCAGATGAATTTTGTTACAATTCTTTTTCTAGCTCTATGAAGTAATTATTTGGTAATTTGATTGGAATGGTACTGAATAAGTAAATTGATTCAGGTAGTATTGAAACTTTTATTATTATTGGCTTGGCCTACCCATGTGCAATGCTATTTCTCTGATTATTTAGATGTCTTTGTGTTGAGTGTTTTGTAATCGTGTTCATAGAGTTCCTGTATGTGACAGGTTGTTGTTCAGTCATTTAGTTGGGTCTGACTTTTCGTGACCTCAGGGACCATACTATCCATGGGATTTTCTTAGCAAAGATACTGGAGTGGTTTTCCATTTCTTTCTCCAGTGGATTAAGGGAAAAAGAGATTATGTAACTTGTCAAGGGTCACACAGCTAGTGAGTGTCTGAGGTCGGACTCCAGGACCAGTGCTCTATGCAGTGAGCCACCTGTCTCTTATGTGGCAGGTAAATCCCCTTAAGTATTTATACTGTGTGTAATTTAAAATTTAAAATTTATTTTTATTTTTTTATTGAGGCAATTGGGGTTAAGTGATTTGCCCAGGGTCACACAGCTAGTAAGTGTTAAGTGTCTGAGGCCGGATTTGAACTCAGGTACTTCTGACTCCAGGGCCGGTGCTCTAGCCACTGCGCCACCTAGCTGCCCTATGTGTATAATTATTTTAAATTGAACTTCTTTTTCTATTTTTTACTGCTGGGTTTTGTTGGTAATATGTGGAAATGCTGATGTTTTATGGTGACTTATGAAACTTTGCTGAAGTTGTAAATGGTTTTGATTAGTTTTTTTGTTTGACTCTAGGATTCTCTATGATGGTTTACTAGCCATCATACCATCTGTAAGGAGTAATAATTTCATTTCTTCAATGTCTATGCTTTGATTTACACATAAAGGGTGATACCATAAGCAAATTAAGAGAGCATAAAATGGTTTATCTGTCAGATTTATGGACAGAGGAAGAATTTAGGACCAAAGAAGGTATAGCGAGCAATACAAAATGTAAAATGGATAATTTTGGTTATATAAAATTACAGAGTTTTTGCACAAACAAAACTAGTGTAATCAAGATTATAAGGGAAGCAGAAAACTGGGAAAGAATTTTTGAAACAAATATCTTTGATAAAGGCCTGATTTCTCAAATATATGGAGAATTAAGTCAAATCTATAAAAATACAAGTTGTTCCCCAGTTGGTAAATAGTCAAGGGATATGAACAGGCAGTTTTCATACAAAGAAATCACAGCTATCTATAATCATATGAAAAAATGCTCTAGATCACGATTGATCAGAGAAATGAAAATTAAAACCACTCTGAGGTATCACCTCACACCTACCAGAGTGGCAAATATAACAAAAAAGGAAAATATTGGATGTTGGAGGGGATGTGGGAAAACTGGGATGCTAATCCACTGTTGGTGGAGCTGTGAAACCATTCTGGAGAGCAATTTGGAACTATGCCCAAAGGACTATAGAACTGTGCATACCCTTTGATCCAGCAATACCACAGCTAGGTTTATATCCCAAAGACATCCATAAAAAGAGAAAAAGACCTATTTGTACAAAAATATTTCTAGCAGCTCTTTTTTGTGGTGGCTAAGAATAGGAAGTCAAAGGAATGCCCATCAATTGGGGAATGGCTAAACAAGCTGTGGTATATGATGGTGGTGGAATATTACTGTGCTAAAAGAAATGAAAAGCAGGATTTCAGAAAGGTCTAGAAAGACATGTATGAAATGATGTATAGTGAAGTGAGCAGAACCAGAACACTGTGCACAGAAAAGCAACATTGTTTGATGAAGAACTGTGTGAATGACTTAACTATGCTCAGCAATACAATGATCCAAGACAATCCCAAAGGGCTAATGATGAAGCATAACTATCCACCTCCAAAGAAAGAACTTGAACACAGACTGAAGAATGTTATTTTTCACTTTCTTTCATTCAAGTTTTCTTATACAAAATGACTAATATGGTAATGTTTTACATAATTGCACATGTATAACCCACATCTGATTGATTACCACCCTGGGAAAGGGGAAGGGGAGGGTGGGAAAAAGAGAGATAAAATTTGGAACTCAAAATTTTAAATAAAAATGTTTATTATTTTTTTAAAAAGAAAAAAGAAAAATGCCTATGGTTATTCTTTGAATGTCTTTTCTTCTCTTATTGCTATAGCTAGAATTTCTACTATAATATTGAATAATAATGGTGATAATAGACATTTTGCTCCACTCCCCATCTTATTAGAAAGGCTTCTAGCTTATCCCCATTACAGATAATGCTTATTCTTGGTTCTAGATAGATACTACCTACCTAAGGTAGCTAAAGGAAGCTCTATTTATTCCTGTGCTTTCTGATTTTTTCTTTTTACAAGAATGGTGTTGTATTTTGTCAAAATTTTGTCTGCAATCACTGAAATAATCATATGATTTTTTGGTTGCTAATGTAGTCAATTATGTTTATAGGTTTCCTAATACTAAACCAGTCCTGCATTCCTGATGTTAAATTCAGTCTGATCATGGTATAGGATCTTTGTGATTTATTACTCTAATCTCCTTGCTAGTATTTTATTTAATTTTTTGCATCATTATTCATTAAGGAAATTGATCTATAGTTTTCTTTCTTTTGTTTTGACTTTTCCTGGTTAAGGTATCAAGAGCATATTTGTGGGCAGCTAGGTGGTGCAGTGGATAAAGCACCGGCCCTGGATTCAGGAGTACCTGAGTTCAAATCCAGCCTCAGACACTTGACACTTACTAGCTGTGTGACCCTGGGCAAGTCACTTAACCCCCATTGCCCTGCAAAAACAAAAACAAAAACAAACAAAAACAAAAAAAAAAGAGCATATTTGTGTCATAAGAAGAATTTAGTAGGATTCCCTTTTTACCTATCTTTTCAAATAGTTTGTGCAGCATTGGAATTAATTATGCTTTAACTATGATAGAATTCAATTGTAAATCCAGTTAGTCCTGTTTTTTGTAAAATTCATCTATTTAATTAATATTGTCAGTTTCATTGGTATATAGTTGGGCAAAATAGCCCTAATAATGACTTTTATTTCATATTTGTTGATTGTAAATTCACTGTTTTTAATTTTTTATATTAGCAATTTGGTTTTCTTCTTCCTTTTAAAAAATCAAATTAGCCAATGGTTTACCCATGTTATTATTTTTTTCTTAAAAAAAGCCACCCAGAATGTTTTATTAGTTTGATGTTTTTATTTTTTTACTTTCAATTTTGTTAATCTCTCCTTTGATTGTCAGAATTTCTATTTTGGTGTTTTAATTCATTAGTTGCATGCTCAAATTTATTGATCTCTCTCACTCACTCACTCACTCACATACACACACACATTTCCCACTAAGTACAGCTTTGGCTGTATCCCCAAAATTTTGTTATGTTGTCTTATTGTTGTCATTATCTTTGATGATATTATTGGTTATTTCTGTGATTTATTCTTTGACCCATCCATTCTTTAGAATGAAGTTATTTCATTTCCAATTAGTTTTTGGGTTTTTTTTTTTTTTGGCGTCCAATTAGTTTTGTTTGTTTTTTTGGTGAGGCAATTGGGGTTAAGTGACTTGCCCAGGGTCACACAGCTAGTAACTGTCAAGTGTCTGAAGCCAGATTTGAAATCAGGTCCTCCTGACTCCAGGACTGGTGCTCTATCCACTGCACTACCTAGCTGCCCCCCGTCCAATTAGTTTTAAATCTGTGCTGCAAAGGCTCTTTACTGAATGTGATTTTTATTGCATTATGGTCAGAAAAGACATTTAATATTTTGACCTTTCTGCATTTGTTTGTAAGATTTCTTTTTCTTTTTCTTTTCCTTTTTTTTTTTTTGTGGAGGGGCAATGAGGGTTAAGTGACTTGCCCAGCATCACACAGCTAGGAAGTGTCAAGTGTCTGAGACCAGATTTGAATTCAGGTCCTCCTGAATTCAGGACTGGTGCTTTATCCACTGGGCCAGCTAGATGCCCCTGTTTGTGAGATTTTTATGCATATGGTCATTTTTTTGAAGGTGACAAGGATAGCTGATGAATAGGTATACTCCTTTCCATTCCCATTCAGTATTTTCCAGAGGTCTAGCATATCTAGCTTTTCTAAAATTCCCTTCCTCTCCTTAACTTCTTTCTTGTTTATTTTATGGTTAGATTTATCTAGGTCTGAGAAGGGTAAATCGAGGGTCCTCCACTATTATCATTTTACTATTTCCTCCTGTAACTCATTTAACTTTTCCTTTAAGAATTTAAATATTATGTTATTTGGTACATATGTGTTCAGCACTGATATTCATTCATTATCTATGGTACCTTTTAATAAAATATTATTGGCCTGTTTATCTCCTCTAATTAGGTCTATTTTTGTTTTTGCTTTGTCTGAGATCATGATTTTCACCCTTCACTTCAGCTGAAGCATAATAGATTCTGATCCAGCTCATTATTTTAACTCTATGTGTATCTTTCTGTTTCAAGTGTGTTTCTTGTAAACAATATTTCATTGGATTCTAGTTTCTAATCCACTCTGATATCATCTTCCATTTTGTGGATGAGTTTGCTAACTGTATATTTCTGTCTATCCTATTTTATTAAACATACCCTTCTCCTATTTTGTGCCTATAAGATGAATTTCTGTCCTGAATTCTATGTATGTATATTCTCCCTCTTTGAACCAGTTCAGATGAGAGTGAGATTCAAACGCCGCTCACTCCCTCTCCCACCATTGCTGCTTCCATTAAATAAATCTCCCTTTCAAGTTCTGTTTATGTGAGCTAATTTTTCTCATTTTTTCTTTCCTTTCCTCCTTCTCCCCTATTTTCTATTCTTCTTTTGAGATCAAACACACTAGATCCACACCCAGACTCTATCCAATTGGACTCCAAGACCCCTGGTGATGATATATTCTGAGGGGTTACATATATCATATCCAGTCCATTTTCTAACCTGCCAGGACACCCTGTAACTCCACATCTTCTTTTTAATTATGTAGCAATGTTTCTGATAAAGAGTGACTGTCAGAATGCTTCTATTAAGTCTCTACACTTGAAGGGAACAACTCTTCAAAAAAATGACGATTTGGAAAAGACCTTGAACATTGCCTTGTCTAATACCCTCTATTTACAGATGAGGAAACTTTGGTTCACCAAGGAGTAGTTTAGGATTCAAACTTAGGCCCTCTGACACTAGATTCCATATTCTTTCTACCATACCACATTACTTCATGTCTCACAGGCAATTGGTTGAGTGCTATAGGCATAGTGCCTGGCACATAGTAGGAGCTTAATAAATCCTTGTTGGCTGACTTATAGGTTGCAAATAAATAAGAGTACAAACTACAGTATCCAGAACCTTAGGAAGCAGTTTGGGTTTGTTTTTGTTTTTTTTGGCAGTGCTATGGGGGTTAAGTGACTTGCCCAGGGTCACACAGCTAGTAAGTGTCAAGTGTCTGAGGCCTGATTTGAACTCAGGTCCTCCTGAATCCAGGGCCAGTGCTCTGTCCACTGCGCCACCTAGCTGCCCCTGGGAAGCAGTTTTAATATACAGAAATATATAGAAATGCAGAGAGTTCAGAGAACTGTTTCAGAATCTTTTTCTGAGTCCTAAGGCAGTTCTCTAGGGTGTAGAAATCTTAAAGGGTGCTCTTTGTAACCTAGGTTATATAGAAACTTCCAATGGCTTCATGACTTCAATGTCATGAATACTCCCTCCATTAGTACCTATTACAACCCATCAATCCCTACCCATTCTGTGCAACTCTTGTTCATCATCTTCCACAAAGGAGACATGGGATCCACTGGATGCTGAGTCTTTTTCTCTTATTTGCTTCTTTTTTATTCCCTACTCTTATTTTATTTTTTATTTTTTATTTTCTTTCTCTCTTCTCTCTATTAAACAAAAAAAGAAGGGAAAAAAGAAAAACAAAAACCCTCCATAGATATGCATAGTCAAACAAAAGAAATTCCTGCATTTGGTCTCCTAGTCTTGATCTCTCAAAGAGGAAGAAAACAGGACTTCTATTTTTCCCCTCATTCTCTCCTCCACCGCAACATTTGCTCCTAAAGTAGAAGCAGGGAACTATTTACCACTGGTAGAAATGGGGAGGACTAGGTCCATCAATTGATCTTGTAAATCTTAGGAAGAAGAGATTATCTACCCTTAGCATAAAGTCGCATCCAAGGAAAAGGGAACACAATGAACTCACTATTCTAGAAACTTGCACAGGCAGAAGAAATGCCTTTGGGTTATGCCTTTAGGTTGTTCTAGCTGGCTACCTGACAAATAGATTTGGCACAAAGAATGGGAAAACACTCTAAATATGTGATAATCCTTCTAAGGCCAAAAGGACCAACTTCAGATTTTTCTCACTTGCTGCCCCCCCCCCATCAATGGGAATAACTTTCACCATATCAGCCTCCAGATGGAGGTAAAAGGTAAAAAATTATCCAAAGAAAATGAACTCTTCTGGCCTAGTCAAGAACCAGAGGTCATGATCCCTGGACCAGGTTCCTTGGACAATCAGCTCTGAAAAGGGACAATCTCAAGAGCAGTTGCCCTGTTCCCCTCATCCCCACATCTTGAGCTGTCCAGGCTGTTACCTTTCCGAAGGTGTTCCCCAAACTCAGCCAGGGCTGTGGTGTTGATGTTCTCAGAGGTGAAGGCCACTGTGGGAATCTGGATCGCTTCTGTTGGGAGTTGGAAGAATGAAAGCCAAAGGTTAAAGTCCACTAAGAGGGTTTCAAGCCGAAAGGTTTATTTTCAGGCTGAAAAACATTGATTTTTGAGGGGTTCAATTCCTCCATTTAAAAGATGAGGACACTGGGACCTGGAGATTAGAAGTGACTTATTTAAGAGCTCTCTAGTGTTGGAGCTAGATTCCAACCCAGCATCTTCTGACTTTAAATTGAACACACTTTCCATTAGATCATGCAGTTTCTTTGGTATAAACACCTAGTAGAGGATAGGTGAACATATTTCCAGGTTTATAATCACCCATTCCACTCTTGTCTCCAACCTCCAAGGGATACAAAGAGTTCTGTATTAGATGTTTTGTTTTGTTTTGGTTTTTTGGTGAGGCAATTGGGGTTAAGTGACTTGCCCAGGGTCACACAGCTAGTAAGTGTCAAGTGTCTGAGGCCGGATTTGAACTCAGGTACTCCTGAATCCAGGGCCGGTGCTCTGTCCACTGCACCACCTAGCTGCCCCTCTGTATTAGATGTTAAGAGTGGAGTACAGTGTGATATAGTGCAAAGGTGACTAGATTTGGAGTCTGAGGACCTGGGGTCAAATCCTGTGAAACCTTGGGCAAATCACTTCAAGTCACTGGGCCTCACTCTTCTCCTCTATTAAATGAGGAGGTTGGACTAATGATCTTTTTTTAACAAAGGTTTTATTTAGAATTTTGAGTTCTATATTCTATCCATCCTTCCTTCCCCTCTCCCTTTCATGAAGCAGTAAGCAATAAGATTATATATGGTTATAAGGGTATATACGTTCAATTATGTAAAACATTTCCTTATTAGTCATTTTGTATAAGAAGACTCAAATAGGGGCAGCTAGGTGGCTCAGTGGATAAAGCACTGGCTCTGGAGTCAGGAGGACCTGAGTTCAAATTCAGCCTCAGACCCTTGACACTAACTGTGTGACCCTGGGGAAGTCACTTATCCCCAACTGCCTCACCAAAAAAGAAGAAGAAGAAGAAGAAGAAGAAGAAGAAGAAGAAGAAGAAGAAGAAGAAGAAGAAGACTCAAATAAAAGAAAAAGAAAGTAAGTAAAAATAACATGCTTTAGTCTGTGTTCAATCAATATCACTTCTTTCTCTGTGGGTGGATGGTAAGCTTCATCATTATGGACTAAGGATCTTAAGGTCCCTTCTGGCTTCAGATCTCTGACTGTGATCCTATGAAATAGAAGACTGGGGAGCTAATGAACCTTGGGCACAGGCTTTGATATCAGTATAGATCTAAATCCCCACTAGTTCACTCAACCACAGAATTAGAAGGAACTCCCAAGGACATATAGCCCAACCTGTTGTTGAAGAAAAAAAACAAGCATTAATGCTCTACTCTTTGCTTTAAGCACAGGTTGACCAGAAACAATTTTGTTTAGTTTGACATTAATCTAATATCCAAGTATTTCTAGCTTGGAGTGAGAGCGAGAGCGAGAGAGAGAGCGAGAGAGAGAGCGAGAGAGAGCTGTTTAAACTGATGTAGTTCTCTCTTTCCTGCAATACTCTCTAACATGTGTTTACCCCAAGATAATTTGAGGTAAAGAAATTTGAGGTAAAGGAGGAGGAGGAGGAAGAAGAGGAAGGGGAAGAGGAGGAGAAAGAGAAGGAAGATAAAAAAAATTTTTGTGTTAACATTCCAGAAGAGTTGAATAACAAGAATCAGGATCCCATTCCTTCCTAGACTAACCTACTCAAGGATTCTATAAAAAAAAAATTAGGCCATTGGAAGAAAACTCACTCTTCATCCCTGTTCCTCATTTCATATCACTCAGATGCCTTGTGCCACTATTTCCTTCTTCATTACTCTCTCCTTACCAAGACAAATTCTCTACATGCACAGGTGTGCATGATCATCCCCTTCATCATCTCCACCCTTTCACTTATATTTGATTTCTCCTTGTCTACTGGTTACTTCCTTACTGCCTACAAACATGCCTTTGCCTCTCCCTTTCTCAAAAAGAAAACTCTCCCTTGATCTGTTTATTTCCACCAGCTATCATCCCATATAACTTCTCTCTTCTGGCTAAACTCCTTGAGAAAGCTGTCTGCATCAGGTACCTCCACTTCATTTTCTCTCACTCTCTTTTTAACTCTCTACAGTCTGACTTTTGGTCTCCTTGTTCAATCAAAACTGCTTTCTCCAGCTGTGGGAAAATTGGAACACTAATCCATTGTTGGTGGAGCTGTGAACTGATCCAACCATTCTGGAGAGCAATTTGGAATTATGCCCAAAGGGTGATAAAGCTGTGCATACCCTTTGACCCAGCAATACCACTTTTGGGTCTTTTTCCCAAAGAGATCGTGGAAGGGGGAAAGGGACCCATGTGTACAAAAATATTTATAGCTGCTCTTTACGTGGTGGCAAAGAATTGGAAGTTGAGGGGGTGCCCATCAATTGGGGAATGGCTGGACAAGTTGTGGTATATGAATACAATGGAATACTATTGTGCTATAAGAAACGATGAGCAGGAGGAGTTCAGAGAAACCTGGAGGGTCTTGCGTGGGCTGATGATGAATGAGATGAGCAGAACTAGAAGAACATTGTACACAGTAACATAAACATTGAGTGTTGATCTACTGTGATGGACTATATTCTTCTCACCAATGCAATGGCACAGAAGAGTTCCAGGGAACTCGTGATGGAAGAGGATCTCCAAATCCAGGGAAAAAAAAAAGAACTGCGGAGTATAGATGCTAAATGAACCATACTATTTCTTTTGTTTTTGATGCTGTTGGTTTTTTTTTTTCTATTTTGAGGTTTTCCATCATTGTTCTGATTTTTTTCTCTTATAACATGACTAATGCAGAAATAGGATTAATGTTATTATGTGTGTGTATATATATATATATATATTTATATATCCACTGCACTACCTAGCTGTTCCGCCCCTTCCCCCCACCCCGTGCATTCCTGAAGGCTGCTTTCCATACCTAGAACCCATTCCTTCTCTGCCTCCCTCTAACTGTTGAAATCCTTCTTTTTCTTCAGATCAAATGAGTTATTTGTAAAGTGCTTATTACAGTGCCTGACACACAGTAAGCACTTAATAAATTCTTGTTCCTTTCCTGCTTCCCCTTCCATCAAGGTCCAGCTTAAATGCCATCTCCTGTATCATATGTTCCCTGATCTTACTAGCTGAAAATGAGCTTTTTCTTAATATTTTCTTATAAAACTCTATTTGAGGGGGCGGCTAGGTGGCGCAGTGGATAAACCACCGGCCCTGGATTCAGGAGTACCTGAGTTCAAATCCGGTCTCAGACACTTAACACTTACTAGCTGTGTGACCCTGGGCAAGTCACTTAACCCCCATTGCCCCGCCAAAAAAAAAACAACAACTCTATTTGGATCTTTCCTTTGCTTTTAAAGTTTGGGCTCCAGGGAGGGATGTGTGTGTGACTACTACTTCCAAGGAGTATCTCCTATGCATATAGGCTCCTATTAAAGATGGGGTTCATGAGCCTCCACCTGTGAGCTTCCTTTTAATAATCTGCTAGTAGATTACAATTACCTCAAAACAAAGGCATTTACAAAGATGGTTTACTAAGAACAGTAGCTATACAATGTTCCTCTCTATGAAATGTAGTCTTCCTCAAATATATATATATGTATTCATATGTATATGAAATGCAGTCTTCCTCAACTATATATGTATTCATATATATATGAAATGCAGTCTTCCTCAAATATGTTATATATATAACTATATGAAATTCTGTCTTCCTCAAATATATATATGTATTCATATATATATGAAATGCAGTCTTCCTCAAATATATGTTATATATATAGTTATAGAAAATGTAGTCTTCCTCAAATAAATATATATATTATCTATATAAAACATCCATATATGTGTATATGTGTGTATGAATAAAACATCCATAGGAAGAGCAGACACAAACTCTGATAACAATGGTAGTGAAGTACTGTGATGAAATAATGAGATTTAGCAGATACTCAAAGACCCACCTGGAGATTAATCTAGACTGATTGAATCAAGTGAGAGTGATTAGCTGCTGATTAGCCTACTTCAAGTTAACTGGATTGTAATCACACCTTGAGAACACCTTCAGAACCAATGGATTTGGATGATGCCAACCAATCAGCTTGAAGCAGTGTGTAAGGACTGCCTCTGTTCCAGAACTATAAGAAGCTTCCACAGTCAGTTGCTGGAGAGTTCCTGATTAAAGCAGGCTCATGGAGGAGGACTTCAAGAACCAGGCTGGAACTCTAGTCTAGACTGGTGCTGGAGCTTCTGATTTAAGGCAACCACAATTTAGATTTTAAACATCACAGTACACATGTAAGAATATATATGGTTGGGGCAGCTAAGTGGCTCAGTGGATAAAGAAGGGGCCCTGGAGTCAGGAGGACCTGAGTTCAAATCCCACCTCGGACATTTGACACTTTAGCTGTGTGACCCTGGGCAAGTCACTTAACCCCGATTGCCCTGCCCCCCCCCCTTATGGGAATTCTCATATTCTTCTTCCTGGGTACTGAGTCTTTGTCGGGCAGGTCACTCAGCTATGTTCCTTTGCACAAGTCTGTTCTCATCTGCTAGAGATATTCTCCTTTGACCTCCCATGTCAACTATTTTCTCTGCTGTCAGGGGTCATGCTTCTTGGAGCTGCTTCCTCCCTGAGTCACTGTCACTTTGGATTTGTGTCTGAGAGGAGGTGCCTTGGACCCTCTTGAACCAATAAACTCTTGAACTTCTGGATGGGGTATTTCCTGTTGGTGACTATTTTTACTGCTAACCACCACATAGCCCATGAGTTGGGGAGGAGAGATAAATCACTTCTTTCCCCCGCTGTTGCCCTCCAGAATAGGCACAGTGGTCATACTCCACAAAACTGTTCCCAATGTATGCTCATCTGAATTGACTCAAACTGACTTTCTTGCAAATGCGTTGTCTTTCAGGGGCTGCCCAGGAGCACAGTTTAGTCTTATGCTGGTCAATGGCCAGGTTTTCTTACTAATTTAGCCAAGTTGGCACTTCATAGGTAATGAATATTTATAGTTAAACATGTTGCTATCCGATCCTGACTTTCTGGCATTACATTCTGATCAAATCTCCTATCCACTTCAGAAACGAGATACCTGAGGCCCTTGTGACCTGCCTCCCATCATATGGCATACCAGGAGCATAAAAAAGATCCAGAAGGCTTGCACTCGATTGTGATCTAGTGCTTTACTTCCTCCTGCTCAGAATCAAAGCATCATAAATTATAAGCTGGAAAGGACTTCAGAGGTGGTCTAGCCCAAACCCATTTTATAGACGAGGTAACTGAGGCACTGAGAAGTTAAATAGCTTGCCCAAGGTCACACAGGAAGTATCAAATGACAGAGATGGGACATAAACCCAGGACTTCTCATTCCAAATTGTGTTCTTTCCATTGCATCGTGCTGTATGCACATCATTTAGAAGAAACCATGCCTGATTTGCAGTGGACATCCTGTTCTACCTCTCTAGGCAATTGCTTAATAAATTCATTCAAGTTTCATATCCAATCATAGTGGCTAGTTGGCATGCATGTCTCTCTGCTCAGACCAGGAGCTGGGCATAAAGCTGCCCCAGATGTGTTTATGTCAGCAGTATCCTTTAATCTGCTACTGAGCCCTACAGAAGGGAGCAGATCGAAGCTTAATTTGGTGTTGTGCAAGTCAAACTCGGTTAACTTTCAGCCCCCTCCAACCTCTACTCCTCAGAGAAGGAGGAGAAATTAATTAAATTCAATCAAGTTGGGCTTTCTAGGTATCCTGAAAAACCAATTTGACATCACATCAATTTATGACATGAAGAGATTCCTTTTACATGGCGCTAACACTAAAAGATTAATTAGGGTAATGAAAAGAACATTGGACTACCATGTAATTTAATAGGTGTGGGGGTGTATGGGGGGGGGATTCAGCCAGAACTACATCAGGAGGATAATACTTTTTTTTTGAGATGTTGGAGTAGAAGCTTATACCATGACAATGACTCCATCTTATTGGTTATCTATTTTTGAGAACTGCATACATACAAATTTCATAATCAATTGGGGAATGTTAAACAAGTTGTGGTATATGATTATGATGGAATACTACTGCCATGTAAGGAATTATGAGCTGGGGCAGCTAGGTGGTGCAGTGGATAAAGCACCAACCCTGGATTCAGGAGGACCTGAGTTCAAATCCACCCTCAGACACTTGACACATACTAGCTATGTGACCCTGGGCAAGTCACTTAACCCTCATTGCCCCACAAAAAAAACAACAACAAAAAACCCCCACCCAAACAAGCAACAAAAAAAAAAAGAAATTATGAGCTGGGTGATTTTAGAAAAACATGGAAAGACTTGCATGAAATAATGAAGAGTGAGATGAGCACAAACAAGAGAATGTTATATATAGTAACAGTAATATTGTTCAAAGAACAATTTTGAATGACTAAGCTATTCTGAGTATCATAAATACTCACATCAACTGCAAAGGACCTGTGAAGGAGGATGGAAAAGAACTGAGAAGTAGAGGTATGCATAGTATAGTTTTATAAACACATGTATATGTATATGTTTATATACATAGATATATGCATACATATATATGTGTATCTGTATCTATAGCTATGTCAAATGGTGGCCTTCTCTAGTGAAGGAGTGAGGGGTGGGGAAATAGGGAGGGAAATAGTTTGGAACTTAAAATGTAACAAAAAAATTTTTTTTTTAAATTACATTTTTATTTCCACATTTTCCCTTTCCCTCAACCCTTCCCCCACCAATTAAGAAGGCAAGAAATATGATACCCATTATTCATATACAGTTATGCAAAACATCACATTCGTTTGTTACAACTTGTTCACCATTCTCCAGCTGATGGGCATCCCTCAGTTTCCAATTCTTTGACACCACAAAAGAGCTGCTATAAATATTTCTGTACATATGGGTCCTTTTCATTTTTTGTGTTATCTCCTTTGGGTACAGACCTCGTAGTGGTCTTGCTGAGTCAAAGGGTATGAAAATTAGTATACTTCGTAATATGATTTTTTACAAATGATCATTTGCTTATTCCATAAAATTCAACTGTCACATAGGTGTTTGCTTTGTTGTTGTTTGTTCATTCTTGAACATTGTGTTTCAATGCTAATGTAGATTCCAAGTTACTGGTACAATTTTCCAAGTCCCCACCACTTCAATTTTCAGACCTTGCCTAGGAAACCTAAATACCTGCTTTAATACCCAGCTGCCTCATCTTGTGTTAGTTTGTTTTTTTGTTTTTGTTTTTTGGTGAGGCAATTGGGGTTAAGTGACTTGCCCAGGGTCACACAGCTAGTAAGTGTTAAGTGTTTGAGGCCTGATTTGAACTTAGGTACTCCTGACTCCAGGGCCGGTGCTCTATCCACTGCGCCACTAGCTGCCCTGTTAGTTCGTTTTTGAGATTGAGGACAATAGAAAAATCCAAAGTCCAAGTCAATCAGGTATGGCCCTCTTCCCTTATCTAATCTCCTTTCTCTGTGTCATTTATAAACTGGAAGGCTGGATTATCGTCCTTTGATTATGAAGCTACTTCGTTTTTTGTTTGTTTGTTTGTAGGGCAATGAGGGTTAAGTAACTTGTCCAGGGTCACACAGCTAGTAAGTGTCAAGTGTCTGAGGCCAGATTTGAACTCAGGTCCTCCTGAATCCAGGGCTGTGTGACAGGAAAAACTAAATGTATGTGGTCAGCAGGGGGTCCCTGGTAATAATATTCTCACAGCCAGTGCTTTATCTACTGTGCCACCTAGCTGCCCCTGCTACTTCATTTTATTAAACTTTGTCAGGATAGACTACAAAAGTCAGGCCCATGATTTTTAGATCCTGACCCGCCCCTAGTTATCAGTTCATCTCTCAACCCCAACCCAGACTATCTGCCAATTTCTTACAGTCTGCTTGCACAGAATTAGGAGGTGTATCTGGCAGATGGACTGTTTGACAGAAGGACCCTGCCTACCCATGTGCAGGGCATTCAACCTTCCAGGGAGGTACTTTTTGCCCAGGAGCAAGTACTTAATTAAATGGTCCCTCTTAAAAATCTTGAACCTCCAAGTTGGAAAGGACCTCAACAGCCACTTCATTCAAATAATATTTCATTTTAATTGTATTGATTATATATACATATTTACTTAATAGTATTTTATTTTTTCCAATTACATGTAAAGGTAGTCTTCAACATTCGTTTTTATAAGATTTTGAATTCCAAATTTCTCTCCCTCCCTTTGCTCCTCCCTAAAACAGCAAGCAATCTGATATAGGTTATACATGTAAAATCATTCAATGCATATTTTAACAAAAATCAGTTCTAGCACATATTCAGCTATCATGAGAGTGATCTTCCTACCTGTGCTTTTCTCATATTCTCTCCTTCCCACTCCCACATTCCACCCCACCCCCACTCCCAAGAAAGAAGAGCTAACCTTATTTTTCCTACTCCATTATTAATTTAGCATCCAAATTAGACAGTCCAGGACCCACCAGACTGCTCGTAAACCAAAATGTGGCAGTTGTCCATGCCAGACAAATGTCTTTCATCAATATTAACAATGTGTATACTGTACTCTCTCGCTCCGCCCCACCCCCGTATATGCATGCATGCATGCATGTATGTATGTACTCATATATGTATATACACATATAAAACCATACATACAGATACTATATAGGTCACTACATAAGTAGATATGATAGATAGATGGATAGAGTGCCAGGCCTGGAGTTAAGAAGACTCATCTTCCTGATTTCATATCTGGCCTCAGACACTTACACTTACTAGCTGTGTGATCCTGGGAAAGTCACTTAACCCTGTTTGCCTCAGTTTCCTCATCTGTAAAATGAGTTGGAGAAGAAAATGGCAAACCATTTCAGCATCTTTGTCAAGAAAACCCCAAATAGTGAAGCAAGGATGCCCATTATCACCTACATTATTTTTTTTTAGGTTTTAGGTATTTATTAAAATAATGTTATGGGTTAATAGAAACAGCAAAGAACCAAAGAATTAAAATGCAAGCTATGTAAAATCCCAGCTAAAACCTGAATGTGTCTAATGTATTTATTCTGTAGCTAACTAAAAGCCCAAGAAAGACAACACTCTCAATATAACAAAGTACTGCAAAACAATTGCCAACTTTCAGTTATCAAAATTGTGGGTTTTCAGGAGAACATTGTACACAGTGTCATCAACATTATGTGTTGATCAACTGTGACAGACTTGATTCTTCTCAGCAATACACCGGTACAAGATAGTTCCAAAGGACTCATGATGGAAAAGGCTCTCCAAATCCAGAAAAAAAAGGAACTGTGGAATATGGATGCAGACTGAACCATACTATTTCTTTTGTTTTTGGTGTTGTTTTTCTTTTTTGAGGTTTTTCCTTTTTGTTCTGATTCTTCTCTTATAACATGACTAATGCAGAAATATGTTTAATGTTATTGTACATATATAACATATATCAGATTACTTGCTGTCTTGGGGAGGGGGAGATGGAGGGGAGAGAGGGAAAAAATTTGAAAATAGAAATCTTATAAAAACAAATGGTGATAACTATCTCTACATGTAACTGGAAAAAATAAAATGCTTTCATAATTTAAAAAAATCCTATGAAAACAAATGTTGAAAAGTATCCTTATATGTAACTGGAAAATAATAAAATACTTGAAAAATTGTGGGTTTTGCATTTTGTATCCTTTTCTCTTTTTTGTATCCTTTTCTCAATAAATATCACCTCTATTATTTAATATTGTACTAGAAATGTTGGTTATAGCAATAAGAGAAGAAAAAGAAATGAAAGGAATCAGAATATGTAATGAGGAAACAAAGCTATCGCTCTTTGCAGATGATATGATATTATGCTTAGAAAATCCTAGAGAATCAACTAAAAAACTACATGAAATTATTAACAACTCCAGCAAAGTTTCAGAATACAAAATTAACCCACATAAATCATCAGCATTTCTATATATTGCCAACAAAGTCCAGCAGCAACAGATAGAAAGAGAAGTTCCATTTAAAATAACTTTGGATAATATAAAATACTTGGGAGTCTACCTTCCAAGATAAAGCCAGGAACTATATGACCAGAACTATAAAACACTTTTCACACAAATAAAGTCAGATCTAAATAATTGGAAAAATATTAATTGCTAATGGGTAGGCCTAGCCAATATAATAAAATGACAATCCTACCTAAGTTAATTAATTTATTTAGTGCTATACCAATCAAACTATCCAAAATATGTTATAGATCTAGAAAAAATAATAACAAATTCATCTGGAAAAACAAAAGCTCAAGGATATCGAGGGAATCAACAAAAAAATATGAAAGAAGGTCGTCTAGCAGTACCACATCTCAAATTGTATTATAAAGTGGTAATTATCAAAACAATCTGGTACTGGCTAAGAAATAGAGAGGTGGATCAGTGGAATAGAATAGGTAGAATTACACCATAGTAAATGATTATAGTAATCTAGCATATGATAAACCCAAAGATCCAAGCTTTTGGAACAAAAACTTATGATTTGACAAAAACTGCTGGGAAAACTGGAAAACAGTATGGCAGAAACTAGATATAGACCCACATCACACACTATAAGATAAGGTAAAATTGGGTACGTGATTTACACATAAAGTGTGATACCATAAGCAAATTAAGAGAGCATGGAATCATTTATGTCAGATTTATGGACATAGGAAGAATTTAGGACCAAAGAAGGTATAGAGAGCAAAACAACATGTAATATAGATAATTTCGATTATATAAAATTTTAAAGTCTTTGCAGAAATGTAACTAAGATTATAAGGGAAGCAGAAAACTGGGAAAGAATTTTTGAAACAAGTATCTCTGATAAAGGCCTGATTTCTCAAATATATGGAGAATTAAGTCAAATCTATAAAAATACAAGTCGTTCCCCAGTTGGTAAATAGTCAAGGGATATGAACAGGCAGTTTTCATACAAAGAAATCACAGCTATCTATAATCATATGAAAAAATGCTCTAGATCACGATTGATCAGAGAAATGAAAATTAAAACCACTCTGAGGTATCACCTCACACCTACCAGAGTGGCAAATATAACAAAAAAGGAAAATATTGGATGTTGGAGGGGATGTGGGAAAACTGGGATGCTAATCCACTGTTGGTGGAGTTGTGAAAAGATCCAACCATTCTGGAGAGCAATTTGGAACTATGCCCAAAGGACTATAGAATTGTGCATCCAGCAATACCACAGCTAGGTTTATATTCCAAAGACATCCATAAAAAGAGAAAAAGACCTATTTGTACAAAAATATTTCTAGCAGCTCTTTTTTGTGGTGGCTAAGAATAGGAAGTCAAAGGAATGCCCATCAATTGGGGAATGGCTAAACAAGCTGTGGTATATGATGGTGATGGAATATTATTGTGCTAAAAGAAATGAAAAGCAGGATTTCAGAAGGGTCTAGAAAGACATGTATGAAATGATGTATAGTGAAGTGAGCAGAACCAGAACATTGTGCACAGAACAGCAACATTGTTTGATGAAGAACTGTGTGAATGACTTAACTATGCTCAGCAATACAATGATCCAAGACAATCCCAAAGGGCTAATGATGAAGCATAACTATCCACCTCCAAAGAAAGAACTTGAACACAGACTGAAGAATGTTATTTTTCACTTTCTTTCATTCAAGTTTTCTTATACAAAATGACTAATCTGGTAATGTTATACATAATTGCACATGTATAACCCACATCTGATTGATTACCACCATGGGGAGGGGAAAGGGAAAAGGAGGAGGAGGGATAACATTTGGAACTCAAAACTTTAAATAAAAATGTTTATTATTTAAAAAAAAAAAAGAAAACCCCTAATTAGACATGACTGATCAACAGCAACATAGTAGATCACAGATCCAGAGCTGGCTCTTGGAGACCAGCTAGACCCACTTTCTCATTTTACAGATGAGGAAACTGAGGTCAGGGAGATTAAGTAACTTGTCCAAGGTCATACTGGTAAGTGTCAGAGATGGAATTTGAATAGGCCTTTTGTTTTTGTTTTGTTTTGCAGGCAATTGGGATTAACTGATTTTCCCAGGGTCCACAGTTAGTAAATGTCAAGTGGCTGGTTTTGAACTCAGGTCCTCATGACTCCAGGGTCAGTGCTCTATCCACTGTGCCCCTTGAACAGGTCCTACTTTCCACTATACCAAGCTGCTTGTCCTAAAGTAGAACGCACACTAGTCTCTGAGTTGAAACTTGGAATCAAATTCAAGCTCTGATATTAGCTGCATGACCCTATCCAAGTTACTTTGGTTCTCTGAGTCCTAGTTTCCTCATTATAAAATAAGAATAATAATATCCACACTATTTGCCTCCCAGGATTGTTGTAAGGAATCTACTTGGTATACCTTAAAAGTGTTATGGAAATATATGCTATTACTGTGCTCAGCTCAGATATTCCTGCTGAATGATTTTTTAAAAACGCATCTTCCTGCCACTATCTGGATTGACCTTTTTTAGGGAACCTGGAGAGCTTTGCTTTCCTTGGTGAATACCAAAACACAAAATTCTTGCAATTCTAGCTAAACTTTACAGCAGATACAATCCTAGGTTTAAATTTCCCTCTCTGTACATCTTGCTTAGATGTAGATTTGGTGCTAGTTGCCATTATGGATTTAGTTCTAACCAAGGGCATCCATTTTTTGAAACTTCAAAGCCTTTCTTAGAATTAAGTTGAACAGTTCAAGGGCCACATATCTCCTTATGATTCTGGGCCAAGGAGTTCTGTGAAGGTAAAACAAAGGACAAAACTGGAAGCAATGGATGGAAGCTGCAAATAGACAAATTTAGGCTTTGTACAAACATTTCCTAATGATGAGAACTATCCAAAGGTGGAATGGGCTACCTGGAAGGTAGTTGATTTCTCCCAGATTAAGATTTTTATCCAATGATTGGATGGCCACTTGCTGGGCAGGCGGTAGAATTGATTTTTCTTTTGAAATATGCATTGGGGGCAGCTAGGTGGTACAGTAGAGGACCAGCCCTGAAGTCAGGAGGATCTGAGTTCAAATCTGACCCTGATTGCCTCACTAAAAAAAAAGAAAAAAAAAGAAATATGCATTGAATGAGGTGGCCTTTGAGGTCCAGTCCCACTGTGAGATTCGAGATTTTGAGAGCATGATTAGGGACCCAGATAGTATCTCTAGTAAGTTCCCCGTGGAACAGGGTGACTGGGATTTTTATAAATATTGTATGCTTCTCCCTGTCAAATATGTTCCTCATAGCTAGTTTCTAGTGGTCATAGCAGTCTGGGACCGTCTTCAAGAGAAGAGGATGTGGCAGCTGTGTGGGGCAACCACTCCTTCCTCTTCCCCACTGAGGTTGCATCTTAACCCAACCTGTGCGGGGGTGTCATGCCATATTATACCATACCATGGGAGTTTGATGTCTTTGGAGCAGAAAGAAAGGGCAGTGGCCAAGAGGCATCACAGATCCCTGGCCAGTTCCCTAGTAACAAAGGATGATTGTTTTGGTTTTGTTTGTTTTTTGGTTAGGCAATGAGGATTAAGTGACTTGCCCAAGGTCACATAGCTAGTAAGTGTCAAGTGTCTGAGGTCAGATTTGAACTCAGGTCCTCCTGACTCCAGGGCTAGTGCTCTATCCACTGCGCCACCTAGCTGCCCCCAAAGGATGATATTTTAGCAGTGCTAGGAGACAGAATGGCTAGGGACAGTGGGGAGGGGTGTGGAGCTAAGGCTAAGAGAGCAATATGGAGGTTGTAGTCCAGTAGGGAAGTGCTGAACAAAGAGGGACCAGAAGTTCTTTGGCTGGGGTCCCTTATTTCACTGATGCAAAGAGATGCCTGGGCATCAGAAGAAAACAGAATTGAGGGAGCAGCGATGGACTGTGAAAAGAGTCCTGAGATGAGATAGGGGTTTAAGTCCTAGTTTTATGTGGCCTTGGGCAAATTATCTCCCTTTTAAAATGAAAAATAGGGGTAAATGATAACTGGATATTTGAGCCAACTTCCTTGCACAGTTGGTAGGAAAAAATAAAATAATAATTCTTAGTCTTTTTGGGGTAGTGGAGGTGGAGGTGGGGGAGGCAATCGGGGTTAACTAACTTGCCCAGGGTCACACAGCTTGTGTCTGAGTCCACATTTGAACTCAGGTCCAATTCTGAGTCTTTTAAAAAACAAACAAACAATATACAAATGTGTGTTACAAATGACAGGAATTAGCAATGTGACAATGAAAATTAAAAGTCTCTGCAGAGTGGATCATTTTTACTGCATTAAATTAAAAAGTTTTTGCATAAACAAAACCAATGCAAACAAGATTAGACGAAAGCAAAAAGCTGGGAAACAATTTTTACATATTGTTTCAGATAAAGGCCTCATATCCAAAATATATAGAGAACTGAATCAAATATATAAGAATACAAGTCATTCCCCAATTGGGAAATGATCAAAGGATACGAACAGGCAGTTTTCAGATGGTGAAATTAGAACTATATGAAAAAATGTTCTCAATCACTGCTGATTAGAGAAATGCAAATTAAAACTACTCTGGGGTACCACCTCACACCTATCCAATTGGCTAATATGACAAAAAAGGAGAATGATAAATATTGGAGAAGATGTGGGAAAATTGGAACACTAATACACTGTTGGTGGAGCTGTGAATTGATCCAACCATTCTGGAGAACAAGTTGAAACCATGCCCAAAAGGCTTTAAAACTGTGCATACCCTTTGACCCAGTAATACCACTACTAGGTCTATATCCCAAAGATACTGTGAAAAAGGGAAAAGGACCCACCTGTACAAAAATATATATATAGCTGCCTTTTTGTGGTGGCAAAGAATTGGAAATTGAGGGAATGCCCTTCAACTGGGGAATGGCTGAACAAGTTGTGGTACATGAATGTAATGGAATACTATTGTGCTATAAGAAATGATAAGCATATGGATTTCAGAAAAACCTGGAAAGACTTCCATGAATTGGTGCTGAGTGAAATGAGCAGAATCAAGAGAATATTGTACACAGTATCAACATTTTGTGATGATCAACTGTGATGGACTTGGCTCTTTCCAGCAATGCAATGATCCAAGATAATGCTAAAAGACTCATGGTGGAAAATACTCTCCACATTCAGAAAAAGAACTATGGAATCTGAATGCAAACCGAAGCATACTATTTTCGCCTCTGTTGTTGCTTTTTTGTTATTGTTCTTTATTTTTTCTCATATTTTTCTTTCCTTTTGTTCTGATTAATGTGGAAATACATTTAACATTATTGTAATGTATAACCTATATCAAATTGCTTACTGGCTTCAGTAATGGGGAGGGAAGGAAGGGTGGGAGAAAAATTTGGAACTCAAAAAATATCTTTAAATGTAATTGAGAGGGGAGGCGAGGTGGTGCAGTGGATAAAGCACTGGTCCTGGATTCAGAAGGACCTGAGTTCAAATCCGACCTCAGACACTTGACACTAGCTGTGTGACCCTGGGCAAGTCACTTAACCCCCATTGCCCCACAAAAACCAAAAAAAAACAAACCAAAAAACAATGTAATTGAGAAAAATTAAAATAAATAAATATTTTTTAAAAAGAAAATTAACAGTCTCTGCCTTTAAGAAGTTTATGATTGGTAGAGAGCCTGAGATTGGTACACAAATATTTAAATACAAGTTAAAAAATGACCACTAGGCTAGAAGACGTTAATGGGTAGAGACATACAAGGATAAAAGAGTTGTTCTTTTTTGTGGAGATCAAAAAATTATTAACTTTTCAAGGTCCTTGGATCTTTCCCTTGCCTCTATTACATTCTTTGTTTAATAATTATTGGTATATAGGTTATCTCCTCCTCTCCTCCCACTCCTTTCTCCTCCCTTCTCTACAGCAGACTGGGAGATCTTTGAGGGTGTAGAAGAGATCGAGTTTTCATTTTCATACCCCTAAAGTTTAATAAGCCTTTGCACATACCAAGTGTTTATGTTGGTAAATTTAATTGGTGATACTAACACTACTTCTGCTCTTGGGGAAGAGGGGTAAATGGGATGCCCAGGGGGTGGGGGTTAAGGAAGAAGATTTCCAGGGAATCAATGAGAAACAGCTAGAGACCCAAGGGAAGCAGGTGTTGGGGGCAGAGAAGGGGGCCTGGCTCTGTTTACAGGTGGCAAAACCAGGGAATCTCCGGTCATAAAACCGCTCCCTCCGCCCCCCCCCGGCCCCCCCGCCGCTCGGCTCCCTGCCGGAGTCTGGAGGTGAGTACCCCCAGGGCACAGGAGGGGAAGTTCGTGGTCACCTTTCAACGACTTTTTCATCGCTGTCCGTTCGGCTTCGCTGAACTGGGCGGGGATCCGTGATGCCCCCGTGCGCCCCCAGCCTCGCAGCTCGTCGGGACCCGGGAAAGTGGCGGTCCGGAGCAGCAGAACAGCCACTAGCGCTAGCACCATCCCCACCACCCCCATAGCCAGCGTCCGGATTCCCGTGGACAGGCGGGCTGAGGTAGCCGCACCACAATGGGCCATCTTCCTGCAGTTCCAGCATTCAGCTGCCTGCTGAAGTTTGGACTCTGGAGTTCAGACACCAAACCTTATCCCTCCTCCAATTATCCTGGATCCATCCCTACTCCTGACTCTGACCAATAGCAGAGAGGGAGGAGTATCGGTGCAGCCAATTATGCTTCCAGCCACGCCCTCAGGTTTGAAAGGCTTTGAGGGAATTGTAGTTTTCCTTCCTGGAGAAAGACAGATGTAGTGCAGAGGTGACAGGCATGGTGTCTGGAAGCTTGGGTCCCTGCAGGTCATATAGCCTGTTGCTAGGCTTCTTATCCGCCTTGATACATTAAACAGAGATAAGAAATCCTCCATTAAGTCCTTCTACCATGCTTTTTCCTGACGTAAAAGCGACCCTAGGCTCAGGAAAGATAGGTCAACAAAGCCAAGAAAGGCTTCTCGTATGGCCCTATCACTCCAGGGTGGTTGCTAGGTGTCGCAGTGGATAGAGCACTAGTCCTAAAGTTGGGTGGAGCCAAGTTCAAATATCATTTCAGATACTTACTAGTTGTGTCACCCATGTCTTGACACTCGATTCTGATGACTCTGGAGGAGAGAGGGAAGTTGATGATTTTACACAGTCCTACCTCACTTAAATCCAATTCACTGCAAGTCATGCATGACATTATCCCTATGTTTTCGAGAACGAAGAACAAACAACAACATTCCAGGACAATTGCTGAGTTTGATGAGGTTTCTTGCCAATAGCCCAGGATGATTAAAAAAGAAAAAGATTTAGGACTTTTCAAAGTCCATCTATTACACTGTAGAGGGGTTGTGATCTAGAGGGAATCCGTAGTACGGGTGGTCGGCGTATGAGTTGGTCCTTGCCAGTATGGCTATGTTTTCCCCTAGCCCTTCTACTGAAAACCAGTATGTTCAGTCTCTTCTTGAGTCAGACAAAAAAACGGTCTCTTCCCTTTCAAAATGCTCCTCCACCCCACCACCAGTGGTTGATTTTTCAATTTCAGACTCACTTTTAGCCAATCAGCAATCCGCAAATCAGTGACCTTCAGCCATGTCTATGTCTAACCTTAGCCTAACTGGGTAACTCCAGTCAAAGTAGGAGAAGGAACTAAAAATTCCCACAGCTTTCTCTATTCCCCAACATAGGAATATTTAACATGACATTCCCTGCCTCTCCATCTCTCACCCCCAACAATTTCACCAAGCATATCTCTTTATAGCATACCATTCAGAAAATGGTTCTCTTTATACCTCTTGGGCAATTCTGTGACTATGAAAATGAAATCTGTTATAGAGAATCTTTGATGAGAATTTACTTGTTCCCTTCTCATATTTTTATAAAGGATACTCTTGTTGTGAAAAAAATGATTATTTAAAAGATTTTTTTAGAAACAAGAAAGCAGGCATATGGGTTGGTAGTTGCTGATGCCATCTGTTACTTTTTGGGGGTAATAAAATAATTCATGATATTTTTCATTCTATAGGAATTTTCCTTACTTTGAGGTGCTTCAAAAAATATATCTTTGAGTGACTTAAAATTGTGTCAAACTCCAGCACAAGTTTTCTCTGCTATTCTTTCTAACTTTACTTTTCTAAGTGCCATTTGTAATTCCTACAGAATCTTGAGTACCAAGGTATTGAAGTACAGGTACGGTAGGACCTGCTGGTATTGATGATGAGAATAGATTACTATACAAACACTGGTAGATTTATCCCATTTTGGATCAACTTGTCCTTTGAATTTTATTTAAAAGTACTCCCAAAATTTCACTTAACAGGATTTCATGCCAAATTTTCTTTTGCATTGCTTTTCCTTGTTTTGTGAGTCAGTGTTACTAATCCTCCTCTGTAAAGTTTAGTAA
This sequence comes from Dromiciops gliroides, assembly GCF_019393635.1. NCBI lineage: Eukaryota > Metazoa > Chordata > Mammalia > Microbiotheria > Microbiotheriidae > Dromiciops > Dromiciops gliroides. The sequence goes on from NC_057864.1 coordinate 104,994,050, forward strand.
TTATCTGGCTATTGGCTAAGGTGGTTTGTAGTGTTAACCAGATCAGAACCAGCCTTCTAACCTGTGAAAAGCCAGAGCCGAATAGAGCAGGCCACCGACAGGAGAGTCAGGAATTAAATAAAGTTTTATGTTCAGAGGGAGGAAAAAGGCTTGCAAGTAAGGAGGAGCTATAAACACATGTGCTGAGGCCCCACCCCTAGTAGGGGAGCCTGACAGTGTGGGGAAATCTCAATACTTACACTAGTGGCTGCCCAGTGAGCAGCAAGCATGTGACAAGTTGATTCATTACAGGACTTTCTGAGTGTGTCCAGTATTTGTCTTTGATCAGAGAACACCTGGTGAATTGACTAGCCCAGAGGGTGATCACAAAGGATTGTTGTTCTGCTAAACTCAGGGCACCGCTTGCTGGCTAGGCCTTAGCTTTGGAAAACAGGGGGTCTAAGTTTTATTTTGTCAGTAGACTCCTGAATAAAGTAGAAATATGTTCTACATGATTGCACATATAAAAACCTATATAAAATATTAGTGTGTTGGGGGCAGAGAAGGAAGAAAATTTGGAATTCAAAATTTTATTTAAAAATGAATGTCAAAGTTGTCTTTACATGTAATTGGAAAAATAAGATACTATTAAAATAAATTCTCTTTTCTTTCCCCTGTTATATTGTGAATTGTGTGAGGTCAAGGGCTGACTTATTTTATTATCCCCAATTCATGAAACAGAGCCGCTTAATAAATTTGTACAATTGGATTATGTTGATTTTCTCATTTGCAATAAAGAAAAAAATGAATCTTCTTTCTCTTGAAGTTGGCAGTATTCCATATTCTTCCCTGCTACTTTTCTATAAGGAATGATATCCTTACTTCATAGTTTTCAGATATAGCTGGAAAGATCATTCAAGTCAGCGTAGCCCACAGTTGAGTCATTCTGAGTGGTGGCCAAAGGGAAATCTAATCAGCTTCCAGAGATGGTAGTTAGATTAGCCACAGGGTGCACAGCAGATGAAGTCACAAATCAAAGTCCTGCCAATTCCCAAATAAATTTGCAATGATCCACTGAAGTGAAAATATGGATTCCAGGACTCTTGTCAGGTTAGAAGTCGATGTGACAGAGATACTCATTAGGAAGCTAAAGCTGGGTGACTCAGTGGATAGGGCTCGAGTAAGTCAGGAAGACATCTTTCTGAGTTCTAATCCAGCTTCAGATGCTTGTTAGCTGTGTGACCTTGGGTAAGTCACTTAACCCTTTTTACCCCAGTTCCTCATCTGTAAAATGGGCTGGAGAAGGAAATGGCGAATTATTCCAGGATCTTTGCCAAGAAAGTCCCAAATAGGGGCACGAAGAGGTGGGCACAAGTTATGTAAATATATAAACTGTAAGTATGTAATAAACAAATATGTTATATAAAATTTGTAAATTATTTAAATCATTAATTTTAATTTGATTTCAAAGGGCAGTGATATCAGAGGATAATTTATTGAGTTTACTGTGAGGATTACAGTTCCAATGAGCAACAGGGAATGATAAGAACCAATTTCTCTTGATTAATAATTGCCTCAGAATCCCACTCTCTACTGAGTTTCCTTTCTCTTCCTCTGTGTATCTCACTTGTGTCTATTTCTCTTTGTGGGTTTTCTATCCCTTCTGCTATCCCCCATCTCCCTCCTAATCCATCTTCTTGGTCTGTTTCCCCCTCCCTTATCTTTCTGTTTCTTTCCTCTTCCACTTTGCATCTGTTTTTCTCCATTTCCTTTTTTATTCTCCCTCTCTTCCATGATCCTCTTTCAGTCATAAGTGTCTATATTATGAAATTAGATTAAAAAAATACTTAAAATACAATTTTATTGATATCTTTTGTTTTTATATCACCTATATGCCCCTTTACCTTCTCCCTCCAAGGGAGTCATCCCTTATAATAAAGAATGAAAAAGAAAAAATGTGATAAATTAACACATTGAAAAAATATGACATTAATGGTACCCTTCCTTTGTTGTTGTTTGTCCTTTGTTCTCAGAGTGATCTCATGACTTGCACTGAACTGGATTTAAGTGAGGGAGAGCTGTGCAAGGTCACAAACCTCTCTCTCTCCTCCAGAGTCATCTGGGTCCAGTGACAAGATATACATCAGAATGACTGGATATGGTCCTGGATGTTTAAGACAATTGGGGTTAAGTGACTTACCCAGGGTCACACAGCTACTAAGTGTCTGATGTGAGATTTGAACTCAGGTCCTCCTGATACCAGGGCTAGGGCTTTTTCCAAGGTGCCACCTAGCTAACCCACCCTTCCTCTGTAATGAAGTGGGAAGTGCCTTTTCATAACTCCTATTTAGGGCTAAGCTTGGTCATTATAATTTCACAGCATCCAGGTTTTATTGTTTTGATGTTATTCTTTCTATTTACGTTGTATTAATTTTGTGTATTATTCTCCCGAAATTATCTTTAAGAATGTACTTATTGATTCTGTTTCCCATTTTCTGTTTTTAATGTAAAAATTAGGAGATTAACATTTTATAGCCCCCCCTAAGAAAAAGTTAAATTAAGTTGCTTCTTATTTATCCAAGGCCTTGGGTTGATCTGTTCCTTCTCCCCTTTTCTTTTCTTGTCTGGAAAAAAGTTTCCATAATTTCTCTCTCTCCTTCTCCTCAGGTCAACAGCACATTCACGTAATACATCAGTCTCCAATGAACACAAAGTGGCGGGACATATGATTCCTGTGTTTTTAGTTATGGCTGACCAGACCAGCCCGTGGCTGACTGTATGAGAATTACTCTTTGCTTTGGGTGGCAGCCATTACTTTTGTAGGACTTGTTCTGAGAAATGTGCTTTGATTTGTCAAATGCTGAAAGCCTTTTCCCTGAACAAACAGCTACATTCTGGGCTGAATGTTGCTACTCCGGGATTTCTGCTGCTCTCTTTGCCTAGGAGACTAAAGCAGTGCTTTCCATCTGCAGTAAAAGCACTATTTTGGGCCTTTCCTACTTGGGGTAGGTCCATTTCAATTCCTTCACTAGCTGTTTGGGTATTGTGTGATATTGCCTATTCTTTACAAGTGTTCCACCTAGCTGAATTATATTACAATGAGCCATACTTAAGTGGGAGCTTAGAGGAAAGGGCAGGGATTTGGAGTTAGAATACCTGGGATAAGTCACTTCCCAACACTGGGAATTTAGGTGAGGTTTTCCTCATCTTTTACTGAGGGTGAGGTGGTTGGACTGGGTGACTTCCGAATCTAAATTCTTTGAAAACCTATTGCTGTGGAATAAAAACACTTTTCTTTAGGTAATATTTACTCAGGTGTTTTTTTTTTAATTAAAAAGAGCTGGTCAAGTTGGGGGGTGTGGTAATGCCAGTGGTGGGGACACTTCTATAAGAAATGACCCTTAAAGTTCTAAAGTGCCTTATACTCTTCTAAGAATAGGGGGGGGGAAATCATAGGTAAGAAGAGTTTAGGATATCTATTCCAGATTTTTCCATAATGTTTGAATGTAAACATTTCATAATAAAACACAAACTGAGGAAAAATATAAAATTAAGTACTACCTAAGGGCAGGGGCATGGTGGTAAATATTTTAATATACACATGCATATATATGTATATGTGTATGAGAGTCAGTTAAAATTACTAATGCAGATTAACCTTGAAAGTGTCATATGTGTATTATAATATATGACACACTTTCAAGGTTAATCTGCATTAATGATATTTTCTCCATCATTTAGACAATCAACAAAAGAATAAATCAAGCCCTTATTTGTAGCATTTGCCAATTTCTAAGGTACGATATAAATGTTTGAACCTAAGATTTAACAATTCTCTCCTGGCGGTATGAGCTGGTTCCAGCACACCTTTACAGGGGTCACAAATCAGATTGGTTTTCACAGCTGGACAATATATTCTTTTGTGAAGGAGTATATGATTTGTGGGGAAAGGCCGAGAGTAAGGGTACTAAGGCAGAAGGGAAAAAAAAACCTGGCGTGTGTGTGTGTGTGTGTGTGTGTGTGTGTGTGTGTGTGTGTGCGCGCGCGCGCGTGCGTGCGCTCACGTTTGGTTGCGGGGCAACGTGTGACTTGCCCAGGACCACACAGCTAGTGAATGTCAAGTGTCTGAGGTCGGATTTGAACTCAGGTCCTACTGAATCCAGGGCCGGTGCCTTATCCACTGTGCCACATAGCTGCCCCTACCACCTAGCTGCCCCCCAAACCTGTTTTAAAATAGATATCTTCAACCAAGCTTACTTCTACATTATGAATTCTAGAAGGTAAGTTCTGTTCTAATATCTCTTTACTGATCCTATCCTACTACCTACCATTTAGGTCTAGGACTTAGGTAGAGTGGCATTTCTATGGTTGCTTCCAGGTATGTGCTGTCCTTTCTTTCTTTTTTTTTGTTTTGTGTTTGTTTTGTTGTTTTTTGGTGGGGCAATGGGGGTGAAGTGACTTGCCCAGGTCACACAGCTAGTAAGTGTTAAGTGTCTGAGGCCGGATTTGAACTCAGTCCCTCCTGAATCCAGGGCCAGTGCTCTATCCACTGCGCCACCTAGCTGCCCCCTGTGCTGTCCTTTCTCTACAAGGAAGAGACTAGTCCCATGGGTATGCTTGCAAATTATCCAGAGTCCCTCTTTTCTCTTCATCTATATCTCAAAATCGTTCTACTCTATCCCTTATTCTATCCTCTTTTACTTTTTTTTTTTTTGGTGAGGCAATTGGGGTTAAGTGACTTGCCCAGGGTCACACAGCTTGTAAGTGTCAAGATAGAAGAGAATGCAAGTAGAGGCAAGGATGAAGAGGTGGTATACGGAAAGTGTTTATCTTCTTTTCCTCCCACTCCCACTGCAAACAAACAAACCCTTCTAACAAATATACATAATCCAGCAAAATAAATTTGCCCATTGTCCATGTCCAAAGTACGTATCATCCTGAGTCCATTCATTAGCTCTCTGTTAGGAGGTGGGGAGCATGTACCTTCAATGTTGGTACACTGGAATCATGGTTGGCCATTACAGGATCAGAGTTCTTTATTCTTTCAAAATTGTCTTGACAATGTTGTTGTTGTATAAATTGGTCTCATTTTTTCTCACTTTACTCTGCCTCAGTTCTTACAAGTATTTCTGGGTTTCTCCTAAACCATTCCCTTTATCACAATAGCACTGTGATTGCATTCATGTACCATAATTTGTTTAGCCATTCCCCAATTGATGGATACCATATACACACAGAAACTGTTATTTCCATACATATGGATCCTTTCCCTTATTCTTTGATCACTTTAGGGTATCCAAGGGTCATAGAGTGTGCGCACTTTTATAACTTTGGGGCATAATTCCAATTACCTTTTAGAATGTTTGGACCAGTTCACAGCACTATTAATAATGAATTAAACAGGGACAGCTAGATGGTGAAGTGGATAGAGCACTGGCCCTGGAGTCAGGAGTACCTGAGTTCAAATCTGGCCTCAGACACTTAACACTTACTAGCTGTGTGACCCTGGGCAAGTCACTTAACCCCAATTGCCTCACTAAAAAAAAAAAATAAATAAAAATAATGAATTAAATAGGGGCAGCTAGGTGGTGCAGTGGACAGAGCACTGGCCCTGGATTCAGGAGGACCTGAGTTCAAATTTGACCTCAGATACTAACCACTTACTAGCTGTGTGACCCTGGACAAGTCACTTAACCCCAATTTCCTCACCAAACAATTTTAAAAAATGAATTAAACAAACAAACGAACTTATTTTCTCATAGCTCCTGCAGTATTTGTCATCTTTCTTTTTTTGGTCAGTTTTGCCAGTTGATTGGATGTAAGTTGGAACCTCGGAGTTGTTTTTGTTTGTTTGTTTTGTTTGTTTGTTTTTTGTGGGGCAATGGGGGTTAAGTGACTTGCCCAAGGTCACACAGCTAGTAAGTGTCAAGTGTCGAGGCCAGATTTGAACTCAGGAACTCCTGAATGCTTTATCCACTGTGCCACCTAGCCGCCCCCCTCAGAGTTGTTTTAATCTAATTATTAGTAATTTGGAGATTTTTTTCATATGACTATTGCTATTAATCCCTATTGCTTATTTTTCATAAGAAAGATTGCTACTGATGGCCTGGATTTTTTTCCTTTGAAAACTGCCTATTCATATCCTTTAGTTATTTAATCAGTTGGGGATTGGCTCTCATTCTTATAAATTTGAATCAATTCTTTATATATTTTGGAAATGAGGCCATTATCAGAGAAACTTCTATAGAATTTTAAACCTGTTTTCCTTCTAATTTTTGCTACATTGATTTTGTTTGTGCAAAACTCCTTAATTTTATGTAATCAAAATTGTCTGTTTTATCTTCTGTAGTCCTCTCTATCCTTTGTTTGGTCATGAAATATCCCCCTATCCATAATTCTGAAAACATTTCTTCCTTTTTTTTTGTTTTCAAGTTTGAATTATCAAACTGATTTGTATTTCTTATACTCTAGTTATATTGTCTGCTTTTAAGCTGAACTATCAAACTGATTTGTATCATGCTAATGGAACCAGTAACATCCTGTACTAACAAGCAAGGAAAAATGGAACTAAAGACCTTTAAACCTATCCCTCCTTCAAACTTTTCTATATCTGTTGAGGGCACCTAACTAAGAGACCTAAACTAAGGTCTGTGACCAGGGAGCAGAGAACATTTATATACCTTCAGTAGAAAAGGAGTCTTCAAATTTCTTCTTTTGAAGGAGTCTCCACATGTTCATGCCTGCTTGCTCTTGGGGCAAATAAACTGGTGTTGTGTTTTCTAAAACTGCTCTCTGATCTGTTCTGCACATTTCTCACCCTGTTTTTCATAGAAGACAGTTATGAAATTTTTTTTTTTCATAGTCCTTATCACTTCCTTGCTTGGACTATTGCAATGGCGTCCCAATTTGACTTCTGGCTTTCAGTCTATCACTTCTCCAACATGGGCTGGAGTATGGTCTCCATGTGTCTGCCAAAATGATCTTACTAAAGGAAAGGTCTAACTGTTCCACTTCTCTAAATATCTCAATTGCCTCTAAGAAAAAAGACAGGTTCTTCAGCTTCTCAGGACTTTCACAGACTAACTCTAGCTCACTTGTTCAGATCTATTTAATTTAATTGAAAAAAAAAACCCACAACCTTTCATTCCAGCAGAACTGTCCTAATTTTTGCATTCTAACCTTTGGATTCCATCTCTTGTCTCTGAATCTTGGCACAGGCTGTGGCACGTGCCTAGAATAAAAACTCTCTTCATTCTTGCTTCTTAGCATCATTAACTTGATTTAAAATTCAACTCAGGTGATACCTCCTATAGGAAGCCTTTCCTGATCTTTTCCAGTTGTTAATTCTGTCTTCCTCAAATTATATTGTATGTATGTATTTGTTTAAACTTGAACCTCACAAGTAGAATATAAATTGCTGGAGGGCAATTGTGTTGTCTTAGTTGTTTAATGCTTGTTGGAACTGAATTATTGCCCCATTGATTCTTGCCTTTCGAGGTGTAATCATCCATACTGTCCTTTGTTTAAGTATGGGCTGACACTTCCTTAACCAAATATGAAATTTCATTGACAGGATTAATTTGTTGATAAGGTATAAATTCCTTACTTTAGCTGATCCATTGACACTAAATTGATAAAGATCCCTAGCAGTTCATCCTGTGCTTCGGAGCATGGGATTTCAAAAAGAGGTTAGAGACCATTGCAACTAGAGCCTGGAAGGCTGCTGAGGAACAGAAGAGGTAGGGATTAGGTTCCCTAGAAGGAGAATATTACTTCATAGGGTCATACATCTACACCTAGAAGAAACTTTAGAGTTCATCTGATTCAACCCCCTCATTTTATGGATGAGGAAACCGATCACCTCCAGAGACTGTGAAATGACTTCTCTAAGGTCACACAGGTAGTAACAGGAAATTTTGTCAAGGGGATTTTGTACTGGATTAAGGAGACATCATCAATACCTTTGAATTTAAGGTCCCAGAACAATACCCGGACAGGGCCATTCCATGTCAGGAAGGTTTTTTTTAAATGTCATTTTAATTTTTTTGTGTGTGTAGCATGGAGGCTGTTAATATGAACGTATGGATCACCTAGATTTGATGGAGCTGCCTTATTATGTAAATGGATTTTGTGAGACCCTGGATTAATAGGAGCAAAATGCTTTTTGCTCAAAGACTTCAAACTGAAGCCAAACACTCCCAATTCACTTTTCCCAAGAGAATAAACAAACTTAAATGCCTCTTCGAAATTCCCATTAATTATCTTCTTTCCCCAAGAAAGTAAATAAACAGATCTTATTGTTCTCCTTGTCTTTGATAAAGCCCTTCCTGTTTCCACATAATCTAAGCATAGCATCTGCTTTAAATTGAGCTGTTAAACTGATTTGTATTGTTTAACTGATTTACATTTATAGCACTTGCTTTGGGTTGATTTGTATCATGCTAATGAAGTTAACCAGTGAGCAAAGACACCTTAAATACCCTTAGAAAGAGGGAGTCTTTGAGCCCTTTTGGGAAGGGTTTCCAGCATGATCATGTTATATTTCTTCTTGGGACAAAATAAATTGGTATTATGTTTTTTCTGTCTGTCTCTGATCTGGTTTTTCCTCTAGGAGAGACATTATGTTCTTTGATCTGTTTTCTTCATACGAGGACAGATATGGAAACAAATTGTAGGAGATATTATCGAATTGATTTCTCTGACCTGTTATTATTTTTGTAGGAGACAGGCAAATAAAACATATTTAATTTTTGACAAGATGCAAGGGTCCATGGGACCATCTAGACCAACAGTGTCAGACTCTAGTAGAAAAGGGTGCCACTAATCTGTACATAGGGTTCCCTGCTATGCCTATTAACTTGGTTTTAAAATGTAATGTTATCAACGTTTTATCATATTTTTATTTGTTATGTCAAATATTTCCCAATTAAATTTAAATCTGCTTCTGGCAGCACTAGGGAGCATTGCAGGCTGCATTTAGCCCCAGCCATGTATTTGACACCTTTGATCCAGTCCAAGGAGTCCTTGAAAAAAAAAATCTCTTTTGTGATATCCCTGAGAAGGTCTGGTGCCATCCATCCTCTGCTAGAACATTTCCAATGACAGGGAAACCAGGGAAACTCCCCACTTCTGCAAAAACCCACTCCATTTTTTTTTTGTGGGGCAATGAGGGTTAAGTGACTTTCCCAGGGTCACACAGCTAGTAAGTGTCAAGTGTCTGAGGCCAGCCCACTCCAATTTTAGATGATTCAAATTGTTAGAAAGGGGTTGGTAGGAGGTGAAATCTCCCTCCTTGCAAATTTTACCCCTTGTTCCTAATTCTGCCTCCTGTAGTCAAACAAAACTCATCTAACCCCCCCTTCCCCACATGTGGCTGCAAGGGATGATTTAATACTGATCTAGTAATACTACCTTGTATTATTTCTCTTGGGACAGGTCTGGAATTAATAATTTGTCTATGACTACATGGCAGGACCAAGATGTCCCACCCTGACCCCTCTCTTTTTGTTCCTCATTCACTCACTTACTCTCACCAACCCATGAGGTAAGGAACAAGTGTGGAAGGTTGTGAAGACTGACTTAATATATTCCTCTTAGTTCTCACTCAGAACAAGATTTGGAGTTACCAATAACTTGACAGATGGTGGACTTGTCTCTTAACCTCTCTGAGTCTTTGTTCCTTTATCTGTGAAACGGGAATAACGACACTTGTTCTATCTGTCTCAGAGTTATAAAGACCAAATGAGATAATGCATGTAAAACACTTCATTATTTCCTAAACATTATAGAAATGTAAGTGATTATCATTAGTCACAATCCTCCTTGAAGCCCAGAGAGACAGTGGGACTTCCTGAAGGTCACACAAGGTTAAGCCAGGATGCTGCATCTTGATTTGACTCAGTGTTCCATCTTTAGGGGAAGATCAGAAGAAAATCCAGCTTTTCTGTGTTGAGCTATTACTAATAGGTGCTTATTCCAAGGGCTTAGACAAATGAGTTGCATACTTCTTCCCCATGGTAGTTTTCTACAATCTTTGGACTTATTGGTAACCCTCCTTCTCCCCTTGCCCACTTCTGGGGAGCCATCACCCACCAAGGGTTTGCTTCCCTATTGTATGCTGATATGACTACACACAGCTAGGGCAGACCCATCCCATATAGGACACCATAGCTCAGCAGCAATGATGACAGGTGCAGGTCTTGCCAGGAATAAATAGCCTTAAGGGTTTCCTGTGGTCTCTGCCTTTCTCCTGCCCCTATTCAAGGGAATTTCCTCTACGTAAAAGAATTCCTAGTTAGGGCTCTGCCTCCTTGCCTTTTTTTTTTTTTTAAACCCTCTTCTTAGTTACCATTTGTACAATACTTAAGGTTTGAAAAGTCCTTTATATATCTCATTTGAGCTTGGTCCATGCATCCAGCCTTCCCATGGAAAACAATCTAATTTACGTCCATTTGTTCACATTTAAAAAAAAATTTATTACCAAAAAAGATCAACAGAAGAATGGTGTTTAAATTAAATAAATTATACAAACATCTATGATCTCAAGACCCCTGGCCTGGGGAGGGGAAGGGGCAACATCGCACAAGTCAGTATCAATAGAAACATTCAAAAGTATTGAAATTCTGGATTATTTCTCTTTCTTTCCCTTTTCTCTCTTTCTGAAACATTCCCAGAAGGGCTATTGGTAGAAACTCGGTTACATTCTTGCCATGAATGTTCCAATTCAGGCAATCTTTACGATTGTCTGCATAGCTCTCTTCTGAGGAACAGACGGTTTTTTCTTTGACTTCATTCACCACTGACTGAAGGTGGTAGGTGGCTAGAGAGGCTTGGCTGAGTACTGTAAGATGTATCTGAGGGTAAAGGATGCTCATCCCTCTCCAGAAGTCTGGAAGGTATGTTCCTTCCTTGTTTATCCCTGGATTATTCTGGATCAATCATCCGTTTTGGTTCTTGAAGTTTCCATCCACTTTGTGATGGTTCTGGACCTTCATAGATAAATTCTATGGGTCTCTAAGACGTCTCTGGATTAGGAATGAAGAGGCTCATTTTAAACTTACCTTGATCAATCTTTCTGGGAGGTGGGATGAGTAGGTACTTGTTCAGAGAATTTGGCACTTTGAGTGTGAGGTATGATGAATCCTCAGACAATAGTGTCCTTTGCCCTCTGAGTTTAAATTTCTTGGACAGTATAATGGTATAACTGATTCCCACTATGTCTCTCTGCCCCAAGATTGTGCTGGGTCTACTCTAGCATTCTCTCCTCTAACAGTAGATTTTCTATCTCATTGGCTCTCTAGATACAGATGAACACCCAGAAAGACTGAGTTCAGTGAATTGATGATAGAGACACATGTGGTTGGTGGTGGGGAAGACTTCAGTCAAGTCCAGCTGATAGTTTTTCCAGGCTGGGCCAGCCCAACCTTGTGAAGCAGGGTTCACTGAAGCAAAACAGCTATGGAGAGAGATTTGGGGGGTGGGGTAGGGTAATGAGGGGCAAGAGGAAGAGTCAGAGGGACTTCTGTGTGGTGCTGATTGGATGGCATCAATGGAAACTTTATGAAAGTGGACAATAATAGCAATGGTGACCTCTTCATTTCTGAGGCAGTGGTAGAGGCCCTCTTGCCAACAACATCCTTTGCTCAGGAATGCTGTGTTAATGGGGCACAATGAGGGACAGGGGCCTTTTGGCTGGAAAAGCGTGTCCCTAAATAAGACAATGACCCAGACATTCTAGTATGGGTACGTCTCCATCCCTCTTCCAGTTTTTTCTTCCATTTTTTTTTTTGAGACTCTGGATATACCTACCCTACCCAGGCTAGACCACACACAGGGGTGATCATTGATCCTTTTACTAATCTTCATGGAAGTTTTGATGTGTTGTGTTTCTAACTTGGGTCAGTTCACCCATCCTTAAGTTCCTGCTTTCAGGAACTCACCCTACCGGTGCGTGACTTAGTGCTGACATCCATTGGCTTGGCTTTCTTTAGCTCAGAATTCCCAAGGTCAAGTGATTCCCCCAGCCTCAGTCTCCTCTGGAGCAGGGATCACAAGCTTGCACCACTACACCCAGGCCTATCATCCCTAGTCCTAAGGTAGTTATAGTTCAGTGTGAGTAGGGGGATGGTGCTAAGGGAAGGAGTCACTTCATTGACGTGGGAAATTCCTTCGAGCCATAAAGGTCAGTCCCTACTCTCCAGTTTATAGCCTTGGAGAGTTGCCTGAAGCCCTGAGGGGTAAGTGGCTTGTCTAGAGCCACATAACCAGCGTGCCCTGTTCTTGGAGGGCATTCTCTCCAACAAAGAGGGATGAGTGTGACCTCCTTGGCTCCAGGCCTTTAGGTAAGCCATGCGGCTTGCTTCCTAGAGGAGAGTAGGCTCTGGCTTTTCTAGGGTTAATCATTTCGGAAAACATGAAAAGGATCAAAATGATAATCTCCTCTCTGTTGTTCCAGGGAGACTGCAGCTAGCTTAGGCATAGAAAGCACCTTGTCTATGAGATCTGAAGGACCATCAGGTGCCAGTGCTGGAATCCGGCCTGATACTAGGTTGTGCCAAGTTGGTACCAGCCTTCTCCAGTCTCATGTACAGATTCAGATCTCTGTATTGTGTGCGTATTTGTTGTTGGAGTTCTTGCTGCTGAGCACCCTACATTCTTGGCACCCAGCATCCAGGATGGACTCAACAAGGGCACTCTGGTCTCTAAAAGGAAAATCCCAAGGGGGCATGTCTAGGGTGGAAGGGAAACTGTTTTTAGCCCTTGGGCAGGCAGTGATGTATTGCTCAGGGGCAGTGACCTTGACAAATGTGAGGCAATGGAGGGAATGAATGTAGTCCCTAAAAATGGACGCCCGTGTCCAAGAAAGACAGTGAAAGGGGCTCCAGAGGAACGAATGATGGCACAGAAATTGGTAGTGGACAGAGTCAGGGCAGTATTCGTCAAACTCAGTGTAGAAACCCCCTCACCCCCACTTCCATGGCCCGAGTCCCAAGGCCCTTGGGCAGCCTGGAACCTACTGGCATCCAAGTATGATGGTATAGGGCTAGCTTGAAGGTTTCCAGCCTCTGGCTTTAAGTCATAATTTTCCATTTTTCCTTCTTTCTTGGCTTACCATAAAGTCTAGGAAGTTGAAGGCCCTTTCCAACTGTCTAGGGGAGTGGATTTTTTTTAGATCAGTCACTGAGATGGATAGCCGAGAAGGCTGACTCTCCAAGTCTTTGTTCCTGCAAAGTCTGAAAGCTCTGTGCTGCAATGGTTCTGGAGGGTCCAAGCAGAGGAAAGAGGAAGAGGATGGAGAAGGTTGGTGTATGTGCTTTCCTGCACCCAACCATGCCTCTGGAGGTCAGTCTCTGACACAATCCTAGGCTCAGAGGATCAGGCGCCTCTTCATGCAAGGTCCTGGGGAAGGGGAAATGCTGGAGATGGTGAGGTGTTTCTGCTGGAGATTCACAGAGCTGTCAGTGTCTCAGAGTGGAACATGCTCCCAAATATCTCCTGTTGGGGAGGCAGAAAGGAGAGACCATTAGGTTTGTTTGTTGGTCAGGAGAGTGGGCTGAGGCTGAGCGTGCACCCTGACGGTTGGGGTCAGAGTCCTAAGGGCTGAGAAGCAGCAGGTAGAAACAAAATGAGAAGGCAGCAGCAGGTGCAGTGTCTAGTCTTCCACAAGTTTAGGACTGCTGACTTTGATACAAGGACATCTCTGCATCTCAGTTTTCTTCATCTATAAAATGGGGAGAATCATCTCTGCACAATTCTGACCTTTAAGGAATTCTTGGAAATTAGACGACCTCTTCTGCCACATTTATTTCTTTCCTCTCTGATTTCTAAGTTCAGAATTTGCCCTCATAAGCAGACAGGCTCAATGCCTATCCAGCCACAAAATCCCATTGAAAACAGGCACAAAGGGGAGGGAAATAGGAGTAAGAAGAAATGTGGGGGGCAGCTAGGTGTCACAGTAGATAAAGCACTGGCCCTGGATTCAGGAGGACCTGAGTTCAAATCCAGCCTCAGACACATGACACTTACTAGCTGTATGACCCTGGGCAAGTCACTTAACCCTCATTGCCCCACAAAAAACAAACAAAAATAAATGTGATTTCTTCTAGACCCACTATTTGATTTCCCTTAGGCCCACCTCCATGATTTTTTTCCATTTGGAGCCTTTACATTTTCTTTCAAGAAAATGACTTGAAAATATCCTGTTAAGGTGGACATGGAACTTTTCCTGACCCCTGAGTGGCTAGAACCTTTCTCTCAAGATTTTTCTGTATTCTCTCTCTCTCTCTCTCTCTCTCTCTCTCTCTCTCTCTCTCTCTCTCTCTCTCTCTCCTCCTCCTCTTCTTCCTCCTCCTCCTCCTCCTCCTTCTCCTCCTTCTTCTCTCTCTTCCTCCCTCTATACATACATACATATACACACACACACACACAAATATACCAATTTATACACATGACCTTCCATTTTCCATCTCTATGCCTTTGCCCTGCTCATTCACCATACCTGAAATGCTGTGCCCATTTTCTTCAGCATCTTAGTATAACTAGCTTCCTTCTAGGCTTGGCTCTAGTCCCAGTTTCTGCCAGGTTCTTCCTGGCAGCCAAACTACTAATGCCTACTTCTTGCAGATCACCTACTTATACTCTGTATGCACCTAGTTACTTACATATTGTCTCCATCATTAGCATGTGCACTCCCTGAAGAGCGTTTATTTTTTGCCTTTCTTTGTATCCCCAGCATTTAGCACAGTGCCTGGAGCACAGTATGCTTTTTTTTTTTTTAGTGTATATATATTTTTTAAAACGGGGCAATGGGGTTAAGTGACTTGCCCAGGGTCACACAGCTAGTAAGTGTCAAGTGTCTGAGGCCGGATTTGAACTCAGGAACTCCTGAATCCAGGGCCGGTGCTTTATCCACTGCACCACCTAGCCGCCCCAATGCTTTTTTTTTTTTTTTTAATGCCTATTGGCTGATTGACTATTGTCTCTCTGGATAGAATGTAAACTCTCTTAGGGCAGGTACTGTGTTGTTTTCCTTGCCCCCCCAGTGCCTGATATATAGTTAGTGCTTAATAAGTATTGATGGTTTGATATGGAAAGAATGAAGATCCATCATTAAAAGATCAGAATGAGGAGGGGAAGGATAAAAGTTTGGAATTCGAAATCTTATAAAAACAAATGTTGAAAACTATCTTTACATGTAGCTGAAAAATAAAAAAATACTTTTAAGATTAAAAAGAAAAGAAAGAGGGGTCAGCTAGGTGGCACAGTGGATAAAACACCGGCCCTAGATTCAGGAGGACCTGAGTTCAAATACAGCCTCAGACATTTGACACTTTCTATCTGTGTGACCCTGGGAAAGTCATTTAACCCTCATTGCCCCGCAAAAAAAAAAATAGATTAAAAAGAAAAGAAATTAAAATTAAAGAAAAAGATCAGAATGAGAATTCTTCTCTATGACCAAACCCCTCCTTTGACCTCTTCCCTCCCCCCCCCCCAACTAAGTGGAAGGCCACTGAGTGGGAATCTTGTTTTTGACAGATATCTGCTTGATCTCCTTCCCTCCCTCAACCCCCCTCCCAGCTTACCTGTTCCAGATCATGGTAGCTTGATCCACTATCATCTGAATCGTACATGGAAAGTTCATTGTTCACTGGAGTCTGTGAAGAAGGAAGGAAGCTAGTGTGGGATGGGTGCCATTCAAACTGAGCCCCAAGGCCAAATGGAGCACTGACCAAAGCCAGCATCCAGTCTCTTCTCTGGCCCTTTATAATATTCCCCCTCCTACATGGCCGCTCTTTCTCTCAATCAAATCTCCCTCTTACTTCCCCCCAGAAAAGACAGTAACACCCTTCCTTTCCCCTCCTCCTCCGTCATCAGTCACATGCCAACAGGCCCATCTTCCTTTATGAGCTCTGTTACTGGCATGAAATGATCAAGAGGATCAAGGGATTTTGAGCTTAAATCTCTGATCCCTTCTGTCAGCAGTGACCTTCCCTCTTAGCCCTCACATGCCGCTGTTTTGCAATTCTCTAATGCACTTATCAGGAAATGCCCAGTATTCTACACGCACACCATCCGTGCTTAATAAATGTTTGTTAAATGAATGAATGAATGGGTCTAGTACCAACTCCTTATTTTTTAGACAAGGAAACTAAGGCCCAGAGTTGTTGTAATTTGCTTAAGGGGCACCTGGTGCAGTAGAGAAAGCCCTGGGCTTGGAGTCAGAAAGACCTGAATTCAATTCTCTCCTCAGCCACTAACTAGTTGGATGATCGGGGATAAGACATTTCATTTTTCTTTTGCCTCAGTTTCTTCAACTCTAAAATGAGGATAATGGTAGCATCTATCTCCCAGAGCGGTTATGAGGATCAAGTGAGACAACATTAATAAAGTGCTTAGCACAGTGCCTGGCACATAGTAGGCACTATATCCACACTTATTTCCTTTTCTCTTTCCCTAGGATATACCTGTAGTAAGTTGCAGGGTAGGGATTTAAACTCAGGTCTTCTAACCCCAAATTCAGCATTCTGACACAATCAACCCCACTTCATCTCTTGGAAGAATGCTTTAATTTAAGGGGAAAACTCTTCAACCCTCTGACCTAGGGTTGAAGATATCGAGCTGCCTTAGGACACCCAGTCTAGCTCTTGCTCACCCTGTTTCTCCACCCCCCCCACTTTCCCTTTCCCCTTGCCATTGTTAGGGTGGGAGCCAAAAACCCTATTTATTTTCTTAGGCAGCTTTTCAATGTGGTTACAGATGGTTTCACCTTCACCCATCTCTTAAGGCAAAGAGCAAATAATTGCTCGAAGGCCAGATGAGCTCATTCTTAGAGCTGAAGAAGACAGGGGCAGGTTTATTGATATTTGAAGTAAAAGTAAGGCCCAGAGGCTGAGTGGGGAAGGGGGCCAGAAAACTGCTTGAAAAGAACCTGGGTGTGGACTCCTATGGTGAGAAAGACTAGCCCTGCCCCACAATCTCCCCAACATTCCGGATTTTTGAGTGGTGTTGATTTGCATCTCATATGCATACCATTCGCTGAACTGCTTAAGGTCAAAATTCCAAAGGAGAAATCTTTTCCCCTATCTCAACCAATCCTGCTACCCCTCCATCCCCCTTGTGGAGTTTTCCTTCTGTATAGAGCACCAACAAAGTTAATCTATAATTATTTGAATGTTTTTCTTCATTCAGTGGGACAGCTAGGTGGCACAATGGGAAGAACACTGAGCCTGGAGTCAGGAAGACCTGAGTTCAAATTGGACCTCAGACACTTACTAACTGTGTGACCCTAAGCAAGTTATTTAATGCTGTTTGCCTCCATTTCCTCATTTGTAAAATGAGCTGAAATGGCAAACCACTCCAGCCTCTTTGCTAAGAAAACCCCCAAGAGAGGTCATGAAGAGTCAGACATGACTGAAAAAGAGGGATTAAACGATGACTTGCCCCAAGGGTCCTGTGTGACAGCAAGTAGAAATAGCTATAGTCTTGATGAAGATCTGAATTTAAGCTCTGGTGCTGTGTGACTCTGGGCAAACCACTTAACCTTCTCTGAACCTCAGTTTCCTCATCTGGGAAATGGAGAAATCAATCTTGATCCTAATTGCTCCCAAGCTCTTGTAAGAAAAGTACTTTGAGGGCAGCTAGGTGGCGCAGTGGATAGAGCGCCGGCCCTGGATTCAGGAGTACCTGAGTTCAAATCCGGCCTCAGACACTTAACACTTACTGGCTGTGTGACCCTAGGCAAGTCACTTAACCCCAATTGCCTCACTAAAAAAAAAAAAAAAAAAAAAAAAAAAAAAAAAAAAAAAAAAGTACTTTGTACAACTTCAAGTGCTGGCACACCCTCAGTTGATTAGTTCCTGTATATATCTTGCTTGTACATATTTGTTTTCATGTTGTCTCCTCCATTAGACTGTGACTCCTTGAAAACAGGGATTGTTCTTTGCTTTTCTTTATATCCCTAGCAGTAAGCACAGTGCTTGGCACTGTGCTTGTACTAGAAGGCACTTAGTATTTATTGACTGACTACTGAATTATAAGGTATTATTATATCAGCCTTGTCTGGTGTAGCTTGGGAAAGTGACTCACTGGCATGATTCCAAAGGACTCATGTTGAAATGTGCTACCCACCTCCTAACAGAGAGGAGCTGTACTCAGTGCTGATTGAGATGGAACTTGGTTTTTGGACATGGTCAAATGAGGGAATTTGTTTTGCTTTGACTCTACATGTTTATAACAGGGGTTTTGTTTTCTTTCTTTCTCTCATCAAGACAGGGTAGGGGGAGGTAGAAGAAAGAGAGAAGGTAGATTTTTATTGACTGAAAAAAATTAATTAAATAAGGAGAAAAGAGAAAACAGATTGGGTTCTTTTCCTAAGAGTTTCCAAGACTGTTGCCTTGCTCTTAGGTTCTATTCTTTCCGACCTTTTCCTCAATACCTTTTTCTAGATGGTGTGTGTGTGTGTGTGTGTGTGTATACGTGTGTGTGCTCCTGAGAAGAAAAAAAGAAGAGGAAAAGGTTACATTTCCTCTCTGGGCCTCAGTTTTTTCATCTGTAAAATGAGTTGGACTGGGTAGCTTCCAACGTTCCTTGCTAGCCCTAACATACTTTGATCCCACTTCAGTTACTGGTGAGTACAGAGAAGGCATCACCTTTATTATTGTTCACTAATACCCCACTTCTCCCCACCCCCTATTCCCACATGGGGTACCCTTAGTGTCAGGGACTATACATACCCTTCTTAAGTCTTGTCCTGTCACCACTGTTCTGCTGCAGGCTTGAGCAAAAAGGACAGCATCATGGATGCTGGGAAAGATGTGATTTCGTTCTAAGGTCCCGTCCTCAAAAACACCCCCGTGATTAATGTCATTGTACACTTGGGCTAGAAAGGGGGAAAAAAACCATTATCTGTCAAGATGGCATTTCCCCTGAAGGCTGAGGGCAGAGACAAGGAGAAGGAGGTAAGGGAGAATTAGATGGACAAAGGAAGCAGAGAAAAGTTGTAAGAGCCTCTCTTGCCTCATCTGTGATATAACCCTCACATTGCCTACCTCGGAAGCTTGTGGTGAAGAGAGGGCTCGGCAAACTTTAAGGCACTGTGTAAATGGGAGCCATTCTCATCTTAAGGCTTGGGAATTAAACTTCCCAGAAGTCGGCTTGTAATGTTGCAATGCCGGTTTGAGCAGCAGAGGGCGTTGTGAACATATGGAAAAACTCATTCTTGAGACTCAGGGAAAGGAAACAATTTAACTCTGAGGGAGTCATCACCTCGTGGTAGTTATGCCTAAAGATGTTAAAATCTCTGTTGGGCCAGGTAGCCCTCTGCTTTAAAGAAGTGCTCAGGGTATCTGCTAGATTGTAAGCTCCTTGAAGGCAGGGTTTATCTTTTGTCTCTTTTTGTATCAGAGAATTGGCACAGTTCCTGGCACATAGTAGGTGCTTAATAAATGCTGATTCATCGATTAATGGTTGTCCGGCATGCCTGAAATGCTCTCCTTTCTTACTACTACCTTTGAGAAGCCCTGGCTTCCTTTTAGATGCTTCTCAAGGACCAGCGTCTACAGGAATCTTTCCTGGGCCCTCCTGCATGCTAGTCTTCCCTTCTAAGCACAATTACTTTGTAACTACTTGTGTATACCTATTTTTGTACATGGAATCTTCCACATTAGAATGTCAGTTCCTGTTTGGCTTTTTCCTTTGTATATCTAGTGTTTCATAGAGTACTTGGCATGTAGTGATTAATAAATGCTTGTTGACTGACTCTTTCTCTTGCTCTACCTCCATCGTCTCCATGTTCTCCCCCTCCCCCACATGCTGACGGGAACTGTTCTGTGTTCATGTTTGGCCTTGTTCCAGAGCCAGCCCTTCCTTACTCTGGCACTGCTGTTCCTGGGATTTTTCTGCAATCTGCTCTCATTCTCATTTTTCCTTGATGACTTCCCAGTAGGTAGAAAACTAAAGAATACCTGGCAGCTCGGCTCTCCCCACTTAGCTCCTCGTAACTGCCCCTGAATGTCACCCCTCTTCTTACCTTGAATATTCACCAAGAAGACTTCACACCAATCTTCCCATAGGTGGAGGAGAGCTGGGACCAGAAGTGTTGGGTCAGGACAAGGAGGTGGGGAGCAGAAGGAGAGACAAAAGGAGAAGAATGATCTGAGTGGCTCCCCCAGGTGACCCACAAAACATACTTCAAGTAGAGCTGAACAAGTCAGTCATACTAAAAATAGCACCCAGCATCCACCACTTCTCCTTGGAGTGCTGACTGAGAGCTTTGGAAAGTGGCACGGAAACTTGGCTGTGCCCATTTGATGGGCTCTTCAGGATAATTATAGCACCCTGGGTCTTCCTTCTCATTGACCCCTCGGGGAGCATGGAAGTGGCAATTTTCCTGTTCTCACCGAAGGGAAGACTCAGAGAAAGCAGGCTTTGTCACTGAGGCTACAGAGGGAGAGCTACCAGGAGGCTTCCTTAATTCTCTCCCTCTCTTATAGAGCAGGATGAGGCATGAGGCAACACGGTTTAATGAAAAGAGCCCTGGATTTGGTGTGAGAGGACCTGACTCTACTGGTTACAACCTATGTGACTGATAGTCTCCTCATCTGGAAAATGAAGGAGTTAAGCCTTTAGCATCTTTTTCTAGACCTCTCCATGTTCTGGATGATGTTGTGAGGGAGATTGATAGGTGGGGCATTGGCCAGGAGGTCTTCAAGCTCACTAGAGGGTGTAGAGGGGGCCTGTGGATCTAGTGATCTCTAAAGGCCCTTCCAGTCCTCAAGTCTCTGATCCCATGGCCTGGGATAGACAGGAAAGCTTTCCCTATAACAAATGCTTAAGGGACCAATTTATTCAGGAAGCCTTTGGTCCCATGGCCTCCTTTCCTTCTCTCTCCCTCCCCCTTCCTCCAGCCAAGCTTCTCCACAGACTCTCTCCTCCCCCAGTCACCTCTATGATTTACCACTGACTCTGATCTTCAAGACGTAGTTAGACTGCTATCAAAAGAAGATAAGCTTACCGGCAATTCTCCTCTGATCTACCCATTTGGAAATGTGGAGCAGGGAGCTGAATGACTATACAGCACTAAAGTTTCTCGATTTAGTGACCAGAAACTTGCCCACCACTCCAATTGTCAGTCTAAGCATGGGATGGGGACAGCTGTCAGCAGGTATGGCCAAATTGTCTCTGATGGATTTTTGGAGTCTCAGAGGGCTGGGAGTAGGGGAAACAGGAAACCATCTGCCCTTTTTCTGGAAGGAAGCTACAGAGATCTGAGTTCCTTGCCAAGAAGTGATGCCTCTGGAGAAGTGTTCTGTGTACAGTATATTCTAGGGAGATTGCCCACCCCGAGCAGATTGAAAGAAGCAAGGGACTGCCCTCTACTTTGCTCCTTTCCTTTGGGAAAACTTGAGCATTGGTTCAACTTTTCCAAACTAGGGAACTTAGTAAAGGTGTTAGGAGGAAAATGGGGATGGGGGTGTCTCTTCTCTTTCCATTTAGACTTTACCTTTGCTAATGCTTTGATGCCCATAAGGTCAACGAAGCTGACCCCACTCATGTCCAGGATGATGGTATGGAAAGAGATGAAGGGTGGGACACTGGCCAGGGAGTCCTCAGGTTCACTGGTTGTTGTAAAGGGGGCTGGTGGCTCATCTTTGGAGGGTGTGGGGTCCTCTAGGCTGAAGGTGATATAGGAAATCCCAGTTCCATTGGCAGCTGTCTGATTGTTGTTGGTATCCGTGGGGGAAACAACCTCAAAGTCTTGCTGGAGTTCTTGTAGGGAGACAGTCTGGGGGGAAGGATGGGGCAATGGTTCAGAGTGGACCCTTGCAGGGTCTGGCTTACCTTAGACAACCCAGCTAGAGAAATCCATTTCTGTAGATCGTGGTTCTTTCTTTTTTGTGTCATTTTGGCCATAGTCTGGTGAAGGCTATGGGCTCCTTTTCAGAATCATGTGTTTAAATGCATAAAATAAAAGGCATAGAAGTACAAAGGAAACAAATTATATTAAAATAAACATCATAATATAAACTGGCCTTCCCCCAAGTTTATGGATCTTGGGTTAAGAACTCCTGCTTTTGATTCATATTAGTTGCATTATTGATACAATAAGGCAGAGAGACGGTGTGTGTGTGTGTGTGTGTGTGTGTGTGTGATGGGAGGAGAGAGAGAGAGGAGAGAGAGAGAGAGAGAGAGAGAGAGAGAGAGAGTTAGAGTTGATGAGGCATATAGTATGCGTATGTGAATGCGGTGGTAATCTTGGGTTCAGCTCACCTTTTTTTTCAAGAACAGGGATTTCCTCTGTCTTGTGGGCATCCTGCGTCCCTTTCCTGATTCTTAGGTATTTCTGCTTGGCCAGGTACACTTTCTGGGGGTCCACACCTATCTATGGGGAGAAGACCATTGAGCTCTACTTTTTTTTTTTTTGCAGGCAATGGGGGTTAAGTGACTTGCCCAGGGTCCCACAGCTAGTAAGTGTTAAGTGTCTGAGGCTGGATTTGAACTCAGGTACTCCTGAATCCAGGGCCGGTGCTTTAACCACTGCGCCATCTAGCTGCTACTGAGCTCTACCTTTTTTTGTCTCTCTCATTCCTTGCCCCATCCCAGAGTCATTCCCAGATAACTTCTTCCCTCCAGGTTCAAGGGGACTGCACTTTACCTTGGAAATGACCTTCTGTCTGAAGATTTCTGAGTTGGCAAAGTAGAGTGGAGAGCAGTAAGTCAGGATTTTAATTCCCTCTACTTCCTGGACCTGCCACAAGGAAAACTGGGCTTAGGGACAGAAGTGTCTGTATTTTTTTTTTAACTTTGCCTTAGAAAAGGTGAGGTGGGGGAGAGGGAGTATTAGAGGATGGGAGGAAGAGATCGCTACTTACCCTATTGTAGGTCTTAGGGTTCACATAGATATCTGTGCCCATGACCTGGGCCAGGGCAGAGCCATTACGACTAGATAAGGAAGGCAAAAAAAAACCACACCAAAAAACACAAATGAGAACAATCACTTAATATAGAATTCAAAGGATGCTGCTAAGACCAGAGGCGAGAGGAAAATACCTCCTTCCTGGTCTTGATGTGGGGGTTCTATCTAGGGGGAATTACAGGTGATCTATAGTCTAAGAGAAGAAAGTAACTAGGACAACGGGCCAGGGAACCATTTACTACAGAAAGATTTCCCAAAATGGGATTGAAGCTATGGGGACATGCATAAGGTCATAATGTATATGTAATGCCAGCATCAGGAATTCCTGATTCTGATTTGTTAGAGAAGGGAAGGTTTTCCTGAAGCTTAGTACCTACCCTTCCCTACCTAACCTCTGGGACTGATGCTAGCTGGTACAACATTCTTGCGGGGGGTGGGGTTAGGGGGGAGTAACTCAAGTGCTTGTAATTTTTCTAGGGGCGGGGAAGAAGCTTAAGCCCCTGGACACTCCAATCAATGGTTTGTCCTCTTCAGGGCATATAATGTGAGATTATCCTATTTGCCAGAATCCTCTTCTTACCTCTGATGCTTGCCAGATTTTCTCTACCTTCTAACCCTTTTATCCTCAACTCTCTTTAGAACCCAAGGGCTAGTAACTGTGTCCTTTGGGATGGTCAGTGGTAATACATTTCCCTGACAGGTGAGTTTAGACAGGGCTCCCCCTGCAACCACTCTGTGTCAGGGCCTTTTGCTACACATGCTAGATCAGGTCTTGTGAATGCCCTAGGTAGTCCCTACAGTCCTGAGCTACAGAGACACATGCTTTTGGTAAGACGAAGGGGGCACCTCTGGAATTGGCTGTGTTCAATATAGGCCTTCGTGATGGACACCATAGAGGCTTGGCATCAATAACCCCAAGGCTGACCTTCAGAGTAGGTGAGTGTGAGGGATAGCCTGGGCCTGGTAGTATATACTCACAACTGGGTCTGGAAGACAACCACTAGGATGGAGAAGGAGACGCCCACTGCTACACCATAGGGCAGTCCGAGGAAAAAGGAGGAGAGGAAACTCACAACCCAGACACACTGTGAGGAGAGAGAAGGAAGTTGCCCTAAGGTTAGGGCTCTGAAGCCTGCCCAGGGAGAAGACCACTTCTTCCAGGAAGCCTTCCTAGGGCCAAACCTATCCCTTTTCCCTTCAATGAATTGATGCAATTTTATAGTTACAACTATAATTAGTTTCTTCCCCTATTAGACTAGAAATGATCTAGGGACAAAGTATTTGAAGTATGCATCCTAAGCCCTACCAGACTACCTGTGTCCTTGATGGTGCCTAGTCAAGTATTTGTCAATCAAAGGACTGGGCCAGCTAGGAGAGATGTTGGGATATGTATTCCTATGGTTCCTCTCTGCAGAGTTTTTAGAATTCTTGAAGCTCAACCTAATTACTACCTGCCCTATTTCTCTTACAGAGGTCTTGTGCAAATCAATCAGACTGTGGAATTTGAAAAAGTAGTAGACAAATTTAAAGGATTGGGAATAATTCCAGAAATATGAGAGAAAAAGCAGCATGGCGGAAAGGGTTTAGAGACACAAAACTGCTTTTGGGTCCCATCTTTGTCATTTACTCCTGGTTGTGTTCCCTTTGGCAAATTACTGAACTTCAATGAAGCTTCTCATTTGTGGAATGGGGGACAATGATACTCATGTAATCTAGCTCTCAGAGTTGTTTCACAGGATCAAAATGAGGTAGGGAATGTAAAATGCTCTTATTATATAGGGGAAGTAGGGATTTTGTTGGGACTCCTGATTTTCCTGCCTTCACTTTGTCTTGCTGTGTCTGGGCCTAAAAACTCCATCTCTGGACAATGGGGTCTCCCATGGGCCTCTGGAAGGTGAAAAAGTTCTGGAGAGGGCAGATCTGAACTTTGGCCAGAAAGTGGTATTAGGGACAGGTTGACCAGGAGGAAATGGGCCTTGGAGGGCTGAGAAGGCCAAGGAGTTGGTAGGAGGACACCACTTACACAATCAATTTGCTTTTCTTCCACAAATAATAGGGGTCTGTGAGCTGCTTAAGAGAGTTCTTGAGGTTGACAGCAATTAGGGCCCCCAGCACAGACTGTTAAGGAGAACAAACAAAGACTCAGGTCAGTAGGACAATGTCTCTTTCCCTGTCCTCTAACCCCTCTGGTCAAGAATGTGTGTGTGTGTGTGTGTGTGTGTGTGTGTGTGTGTGTGTGTGTGTGTGTGTGAGAGAGAGAGAGAGAGAGAGAGAGAGAGAGAGAGAGAGAGAGAGAGAGAGGGAGAGGGAGAAGGAGAGAGAGAAGGAGAGAGAGAGAGAGAGAGAGAGAGGTGCAAGACAATCCCCTAGGAACTGAGGATCCTATGAGGATGCAGGTGTTCTGAAGTCTGGTCCCTTTGAGGGAAAGGCCACCACAGGGGTTATAGGCCTAGAAACATGTCAGATTCTATGCTAGCAACTGGCCCCCCCTGGACAGTTCCATGCCCACCCCTGTCTTGGTTCTGTGTGCTTTTCTCTTCATGAAATCAATCTCTTCAATTTATGTTTCAGACAGGGGGTTTGGTCTGGGTCATTGCTATGGTCACTTCTGTCTCTAATACTTTATGACTGTGATTCTTCCCTCCTTTATCTCAGCCTGCCCAATTGCACTCTACCCTTGGGTAAGGGGTACAGGTAGACCCCCAACACTAGCATGGTGATCATCACCACTAGGGATACACACAGACTTGATACCTGTCAAGAGTAAAAAAACAATCTGAACACTGAAGGTCGGGGATAGGCAGTGTATATGCGATGAGGGTGAAGGTTTTCTCTCTAGGGGAATAACTGGGTCCCCTGTATGAATTTGTCCCTGCCTCTCAGTGCCTCAGCTAGAAGTGGTGGAGGGGAAGGGGCTTGATGTGCAATTCCTACAGGGGACAATGGAGAAAGTGTCCAGTGACCTGAATTTGTTTCCACCCTTCTAGGACGGAGACAGGATTTGGGTGGGAGGTAGTGTGGTCAGCTTCTTGGAGTCCAACTTGGCACCTGGTCTTTCCTGAGGCCCTTCCCAATTGAGTTCAGAGAGATGCACTGCCACCCCCCCCCCCAGCTCACCTGGGATTTGCCCCCTGCGCCATCCACAGCCAGGTGACTGAGAGAGCACAGCAAATGACATGAATTTTAAAGAAGGAGCCAAAAAAGTTGCTGCAGCCTAGAGCAATCATTTCCTGTGGGGAGAGAAGTAGTGCTTAGGGACTTGGGAGCCCCTCTCCCCTGCAGTCAGGAGTCAGTCTGGGTAGAGTTGGAGCATGGGTGGGGTGAGGCAGTGGGAGAACCTGAGGCAGGAGAGACTCAACTGCTTAATTTGAGATTTGGCTACTTCATGGCAGCACATTGGAGAGAGTATAGATAATTAGACTCAGAAGACCTTGGGTTCAAATCTTGACTCAGATACTCAATACCTCTGTGACTCTGGGCAAGTCACTTAACCTTGAGCCTCAGTCTCCTCATCTGTAAAATTATGAGTTTGGACTAGATGGCCCTGAGGCTCCTTCTAGTTCTAGCGCAATGATTTCATTATCCCAGCACCAGGAGGATAAGCTAGAGAATATAGGATAGCAAATCAAATTCCAGGGACACCAATAACATACCTAATAATAGCTAACATTTATATATTGCTTTAAGGTTTGCAAAACACTTTCTTGGGGCAGCTAGGTGGTGCAGTGGATAGAGCACTGGCCCTGGAGTCAGGAGTACCTGAGTTCAAATCCGGCCTCAGACACTTAACACTTACTAGCTGTATGATCCTGGGCAAGTCACTTAACCCCAATTGCCTCACTAAAAAAACAAACAACAACACTTTCTTTATGTTATCTAATCTTATCTTCACAACAACCGTGTTGAGTAGGGTGTGATTTATTACCCCCATTTGAAACTAAGGCAGAAGAGGTTAAGTGACTTGCCAGGGTCACAAAGCCAGTAAATGATTTAGAGCTGGATTTGAATTCAGACTTCCTGACCCCAAGTCCAGCACTCTATCTGCTATACCACCTAGCTTCCAGAAGGGTCATTTGGAGAAGATCACTAGAGGTGATTGAGTCTTAGGGGCATGACCAGATATCTCAGGGCTCCAAGGTGGGCTTTGTCAAATGCAAAGAGCCAGAATATGAGCTGAGCAAGGGCTTTTGGTACCCCTATGAATAAACAAAACTACAGAGAACTCAAAACTGGAGGGGACCTCAGAGATCATTTAGTTTATGGGGTCTTAACTGGAGGTCTATGGACCCCCAAGGCATCTGTGGATAGATTTTAGGTGTTCTGAGAACTTGGATGGGAAAAATTACATCATTATTTTCCCTAATTGAAATTTAACAATTCCTTCAACTGTAAATTTAAAGCAAAATTAATGTGAAGAGGGGTCCATAGACTTCACCAGACCTGCCTAATGTGTCTGTGACACAAAAAAGGCAAAGAACCCCTGATCTAGTCCAGTGATCTCATTATATAGGTGAAGAAACTGAGGTCTAGAGAAAACAAGCAATCTGTTCAGGGTTACTTATAACAATGCCTCAGATGCATACTACCAGCATCATCTTGGGCAAGTCATATCACTATTTGAGTGTCAGTTTCCCTCAGAGGCAGCATGGTATAATGGGTAGAGTGCTGGACTTGGAGTCAGAAAGACAGTAGACTCCAACCCTGCCTTACACGTTTACTAACTGTGAGCTTCAGTTTCCTCATCTGTAAAGTGATGGGGGTTAGACTTGACCTCTAAGGTCCCTTCCTGCACTTGATACCAGTTGTGTGATCTTAGGCAAGTCACTTAACCCCAATTGCCTCACAAAAAACAAAACAAAAAACCTCAGTGTCATATAAACAAGCCCATATCTCAAAGTTATAGTCCCCAGTATTTACATAGTCATAGCCATTTGCTAGGGGACCCTCACCAGCAGTTGTCTTTGTATGGTTTCTCCAATATGTTGCCCATAGCCCTCTTCTTCCCTCCTTGCTCCCAACCACACATCCATTTCCACACCTCTCCTTGCATTACCTGGTTAGGATCCACATCATAGCCATGTTTGGTTCCCAGGGTCCTGCCAATGGCCAGGTTGATGACATAACCCACGATGGCCAGGAGAAGGCTGTGCCAATCATATCCTTCCACTGGAGACCACAGGGGACACTGGGGTGGTGAAATCTGTCATGGAGTCAGAGGGGAAGAAGGATCAGGACCCAGCATGTATTTATGTATGGGAGAAGAGAGCAGGAGTGTGGGAATCAGGGGTGGGGTAGGGTATGATCAAATTAGAATCATAGAATCATATTTAAGAAAGTATAGGGACTTCAGAGATTATTGGGGCCACAACTTTGGGGCAGATAACTCCTTTATATCTATCATCTCATTTGAGGTATATGTAGTGCGCAGTATCATTATTCTCATTTACAGATGAGAAAACTGGGAGATCAAGAGTTTAAGTGACTTGCTCAAGGTTACACCATTACTAAGTAGCAGAGGTGGATCCTTTGATTCTTGGGCCATCTCCTTCACCCAGGACCATTTTCTTTGTCCTCCTGTTACACTCTGCCTCCCAGGACTATGGGAGTGTAATTGATGTACTTCTAATTCCCTGCAACTTCATATAATGCCTTGCCTCTAGTAGGCACTCCAGTATGTATGTTGATTGAGCAATTATATTCCAAGTGGTTAAAAGGGTGTTATCTCAGGATAGAGGCAAAGCAGAGCTGTTTCCTTATAACGACTAGGCTTTATCTGATTTTCTGTCTAGTAAAATTGTGTATAAATTGGGCCTGTGTTCCAATAAAATTGTTATCTAGAGACATAGACTGAGGGCTGAGCTGAACTAGGCTTGTGGGTGTGACTGTCCTAAAGAGGATCCAATTGGAATTGACTCATGGATCCAACACTGTGCCATGCTGCAGAACCAAGGTTCAGATTGGGCTTGGATGGGAGAGCCAAGCTCCCGGCCAGCTTCCACTCACCCCTGTTGGATCTCTCCCACAATCTGCATATGATACTTCTGGGCATCTTACAACCCCCAGAGATAGCCGTTGCCACCACCACCTATTGAGGAAGGGAAAGATGGGACCTGAGCCAGGGCCAGGGCACTGAGTCTCTACCTGGCTTCCTTCTCTCATAAAAGGAATCCAGGCCCTTCCACTCAACTACCTGACAGAGATTCCCCTGGGAGAGCTAGACATATACCAAGACTGACTTTCACTGTCTGGTTTTCCTGTTTCATTTACTGTAGTAGAGATAGCTTTAATGTCCCTGTCCCAATAACTGGGAGATCTTAAGATGATAGAGCATAGAATTGGATTCAGAAGGAACCTTAAAGGTCATCTAAATAGAAAAAGGAGCCACTAACCATATGGGAGAATTCCTGTGGACCACATATTGATTCAGTTTTAAATGTAATATTATCTGTTTTATTATATTTTTATCTTGTGAAATATTTCCCAGTTACATTTGGGGGGGGGCAATGAGGGTTAAGTGACTTGCCCAGGGTCACACAGCTAGTAAGTGTCAAGTGTCTGAGGCCGGATTTGAACTCAGTTCCTCCTGAATCCAGGGTCGGTGCTTTATCCATTGCACCACCTACCTGCCCCCTTCCCAGTTACATTTTGATCTAGATCAGACCACACTCAGGAGTGTGATGGGCCATGTGCTGCCTTTGGGTCACGTGTCTGATACTTCTGGTCTACTTCAATCTCCTTATTTTATGGTTGAACCCTAAAGAATGAAGAAACTCCCTCCGGGATAACTCATTTCATAAGTGACAGAGCCAGGATTTAAATTTAAGCACCCTAAATCTAAAACTAACACTCTAACCTCATGGGGTCTTTTAGGAATCACAACCGTTTCATGCTGTAAGACATCTTAGAGAGAATTTAGTGTGATCCTCTCATTTTACAGATAAGGAAGTTGAGGCCCAGAGAGGGTAGAATGATTTTTTCCCTGGTCACACAGGGAGGCAATAGCAGAGCCAGGCTTTTGCACACAGGCCTGCCTTTTCTGGATCCTGTCCCCATTGCCTTTGGCCCCATGACCATCGGGTCAGGCTCCTAACACCAAACCCAATTTCCAATGGAGCTCCTCACCACAAATCAGTTCTGTGGGGATGGGGATGCGGATCTTGTGCATGTAGCGAACGTTGAGCTCTTTCACCAGCACTAGAAAGACCCCACTGATCAGGGCAAAGACAAGTGAGGCAACGTTTGTATGGGGCAGATTTTTGCAGATGTCAATGAAAGGTCTAGAAGGAGAGCACAGGCATCAGAGGAGAACAATCAGGAAGAAGAGGTCATTGCCTTCACAGGCTCCCTCCCTCTTCCTTCTACATGTCCACTTCTGGGCACCCATGCCAGGATCCTGAAGTGGCAACAGTGTTTGAGAGAGGCACAAGTGAAACAAAATCCAGCCTCTCATACCCACCTCCCTCTTCAACCCAGATTTGAGAGACTATGTGGAATAGATGATCAATTTTCTTTCTCTGTCCCTGAGTGGAACAAGAGCAAACAGATTTTAAGCTACTGCCAGAGGGAACAAAAATTAGATTTAAGAGAGAACTTCTCTGACAGCACTGGAGTGAGGAACCAACGAAGGCAACAGAATTAGAATTTTAGATATGGAAGGGACCTTTTTGGTCATCCAGTCTGACTTCCCACTAAGCACAAGATGCTTTTAGTACAAGAATTCCTTATAGGTGATCAAGAAGTCTTGCTTCAGGACACTAACAGGGGAAAAGGACTGTTGCATTCTGTAGTCCTAGGTTCTAGCAAAGTGCCTTATATATTGCAGGCATTTAATGAATTCTTATTGAAGGAATGCACGAAGGGAACTCATCACCTTTTTTTTTTTTTTTTTTTTTAGTGAGGCAATTGGGTTAAGTGACTTGCCCAGGGTCACACAGCCAGTGAGTGTTAAGTGTCTGAGGCCAGATTTGAACTCAGGTACTCCTGACTCCAGGGCTGGTGCTTTATCCATGCGCCACCTAGCTGCCCCCACTCATCACTTTTTAAAAATAGCAAAGTTGGGGGCAGCTAGATGGCGCAGTGGATAGAGCACCGGCCCTGGAGTCAGGAGTACCTGAGTTCAAATCCGGCCTCAGACACTTAACACTCACTGGCTGTGTGACCCTGGGCAAGTCACTTAACCCCAATTGCCTCACTAAAAAAAAAGTATTATTTAAAAATAGCAAAGTTGAAAGAGCAGGAAAGATTCTCATGTATCTCCTGCAGCCTCTGGGTTGGGTGTTCAGACTCACCAAGACAATGGCCCCAGGGCCAGTGTAGGAGGGATGGTCAGCCCAAAGATGTACTTCAGCACAGAAATCAGGATCTGCAGTCCGGCAGCAGTCATGAAGCCTCTGATGAAGACTCAGATAGGTAGATGGCCACAAAAACCAAACTGCATGAAGCTAGGCCCATCTAGGATGGGGCAAAGGGGAAGGGGAGAGAAATGCAGGTGCTGCTTGGGGCCTTGTCCAGACCAGCAGCTCCATGCCCACAGCCCCACTGCCAAGGACACAGAAGCTCACCCAGAATGTCACAGATGCATCTTTGAGTGGTTAGTGATCTTATAATGCACATATCCAATCTCCCCAACTAGACTGTAAGCTTCTTGAGGGCAGGGGACTATCTTGTATTTCTTAAGGTTTCTAGCAGAGGGCCTTGCACAGAGTAGGCCTGGAACTGGGATGAGGCATTTTGTACATCCTAAGTAAAGTCTGAAACTTCACCTTCCCCCACCCCAGCCCCTGCCCCAATTCTATGAGTCATTGTCTCAAGAAGCTTTGGACCTTCCCTGTAATACTTCTACTGGAGGCAATAGAGTTTAGCTGAAAATATGTTTGATTTGGGCTTACAAAAGTTGGGTTTGAATGCTGGCTCTGATATCACCTGTATAACCTTTGAACAAGTCATTTGCCCTCTTGGACCTTGGTTTCCTTATCGATAAATGGAAAGGTGGTGGGAGGTAATGTCCAAAGTTTGTTTTTTAGCTCTAAATAAAGTTCTAATTCTAAAATCCCATGATCCTAGATTGCTACTTATCACACATAGACCTATATCTTATGAGAAGTGGAACTCTCTATAATAAAAATGTGAATTTAGAAAAAAAAGGATTTCTTGAGACTTTCTGTGTTATTTTTGGCTCAGGTACACCCTCAATGAATTACTGATGGCGTAGATAAAGGAGCTCAGAGGCAGATGGGAGTGGAGGGGAGACATTTCCTAGCAGCCTCTAAGTATATGAAGAATTAGAAAGGATTTGCGAGCAGTGAGGATTTTTAATATCTTGGCAGAGAAGGTTGTCAGACATTGGATTAAGTTGAACAGGTTGAGATTTGGGGACCTTTTCCAGAGGTCTCTGGACAGCTCCTTGTTTGGGATGTTATAGAGGCAGCAGGTTGGACTAGGTAACCTCTAAGATTCTTTGAACTGAAATTCGCAGCCTCTAATCTCAGAAGACATTCTCTTTTAGGAGGGTATGAGTGAGAGGATTTCTCAAGGTACCTTTCAGCCCTGTAGGAGAAGGCAAATTGCTAAATCTGCTTTTGTAGGTTAGAGACCACCCCCCCACACCTTTCTAAAGGAATGGGTTTGGTGGTGCAGAAGGAGGATGGAGATAAGGTCTCTAGAAAGCTTGAGGATTCTTGGATTGGAGAGGTAACTTGATCTGCCTCCCTTGAGGTGCTGAGGACCCTGGAGCAGTTGTCTACGATCTCCTTGGGCCCTTACTTCCCTGGCCCCAGGAGGAGCAGGGTCTCACTGGGGCCACTTCTGCCTTTCCCACTCACCTGGATGATGGCTGTTAAACAAGCCAGTGTTGCCGACACGTGGAGTCTCTCCTCCTCCATGGCTGCTATGTCCACGTAGCTTGTGTTGGTGACATTGTTAAAGACCTGGAATTTGACTCCGGAGCCAGCTGCAGACAGATGTTACCCACCAGGACGCTGATAACAGCAAAGGTACCTGCGGTGCCCCACCCAGCCCGGCAAAAGACAGAGGTTGGGACCAATACCCGCTACAACCACCAGTGGCCCACGATGGCTCCCCAACCCTCTGGGGGCCTATGGAACAGCTGAATATTTCTACTGGGAAAGGCAGTCCTGGATAGAGCTTCAGCTCCCAATGATTCCATATTCTCCTGGCCTCCACCTCCCCATCCTTCAGTTTCCTCTCTAGTAATAAAGACACTTCCTTCACATTTGTACAGCCCTTCATGCTTTGCAAGGTCTTCCCCATGTATACTATATCAGTGTTAGCCTGGACTACTCCATGAAGTTGACAGAGCCATTATAATCTTCATTTTACAGAAAATGAAACTCAGACAGAAAGGCTAAGTGAGAAGTCTTGAGGACCATACAGTAAAATGAGTTGGAGAGATGGAACTCCAACCTAGTAGGGCTGAAAGGGACTTCAGAGGTCACCTGGTCTCCTCTCAACCCAACGCATGGGACTGTACTTGAAGACTCCCCTCTCTCCATCCTGATGGAGAACTCATTTCCCATTAGCTCTTCCTCATTAGTAAGGAAAGTTAACCCATTTTATTTTCCGATGGCTCTAACTGCCAGGGATTTTTCTCTACATCCTCTTCTCTGTAACTTCCACCCATTGTTCCCAGTTCTGTTTTCTATGGCCAAGAAGAAGGCATGAGACTCCCTTTATGGGAACATAGGAGCATAGAGATCCAGAAGGAACATCAGAGGTCAGCTCATCCCCCATGACAGCTCTTAAGCTGATTCAAAATCATAACAATATCTTTTCCAGGTTCGGTTCCTAGCTTTTTGGACCAGTCCTTAAAATGGCAAAATTTCCATCTCCTTACCAACCTAGTGAATTTCCCTCTTCTGGATGACTCGGGACATACCGTCATCTTTTAGATCCTTGTACTCACCAACAAGGAGAGGATGGGCAGGGGGATTGAGGGTCAGGAAGCATTTTACCTGGCACCATCTGATGCACACCTCCCAAGAAGAAGTAGGTCAGGAGAGGAAAGAAGGATGAGTAGAGGCATTGACTGCAGGAAGGTGGCCACCAGCGCAAAAGCCATGCTGAAGGAATTATGAGATCATAAGTTTAGAGCCTGAAAGGATCTGAAGAATTGTCTGGTCCAATCCTTTCACTCCCCAGTTGAGGATGCTGAGACCCAGAGAGGGAAACAAGTCACACCAGGAGTCAGTGGAAGATCTAGGACTTTGAAGTTGGGGCTCTGGCTCTAAGGCTAGACAGACTGTTGCACTGTGATGATTTTTTGCAATGAAGGACAGTCTCATTACTTCAAAGGGATACTGATTCCAGCCTAATATTTAGAAAGCAGGCCACCTGAGGGAACATACAGTATAGGAACCCTGAGGGGGAATCCTGGCTCATGCTCCCAATTTGGGCCCCTAAAGTCTAAGGAAGGCACACCTTAAAGTTCAGAATCATGGGTTTTTTTGGTTTTGTTTTTAGACAGAGGTGTGGTACATCATATGTAGCTAGAGACGATCCTCTCACCTTGTGGGACCTGAATGGATCCCCCACTCAGTCCCCCAAGCAGATCAGGCACGATGTAGTCCTTGATCTTGTATTTGGGGAGCCAGGATAGGATAGGGGGGGAAAGCCCAAATGCTACAGTTTTGATCTTGGCAGAGGAACATCTGGAAGGAAAGAGAAGAGCAGTCATAGGAGGGACCAGTAGGGACCGCATTCCTTTTGTCTATTAGGAACATCTTCAAGGGACTCGGACATGCTGGACTGGGAGGTTCCAGCACTCTACAGTCCCTGCTCATATATATGCACTCTAAATTATGTAAATAATTGATTCATGGTGGACAGAAGGGCAATTCTTAACCTATACCAACATTCCTGCAGTATTTGGGTTTAAAAACATTGAAATTTTGTTTGCATCCTGATCCATAGCCCTCTTCTCCTTGTGCTTGTTTCTAGACAGGACTGTATTTGAATCATCCTAAAGCTAGTCACCTGCCTCATTCCTTAAATATCAATTCTGGAGGAGACTCACTGCCTCCCCAGTGTTGTGTCCTTGCTGACTTATACAACCTTTAAGTGTAAAACTTGGACACACACACACACCTGGGTCCTTTTCCCCAGTTATATACTAACTGACATGGGGGGGTGTGTGTGGTGTGAAGTTTCATTGGTCAACACAGGGTGGGGAGAGTTGATCCCTTCCCTGTTTGTCCAAGGCCTTGAGGCCTTTTCATAGGAACTCCCCTGGCTGAGGAACAAGGACATGAGAATGGAGACTGACAGAAGGTGGATTGATGGGTGGGGGTGGATGTGTGTGTATTTGGGGGGTAACAATTTGCTTTCCGTGTTCCAGTTCAATGCAATCAGATACTTGGGGATGGAATCAAGGCCCATTCTGGATGACTCATCTACCCCTTTGATTAGTCCTCCTTTCTTTACCGTCACCAACTCTGATTCTTTGGTGTTGCTCAACAATAGTTTCCCCGATATTAGGTCCCCTGGATGTCACCCAAAACCTAAACCAACACAGAAATGCTTTGTATCTCGCTAAGTCTGGGAAGTCTCTTAAAGTCCCCAGAAACTGGGAGAAATTGGTTTTATAACTTGATTCTTCCATCTAGTAATCAATTAGTCAATTGACAGGCATAGGAGTTTAGCATTTAGGCCTTAGAGATCATCTAATCCCACTTCTTATTTTACACATGAAGAAATCAAGACTTAGCGAATTCTTTTTTGCAGGGCAATGGGGGTTAAGTGACTAGCTAGGGTCACACAGCTAGTAAGTGTCAAGTGTCTGTGGCTGGATTTGACTCAGGTCTTCCTGAATCCAGAGCTGGTGCTTTATCCACTGTGACACTTAGCTGCCCCCTAGGCTCAGAGAGTTTAAGGGACTGCCCAGTGTCTCACACAGCTAATAAGCAATATTAAAAGTGGGATTAGAATCCAAGTTTTCCTGACTCCAGTCTGGGACGCTATCCAGTACACAACAATATATTCTTTATTAAGTGGTTACTATGTGCCAAGCACTGTGATAGGTATTAGGGACACAAGGGACGTAATGAAACAGTCCCTGCTCTGGAGAGAGTATGTTCATTTTTTAGTGGTATATGGAATAAATACAGGTAGTTTAGGTAGGGAAGGTACAGTACAGCAAATGAGAGGGATTAGGAAAAAACTAATATCATAGTGTACTTCTCCAGAAGGAAGTAAGGGATTCTCTGGGCTAGAGGGAGGAAAAGAATGCATTTTAAGCCTGCAGGACAGTCGTGCAAAGCAGGGAAATGGGAGAATTATGTATGAGGGACAGAAAGACAGACAGTTTGGCTGGACCATAGATTGTGGTAAGGAGATTAATAAATAATGAAGCTAGAAAGTTAGTTGGGGCCAGGTTTTGAAGGACTTTTAAAGTCCAATAGATGAGCTTACATTTTAAATTGGGAGTCATAGGAGTTTATTGATTAGGGGCAACGACATAATCAGACTCATTTTTTTTTATGGGGCAATGGGGGTTGAGTGACTTGCCCAGGGTCACACAGCTAGTAAGTGTCAAGTGTCTGAGGCCAGATTTGACACTCAGGTCCTCCTGAATCCAGGGCCGGTGCTTTATCCACTGTGCCACCTAGCCGCCCCGACTCATTCTTTTTTTTTTTTTTCCGCCCCGCTCAATCTTAAAGAAACGCATTTTGGTGGCTGTGTGGAGAATGGATTAGAATAGGGAGAGACTAGTTGCAGGGAGAACAACAATCCAGATAAGAGGTGAGGAGGGACTGAACTAAGATGGCGGATATGTAATTAGTGAGGAGAGGCTGAATGAATACACGGTATGTTATGGGGGCAGCTAGGAAGTAGGGGTGGAAATGGTGAGATTTGGAAATGGATTTGATTTGTTGAAAGAGTAAAAAGTTAAAGATAATGCCAAAGTTGTAAGCCTTGGACACTAGAAAGTATGGTGGTATCCTTGCAGAAGTAGAGAAGTGTAGAAGACCAGTGGTATCATTGGGCAACAGAAAAGTCCTTCCTGGATCTCCTGCCCCTCCTGGAGCAGTAGGCCCATTGACTTTCACTTACTGTGGAAGGCAAGAAATGAGTCAACTAAAGCAGAACAAACCTTGGAGCTTTTCTGGAAACTCAGTCCAACTTTGGGGGTCAATAGGCTTATACAGATGTCAGAAGATACTGTTTTTATTTGACTTCTGGGAAGAGCTAAAGCCAGCAGTTTGCTGGTAGATAGTTAATAACTGGCTCTCCAAAAAAAAAAAAAAAAGACACATTTTAAGTAGAATCTGCATTATTGACATTTTTGCCATCACTTCCTTAAGCCTAGATAATTAACAAAACAATAAATCACACCCCGATTTGTAGTGTTTGCTGATTTCTGAGGTGTAAATACTCATGCTGAAAATTTAACACTCCAATGAGCATACTGATGGCTAAAGCTACACTTCAGGGGTGGTAAATGGGTAGCCTTAATTACAAGTCTGCTTTAATACAGGCAAATCTCTCTGAATCCTAAAAAGGGCTAGAAACTGATATTGAAGACAGAAAATAGCTGGATGCTATTGGAGATTGACAGGGTGAGGAAAGAGGGTAGTGGTCAGAGTGGAGGTAGAGGGGGTGCTCTCTCAAGTCCATGCACTGCATCCATGTGGGAAAGGGGGAGAAATGGGATTGGCTTCATCAGCCCTCTTTACTTTATTCCCCCACCCCTCTTCCCACATTTCAGGACAATAGCCCTCCCTTTGTCCCTTCTGCCCAGGTCCAGAACAGAACAGGGCAGAGGATCTCCTATATTCTTTGGATACATTAGCTAGCAGTGCTCATCAGACTGAAGGAACTCTGAACTAGGGGCCAAGAACAGCGCTGGCGTCAGAGCCTAGAACTCCAGCGGCTGAGCCTCCCTTGAAGAGCAGGGTTGGGCCAGGGATTTAGGCAGAGATTCAAGTGGATGATCCTCCCAGCCTGAACCAGTTCCACCTGCATCACAGCCCCAGTCATTGCCAGTGACCTCAATCCAAGAAACTGAATCAGCTGTTCTGGGGTGGGGGGTGGGGCAGTAGGAGTAGAGAGAGCCAACCCATGACGGGTCTTGAGGGCTGCTTGCGGAGAGGACAGGGACTTGGGTCCTTAGCACTTTAGAATACTTCCCAGATGAGACTCCTGGGGCTGCTTATTTGAAGTTATTTCCTCCACCTCTAGGAGCCACTTCTGCTTATTGACAGTCACAGGTTAGAGAAAGGAAGGATGGAGGTGGGGCAGCCAGGAGAACAAAGTGGATGGGGAGCAGTGAGGTCCCTGCTGTCACCCTATTTGCCCAACTTCTGGGCATTGCTTCATATCTATTGGGGGGGGGGAGTCGGGGAGGCATATGTATGGGGAGTGAGAGGAGGAGAGCATGTGTATGGGAGGTCAGAGGGTAAAAATTTCCCCGGGCTAGAGGACATTGCAGGATTGAAATGGGGCCCCCATTACTGCTTCTGCAGTCAAGGGATTCCTGACAGCATTTCCCAAGGGAATGATAGAAAAGAGCCTAGGAGAGCTGAGGTGGCATGAGAATCCATGAAGTCAGTTTGGAGATACTGGAATCCCAAGGTGGCAGAATTCCAGCTCTTCCTGAGTTGGAATTCCAACCCTTCCTGAGCTTCCTCCAGGCATCTCTCTGGGGTTTTGGACCCCAAAGCAAGTGAGGAGATGGCCTTCCACATAAGCTATTGTTTCTGGATCCTGAATCAAAGGTGAGGAACTCACCTGGTAAGGCTCATTTGTCTTTGCTCCTCCTTTTTCCTATTCCTAAGAATGTGGGCCGGTGGGCCATGGATTTCTGATGGCAAGATGGCCAGCACAAGACAATTAGAGAAACAAAGGTTCAGAGCTTGGCATCTTACCTGAAAGTATCACGAAGCTTTTTGCCCACTGGGTAAGTTCTGTCCTTCTTCTCGAATTCCTCATCGAAAAGGGTCAGGGAGTATGCAGGTCGGTCTATCACGTATCGGGGCCTGGGCTGGCTCATGTCTGGGACCTTTACCAGTCTTGGTGGAGAGAGAGGAGGGGATGGTGAACAAGCATCTCCCCTCAATGCCAGCTGGGACCTTCTCCTTCCTCTTGCTTTTTAGACGTTGATTTGATTTGTCTTCTGGGTTTCCCCCACCCCCTGAACTTGGGACTACCTCCCATTCAGGAAGGTGCCTCCCTCTTCTCTTTCAAACCCTTCCACAGGACTCACTTCTTTGGCTCGACCTTCCCTCCCAGTGACTGATGAAGGAAACACGGGGCCTAGTAGGTAGCTTGCCACTCCACACTTATGAAATCATAGCATCATAAGGACGAGGAAAGAAGGGTGGGAGCGGGACAGAGCTGAGTTCAAGTTCCTCCCCAATCTCTGATTTCCAACTCACCCTGCCTCCTCACAACTCCCAAGTCCTTACACTTTCTGAATCTTGTTTCCCTTCTCGTTTATGAGGGAAGGATCATACTCAGTCACTAAGAGAAGAAATGTGCAAATAAACTGCCTGGAGGCAGGTTTCTAATATGCCTTCCGACATGACCTCAGGAGGTACCCTACCAGCCTGAGGTGTCAGAGCGAGGTGTCAGACTAGGGCGTCTAGGACTCTACCAACAGGTTTTCCCGGGACAATAGCTTGTTTGGGGAAATCTGAATGGGGCATGCCACCAGTTCTCACTCTACAGCTTCCCAAGCCTAACCCTTTCCCCTCCTCTTGTACCATCTCTTATCATCGTGCCTTTTGACAATCCATGTCTACATGCTAGAGGAGGTGCTTTTGGGGGGAGCTTCCCCTCTCAAGTCTTTGACCAGGGAGAGACCAGATGGCTACGGGGGTGGTAGTGGGGGTGTTGGAGACTTGAACAGGAGGAGATGAGCAAGACTGGGGGGGTGGGGAGGAGGAGTGGGGCAGGGTGTGGGTTAATGCTATGAGGAAGCCAGAGGGGACAAGTTGGGTGTTGGGGAGGGGGAGTTTGGAGGTTGGGAGTAGGAGTGGCTGGTTTGGAAAATCATTTGATTTGGGTCTGAAACTGAGTAGCTCCATAGAAGGCGGGAGTTGCCTCTCCCTCCTTGGCTAAGAGCCACTTGTCCATTTACCCATGGTGAATATTGAAGCAATGCCAGGTGAGACTGGTTTTCTGTTTTTGTTTTGTTTTGTTCCTTTTTTTGTTCATGACCAGTCCTCAGTTTGGAGGTGGCGATGGTTGTCAAATACAAATAAGTTGGCTAGAGTTGCATGGTCAGCACTGAACTATAAATCCCCAAACTCTGGGCTCTAGCCCTAGTTGTAGTGCTAACTCACTATATGACCCAGTCAAGGCAATTTACTTTTCTGGGACTCAGCTTACCTGTATTTATGATGTAGGGGTTGAATTTTTATTAATGTTTCCTAGTTGCTGATCTATGCCATATTTTTTTAAACTGGTCTTTGTATTTATTACTGCCAACATCTCTACTTTTACAAACCCATAGACTTAAAAAGGTAGACGCAT
Source organism: Dromiciops gliroides (assembly GCF_019393635.1). Taxonomy (NCBI): domain Eukaryota; kingdom Metazoa; phylum Chordata; class Mammalia; order Microbiotheria; family Microbiotheriidae; genus Dromiciops; species Dromiciops gliroides. Next base: position 105,034,431 of record NC_057864.1, read on the forward strand.
CCCTCTCTTTTTGCCCCTGCCTCCTTTCTTGTCTTAGCTCCTGATTGAAGCTTCCAAAGGTGAAAATACCAGTTGATGATGTGAGAATTAATGATCTTACCAGGCCATGGGATGGTTTGGGTTGTGAAACCAAAGGTTTCTAAGTGCTTTCCAGTTCCAATTTTCCCTGATGCATGGTACGTTTTCAAGGTCATGCCAAGGATGGCGGCTGCTTGCAAAGCATGTAATCCCCAGACCCCCAAAGCCATATGTTTCATCTTTCGATCCCTGCGCATCTACATTTTGGATTCACAGAATGGCCAAGTTGGAAGGGACTTAAAGGTTGGCTGCTCCAACCCCCTTATTTTGTGGCTGAGGAAATGGATCCTAGAGAAGGGGAAATACTTGCCTAAGGTCACATAGCAAACACAGAGTTTGAAACCTGTGGTCTTTATTTTGTACTATATTCCTCTGGAGTCAGGAAGACCTGAGTTTGAAATCTGACCTCAGATACTAGCTGTGTGACCCTGGACAAGTCACTGTTTGCCTCAGTTTCTTCATCTGTAAAAGAATTGAAAAAGGAAATAGCAAACACTACAGTATTTTGCCAAGAAAAACCCACAAAGAATCATGAAGATTGGACACAACTGAAATGACCAAACTCAACAGCGTACGTTCATAGAGCAATGTAAGTTCCAAAGTGCTTGTAAATAGTATCTAATTTGTATCATCATGAAAACGCTGGAGGAGGTTCAGTTATTATTCCCACTTTGTAGATGAGGAAACCAAGGCTGGCAGAGGCTAAGTGACAGGCCCAGGGTCAAACAGCTAAGTATATGATGTGGGATTAAGGCTCAGGTCTTCTGACCTTAAGTCCAGCACTCTATCAACTAACCTACCCAGAATCATAGATTTAGAACTGTAATAAATGGAGGGCATTCTGGTCTAACCCCTCTCTTTTACAGAGGAGGAAACTGGGGCCTAGAGAGGGGAAGTTACTTGTTCAAGGCCACATAGTAAGGGACAGAGCCTGGCTACTCTCATTGGCTGCAGTCTTCCTTGTAAATAGGGCTAGGGAGCAGAAATCGAAGTTAGAGAGGGAAAAGAAGTGGGATGTCATTTGTATCCATTCACTTGAGAGGAAATGAGGAGGTGGGAGGGTGATTTTCTATGCCTAGTCCCTTAAGGGGAGGCTGGTTGAGTGATGGATACCAGTGACTTGAAAAGTTGTTAATAGAAGGTTTGAAATTTCTCCTGAGAAAACATGGGGGTAGTTTCCCCACCCAGCCCCTTCATCCTGTCCTCGCAGATCTCAGAATGTACTTGACTTCCTAAAGAGCCAAGGGAAACGGTAAGTTTACGAGAAGTAGGCTGGTTTCCAGAGATCCATAGTAACTAACTGGTCTTTGAACTCACTAGGTAGCAAAGTAGATAGAGCACTGGCTCTGAAGCTGGGGAGCATCTGAGTTCAAATCTCACCTCAGACACTTACTACCTGTGTGACCCTAGCAAGTCACTTAACCCCAAATGCCTTAAACATCCGGGGTCATCTCCAGTCATCCTGATGTATATATTACCACTGGACCCAGATGGCTCTGGAGGAGAGAGTGAGGCTGGTGACTGCACAGCCCAACCTCACTTAAATCCAATTCACTTGAAAGTCTGACATCACCTCTGATGTCATGGTCTCTTCAAGAACAAACGACAGCAACGATGCTACTGAGGATAGGTTAAGCTATATGTGTCCTACATCTGTAGATTTAACCAGTCCCTCTCATGGTTGGACAACCCCAAAGGGCTCAATGAGAATGAACTGAAAATATCTCAGTAGTGTGACATAAGGTTGGGGCTGGACTTGGAGTCAGAAAGATTTTGGCTTAAATCCTGACTCTGACACCAGCTTTGTGACTGGTAAAGTCCCTTGACCTTTCCGTGTCCGTTTTCTATTAAAATAGGTTCAGGGGCTGTCATCCCTATGCCCCTAGTTCACATGATTGCTGTTGATTCTTGTAATTTAGGGGATCTTTGTCAACTTTAAAGTGCTATATAGGGGCAGCTAGGTGGTGCAGGGATAGAGCACCGGCCTGGAGTCAGGGAGACCTGAGTTCAAATCTGGCCTCAGACACTTAAGACTTACTAGCTGTGTGACCCTGGGCAAGTCACTTAACCCCAATTGCCTCACCAAAAACCCCAAAACAAACAAAACAAAAACAAAACAAAAAAAAAGTGCTATATAAACATTAAGATGAGTTTGGAGTTACCTGCCAAGCTGGGTGACCTTGCTTTAGTGACATACAGTATGTGGCTTGGGAGAAACCTTCCTAGTTTTTATTGATAGACCAGAAAAACTGGTTTTTCTTTGCTTGCAATAAAAAACTAGCCTTTATTTAAAAACTAGAAGTTCTAGTCATCATTAAAATTAAACTCATTCTTTTCCTCAAACTCCTCCTCCAGACTTCCTATTTATTCCAATGACAACACCATCATCCTCCCTGTCAGTCAGCCTCGAAACCTCAGGAGTCATCATTGACTCCACCTGTCCTCACCCCCACATCCAAACAGTCACCAAGACATGTCAATAGTTCCTTCGTAATACCTTTTCATGCATCTGTCCCTTCCTTTCCATTCCCACTACCACACCCTCGTCACCTCTCACCCAGATTTACGGCAATCACCTCCTAACTGGCCTCTCAGCCTCCATTCTCTTTGGGTTCAATTCACTGCTGCCACATCAATCATAAAACACTACTTGCACACATAACTCACCCCCTCAAAAATCACCCCCTCATTGCTTCCTTGTTGCCTCCAGGATCAAGTCTGGACTCTTTAGTTTGGCAAGATCCTCCATGGTCTAGTCCCAACCTACCTTTTCAGCCTCCTCTGACCTTCGGAGGCCACGTGATTGCCTTTTCCTTTGGAGTGACATAGAGAGTCTTTTCTGCCTATATAATTTCCTTGGTTCTTCCTTACATATGTTGTATTGTTATCTCCCTAACTAGACTTTAAGTTCCTTAAAGTAGAGATTGTTTAAAACTTTATATCGAGAGGTAACAAGATATAGTAGATAGAGAACTAGACTTGTCATCATGAAGACCTGAAATAAAGTTCCTTCCTTAATGTGTAGCTTTGGGAGAGTCATTTTCCTCATCTGTAAATAGGGGGTTGGACCAGATGATCTTTGTGGTCATCTTCCAATTCTACATCCATAATCGTTTGATTCCTCAGTGCCCACTACCTTGCCTGCACCATAGAATCACAGTATTTAGAGCTGAAAGGGAACCTAGGGGCCATCTTCAAATCTTTCATTTACAGATGGGGAAACTGAGGCTTGAGATGATAAGGGACTGCCCTAATGTCACACAGGTAATAAGTAGCAGAGCTAGGATTTTAATCTAGGTTGTCTGATTTTAAATCTAGGGCTTTTCCCCCCAATACCATCTTGCCTCCCTAAGAAGATACTTAATATGTACTTGTCGATTGAGCAATTAGTTGGTTTTTTTTTTTTTTTTTGGCTATTTTCCCTATGTGTAAACAGCTTAGTTTTCAGTCCCGAGGAAGGATGGTAATAAAGGAATGAGCATTAGGCTTGGGATTCAGAAAGTCTGATTCTACCACTTACTACTTGTGTGTCCTTAGGAAAGTCATTTCTGGGCCTCAATTTCCTTATGGAAATGGTAGAACTGAACTGAGTTGGTCTCTAAAGTTCTTTCTAGCTCAAAAGCCTGACTTCACTCCCTCTTATCTATAAAATGGGGACAAAAATAATTGTTCACTGGGGTTGACCCTGAGGAAAATTTTCCTGTTAGATAAATGTTAGCTCATAGTTGATATTATTGTTATTAAGCTCAGTTCACCTAACCAGACAAAGCTCTGCCCATTCCCAGCCATTAGGCTTCTAGCATCATGTTCCAACCTTGGCTGTTGCTGCAATTGGCCTTCAGCCTTCTTTGATTATCACTCTGGCTCCTGTGTGGGTTTTAGGGATGTGAAAGGGAGGACAGCTAAGGGTGGGAGAGTCATGATGGAAAAAAACCTTCAAGAGAGCAGCAATAGGGGCAGCTAGGTGGCACAGGTGATAGAGCACTGGCCCTGGATTCAGGAGGACCTGAGTTCAAATCCAGACTCAGACCCTTGACACTTACTAGCTGTTTGACCCTGGGCAAGTCACTTAACCCCAATTGCCTCACCCCCCCCCCTGAAAAAAAACAACAAAAAAAAGAGAACAGCAATAGAATGATTCACTCAAGTTGTGATATATGATTGTGAGGGAATACTACTGTGCTATAAGAAATGAGGAGCAGGATGGATTCAGAAAACCTTGGAAGAATTACATGAATGATGCAAAGTGAATGAGTAGAACCAGCAGAATATGGTACACAGTAACAGCAGTATCGTACAATGATCAAGCTACTCTGATCATTATAATGATCTAAGAAAATTCCAAGGATTTAGGATGAAAAAATGCTATCCCACCTCCAGAGAGAGAACTGATGAACTCTGAGTACAGATTGAAGTATGATTTCTCTTTCTTTCTTTTCTTTCCTTCCTCCCTCCCTCCCTTTCTCCTCCTTTCCTCATTCAGAACTCAAAATGGTAAAAAGAATGTTAAAATAAATAATAATTTTAAAAATGAATGATTCATTGTTGCATTCTTCTATGAGGCCTCCTGAGGGTGGATTGCCTGACAAAGGGGTAGTATATGCTTCAAGGGTAATAGTAGATGGATTTTTCCTAGCTTTAAGAGGACTGAAAAACATGGCCCCATACCCTGCCACACATAATTTGCCGAAATTCAAACTCTTGAATTGGGTGGTATGGGAGAGAAGGATCTGAAGCCCTTTTACATTCCCCAGTTTTGCAAAAGGAAGTGACGGAAGATGATGTGGAATGGAGTGGTAAGGTAGAAGGCAGACTGGATTTGCAGTCACAAGACCTGGGTTCAAATCCCCACTTTGGTCTTTCTTAGCTATGTAACCTTCAGCAAAACATTTAACATCTAGGGCAGCTGGTGGTATAGTGTATGGAGTGCTGGGCCTGGAGTCAGGAAGACCTGAGTTCAACTCTGGCTTCAGACACACATGTGACCTGGGCAAGTCACTTAACCTCTGCCTCAGTTCCTCAAGTGTAAAATGGGGCATTTACTTCTCAGAATTTTTGTGATGATCAAGTGATATAATATTTTAAAGCTATTCAGCACAGTATCTGGCACATAGTAGGTATATAATAGATACTCATTTCCTTTTTTTCCTTCCTTCCTTCCTTCCTTCCTTCTTTCCTTCCTTCCTTCCTTCCTCCTCCCTCCCTCCCTCCCTTCCTTCCTTCCTCCCTCCCTTCCTTCCTTCCTTCCTTCTTTCCTTGATCCCTCTTGGCTTTTACTTTCTCATTTGCAAGTGAAGGGGTTGTATTCTACAGCATACTAAGTCCTTTCCCACTCCAGACTTACTGTGCTATGATCCTTCCTGCTGGCAATCAGAGGTCTAGGCTGCCTTCATAGGAAGGCACACTGTAGGCGCTTAATAAATGTTTTTGACCAACTGACTGAAGGTGTTCCTATGGTTCATATCTTTGTCCCAACAGAAGAGTTCAACTTCCTGGATGAGCCCAGGTATGGATTCCATCCCCATTCCTCCAATCATGGCTCTCTGGATCTATGACTTCCAAACCCACAACTCTGGACCTGCCCGAGGACCAAGTGGCCTGTCATACTTCCAATACTAGAGCAGTGTTTGAAAGGGGTGGGAGATATTTCAGGCTGTGATAGGAGGGAAAGGTGTTGTCTCTTGGGGGTTATGAGGTCTTACAAAGGGTCCTCTCAGGGTGGGTGTAGGGTTCCTACATGGACCTCTGGGATAGGGTCCCTAAAAAAGTCAAGCAGTTGGGTGGGGAACCTTGGGAGGGAGGAAATAAGGGAGGTAGAGAGCTGTAGGGAACGTGACAACTCAATCCTTAGTTAAACAAACATGCAGCCTGGAAGGCTGATGTCAGGATCTCTGAAAAAAAAAAGTCAAGTGCTCTATTACAATTGGTGTGTATCATTGAGTCCTGCCTCAGATCAACAGTCTCACGTCCCTATAAGGTCCCCCAGCACCAGAATGAATAGCAGGTGCCATGTGACACTACCAGGAACAAAGGGAGATTCCCCTCACCCACCCGTGCCCTGGGGAATGAAACTGAGGCTCTCCAAGGGCTGTGGGTGTTAAGGAACAAAGGATGTGGGGGAGAATTTCAGCTGGGAAGTGGAGGGAGAATTGAAGGACTGTAGCACTGGCTAGGGAATGGGGGCCTCTGGGGACATAGTCCTCCATGCCCTCACCCCCTCCTTCACTCACAGGGATGAGGACATCAGAATGGTCTTGCAAGGCTTGATAGGGGAAGGGGGCCTGGGATTTGGACAAGACTGCCAGGTCCCTTCTGATACCAGGGGGAAGACTGGATAGCGGGCAAAGGGTAAATGCGAAAATGGCTCTTATTGAGTGGGGGGACCCTGTGGAATGGCTCCTTTCCTCACTAACCACCTCTTCACTGATGCCTTTTTCCTCACCCAGATCCCCTTTAGCTGTTAAGTCCACATTTCTCACCTTGGACTTATGACTTTCCCCATGATCAAACCAAAGCCTTGAGCCATTTAATCCAACACCCTCCTTTTGCAGATAAGGAGAACTGAGACCTAAGAGAGGTTTGAAACCAAGGTCATTATGGACTAGTAGTACCATGGATAAGAGGCCAGCTTAGAATGCCTAACACCAATAAAACTGTGTGACAGTGTCAGGTCCTTAACCTTTATCTTTATTTATTTATTTTTTGGTGAGGCAATTGGGGTTACGTGACTTGCCCAGGGTCACACATCTAGTAATTGTTTAAGTGTCTGAGGCCGGATTTGAACTCAGGTCCTCCTGAATCCAGGGCCAGTGCTCTATCCACTGTGCCACCTAGCTGCTCAACCTTTATTTTTTATTTAAATTTTTTTTTGGTGAGGCAATTGGGGTGAAGTGACTTGCCCAGGGTCACACAGCTAGTACGTGCAAGGGTCTGAGACTGGATTTGAACTCAAGTCCTCCTGAATCCAGGGCCAGTTCTTTATCCACTGTACCACCTAGCTGGCCCCTCACTTAATCTTTATAAACCACAGTTTGATAGGAATGAGGCAAGGCAATAGTTTGATCACAGACAAATCACTTAGCCAGATATGTCCAAGGCAACTCTCTAAGATTGTAAATTACAGATAGATTGCCATTTGTATGGGTGGAGGGACTTTTCACACTGGAAGTTCCATATACCCATGAAGTCACATCTGAACTAAAAAAGAAAGAGTTGTTTTTTTTAAAAAAAATTTATTTTTAAAATTTTTTAAAAATTTGTTTTTTTAGTGAGGCAATTGGGGTTAAGTGACTTGCCCAGGGTCACACAGCTAGTAAGTGTTAAGTGTCTAAGGCCGGATTTGAACTCAGGTCCTCCTGACTCCAGGGCTGGTGCTCTATCCATTGCACCACCTAGCTGCCCCAAGAGTTGTTTTTAGTGGAGTAGAAAATATACTGGGCTTTTTGTTCTTGTTAAGGAACCTGCGAACCTCATTAGAAGCTTTGAATGGCTATGGGCTTGTCTGGCTTGCACTGAGGTAGAAGGTAGCCTGAAGTGGGATAGGGTGCCCAGGTTTTCTTCTTGGCTCTCTCTCTCTCTCCGTGTGACTTGTGGTGTGACCTTGGACAAGCTATCCAACCTCTGTCCCCTCCCCTCCTTCCACCTTATGTGTAACTTGGAAAGAGCTGTCCACCTCCCCTACCTCGCCCAAGCCTCTCCCCCAGTATCCAGGATCAGTGAGGAAAGGATCTGATCTGCTTGGAAGATACACAGGCAGAATGGGAGATGAGCCAGGCACCCTTATGGGCTGTAGAGAATCCGTTATGGAGGACAGATCTGAGACTCACAATGGAATCTGCGCCCTCACCCCCTGCCCACTCAGATTCCAGGCAGCTGGGTTTTTCTTCTTATCACCTTTATCCTCTAACAATCGCTATGTTCTGGGAAGAGGAAAGGTCCCTTATAGGTTTGCCTTTGGCCCTGGCTGCTGGAGGACTCCTCTGTAGTCTGAGGGACTGAGGAGATCCAGCTAATCAGAACCAGGCTGGGACAGGGGAGATTTAGGGTGAGGGATTGATTTGAGATAAAGTTCTCAGGATGAGGAAGATGGTAAAGGTTGCCCATGGAATTTTACTAATGATTTCTCCTGCCTCCTTTTGTCTCCTCATCATGGCTTTCTGACTGTTGCCCCTTGTTGAATTCCTAGAGGTTGCTCCTTTATACCTACAGAATTCCAAGGATTATTCCTTCTTTCCCATCTTTCTCTCACCCCCACCTCACTCTACCCCAACTTTTCCAAACTGAGATCAAAGGAGATGCTGGTTGAACCTTCTTTCCTGAAGACTTTCGTTGTTTCTTTCCATGAACAGAAATTTATTTATTTTTCTCTTTGCTGTACCCACCCCCTACACTGGAAAGAAAGAACCAAAAAACCCTAGAAACAAATGTGAATAGTCAAGGAAAACAAATTTCTGCATTGGCTAATCCAAAAAAATCTCATTCTGCATTTTTTCTCCTGAAGAATTTTGTGAACAAGGGTCTCAACTGTCTTGGTTGAAAGCTAGTCCCACCTGGAGTCAGGGATATAGATGGCCTCAGAAATAGTCTCCCAGCCCCAGAAAGGGTCAAAGGACAAAAACTGCCCATTCCCTGGGATATGGACCCGTTGCTGGAGACCTCTTTCTCTCAGAAAGGAGAATAGGAATTGGAGTCTGCTGGGAGCAAATAGTAGCAGTCCTGATGACAGGGAACATTGAAGTCCTATTCCTGGCCATCCCAATGGGGGTATCTGGATAGTTCAGGGATAGGTTTCGGGAACAGCGCTCAGTACTTTAGCAAAGGAAGTGTCTGTCATTACCTTGGGATTCAAGGAGGGAGGGAAGCCTTGCTTATTTGGATATGCCATTCTTCAAGGCGCTCGCTAGTTCCTGGTTGTTAACCCCCTGACCTCAAAGGGCTTGCCTCTCTAGCTTCTAATCAATGGGTCAGTGAGTGCAGCCAAGAGCAGCCCACTACAATAGTCACTGCCAATCTCTGTTCAAATATCTAGAAGAGACAGTGTATGCAGTCCAACTATCTTATTCTCCAATTTATGAAAAAGCTCAGGAGACAGAAAATGACTTGATCAAGGTCATATGGTTGGTCTCGGGAAGAATTGGGATATGAACCCAAGACTCTTCATTTCTCTTAGTTCTGTGCTCTTTCGACTACGTCTGCTTTCTACTACATAGTCTTCATTGGCTCTTTTTTTTTATGGGGCAATGGGGTTAAGTGACTTGCCCAGGGTCACACAGCTAGTAAGTGTCAAGTGTCTGAGGCTGGATTTGAACTCAGGAACTCCTGAATCCAGGGCCGGTGATTTATCCACTGCACCACCTAGCCTCCCTTCATTGGCTTTTGAAAACCCTTAAGCCATTGTCCCTTATGAAGATCCTGCCTTGCTGAGGTCCCCACTGGAATTTAGAGCCCTTGGATTCTATTCCTGACTGTGTAGACTACTGGCTGATGTGTTGACCTCTGGGTTTCTCCTTCTAATGAGGGGAATGGATCGGACACTTCTTTGCCTGTCCTGACTTCTCAGAAATCATCTGCATGAGTCTGAGTCCATCTGCTTGAATGAGAAAAGGTTTTGGTGGTGGGGAGGAGATTGGAGAGGAAGGGTGCTGGGCTCATTTGGTCTGGCCAGAGGTTAACAACAACAATAATAATAACAATACTTTAAGGTTCACAAATCACTTGACGGATATTATCTCGTTTTATTCCTCACAATAACCCGAGAGGTAGGTGCTATTATCACCCCCATTTTACAGATGAAGAAACTGAAGTAGACAGTTTAGGTGACTTGCCCAGGGCCCCACATAGCTAGTAAGTATCTGAGGCTGGATTTGAACTCGAGTCTTTCGGATTCTGGGTCCAGTGATCCCAAGAAAAAGGCAAGAAATGGAGTTTAGGCTCCAGAGGCTGAAATCCCTGAGAACCATCCAATAGTTTTGCCTTTCCTTTTCCCTTCTCTCCAAGAAGTTTTCAGAGAAGAAGTTGGTAGCTTTCTCCTTTCTCCCTGGCAATTGAAGCCCCTAGCATTCTTCTACCCTGAGCATCACCTCTTTTTTCCACTTAGAACCACAGACTCTTAGAATGTCAGATCTAGAAAGGAATCTTAGAAAACATCTAACTCATTCTACTGTAGTTTGGTACGGTCGAAAGATCATTGAACTTGGAACAATGGACTTGAGAGTCATAGGACGGGGGTTTGTTTCCAGGCTGTGCCCTTTACTATCTGTGTGACCTTGGGCAAGTCACTTCATGTCTGGTCCTCAGTTCCTTTATCTGGAAAATGAAAGAGTTGGATTGGATGACCTCTAAAGCCCTTTCTAGCTCCATATATCTACCGCCTTATACTTTTACAGAGAAGGAAACTGAGGAAAGGAAATGTCTCCCCTCAGAAGGGAAATGCCTTGTCCAGCATCACTCAATAAATTGGTGGGAAAGTTAACCCTTGGCTTCTCTTCGGACTTTCTTTCCATTAGCCTCTCCATCAACCAATCTGCCAGTCAACAAACATTTATTAACCACCTACTATCTACTAGGAACCGTCTTAATTCATAGGAAACTCAGCCCCCCTCCCCCCTCCCCTTGTCCAAATGGCTATAATCCAATATAAACAGAGGCACAGCACCAGCTAGAGGTGTAGAAAGGGGGTCCTTGTCCCAGAGCAATGAAGTACATTGCTGCCCTATGCAGAGTGACCCCAGTGCTGATTATAATAGAGGGCACTGCCAGAGAAGGGCACAGTACCCCCTCAGAATGGTGGGAGGAGATAGGGAAGCTGGCTCTGGGACAATGACTACAAACCACTGCTATCTTTCCCACCTGAGCTCAAGTTGGCACAGTTTGTCAGCCCATGCCCAGCCTTTCTCAGTCCCCTTGCCCTCCCCATTGCTTGATATCCTGTCCCCCCTCCCAACCCCAGCGACTTTTCTACTGGCCCTTGGAGGATGCCCCCCCCTCATCAAATGGGGCTGGGTTGAGATGGGGGCTGCTTACCTGCGAGGGAGCAGAGTGGGGCAGAGTTCCAGGCAGCAGAGAGGTGTTCCAGGAGGTGTGTGAAAGGGCTCTGCTCAAATATTCCAGGGAGGCGATTTATAAATAACCTCGCCCCCGGCCTGGAGGGCCAACCTCAGCACCTGATTGGCTTTTAGGAAGTGGGAACAGAACACCACAGCTCAGCCCGAGGAGATAGGAAAGGCAGATAAGCCGAGAAGGTCCCAAGTGAACAACCCTGTGTTGTTTCACCTGGGGAGAAGGCCTGTTTGATGGGAGCCCGGCACTTCCTAATCCACCCTGGAGACAATAGGTCACATTCAGCTGGGGGGCCCGCCCCGGAGGCTCCCCCAAGGCGGCAGGCCTAAGAGAGGGAGGGTGACTGAGGCAGGCTCCTTGGAGAGCCCCCCCCTCCTGCCCTGTGGGCTAGGGTCACCAGGCCAGAAGGGCCTCGTTGGACAATGGGGCACATTGAGGCCAGTGGGTGTATGTGTGTGTAAGGGGGGGTGTTCTCTCGTGTCTATCTTCTGCTTTGAAGATGGGGGAGCCAAAGGAAGAGAGTTTGCTCTGTTTTCCAGGGATCCAGAAGAAAGGGGGAAAAAAACCTCTAGAGGCCCCAAGAGAGCCCTGGCGAGGCTTTGGAGCTAAGCTGAGAATTCTGGACTGAAGAGAGTGGGGACCTGGGTTCCAGGTCCACTTTGCTTTGGGCCTGAAGCTAGTCTCTGAGACTATCTGGTTCTTAATTTTTCTATTACCCTTGCCCCCTTGATTTTCCTAGAAGAGTTCAAATGAAAGATGAAATTATAGTGAGAAAAAGCATGGGACCTAAGGATTTAGAGAAACACGAATGACTCTATGTAGGATATTCTTGAGGTAGGCTGATTTTCTAACCTGATGCCTCTGGACTCAGTAGTTCCTGCAAGGGGGTTAGGAATTAATGCCCCTCTGAGTCATGGTTTTAGTCAGGGGAATGGATTCTTCCCTTGAAATATTTTCCTTGCTGTAGCTAGACTTGTCTATTACTACTTACTTTAGACAGCTGTGAGAAAAACATTGTGTATGTAATCTTAATATGCTATATAGAATCATAGATTTAACATTAAAAGGGACCCTTTGAGTCTGACCCCTCATACAAAAATTGAGGCCTAGAGAAATTAATTGATTGCCCAGAGTAACTGACCCTGTAAGGCATTGAGGTAGGATTTGAATTTGAATCTTCCTGATTCCTCACTGAGCACTCTATCCATTAAACCAGCAAGCTGTGAGTTATCATATATTAAGTTTAATTATATAATATATATTATATTAAGTCTCTAATTTGGAGCTTTAGAAGACTCTAGAGGAAGGTACATGTATGTTTGGGGGTACAGGTGGGAGGGGAGGAAGGGTACAGATGATGCTGTCCCTGCTTCTTGGGTAAGAGGCACAAAGTTTGAGGCTCAGATCCCAGGCTTGTCTCCTGTCCCCAAGTCAACAGGACAAGGCACTGCTTTTTTTCCAGCTTGTCCTTACAAGCAGACTGGATGTTGATGGAAGGGGTCAGGCTCTTGATGAATGTCCTGTGTGAGAAAATATTATTAATAATGGATTTTAATTTAAGAAACACAGTTTTTAGCCTAATGATTAAAAAACACCCACTGCCTGATTACTGGGTAGGGGTCATAGGGAGGAGTTTTAAGGAGAAGCAGATGGAAAATAGATACCTGGAAGATCCTAGCATCCCTACCAAGTTATGGTGGAAGGAATGTCATCCATTGGAGAATTTAGATACTAAAGTCAGGTTATGGTAGAGGTGAAGAACTGAAGAGGGAGAGGAAGCTTACTAAAATAGATGTGGAGTAAAGACACCTCAGGCTTAACTTGGCATCATCTTTTTTTTTTTTACAGGAACATAAGACTGATCCATCAGGAAGATGCCAAAAGATGTAGAATATATTTATTCAGCAAAGAACTTGACACTTCTCTGATCCAACTTATCTCTTCTCTAGCACATCTTCCACTCAGCTGTCAAAGTGAAATTCCTATCTTACAGTCCTATTGTGGTGCTACCAGCTCAATAAACATCAGTGGCTCCCTAGTGCATTTAGGATCAAGTAAAAATCTTTTATTTGGCCTTTAAAACACTTCACATGTATGATTATGTGACTTCCAGCCTTCCTTTTCCAAGTTCACAATACATTACTCCCTTTCATGTACTCTCCTTCCCAGCCAGATTATCTTGCTGCCTCTGATATATAACTCTCCATCTCCCACCTCATTCCTTTGCACAAGTTGTATCTCATGTCTAAAAGTTTCTTTCTCTTCTCCTTCTGCCTCTTAGAACACCTTCAAAACTCAGTTTAAGTGCCATTTTTTTCAAGAGGTCTTGTCTAAAATTCCAGCTGTTAATACCTCATCCCAGAAATCACTTCTGTGAACGTGTTGTCTTCTCCCAGTAGAATGTAAACTCCTTTAGGAAAGATTGTCTCACTTTTGTGTTTTTGTTCCCAGAGACAAGCTAAGTGTCTGGACCATATTAAATGCTTAATAAAATTTGCTTGTTGCTTAATACTATCTTTGTAAAATAAAATGGAGACTGGATAGGTGGTTAATGGATTGAATGACAGCACCTAAAAGGCATGGATCTGGAAGGAGGTAATTAGTGGAGTCTGAAGGGCTCTGTCCTTGGTCCTATTCAATTCATTTGGTTTCAATATACATTTATTAAGGGGACAGCTAGGTGGCACAGTGGATAGAGCACCTGCCCTGGATTCATGAGGACCTGAGTTCAAATCCAACCTCAGACACAACACTTACTAGCTATGTGACCCTGGGCAAATTACTTAACCCCAATTGCCTCACCAAAAAACAAAAAATATGTATACATTTATTAAGCTTGTGTCTTAGACACGGGGCAGCAGCTAGATGATCCACTGGACTGAGCTTCAGGCCTGGAGTCAGAAGACTCATCTTCTGAGTTCAAATCTGGCCTCACATACTTACTAGCTGTGTGATCCTGGGCAAATCACTTAACCCTGTTTGCCTCAGTTCTTCATTTATAAAATGAGCTAGAGGAGGAAGTGGTAAGCTACTCTAGTATTCTTGCCAAGAAAACCCGAAAGTGTTCACAAAGAGTTGGATTCAACTGAAAATGACTAACAATAAGACACTGAGGATACAAAGATAAAAAAAGAACACATTTACTGCTCTCAAGGAAATTTACAATCTGTAGATGGGGGAAGAAACATGTAGACAAATAATTATGAATTAGAATTGATTAGGTATGTAGAAAGGTCAACACACACCGGGAAGTTAGGAGAGGAAGTTGTTTGTTTGAAGGGAAAAGAATTTGTTAGAATAAATTGAGTTTGGCAGGACATTCAGAGCTATTTAATTCTGTCCAGCAAGGAGCTGAATATATGAGACTGGAGTGTGAGGGAGAAATTGGAACTTAAAATAACAGTTTGGGGGTGATCTGTAAAGAGGGGGCAGTTAGGGGGTACACTGGATAGAGAGCCTGACCTGAGTCAGGAAGATTCATCTTCAAATCTTTAAATCCAGCCTCAGGCCCTTACTAGCTGTGTGATCCTGACAGGTCATTTAAACCCTGTTTGTCTTAGTTTCCTCATCTGTAAATGAGGTGGAGAAGGAAATGGCAAACCTCTCCAGTATCTTTGTCCAGAAAACCCCAACAAGATCACAAAGAGTTGAACACAACTGAAACAACTGAACAGCAACAACTGTTTCTAGTGGTGATAATTGAGGCCATGGGGTATGAATTAGATCACCAAAGGACAGATTTAGAAGGAAAAGATGGTCAAGGATAGAGATAATCCACATGTAGGGTGGAAGGAGGAGGAGAATGAGAAATCAGAGAAGTAAAAACCAGAGGTGAAATTCCCTGGTCATGTTGACCTGATTTTCATCCCCCAATCCTAATATTAGGATCATAGATCCAGAGCTGGAAGGAACCTCAGAAGCCACTTCGTCCAATCCCTTGTCTTACACATGAGGAGGAGGTTAAGTGATTTCTTGTACAGGCAGTAAGCATCACAGGTGGGGTTTGAACCTTAGTCCTCTTACTCCAAAGCTAGCGCTTTTTCTTTAGCACTTTGCACCTTTCTGATAGCTGAGCACCATTTAATTTTTTTCTTTTTTTTTTTTTTCAGGGCAATGAGAGGTTAAGTGACTTGCCCAAGGTCACATAGCTAGTTAAGCGTCAAGTGTCTGAGGCTGGATTTGAAACTCAGGTCCTTCTGAATTCCAAGCCAGTGCTTTATCCACTGTGCCATCTAGCTGCCCCCACCATTTAATTTTTATCATAGTCATTTAAAAAATTCTATATGTGTATCTTATCCTTTTCACTGAACCCTAAACTCTTTGAGTAGTGGTGTTGTTCAGTCGTTTCAGTAGTGTCTGACTCTTTGTGATCCCATTTGGGGTTCTCTTGGCTTGTTATTTCCTTCTTCAGCTCATTTTACAGATGAAGAAACTGAGGCAAATAGGGTGAAGTAACTTGCCCAGGGTCACACAACTAGTAAGTGTCTGAGGCCAGATTTGAACTCAGGAGGGATGAGCCTTCCTACTCCAGGACTGCACTCTATCCACTGTGCCACCTAGGTGCCTGTTTTTGAGGGTAGGGGCTTTCTTACTTTTCTTTGTATCCCCTTCAGACCAGCATGTTTCCTCCTGCATGGCATGCACTCAGTAAGTATGATGAAGCAACTGATTTTATCTGCCATTTTCACTATCCATCCAGGCAACGGATGCCCAGAGAGTTCTGAACCAGGAAGCCTATCTGACATTATTTACTGGGTGACTATGGGCAAGTCATTTAACTTAATGTCAGCCTTGGTTTAAATCATCTAGAAAATGGAGATAATGATGCCAATAGTTCCAATCTTACAAGTTGTTGTGGAGATCAAATGCAATAATGTATGTAAAGCTCTTTGCAAAGCTTTAAAGTGTGTAGTGGTTAGAGATGTGGTTAGGAGTCAGGGAGAAAGAAGTAGGATCGGTTTGATATTAGATACATACTGACTGTGTGAACCATGGGTCGATCACTTAAATTCTCAGGGGCTCAGGAAAATGTTCTAAGAGTATAAATTACAGGACAGGAGCTGCTGCATTCCTTCTACCAATGAAATCACAAGTCTGGTCTAAAAAAAGGTGCTATTTAATTTCTTCTTCTTCTTCTTCTTCTTCTTCTTCTTCTTCTTCTTCTTCTTCTTCTTCTTCTTCTTCTTCTTCTTCTTCTTCTTCTTCTTCTTCTTCTTCTTCTTCTCTGTCCAGAGATAGCAAGAGAGAGGCAGATAGACAGATAGCTAGAGACAGAGTAATGAACAGAGAGGAAGAGATGGAGACACAGAGACAAGAAACAGAGAGTGTTCTTCCTGCCTCATGCCCTGATAAGGTCCTGTTTGGTTAATCCCCCTTCTCCCAAACCCAGAAAAGGCCCTGGAATGCTACTGTGTGTGCTCATGTTTGCCGAGGAGCCATGAAACCATACACCCCAGATGCTTTTACTTTACCCTTCCGAATTACTTCCAGGTGCTTTTCCTCTGTAGGTTCTTCCTAGGCTTTCTTTTTACATCCTGGGTTTTTTCTTGTCTCTCATTATTCTTTGTCACCTATCCAGCCAAACCTCTTTCACCCCAAGGGGCCTCAGTGGTGGTAGACTCCTGTCCTCTGATCTCCAGCTAGGTGAGGCAGATTTTAGAACATTGGCTCCCAATTCTCCACAGGGTTCCATAAGATCAAAGATTTAGAGGTAGAAGGAATTTTAGGTGTCATTTAGTCCAAATAGAAAAGGGGGTGGGTCCACTATACCGTAGATAAGATCCCTGAGGGCTGCACATTGACTTAGAAAACCACATATTAATATTATCTATATTTTATTGTATTTTTATTTGTCATTAAATATTTCCCAATGATACTCATGAAGGCCCTATGTAGTCTACTGGCCCAGTGTTTGACGTCTCTGATCTAATCCAAGCTCTCATTTTATAGATGAAAAAACTAACAGTTAGATTTGTTGACTTCCCTCAAGGTCACAGAATTAGTAAATGGAAGTTAGTTAATGGGCCCTCAGATCCCAGATCTAGCCTTTTTTCCATGCCTCACTGCTTCCTAAAATGAAAAACTTACCTGCCACATTTTAGATTTGAACTGAGAGCCTCATGCCCACAACAGAGAATAGCTGTCTTCAAAGAGACAGCCTCTGCTCATCACAGGGAGCATCAGAGTCAAAGTGTTTGTTCATATCGGTCTGGAAAAGTAACGAAGCTTATTCCTCACAGCACCTTTAAAGGGGAAAGGATGGGGAGTAACAGAGTCAGCCATAGACTCAAAGGGGACCTTAGAAATCACAGGCTCATAATTTGAGGGCTGGAAGGGACTTTGAAGATCGCTGAGTCCGAGCTCTTCCTTTTATAGATGAGGGAAACTGAGTCAAGTAAGTGACTTGTCCAAGATCACACAGATCTTAAGTAAAACACATAGCTGGGATTTGGATGTATGTCCTCTGGCTCCAAAGTCAGCATTTTTTCCATTGCACAAAATGAATCCCTGGAGAATATGACAACCACCAAAAATTTGGGGAGTGACCAAATAGAGAAGAGAAAGGGTGACTTAGGAATTCAACATACTTAGAGTTACAGGTTGGTCTGGAGTCAGAGGACTGAGGTTCAAATTCCAGCTCTTCTTCTAATTAGCTGTATAATCATAGATCGGTCCAGGTATCTTCTCTGAGCCTCAACTTCTCAATCTGTAAAATGGGGTTAATAATACCTGCAGCCTCAACCTCATAGGGTGGTCTGTAAGATTAAATGAGATAATGTGTATCAATGTGATTGCCAACTTTGCAAGGCTATGTAAATGTCAGTTGTCCTTACCTGGCCCGAGTTTCTTCATATATAAAATGATCTACCTGGTTGATCTCTAAAGCTCTTTTCCACCTCTAATACTCCCCCTGAAACCCTCTCACCCCAAACCCTGACTGTGTGTTTCAGGATTCTGCAGATTACAGAGATGAAGTCATGTCATTTCCAAGTAAACCTGCTGACACATTTCTGCTCACAGACTTGAGTACCCATGGGGAAATTGAATCAGAGCGTTGAGAAAACTAAGGGACATATAGCCAAGAAGATGATTAACCTGCCACTTTCCTGTCTCCCCTGGGGCCTTCTGGCTTGACCATTACTATTTGCTTCCTGCATGTGCCTTTGTCTGGGGCCCATGCCAAGGGTGTGGGCATGGGCAGATTCATGGTCTCAGGCTAAGCAGCCTGGTGACTTGGGCAACAACCTTCAGGGCTGAGACATTGTGGCCTCTGCCACTCTGCCCTGTGGCAACAGAACACAACTGGCCCTGGGGTGTGGGTTTCAGGAGGGCATAGCAGCCTGTCCTGAATGACCTGTTGTGAAGAGCCTACCGAGGTATCTAACTCAGGCAAACTCCCCGTTCAACCCTGAGGCTCAGGCACTTGGGGCCCCAGCTGTGGGCTTTCTGCTACAGTCCTGGGTAGAGGAAGATCAGAGTGGGTAAAGCAGGGCCAATTGTGGCGGTTGGCTCCTTCAGCCCTCACGTTTGTTTGAAAGCACAAGGAAGCTATGCCCTACTGGAGGGCATAGGTAGGACATCTGTTGTGGGTCCAGTTTTTTTCTTGTCTTTCTACACCCTGGGCACTGTGATGCTATGCAGTGGGGCACTGGAAAAAGATAGTTGTCCAAAGGGAGATGTTTGCAACATATTTTGCATCAGGATAAAATATTAAAACAACTTAGGGCTTGCCACAGTCATTAAGGATCCCTAAGGCACATAGTCAGTCAATAGACAACAAGCACTTACTATGAGCCATACACTGTTAAGCACCAAAGATAAAAAGGCAAAGACCCTGTTCTTGCCCTCAAGAAGTTTGCATTCTAAAGGGAAGACAACCTTCAAACAACTATATACATACATAGAAGTGGATTTGGAGCAAACACTTAAGAAATGCTTGTGTTGAATTGAATAAAACCCTGTTCCCCAGAAATGCACTTGGTTGCCCAAGTTAATGCTCTCTTTCACCCAGTTAATAATCAGTCAGAATTTGGATAACATTTATTGAGCACCTACTATATGACAGGCACTGTGCTAAGTGTTGGGGATAGCAAGAAAGGTAAAAAGAAGCTAAAAAGTGGGAGGGTACCCAGCCTGGGGTCATGATGAAATCCTGCAGCCAGAAAGGGAAATGATTTGAGGAGGTGAGAGTTTCAGAGGTGATTTAATCTTACAGAATGAGTTTCTGGAATCATGAAAGTCCAGAAGAGCAACCAGGTGGGAAATCATCCTAATGAACACCCCTATAATCACACTGAGGTTCCAAAAACACTTTCCTCCCAGCAATCTTCTAAATGAGATGGGGCCAATACCGTGAATCTCCATCTTACAGGTGATGAACAGACATAGAACAATTAAGTGACTTCCCCATGGTCAGACATCTTGGAGCTTTCAAGACTCAGAGGGTCTCCCTCTCCCACTTTCCCAGCAAAGACTTCACCTTTTAAAATCCAACCCATCCTTTCAGGGGCAAGAATAAGTCACCTTCTCTCTGGAGACTCTCCTTTTTTTTTTTTTTTTTTTTGGTGGGCAATGAGGGTTAAGTGACTTGCCCAGAGTCACACAGCTAGTAAGTGTCAAGTGTCTGAAGCCAGATTTGAACTCGGGTCCTCCTGAATCCAGAGCTGGTGCTTTATTCCACTGTGACAACCTAGCTGCCCCCCTCTGGAGGCCTCTCCTGATCATTTTAGCCTTCATTAAAACTCCCTTATCCATGTACCCTCACACACACTTTCCTGACTCCTAAGAATTGAGAGTCTGAATCCTGTAGTTTAGTGCTTAAAGATTGTCTTGTACTACCCCTAAATTGTCAAGAGCTTAGAGTTCATCTAGTCTAATCCCATCATTTTACAGCTGAAAAAACTCTAATGCCTAGAGACATGGCCAAGCCGGAAACTGGAATTCAGGTGTTGGACATTAGAGTTATTCTTTTCCAATCTGTGTGGCTATCTCACTATTCTGGGTATGTGTAAAGCAAAGGGGTCCAGGAGAGTGGGGCCCAGAATTCTCAGGAAAATGTAGAGCATATGCATATTTTTAGTCCCTAGGAAACTATCCTGATCAGAACAATATTGACATCCCTTTAGTACTATAATGACCTGGAAGAGTTCCTCTCTGGAAGTGAGAGAGCAAGTGACTCATCATTCCCTAGTCTTAATATTATGACTTAGATTTTCCCATAACATGTTATCTAGCTATTCCCCTTGCACCCAATACACTTACCTCGTGTTTTACCTAATTGTGTATGTCTCATCTCCTCTTTATTAGATTGCAAGCACCTTTAGGGCAGGAACTTTGCCATTCTCATCTTTGTATGCCCTATGCCTTATACATAGTAGATATTTGAGAAAGGTTTATTGTTGAATTCTTTTTCCCCTGGGCCAAACATTGCTTCTTAGAGGTAGGGACGTGCCACGGATCATGCGGTTTCTTGTCTTTGCCCAGTTCTGGGATCACGTGGTGGAAGGGGGTCCAGAAAGGTGGGGCATGGCACCAAGAAGACATGAGGTATGTGGGTACATGCGATCTCTAGAAAAAGGAAATACGATTCTGCTCAGAACGCAGTATTTGGTGGAATGGGTGTGGGTGCCATGTAACAGTGTACCTTGACCAGAAAATGTCAAGAATGGGGGACATGGTGGGGGAGTCGGTTAGTTGCAGGTTATTAATATGATTGTTTTCCTCCTTGCTCAGATCCTGATTTTGGTGTCCTGAGTTTTATTGGAAAATAAACTAGGGTACAGAAGGGACTTTATGGGAAAAAGGAGAGATCTGAGTCTCCCATTTCTAAGGGGGTGCGATGAGAAAGGCCCATAGGAGTACCCTAGGTGCTCTTTAGCCTTATTCTCTGATCCTTAGCTATAATCTAGTACAGCTTCCATGGTCCACACTACTCTTACGTGGTCTGGAGTACGTAAAAGGTATACATTTAATTCTGTCCCGGCTGTTGACTTACTGTATGACCTTAAGTCATACACATTTCTTTCTCAGCTTTCTGGAATAAGCAAGATGCTGTCTGCCTATCTCCCTACCCCACATTTCATTCTCCTCAAAAAACATCCAAGGCTTGGCAAGCTCCCTCTTCTCCCTGCCTCTTGATGCTGCCATTCTAAATCCTATCCATTTTTTCAGGGACAAGGTCAAGTCCCATCTTTTCTCCAAAGTTTTCCTGACCACTCAATCATTTATTTATTTGTTTTTCAATTGAATACTTTTAGTTGTTGTGTTCTTGCCAGTGTACAAAACAGAAATCATGAAAATTCAGAAGGGGCAATGAGACGGTCTGACAAAAATAGAAATTCGTATGATTAATTTGGCATGTTGTCATACAGTTAAGCTTTTGTGCTAGCTTCAAACTCGTCTTTCCTTTGAATAGTCATAACTCACGTTACATTTCACCAAAAATCTCCTTATGAAAATTGGATTAGGAGAACTTTTGAAGTTGTTTTTAAATCACATTTGACTATAGGAACCAAGCTAATTTTGCAGGTTCAAAAGAATTGTACTTAAAGATACTCCGGTCGTCAGGGGGTCATGTTGAACATTAGGCAGGTGAAACAGAATCAGATCTTCTGAATCTTGAGAAATTTTCCTACGGGTTGAATCTGACTTTCTTCATGACCAGGAAGGTGCCGGACATGGTGCACAAAATCAGGGTTGGTGTGGGTAGGTGGTAAGGATATCTACTTGCTCCCTTGAGCACTTGGTCTGGTGGCTTGAGGTAGGGATGTGTGTATGTGTGTGTGTATGTGTGTATGTACTCTCATGCTCTCATGCATGCACTTGTATATCCTACTTGGCCATTTTAGTCCTTACTAAACCTTCTATTCCTCTTTTCTTGGACTTTCAAAAGATGTGAGTCTGAATACCTATCTTAGTACTTAAAGGTACCCTTATTTGTCTCCAGTCTGCTTCCTCTAATAGACTATTAGCTCCCCAAAGGTAAGGACATGTTGCACATATCTGTGTGTAGCCCATAGGGCCTAGCATAGCACTGACCAAGCAATAGACGCTTTAAAATATATATCTTTGATTCTTCATTTGTCCCCGTATGAATTTTTCTGACTTCTTGCTGCCTACAGAGGGTTGAGGAGCCTCCATTTCACGTCCAACCATTTTTCAGCACTAGCTTGTTGTAATGGAGAGAGGATTTGACTTTGGAGATTGGCCTTAAATCCTACATCTGAGGCTTCCTTTGTGACCCTGGGCAAGTCACTTGATTTCTATGGGACGCACTTTCCTTACCTGTAAAATGAGGGGGTTGGGCTAGATTGCCTTTAAGAGTCTTTCTATGATCCTTCTTACACTTGGCTTGCTAAGTGTGGGGCATGGGAGCTCTTTGCAAACGTGCTGAACTGAATCTCTATTATTGACTGCTCCTGCTCCACCCCCCACCTCTCAGTGTTGGCGCTCTGCCCAGGGGACCAGAAAAGTGCTTTGTAAGGCCTCTTCTCCCAAGCATACTCAGCAGGGAGAAAACTCACTAGCATTATCTAAACCTGATCCTCCCCCCACCAGCCACGGCCCTCTCTGGACATAGCAATTCTCTTACTTGGTGTGGACTCTGAGCCAGTCCACTCTGGAAGGAGTTCAGAAGTAGAACAGCTAATGTGTCCCTGTAAGGATCAGAATGGACGGTGTATGTGTGCTTTGGAAGAGGACAGGGCTGGGGCGGAAAAAGAGAGGAAGCTTCCCCCCCACCTCTTACAAAGAAAGTAGGGGAGACCTGGGACATCTAGGGGATGGTTGATGCTTCAGGCTTTCTCCCCTCTCCCAGTCCATGGCTCAGCCCCCAATCACTGGGACAGATTCGGTGAGGTACCAACCCATGGATCTGGTTTGTGCATGGCTTGTCTCTACCATCTGGGATGAGTGCCCTCCGCTACAGAGATTCATGGATCTCTTACTATAGTAACTAAACTATCTGCTTCAAGGTCAGAATCATAACTGTGAGCCTGCAACCTCTTGGGATAAGACAGAGTCCTGCTCAGAGTGAGACACTGGGATCAGGATGAGAAGCTGGGCTCAGGGCAGGAGAGGAAGGAGAGGGGTTTTTCTCCTAGGGTTATGGCTCAGAGCTCCAGGATCTCATTGCACCTCCCTTGCATGATTCTAATCCAGCCTCAGCCTTATCCCATCTCCTGAACAGATGATGTAGTGCATGGAGTACTGGAGTCAGGGACATCTGAGTTTGAATCTTGCCTTAGACTTTTTTCTTTTTCTATATTTTTAAATTTATTTTTCTTTTATTTCTTTTAAAATTTTGTTTGTTTGTTTTTAATTTTTTTTGCCTTAGACTTTTACCAGCTGTATGACCATGGGCAAATCACTTCCCTTCCAAGAGCTTCAGGTTTTCTCACCTGTAAAAATGGAGCTTATAAAAGCACTTAACCTCACACATTATGGTGAGGATCAAATCAGACAATATGTGTAAAATGCTTTATAACTCTTAAGATGATAAAAAGCCCAACCTTTATTATTGGGACGACAACGACGATGATGATGGTGGTCATCACCATCACCACCCTACAAGATACAGTGTCAAGGCAGGTACAAATTTATGGTTTCAGTTTTTCTTAATTTTCCCCACCCAATCCAAAACTTTCCCTTTCTGTATCCTCTGTCTCGTTGCTGTCCCAACCCCAGATCCCAACCCTGGTTCCAACCTGCTGTTTCTGTGTCCTTTGCAGGGCCCTCACAGCATTAAGACCACTGTCACTCCCAGCCCTCAAACACCTTGGCCCTCCTTGGACCCTGCTACAGCCTACAGAAAGAGAGTGGGGATGGACAGCGGGCAAGATGGACTGCTTGTGGTAAGGCCTGCTAACCTCTTCTCTGACTCAGTTCCCTGGCCTTCTGCCCACCTGGGTCTTTATTTCCTACTTTGTGGCTCAGAAGACAGAGCCTCAAAGGAGGGAGCGAGAAGTCTGTGGGGTTCTCTAGGTGGGACCATGGGATTTGGAATTAGAATGGGCCTTAAAGACCATCCAGGTCAGGGCTTCTTAACCTTTTTCCACCCATGACCCCTTTTCACCTGAAAAATGTTTATACTACCCCAGGTACATAGGTGTATAAAATAGGTCTACATAACCTTTTGCTGTTGTTATTTTTTGTGACCTCCACGTTCACTTAAGTGACCCCATATGAGGTCTACACCCACAGTTTAAGAAGCTTTGATCTATTCTAACCCTTTTATTTTTCCAGGGAGAAAACGGAAGCCCAGAGAGGTCAGCTTGCTTAAGGTTACCCACCTAGTAAGAAGCAGAGCAGGGACTCTGATTCCAAATCCAGGGTGGGTGTGTTGGTTGGTTTTCCCCCATGCTGCCCTGTTGCTTCTCACAGCAGAAAATGTTGAATAAAAAGGTATTAGTAGGACAGCAACACATGAGGGTTGTAGAGTGGGACAGCAGGTTGGGGGGGGGGGGTCTAGTCCAATGGACACCTCCACCAGAGACATTTCTCTGAACTCCTAGAAGTTGGTCAGTGGATCTCCCTGCTGGGGCATACAAGGGAAGGGGAATGAGTTTTTATTAAGTTCCTTTTAGGTGCCAGGCATTGTGCTAAGAGCTTTATAAATATTAGTTCATTTCTTCCTCACCTAGCTGTGTGACCCTGGGCAAGTCACTTAACCCTCATTGTCCCCCCCCCCCACAAAAAAGAATCCTATGTAATTTCATCCTCACAATAACCCTGAGAGATCCTCATTTTACAGTTGAAGAAACTGAGGCAGACTGAAGTTAAGTGACTTGCCCAGGGTTTATTAAGTGGTTAAGGCTGGATTTGAATCAGGTCTTCCTGACTCTAGGCCCAACACTCTATCCACAAAGCTGATTGTATTGTATTGTATTGATGCAGACAGAGCAACTCTGAGTCTAAAGCTCAGAAAACAATTTTAGAAACCTAATGACCTGGGTAATTGGTGATAGGAGCGTGTATTTGGGGTTCACTTTCATCCAACACAGAAAGGGGGCACCAGGGTCAGAGCACAATACTCAGGAGCTCCCTAGAGTCTTAAGGGACAATTCAATGAGGATTGTTCCTGTTAGATCTTTGAAGCCCAGCTCCAGCCTGCGCTGGACACAGAAGGCGCTTTGTTCCCCAGAGAGCGGCTTGAATTTTTTATTTAATCTCACCCTTTTGGTGCATTGGGTAGGATTCCTGCTGCAAACATTTCCAGAGGAAGGGCAGGATGCCAGGGTTTGCAGTGCTGTGTGATGATTGGACCCCTTAACAATTCTTGAATCATAGGGCAAGAACTTGAAGGAAGCTGAAATATCATCTAGGCCAGTCCTTCATTTGACAGATGAGAAAAACTGAAACCACAGACTCAGTAACATGCTCAACTAATGTCGAATAGTGGTAGAGTCAGGATTTGAATCCAGGGCCTCTGACTAAATCTGATGCTTATTTTTTCAAAAGCTATTTTTTAAACAAATGAAAATATGCCTTCTTTCCTCCAGACCTCCTCTCTCCCCTCAACTGTAAAATAAAGAAACAACCCCCCCCACACACACAAATAACAAGGACACATAATCGAGCAAAACAAATTGCTGCATTGGCCGTAAAAAAACAACACATCTCAATTTGTTCCCCGAATCTATCACTCCTGTGTCAAGAGGTGAGTAGCATCATGAATTTTCTGGAATTGTGGTCAGTTATTGCATTGATGAGAGTTCTCAAAATTTTCCAAGTTGTTTGTATTTACAATGTTTTTGTTATAGAAATTATTCTCTTTGGTTCTGCTCCATTCACTTTGCATCAGTTCATGTAAGTATTCCCACATTTTGATGCAGGCATCTCGTCTGTCATTTCTTGGAGCACAACAGTATTACATCACAATCATGTACCACAACTTGCCCCTAGCTGATGGGCATCCCCTTGCTTTCTAATTCTTTGCCACCACAAAAAGAGCTGCTATAAATATTTTTGTACATATTGGTCCTTTTCCTTTTTCTTTGATTTCTTTGGCATACAGACCTAGAGTATTGCTGGGCCAAAGGGTATGCACAGTTTCATGGCCCTTTGGGCATAGTTATAAATTGCTCTCAGAATGGTTAGATTAGTTTGTAACTCTACCAACAGTGCATCATTGTCCCAATTTTTCCATATCCCTTCCAAAAATTTGTCATTTTCCTTTTTTCTCATCTTAGCCAACGTGATAGGTGTGAGGTGGTACTTCAGAGTTGTTTTAATTTGCATTTCTCTACTCAAGAATGATTTAGAGCATTTTTTTTTTATGTGACTATTGATAGCTTTGATTTCTTCTGAAAACTGTCTGTCCATATTTTTGACCATTTATCAATCAGGGAATGGCTCTTATTTTTATAAAAAAATTCTCCAATTTATATAACTAATTTATACATTAGTTCTCTATATCTTTGAGAAATGAAGTCTTTATCAGAGAGACTTGCTGTAAACATCCCCCTGCCCCAGTTTCCTGTTTTTCTTTTAATTTTGGTTGTATTAGTTAAATGTGTAAAATCTTTTTAATTTCATGTAATCAAAATTATTTATTTTACTTCCCATGATTCTATCTCTTGTTTGGTCATAAACTCTTCCTTCATCCATAGATCTGACAGGTATATTTTCCCATGATCCCCTAATTTGCTTATGATATCACCTATTATGTCAAAATCATGCACCCATTTTGACTTTATCTAGGTATATGGTATGAGATGTTGGTCTATGCCTAGTTTCTTCCAAACTGCTTTCCAGTTTTTTCAACAATTTTTGTCAAATGTTGAATTCTTATTCCAAAAGCTTACATTTGGGGGGTTATCAAACATTAGATTACCATGGTCATTTACTAGTGTGTATTAATACTGCATACCTAATCTAGTCCACTGATCCACTGTTCTATTTCTTAGCCATTACCAGATTATTTTGATGATTACTGTTTTGCAATGTACTTCGAAATCTGGTATTGCTAGGCTGCCTTCCTTTACATTTTTTAGTCTATTTCCTTGATATTCTTGACCTTTTGTTCTTCCAGATGGATCTTGTTACTATTTTTTTCCAGCTCTACAAAATAATTCTTTGTTAATTTGATTGGTATTGCAGTGAATAAGTAAATTAACTTAGGTAGAATTGTTTAAATTTGTATTTATTTCTGTGAAAAGTGTTTTGTAATTATGTTCATATAGTTCCTGGGTTAGTCTTGGCAGGTAGACTCTCAAGTATTTTATATTGTCTATCATTATTTTAAATGGAATTTCCCTTTCTATCTCTTCCTACTGGGTTTATTGGTAGTATATAGAAATGCTGATGTTTTATGTGGGTTTATTTTATATCCTGCAACCTTTAATTTTATTAATATCTCCTTTGATTTTCTGCATTTCTATTTTGGTATTTAATTGGAGATTTTTAATTTGTCTTTTTTTCTGTTTCTGTTTTTAATTAGTTTCATGCCCAATTCATTGAGAAAGGGTATATAAGGACTGTCATTCTGTGGAGGGGGCAGTAGAAGTGCCGTAGTTCATAGTCTAATTGTGTATTTCTGTATCATACACATCCTATCTAGCTTCTATGGCCTTGGTGATAATATGACTACTGTATTACTTATCCTGCTAGGTGTTATCCAGCTGGGTGCTTTGAGATAACATACCCCACCCCTAATACAACTAAGGTTACTTCTAAATGTGTAAATACATTTCCTTCTTACATAATCAGCTCAGAGCACAGAAAGGAGAATTCCAGAGATGGGAAGTCAGGGGGATATAGTAGAAAGAATGCTGGGTTTAAGAAGGCCTGGATTTGAATTTTCTCTTTCCCACATTAAAAAAAAAAATTGAACTTGTGATCTCATTAGCATAGAAAACAATGAGTGAGGAAATTCCTTGTACCAATGCAGAGCCCACAGTGGGATTCAAGTTTCTTGACTCCAATATTCTTTGAGTTCCAACACACTTCCCCATGGAGAAGGGCTTGTCTTTGAAGATATGTGGGGATGCCTTGGTTTCATCCATGCATTTTCTCTAGAGAAGAGCAAATGGGGTTGGGGGGTGGGGAGATTCTCAACAAATGCAGGCTGGGGTTGAACTTGAATTCATTGACCTTGGTTGATAGTGGCTAGTTTTAGCCACACCAGAAGCCTGGGTGGAGTTCAGAATAACATGGCCAGTTGGGGAAGAAAGGTTTGCTTGACCTGGAGGCCCCCAATCTTGCAGCCCCACCAGTAACACAAACACAATGCTCTGCACCTGGCACAAGTGTTCTCAATGTATTTGGTAACATGGTCAGTCACAGAAGGCCTCAAGGACCTCATGTTATATTATCTTCTAAAGAAACAGGGGCAGCTAGGTGGCACAGTGGATAAAGTACCAGCCTTGGATTCAGGAGGACCTGAGTTCAAATCTGACCTCAGACACTTGACACTTACTAGCTGTGTGACCCTGAGCAAGTCACTCAACCCTCATTGCCCCCCACACAAAAAAAATAAACAAAGAGAAACATGGCATGAGGGAAGAAGGATTCATTAGACTGGCTATATTTGATACTATAGGGCAGACCTGGTATAAAGAAGTGGAATATTATATAGAGGTGAATTTCAGTTTAATATAAGGAATGACTTCCTAGCAATTAGAGCTGATTAGAGTTTTGGGGCAGCTAAGTGGTACAGTGGATAGCCGGCCAGGCCTGTAGTCAGAAGACTCATCTTCCTGAGTTCAAATCCAGCCTCAGACACTTACTAGCTGTGTGACCCTGGGCAAGTCACTTCACCTTATTTGCCTCTGTTTCCTCATATGTTAAATGAGCTGGAGAAGGGAATGGCAAACCACTCCAGTATCTCTGCCAAGAAAACCCCAAACAGGGTCACAAAGAGTCAACACAACTGAAATGACTAGATAACAACAACAACAACAAAAGAAGAATAGTCTGCCTTGGGAGACAGTGGGATTTCCTCTTACTGGAGGTCTCAAAATGAATGTTGGATAGAGAGTTGTTGGGCATGTCTAGAGGAGCCTCTTCTTAAAGTATGGGGTGGACTAGATGACATCTAATGTCCTTTCCATCTCTGGGATTTGGTGACTGACTGTTAGACACAAGGACTTCCTAGTGAAGAGTGATATTTGACCAGTGGCCAAAGGAAATATAAGTTAGCAAAGTGCCTGGTACATAGTAAGCATTAATAAATGATTGTTGATTGAAAGGGAAACTGTGGGATTTGTTTCTTAGGTGAATTAAGTATAAAATAGCTATTCAGCTGTAATACAATCAGTATGGATCAGTATGGAGATGAAATAGACTATAGATTGAGGCCTGGAAGGGTCCTTAGTTCAGAGATTATCTAATCCAGGTCAGAGGATCATAGATCTAGAACTGGAAGGATCCTTAAAATGACCCATTTCTTTATTTCACAGAGTTAGAAACTGAAGCAGAGAGGCAAAGGGACTTCCCTAGGCTAACGTGATTAGTAAAGGGTCAGAGACAGGAATTGAACATGACCCCTCTGACTCCAAATCTCAATGATTTGATGAGAAAGCTGTAAAATTCCTGCTGGCTCAAGATCTAAGTGGAAAACAATTTTTGTAGGTCCTTGGATTTTTTTTGGGGGGGGGGACGGGGCAATGAGGGTTAAGTGACTTGCCCAGGGTCACACAGCTAGTAAATATCAAATGTCTGAGGCCAGATTTGAACTCAGGTCCTCCTAAATTCAGGGCTGGTGCTTTATCACTGTGCCACCTAGCTGCCCCTTTTGTAGGTCCTTGGGCCAGTCATTTCCCTAAAATTTGACTTTCCTTATCTATAAAAGGAAAGGATTGGACTGGATGGGATTTCTTTACCCTTTCATGTGATGGACCTTTTTTTCCTCTGATGAAGCCTGTGAACACTTTTTCAGAACAACATTTTAAGTGAATAAAAGAAAATAAGATTTCAAAGGAAATCCATTATGTTGAAATACAGTTATCGAAATATTAAACAAACAACTTCATGGATTCCAGCTTAAGAGCCCCTGAAATAAGTGATTTTTATCAGTCATCCAGCTGAAAGGGTCCTTAAAGATCCTCTTGTCCAATGCTCTTATTTTACGGGCAAAGGAAACGAGGTCCTGAGAGATGATAAGACTTACCCAAGGTCACGTAGCTAGTGAGGAAGAGAAGCAGGAGGAAAGGCCTACATGGTAAGGTAAGCTCCATCTCCTAGAAGAAGCCTGTGACTCATTTATTTTGTTTTTAATTTAAAAAAATTTTTTTAGTAATTTATTTCCCCCAAATTAGATGTAAAAACAATTTTTAACATTCATTTAAAAAACTTTTGAGTTCCCAATTCTCTCCCTTCCTTCTTCACCCCACCCCACACACATTGAGACGGCAAGCAATTCGATGTAGGTTATACATGTGTTGACTCATTTATTTTAAGCAAATATTTATGAAGTCTTTATTAAGTGGTGATAATAAGACATAGACTTATCACTTGCTTCCAGCAACTCCTGGAATTAGGACTTAGTAGCCATACTGGGCTTTTGCAGGAACACTGCTATTGATACAAAGAGAAAGTGGGACTTCTGAGGTCAAGCCTCAGCTAGCACGGAGATTGGGTGGGTCGCTCCATCAGGGAGGATAAAGGCCAGCCGGGAGATTAGACCCATCAGTGATTAGAAACTACCCCTGGCAAGTCATGGGCACTCACTGGCTGGTGTCCTGGCTTTTCCTTATGTTTCAGCCTGGGAGCCATAGGCAGCTTCTCCTTATTGGCCCTTCTCATATCCCCACTCCCCAGTCAATGCAGGAGAGACATCTGATTCTCGATATAAGCAACCAAGAATAAAGTAGGTGGGGTAATGGATAGAGCCCCAAGAGCAGGAAAACGTAGGTTTGAATCCTCAGACACTTACTCTCTCTATGACTTGGGAAAATTTCATCTTTCAGCCTCAGTTTCCTCATCTGTAAAATGAGCTGGAGGAGGAAATGGCAAACTCCTCCAGTCTCTTTGCCAAGAAAACCTCATGAAGAGTCAGACAAGACTAAAACGACTGAACAACAACAACAACCCTCACAGCTCATCACAACAAAGAAGCTGGGAATCAGACATTTTAGAGAGAGAGATGAAATATTCATCAAGTCCTTATGTGCCAGGCCCCTGGCTAACCTCTGGAGAGATAAATGAAAGCAAGTTAGACAGACCCTGCCATGAAGGAGCTTGTGTGATGACTCTTACATCCACAACCAACAATTCCACTTGCATTCAAGGCCAACCCTGGACAATGCATGAAAGGAAAAGATGTGAAGGCTGGAGATGGCCTGGAAGTGCTGTGGAGACCTGGACCTAAGAAAGATGAGATGTAGGAACATTGCAAGGGCCTAACTGCCTAACCCTCTTATCCCTCATCTCTGTGGTGAGTGAAAGATGAAATGACCGAGGAAACAAAGGTTCGATCTTCCAAGCACATTAATTTATTACACAATGCATGACAATTGCCTAACAAACTGGGACCGGGACCCTTCCTCAGGTCAAAGCTGAACCCTGAATACAGGGGGAGACAGAGTTTTTTACACGTTAAAAAAACCTAACCAAATAAGGCCAATTAATTAAAAGGAAACAATGCAACATTAGGAAATCTGATTTCTAACTGGATGAAAGATTAGGAACTTTCCAAATTGGGAGGGAAAGTTGGCAGGTACAATTCCCTGAAATCAGAAAAGGAGGGGTCCCAGTCCCCACAGTGTCTGTAAATAATCAAAGGAACAGAGAAACAAGAACTGATTGATCAGAACAGGGCCAGTTTTCAGATAAGACTTACGGGCGGCTTGAGATGTATAATTGTGAGAAAACTCCTTGCATCAGTCTTTGTATCTGACTGGGTTTTTGGTCAGCATAACCTAGCCTTAGCCAAGAGTCTCTAAACAGCAGGTAGAGGTAATTCTGCTTCCCAGCCATGCAGGCCTAGGTCCAGTCAATACAATAAGGTTTTCTCCCAATTCCCACAGTTGAATGAAGTTTTCTCACATGACAGAAATTGGACTACACCCATAATTGAATAGAAAAGGAACTGAGCTAACTCCAGAACTGAGTCACAAGATGGAGTGAGTGTGGTTCACTCAATTCCCACAATTAACCACTTGCTGTCCTAATCTCAATTCCCTCACCTCCCCCATTGGAAAGAGGGAAAAAAACCTCAAAGTCCTTGTAATAAATATATTACACATATCGTTACCTTTTTTTTTCTTTTTTCTTTTTTCAATTTTTTTGGTTACCTTTTTCTGACCAAAATAAATAATACTAATGATGAAAACAACAGTTTGTATTTCTATGACACTGTAAAATTTATGGGCTTCCTTCAAAAGAACGCTTTAAAATAGCCCAACTGACATATCTGATCTCCTTTTCTGTTGATTCAGTACATGTTTAGAAACTTCTTCTGGGCATTTTCCTTTGGAAGTTCTCTCTACAGCCACAGGAGGATGGCAAGGAATGGGGAAAGGAAGAAGAGGCAGACGTTGGGTTGGCAGTATCACACAATCAGGGATGGCCTAAGTGACGTTATGTGGTGGGTAAAATATCCTACTACGCAGTGCCCTCTCTTTACCTCAATTTCCCCTTTCTGAACCTTCCCCTTTCCCTTCATAAACCTCCCTTCCCAAGTGCTCAGTGAACACTGTAGTCTTGGTCTTTTCTTACACCAGAGAAGAACATTGGATAAATAAATTAGTTCTAAAGTACTAGAGATGCAGCTTGTTACCCTTCCCAGAGTAATCTATATTTTGTAAGTTGATAGCAGAGATGATCCCAAAGGAATCACTCTCTAATCGTAGAAATTCAGGCATCAGTGAGAGAGCAATTTTTAGGAGTTGGGAGACATTTCTGGTGTTTCTAAAATTACAACCAACAATTGTGCTTGCATCTAAGGCCAGCTCTGGGCTCTACCATACAGAGAGGATGTGAGGAAAGAGAGAGAGAGAGAGAGACAGAGACAGAGACAAAGAAACAGACAGAGAGAGACAGAGAGAGACAGAGAGATTGTGTGTGTGTGTGTGTGCGTGTGTGTGTGTGTGTGTAATCTCAACCACAAGGGCAATTTAAAGGTATGCCTGAATTTGGCAGGGACAACAGAACTTTTGACTTCTATAATGCTTTCTGTATTGTCCAGTCTCTGTAGTTCTGTACCTTTTAAAAATTATTATATGTATACACATGTGGTTTTATATCTTAGAGGGACAGCTAGGTGGTGCAGTGGATAGAGAACTGGTGCTGAATTTGGGAGGATCTGAGTTTAAATCTCATCTCAGACACTTACTAGTTGTGTGACCCTGGGCAAGTCACTTAACCCCAATTGCCTTGAAACATCCAGGGCCATCTCCAGTCATCCTGATGTGTATCTTGTCACTGGACCCAGATGGCTCTGGAGGAAAGAGTGAGGTTGATGACTGCACAGCCTTCCCTCACTTAAATCCAACTTACTGCAAGTCATGACATCACCCCAATGTCATGGTCCCATTTGAGAAAGAAGGATGAACAACAACATCTTAGAATTTTGTAACTTCAAGGGCTACTCTTTCTTACTCTGAAGAATGTAAATAGATTAATACCGCTTACTATAGGACATATACATGTATACACATAAGTATGTAGAGCTATATTAATTAAGGCCTTTATCTCCTTTTAAGGGACATTTTTAAAAATTTTATTTTATTTTTTTAGTTTTCAACTTTTTTTAGATAAGATTTCCAATTTTAAGGAACATTTTTATGTGGGAATTTTATTCCCCCTCCCTTATGGAAGCTAAGTTAGCTTTGCACATGGAGAATCCAGCAAAATTCCTCCAGAGGCCTTTGATTCCTCACTTGAGAGAAAACCTAAGGCCATTCACCTGGCATTTGCCAACTAACGGGCATGTGTCCCATATTATTTGTCTCTTGATCTTTTGTTTTCATCTTTAAAACCAGATTGGTGGGGGGCAGCTAGGTGGCGCAGTGGATAAAGCACCGGCCCTGGATTCAGAAGGACCTGAATTCAAATCTGGCCTCAGACACTTGATACTAGTTGTGTGACCCTGGGCAAGTCACTTAACCCTCCTTGCCCCGCAAAAAAAAACAAAAACCAAAACTCAAAAAACCAGATGGGGGGGGGGTCCTTCTTTGTCTAATAATAACTTCGTAGAAAACATCCATGCACAAACATACACATGCACACACATACTTTCTTCATACCCTTCAGTCTTTTCATCTGTCCTTCTGGGTCCAGATGGCTCCATAACTCTAGGCATCATGGATGCCACTGTCCATATCCCACTTCTTAGCTGATCTTGAATTAATCAGGTAACATTCCACTTTCACTCGCTCAACCAACTACTGCCCTGAAGATGCCAAAGCACAGAGATATGGAAGTGGAGGGAGAAGTAAATGCCTTGCTCTGCCAATCACCATCCTGAGACCTCCCACACACCACCTCCCAAGGAAGGAGCATCTCTAACAAATGTCAGAGACAGTATCTTTCTTATAAAAAGGGAAAGCTGAGAAGTCAACTTGGGGGCTACCATAACACTACTCCATTTTGGGCATGAGTTTGGAGGACTGGAGCAGCCTGCTTCCACCTCCAACCCTCCTGAGGCCTTGGTTAGCTGTACAGAACATTCTTTTATCCATATCTTTCGAAGACACTTAAATCTTGTATGTGGACTTCCTTTTCCCTTTTCTAGTGTGGAATCAATTACCACATAATCCTTTATTTGGAGAGCCATTTGCCACCAAATGAAGGAATTGCAATAAGTAGGAGAAATAGATCCAGTATCTTCTTAATTTTTTAATTCCTCAAACTTAAGGAGCCCTTGTTCTGATTGCTTCAGTGAGAAGCCATAATTTACCAAGTCAGGGTTAGCAGCCTTACACATTTCCAGGGATATCAACCACAAGGGAGAAACAGTATCCAGGAATTTAGTCTACTGTTACTCCCTCTCTACTTCATGAGTGTAAGTAGTGTAGATTCTTCCCATAAGCTATTATACACATGCTCCATCACTCTTTGGAGAAACCCATTCCTGTTCTGTGCCCAGAGCTTTGGGTAGCATGCCAAGGACTATCCAGGAGTGTTGGTGGCCCTGTTGGTCTCCAGGGATGGGAGAAGAGAACTTACCTGTTCAAGGTCCTGCATTGATTTGCTAGGTCTGGTCCCGCTTTGGGGTTTATCTTAGTGATCTCTCTGGCACCACACTGTCTCTATGTTCATCCATGAAGGTGGAGAGCTGGCTGAGTGATAGGAAAGCACAGACATATTACTATAGGAAAATCACTCATAAATCCCATAAGGAATGGAACAGAAGCGGTTTGGGATGAAGAAACTTAATATTGGCATAGGAGAGGCTACTGTGTGGAGACTGCCTTCTTGGTGTAGCACCTTGGAGGGCTAGATTTGGCTACAGGAAGACTTGGGTTCAAAGAGATAATAATGAAATCAACCTTACAGGATTGTTGAAAACATCATATGGAATGCCAGTGTAAAGAGCTTTGCTAACATTAAGCCACATATGAATGTCAGTAGCTATTATTATTTTATCATTCTCATCTTTTTGGGGGGGCAGGGCAATGAGGGTTAAGTGACTTGCCCAGGGTCACACAACTATTAAGTGTCAAGTGTCTGAGGCTAGATTTGAACTCAAGTCCTTCTGAATCCAGGGCCAGTGCTTTATCCACTGCACCACCCAGCTGCCCTGCTCTTCTCATTTTTTTTTTATGAAACTTATGATAGAAATGATTCTGTGATAAGCCACTCTCCTGCTGTAATTATTTATGTTTAATTTCAGAGAACCATCAATCAGGTAAATAAAATGTTTTTGTTTTTGTTTTTTTGTTTTTTGTAATTGAATAAAACTATTGGGATTCAGGTTCATCTAGAGACTCAGTCAGAGTAACTTTGGAACAAGTTTTTTTAGCAGGCAGGATGATGGGGATAATAAATATTTCTTCCTGTTTCCATATGATTTTGATTTCTTCTACTAGATCTCTGTATTTTGAGAGCTTTTCATTTTATCTAATAGGAGGGTCATGAGTGTTCATAAAATCTACTAAAATGCTATTCTAAAAAAATCTGTGAATCCATGTTATGTCCAGGCGATTATGAGTAATAACATGCACCTACGATTATGTTTTGGGACCTATAGAATTTACTTCACCTACTTTAGAAATCAGCATTGTCTGTGCTGAAGCATTGCTAGCTGGTGGAGTATTGACGTTTCTAATTTTTGTTTGCTGTCCATTTTTCTTGGGGTACCAGAGGATGGAGGTACATTATGAGCTCCACTGTCTTCTATGTCAAACTGATCATCACATAGTTTCCAAGAAGACCTGGCCTGCTTCCCTGTGCCATTTGGTTATTTCTTTGGTCATTAGGAGCAATTATATCACCCTTAACTTAGTGTGTTCATCTAGGAAGGAATGAAACAAACATTTATTAAGCACCTACTATGTGCCAAGCACTATGCTAAGCACTTTACAAATATTATCCCATTTAATCCTTACAATAACCTTGTGAGGTAGGGGCTGGTTTTTTTTTTGGGGGGGGGACTGTTGTTTTTACATTTTTACAGTTGAAGAAACTGAGACAGACAGAAATTAAGAGACTTGTCCAGTGTCACACAGATAGTAAGTATCTGAGACCCAATTTGAACTTAGGTCTTCCTGACTCCAGGCTCAGTGCTCTCTATCCACTGAGCCACTGAGCTGCATAATCAACGGTACTAGAACCTAGTTCCCCAATCTTTCAAAAATCCTGTCAGTTCTTCACAAGAACCATCATGATCTTAGGGTATATTGCCCTACAAAGTTGTGCTGAAGTCAGCTCAGGTAGGCTCTGAGAGTTGTCAAATTTTTAATGAAAGCATTTACACTTCAGAAATCAAACACCATAAATCAGGGTTTGATTTATTTTTTGTTGATTTCTAGACTTAAGAACATGATGAAGAAAGCTTTAATAATGCATACTGAGTTTAAAAGTGTGATATGTATGATATTTAGGAATATGTATAGATATGTATATATTTGAATATATATAAATATATACAAACATATATGTGTATATATTTGATGAACCAGTCATTGAGCATTTGTTAGCATACCCCTGACTAAATTATCACCCTGAGTGGTGATACAGTTTTGTTTTTCTCCTTCTGTTATCATATACATTCACAATGGCCTGGTGTTATGGAAGTTCCAATATATGCACCTGGTTTAACTTAACTCGTTTTTTTTTTCTTTCACTCAGTTTGATGGCATGGTCAGAATCCATCCACCTGGGGCCTAGCACAATTACTGGATGTCTCGGAACCAGGAGATGTAGTATGGTAACCTTTACATAACATTTTCAGGTGTCATCATGGACACATTACTAAATTTGGCCTTGATCCAGACATATGGTGGTAAGAAGTGTTATAGACTACAACCTGGCCATCCCTGTTAAACCTAGTTTAAACTTGGCCAACCCTGAGTCCTACATTATTTTCCCAAATTTATTTGGCCCCTACAGTTTGGATAACAGGTTTGGGCTTTGAAGAGGTTCTTGTTATTATTATTGTTTCATCCCTCTCATCTGTTTAGATGGGCTTCAGAACAAATAGAAACTGTCCCTAGATAAGTCACCATTCTGTAGAATGGCCCATTAGAAAGACAATCTGGGGCAGCTAGGTGGTGCAGTGGATAGAGGACCAGCCCTGGATTCAGGAGGACCTGAGTTCTAATCTGGCCTCAGACACTTAACAATTACTAGCTATGTGACCCTAGGCAAGTCACTTAACCTCAATTGCCTCCCCCCAAAATAAATAAATAAATAGATAAATAAATGAATAAATAAATAAATAAAATAATAGATAATCTGGAGTCTTAGAGTCAAAGATTCTGGAGTCATGAGACTGTTTTATATCTTTCACCTTTGACACCTATTACCTGTATGACTTTGGGCAAGTCAGTTAACCATCCTTGGACCTCAGTTTCCTCATCTGCAAAATGAGGGGATTTGACTAGATGCTCCCTTAGGTCCTTAATCTTTTTTTTTTTTTTAGTGAGGCAATGGGGGTTAAGTGACTTGCCCAGGGTCACACAGCTAGTAAGTGTTAAGTGTCTGAGGCCGGATTTGAACTCAGGTACTCCTGACTCCAGGGCCAGTGCTCTATCCACTGCACCACCTAGCTGCCCCAGGTCCTTAATCTTATACAGGCTGTTACACAGGAAGAATAAGGATTGGCTTTTTGTAGTTGAGTAAAAGTGTTAGGCTGTGAGCTCATGTGAAGGCATTGGTGAAGAATAGCAGAGAGGACAACAGGGGTGATCTTTACCTTACCTTATTCCTATATGATTTTGATCTCCTAGATTGTTTATTATTATAATTATCAATAATGATCTTGATGGTGGTGATGATGATGACGACAAAGACGATGATGATGTTGAAAGCCTCGGACCTTGGCCTCGTGAGGACTATCATGGAAGGTAATGGTGGCTCCTAGGTCTTTCAAACAACCTAAAAAAAGAGAAAGAGCTGAAAACTCCAAGGCTTGCTCCTCCAAACCTACCTGAGGATCTGAGGTCACATTCGAACTCAGGTCTTCCTAACCTGGTAGGTAGTGCAACAGATAGAGTGCTGGCCCTGTAAGTTAGGAGGACCTTGAGTTCAAGTTTGGCCTCAGATACTTACTAACTGTGTGACTCTGGGAAAGTCAGTTCACCCTGGTTGCCTCAATCTCTTCATCTGTAAAATGAGCTGGAAAAGGAAATGGCAATTCTCTCCAGTAGCTTTGCCAAGAAAACTCCAAATAGGGTCATGAAGAGCCAGCTATAACCAACCAACAACAACATGATAAATAGCACGTGAGTCAGTTTGAGATGAAATGTAGGAGAGAGATGCTCTGGGTGAATGACCTTTATTTTTTCATTAAAGTGTGGGTGAGATCTTCTGGTGAGTCTACTTCCCTAATGGCTTTAGCCTAAATTGATTTAGGCAAATAGAATATCCATCTTGGGTCTCTGTGCCAAACCCATTGGTCTAGTATTCCAATTTCAGGATTACTCTCAGTCAATCAAGAAACCTCTTATTGATATGGGAAAACTGGGGTATTGACTCCAGATATGTTTTTTAATTTCTTAATTTTAATTTCTTAACTGACAGCTTCACTGTTTTTCACAAAAGGAAAAACAAAGGACTATAAGATGTAAATATTACAGGCCCCATTATCTCACAATCAAAATAATTCAACCAGACATACAAGTGACTCCTAATATTCACAAAAGACACCCCCATTCTATAGAGAGTAGGACTGGTATAGGGAATGGGTGTTATTTCTTAGCCAAAAACTATATGTTGTCCTGATAACCTTGTTGCCTCACTGGGAGCTTGTACTGGAATGCATGAGTCATGGTGACCTATTCATTATTCTCCAACCTGATGGTTCCCTAATAGAGCAGGAACTAAGGTTGGGTAAGCAGGGTTTTCCTCCAGGTTTCTCTTAATAGACTTTAGAGGACCTAGGTCAAAAACCAATCCATTTCCTTGGCCTGGGGGAGGAGTTATTTGTCCCTTAATGGAAGGGAAGACATAGGACATGAAACACCACTTCCTCTCCCACACAGCCATAGCCCTGTTTTGTGTAAGTCTGGCTTGACTGTCAGCTACCACTGTTCTCCAACAGTGGGGCATAAAGAAGTTGGAGCTAGAGCAAAGCTCTT
The DNA here is from genome assembly GCF_019393635.1 of Dromiciops gliroides. NCBI lineage: Eukaryota > Metazoa > Chordata > Mammalia > Microbiotheria > Microbiotheriidae > Dromiciops > Dromiciops gliroides. The sequence goes on from NC_057864.1 coordinate 105,074,249, forward strand.
TGCCTCCTACTCAAGTAGAGTCCAGAAAGGAGGCTTGAAAGGGAGAGGACAGGATGGGAGGACCAATGGAGTAGCCGCATCAGGATTCCTTGACAGGATGGGCAGGGGATGAAGGGAATATCCAATTATCCTGGGGGAAAGATCATTACCATAAGCTTTCATTTTCTCTTGCCTGGTGAGACAAAAGGGCTTCCCTGAAGAATGGGAGGAGTAGACAATTGACAGAGGCTGGATGATAGGAACAATATTTTAACCCTTGCCCACAGGAGAATTAGGTGAGTTTTTCCTTAAGAGGTATTGACACTATCCCTGAGACTTGATGGGATCAAGGGGCTGAAGACATCACATCCTGGTTGTCTGAACACAAAAGAGAAGCAAAAGGTGCTCTGGGAGTCTTGGAACCCCACAATGGGCAATTCAGACAAGGGAGCTTTGAAGGTAAATCACCTTAGGGTACTCTTAACATCCCTACCTGTTGAATATCCTTTACCTTCTATGGCTAAGTCAATTTCCTTTTGTTAAATGTTGGATGACCTACGAATGTCTCATTTTGTTCCAATGTTGAACTTAAAGGACATGGGGCTGTCCTGGGTCAGGCCTAGCCTAGAACAGGATGCTTAAGGACATGGTCAAGGCCAGGAGAATTGGGTGAATGTCTGTATACCGCAGGCAGGCTGGTAATAAGTCTGCCTTGGGCCATCTCCACCACACCCACCATAGGGGTGAGGCCAGGCAGCAAGGGCACCCAGGTCTCAGCCACTATCATCAAAGAGAGAATGATGAAAATCAGGTATGTACTAGCACATGGACCTGGTGGAGGAGGGAAGGTTGTGGGGATGGAAGGTTGGAGAAGGGTGTTGGACTTCCCTTCACCACACCTGCCATCCTCAGAGCTCCTGGGTGGTTCAGCTGAGCAGCCTAGCTACCACTAAGTGCCAAGCTAGTTACCAGGAATAGTCTCCTGTTCTATGATCAACCCAAGGTGGATTGTAGTAATGGTGATGATAGTGACAGCTCAAGTTTCTATAGTTATTTAGGGTATCTCAGTGGATCCTCACAACAACCCTGGGAGGTAGGTGCTATTATTATCTCCATTTTACAGTTAGGGAAACTGAGGCTGGGCAATATTTACTTACCCAGGGTAGCAGAGTTAGTAAGACTCTGATGGCAGGATTTTAATATAGGCTTTCTTGACTTCAAGTCACAGTTCTGTCTATTGTACCAGTTAGAAAGTTATTGGTGGGGCAGCTAGGTGGCACAGTGGATAGAGCACTGACCCTGGAATCAGGATGACCTGAGTTCAAATCCAGCCTCAGACACTTAACACTTAGTAGTTGTGTGACCCTGGGCAAGTCACTTAACCCCAATTGCCTCACCAAAAAAAAGTTGTTGGCAAGTATCCCATCCTATCCTTATGTGGCCAGGCCTCTCTAATAGTAGCCACCAACCTTTGCCTCCCCCAAGACTTTTACTTTCTTTCCTTCCTTATTCCAGTGTTTAAATTAATCAGTTCAACTTTCACCATCAAATCCTACCTTCTGCAGGGAGTTTTCCCAATTCCCCCTTGATGCTAGGTCCTTCCTTCTGAGATTACTTCCCATTTGTACTCCACATCATTATCTTGAATGCTCATATTTAATTACATGTTCTCCCTTCTATTAGAATGTGAGCTCCTTGACAGAAGGGACCGGGTGTCTTTCTTTGTATCTTCAGCACTTAGCACTGTGCTTTACACATAATAAATTGTTAATAATGCTTGCTGAATGACCGACTAACTTCTTGCCCCATACACAAGAATTCCTAGTTATGACTCTGTACCCCAGTAATGGATTCTTGGGGTATCTTTATTAAGCCATGTCTGGGTTTTGCTAGTACATTGATATTCAAAGTGAGCTTAAACCTTGGTTCTAAGCAAGAGGATCCTGAGATACCTTTTGAATCCTAAAAGTGAGATTAAACTATGCTGAAAGTTAATCTCTCTGGGGTGAGTTTTGCAGAGGTAAGCTGGTATAGAGGAGGAAGTACTAACTGCATGTAGTGGTGTTGCTTCTCTGCCATGAGGGACTATGGACAAATCCCTGAAGCTCTTTGAGCTTTTGTTTTCCCCTCTGTAAAAGTGATAACCTTACCTGCTCTGTCCACATCCCAAGGTTGTTGGGAGGATCTTATGTAATAATTTATGAAAAGCACAATATACATTTTTATTAGTTTGTGTTGAATGTACTTTATTTTATCCCAGTTCTTTGGAAGTTGGTAATCCAGTAATCTCCTTCATAGATGACTAGGTTTTTGGTGCCTACTTGGTACCCTCATCATCTTAAATCCATAGTTCTGATTCCCCAACCTATCAATCTCTGCCAGATCAAAGCAGATGCCACATGAATTCAAATCAACTAGTATTTAGGAAACTAAAGTAAGGAAATGAATCATGTGCAAAATATTAATTTCCCTCAACTAATCCCCTTGTCTTGAAATCCAGACAAAGGTATTTAGACTTGTTAGGTTGAGCAGTAGGGAACCATCAAAGATTCTTTCCATTAAGCAGGATAACAAGGAACCAGCATATTCCCTTGCCTAATCATACTTAATACCCTGAGAGATGACATCACTGACTACAACCTTATCATTGACATTCATTTAAGCTTTGTTGGAGTAGGAGGAAGGAAGGCATCTCATTTAAATGGTTCGTCCTACTGGAGTTTGGTTCATTTTGGAAAGTGTTGTATTGGATATTGCCTATCTATTCTCCAGTCTATTCTTTTTAAAAATATTTTATTTCATTAAATATTTCCCAATTACATTTAATTTTTTTTTAACAATTATTTTTTAAATTTCCGAGTTCCAAATTCTCTCCCACCTCCCACTCTCCCCTCCTTGAAAAGGCAAGCAATTTGATATCGATTATACATGTGAAGAAATGCAAAATATATTTCCATATTAGCCATGTTGCAAAAGAAAATACAAACAAAATAAAACAAGAAAAATAAAGTTTAAAAACTATGCTTCAATCTGCATCCAAACTCCATCAGTTCTATCCCTGGAGGGGGATAGAATTTTTAATCATGGGTCCTTGGAAATTGTCTTGGATCATTGTTTTGATCAGAGTAGCTAAGTCTTTCACAGTTCATCATCCTTAAAATATTGCTGTGTACAAAGCTCTCCTGGTTCTGCTCACTTCACTTTGCATCAATTCCTATAAGTCTTTCCAGGTTTTTCTGAAACCATCCTGCTCATCATTTCTTATAGAACAATAATATTCCATTACAATCATGTACCACAACTTGTTCAGCCATTCCCCAATTAATGGGTATCCCCTTGATGTCTAATTCTTTGCCAATACAAAAAGATCTGCTATAAATGTTTTTTGTATAAATAGGTCCCTTTCCCTTTTCTTTGATCTCTTTAGGATATAGACCTAGTAGTGGTGTTGCTGGGTCTAAGGGTATACACAATTTTTTAGCCCTTTGGGCATAGTTCCAAATTGTTTTCCAGAATGGTTGGAATAATTCATAACTCCACCAACAGTGCATTAGTGTCCCAACTTTTCCACATCCTCTCCAGCATTTGCTATTTTCCTTTTCTGTCATGTTAACCAATCTGATAGATGTGAGGTGGTACTTCAGAGTTGTTTTAATTTGCATTTCTCTAATCAATAGTGATTTGGAACATTTTTTTCATATGGCAATAGACAGCTTTGATTTCTTCATCTGAGAACTGCTTGTTCATATCCTTATTTGGAGGGGAATGTTGGGAAACCTCTGCTGAGTGCTTCTCTACTCTGGGGCTGCTTAAACTTTTCAAAATTGTGACCCCTTTTCACCCAAGAGATTTTTATGTCTCCCCAGGTATATAGGTATATAAAATAGGTATGCACAACCTTTTACTGTTTCCAATTTTTCATGACCCCCACATTCAGTTATGTGACCCCATACGGGTTTAAGAAAACTTTGCTTAGGGGCAGCTAGGTGGCAGTGGATAAAGCACTGGCCCTGGATTCAGGAGGACCTGAGTTCAAATATGACCTCAGACACTTGACACTTACTAGCTGTGTGACCCTGGGCAAGTCACTGAACCTCAATTTAAAAAAAGAAAGAAACTTTGCTCTACTCTACCATTTTGGCTCCTTCTGGCCTATTCTTAATCTTTCCTCAGTTGAATTCCTGATACCTCTTTGAATTCCTGAGATCTGAGGAAGTGACTGATGGAGTAATCTAGGAGCTGTCAGAGCCAAGGGAAAATCCTGCCCTCAGGGTCCTTTGGCAACTCTGGCTTGAAGCACCTGCAAGAGCAATATCTCTCTCTGTTTTTCATTAGGAGGTTCAGTGTTTTCATCTCTAACCTCTTATGATCAAAGGAGAGGGAGGCTAGAAAGACTGGTCATGAGATCACCACTTGAGGTACTCAGGTAATCCATTTGCAGAGCCCAGGGAGTGAATCCCACCTGGTGATAAGAAGGGCAATTGAATGAATAAAGAACAATAGCAAGAGACATTCAACCTTGAGACTGGAAAGTAATCTCAATCTGCTCTGTGGCTCTCAAGAGCTCTGTCAGAGCTAACAGCCAATGCTAAAGTTATGATCCAGGGAGGAAATTTGAGGAAGGGCTTGCAAAAGGGCCAGGGAGATGGGGGTGGAGCGGGAATGATGCAAGAATAGAATTGGAATCACTTGGCTCAGTAGTATCCATCATCAGTCTTTGGACTTCCAAAGAAGGCAATGACTAATAATTGCAAGAGATGAGTTTAAGCTACAGGGAGGCTAAACTTGCACTAGAACATACTGATCAGTGAATGAAGAAGACAGAGGAACCTTTTCTCCCTGATGCTTTTAAGAACAATGGAGATACCCAGATATCTGGTACACACTTGTAATTTGGGAGTGGAACTGTTTAGCAGAGGAGAACTAGGCATAATGCAGAGGTATGACTAATGCTTAAAATTAATGAAGGAGGTGAATTCCTTGAGAGATTCCTTGTAGGGCTCAGGTCTTTTCCTAATAAGGTAGACTTTGTAGATGCTGGGTTGGAGGGATGTGCCCACAGTTTGGCCTGGAGGGGGTGGGACATAGAATCCAAGCCAATACCATTGCCGAGATGATCTGGATTTCAAGAAGTTTCTGATACCCTGGAGCTTTTGAAAGGTTTCCTGTCCCTTCCTTCACACAAAAAGGGGATAAGGGAGATTGAGCTGTTCCTGCTTGCAGCATCATAAGACTTAAAGAAGAGGGAAACTCTTTAAAGAGTTTCTTTAAAGTTCTGGTCCCCCTCCCCCAATTTTACAAAAGAAGAACAGAAGGACCAAGGAGGAAAGGAGGAAGAAAGCAGCATTTTTTAAGTGCTACTTTGTGCCAGGCACCAAGTTAAGTACTTTACAAATACCATCTCTGATTCTTGAAATAACCTTGGAAGGGAAGTGCTATTATTATCTCCATTTTACAGTTAGGGAAACTGAGGCAGAGGTGAAATGACTTGCCCAGGGTCACATAACTAGTAAAATATCTGAGGTCAACTCTGAACCCAGATCCAGGCTCAGAACTCTGTCCATTGCATCACCTAGCTGCCTGACATGACTTGGGTTATTCAAGGTCATAAAGGAAGTAAATAGCAGAGGTGGTTTGTGAACTCAGCTCCTTAGGCTCCTGAATACCATATCATCTCCAAGACATTCCTATGTCCAAATAAGCTTCCTCCATCAAGGCAACATCTCCCTGGATTTCTGACAATGCCTATAGTGGCTGGGCTGAATCCCGGACTACTATCAGTCTCCAGAAGGATGACTGCTTTGGCAAAACTCCAGTTTCGAATTATGAAATTTCATGGTACTTATGGGCAGGCCCTGGCAGTGGTCCAGCTCAGGTTTAGATGGATTCCAGAGCTTCCTTGGGACTTTTTCCCCATCAGAAATCCTCTGTTTGTTCTAAGTTTTCATTTCATGACAAGAGATTAGAACTTGGAATTCCCAAGTTCCATTTGTGTGTGTCAGCTTCTCCTTCTTCTGCTTCTGCTCAGTCGACAGAAGGAAGATGAGGGAAGAATATTGTTGGTCCCAAGAAGATTGGGGGACACTTCAACACTCTCCAGATTGCTGAAGAAGGTTATTAGGCACTTGACTATACAATCAATAACATAGTGACAATTGCTCACATTGATATAGCACTTTGTAAACATTAGCTCGTTTGAATCTCACAGCAGTTCTGTGAGGTAATACCTTTTATTACCCCTATTTTGTAGATGAGGAAACTGAGACTTTGAGAGGTCTTTAGAATCCCTCGTTTTCTTCCAGACTTACCTTCTATATGAGACCTTCACTGATCCTCCCGTCCTCTATCATTTTGTCCTTTGTTGTTTTTTTTTTGGGGGGGGGCAATGAGGTTTAAGTGACTAGACCAGGGTCACACAGCTAGTGTCAAGTGTCCAAGGCTGGATTTGAACTCAGGTCCTCCTGAATTCAGGGCTGGTGCTTTATCCACTGCACCACCTAGCTGCCCCTATTATTTTGTATAATTATACTAATGGTAATTAACATTTAGTAGTTCTTTTTAAAATATTTCATTTTATCCTCACAATGACCCGATAAGGTAGATGCTAGTATTATCTGTGTTGTGCAGATGGGAAAGATGAGGCAAAGAGGTTAAGTGATTTGCCTAGAGTCACACATCTAGTAAGAATCTGATGCAGGATTTGAATTTGGGTCTTCTTAACTGTTTTTGAACTTAATAAGGTACTTGGCACCACATGTGTGTGTGCGTGCGCATGCGCACGCGCACGCACACACACACACACACACACTCACACACATTTTTGAGGCAATTGGGGTTAAGTGACTTGCCCAGGGTCACACAGGTAGTGTCAGAGGCTATATTTGAACCAAGTCCTCCCAACTCCAGGACCAGTGCTCTCTCTATTCACTATTCCATCTAGCTGTCCCTAATAGATATATCTTTATTAACCAATTGGTTTACTTGTGCAGGATTACAAAGATGTGGTTTGGGTGGAGGTCTAGTCTGATTCTAGGTCTATTCTCTGTCCACTGCACTACATTGCTTCTCAATCACTTAAGTGGCAAGCACTCGCCAACAGAGGACTTGCTCTGTTGCCAACCTTCAGCTGAGGATTGTGTGAATCCCAAGAGAAAAGGTAGATGCACCCAGCTTATGGCTTGTTTCGGTAGACAAGATATACATATGAATATACCTACATTATCCCAATGAAGTGGAAAATCTCTTCATAGAAAAAGATTAAAATTCCTTCAGACCATCTCATACTGTGTGTATTCCCACCTTTGGGTTTTGAAAAATTCTCTGTGGAGCATCCACCCAATGTACTGTCTTCTAGGATATTGAGATTCAGAAGGCTTAAGTGATTTCCCCAAGATCCTACAGACACTAAGTGGCAGAGTCAGGATCTGAACCCAGGGAGTTGTCAAAAAGGAAATAGTCCCTAACTCCAAGAGGTTTACATTGTCTAGGAGTATACAATGCATCCTCATATATAAAGTAGGACTACACAAAAGAAATACAAAGTAATCTGAGGGGAAGGCCCTGGTAGCTCTGGGAATCAGAAAGGGCCTGATGTAGAAGGAGGAGGAGGAGGAGGAGGAGGAAGGATTGCATTCCAGGAATGGTGGGGCAGCCTGTGTACAAATGCAGAGAAGAGAAATGAGATGCCATGTTTGAGGAGCAGAAAAATGGTCAGGCTGGACTGAAGAGAGTGAGAAGGGGAGCAATGTATAAGGCTGGAAAGGAAGGTTGTGCAGGCTTTAACTGTCACACACATATACACACATCAATATATCTCCTAGATGCAATGGGGTAGTAAGATGACTAGATGATTAGATTTGCCCTTTAGTAGAATCACTTTGGCAGCTATGTGTCAGAAGGCTAGAAGAAATGAGAGGGATGGAGTAAGGAAACCAATTAGGAGACAATTGTCATAGACCAGGCAAGGGGTGGTGAAAGTCTGTGCTGGGCTTATGGCCAGGAGAGTAGAGAAAGGTGAAGAGAGGCACCAAGAAGACAAAGAGGTATGTGTTCAATGGAGCCTGGGGTCTAGTCCAGAAGGATCTGATGAAACAGTCCAGTGTAGTAAGAGGCTGTTGCATGGAACAAGAAGAGGTCCCAGAGTCAGGGAAGAGAGTCCCAACCTTGTGGAGAAACATATGTCAACTGGCATCAGTGTTGCACATTACCCTGTTCTGGGTCACAGATCCAGGGATGATTGGGGAGAGGACTTAAGGGTGGTGTTCCTAGGTATGAAATGGTCTTGGGCCCTAGCAAGAAGCAAGTTCAAAAGCAAAGAAGAGCTGTGTAGTTTTTGGCCCCAGGAGCAGAGTAGAGTCTCAGTTTCAAGCCTCTAGCCTAGTCTGAATCTTGCAGTGGAATAACAAGGGTGGGAATTCCACATCAAAGGAGAACTTGCAATTCTGTCATTCTAAAGTAGGAGAACTTTCCATCCGGCTGATAGTGGCTGAGTCTAGGTGCAGTCTATCAGAATTCCAATTGACTCAAGAACAAAGGTGTAGTGTTCAGACCCAAATCCACTTCAGAAACTTGCAGAGCTCAGAGTAGGAGGGCAAAAATTAGACTCTGCCTTGGGTCACACCACTTTGGGAGCATTAAAAGCTTGCAGGTCCCCAGCCTGACCTATTCCTGGGATTCTGGAATAATCCTAAGAAAACTGCAGTAGGACTAACCCAGACATTACCTACAGAAATGCATAAAACCCAGTCCTAAAACAAAGTCTGAAATCAGGTATTAGTCTCAAAGAATGAACAAAGGAAAAGAGAAACTCATTATAAAAACCTATCCTAGGGACAGGAGCACTCAAATTACAAACTCAGAAGAAGAGAATGTCAACAAAACACAGAAAAGTAAAGCCTTAGTGAAAAACACAGTTTGGGCATAAGTCCAACTAAAATTCCTGCAAAAGATGAAGCAAGAGTTAAAAATGCTTTTATAAATGAAATGAGAGAGAGGAAATAAATTGTAAAAGAAATGAGAGCTATGGAAGGAGGTCTTGAGAAACTGAATCGACAGCCTGGAACAAGAGGCACAAAACCTTATCCAAGCAACAAACTTCCTAAAAATTGGAATGGACCAAGTAGAAGTTAATGACTCAATAAGACAACAAGAAATAGCGAAAACAAAGTAAAAATAATAGGGGAACCACCAGCAGGCTGTTGCAATAGTCAAGGAGTGAGGGGATAAAGTTCTATAGCAGAGTGGTGGCCGGCCACATCAGAGAAGAGAGAGGGCGCATTGCTGCAATGGTAAAATCAACAGGGGTTGGCAACGAATTGGATATGAAGGGTGAGAGATATTGAGGAATTGAATATGACACCTAGATTGTGAGCCTGTGGGAGGAAGATGGTAGCACTCTTGATAGTTATAGGTTAGTTTAGGGGTGGGGTGTAGTTTACTGGGAAAGATAATGATCTCAGTTTTGGACATGTTGAGTTTAAGATGTCTACTAGATATTCAGTCTTCTGAAAGGGAAATGGAGATGCAAGATCTGCAGTCAGCAGAGAGGTTAGGGCAGGATAGGTAGATCTGAGAGTCATCAGCATCGAAATGATAGTTAAATCCATGAGATCTGATGAGATCGCCAAATAAAGTCATATAGAGCAGATGTGTCACACTTGAAGCCCAAAGCTATAAACCCTCAAAATTCCTCAGTGATGCCCAAACCATATTCACATGTAACTGGAAAATGTTTAGCAAAATAAATGTAAATACAACACAACATAGATAATGTTCATTTGTGATGCAGGTGGGCAAGGATCCCATTCGATTTGAGTTCTATATTGCTGGGATAGAGGAAGAAGAGATGAGAGCCCAGGATGGAGCCTTGTGGGACACCTATGAAGATGCAACAAAGAAGACTGAGAAGTCTATCAGTGGTCTCATAGGTAGGAGGAGAATCAGGAGAGAATGGTGTCCCAAAAACCTGTAGAGAAGAAAGTATCAAGGAGAAGAAGGTGATTAATAGCGTCAAAGGCTGCAGAGAGGTCAAGAAGAATGTGGATTGAGAAAAGGGCATTGGATTAGGCAATTAAAAAATCATTGGTAATATTGGAGAGAGCCGTTTTGGTGGGATGATGAAGTCACAAACTGAATTGTAAAGGAATAAGAAGAAAGTGGGAGGAGAGAAAGTAGAGACACCTATTATAGATGGCCTTCTGAAGGAGTTTAAACACAAAAAGAAAAGAGTGGGGTTAAAAGGATCAGGTGAGAGGTTTTTGGAAGATGGGAGAGACATAGGCATATTTGTAGGCAGTAGGGAAGGAGGCAGCAGATGGGAAAAGATTAAAGATAAGTGATAGAATAGGGATGGCAGAGGGAATAATCTGTTGAAGGAAATAGGATGGAATGGGATCACTTGTGTGGGAAGAGGGGTTTGCCTTGCTAAGGAGTAAGGGGTAAAGGAGAAGAGGAATACACTAGAAAGGAAAAGGGAGAGGAATGATAAGGGAAATTATCTCACAAGTAGAGATCTATACAAATTAAGAGGAAGGGGTGGAGGGAGTGGTTGATATTTAAACCTCACTCTCCGAACTGATCAAAGGGAGGGAAAATATAACACAGTTAGGCACAGAAATACATTTCACTCAACATGGAAACAGGAGGGAAAGGGGACAAGGGATAAGGTTAATAAGAGGGAGAATAGATTAAGTGAGGGGGTATTCCTAAGCAAAATAGACTAAGGATATGCAAAAATCATTATAGCAGCTTTTTTGTGGTGGTAAAGAATTGGAAATTGAAGGGATGCCCAATACCTGGAGAATGGCTGAACAAGTAATGGTATATAAATATGATAGAATACTATTGTGGTATAATAAATGCTGGATGGTTTCAGAGAAACTTAGGAAGACTTGCATGAACTGATACTGAGAGAGGTGAATAGAACCATAACAGTTCATACGGGAACAACAATATTGTAAAGACACACTTTTTGAAAGACTTGGGAGCTCTGATCAACACAATGACCAACCCTGATTCTGGCTACCCCCTGAGAGAGAGGTGATGGATTCTGAGGGCAGATATTTTTTTGAACATGGCAAAAGTAGGAATTTGTTTTATATGGCTATACAACCTTACAACAAAGGTTTTATTTTTGTCAATTGGGGGTAGGAGAGGTAAGACAAAGAGAAGATAGATTTTTGTTGATTGAAAAAATAGTTAAAAACAACAAAAAGAAAGGGATGGATAGGAGAGATACCATGGAGGTAGAAATGGTGATATTTGGCAGCTTATTGGAAATGTGGGGTGACAGAGTAAGGTATAGAGGATGATTCCAGGTTGAGACTAAAAGGATGGTGGTATCTTCATTAGAAAAAAAGGAAGTGGGGGCGGCTAGGTGGCGCAGTGGATAAAGCACCGGCCCTGGATTCAGGAGTACCTGAGTTCAAATCCGGCCTCAGACACTTGACACTTACTAGCTGTGTGACCCTGGGCAAGTCACTTAACCCCCATTGCCCCACAAAAAAAAAAAAAGAAAAGAAAAAAAGGAAGTTTTGGGGGCAGCTAGGTGGCACAGTGGATAAAGCACCAGTCCTGGATTCAAGAGGACCTGAGTTCAAATCCAGCCTCAGACACTTGACACTTTCTACCTGTGTGACCCTGGACAAGTCACTTAACCCTCACTGCCCTGCAAAAAAAAAAAGAAAAAAGGAAGTTCGGAAGAGGAGTAGTTTGGGCAAAGAAGGAAAGACAATGAATTATGTTGTGGCCATGTGGACTTTAAAATTATTTATTTTATTTTATGGAATAAAACAAGCATTTCTGTAATATAATACAATAAAAAGGATGATTGCATATGAAAATACAAATCTATTATGTACAATTTGATATTCCTTGTAAATATATAATAAAGTTATCATGTAAATTTCTTTTTTCCCTTTTTTTCTTCCCTCCCCCCCTGCTGGAAAGCCAGAGACACAGAGAGACACACATAAAGAGAGAGTATATATAGAGAGAGAAGAGAGCCCATGAAAGAACCTTGGGGTACACCCAGATTTAGGAGGTAGGAGATGAATGATGACCCAGCAATGGAAATATAGAAGGAATATTTAAAGAAGTAGGAGGAAGAAAACAGATAAGAGAGAGCATAAAGGAGGAGAGGGTAGCCAGCAGTATTGAAGGGTACAAAGAAGTAATAAAGAAAATGCCCGCAGATTGGGTAATTAAAATATAATCGGTATCTTTAGAAACAGTAGTTTAGGTTGAGTGTTGTGGTTAGAGGCCATATCATAAAATGATGAGAACTGAGTGAGAGGTGAAGTAGAATGTAAACTTTTTCTAGAAGTGTGGCTGTGAAAAGGAAGAGAGCTGTAGGATGAGTAGGGCCCACTGAGGATTTTTAAAGTCCCTTTTCCCTTATCTTTTTTGGGGTATCCTCTCTCCCAGGAATTATGCTCTGTCACCTGTATATTCAAGAGGTAGTGTGGTTTAGGGGAAAACTAATGAAATTTGGTTACAGAAAACCTGGATTCAAATTCTTAGCCTCCCTACTTATTAGCTGTGTGAATTTAGGTAAGTCTCTACTTCAAGAGTCAATTTCCTCATCTATAAAATGGCATCAACACTTGTACCACCCACCTCAGAGAATCATTATGAAGGCCCAATGAGAGAATATAGATAACATGCTTTGACGAGGTGAGTTGCTATTATTAATCATTTCTACTCTTCATACTTCCCAACCACTTAATACAATTTAAGTCAGAATTGAGTCCTTGTGTCTTTGGAACAATCAACATTTACTCTCTGTAAGAACCCGTTCTAAACCAGGAACCCCAAACTATTGTTCTTTCTATTTTCTTAGAGCTAATAAACTGCAGAGACCTGCATCTGTCCTTTCCCCACCGTTTTTCCTATACATTTAAAAGGACCTTAGAATGAGTCTCAGAAGGTGAATGTAGACCTGTTTCCTGTCTGCCTGGTCGGTTCCTCAGCAGTGAGATATTTAGAGTTGAATGCTGTCTCACAGGTAACCGGAGAAGCAGCAGCAGGTGAAGCTCTTTGGTACAGTAGCAAGGAGCGTCCTAGCATCAGGTCTGCCCTAGTGATGAGCTGAAAGCCTTTGTGCCAGTAGGTGGACAGCCTGTAATGGGTTTCAGGAGAGAGCTTCAATATTTGTTGCAAACACAGGGACAAAGGATGTGGAGGGCCATTGTGGGATCCCCAAAGAGGAGCTAATCCTAGAGCAAGCAGACAGTCAGGGGGGGTTCAAGTGCTGGGTTGGGCTGGGTTGGGCTGGGGGGGACTTACTCCCTATTATGAGCAATTGTGGGGGGGGATAATAGCTCTGGGGTTAGGACACAGGTGGATGGAGAAGGCATAGCGCACCTGTCCTGAGAGGTCAAATAAATAGGCGTCATTCCCTCCCCACTCCACTCCCAAATTCACAGTTCCTTTAAGGGGGTTAGACCAATTGAGTCATCTCTCTATTATCCAGGAGTTGGCTGACTCAGTGTGTAGATCATCCAGTTCCTTCCTTCCTCTACTTTTCTCCCCTTATACCCTCCTCACTCCCGCTGCCTAAATTCAGTTCACTTTTAGAGGGTTAACCAGGGAAGGCTTTCCTGATTAATATGTTGTTAACACACGGAAGGAGGGCAATGATTTTATTGCTGACAGGAATGTAGAACAAAAACTTGCTAGCTCCGTCTAGTCCCTACCCAAGACTTGTTAAATGAAGTTCCTGGAGTGGTTTGCATAGATGTAGGTGGTGTCCAGGTTCATGGGATTAGAAAGGAATTTTTATATTCTAACTCAAAGAGTATACTGAATTCAAAGAGTGACAGCTGAAGAAAAGCAGTTTACAAGATGGACAATGTCTAATGACCTCTGAGGCTGTGGGTCTGAATCACAAAAGAATTGAAATAGCCCAAAGTGCTAGAAGCTAAAGGAGCTAAGAAAGTTCCTTATAGGGAAAAGTTGGCATAGCAGTTATAATTCAGTGGAGAACCAGAAAACAGAAGTTTAGCAAAGAAATCAAAGGATTAGAGAACAACTAGGAACCATAGACCAGCAAAGGAACTCAGCAATGTACAGGAGTGGAGAAATGAGCTATGGATTCACCTAATGATCACAAAGCTGGCAGATAACACTGGGGGGGAGGGGGGTGTAGAAAAGAAAGCAAGAGTACTGGAGGAATGCCTCCAGCAGGGATATTGATCTAGGATCATGAATTTCCCAAACTATGCATGTTCCCCAGGCATGTGCCTCCTATTCCCCACCTTCTCAGTGTATGCTCACAATATGTACACTCTCTTCACTCATGTTTCTTTTCCCCTGGAGGTTCCTGTGGGAAGCTATACCCTGTGTATATGGGATAGATTTTCTTTTTCGCTTATTTCGCTAAGCTGTTTAATTAAAGAAAAAAACACCCCTGAAGCTTGTGAACTATGACCTTGGGTTGATGCTTACCAAAAATGTGCCCTGAAGCACTATGCCAATTCCAATAGCTCCAACTCCAAATATAGGACATCGGTGTAGACAAAAGAGGACTCCCCTCTAAGGAGTAGGATAAGGGTTAGGGAGGGGGTAGCCCAGATTGGTATAGCAATATGGGTCAGTGAGGAAAGTGGGGACAAGAAGATACCAAACAACAGAGTTAAGCATTTCCCAGGCTACTTTCTAAGGTCACATTGTAGTTTGGCTAGGTCCAAAATAAAATAAATTTTTAAAAATTAAAAAAAAGAAAACCATATGTCCTTTGTTTCAAAGAGGACCAGTGACATCATGGGGTCGTGACTTGCTTGTGAATTGGATTTCAGTGAGGCAGAGCTGCACAAAGTTGTCAGCCTTACTCTCTCTTCCAGAGTCATCAAAGTCCAGTGGTATGACAAAAGTCAAGATGACTAGCAGCGGCCTGGGATATAGCAGATGACCTTGGTGCCTTCAATGTTTGACCAAATTCTAAACACTGCACAGCACCTCTTTAGGCTGCCTTCATGGCTGTTGGAGTAGAAGGACTTGAGGCAAGGAGACCAGAAAGCTTCTAAGAGCCTGGATCTGGAGTAAGAAGACCTGAGTTCAAATGTGTGGGCCATTTACTTGTTGTGGAACCTCAGGTACACCACTTGACTTCCCGGGGCCTCAGTTTCCTCATCCATAAAATTGAACAAGATGGCTTTTAAGGTCCCTTTCTTAGTATCCTTTCCAATTGTCCATAGTTCTCAAGGGCTCTAAAAGCACTTCTCTCCTCATAACCCTGAGGGAACATTTTCCTACTCACAAATGACCTGGGAACATATCAAGTTTAGAGATAATTTTTTCCATTTCATAGAAGAGAAACTGGGGCCAGCTAGGTAGCTCAGTGGATAAAGCACTGGCCCTGGATTCAGGAGGACCTGGCTTCAAATCTGGCCTCAGACACTTGATACTGACTAGCTGTGTGACCCTGGGCAAGTCACTTAACCCTCATTGCCCCACCAAAAAACCAAAACAACAAAACAAAAACAAATGTAGAAGAGATACTGACATTCAGAAAAACTAAGCTACCTGACCAAGATCACACAGTCTGCCTGGGAGAAATGGATACTGGGAGTCCTAGGTCATTTTCCTATTTATCCTGTCTATTGCTTATTTGTCCATAGTTGCTTGCACATTGTCTTCCCCATTAGATTGAGGACAAGGATTATCTTTTGCTTTGTACCTCCCACTGCTTAGCATGGTGCCTGGAACATAAAAGGTATTTAATAAATGTTTATTGACTGTCTGCCAATGCAACACTGTGTCCTTGATTAAGCTCCCTGCTCCTATGGAAAAGAGCCAGAGCTGCAGAAGGTCCCCCAACTGCAGATACTGTTCCTTGTCCCCCTACATACATGTGTGGACATAGATATGTTGGTTCCACCAGTTTCAGGAATTCAAACAATGAGAAGCATGAGTGAGTTACTTACTCATAGAAACTATTGGAAAAGAACAGGTGCATGTGTGGAAATCCATTCTGTTACCTCTATTCAGGGTCAGGTATTCTGTATAAGATAAGAGATAAGGATTGGACCTGTAATTTTGTTGATACAAAGACTTCTGAGATGAGGAAATTCCCTTCACTAATGCAGGTTGGCACTCTCTCTGGAACTTAAAGTTGCTTTACCAAAGAGCACTAAGAAGGTGAAGTGATTCTTCCAGGATCACAAAGCTAATATGGATTTGAACTTAGGTTTTCCTGGTTCTGAGGCCAGCTCTCTAACCACTACATCAGAGTGACAATAAGAGTTGGTAATAATAATAATAATAATAGATATAGGTCTTCAAGAATCTCTCATTTGATTCTCACAACAACCACCCTGGGAGATGGGTGTTATTATTATCCTCATTTTACAGATAAGGAAACTGAGGTAAACAGAAGTTAAAGGGACTTTCCCAGGGTCACATAGCTGTAAGTAACTGGTTGAGGTAGGATTTTAATTCAGGTCTTTCTAACTCTGAGTCTAGCACTCTATCCACTGTCTTGCCTGGCTGACTCATGATTCTACATTCCACAGAGCATTTAGGTTCAAGGAAAACCACTGAAAAAATTCAACTTGAAGTTGGAATGATAGATCTAAAGCACAGTAACCGATGAGGTGTGTGTGTGTGTGTGTGTGTGTGTGTGTGTGTGTGTGTGTGTGTGTACAATAAGAAGCATTGTGACATGGAGGAAATAATACTAAATTTAGAATGAGAAATTCTGTCTCTGCCAGTAATAATGATAATATCTAATATTTATATAGCACTTACTATGTGCCAGGCACTGTGCTTAGCACTTTACAATTATTATCTCATTCGATCCTCACAATAACCCCTGGAGGTAGGTGCTATTTTTATCCCCATTTTGTTCTTGTTCGTCCTTCATTTTTGAAGGGGATCAATGACAGATGAGAAGACTGAGGCAAACAAAGATTAAAAGTGACTTAGCCAGGGTTACACATCTAGTAAGTGTCTGAAGACAAATTTGAACTCACTCTTTGAGTCACTTCTCTTCCCAAACTATCAATCAAAGGCTAGATATTTACTGAATGCCTACTGAATTTGAGGGTACAGAAGGAAGAGTTGGCATTACAGTAGGTTAAGGTCTCTTGGTTCTGAAGACTGAAGACAAAATAGAGTCCTCTGCAGTTTGGTGTGAGAGAACAATTTTAAACTGTTACAGTTGGAAAGGACCCTTAAAGCTAATCTAACATAAACCCTTCGCTTTTCCAGATCAAGAAACTGAGGACCAGGTACATGAGATGGTCTGTCAAAGGAGGGGGGCAAAGCCAGGACTAGAACCCATCCTCCTGAGTCCTAATCTAAAACTTTTACCCCTTCATCAGGCAGAACGGACCCTCCTGGGCTAGACTGGCCAGCTCCGAACAATTCCAGCTCAGAAGACTTTGGGGTAGGGGGAGTGGTGTCGTGTTACTTTAAATTCACTTAAAGTGATACTATTTCCAATCAGCTAATGCGGAGAGGGAAGAGATGGGGGTGGGAAAGGGGGTTAGGAGGGGTGAGGAGAGAACAGGACCCAATTGGGTGGGGAGGGAAGGTTGAGATAGGTGGGAGCAAGTCTCTGCCTTCCTTCTTCATAGGCACCTGTGTCAGTTCCATGATTCTGGGGGAAGAACCTCAGGAGACCCAAGTTCATGAGATTCCGTTTATTAATCACAGAATAGAAAAAACTGGAAGGAACCTAAGTGATCATCTCTTCCAGTGGAGCCAGACTCAAAGAAATGGGGGCCACTAAGCCAAAAAAGGATCTTGGCTGCCTCATGGACTTAGGAAAACCACATATTAACATTACCTATGTTCTATTGTATTTTTGTGCATTTTGTCAATCATTTCCCAATTACACTTTAATCTGGTTCCTGCTGCACTCAGATGAATTGTACAGATTGACACCTCTAATCTGGTCTAATCCCTTTATTTTATAGAGGAGAAAACTGATGCCTAGAGGGATTTGCTCAAGGTCAGCCAGGAAGCAACTGGAAGAACCTAAGCATAAGAGGCTGAAACCTCAGTTTCCTGACTCTGGGTCCAGCACACACTCATTTTTCTATATTATATTTTCTCTTCTCTAAGGTTCTATAAGAAACTGCACATCCCTGAATCCAAAGCAAGCTAGAGAAAGGGGAAGGGAAGAAGAAGGTCCTTTTCAAGGGCTACCTCTGGGTTCCAGGCAACAGGTGTAGACATCCAAATCATTGACAAATTGATAAAGCTAAGGGAATATCTTTTTTTTTTTTAGTGAGGCAATTGGGGTTAAGTGACTTGCCTAGGGTCACACAGCTAGTGTCTGAGGCTGGATTTGAACTCAGGTCCTCCTGACTCCAGGGCCGGTGCTCTATCCACTGCACCACCTAGCTGCCCCCCCCCCACCAGATTTTAAGCTAATGACAAAGTCATTTTTTAAGATATTCCTGGGGCAGCTAGGTGGCGCAGTGGATAGAGCACCAGCCCTGGATTCAGGAGGACCTGAGTTCAAATCCAGCCTCAGACACTTGACACTTACTAGCTGTGTGACCCTAGGCAAGTCACTTAACCCCCATTGCCTCACAAAACGAAAACAAAATCTGGTAGGGGGCCATCACTGGTCCTTGTGACTTTTGTCTTGCTACTGGACTCTTATGATTCTGGAGGAGAGAGTGAGACTGATGACTTTGTGCAACTCTTCCCCACTTAAATACAATTCATGCAAAAGTCATTGTGATGTCATTGGTCCTCTTCTAGAACATAGGACAGACAACAAAATCTAGTAGAGTAATTCAATCCACTAATAAACTTTTTTTTTTTAGTGAGGCAACTGGGGTTAAGTGACTTGCCCAGGGTCACACAACTAGTAAGTGTTAAGTGTCTGAGGCCAGATTTGAACTCAGGTACTCCTGACTCCAGGGCCGGTGCTCTATCCACTGCGCCACCTAGCTAACTAATAAACTTTTATAATAATAATATATAGTATATAGCACTTTCTGGTTTGTAAAGCACTGTACTTACAATTATCTCATTTGATCTTCATAGCAACCCTGTGCTGTTATTATTTCCATTTTATAGTTGAGGAAACTGAGGGTGAGGGATTAATTGGCTTACCCAGTATCACACAGCTAGTAAGTATCTGAGTCAGGATTTGAACTCACTTCTTCTCGATTCTAAATCTAGTGCTCTGTCTACTTCACTAACTGCTATGTGTTAGGGGCTGTGCTAAGGGCTATGGATATAAGGACAAAAGCAAAAATAGTCCCTGCCCTTGAGGTGCTTCTAATTTAGTTGGAGGAGACAATGTGTACCTATACCAAAGAGATACAAGATAGATATAAGGTGATTTTGAGAGGAAAGCTTTAACAGCAGGGGGGCATCAGGAAAAGTCATGTGTGAAAGGGAAGATGAACTTAGCCTTGAAGGAGAATAGGGATTCCGAAACAAGGAGGTGAAGAGGCAATGTATTCCAGGCATTGCATACAGTCAGTATGAAGCCTCAGTTTGGGGAGGTGGAATGTTATGTATGAGGAACAGCAAGGAAGCCAGTCTGGCTGGACTGTAGTGTGAATGAAGAGGATTAAGATCTAATAAAAATGTAAAGTTGGTTTAGGTCTGAGTCAGGAATGATTTTAAATTCTAAACAGAGGAGTTTATATTTGATGCTAGGGGAACTGAGGAGCTACAGAATTTTAATAAGAGAGAGGAAGTTACTTCAATATTATTCTATGACGAGGGTGTGGGATAGAACTAAGGGTTGGCTGGTAAATGTTTAACGAGCAGTTCTCTGAAAAGGCTCCACACATTTTAAAGTTTAATTTGCATTAGTAACTTTCTCCATCACTTTCTTAGTCTTAAACAATAAAACAATAAACTAAGCCCTGATTTGTGGTATTTGCTGTTATCTGTGGTGTAAATGCTCACACTGAACATTTAACTGGTACCTGCACACCCCTGATAGATTCTCTATAGACTAGCTACCACTGAATAGCATTCCTGGGGGAAAATAAAAAACAAAACCAAGACAATTAATTTCTGAGTTGGGAATACTTTAGATCATCTCTCAGAGCTGGTCCTTAGGAGATAATATTTGTAAAGCACTTAGCACAGTGCCTGGCACATAGTAGGCATTTAAATACTTTCTTAGGGCACATTGGGGGATCTCCTCAAAGTCAGGACTACTTAAATGTAGGAGGCTTATTGTCAGCTACATATGCATGATTAAAGCAGAAACGTGGGCCAACAGAAAGACAATGAAGTCCATTTCTTGTTTTTTTGTGTGTGTTTGCTCAGATTAATATTTGTGGGGAACCCAAGGTATCTTGAAGATGAGGAAAAATACAATGCCTGAGATTCAGACACCCCTTTGTGAGTTATTGGAAAGCAGTTCCTAAAATATCTCTAGGGGAATGCAAGTTGTCAATCAAGAACTGATTAAAGGAGATTTTCTAACTCTAAGTCAGTTAATGGCTTATTATAGAGATGTTAGTTCAGCCAGCTGTGGCAAAGTCTAAATGTCTGTAGGTTCTAATTAGTTGTCTGGCTAGTCTGTTTTCTGAAAAAAAAATACTTTAAAAATTTTACAAGGCCACTGTGTCTTCTGTAATGTCTTGCCATGGCTCTTGTTGGTCTTGTTCCCTGTTGAGGATTGCTCTTTCCTGAACTTGCTCAGGTCTAGCTCCCAAACCTGTACCCATTGCATAGATAGATATATAACCTATCTAATTCAGACTGGACACAGTGGACACCAAATCCAGGATGTCCCAAAAGTCTTAGTGAAGGTTTTTGTTTGTTTGTTTGTTTTTTGGTGGGGCAATGAGCATTAAGCGACTTGCCCAGGGTCACACAGCTAGCAAGTGTCAAGTGTCTGAGGACAGATTTGAACTCAGGTCCTCCTGAATCCAGGATGGTTGCTTTATCCACTGCATCACCTAGCTGCCCCACCCCGTGAAGTTTTAGGCTTAAATAATTTAATGTTGTTTTCTGAAGATACTGCTTTTATAGTCTAGGGGCTGTTTTAAGTCTGAATTAAGAACCCTGAGGAGAAATATTAAGAAGGGAGTTCCTATGGTAACTCTGTCCTCTTGGGTTATCACTAAGAAATATCCAGACTAAACCCAAGGGAGGATCCAGAAATAGGGAGCCTAGAGGCAGTATCTCCTGAGTGAAGCAACCCCCCCTCTGATCCTTGACCCCTACAAAAGAGACAATCATTCAGTGATTCCTAAGACTTCTCTCTCCATCTCTTTCTAACCTCCCCCTTAACCTCCAAGTGGGTTGCCAACCTGCTTGGCCCTAGGTTTGTTTTTTGTGATGAGTGCCAGGGGTCACAGCAGCTTCTGGGACCAGGGTTAGTCTTTATTGTTCCCTCTTCCCCCGGTTGTGCAATTGTAGTCAGGAGATGCTCTGTCTTTCTGGGAGCCAGTCTGGTCTTGTCTCGATCCAGATCTCTGGCTTTCTGATTCCAAGGGGAGCTGTAATTAAAGGGCAACCCCCTCCCCCATTACCCTTGCCATTCTTCTATGTCTGCTGGCATCACTGGTAGGGAGGGAGGAGCATTACTACCTCATATGGAAGTTGGGAACATTGTATGAATTCACTCAGAGCCCCATCAGAGGTGGAAAGAGTCACAGATCCAAGGAGGATCTTTAACAGACCATTCTATAGATCCGGGGGAAGAGATGTTCGGTGAACCCAGAAGGAAACTCTCCTCTATCCTTAAATGAACTGGCAACTGGGTACATGAGATGAAAAAGATCCCCTTTGTGTCATCTTCCCCCTCTGCACCCACACCTTTTTGGAGTTCTATACTCTATTCCTGAAGTGAAAGAGAAAAATGTTAACTGTATGTGATCGTGTTTAAATTTATTTTGAGCAGAAGGAGAAAGGGGGAAAGATCTAGTTACCCAAGTGATTCCATAGAAGGTTTGAGTTACCAAATAACTTCCAGAAATCTGCGTGTTTCCTGACTGAAGAATCACAAAACCAGAGAATGTTTGAGCTGAAAGGGACCTCAGAGCTCACCTAGTCCAACCTCTCTATTTTATAGATGGGGAAACTGAGGAATGAGGGAACATTGGTGACAAGAGTTGGACCATATTCTGGAGCTGGAGTTGGAGAAAGGGGTTTCTCTTTCTAATTACAATAAACTCATTTATGTAAGTTTATCTATCTATCTATCTATCTATCTATCTATCTATCTATCTATCTATCTATCTATCTATCTATCTATCTATCTATTTTTTGGTGAGGCAATTGGAGTTAAGTGACATGCCCAAGGTCACATGGCTAGTAAGTGTCAAGTGTCTGAGGCCGGATTTGAACTCAGGTCCTCCTGACTCCAGGGCTGGTGCTCTATCCACTATGCCATCCAGCTGCCCCTATGTAGTTTATTTTTGAGGGTTTCTTTTTAATTTATTTCTCTCATTGCTTCTTATGCTTGTTTCCACCCCAACCTTTTCCTAGCAGTTGTAGAGACAGGGCTGACAATGAAGCTACTTGACATCTACATACCAGCTGACTGGACCCTGAGGGACTGGGGGTTACCAGGACCAAACCAGCATTCTGACTTGGGTATGGGGCAGTGAATGTCTTAGGCTGTCTGGGACCTTGAAAACTGATTTTGTCCCTTTCTTTTCAGACTGATTCCACTTAAAAATAGTCAACAGACAGATTAAAATCTGTCCTGAGTTAAAAAATGTCGGGGTGCCTAGGGTGGGCCACCTCCGTGGGGGTGGGTGTTCTGAAGACACCACACTGTCTGTGTCTAGGGACAGGAATCAGGAAGCGCTGAACTGGCACATTTTAGAGAAGCAGTGTTAGACTGGATCTGACCGAAAGCCTCAAAGTCAACCTCATCGTTTCTGAGGTATGATGTGTTTGTGTGGGCACACAAACAGTGCCCACCGGACTGACACCCAATTGCTGTTCCCCCTCTCCCACCTCCTCATCCCATTTTGACAAAGGGAGATGATTCTGGGTCATTGGAAGGCCCCATCCCCCAGCCAAACCCCTTACTAGTCTCTTGTCAAACACATTCCACTACCTACCATCAAACTTGCCAGTCATACTAGGTCCTCCCCCATCTGCATCCCACTGCACCCTCTTGATGCCCTTGAATGATGGCTGATTGCTGTCTGCATCCACAAATTGCTCATACACCAGAATCCTTCCTACTACTTGGCATTCCTAAGTGCTCCTGGAAGAGATGCCCCAGCTGGTTCTATAAGTAGTTGGTAAAGAGGATTCTTTCTACCATTTTTTTCAATATCTGGACTCATTCTCAACCCAAACTTCTGACACAGGGAAACCTGAAAGAGAGTAGTGCTACTGACCTCTTGTGGCCAATTGTCCATATGTTGTCTTCTACCTCCCTGCAGGGGCATTCCAACCCACCCCAGATTTTCTCTCTCTCTCTCTCTCTCTCTCTCTCTCTCTCTCTCTCTCTCTCTCTCTCTCTCTCTCTCTCTCTCTCTCTCTCTCTCCCCCTCTCCCTCTCCCTCTCTCCTCTCTCTCTCCCTCTCCCTCTCTCTTCTCTCTCTCCCTCTCTCTCTCTTTCTCTCTCTCTCTTACTCTCTCTCTCCTCTCTCTGTCTCTCTCTCTCTCTGTCTCTCTCTCTCTCTGTCTCTCAGCTCCATGTGACATAGTATCAATCTCTCCCCAAAACAAGGCATCTCATGGAAGACCTTTAACGTCATCCCTGAATACAGTTTCTATTTGTGCTCTCTTCAAAATGAGGAAATTGAGGGAATCGAGGGTATTGGAGCAGCAAGTGGTTCATTGTGGTAACTGAGTGAGCCCCACTGACTCCATCTTGTGGCTCAGTTCTGGAGCTAGCTTGGTTCCCTTTCTATTCAACTATGGTTCTAGTCCAATTTCTGTCTTGTGAGAAAACTTTTTTCAATTGTGGGAACTGGGAGAAAACCTTATTGTATTGTTTGAACCTAGCCCTGCATGGCTGGGAAACTGAACCACCTCTCCCTGCTATTTAGAAACCCTTAACTGAGGATCTGGGTTATGCTGACCAGAAACCTGGTCAGATCAAAAGATTGATGCAAGGAGTTTTCTCACAATTTTACATCTCAAGCAACCCATGTCTTATCTGAAAATTGACCCCAAACTGATCAATCAGGTATTGTTTCCATGTACTTTTGATTGTTTATACATACACACTTTGGGGAGTGGGACCCTTCCTTTTCTGATTTTAGGGAATTGCACCTGTTTGCCCTCCCCATTTGGAAAGTATTAAATCTTTCATCCAATTAGAAATCATAGATATCAGCTCGTTGAAAAATATCCAATGTATGGATGTGAGAATTGGACCGTAAGGAAAGCTGAATGCTGCAGAATCAATGCTTTCCAATTGTGGTGCTGGAGAAGACTTTTTGAGAGTCTCTTGGACAGCAAGGAGATCACATCAATCGATGTGCAAAGATGTGTTTCAAACAAAACTCATTCTCCTTCCTCTAAACCTCCCCAACCTTTGCCATTACTGTAGAAGGCACCCTTTCTGATGTACCACACTGTATTCTTATGGACCTGGGGAGAGGAACAGGAGACACACCTCGGGCTGGCATAGGGAACAAAGGAGGAAACCAAGATTTTTCCTCTCAATCAGAGAGCCCTGGTTCCAGCCCCCTGTCCCATAGGATGCATAATTGTTTTTCACCCCTTTGCTCTGTCTCTGGTCTAGTGCCTTTATGACCTTATCAAGGTAAACAAATAATGATGTTTATTTGTAGAGAGTATTGTAGTTTTCAAAGCATGTTGTCTCATTTGAGTCCAACCTTAGCCTTCTGAAGGCAAATAGCATCACCCTCCTTTTCAGATGAGAAAACTGAGTTTCACAGTGGCTGACTTGATAATTGGCCCAGCTGAGACTGTAACTGAGGTTTCCCAATGTTCTAGTCCACAGTTCTTTGGTACTTTCCATAACAAGACTGTTCTCAGAAGGCAGCTGGCTCAATTCCAAAGGCCTTTGCTTGGCATTGAGGTGTGACTCTTACAGTCAGACTAAGGCGCTCTCTCTTTCTCTCTCTCTCTCTCTCTCTCTCTCTCTCTCTCTCTCTCTCTCTCTCTCTCACTCTAATGCTCTCTCACTCTTTCTCTCAAATGTGTGTTGAATTGGGCTGTTTGTACCCAGGGTCAGGTAAGTTACAATGGGGTAGAAGATGAGGATGGTAGGTTCCTAATGAGGATAATTGTGGGACATCATTGTTTGTGGAGGGAGGAAGTCATAGAATCATAGATTTAGAGATGGAAAGGACATTTAGAGGTCATTGGGTACATATCTCTTATTTTAAGGAAACTGAGACCAGGAGAGGTTGAATGACTTGCCCAGAGTCACACAGGTTTTGAACACATTTGAACCCATATATCTCTGACTCAAATTCTAGTGCTCTAACCACTATTCTATATTACCACAGAGTTCTCAATAGGGATTTGACAGAAGGAAATATTTGGGATGGAGAAAAGGACTGAACTGGAAATCTTGTAGACTTGGTTTCTAGCTTTAGCCATATATGATTATAGGCAACTCATTTCCCTTCCTTATCTAAATTTCCTGAAATAGAGAGTTTGAAACAGTGAAGAGTAGAGGACCTGGATTCAAATCCTGTCTCTGATGCTTACTACCTGGTGACATCTGCCAAGTTACTTAACTTCTTTAAATAAATCCTCAGTTTCCCCATTTGCAAAATGAAGGGGCTGTATTGGAAGGTGGCTGAATCTTGCTTTGAGCTCTATGACATTGAAGGCCTCTTCCAACTCAAGAACATCAGTTATGATTCCTGAATCTTCTGTCCCTCTGCTCCCTTGTAGCAGGGAGGCTGTTTATCATGGGTCCACCAGCATCCTCTGTTCTTTTTCGACTCACAGACAGTGGCAGTGCATTGTTTGTCTTTACAGCTCATCAAGAGTCTCTTTTGGGCACCAGGTCCCAGCAGCCTGAGACAGAGGAGGTTATGGACAGGGGCTCCTAATCTTCTACCCAGCCCTAGTCCAGAACAATCAGCAGCCTCCTTCCTAGGGTGGCCTCTGTCTCTGAGAGGGGACTCTCCATCATCAGCAACATTTATTCCTTGGCTCACCCGCTGGTGAAAGCTTGATAGAATCAGTCAGATAGTTCTCAAAAATCCCTCGATGCTGCAGGAGGAAAGAAGAAAACAGAAATTATGTCCAGAGAGCCACAGGTCCTCTTCTTTCTAATGTCCACTGGAGGGTGGGATTGTTCCTCCCATTGTACTGATGAGTAAACCGAGACCCATAGTGATTTATCCTGGTTCACTCAGAAGCTGAGCTAGAAACTCAGGTTGTTTGAGTGCACTCAGCTAATCTGGATTTGCCATTCTATTTCTGGTAGCCAGGGAAACTGCGTTGGTGTTGGCAAAGTGGTGGTTTTACATATTTGCTAAACACTATCAACTGTGGGGTCAAAGGACTCCAGGCTGCCTGGATTGGGGTGAGACAGAGAAAGCTCTTATAAGCTCCACTTCTCCTTTCCCCTTACTTCAACTCCTCTCTATTTTCCATATCTTTACTTCTCATAATCTGTAACTGAATGGATTCTTTGAACAGGTGCTGCATGTTGAATGGGATGTTCTCTTTTTTTTTTCCTTTTTTTCTTTTTTGGTGAGGCAATTGGGGTTAAGTGACTTGCCCAAGGTCACATAGCTAGTAAGTGTCAAGTGTCTGAGGTCAGATTTGAACTCAGGTCCTCCTGACTCCAGGGCCAGTACTCTATCCATTGTGCCACCTAGCTGCCCAGAATGTTCTCTTTTAAAGTAATTTTAAAAAATTTTGAAGCTAATAATTATTAACATAAACATTTCAATATGCAGTATCCCAGATGATCTCGGACCCCAACTCAACATTCCCACCTGCACATGCAGGTTAGATAATACCAGATCTGCTGGTGCCTTTCTCATTGCCTAAAGAAAGAAGAACAAGAAAGAGGTGGACATAACAAATTCTATGCCTACACTTTGATTTTTTAAAAAAGTATATATTTGAGCACTGGCTCTGGAGTCAAGAGTACCTGAGTTCAAATCCGACCTCAGACACTTAACACTTACTAGCTGTGTGACACTGGGCAAGTCACTTAACCCCAATTGCCTCGCTAAAAAAAACAACAACAACAACAACAACTAAAAAGTATATATTTTGTTATCCAAGACAATGCCAAAAGACTGATGGTGGAAAATGCTCTCCACGTGTAGAAAAAGAACTGTGGAATCTGAATGTAGATCGAAGCATACTATTTTTCATTTTTGTTGTTGCTTTTTTGTTATTGTTCTTGTTTATTCTTTCTTGTGTTTTTTTCTTTTTGTTATGATCCTTCTCTTACAGAATGACTAATGTAGAAATATGTTTAACATGATTGTAACGCATAACTTATAGAAGATTGCTTGCTGGCCTCAGGAGAGGGAAAGGAAGGGAAAGTGGGAGAAAAATTTGGAACTCAAAAAAAATACCTTTACATGTAATAGTAAAAAAATTAAAATTAAATTAAATTAAAAAAATTTTTTTAAAGTATACATTTTGGTACTGTTTTATATAATTATACATGGATAACTTATATCTGATTGTTTACGGCCTCGGGGAGGGGGATAGGAAAGAAGGACAAAATTTGGAATTCAAAACTTTAAATAAAAGTGTTTACTATTTTTTAAAAAGTGTATATTTACTCTCTAACACTATAAGTTACTTTGAGGAGAGGAAGTAGAACTTCCATGAAGACACAGGCCTGATTTAAATGAATCAAGGAAACCACCAGTGAAATTACAAGTCTGGTTTCTTAAAAGTTCAAATTTAACAATGTAGTAACAAGATTGTCCTGCTTGTCTGTGTCCCTTTCTAAATTCCCTTTTTGTTCCCCCCACCCCCCACCTTCCCCAGTATGTTTTGTTGAAGTATTCTTCACAGTATCAACAATACGAAAGAGGTAGCTAGGTGACACAGTAGATAGAATGCTAGACCTGTAGTCCCAAAGATCTGAATTCAAATCTCGCTTCATTCATTCAGTAGTTGTGTCATCCTGGGCAAGTCATTTCACTTCTGTCTGCCTCAGTTTCCTCATTTATAGAATGGGGATAATAATAGCACCTACCTCAAAGGACTGTTGCCAGGATAAGATGAGATGTTATTTGTTAAAGTGTTTTGCAAACTTTAAAGCACTATACAAATACTAGCTGTTGGAACTTTTTCAAGAAGTCATCTTATCTGATCTTGTTTCTGACTGATGGGAAACACTTGAGTTAAAACAGTAATAATTTAAGGGGCAGCTAAGTGGTGCAGTGGATAGAGCACCGGCCCTGGAGTCAGGAGTACCTGAGTTCAAATCTGGCCTCAGACACTTAACACTTACTAGCTGTGTGACCCTGGGCAAGTCACTTAACCCCAATTGCCTCACTAAAAAACAAACAAACAAAAAAAACAAACCAGTAATTTAATATCTAGCATTTACATAGCATTTTAATGTTTGAAAAGCACTTTACACATATTATCTCATTTGATCCTCCCAACAACCCTGGGAGTTAAGTGCTGTTATAATAACAGTATTTATTGTGACTTGCTTGAACTTACACCTAGTAAATATCTGAGACAGAATTTGAACTCAGTTCTTAGGTGGCACAGTGGATAGAGTTGTGGGCCTAGAGTCATGAAGACCTGTATTCAAATTTGACCTCGGACACTTTTTAAAAAATCATAAACATTTTTATTTAAAGTTTTGAGTTCCAGATTTTATCCCTCCTTCCCTCCCTCCCCTCCTGGTTCCCTGAGGTAATAAGCAGTTATACATGTGCAATTATGTAAAACATTACCATTTTAGTCATTTTGTATAAGAAAACTCAAATAAAAGAACTTCAGACACTTTCTAACTGGGCAAGTCACTTAACTTCTGCTTGCCTCAGTTTCCTTATCTATAAAATGGAGATAATGCTTGCGCCTACATCATAGGGTTGCTGTGAAGAACAAATGAGAAAATGATTATAAAGCATTTAGTACATGGGCCATACTAAGTATTATATAAACATGTTCTTGTTATTCGCAGGAGTACTAGAAGTAGTACTGGTCTAGCTCTATTCTCTATGCCACCTAACTATCTAGAACCCCATTTTGAGTAGAGAAAGGAGAGATAGCTAGTTCACTAATGATTTGACCAGGGATATGGGTAAGCTACTGAAAACTCACCAACAATCATGGGGCTTCCTGATAGGCTGACAATAAGTCTGGAACAATAGTCAGAAGTCTAGCCAAAGTACTTGTGTTTGATGAACTCATAAAAAGTCACAGTGTAATCCTCTCACAGGATTCCTTTTGGTTTGTTTTTGTTTTTTTGTGGGGCAATGAGGGTGAAGGGACTTGCCCAAGGTCACACAGCTAGTGTCATGTGTATGAGGCTGGATTTGAACTCAGATCCTCCTGAATCCAAGGCTAGTACTTTATCCACTGTGCCACCTAGCTGCCTGGATTCCTTTTTATGTGTGAAAAAGTAGGGGGTGTTGAATCTCCTTAAGGTCACTTTGGAAGAGGAATAGTAGGGATGGATATCCAAGGCCTTCTTAGCACAGCAACTGTCATATAGTAAGTTCTTTTTTTTTTTTTTTGTGGGGCAATGAGGGTTAAGAGCGTACAATAAGCTCTTAATAGATCCAAGAGTTAAGTGATTGACTAAGAATCCTTTTTATAGTGATATGTCCCTAGGAATTGTTGTTGTTGAGTTGTGACCCCATTTGGGGTTTTCTTGGCAAAGATATCAAGTAGTTTGCCATTTCCTTCTCCATTTCATTTTACAGATGAGGAAACTGAGGCAAACAGAGCTGCCCAGCTAGTGAGTATCTGAGGCTGGATTTGAACTCAGGAAGATGAAGCTTCCTGATTCTAGGGCCAGCACTCTATCCACTGTGCCATAAAACTATCCAGGTGAGATTTTAGTTGGGACTTAAAGGAAGGCAGGAGAAGATGGGGAAGGAGAACATTTCAGACATGGGAGATGGCCTGTGAAAATGACTGAAGTCTGGATATGGAGTTGTTTGTTTAAGGAACAGTAAGGAGGGGCAGCTAGGTGGCACAGTGGATAGCGCACTGGACCTAGAGTCAGGAGGACCTGAGTTCAGATACGACCTCAGACGCTTAACACTAGCTGTGTGACCCTGGGCAAGTCACTTAACCCCAATTGCCTCACAAAAGAAAGAAAGAAAGAAAGGAAGGAAGGAAGGAAGGAAGGAAGGAAGGAAGGAAGGAAGGAAGGAAGGAAGGAAGGAAGGAAGGAAGGAAGGAAGGAAGGAAGGAAGGAAGGAAGAAAGAAAGAAAAAGTTATTGGCATTTAAAAACAAAGTGCATAAAAGGAACAGTAAGGAGACCATTGTCACTGGATCCCATAGGAGGACAAGGGTTATAAGGTGTAAGAAGACTAGAAAGGTAGGGGGAATCTGCAAAGTGCTTTACAAACCTTGTCTCATTTTGTCTTTACAACATCTCTGGGAGGTTGGTGTTAATTATTATCTCCATTTTATAGATGAGGACATTGAGGCAAATGGAATTTTAAATGACTTGCCCAGGGTCATAGATATAATGTATAGAGCTAGATTAAATTGAGATCTTCCTGACTCCAAGTCCAACACTCTTCTATCCACTGCACCACTTCAGGAAACTGAGGCCCAGGAGGTTGTGTCTTGACCAAAGTGACCCAGGCACAAAGACACCCAGAAGTGTCCAAGGGGACATCTGAACCTAGGTCCTCTGATTTTAGAGCCCGTGCCATTGTACTAGTCTGCTGCTCCCAAACAGCCCAGGGGAAGCCGACCCAGGCTGGACACAGACCACCCCAACCACTCACCCGTTTCAGCGCTTGTCTGGCCAACAGTTCAAAGGCTTGCTCCACGTTGATGTCATTCTTAGCACTGACCTCGAAGTAGGGTATGTCCTTCTCTTTGCACCAGTCCAGGGCTTTTTCCTGGGACACCTAAATAAAGGGAAAGGCATCAATAATATTCTCTGAGACACTAAGGCTTCTCCGGGCACAGACTACTTCCATAGCCCCTGTTCTCCCTCACCCAGAAAAATGATAATCACAGCTCCCATTTCCAAAGGACTTTGAGGCTTACCACAAGCTATCATCACAGCAGGAAGTGTAGGAATTATAATCCTCATTTGATTGGAGAGGAAAGTGGAACTTTGAGAGGTTAAGTGATTTTGTCCAGTTACTGTCAGAGTTGAGATTTAAACTGTTTCTAGAAATAAGGACAGACCTAACTAAATTGGAAAAAATGCTCAGGGGTAGGATGAATCAATATAATAAAAATGAAAATATTATCTGAATTAATTTACTTATTCAATTAAGGGCAGCTAGGTGGTGCAGTGGATAGAGCACTGCCCCTGATGTTGGGAGGATCTGAGTTCAAATATGACCTTAGACACTTACTAGCTGTGTGACCCTGAGCAAGTCACTTAACCCCAATTGCCTTAAACATCTGGGGCCATCTCCAGTCATCCTGATAATATATCTTGCCACTGGACCCAGATGGCTCTGGAGGAGAGAGTGAGGCTGGTGACTTTGCACAGCCCTGCCTCACTTAAACCCAATTCATTGCAAGTCTTGGCATCTATCATAGTCCTCTTCGAGAATGAAAGACAAACAAAAACAACTTATTCAATGTCATAGCAATCACACTATCAAATAATTATAGAACTAAAAAAATAATAACCAAATTCCTATGGAGACAAAAAAGACCAAGAATCTCAATGGAGATAATTTTTTGGAAGTGGGAATGAAGGGAGTCTAGCAGTGCCAGAACTCAAAAGAGAAATTCTCAAAACAATTTGATATGACTTAAGAAAAAAGAGAGATTAATCAGTGGAGCAGGTTAAGTATACAGTACATATAAGCAAATGTATATGGTCCCCTAGCATTCAGTAAACAGAAACCTCCCAGCTGCTAGGATAAGGACTTACTATTGGATAAAACTGCTGAGAAAATTATACAACAGTATGGAAGAAATTCCATTTAGACCAACATATTATGACTTATACCAAGATAAGTTCCAAATGGATGAGACATTGATAAAGAAGTTCATATCAAAAACAATTTAGAGAAACACAGAAAAAATACCTATCGTCTATGGAAAGAAGAAAAGTCCATGACCAAATCACGGACAGAGAGGATCTCATAAGATAAAATAGATCATTTTAATTACATAAAGTTAAAAAATTTTACACAAATAAATCCACAGATTTAAGAGTAAAAGGTAAGGGTAGCTAGGTGGTGCAGTGGATAGAGTACCAGCCCTGGATTCAGGAGTACCTGTGTTCAAATCCAGCCTCAGACACTTGACACTTACTAGTGGTGTGACCCTGGGCAAGTCACTTAACCCCAATTGCCTCACAAAAAAAAAAAAAGAGTAAAAGGTAAACAATTAACTGGGGAAAAATCTTTGCAGCAAGCTTCTCTGATGAAGGTCTCATTTCCAAGACATTTAAGGAACAGATTCAATTTTGTAAGAATAAAGGCGTTCCCTCAATTCATATATGTCTAAGGATATGAACAGACAATTTTCAAGGGAAAACACACAGGCTATCTATCTATAGTCATATGAAAAAAAAAACTGCTCCAAATCACTTAGAGAAATGCACATTAAAGCAGTTCTGAGATTCCACTTCACACCCATCAGATTAGCAAAGATGACAAAAATGGAAAATAAATGGTGAAGGGGTCTGCGTACATTGTTGCCATGCTGGTGGAGCTGTGAGTGGGTCCAACCATTCTGGAAAGCAACTTGGAAGCATACACAAAAAGTTACTAAACAATATGTGGCTAAATCTATACCCCAAAGAGATGAAAGAAATAGGAAAAGGTTCTACATGTACAAAAATATTTATAGCAGCCCTTTTTCGTAACCCTGGTAACTAAAGGGATGCCTATCAAATGAGAACTGGCTGAAAAAATTGTGGTACATGAATGTGATGGAATATTACTGTGTTGTAAGCAATGAGGAAATAAATAAAAAAGGACATGAAAAGACTTCGGTGAACTGATAAAGAGTGAAGTAATTACAACCAGAAGAACAATTTATAATATAATGTCAAAATTATACAAACCCCCCCCTAACTTTGAAGACTTTTATAAACTGATAAAGAATGAAATGAGCAGAACCAGGAGGAAAAAGACACAATAGTGTTAAGACAGACAGCTTCAAAAGGTATAAAAAAATAAAACTTTGATCAATAAAATGACCATCCATAATTCAAAAACTGATGATGAAACATGTTATCTACCTCCTGATGGAGGGATAGAAGATTTAAGGTAAAGAATGAAAAATACACACACACACATTTTATATACACGTATACATACATATTTGTGTGTGTGTGTGTATACACTGCCAATGAAGGAACTGTTTTGCTTGACCATGTATATTTGTTACAAGGAATTTTTTTTTTCCCCAGTGGGGTTGGGGAGGGAGAGAAAATCCATTTCTGTCCATTAAAAAAAAAATTGAGGTGGAGGATACTTGTATGGAATGTTGCATGTATTTTTAGATGGGTGTTAGTTTTGCTTAGTTGCTTTTCTTTGTTATGAGACAGTGGGAGTAATCCTGAAATGTTTGTCATGTAAAATCTTGATTTGTTTTGTTTTATTTTGTTTTTGGTGAGGCAATTGGGGTTAAGTGACTTTCCCAGGGTCACACAGCTAGTAAGTGTCAAGTGTCTGAGGCCGGATTTGAACTCAGGTCTTCCTGACTCCAAGGCCAGTGCTCTTTCCACTGCGTCACCTAGCTGCCTCTGTAATGTAAAATCAAAACACATCAGTAAAACTTAAAAAAAAAATTGAACGAAAATCTCCCAATTCTGCATGTACGCACCTGAGTTTGGTATCTAGCTCTGCTTTTTTCCTGTCCTCCCCCCATATTCCCAAAATAGAGCCATAATTCCCAAAATAGTTTCCTGTAGCTGGTGATGGTGGAATCTTGGGAGCCCCGCCAGGGCGAGGGGTGAGGGAGGCTGTCTCTGCAGCCAGCCCTGGGATAGCGGAAAGAGATCTAGATTTGGAGTCAAGAGAACTGGGGTGGAACCTTAGCTCTGGTAATTGCTGTGTGGCCTTTCTGAGCCTTAGCTTCATGGGGAGGGGGATATAAGCCCTGACTCCCTCACGGGGAGTTGTGGGGAAAGCTGCTTGTGAGCCTGAGGGCGGGGGGCAATCTGAACTCTCCTCTCTTCTGACCGGAATTCCAACAGCCCAAGCCTCTGCACCCCACCCGGGCCTGGGTCTGGGAAGTTGCAGGGGCCTGAGTTCCTGGGGATCCTCCTGGCCGGCTCTGGGGCAGCCTTTCTATCCCTCCTCCCGATTCATGCTTGCGGAAGATAACCCGGTGGGCGCTGAGCTGGACTCTGGCCACATTCTTAGTTATGCCCCATGACAACGGGGAGCACTGAGAACTGCCTCCTCTCCCTGATGACAGTTTCAGGGGAGCCGGTCTTGTCGGTGATCAAAGCTGCCATCAGAATTCCTTTCTCTCCCGACTTTCTCCTGGAGAAGCAGCAGGGTCCAAATCCCCTCCTCTTGGGCTCTCTGCCCTCCTTCACAATGTCTCCATTGTCCACCCGGGCCCAAGATGGACAACTTGCTGACACAAGCCCGGTGAGTGGGGACTTGTGGACAGAGTCAGGTCTCTGCCCCATTCTTCAGGACCCACAGGGAGTTGAAATACACAGCTTCCCCACCTTCCATTCCCCCTCCCTCTCCTACCACAACTTCCCATGCCTGCCATCTCGGGACTCATCTTCATATCTTCTCTGTCTCCGTCTCTCTCTATCTCCTCTCAGCATCTGTATCTCTGTCTCTATCTCTGTCTCTCTCAGTCTCCATCTCTCTTTGTCTCTCCCATCAGCCTCTCTGTCTCTGTCTCTCTCTGTGTCTCCCATCAGCCTCTCTGTCTCTGTATCTCTCTGTGTCTCCCATCAGCCTCTCTGTCTTTGTCTGTGTCTCTCTATCTCTCTGTCTCTCTCTGTGTCTCCCATCAGCCTCTCTGTCTTTGTCTGTGTCTCTCTATCTCTCTGTCTCTCTCTGTGTCTCCCATCAGCCTCTCTGTCTCTGTCTCTCCCTGTGTCTCTCTGTCTCTCCCATCAGCCTCTGTCACTCTCTATCTCTGTCTCTCTCTGTGTCTCCCATCAGCCTCTCTGTCTCTGTCTCTCTCTGTCACTCTCTGTCTCTCCCATCAGCCTCTCTGTCTTTGTCTGTGTCTCTGTCACTCTCTGTCTGTCTGTCTTTTTGTTACTCTCTGTCTGTCTCTGTCTGGGAGTCGGTGAATTCCACGTGCACTGTGACTCAGGTAACTTCTCATTTCCACCCCCTGCTGTTCCTCCTGGCCCTGGGGGTTGGGCCACCAGCTCTGGGGTGGGGTGGGGGGAGTCATACCCTTTGGTTTCTTCTCTTGTGACCTGCTTGGACTACTCACTGTCCCTCTTACACATCCTGTGCTTTACCACCTTGGCACACCCGCCCTACCCTCTGTTGAGTTCCTTCCCATCCTTTAAACCCAATTTAAATATCACTTCCTACACGAAGCACCCCTCTTCACTCCTAAGTTGGTAATAATCATTCTCCCTTCAGATTTCACAAAGCATTTTGCCTAATGCAGTTACCTATTCTTTTGTCCCATAGCTTATTGCAGTTCTTTATTATTTTGTCCCCTCCCCCCAACTCAACTGTAAGTTTCTTTAAGGGAGAGACCACATCTTGCCTAAACAACACACCTTCCTGATCCTCAATACAGTATCTGCACATAATAAATAAATTAAACTGTTGAATTAAATGACCAAAGGTTTTTGCTGGGGGAACAGTGCTTGCTCTCTGATAATGAAATAGGCTGGCTCTCCTGGGCCCTCACCCCAACACCTGGGAAAGTATATCAAGAAAAGGCTCAGGAGAGGGGAAGTGCTAGCATATGCCCACTACCCAGCCCAACCCAGCTTATCCCTTACCTCCCGGTCATCCAGGTCGATCTTGTTCCCCAGCACCACCATGGGGACAACTTGCTCCGTGGGCACTGTTTTCTGGAGAATGTCCCCCCTCCAGGTGTCCAGGGCATGGAAAGAGTCTCGGTCAGTGACATCGAAGGCTAAGATACAGCCATCTGAACCCTTGTAGAAGGTGGATACCATGGAACGGAACCGCTCCTGACCTCCTGTGTCCCATATCTGGAGGAAAAAATCCCACCATGAACTTGAAAGAAGCAGCATAAAGAGGCTTCACATATCAGCTTTCCTCATAACTTTCCTTTCTCTCTCTGGCCATTAGATTGTAAGCTCCTTGAGGACAGGGACTATCTTTTGCCTCTTTTAGTATCCCTAATACTTAATGCAGTGCCTGCTACATAGTAGGTGTTAAATCAATTTTGATTGATTAATTGATTGGCTGGTCAAGAGGCCAATACTTTGGTTTGGTCTCAAGCCTTCTGACTTTGAACATTATAATATCTTTGCATTGTACATTTAAGTTTCTGAAAGCACTTTCATATTAATTATGTCATTTTCTCATCACAGAATGCTTGTGAGGTAGGTAGGGCTGGGATTATAATCCCATTTGACAGATGAGAAAATTAAGGTGCACTGAGGTCAAATAACCTCCCTAGCATTTGCAGTTATTTTCAAATTCAAATTCCAGAAATGTTTTTAAAGTATGTAAGAACATGGGATCATGGGATCATAAATCTGAAGAAGTAAGGGCCCTAGGCAGCTATGTGGCCTGGTGAATAGAGCACTGGGCCTGGAGTCAAAAAGATTCATCTTCTTGATTTCAGATCCAGCCTCAGACACTTACTAGCTATGTGACCCTGGCCAAGTCACTTCACCCTGTTTGCCTCAGTTTCCTTATGCATAAAATGAGCTGGAGAAGGAAATGGCAAATCACTCTGGTATTTCTGCTAAGAAAACCCCAAGTTGGGTCGCAGAGTCAGACACGACTGAAATGACTGAACAGCTACAACAAGAGACCTCAGCAGCCATCTGGTCCAACCCTCCCACTAGGAACTAAGATCTTTCTATTGTGTTAAAGATTGGATGCTGGGAGGAGAAAGACATGAACAAAACAATCTCTACCCTCAAGAACTGCCAGAACTGATGGAAGAATTAATGACCAAGCCAATACTGGAACCTAGACTTACTGAGTTGTAATCAGTGCTTTTTCCACTAGATCCCCTGCTATTCTCGTATGTAGCTGATGGATGTGGCTACATCTGAGTCAACCCAAGGGACCGGGGAGGATTTGTATTTGTCTGAACACAGTGGGGAGGGGCGACCCTGCTCACCTGTAACTTCAAGGTTGTGTTGTCTACGATGATGACTTTGGAGAGGATGCTGGCCCCCAGGGTGGTCTGATAATCCTCGTAGAAAGTCTTGTGTATGTACTGATTCATGAGGGAGGTCTTTCCCACTCTGAGGGGACATAGAGATTCATGGACAGACACACACACACACACACACACATTGGCTTTACAATCATTTCATAGGTCTCAGGGCTCTGTTTTTCTCTGTGGAGGCCAGTCCCCAGAGTTTTTGGTCCTGTACATCATCATTGAGGGATACCTCACTATGGCCTGGACATACTTTCTCAGAGCTGGAAGTCTTTGGAGAACAGCTCTTGGAATAGGGACTAGTCAAGATGGTGGGTGGAGGAGAGTTCCTCAAGGTATTTGGTAAGGAGAAGGTTTTACACCTAGGTAAAGTCTGGATGTGTGGAAGAATGAGGGAGGCAGCTGCCTTAGTTCATTACCATCATCATCTTCTTCATCACTCATTAAAGTAGTATGATCTTATGCAAGTCACCTCAACTCTGTGCATGAACCTTCTCATCTTAGTATAAGAATTAAACAATTTAATAGCCGTGGTCATAGGCCACAGGATTTAGGGCTGGAAGGGACTTAAGGAATCACCTAATTCAGACAAGGAAACTGATGTAGAGAGAGGAAGGACTTGCTCAAGCAGGTTAATGAGTTGGTAGCTGAACTGGGTTCTGAACTCAAGTTTTCCGATTTCAAAAGTTCAATCTTTAGGTAATGATCCAATATAAACCTGAAGGACTTATGAAAATTGCAACCCATCTACAGAGAAAGAACTGATAGTATCTGAAAACAGATGGAAACACATTAAAAAAATTTTTTTTCCTCTTTGATAATTCCTTAATCTGAAGGTTTTTTTTTTTACTGTTTTCTCTCACAACCTAGCTAATGTGGGAAAGTTTTCCATGACTACTCATGTATAACTTATTTTGAATTACTTGAGTTCTTGTGGGTGGGGGGTGGGAATGGAGGGAGGAAGAGAAGTTGGAACACAAAGTTTTAAAAAATTGATGTTAAAATTTGTTTTTACATATATTTTGGAAAATAAAAAACAATTCAATACCAAAAAAGAGAAAAGTTCATGCTTTGAAAAAGTTAAAGTATTATGCAAATGTAAGGTGATGGCATTATAAAATCAAAATTATTATTATTAATAATAATTGATGAAAGGCAGCATGGAGTAGTGGATATTAATTTGTACTTTCAGCCAGGGAAGACCCAAGTTCAAATCTTACTAGTTAGTTATGTAACTGTGGGTAAATAACAGCCTCAGCCACCTCTCCATCCCCTTCTCTACACTTAAAGAGCCAACACCCTCATTCAAGCCCTACTAAAATAGCCTCCTATTCCTAAAGCACAGGTAAGCGCCAGTGGTTCCTTGTTGTCGCTAGGAAAAATTCAAAGTTCTCTGTATGGCTTTGGAAACCCTTTGTAATATGGTACCAGCCCACCTTATTAATAGGCTTGTAGCGAGGTTCTCTCTCACACATCCTCTGTGCTCTAGATTAATGGCTCTACTTTCTTTTCCCCATATACAACATTCCATGTCCATCTGTATGCCTTTGTCCAGGCTGTCCCCCATGCCTGGAGAGCACTCCTTTCCCAGCTTCCTTCAAGGCTCAACTCTATCTTTCCTGATTCTCCCAGTTGCAAGGGCATTCTCCTGGAAAGTGCTTTGTATTTTGGTGTGTATGTATTTTGATTTATTTATTTGTGTATAGGTTACTCCTTCCAATAGAATATAAGCTTCTTGGGGTCAGGCATGGTTTAATTTTGTCTTTATATTGCCAATGCCTTGCACATAGAAGACATATAATAAATGCTTATTGAATTAAGGAATGGAGTTTCCACACCAGGAATACCTAGACTGAGGAAATTATAGATGCTTGATGTATGAATGTAATAACATTGATATACCAAGCTAAGTACTGAGGATTAAAATATGAAAAACAATAGCGCCCTTGTCCTCAAAGAGATTACAGTTGTGTTTGTGTGTGTGTGTGTGAGTTATTCACAATTTATTAATAGTAGCAACCTTATATTAGCATGGCACTTTTAATGTTTGGGAAGCATTTCACGTCTCGCGTCACATCTGATCCTTAAAACCTCACTCCAAGGTAAGTGACCCATTTGACAGATGAAAAAACTAAGGCACAGAGCAGTTAAATGACTAAGGTCCCCCTGTTAATTGGAAGAAGAACCAGGGCCAGAGCCTGTTTTCAACTTCTAGTCTCGACCCCCTGGACAAGACCTCGTCCTATTATACATATTAGTGGTATGGCCACAGGAAAGACATCTAGTTTAGCAAGACTTCCTTCCTGGTGGAATCTCCAAGCTCAGGGACTCCCAGAAGGCAGAGCTTCGTGGAAGACATCTTATTATCTTATTATCTCGGGGCAAGGGGCTGCCCCCAGTTGGATACAATTCTAATCATTCTGAGACTAGGCATTGGGCAGGCTTCATCTTACCCTAGGGCTCCAATAATGATGAGCTTCAGGTCTATCTTCCTCCTTGGGTCCATCGAGGAACCAGGGAACCTATGGGAAGAGAAAAATTAGGCACATGCTAATTCCAGTGGCCACTGCAGTCAACCTCACCTAGACTTTGCCTTCTGATTAGTGTTTCCTTGGTTTGAGGTGGCCTAGAGCAACTCAGGTTGGCTTGTTTTCTTCTCAGAGAAAAGAAAGCTCTTGATAGGGCACCCTTTTACACTTTCTAAACTGGAGGGGGACTCCACACTATCACTATGTCTTGGTCTTTTGGTCCAGCAAATTCTGGGTTCACTGAGGTAACCCTGTCACATCCAGGAGGGAAGGCTGGGACCAAATCCTGAGATCCCCTGACAACCAGGACAGGAACCAACCATGGGTAGAATAAGGGTCTGATATAAGAGACCAATGATTAGTTCTGCTTTGGAGGTTTTGGGGGTGGTGATATAAGCTACCCAGTATTTGTATGTTCAATGTGGAATCCCTGATTCCTCCTTTGACTGCATTATTGCTGCTCTTTGCAAAATGGAAAGTTATTTCAAGGTCTGTTGTTTGTTACCAACCCCAAACCCACTCCCATACCACCTCCCAGAGCCCTCCCTTCTTTCATTCCCAAGCAGCTCAATGGAATTTGGACTTGAGGGCCTCAACAGCCTATAACTTTCCACCACTACTGTTGCTCAGGATGGAGCACATAGCTAGGAGCCCTTGACATATTTTAGCCGAAGGGAACATTATGTAATGGTCATTTCACATATGGAGACACTGAGGCCCAGAGATGGATGGATGGATGGATGGATGGATGGATGGATGGATGGATGGATGGATGGATGGATGGATGGATGGATGGATGGATGGATGGATGGATAGATGCATAGACAGATGGATAGACAGATGGATAGATAGATAGATAGATAGATAGATAGATAGATAGATAGATAGATAGGTAGATAGATAGATGGATGATAGAAAGATAGATACATAAATACATAGATAGATGGATGGATGGATAATTGCATAGATAGAAAGATGGATGAATGGATAGATGCATAGAGAGATGGATAGATAAATAAATGTATGTATGGATGAGTAGGTGGATAGGTAGGTGGGTGGGTGGAAGGATGGATAGATGGATAGATAGATAGATAGATAGATAGATAGATAGATAGATAGATAGATAGATAGATAGATAGATAGATAGATAGATGATGGATAGATGCATAGATAGATAGATGATGGATGAATGGATGGGTGGGTGGATGGATGGATGGACGGATAGATCGAGAGAATCAGCATGGAGTAGTGGGTTTAAATATACCTTCTGAAAATTACTGTGTACTCTTGGAGGAAAAAACTTCACCTTTGTGAGTTTTAGTTGACCTCATCTGTAAAATAGGGATATTATACCTCTAGGATCTTCCTTACAAGAATTGAATAAGATAATAAGACCCATCATTGAAATATATATAGCATTTAAAGATGGGCAAAGCACATCATGTAAATAATCAAATGGAAACTTTAAAGCAGTACCATATAAATGTGAATTATTATAACTATTATAGACTGGTAATAGCTAAAAGAGAACTCCAGGGGTCATTGCATCTATCCCCCTGCCCTGAGGTGGGGGTTGAGGGACTATGTTGAAACCCTTGAGGCAGATGAAATATATAATTTTTTGAAGATAATACAGGGGCAGCTAGGTGGCAGTGGATAGAGCACCGGCCCTGGAGTCAGGAGTACCTGAGTTCAAATCCGGCTTCAGACACTTAACACTTACTAGCTGTGTGACCCTGGGCAAGTCACTTAACCCCAATTGCCTCACTAAAAAAAAAAAAAAAAAGAAGAAGAAGATAATACAGAAAAGTCTGAGTAGTAGAATTCTCCATTGTTACTACTTTTGGTCTAGTCCCTGAAGCCATCCTTGAAGGGAGCAATCCCTGTGACAGTTGGTCCACCAACCTAGCTCCCACTAACACCAGCATCTGACCAAATGCCATGATGAGCAGGTAAACCCAAGAGCCCCCATCCCATAATCCATTGGCCCTGCTTCCAGCCCTGTTGCTGATCATTCAGGGCAGCAGTTCCTGTGGAGAAGGACCAGCCATCCTCCCCAGATGCCTATTAGCTGCCAGTACCCATTAGGGTAGAAAGCTGGTCTAAGTGCAGCAGCAAGGCATTATAAGGGAGGAGACAGAGGGTGGCATGTGCCAGGCAGGCCAAATGGACTACCACCTCCCCTCAGACATGGATGGACCCCGAATTAAAGAGCCCCAAGA
This sequence comes from Dromiciops gliroides, assembly GCF_019393635.1. Taxonomy (NCBI): domain Eukaryota; kingdom Metazoa; phylum Chordata; class Mammalia; order Microbiotheria; family Microbiotheriidae; genus Dromiciops; species Dromiciops gliroides. Next base: position 105,116,285 of record NC_057864.1, read on the forward strand.
AGATCAGACTCCACATCCCCAGACCCCAACCGTCCTTCCAGCCTTAATTCCACAACCACCATCCAGGACTCAAGCCCTCTGGAGATGCAGCCTGGCAGTTACTTCTGTAGACACTACTGCCCCTGACTCCTGGGCATCCACAGAGCCTGAAGATTTAATCAATCAATAAACCTTTATTAAGCACCTACCTACCAGTGGGTCAGGCACTGGTCTAAGCTCTGGGGGGTACTAAAAGAGGCAAAAGGTAGTCCCTGCCCTCAAGAAACTCATAATTTTATGACTGAAAAGAAAGTTTCTTGCTACCAAAGTCCTTGGCACTGTCAAATGCTTCAGCACCAGAAATCTAGTTTTATCAATGAAAACAACATTAAGGATTTTCATCTTTGCCATTGTACCCCAAGGACCAGGAGGGCTTTCCATCTGACCCGGAGCTATGACCTCCTTTATGTGCCGTCTCTATTAGGATGTGATCTCCTTGAAAACACGGATTGTCCAGTCTATTTTTATCTCCCAGTACTTAACACAATGCTTTGAATGTAGTAGATACTTAATAAATGCTTTGTTATTCATTCATTCATTCATTCATTCATTCATTCATTCATTCATTCATTATGAATCAGAAGGAATGAGTGGAATCCAGAGTTCTGATCTCATCCCTCACTTGAATCGAAAATCCCCAAATCCATTCTTGCCTGTCTATAATCGAACCTCTCTCCTCTACATCATGTTGCCTTTTAAATACAATCATATATGGTGACAACGATGACAGCGATGACAACCATGAAAATAATAACAACTTCCATTTACATGGTTAGAAAAGACTTTCACTTTTACAATCTAATTTAATTCCTACAATAAATCTATGAGATAACCAGAACTGGTATCATTAACAGATGAAGAAACTGTATCTTGCTTGCCTATATTAGAGGAAGAATAATCCAGAACAGTAGATAATATCCTCATTTCTATTCTGCTTTACAATGTATAGGTTTGGATTTGAGTCTCGGCACAACCACTTACTGTGTGATAACAATCAGCCTTCTTGAGGGAAGAAGGGAAAGAATCTGAAACTCAACATTTTGAACAATGAATGTTAATTTTTTACATGAAATTGGGAGACATCTAATGAAATAAATATATTAATAAAAGAATATACCATTATAATTTTTAAGAGAGAATATAAGGGGTCCTGAGACCAAACAGGTTGAGAACTCCAGCTTTCTAAATAGAGATGAGTTTCCACACAGTAGTTTCCTCAACCCAGTGAAATCACAGGTTTGGATCCCCCAAAAAACAGTCATAGAATTTAGAACTGAAGGATACTTTAAAGATCATCTAACTCAGCTTCTTAAATTTATGCATGAAGTAATTTTTTTTGTTAGTTTACACATTTGTTTATTTATTGTGGGATAGTTCAGCTAAAGCCAATGAGGTCAAAGGTATTGGTCTGGTCTTTACAGGGTCTTTTACAGGCCAAGTGCCCAGACAGAGCTCTGTCCCACAGCCACAAGCTGCAACTTCAGTCTAGCTGGAGTTTCTCCCAGATCTGGGTCCTGGGCCATGGGGAGGACTGGCAAAGTAGGGGAAAATAACCCAATGCTTGTGGAGTGATGTGGCCTGAATATCAATTATGACTTGGGAAAGAGGCTCAGGATTCTCTGTAGACACTTTCCTAAGAACACTTGCCCGACAGACTGCCCCAGCCAGCAAAGCATCACCCAGAAGGTGTTAGAGACAAAACAAAATGTTCCCCTGCCTTGTGTATAAAACTATGGGGGCATCTGGACTTGGAACACTCTGTGAAGTTTTGGCTACTTCAGTTCCCAAAAGACCTGCAGAGTTGGAAGATATCCAGAAAGGGACATTAAAAATGATCCAGGGGAGAGGTGCCAGGAGCAGGGTAGTCCTTGCTATGTGGAAGCTCGCCTTCCTTTGAGGGAAGGGAAGACTTTGCCTTTTTCATCTTTGTATCTCCTCTCACCCTCTCATCCATCACGCAGTCACTCAACAGGCCCTTATTAAGGAGCTTACTGTCTTCTAGGCACTATGTTAAGCACTGGAGACACAAAGAAAGGCAAAAGCAGACTTTCTCCTCAAGGGAGACTACTTGTCAATAACTATGTCCATAGAAGAGTGTAAATCGAAGGTGAAGCCGGGTTGGGGTGAAGAGCTGGAACATTCCAGGAGTGGGGAACTGCCAGGACAAATGTATGGAGTCAGGAGATGGATAAGAGGTGGGATTCGAACCCAAGTCTTCTGATTCCAGAGCCAGTGTTCTTTCTGTTGTACCTCATTGCCTCTATATTACCTGTATGACCATGGGTAAACCAAAGAATCTCTTAGTGCCTCAGGCAACTCTCTTTAAACAGATTATAGATAAATTGCTGATCTGCATTCCTTAAGGGGGGTGTTTTCTGGCTCTGGAAACTCTCCCCACCCCAAGAGTCTGCATCGTGAAAGTATAGTTTGAAAAATAATATGCTACCTTTATATAGTTCTTTGGGGTTTACAAAGTACTTGTACCTTGTGAGATGAGAAGCACAAATATCATCCTCACTTTGCAGATGGGAAAACTGAGTTTCAGAGAAGCTAAAACTTGTTACCCCAAGAAGTTGTACAAGGCAGATTTGAATTCAGATCTTTCTGACTCCAAATTCATTCAGTGTTCCATCTACTGTGCTATCTTTTTGTTGTTTAGTCCTTGCAGTAGTGTCTGACTCTTCATGATCCTATTTTTAAGTTTTTCTTGGCAAAGATAGTAGAGTGGTTTGCCATTTCCTTTTCCTGCTCATTTTACAGATGAGGAAATTGAGGCAAACAGGGTTAAGGGACTTGTCCAGGGTCACCCAGCTAGTAAGTGTCTGAGGCCAGGTTTGAACTTGGGAAGATGAGCCTTTCTGATTTCAAGCCTGGTGCTCTATCCATGGCACTACCTAGCTGGCCAAGGGAGGAATCATGTGAGAAGACCTTACAATTCTAATACTGTGACATTGACCTCTTGACTGTCCCACAACCAAAACACTCCATCTCTCAGCTCCAGGTATTCTCTCTAGTTGTCTCCTACTCTCTCTGGCATTACCTCCCTCCTCAAGTCCAACTACTGACTTATCTGACTTCCTTTAAGTACCAACTAAAATTCCACCTTCTATGAAAGCCTTTTCCAACCCCTCTTAATTTCAATGCTTTCCCTCTTTTAATTCCACATTTATTATTTATCCTATATATAGGTCACTTTGTATATATTTGTTTGCATGTTTCCTACATTAGATTGTAAGCCTCTTGAGGGCAGGGACATCTTTTGCCTCTTTTTGTATCCTTAGCATTTAGCACAGTGCCTGGCACATGGTAGGCTTAAATACTTCTGAATAAAAACTTTCTGAATAAAAATCTGGGTAAAAAGCATTTTAAAATTTAATCATTTAAATTTCATTTACTTTTTTAGTTTTGTGACTTTTGAATGCTAAATTTTTAATTTTAATTATGAGAAGATGGGGTACCCTGTCATTATTCATTGAGTTTGTGACAGTTTCTGGGTGTCAGTCACAGATCAGTAAGGAAGGTCTTCTTGCTTGGCCACCTTGGTCCCCTGATCGATCACCACTGGACTTTTTCTCATGTATGTATAAAACTGTCATGTATGTATAAAACTTCATTCTTTGGATGATTCTAAAGCTCAGATTACAAATGTAATCCTTCCAGTCACTGCTGAAGGTTTTACAAAGTTAGAAAAAAATTGAATAGAGTGATATACAACATAAAGAAAATGATTATATTAAATTTCAATAGGAAGCACATCAATATTTTAAAATTTGAATTAACCATTCAAATGTTGCTTTTTGCTAAGTTTGTAGCATTTATTCCTTTAAAGTTAATAAAGCTTAAAAATGAACTAAATCATTCGGTATGCCCTGTATTATCCTCAGTAGGGAAAAGAGTAGTAAGGATTTCAATTAATAAGCATTTATTAAGCACTAATTATGTACCAGGCACTAACAGAGACAACAAAATGAAATAGTCCCTGCCTTCAAGGAGTTTATATTTTATCTAAATACATAGAAAATAAATATAAATACTATTGGTCAGGGAGGCATCCTCATTGACTCATTCTCTTTCATCTCCCATTTCCAATCTGTTGCTAAGGCTTGTTGGATTGACCTTCCTAACATCTCTCACGTACATCCCCTTTTCTCCTCTGCCGCTGCCACTCCCCTCATGGCCATCATCTCATGTCTGGATTATTTGCGATAGGGGCCAATGAGTCTCCCTGCCACAAGTCTCTACCCATTGCAATCCAATTCAGTGTTAAAGGGATCTTCCCATATCACAGGTGTGACCATGCCAGTGGCTCCCTGTTAACTCCAGGATCAAATATAAAGTCCTCTGTTGACATTCAAAGCCCTTTGTAACCTGCCCTGTCTCCTTTCAATCTTTTTATCCCTCACACGCTCTTTAATTCAGTGACACTGTTCTCCTTGTTGTTCCTTGACTAAGACACTCTGCCTCCTGACTTTCCTGGGTTCTTTTAAGCCCCAGCTAAAACCTCACCTGCTTCTGGAAACCTTTAATTCCTCTTAATTCTAGAGACTTGATTGTTTCCAGCTTATACCGTATATCACTGGTTTGTACAGGGCTGTTTATATGTTGTCTTCCTCATTAGACTTTGAGCCCCTCAGGGGCAGGGACTGTCTTTTTGCCTTTTTTTGTATTCCCACTTAGCAAACGACAGAAGCTTAATAAATGCTTGTTGACCAACAGGCCCCAACATCTGGGGGATGGGGGCAGGGGAAGGTTGATCAGGAAGGGCTTCGTGTAGGACAATGCCATGTGTTATAGCTATGTGTTTGTGTCTTTTCTAGAGAGACAAGTGCAGCAGTCTATACATCACAGGCAAATGAATAAAGGTTTGTTGAATGAATAAGGACTGGATTTGTCATGAAAGGATTTGGGTTTAAATTCTGCCCCTTTGGGGGTTTTCTTGGCAAAGATTACAAGAGTGGCTGGCCATGTCCTTCTCCAGCTCATTTTACAGATGAGGAAACTGAGGCCAATGGGGTGAAGTGACTTGTGCAGGGTCACACAGCTAGTAAATGTGTGAAGCCAGATTTGAACTCAGGAAGATGAGTCTTTTTTGCCTCCAGGCCTATCCACTGCACAACCTAGGTGCCCCTTTAAATTCTTCTAACAAAGAATTAAACTCCATTGTAGTAGAATCAAATTTTAGTACAACATATGTGACTTTGGGCACATCACTTAATTCCTTGGGGTCTTGGTTTCCTCCTTTACAAAGTGGAAGGAAAGATTTGGGTCAGGTGATATCCAAAGCCCCTTTCAACTCTAGATTCTAGGAGCAAATGGGCTCAGAGAGGCCAGGCCAGTTAAGTGTTAGAGCCAGGATTTTAACCCAGATCTAACTCCAAGTGCAGTCTTTTCCTATCAGGGAGCCAGCTCCCTGTTCATTCCATTGTTCAGCTCCTTGCCGGGAATCTGTGGTGACCTTGTAAAACCTTATTCACTCCACATGCCTGAGCATTAGCAGGGCTGACTCAGACACAAAGAGTCCTACCTTAGTAAGTGACACAGGGTGACTTGCCCTGCAGAAAGCCCTTCCAGAGCTGTAATCCACTGAGGGCCCTCCTCCAATAGCTTCTTCTCTAGTACCTTCCCTTCTAGCCTGAGTCATCAGAGGTAACCTGATGGAGAGACTCCACTGAAAGCCAGGGGGTCCCCTCCCTGTTGAGAGCAGGAGTGGTCCAGGGAAGCCCACCAGGCCTTGGGAAGGTCAGAATGTAGACTCGGCAGCATTGGGTCCCTTCCTCTTTTGCCCTGTCTTCTACTCCATTGGGAATCATTTCCCTGGATTAACCATCACCTAGATAGGGACACATTCTCTCATCCTCAGTCCCGAGCTGTTTTCACCAGGAGCTGCCTGAAATCGGACACCAATGACATTTTGGAGCTCTCGGGTCTGAAATGAAACTAAAATAGGTGATGCCTACTATGATTTTTAAGAAATCAGTAAAATCCATGGACAGCAATTATTATATTGAAGATTAAAAATGAGTGAAAACGGGGCAGCTAGAAGGCGCAGTGGATAGAGTACCAGCCCTGGAGTCAGGAGTACCTGAGTTCAAATCCGGCCTCAGACACTTAACACGTACTAGCTGTGTGACCCTGGGCAAGTCACTTAACCCCAATTGCCTCACTTAAAAAGAAAAAAGAACATTTAAAAAAATGAGTGAAAACACTCAATCTCTCCCTCTCTCTGTCTGCATTCGCAATCATGGACAGAAGATGAAACCAGGTGGCTTAGCACTTAATGTTCTCTGCTTCCTATGTCACATCTCCTCACTTAGAGCATAAGTTCTCTGTGGGCAGGGACCATGGGTTATACTTTAGGCCTAGAGTCCCAGGATGTTGGAACTAGGAAAGGACTTCACAGACAATCCACTTCACCCTCCTCGAGAGGCAGTGTGCTATAGTGCACAGAGGGCTAGACTTGGAGTCAGCAAAGAGCCGAATTGGGGTTAAGTGACTTGCTCAGGGTCACACAGCTAATAAGTGTCTGAGGTCAGATTTGAATTCGGGTCCTCCCAACTTCAGGGCCAGTGCTCTATCCACTGCACCACCTTGATATCCCAAAACACACTGAATACCTTAAAGGGAAGAAACATAGTATAAAGAATAAAGCATCGACTCAGAATTTAGATGACCTCTGTGAAAATCCTACTTAATATATCCAGTGTGACCTTGGGCAAATCATTTGACCTTCCTTGGTCTCAGTTTCCACATTTGTAAAACAAGGGACTTGGACTAGATAGTCCCTGGGGTCCCTTCCAGTTCTCAATCTATAATTCCATGAAAATAGTATATGATTTCCAGCTAATTATTTTCTCTAAAATGAGAAGGAATGTGACTTCCCAGGGGTCTCACTCCTAAAAAGTGGCGGTGCTGAATCTCAGGCCAGGTCCTCTGACTTCCAAACTAGCACCTTTCCTGTTGCACAATGAGTCAAAGAATATTGGAAGAGGGAGAGAATGTAGAGGTCATGAGTCCAATAATAACCGGTCATTAGCCAAAGGAATAAATCTCTAACTTTGAAATTTTAGAAACTGTGACAGCAGCTGAGAAAGGGGGGTTTTGGTGGCCAGCAGTGCCATCAGCCCAGGGCAGGTGACGGCAGAGTGTGAAGGGCAGTAGGTTCGCAGCTCCCCACTACTGTGGAACCCTTTCTATTGCCGTGTGTGACCCAGGGGAGAACAAAAGGGAGGGGCTGAAGAGGAGCCGCGGGGCCTCGCTCTACCAGCCGGCCGGATTCCTTGCTCAGCAGTTCCTTCCAAAGCACAACCCGGACAACTTCAGGAGGGATCAGGCTGTTGCTTCCTGCTTGGGAACCACAGCCCTGCCCAGCCCAGCCCAGCCTAGCCCAGCTCATGCTCAGCCCCGTGCTCTCTCTGAAAAGGAGGGAGTTGGGAGTGGGGAGGGGAGAGCACAGCCGTGCCAAAGCTGTTCCTGAAACATCTGCCCTGGCAACTCTCGAAGGGACCAGGCATTGTTTCTCTAGGGTGGGTATTTTTGCCAACGCCTTTGTGGTTGGATCCAAGCCCCCGAGCGTCCAGGTTCACTAGAGTGCCCCTTGGGGGAGCTGGGACAGACCAGCAGACAGACTGACAGATCGACAAACTGACAGATCGACAGACAGACATGAAGGCAACATGTTACTCACGGGGTTACTTGGAACAGGGCAGCCACGCTGCCCAGACAGGGGGCTTCGAGGCTTCTGGGAGTCAAGGGGCCATGCCTAGTACCCCAGGGACACCGGAGAAGGGAAAGAGGCTTTGAAGGAAAAAAGCAGGAAGATAAAATGAGGCAGGCCACCTCCTCCAACAGTTTTCCCCCCTATCCCTCTCGTGCACAGACATGGGGAAAGTTTCAAAAGAGGCTGAGTCCGATGACATCAACAGTGTGGGCGGGGGGGGAGGGGGGGGAGCCAATGTGCTTCATTGCTGCTATTCTGACCCTGGAGAATTTCATTCACAAGGGAGTCTGGGGGATTGAGGAAGTGAACCTGCAACATGGGGCAAGTGGGGGCCCCGTATACGTCTGGTGGGAAAAGGGTTTAGGGAGAGAGAATGTGTCCTGAGGGGGGCTGGGGGTGGGGGCGGAGAGAATCACTTCTTGAACTTCCACAGAAAAGCTCCAGACTTACTTCTTTTAGGAATCTTTGCCTCTACGCCTGAACCAACCCAAGAATTTGGAAACATGTCCCTTTGGGGGGGCGGCGGCGGCGGTGGAAATCCTGTGTGTGTGCGCCTATGAGATGCTGTTAGATGATGCAACCAATGAAAGATCAGACATCCCAAAGGATGGGTGGAGTGGGTGGGCATATTTCATAGGGATTTAGGCAACCTAGTTCTAATCTCAGATCCCTCATTCCCTCCCTCGGTTAGGCTCTCCCCTCTCTCTTCTCTTCCCCACCCCCAGCCCTTCCCAACTCCCAGTCCTAACAGACACATGCCAGACTTGTGAGATGTTGGGCAAGTTCTTACACATTGTGACCACAAGGGTGGGAGGTTTAAAGGGACCAGATGGGTGAGTTGGTTTGAGTTCCTAGGGAGAATGAAGCCGTTTAAAGCGCTGTTAGGATAAGACTAAGTGTTGGGAACTCTGGGCTTTCTGCGGGGAAGCCCTCAGTAATTATAGCCTGTGGAGCAGAGCAGGAGAGAATGTGGTGACCAGCACTCGACTTCCCTCACACAGATTCTTCAGGCTGGAAGGGACATCCCCTCTCGCCTTTAGAACGGGGTTGGGGGAGGTGGCATGGGATAATCTCCAGGGTCTCTAGAAGCTCTAGATTCTGTGGTCACATGACTGCTTTAAAAGGCAGTGGGCTCCCTGCCACTGGAGTTCTTTTATATTTATTATTTGGGGGGGAGGGGGGAAGCAATGAAGGTTAAGTGACTTGCCCAGGGTCACACAGCTAGTAAGTGTTAAGTGTCTGAGGCCACATTTGAACTCAGGTCCTCCTGAATCCAGGGCCAGTGCTCTATCCACTGTGCCACCTAGCTGCCCCCACTGGAGTTCTTTAAATGGAGGTTGTTTGACTGCTCCTCATAGACTTAGCTGACCTGTTAAGTACCTTTCTAACCTAAGCATTCTGATCTCTGAAATGGGGAGAGCTGGCGACGACCTCATAGAATTGTTGTGTGGCTCATATGAGGATAATGTAAGTAAAGTGCTTTGCAATTTTTAAGACAGCGTCTAAATCTAAGGTATTTATCATTATCATCATCATTATTCTGTTGTAGGAAAGGATTCCTGTTTCAATTCAGTTTAGACAAAACGGTCTTTGTGGTGCCTTCCAATTCTGTGGTTGTCTGATTCCCCACAGCGTTTCAGACAGGAATCTTACCAAACCCAGCCTCCCACTGTATCCGGGGCCATTAATAGACGCCTTGACCTGTGTCTTGCCACTGGACTCCGATGACTCTGGAAGAGAGAGTGAGGCTGATGACTTGGAACAGCCCAGCCTACTTAAATTCAATTCACTCACAAGTCAAGACATCACCCTTCTGATGTTGTTGTTGCTCTACATCTTTCATTCTGGAAGAAGACCAACAACAATAACCCAACTTGGCCTAGTATAAGGTGTGGTGCATGAGCAAAACCAATATACCATTGCTGATGCTAAGGAGTGCAATGGAAACACTCATTAGACTTATACTTCTCAATGGTAGCAATCCAATCTTATTCATCAAATGTGTACAAGCCTTAGTTTACATGATCTCTCTCTCTCTCTCTCTCTCTCTCTCTTTTGGTGAGGCAATTGGGGTTAAATGACTTGCCCAGGGTCACACAGCTAGTAAGTGTTAAGTGTCTGAGGCCAGATTTGACTTCAGGTCCTCCTGACTCCAGGGCCGTTGCTCTATCCACTGTGCCACCTAGCTACCCCAGTTTATATGATCTCTTAGACAATATCAACAATAACCCCAGCAGGGACAAACTAACAATCTGATTTCCTAGGGCTTCCCATAAGCCTATCTCACACTGATACCCAAAGACAAGGTTCCCTCTCTGCCCAGCTGGAGGATATTTATGTCTGCCTCAGGTGATTGACGGGCAAGTCAGCAAATCTCAATCAATCAATTAACATTGCCCTCAGGTGAGCCTCCAGGATGCTTGAGTCTCAAGTGTGGGAAACACAGCAGTTAGGCTTGGTTGTGACTGAAGGTGAGGCTGGGGGCAGCTAGGTGGCACAGCGCCTGAAGTCTAGAAGACTCATCTTTGGCCTCGGATGTTTCCTAGCTGTGTGACTCTGGGTAAGTTACTTAACTCGGTTTGCCTCAGTTTCCTCATCTGTCAAATGAGCTGGAGAAGGAAAGGGCAAACCGTTCTAGTATCTTTGCCAAGAAAACCTCAAATTGGATCACAAAGAGACAGACATGACTGAAATGACTGAACAACAACAAGGTCAAGCTGAAGGCTGGGGAGGGGCAAGGGGGTGTTTCTGGTAGTTTCTTATAATTCTAGCTGAGTGTTAGCATATTATACCCAAATTCAGATTGGTGGTCAGGGACTTAATTTGTTTGCCAATTAATCTGATTGGTGCCAGATGATGTAAGTCAAGGTCAATGACAACGTTGGGTTTTCTTTTTTTCTTTTTCTTTTCTTTTTTTTTTTAGTGAGGCTCTAGATTCTGTGGTCACATGACTGCTTTAAAAGGCAGTGGGCTCCCTGCCACTGGAGTTCTTTTATATTTATTATTTGGGGGGGGGAGGCAATGAGGGTTAAGTAACTTGCCCAGGGTCACACAGAGAGTAAGTGTTAAGTGTCTGAGGCCACATTTGAACTCAGGTCCTCCTGAATCCAGGGCTAGTGCTCTATCCACTGCGCCATCTAGCTGCCCCATTGGGTTTTCCTTTAAACCTAATTTTCCCATTGGTGATCTGTCTAAATTAAGGGTCCTGAATATTTAGCAGTTGTTTTTGAATACACACATGTTCTAGACCACATGTCCTTATCTTAATATTGAAAAACAAGTTATGAAAAACCAACACCAAAGTACTTCACAAAATGGTGGCCTGATGAAAATTGGTGCCTGTTATGTCAAGACAACAAACTTATTCTCACTAAGCCTAAGCAGATGAGATTTTCTTTAGCTCAACACTCTCCTTCAGCCACCTATCCTTACCACCTATCCAGAAAGTTCTTTCTTGCATCTGGCTTGATTCTTCTTGCTGCCATCTTAAGCAAATTTCTCTATTTCTCCAGGAAGAATCTTGGGAGAGAACTGATTTTCAAAGAAGGCGCACTCATATCGAATGGCAGACATGGGCCCTGGAAAACCCCAGGTACCAGGTTCCCTAAATAGTATTGTGGTTGCATGGAGAGGGTGTTTGGTAGCCACTCTCCCCATCCCCACCCCCACTGAAAGTCCTTTTTCTGTAGTTGTTGGTTTCACCTTTTACTGATACTAACACTTGATCTTTTCTGGGGGGCTGTTTTAGTCTATTTCAGAGGTTTGGGGATTTCAAATAAGTTTCACAAAAGAATCAGACAGATAAAAATGGATAGAGTAATTTATTATGGCATAAATTTGTTATTATATGTTTTACCACATACAAGGAAAGATTGATGGCTCAACTTCAAATACCTGGGGATGGAAACACAGGGTTGGGGGTGGGGGGAGGCTGGGACAACAAGGTAAGGATAAGTGGTGGAGGTAACCAGACTAGGGGGCTCCACAATAGTCTTGGGAGGGGCTTTCCCTAGACTGGGTACATCAAATATCACTAGCTCAGGGCAGCTAGGTGGCGCAGTGGATAGAGCACTGGCCCTGGAGTCAGGAGTACCTGAGTTCAAATCCGGCCTCAGACACTTAACACTTAACTAGCTTGTGTGACCCTGGGCAAGTCACTTAACCCCAATTGCCTCACTAAAATATATATATATATATATATATATATATCCCCAGCTCTCTGTTACTCCTTCTAAAGATGTGACAGTAGGACTTCTCCTATCCCAGGGAAGTTCTTAAGTATTTCTAGATTAGGGTAGCTCAATAACACCCCTGCACTGGGGGCAGCTTGGTTTTCTATCTCTGAACAGGTCAAGGTGAGATAAATTTGAGAATCACTGTACTCCTTGGGGAAAAAACACACACCATATTTTAAATAAAAAGCCCATTTCAAAAAAGCCTAAATGGAAACTGCCAATACCCCTTAGAACCAGAGGACCAAATGAGAACAGAAAAAATCCCCTGATCACTTATTTTAAAGTTTCCCTCCTCCAATTATGTGTTTAAATAATTTGACATTTTAAAAAAGTTTTGAGTTCCAAATTCTATCTTTCCCTTCATCCCCTTGCCACTCCCTGAAATAGTAAGCAAACAGATATAGGTTAAACATGTGCAATTATGTAAAACATTTCCATGTTAGTCATTTTGCCCAAGAAAAGGAATTTAAAAAATGAAAAATAAAGAAAGTGAAAACAGCATGCTTCAGTCTATATTCAGACAGCATCAGTTCTTTCTCTGGAGGCAGTAGTATGCTTCATCATTAGTCCTTTGGTATCATTCTATTGCTGAGAGTAGTCGTCGTTCACAGCAGATTGTCATACAATATTGCTGTTATTGTGTACGACATTCTCCTGTTTCTGTTCACTTCATTTTACATCAGTTCATATAAGTCTTTCCAGATTTTTCTGAAATCATCCTGCTTGTCATTCCTTATAGCATAATAATGTTCTATCACAATCATATTCCACAGTTTGTTTAGCCATTCCCCAACTGATGGGCATCCCTTCAATTTACAATTTTTGGCCACCACAAAAAGAACTTCTATAAATATTTTTATACAAATAGGCTCTTTCCCTTGTTTCTTTGATCTCTTTGGGATACAGACATAATAGTGGTATTGCTGGGTCCAAGGGTATGCACAATTTTATAGCCATTTGGGTTTGTCCACTGCACTGATAAGTACAGGAACAACCACGAAGGATGACTCAGGCAAATTTAAAAATTCTGGTCATCTAGGTCAGGGATTGGACTCTTTCTCCTGTCAGTGGTCATCTTCTTCAGTACAGAAAATTCCTCCTATTTCTAGTCAGTTCCAAGTGAGGGACTCTCTGAAGCAAACTCTTGATTTCATGAACTCATAAGGCTGCTGCTAAGGTTCAGGATGTTCACCTCAGGATCGCTTTTTCACTCACCTATGCTCAGGTCAACAACCACAAAGCACAAGATGCAACTAGAAGCTTACCACGAACATACAGTTGCTATTTCTCCTCAGGTAGAAGAGAACAACTATAGCCTGCTTTGGGTCCCACACTGCTGGGCCCCTTCACTGGATATCCCAGTCAGGGGGAGTTATAAAGTTCCAGAGTGAGAGTGAGACAAAAGCAATCTTTTAGCTGAAGCAGCCTCCTTGTCCTCCACAAATTAATTGGCGTGACTTTGTCACATTTATCTATATCTCCAGCTCTGGGAAGGTCCTTTGGTGTGGCAGGCCTGGAGCTGGCCAGAGATCATGAACTCTGACCAATTAAGAGAGCACAACCTTAGGGTGGGAACCAGAGAGCTGTGTCAGAGGTAGAGAGGAGAGCAGTGGCAGTTGGGCAGTGGACCAAGAGGTTTGGCCAGAGAGAGCTATAAGGAAGAAGGGATTTCCTGGATGATGGTAATGAGGAACTCCTGCTGGTAGCAAATGGTGTCAAAAGCTAACAGAAGACCAGCAAGGAGCTCCCAAGCCATACTGGAGGGCACAAGAACACATCAAAAAATGATAATGACAGATGACATTTGGGGGAAAGGCAATAGAAACTAGGCCAGAGAGAAAGAGAGGGCCAGCTACCAGCCCCCAGGACAGTTGGTGCTGTGAGTTTTATGAGCAATGTGTCACTGAACCCTTGATGTTTTAATGAAAGAATGGCACTTACCAGAAGGTGGGTTAAAACTTCCCAACTGGGTTAAAATATTAGCTACATCTCTATTATTAATTTTTTCTCAATTACACATAAATAAATTTCATAAACACATGTTTAATAATGTTTTGAGTTCCAAATTCTCTCCTTCCCTCCTTCTCTTCCCCCCTCCTTGAGAAGGCAAGTAATTTGATTAGATTATACATAGCTAAGAGGCAGCTAGGTGGCACAGTGGATAAAGCACCAGCCCTGGATTCAGGAGTACCTGAGTTCAAATCCGGCCTCAGACACTTGACACTTACTAGCTGTGTGACCCTGGGCAAGTCAACCCCCATTGCCCCACAAAAAAAAATTATACATAGCTATATCTCTATTCTTTAAACATATTTTAATGAATCCTGTTCTATGTTCCATGCCTTGTTGGCTTGCTTCTGATATTCCTAGGAAGACTTCTGAGTAGAGGTAAATAAACCATAGAGATTTTAATGGAATGCTTTGGATTAACCCCAGTCCATGTGAGCCCAGAACTATGGTAAAGGGCAAGGAGTTAAAGAATTTTTAAAGTGGAAGAGATCTCAGAGACCTCATCTTCCCCATGAGGAAACCAATTTAATTCGACAAGTATTTATTAAGAACCTACTATGTGGGGGCAGCTAGGTGGCACAGTGGATAAAGCACTGGCCCTGGATTCAGGAGGACCTGAGTTCAAATCCGACCTCAGACACTTGATATTTACTAGCTGTGTGACCCTGGGCAAGTCACTTAAGCCTCATTGCCCTGCAAAAACAAAAAACAAAAACAGAACCTACTATGTGCCTAGGCACTAGGGATACAAAAAAGTGAAATGCTCCCTACTTGCAATGAGCTTGCATTCTAATGGGAGAGTAATTACAGAAAATATGTACAACATAAATATAAAATGCATATAGACACATACACATACACACACACACACACACAAGAATTAAAGACAAGGTAGTTTGGCAGGTACACAATTAGCAGTTGTGAAAATGAGAAAAATCTTCATGTAGAAAATGGTACGCATTGCATCCTAAAGGGAGACAAGGACCCTGTGAGGGGAAGGTAAGGAGGGAGTGCATTTCAGGCATGGGGGGAAAAGGCACAAGAGATGGGAATTGGGATGTCCTGAGTAAGGCCAATTTGTCAAGATCATGGAGTGTAGGAAAGGGCATAGTGTTCCGTGAATCGGGAAAGATGGGCAGAGGCCAAGTTGTGAAGGGCTTTAAGAGCCTGAAATGGGCAATGGTGTGTTGGAGAGTCACATGATTAGATCTGCCTTTAAGGAAATGTCATTTGGCAGCAGTGTAGGAGATTGGAAGGGGAAGAAATGAGGCAGAGGGACCAATGAGGAAGCTGTTGAAATAATCTAGGCAAGAGGTGATGAACCAAGGTGGTAGCTGTGTGAGTAAAGAGAAAGGATCAAATGTGAGATGTGTCAGGAAGGTAGAAATGCAACAAATTGTCAACTGTATGGATATGGAAAGCAAGGGAAAGTGGGGGCTCCCATATAATTCTGAAGTTACAAATCTAAGACAATGGAAGGATGGTGTTAAGTTCATTGGACATAGAGAAGTTTGGGAGACTTGGGTTTTCCGGATTCTGGGCCCAGCACTCTAACCACTGTGCCACCCAGCTGCCCTAGCTGCCTAGAATACAAGATGGACTTAATATTTGCCTGTTGACTGACTTAGCAGAAACAAGAACTGTCTGGCCAGGTAGCCAGACAGAGGGAGGTGAGTGAGATAGCAGTGGGCTACCCAGTGAACAATGCCCATCATCCAGCTGACAATGCAGCAAACAGTGGGCCCAAATCTTCCATATTGTAACTACTACTCTCAGGTGCCACTTCTTCCCTCAGAGCCTTCAGAAATCAGTCTAGTTCTTCTTAGCTAGCATTCTTCCACATGACATCTTTTTGAATATTTGAAGATAGCTATCAACCTTTGCTCATCCTATTTCCCAAGCTAAAATGTTCTTACGTTCCTTAACCTAATATCAGCTAACATTGTTTAAGGACTTTTACTATCCTATAAAAGAAGCATAAGACTCATTTTTCTTGGGCCCAGAGGACAGAATTAGGAGCAAATTGTGAAAATGAAGGGAAGGGGGCAGCTAGGTGGTGCAGTGGATAAAGCACCAGCCCTGGATTCAGGAGTACCTGAGTTCAAATCCAGCCTCAGACACTTAACACTTACTAGCTGTGTGACCCTGGGCAAGTCACTTAACCCCAATTGCCTCACTAAAAAAAAAAAAATGAAGGGAAGGCAGATTTATGTTTCAAGGAGAAACTTATCTAATATTTAAAACTGTCCAAAGTTAGAAAAGTTAGAATAAGCCACCTGGGAAGGAGTTGGTTCTCTTTCACTGAAGGTCTTTCAGAGGAGGCTGGATAACAACTTGTTGGAATGTCATGTAGGGCATTCCTATTAACCTTTGTAGTCTCTATTAATTTTTAGATTTCATGATCTCAACAGACTAGAAAGAGGAATCTAATCTACCAGGATAAAGCTTAATGGAAACAAGTATAAAGTCCTTGACTTGGGTTCAAAAACTCAACTCAACAACTACAGAACAGGGCAGATGTTCATGTGAGAGCTTATTGTCTAGCCAGCCGGTCAACTAGGGTTTATTAAGCACCTACTATGTGCCAGGCCCTGAGTTAGTCTAGCATTTGATTCTGGGCTCCAATAACTTAAAAGTGAAATTGACAAAATGTGATGTAAATAGGATAATAGTACATTTACATAGCCCTTTTTTTTAGTGAGGCAATTGGGGTTAAGTGACTTGCCCAGGGTCACACAGCTAGTAAGTGTTAAGTGTCTGAGGTTGGATTTGAACTCAGGTACTCCTGACTCCAGGGCCGGTGCTCTATCCACTGCGCCACCTAGCTGCCCCTACATAGCCCTTTAAAGCTGCAAAATATTTTCCATACCTCTCACCTCTGTGAGGTTAGCAGTCCAATTATTATGGACCCTCTTTTGCGGATGATGAATCAAGTTCAGAGGTTAAGTCACTTAACCCAGTTTACACAATTTGTGAGTATATGAGCAGAATTTGAACCCAGGTATCCTGATAAAAAAATCTACTGCTGGGGCAGCTAGGTGGCATAGTGGATAGAGCACCGGCCCTGGAGTCAGGAGGACCTGAGTTCAAATCTAGCCTCAGACACTTGACACTTACTAGCTGTGTGACCCTGGGCAAGTCACTTAACCCTAATTGCCTCACCAAAAAAAAAAAAAATCTATTGCTCTTTCCATTATATTGTGGTACCTCTGTACCAAGAACCAGCAAAATTCCCATGGTTTCAGTCAGTCACACCTATTTACCAAGGAAGCATTAAGGATTCATTAATCTGGTGCTTTAGAGACCCAGGGCAGGACCAACCTTTGCACAGGTTCCTATGGTGCCTCATTCCAGCAGCATTTCCAGATAAAGATGCCATTAGCAGAGAAAGATTTAGATATAACAACTGGTCAGAGGAAGCTGTCTGAGACCCACCTAGTGATTGGTTTCCATCATTTCCTCCCAGAGGACTTTTTTCCTTTTTTTTTTTTTTTTTTTGAAATGAGGGAGTGGAGGCAGACTGGTCCGCAATGTGTGGATGTTTCCTGAACTTAATATATCCATATGACAAGGAAATATTGAGGTGAGATTCCACAGGCTGGATAATCTCAGAGTGCAAAAGGTCCTCAGGGGGCCATGACATCCAACACGTGCATGACAAGTGGTCTTCCAGTCTGTGCTTGAAGACCTCCAGATAAGGAGAACTCATTACCTTCTGAAGCAATCACTTTGTTAAGGTTTTCCTTAAATCAAGTCTAATCTAATTAATAGCTCCTAACCACAGCTCCTGTTTCTGCCTTCTGGGACCAAGCAAAACAAGTCTAAAATCCATCTTCCAAATGATAGGTTCCCCCTGAGTCTTCTCTTTTCCAGGTTGAACATTGTCATTTCTTTCAACTGATCTCTGCATGGCATAATTTTGATGAAGGAAGAAAAGAAAGAAAGAAGGGAAAAAGAAAAGAAGGAAGGAAGGGACAGAGTGAGGGAGGGAGGAAGGAAGGAAGGAAGGAAGGGAGGGAGGAAGGAAGGAAGGAAGGAAGGAAACAAACAAGCATTTATGAGGCACATAATATGTGCCAGGCACTGTGCTGAGTGATTTAGACCCATATTATCTCATTTGATCCTCACAATAACCCTGGGAAGTAGATGCTATTATTATCTCCATTTTATAGCTAGAAAATTGAGGCAGAGAGGTGAGTGACTTGACCAAGGTCACGTGGTTAGTAAGTGTTGGAGGCCAGATTTAAACCTGGGTCTTCCTAAATTTGTGTCCAGTGCTCTAACCCCAATTAGAATGTAAACTCCTTGAGGGCAGGGACATAGTATTTTTGCCTTTCTTTGTTTAGCTGCTTAATTAATGCTTAATGACTTGACTTTGGGAGCAATACCATAAATTTTCTAAATGGGTGATCAGCTCATTTGATTGATTGATAGTGGATCCACTCTAGATGAAGAAATGGGAATGGGATAGGGTAAATTCTGACATTGGGGTTGGACTGGATAACACCAAATCTCTTCTCATTTGAAAAGTCTGTGCTTCTATATACAAAGAAATACACATAGTGATTCTGTATCTTTAAAAAGTTTATTTATTTAGGATAAAACACAGTAAGTTCACAGTTTAGTTCTAGGAGATAATTAGAGTTTTCCCAGACTCTGCCTGGTTCTGTCCCAGACTAAATTGCTGGAGGAAGGGAAGAAGATCAGAGCTTGGTTATGGTGGGCCTAAGGGATCTGTAGAAGGTGTCTCAGGGAACTGGGGGCTTTGCTTTAAGGGACAGCTGGGGCCAGTCCCACAAGGTTGTTGCCACGGTCAAAGACAGAGTAAAATTGACCAATGAACACATCTCCGAGGATCCAGAGTGGCCCAGCTGGGGGCTTGATGTCAAGACCCTGGAAACCACTGGTACAGAAC
Organism: Dromiciops gliroides; assembly: GCF_019393635.1. Classification (NCBI taxonomy): domain Eukaryota; kingdom Metazoa; phylum Chordata; class Mammalia; order Microbiotheria; family Microbiotheriidae; genus Dromiciops; species Dromiciops gliroides. Next base: position 105,135,201 of record NC_057864.1, read on the forward strand.
TCCATTCCATCCACAAAGTCCTAAGGTTGAAAAGAACAGTGCCAGGGATGAACAAGAGGAAGCAGAAAGTCTTACTTCCTCAGAGTTTGCCTTTTGTGGTTGCTGGTTCCACCAGAGACCTGACAGCCCTTATTTAAGTTTAGGGGTGTTAATTCTTTTCTTTCCCATCCCACACATTAGGGCTCTTGGAGCTGGGCCACACATATACAATCCCACAGTGGGTCAGACTTAGAATCACATTTGGGAAGAGCGGGAAGGAATCAATCCAAAGATCACTGAGTTCTGCTCTCTTTGTTTTCTAAATGAGGAAATGGAGGGCCAGAGAAGTTGTGGATGGACTGGTTCAGTGCTTGCTAAACCATGCTGATTCAAAGTGGAGATCTGGAGAGGGGATCGGGGATCGATGTGGAGCCCAGGTTACATGAGCATGTGGTAGCTCCTGGAGAAGGGAGAAGCAGAAGTCCCATGAGGAAGGACCAATGGTTAGTGAAACAGAGGAAAACCACCTACCGTCAGTGTGTAGGCTGTAGGGGGCAGGGTGTAGGGGATTCCATTGATGGTGAAGGTAATGTCTGGCATCACGTTGAGGTTGTTACACTCCATGGAATACTAGGAAATGAGGGGAAATGCTGACATATCCCCGTCCAGTGACCACATGATGTCATAGGAGGAAAATCCCCATTCCCTTCCTACCCACTCCCTCTTCCCCAAGAGGGCACTCACTTCTCCATCTGTGAGCACTGCCCCAATGGCATTCTGCAGCTGTTTGATCTTGTCAGGGGGTCCTGTGATGAGGGATGTCCCTGTGTCCACAATGGCTTGGCAGCCTTCTGCACAGAACGCAATAGTGCCTCCCACCTGGATGCTGGGGGTAAAGGTAAAGGGGTAGGGAGGGTAAAGGGCCATGGAACAGAAGGCCATGGAATAGAGCCTAGAGATGTCGCCCTCTGGGCAATGAGTTTGATCCCCATTGTCCTAAAAACATAAGGAAAGGACAGCTAAGTGGAGCAGTGGATAAAGCATCAGCCTTGGATTCAGGAGGACCTGAGTTCAAATCCAGCCTCAGATACTTGACAATAGCTTTGTGACCTTGGGCAAGTCACTTAACCCTCATTGCCCCCTGCAAAAAAGAAAGAATGAAGGAAGAAAAGAGGAAAAAAGAGAGAAAGAAAAAGAAGGAAGGAAAGAAAGAAAGAAAGAAAGAAAGAAAGAAAGAAAGAAAGAAAGAAAGAAAGAAAGAAAGAAAGAAAGAAAGAAAGAAAGAAAGAAAGAAAGAAAGAAGGAAAGAAGGAAAGAAAGAAGGAGAGAAAGAAAGAAGGAAAGAAAGAAAGAAAGAAAGAAAGAAAGAAAGAAAGAAAGAAAGAAAGAAAGAAAGAAAGAAAGAAAGAAAGAAAAATCAGACACATCTTAAAGGGGAAACTGAAAAAAAATAGCTTTCTTTGCTAGTTTGATGTTTATTAAATCTTGTTAAATGCTTAAGATCCTATGTAAGATTTTACTTCTTTTCTCCATCAAGGTTCTCGCCCGATGCCTCATTATCTTGCAGAGTTTCCCCTGGGTCCCGGAAGATGATCCAAGTAGAATGTAAAGGCTCTGAGTACCGATCCAGTGATGGCCTTGATGTCGGCCATCCAAGGATTGGGGGCAGCTCAGAACAGAGAGACCTGTCACCAGAGCGGTTGGAAGATGATGATTTTTCTGCCTACAGTGACTCCCAAAGACCATCTCTCTGGAAGGAGCGCATCCTTCCTGATGAAGGCGATGCTCATAGTGGTGAATTCAGAGGGGGTATGTGATACGCTATTTATTTCTGTATAACTGTTTTGGGATGTGCATCCACTGTGCCAAAATAGAACATATTAGTAAAAACAATGACAACAACCAGGATTCAAACACTGCACAGGATCCCAGATCCATGGCTGGAAAGGACCTAAGATGTCATCTAGTCCAACCCCTTTATTTTTCAGATGAAGAAAGTTTTAGAGGTAGAATTGGGATTCGAACTCAGATCTTGGACTCCAAGGTCAGCACACTTTCCACATCACCTCCTAAGAAATCTTTTTTCTTTAATCATTTTAACCTGTACCTCCCATATGCTCATTGCTGTGGCCCAAGTAAATCAGTCAGTGCCACCCCCTGGACAACACTCACTTGTCCAGGGCTATCTGCCAGTAGCCCTGTTTGGTGACGGGGACCCAGTTCAGGCTTCCGGTAAAATGAGTGTGATCATAACCTCCAAAAATCAGCTCACTTCCAGTGGTGCTATCTGGATTCCTATGGGAAGAAAAAGTCAGACAGCCAACGGGGGAGGGAGACTCAAGAATCATCCAAAACAGGTCTGTGTTTCTGCTTGTCATTTTTCTCGTATATACCGCTAAGTGGAAGCTCTTACCTTATTTGATCCTTACAATAACTCTAAGAGGGTTTATTCCTATTGAATAGGTGAAGGAACTGAGGCACAGATGATCAGAATGATTTAGAGTTGATAATTTAGAACCAGAAGGAAACTTAGAAATTGACCTCTTTTATTTTAGAGATGGGGAAACCGAAGGTCAGAGAGGGTGAATGATTTGGCTAGGGTCATACAGCTAGAAAGTATGGTGTGGGGGGCAGCTAGGTGGCGCAGTGGATAAAGCACCGGCCCTGGATTCAGAAGGACCTGAGTTCAAATCCGACCTCAGACACTTGATATTTACTAGCTGTGTGACCTTGGGCAAGTCACTTAACCCTCATTGCCCTGCCCCCCCCCCAAAAAATAGTACATCTGAGGTCATATTTGAATTCAGATCCTCTGGACTCCAGGCTGCTGCTTCTAACCATTTCTGGAAAGCCATGGTCTCTCTTTGCTCTGGTTAAATCACATGTGGAATAGTATTGTTCTCAGTTCTGGGTGTCCCATTTTAGAGAGGACATTTACAGACAAGCAGGAGGACATCCTGAGAAAGGTGACATGAATGGTGAGGGGACTGGAGGCCATGCAATAGGAGGGTCAGTTAAAGGAATTAAGCGTGTTTAACCTAGAGAAGCAGAAGTCTTAGGGGGAGGTTGTAGCCTCTTCAAGGATCTAACAGGCTGTCCCAAGGAAAGACATGTTCTGCATAGATTGAAGTTGAAAAGAGACAAGTTGAGACTTGATATAAGGGAAAAGTTACTAAGAAGTAGAACTTCCCCACACAGTGGAATGTTCCGCCTTGGGAGGTAAGAAGGTGCTCCTCAATGAGGAGTCTTTGGGCAGAGGCTGGTTAACCCCTTGTTGGACTGAATCCCTCATATGTGGGTCAGGCTAGGTGATATGAGTTAACTCTTTTTTTTTTTGTGGGGCAATGGGGGTTAAGTGACTTGCCCAGGGTCACACAGCTAGTGTCAAGTGTCCAAGGCCAGATTTGAACTCAGGTACTCCTGAATCCAGGGCTGGTGCTTTATCCACTGTGCTATCTAGCCGCCCCCATGAGTTAACTCTTGATCCATGAGAATCTGTGCTTTGGTGAGGGACTCTCTGAGCTATACTCTATGAGTCAATGAACCCTCTGGGCCTCAAGAATAGGAGGTTAAAAACATCCTGGTTGAACAGGATCTATGTGGGACGGAATTAATTTATGGATGAAAACAAGGATGTGAATTTCTTTTTCTCCAGGGGCTAGAGCAGCAGGTGGAGATTCGTGGTCTAGGAAAAATATGCATAGATTTAATGCCAGCCACCTGCCTGCTGAAAGGACAGAGGAAATATCTACGTGTTGTTCAGTTGTTTTCATGACCTTATTTTGGGGTTTTCTTGGTAGAGATACTGGAGTGGTTGGCCATTTCCTTCTCTGGCTCATTTTACAGATGAAGAAACTGAGGCAAATAGGGTTAATGACTTGCCCAGAGTTACATAGCTAGTAAGTATCTGAGGCTGGATTTGAACTCATGAAGATATCTTCCTGATTCCAAGTCCAGTGCTCTATCAGCCGTACCACCCAGCTGCTGAACATCTACGTAGAATCACAAAATCCTAGTGGTGGAGGCATCTTTTGAGATTTTCTAGTCTAATCCTGTTCCCTGATGAAGGAATTCCTTGTAAAATACTCCCACAAATGGTCTTCTAAATAAACTCTGCTTGAATATCTCCAATGATGTAGAACTCACTACTTCACGAGGTAGCCTATTGCATTCTATTTAACAAGAATTTATTAAACACATAGTTCATGTCAGCCATTGTGGTAGGCACAGAATGGCAAGAAACATTTATTTATTGCCTACTATGTGCCAGGCACTATCATAGACACTGGAAGGAAGGAAACAAATATTTATTGATTGCCTTTGTACCAGATACTATATTAAACACTTTACAAACATCATCTCATCTTATTTTCATGACAGTCCCATGAGACAGGAGCTATTATGATCTCATGCTCAAGGTATAGGTTAAATGACTTGCCCAGGGTCAAATGGGTAGTAGCTACTTGAGGTTAGATTTTTAAGTCAGATCTTCCTAATTCAAAGCCCAGAGCCCTATCCACCAGAGATGTCAAAACAAAAAATGAAATACTTCCTGTTTTCAAAGAGCAATGGCAAGTTCATTGATAAGGGAAACAGAGCAGTCTGGTGAAAAGAGTAGTGAAATTGGAGTCAGAGGACCTGGGTTCAAAGTTCCTCTTCTGATACCTATTACTTTGTGATCTTGGGCAAATTATATCCCCACTGAGCTTGAGCTTTAATAATTCTTGCATCATCTCCCTCCCAGTGGTGTTATGGGAATCAAATAGACAAGACCCTAGGTGTTGTATACTTTGGAAACCATGAATTGATCTAGAAATAGGAGCTGTGATCCTTACCTGGTCATGTAGACGGAAAACATTGGTACATCCACCAGGTTTTGGGCCATCATATTGTCGAACACCGGAGTGACCCCGCCCACAGCCAAAGAGGGATATGCCAGCCCCAGGATCCCATCAAACTCTGCATTCACGAAAGTGCTTCCTGGCTCGCTGACACTCTCTCCAAACTGCTGGTTGGCTACTGTAATCCCTTCCACCTGGTGTGGGGAAAAAAAAGCCCCAAGAAAGAGGCTGCATGAAATCAAAGTTCCTGGGTGCTAACTTCAGTTGTTATCTGCTTTGCTGAATGTCCTGAGGCACTTTCCTCCCACTCTGTTTTTTCCTAGGCTAAATTTGCATGGTGGTCTTTGCCACCCCTCTACCCATTTTATTTGTTTTTATTTTTGTTTTGGGGCAATGAGGGTTAAGTGACTTGCCCAGGGTCACAGAGCTAGTAAGTGTCACGTGTCTGAGGCCGGATTTGAACTCAGGTCCTCCTGAATCCAGGGCCGGTGCTTTATCCACTGTGCCACCTAGCTGCTCCCCTCCTCTACCCACTTTAAATGAAGGCCGAGGGATTGTTGAGATGTTGTTAATAGTATGGACTGCTTGAAGGAATTATGAACCAGGTAAAATGAAGAGACTGTAAGAGTCACTGCTACATGGGCATTTCTTTTCTTTTTCTTGTCCCTCCACATCCCTCAGCTTGCTAACTATTAGAGAAGACATTAGGAATTCACTGATAGGATGAGGAATGGAAAGAACAGTTAGTCACTCTCAAGGCTTTGGATTGAGAGAAGAAACAACTTTGAGAGAGGAGAAAATGGTGTTCCAAATTTTGTCTTGAGACCTCCGGGGCGGAGCCAAGATGGCAGAAGAAAGGCAGTGAGCTCTCAAACTCATGACATGATCGCTCCAAAAAAACATCCAAATAGTCCCATAGGATGATTCCTGGAGCAGTAAAACCCACAGAAGAATGTGCTAAAATCATCTTCTAACCAAGGACAGCTTGGAAGGTTAGAAGGAGGGAGCTGCTATGTTAAGACAAGAGTAGAGCCCAACCCCACAGTCATGCTGACACTGATCCAGTCCCAGGAAGGCCTTGCCAGAAAAAGAGACCCCCCCCCCCGGCCGAGCCTCTGAATCAACTGCAGTGCCAGTGTTGTCTGGAACTAAGCTCACAGTCTGGTGAGAGGGCTGAGCCCTTGGCAGGGGGAAGATTACAGGGGTCTATTCTGGTGCTGAGGCAGAACTTGGGTTTTTCAGCCCTGCTGGGAACCAGAAGGTAGGCTCAAGTAGCAGTGGCACAGGTGGGGGAGGGGCACAGGCTCGTGGGAGCTGACAACCACAACACACAAAGCTGGTTGAATAGCAAGTTGGTCTGGGGTCATCTATGGACCAGGGAATAGGCCAGGTGAGTGAAGAACCTGCTCCTCCTTGAATCATATCACCTGGGACTTCTGAAGCTTGGGATAGTACAGCCTGGAAACAGTGCCCCACTTTAAGGAGCTAAAAGTCAAGTAAAAGAAGGGCAAGATGAGCAGACAGAGAAAGGTGAGGACCATAAAAAGTTTCTTTAGTGCCAAATTTTATCTTACGGAAACTTGGTCCATTCCAATGATTCCAGACAAGCTCCCTGTCCCATACTGGATGGAAAAAGAGTTCCCATTCTCGACATAAGTGCTGGATTGAGAGGGGTGAAATTGATTGTGACTCTCTGTAATGGAAAAATAATGCCCCCATCACCTGCTGGTTACTCTCAAAGCTATCCAGTCAGTTAATTCAATTAAAGCCAATCCAATCCAACAAGTATTTATTTGGATGCTTCCCTGTGTACAAGGCATTGTGCTGGATGCTGAGAATATAAACAAAAGAAATACCAGTCCGGGGCAGCTAGATGGTACAGTGGATAGAGCACCGGCCCTGGAGTCAGGAGTATCTGAGTTCAAATCCAGCCTCAGACACTTGACGCTTACTAGCTGTGTGACCCTGGGCAAGTCACTTAACCCCAATTGCCTCACTAAAAACAAAAACAAACAAACAAACAAAAAAACCAGTCCCTTCTCTCTAGGAACTCACACTCTATTGAAGTCACATATCACTAGGAAGCTTGTGGTATCCTTAACCTTGGAATCCTCAGAAAAGTAAGGCAGCTGAGGCATTTAATAAGAGCTCCGGGTTTAGAATCAGAAGACCAGGCTGTGAATATGGCTCTGCTACATTACCACCTGTTAGACTTTGGGGCTGTGGGTCTCAGTTTCCTTACCCGTAAAAGGAGAGAACTTAGAAGACCTCTAAGGTCCCTTCTAACTCTACTTTCTATGAGCTTTGGTGTGGAGTCTCCAGGTTCTCTCATCCGTTCCCTCCCTGGGTAAACCATCTTGTCTGTGATTGTCCAATATATGAGTCACTGGCCACAGTAGTTCACTGGTTTGTGGCCAGATTGTAGGCAGTTGCTGTTGAGTCATTGGTTTACAAATGTAATATTTTCAGCATGGGACGTTGCTACACACATATGTGATGATTTGGATATTTCCTGTTCCTAAAATTGCCATTTAAATGGGTTCTTTCCTGATACTTGTGTTCTCGTGTTTGTCATCCTCCTCCTGGCTCCATATGACTTATCGCCTCATCAGTCTAAGCTAATGGGATGAGCCAGTGGCCACCAATCACACGGAACCCTAGATTTAAATGATAGCTAATAATAATAATAACTGTAACTTATATAGTGCTCTAAAGTTTGAAGAGTACTTTATAAATATCATTTCATATTTATCCTCACAGAAATCCTGGGAGGTGCGTGCTCTCATTATTCCCATTTTAAGGATGAGGAGACTGAGAGCTAGAAATAAGTGACTTGTCAAAGGTCTTATAGAAAATTAGAGATTGAGGCAGGACTTGAATCCAGGTCTCCTAATAATTTTCTATACTATGCCACACTGGGAAGCAACATTCATCTCATATGAACAAATGGACATGCTCCATCCCAGTCAGACAGGGGCCTTCTTAGTTATCCCCTAGAGGAGGAAATTCTCCAGTTGGCCTTGGTCACTCAGCATCACACCTTAATTCTCAGTCCATAGTCAGGCAATTCTAAACAGAGAAGATCTGCACCAATCACTGGTGCTGCCTCTGAAAATAGTAGCCCATATCCGTATAGCATTTAATGCTTGTAGGGTTTATAGGTGCCAATCTACTTTGGTAGGGAGAAATCCCCAACTGCAAATGAACAAACATTTGCCAAGTGCCCACTATATGCCAGGCACTGTGTTAAGTGCTTTTACAAATATTATTTCATCTGATCCTCAACAACCCTGGAAGGTAAATGCTATATCATCATCTCCATTTCACAGTTGAGGAACCTGAGGCAAAAAGAATCTGGGTCACTTAGCTAATAAGTATATGAGGCTGAATTTGTTTAATTTTTCTTTTTTGGTGAGGCAATTGGGGTTAAGTGACTTGCCCAGGGTCACATAGCTAGTAAGTGTTAAGTGTCTGAGGCCGGATTTGAACTCAGGTCCTCCTGACTCCAGGACCGGTGCTCTATCCACTGCGCCACCTAGCTGCCCCTATGAGGCTGAATTTGAACTCAGATTTTCCTGACTCCAGTTTCAGTGCTCACTATCCATTGTGCCATTTCACTGCCTTTGTTAGCCTTTTATACTGTTGAAATCATGGGTCTGTTTAAAAAAAAAAAAAAGCTTGCAAAGTGCTTTCTTCATAACAGGTCTGTGTGTTAAATAGTGTTATTGATATTCCCATTTTTTGCACATTAGGTAACTGAGGATTGGCTATATTAAATGACCGGCTAAGGCAGATCAGGTTTTTTTCCATTCAATAAACATTTATTAAGTACCTATAATGTGCCAGATACTAGTCTAGTTCAGTTGGTAAGTCTTGTACTCCAACCCAATCCTTTAATAGCTAATTGAGAGCTCTTTCCATCAAACCTGCCTGTCTATGTGAATTAAGTGTCTAGATATTGGATTTAAATTGACCTTATTGAATAAAATGTTCTGAGAAATTAATTTGATTCGGTTCTGTCTTTTTCACCTTAATAACAATAGTGATAGTCATAATAAAACTGAAAAGAAAATTCCCCATGAAGAAGTTCCCTTTCCCAGGACCCCAGATCAGCAGACAGAAGGCACTGATTGGCTTGAAACTGATTGAGCTCGGCTTTGTTGGCTATACCCTGCCTGCTTGCCCAGAAATATTCATTTCTTACTCAATCCTCTGTTTGGGACTGCTGAGTTTTTCCTCAGTGATTCCCAAAAGGATGAAAGAGCTTGCCCTGAGTGTGGCTGATGTCCAGAACCTCCCGCCCTGGCATCATCTGTAGGTGATCCTGGCAAGCAGAAGAGGCTTTGGGGTGATTGGAATGGTTAGAATGGGAGGAGGAGACTATTTTTGAAGCCTGAAGCCACTTCTTCCATACATTCCCGCCCCCCCCCCCCCGCCGTGACCTTTTGCAATCACTCACACCCAAAGACCCCAGATTGCTTCCCATAATATCCTTCCCTCTCCCTAGTTCCACTTACTGCAAGCTGGGCTGGCACAATATACAGAAGGGACCCAGAGATTGGAAGAGCCCGTGTCAAAGATGACAGTGAAATTCTGCGGTGGGGAACCAATGGAAATGACTCCAAAGTATTCCATCTGAGAAAAATGGGAAAAGGATGAGCTTTATGTATGAGCAAAGAGAAGGTGTTTTTTTCCAAAGGGCTAAATGAGGACAGAAGGACTTGGGCCATATTGAAGTACTATTACTTCTTCCCTCTAAAAAAAGTTTATTTCAACCAAAGTCATTTTTTCAATATTATCATTTAAAACATTATAATCAGAGTCCACCAGAATATTCTGAAACCCTGACAGAAAGTTCACTCAGAACATTTATGCCACTGTTCCTATGAAACTAAGAACCCTTGGTAATGTCACCTAATTGTGTGTATTCATGGAACCCGTTCATGAAATGTCAGGCTGTAAGCCTGCATTAGACTTGACAAAAACCTGGAAAACAAAAAGCTGCAAAGCTTAGAAAAATTTTGCAGTCTCAGAAAGGCAGAACAAAAGCCTCTAAGAAACCAAATACTAATAATACCTTTCACTTGAGTAATAGTTTCCAGAAAGTTTACATGTTCGTTATCCCATTTGACCCTCACAACAATCCTACGAGGTAGACAGGGCGAGCATTATTATTCCCATTTGGTAGATGAGGAAATGGAGGATTAGAGAAATGAAGTGATTTGCCTAGAGTCATAAGCCAGTGAGGTCAGAAGTAGGACTGGAATTTAGGGGGTTTTGTTTGGGATGTCTGTGTCCCTTGGCTCCTTTCCTCTACCCCCTCCCCTCTCTCTTTCTACCAGAATCCAAACCTTCCAATTCATCCCCTTCAGAAACCCTTTATCTGAGCTCTAGATAGTTTTATCAGAGAAAGATCTGTTTAGCCAAGGCAGAGCAGAAAAGGGAGCAATTATGCAAGCATTCAGGCTGCTCATCTGGATAGATCTAGGTACCAAAGGGAGCTAGAATTCAGTTTCTGAAATTAACTGTCTACACTACCATCTGGTCCCTGGACCCTTCAATGGAGCCTTCCTCTTTTGGCTCCCTCCATCCATCCCTCTTCTCCTTACGTCCAAGTAGTTGATGAGAGGCTCATTAGCACTCTGAACTTGGGAGCAGGAGTCAATGAACTGGACCATATCCAACTTGTGGGTCTCCCAGAAATGAGAAAGTTGTCCCCTTTCCCTCAGAGTTTTCCGGAGGGATTTGTGTCTCTTCAAGGGCACCCTGGAGGATAAAGAAAGCCCCCATGACCCTTGAGTGAGAAGTGCTGATACTATTTCATCCCTTATGTCTCCCAGCATTCAACCTTTTATTGTATCCTGTCCCAACCAACTCAATTTCTAGGTCGGGGGTTTGTAACTTGAGGTTCACAGATCTCTCTCCCAAACAAGAGTCCTTGGATAGACTTCAAAGGTCTGTGAACTTGGATTGGAAAAAATTACATATTTAATTTCGCTAAATCTCTAACTAAAAATTATCATTTCCTTTAATGATGAGTGTAGAATAACAAACCCTTGGGGAAGCTAGGTGGTTCAGTGGATAAAGTGGATTAACTGGCCTTGGATTTAGGAGTACCTGAGTTCAAATCTGGCCTCAGACACTTGACACTAGCTGTGTGACCCTGAGCAAGTCACTTAACCCTCATTGCCTTGTTTAAAAAAAAAAAAAAAGAATAACAAACCCTTACTCTGGCCTTCACTAGACTTCCAAGGGGATCCACGTCATACAGAAAGGTTAAGAACCTGAACTAAAGAATAACCCAAGAAAGAGTGGACCTGACAGAGAAAATTCTTGGTCTCCACTTGACTCATGAGACTTCCTGCTTGCTTCCCATACCTCAGTCTCTCCTCCTATAAAAATTAGACTTCTACAGTCAAGGTATGCCCATAAGGAATAGGTAAAATACTTTGAGAGCATTCATTCATTTGTTCACTCGTCCATTCATTTCCTTTCTTCCCTCCTTCTTTCCCTCCTTTCTTTCTCTCTTCTTTTCCTTTCTTCCTTTCTTGCTTCCTTCCTTCTTACTTTCTGTTCTTCCTTTCTTTTTCTTTCTCTCTGTCAATCTCTCACTCTCTTTCTCTCACTCTTTTTTTTTTTTTTTTTTTTAGTGAGGCAATTGGGTTTAAGTGACTTGCCCAGGGTCACACAGCTAGTAAGTGTTAAGTGTCTGAGGCCAGATTTGAACTCAGGTACTCCTGACTCCAAGGCCAGTGCTCTATCCACTGCGCCATCTAGCTGCCCCCACTCTCTCACTCTTAAAAGTTACTATGTGCTATTCTAGGTACTAAGGATACAAAGGGGGAAAAAAACAGCTTCTGCCATCAAGGAGCTTAGGTTCTGCTAGAGCTCTTATAACAAAAAGAAAGAACTGAAATGTCTCCAGACTTGCAAGAGCTGAATCAGTTCAGCAAACATTTATTAAGAGCTTACTCTATTTAAGCCACTATGCTGAGGATACAAATGCAAAAAAAAAAAAAAAAGGTCCTGCCCTTAAGTAAGTTCTACTCTACCACAATGACTAATTTAATTATTGGAAAGTGAAAGATTGACCAAATTTCTATATTTAGGGAAGGCAGAAAACTCCTTCAGACAAACACTGCAGCCTAATTGGGTTTGTTTGGTTTTTTTGCTTGGGGCAATGAAGGTTAAGTGACTTGCCCCGGGTCACACAGCTAGTAAGTGTCAAGTGTCTGAGGCCGGATTTGAACTCAGATCCTCCTGAATCCAGGGCTGGCACTTTATCCACTGTACCACCTAGCTGCCCTCTAATTGTTTGGTTTTTGTTTTGTTTGTTTGTTTGTTTTTAGTGAGGCAATTGGGGTTAAGTGACTTGCCCAGGGTCACACAGCTAGTGAGTGTTAAGTTTCTGAGGCTGGATTTGAACTCAGGTACTCCTGACTCCAGGGCCGGTGCTGTATCCACTGCGCCACCTAGCTGCCCCCCTAATTGGTTTTTAAAGTCATTTTTAGATCAAAATTCTATGATGTTTCTTGGTGAGGCCATTAAGTGTTTTCAGCTATAAATTGCTGAAGAATTTCATGGCATCTCAGAGTTGGATGAATAATATGGAAATATGTTTTACATGATTACACACACACACACACACACACACACACATATATATATATATATAACCTATATAAAATTGCTGTCCATCTTAGGAATGGGGAGGAAAGGAAGGAAGGGAGAAAATTTGGAACTCAAGATTTTTCCATGAATGTTAAAATTTGTCTTCACATGTAATTAGAAAAATAAAATACTATTTTAAAAAAGATTCTCAGAGTTGGAAGGGGACATCAGAGGTCAAATATTTGACCTCTACACAAAGCAGGAATTCCATTGACATCTAGTTGTCATTTAGCCTTTCCCTGAAGACATCCAGTAAGCAGGAACTCACTTGCTCCTGAGGTATTTCCCTCAAACTACTTAAGAAAAGGATCATCTTATTTGTCTAAAAGGGTAAACCTACAGAGGCAGGAGGATGGATAAGTTGACCTTTAGAGAACCTACTAGTATTTTCAGGCATAGAATCTTATGACTGGAGCTAGAAGGGATCTTGGATATCATCTAGGCTAACTCCTTACCCTCCCATTTTACAGATGAGAAGACTGAGACTTAGAGAAGCTGACTTGACCAAGGTCATGCAGGTCATACAGTAGCAGAGTGGGGCTTCAGACTCAGGTTCTCTGACTCTAAACCCATTTTTCTTTCCACCGCAATATTCTGCTTCCCGTGCTAGATCAAGATGACCCATAAAATGACCTCTCATCAGCTGGGTTTTATGAAAATGTCCTCACCACCAGTTCCCTACCAGTTTTCCACTCTAAGGGAAGTCAGGAGTTTGGGAGTCTACCGTCTGTGCCCCCTGAATATTGGGCCAAAGCGGCACGCTTACCTGAGAACCCCTTGAACCAATCCCAGGCCAAGTAGCAATTGTAGTGAAAGAAGGAGAGTTTTCATCCTGGTCCCCCTGGCTCTGACCTTACCACTCTCTCAATGGCTTCTTGGAATCTTTCCTTTCTGTTCTCACATGGGGCGGTGAAAAAGCAAGATTTGCCTCACTCAGGCAAGTACAACCCAATCCAGATGTGAGGAATTGGTGATAAGGTTCATGAAAGTCAATAGCAGTGGATTAAAGGTAAACAGGGCATGTGTAATAGGGCGGTCCCACTTTCCACCATGGTTCAGTTACTTCCTTGAATGGGAAGGACATGATTGGACTGATAGAGGACTCCATCTACCCAGATTTGGGGTCTGTGTATTTTTATACGGGGAATGGACCATTGACCCACTTCCAGAGATTGGCAGGTTACTTGACCAAAATGGGGCTTTTCAGTGAGGGGAACAGCAGAGTTCTGGGCACCATACAACATGGGACCTACTTGTCCTTGAAGACCTTGCTAGGTTTCAAAAAAAAAGAAATACAACCATTTGTCATTGCTTATCACAAACATGGGAGAGTAATCCATCAGATCTACTACCAAGATTGTTACAGTGGTTGACTTGGGAACAACACAGTGTAAATGTCATTGTTGTTGTTCAGTCGTTTCAGTTGTGTTTGACTCTTTGTGACTTCATTTTGAGGTTTTCTTGGCAAAAAAAAAACTTGAGTAATTTGCCATTTCCTTCTCTAGCTCATATTATAAATTAGGAAACTGAGGCAAACAGGGTTAAGTAAGGTGCCCAGGGTCACAGAACTAAAAAGTGTCTGAAGCTGGATTTGAACTCAGGAGGATGTCTTCCTGACTCTAAGCCAGTCCTCTATACACTGCATCACCTGGGCAGTATGATGTTGTGGGAAGAGCACTAAGCTGGGAGCCAGACATTTGGGTTTTGGTTTTGGTTATGTTAATAACAATAATCGACATTTATATTACATAAACTATTTCATTGATCCCTACAACAATCCTGTGAGGTAATAAATACCAGTATTGTTATTACTGCTTTACAGATGAGTAAACTGAGGCTCAAGGGGTTAAGTGACTTATTAGTCTATCAATATCCATCTATCTATATATTTATCATCTATACATCTAGCAATATCTATCCATCTAGCAATATTTATCTATTTCTATCTCCTATCAATCTATTGTCTATCAATATTATCTATCAGTATCTATTAATATCTATCCATCTATCCATCTCTCTCTCTCTCTAATAATGTTGAAATTTGATTAGTGTAGGTAACTCCTGATAAGAAGATTGTCAATAGGGGCGGCTAGGTGGTGCAGTGGATAAAGCGCCGGCCCTGGATTCAGGAGTACCTGAGTTCAAATTCAAATCTGGCCTCAGACACTTGACACTTACTAGCTGTGTGACCCTGGGCAAGTCACTTAATCCCCATTGCCCCCCCCCAAAAAAGATTGGCGATTGTTCTTCAACTTGTATTCTTAGGGAATTGCCTAGAGTACTTAGGGGTTCAGTGACTTGTCTAGGGTCACCCAGCCAGTATGTAATCAAAGTCAGGATTTGGACCCAAGTCTTTCAAACTCTGAGACCAGCTTGCTCTCTGTTGTACCACACTAACTCTCACTATGCTATTACTAGCTCTCAATTCAATTTAGCTCATTTCAGCAAATCTATATTAAATACCTCCTAGTCCAAAGCACACTACTAGGCATTGGAGATACAAAGAAAAAAAAAACAAAAATAGTCCCTGCTAATGGAAAAAATAAGTAAATAAAAGATAATTGGAGGAAAGAGAGAACATTTATAACAAAGGGGATCAGGAAGGGTTTCCTGTAGAAGGCAAGACCAGAGCTGGACTTTGAAGGAAGCTAAGGATTCTAAGAAGTAGAGTGAGGAGGGAATACATTCCAGGCAGGGAGGACAGTCTGTGCAAAAGCATGGCAATGGGAGATGAAACAAACACTGAGTCTGAGAAAAAAGAAATAGGCCAGTATGTCTGGACATAGATGTGTAAAGGAAAATAATGTGAAATAAATCCAGGAAGGTCATCTAGAGTCAGACTGGGAAGGGCTTTACATGCCAAACCAAGGAGTTTTTATTTTATCTTGGAGAAAATAGGGAGTTACTGAAGATTCTTGAGTGAGGTAGTAACAGGGTCAGACCTCTGTATGGGAAATATTCTGTAAAGTGACAAGGTTGGATTCAATGGCCTTCAAAGTCCCTTTCTAGCTCTAAGTCTATGATCTATGCTTCATTCAATTGTTACTGTTTCCTTTGGAGAATGGGTGTTCCTGTCTAATATCCTCCCTAGGTATGTGCTCTTGGAGGACTGGAAGGGTGCTTGGGCTAGGAATTCTCTCAACACCAAACCAGGGTAGCAGCAACCCCAACATCTCATGCTAAAGGAACAGAGAGCCCTGAAGTTTCAGCTACACTGAGTCCCCAGATCTTACCCCACCTTGTGGACTTTTCCTTGACTCTCATGGAGCTCTCTAATCAAGACTATGGGGTTAGCTGACAACTGGAATTCTCTCCCTCTCTCTCTCTCTCTCTCTGCTTCTGTCTCTATTTCTCTGTCTCTTTCTGCTTCTGTCTCTCTTCTGCTTCTTTCTCTGTATTTCTGTCTCTTTCTTCCTTTGTCTCTTTATTTCTCTCTCTGCCCCTCTCTGTCTCTTTTGGTCTTTTTCTGCCTCAAACTCTTTCTATCTCTGTCTCTCTTTGCCTCTGTCTCACTTTCTTTCTGTCTCTCTTTGCCCCTGTTTCTCTCTCTTTCTCAGTCTCTGCCTCTGTCTCTATTTCTCTTTGTCTCTGTGTCTCTCTCTGCCTCTTTTTCTCTTTCTGCCTCTGCCTCTCTCTGTCCCTGTCTCTTTCTACCTCTGTATCACTACCTCTGTCTCAGTTTTTCTGTTTCTGTCTCCTTCCCCCCCCTCTCTTTTTCTGTCTCTGTCTCAGTCTCTGCCTCTGTCTCTCTCTGTCTTTCTGGGTCTGTTTCTGTTTCTCTACTGGTTCCTAGGTCTTCTGGTCTCTGTGGAAATCTATTTCCATGAGCTTCCACTACCCAGGAGAAGGATCCTGAACCATTGTAGTAAATCATTACCTGTTTGTAGAACTGGCCACCAGTATTAGAGAAAGAAGCTCAGGCTTCCAGTCACGGTCATGACATTTACCAACCTGTGGAATCCTGGGCAAAGCACTTTATTTCTCTGTGCCTCTGTTTCCTGATCTGCAAAATAAAGATAGTCATGTTCACACGACTTACTGCGAAGAAAATCTTTGGAAACCTTTAAAGGCTGTGTGAATGTGAGCTACTTCTTTTTTTTAAGGGTCAGGGTTAATTTTTAAAAAATGCTTAATGTTCTAGTTTTCTTTCCATTAAAAAGTCTTATAAAATATATGTTGGGGGCAGCTAGGTGGTGCGGTGGATAAAACACCTGCCCTGGATTCAGGAGGACCTGAGTTTAAATGTGGCCTCAGACACTTGACACTTACTAGTTGTGTGACCCTAGGCAAGTCACTTAACTCTCATTGCCCCGCAAAAAAATCTAATTAATTAATTAATTAAATAAAATGAATGAATGAATGAATAAATAAATAAATAAATAAATGGAATATATGTTGGTTCTTGTTCAGACTGGTTCCCTAGGTACTGCTTTGGAAAAAACCTGATCAATTCATGTTTTAATCAGATAGCAATGGTACCAATAATAACAGGAACAACAACATTTGGATCTGGTTCATGTAGTAGATGGGGTTTACCTTTAGGCTTAGCTAGATGGGGACCAAAGGAGTCTTTGCACATCATTCTTGGGCAAAGGAGACTGTGAAGTCTTTTCTCCTCACTCCACAAGGCAATGTTAGGTGAATGCATGGTTGCCCCGTGATGCTCTCCTTCCCTAGCCAATTGTCCTACCATGGATTGTCTGAGAACAACTCCAAGTAATTTCAATAATTGGAGCAACTAGGTAGCACAGTGGAGTCAGGAAGATTCATCTTTCTGAGTTCAAATCTGGCCTCAGACACTAGCTGGGTGACCCTGGGCAAGTCACTTAACTCTGCTTGCCTCAGTTTCCTAATTTATAAAATGAACTGGAGAAGGAAATGGCAAACCACTCGAGTATCTTTATCAAAAAAATATTTATATAACCTATATCAGATTACCTGCTATCTAGGGAAGGGGGGAGGGAGGGGAGGGAGAGAGAAAAATCTGAAATTGGAAAGCTTGTATAAACAAAAGTTGAGAACTATCTTTACATGTAACGGGGGAAAATACTTTATTAAAAAAAAGAAAAGAAAAAGAAAAGAATAAAAGAAAATACCAACTGAGGTCACAAAGAACGAGACACAATTGAAAACCTATTTGAACGACAACAAAAAATGTCAATAGCACAGCACAGCTGGCTTCAGAGGGACCCACAGGTGGAAGGGATAGCTTGGGGAGAGGGTAGGTGAGCTCTGTTTTGATTCATCCTCTAAACCTGGGGGTGGTGCACTACTATAGTGTTGAGGAAGGGGTACATGGAACTGTATAGTCATGATGACTCACCCTGGTACCGGAACATGTGGCAGGAAGTGTATTTCTGATCATTGGGCAAACTTCTTTGAGGCCAGAGGTGGTCAGTGTAGAGGCTGACTAGTGCCATCTGCTGGAGAATTACTCAGAGACTGATGCTACTCAAGATGGCAAACTGTAGAAAACTTGTTGCTGTTTGTCCTTCATTTTAGAAGAGGACCGATGACATCACGAGGGTGATATCTTTCCCTGCACTGGATTTAAGTGAAGCAGAGCTGTGCAAGGCGGCCAGCCTCACCGTCTCCTCCAGAGCCATCAGAATCCAGTGGCAAAATATAGGTCAAGATTACTGATGATGGAGATGTGTACCGAGGCCTCAAACCAAAGGCACTATCTTCCCTGGGGGCAGATCAATCAATCAACAAGGGATAGATACTAAAAGGCAAAAGAGAGTCTCTGCCCTCAAGAAGCTTACAATCTAATGAGTACTCATGTGAATATAGGTCACTGGAGAAGAGGTGGTGTTATTTCTATTAGCTCGGCTGTTTTCTCTGAGCTGCCAATGAACTTGTCCATCTTTTGAGCCTTGTGAACCATATGCTTGCAAAGGGAATAGGAGACAACACATGGGGGTGGAATAAAATCATGAAGTTCCCAGATTATTTAAATGGGGGTGGTATAAGAGAGAAAGCTGAGAAATGTCCTGAAGTATACCTCGATGTCATGTGAAAGCCTTTGATTACCCCAGGATGTTTAGCAAGGGTAACTTTACCAGGATATGAACAGGCAGTTTTCTGATGAAGAAATCAGAGCTACCTATTGTCATATGAAAAAATGCTCTAAATCACTATTGATTAGAGAGATGCAAATTAAAACAACTCTCAGGTACCACCTGACACCTATCAGATTAGCTAATATGACAAAGAAGGAAAATAATAAATGTTGGAGAAGCTGTGGAAAATTGAAACACTAATGCATTGTTCGTGGAGCTGTGAACTGATACAACCATTCTGGAAAGCAGTTTGGAACTGTGCCCAAAGGGCTATAAAGCTCTGCATACCCTTTGACCCAGCAATACCACTATTAGGATTTTTTCCCCAAAGAGATCATAAAAAAATGGGAAAGGACCCACATGTACAAAAATATTTATAGGTGCTCTTTTTGTGCTGGCAAGGAACTGGAAAGTGAGGGTATGCCCATCAATTGGGGAATGGCTGAATAAGATGTGGTATATGAATGTAATGGAATACTATTGTGCTGTAAGGAATGATAAGCAGGCAGATTTCATAGAAACCTGGAAGGACTTGCATGAACTGATGATGAATGAGATGAGTAGAACCAGAAGAACATTGTACACAGTATCAACAACATTGTGTGTTGATCAACTGTGATAGACTTGATTCTTCTCAGCAATACAATGATCCAAGATAGTTCCAAAGGACTCATGATGGAAAATGCTCTCCAAATCCTGAAAGAAAAAAAAAAAAGAACTGTTGAATCTGGATGCAGATCAAACTGTACTATTTCTATTGTTTTTGTTGTTTTCATTTTTGGTTTTTGAGGTTTTTCCTTTTTGTTCTGATTCTTCTTTTATTACATGACTAATGCAGAAATATGTTTAATGTGATTATACATATATAACCTATATCAGATTACTTGCTGTGCTGGGGAGGGAGGGGAGGGAGGGAGAAAAATTTGAAACAGGAAATCTTATAAAAATAAATGTTATGGGGCAGCTAGGTGGTGCAGTGGTTAGAGCACTGGCCCTGGATTCAGGAGTACCTGAGTTCAAATCCGGCCTCAGACCCTTAACACTTACTAGCTGTGTGACCCTGGACAAGTCACTTAACCCCAATTGCCTCACACACAAAAATAATAATAATAATAATAAATGTTGAAAACTATCTCTACATGTAACTGGAAAATAATAAAATATTTATATGGGGAAAAAAGAGTAGCTTTACCATTTCAACATGAAAATGTTAGGGGCGGCTAGGTGGCGCAGTGGATAGAGCACCGGCCCTGGAGTCAGGAATACCTGAGTTCAAATCCGGCCTCATACACTTAACACTTACTAGCTGTGTGACCCTGGGCAAGTCACTTAACCCCAATTGCCTCACTAAAAAAAAAAAAAATACATGCTCAACATGAAAATGTTGCAACTTCTGAAATAAGTTTTGGTTTTGGTCTGAAAATGACTGAACAGACCCATTTTGAATGGGTTATACCATGGTATAGAGGAAATAAAACTGGCTAGGCATTCAAGACTCTAGTACTGATTCTGCCATTCATTAGCTAGTATGATCTTGAGCAATCACTTTTTCCTCTCTGTGCCTCAGTTTCCTTGTCTGCCAAATGAGAAGACTGGCCTAGACTTTAATAGAATTACAGGTGTTAAACATGCAGCCCATAACTGCCCTTGAGTATGGGCCAAACCAGATCAAAATGTAGTTTCTATCTGATTTTAATGTGTTGATGAATTAATTTTTTTTAAAAGAAATATATAAACCTGTGGTTTTCTAAGTGAATATGTGGCCTACAGGCATCCTTATGCATGGTCTAGTGGTTCCCTTTCTATTTGTGTTTGACACTTCCGCACTAGACAATCTCTAAGGTCTATTTAATAACCTATATATTGTTCAATTAAACTCATTCTTGGAAAGAAATAGGAAAAGCTTCTTATGTTGGAGAGGGCTCCTGGCATAGGAAGTGATGTGGTTCAGTGAGGAAAGTACTGGCCTAGGATTCAGGAGACCCGAGTTTGAGTCCCAGTTCTGTCACTTTGTCGGTAGATGCTGTCAGTCAGCAAACCTCTCTGAAATCTAGTTCCCCCATCTATAAAAGAAGAGTCATGAGACTGGCTGCTGCCTATGTGAATGAGTAGTTGTGTGGGAAGTGTTTTGCAAGCATTTAAGAAACATGAATTCTCATATTGGAGGGGGGCGTGGGGATCTCCCTCTATGTGTGTATTGGATATTTGTTTTTTTCCACCAGGTTTATTTTTCTTTGGTTTGGCAGACTCTTCTTTTCCTTCCACGGCTTCTGAAACAAGAATGATCAAATGTCTTTGGGGTGTTATCTTGCCAAGAAATCGGTCGGCTTGGCTGTGACTTTCCCAAACAGACTTGCATCAAGATGTGGGGATCAGATTAGGTGGCTCCTGTTGCTCCTTTCAGCTCTTGATAAGGGGTGTGACCCAAGGACCCTAGGGATCCTTGAATTTGGGAAGATTCATTTCTGAGAGTAAACTGCCTTTAATCCAACAGCAGAGGGAGCCTCACGCAGGTACAATGTGACTGAACCCAGTCCTTTGGTACCAGGGAAAACATCTCTCTGTTGATGTACCTCCATGGTTCTGTAAATGTTGAGAGGGTATGTGTGTGTGTGTGTGTGTGTGTGTGTGTGTGTGTGTGTGTGTGTGTGTGTGTGAACAGCCAGTCAATCAACAATCAATTATTAGTGTTTACTATGTGATAGGTGCTGGGAATACTAATTTTTTTGTTCAGTCATTTCAGTCCTGTCTGATTCTTCATGACCCCATTTGGGGTTTTCTTGGCAAAGATATTGGAGTAGTTTGCTATTTCCTTCTCCAATTCATTTCTTCTTTTTTTTTTTTTTTTTTTGGTGAGGCAATTGGGGTTAAGTGACTTGCCTAGGGTCACACAGCTAGTAATCGTAAAGTGTCTGAGGCTGAATTTGAACTCAGGTCCTCCTGAATCCAGGGCCGGTGCTCTATCCACTGTGCCACCTAGCTGCCCCCCTTCTCCAATTCATTTCACAGATGAGGAAATTGAGGCAAACAGGGTGAAGTAACCTGACCAGGGCCACCCAGCTAGTAAGTGTCTGAGGCCAAATTTGAACACACAAAGATGGGTCTTTCTGACTCCAGGCCGGTGCTCTAACCACCATACCACCTAGCTGGCAGGGAATACAAATACAAGAAGAAAAAGATAGTCCCTACCCTTAAGGAGCTTACATTATTTTTTGGGGGGCAGGGCAATGGGGGTTAAGTGACTTGCCCGGGATCACACAGCTAGTGTCAAGTGTCTGAGGCTGGATTTGAACTCAGGTCCTCCTGAATCCAGGGCCAGTGCTTTATCCACTGTGCCACCTAGCTGCCCCAAGGAGCTTACATTCCAATGGGGGAAGACAATGCATAAAAAGAAGCTGAAAGGGGATTAGCTGTTTATCCCTGTGTGTGTGTGTGTGTGTGTGTGTGTGTGTGTGTGTGTATCTGTGAGTGTGCCCATGTGGCCGTATGCACACAGTATGAGACCTCAAGCATACATCTACATCTGTATACGGTATATGTGGCTCTTGTGGTGCCTATATGCATTATGTGGCTCTTGTATGTTTATGTCCAAACAACTTCTTGTCCCTCTTCTACTGGAGGGGAAAGAGTGCAGGATGAGGATTCAGGTGACTTGGGTCTCTATCTCAGCTCTGGTACTATGGGAATCTACAGTCTTAACCTTAGTCTTTTCTTCTGCAAAATGGGGCTAATAATTCTAAAACACCTACTTCTCTGGCTTTGGTTGTTGTTTGGGAAATATTTTGTAAGCACTTAAGGGCTAAGCCTGGGTGTGTATATTGGAGTATGTGTGTTGGGTGGTGTGCCTGGGTATGTGTAAGTGCCAGGACAGAAGCTACAATTTGCTCCTTCTGGCTCAGAGGGACTAGGGAATGTACAAATTACTAAAACAAACTCAGAGTGACAAGTATTTGTGTTAACAGGTTGCAAGCATCTAGTTCACTTTGGACTAAAGAGAAAAGGGAAGATTCCATGGGGGAGTTGGCATTTCAGCTGAATCTTAAATGATGGGGAGGCTTTTCAAAGATGGAGATGTTAGGAGAGAGGCTTTCCCAAGCAGAGAATGGATTTAGTAAAAGTGTGAACATGACAAAGTGCAAGTCTCCTATGTGGAATAGCAAATAGACTAGTTTGGGTGGAGATAGGGTAAAAAATTAAAGCAGGCTGATTGTGGGCCACACTGGAGAAGGTTTTGGGGTTAGAGTTTATTCAGTAGGCAATGGCGAGCCATGGTGAAATTTTAATCAGGGAATGACAGGATCAAAGACCCACTGTATGAAGATTAATCACGCCAAGGTATGAAGGCTCAATTTCATCAAGGAGAGATTAGAAGCAGAGAGATCAGCTAATAGGTGATTGCAATAATAAAGGCAGACCTTAGCATAGGACTGAACTGGGGAGCAGGTAAGGACATGCAAAGAGAGATCAGTGTGACTGATGTTGCAAAGATCCTTGAAGAATAACAAAAGTGGAAAAAAAAACCCCATTTTTTAAAAAAGGCTATTTCCTGGGGGCAGCTAGGTGGCACAGCGGATAAAGCATCGGCCCTGGACTCAGGAGGACCTGAGTTCAAATCTGAACTCATACACTTGACTGTACTAGCTGTGTGACCCTGGGGAAGTCGCTTAACCCTCATTGCCCTGCAAAAAAAAAAATGACAAAAGTGGAAAACATTTTGTGAGACATAAAAGGCTATGAAAAATACTAAATAACTACAGTAGACAAACAATTCTTCATTGGTTACAAGTACATTTTATGCTATAGTTTGTTTGGGCTTTGTTCTTACAGATTATAATTCTTGGACAAAGTGAGCAAGACTGAGAATAAATTGTGTGCAATGAAAAAAAGCATTTAAGTTGTAACATATGTGTTATAATAATGGATGACATTTACACAGCCCTTGTAAGTTTGTCATATACTTACAATACATGATCTCAAGCTGAAGCAGCTGGGTGGTACAGTGGGTTGAGCACCAGGCCTGGAGTCAGGGATACTTGAGTTTATAATCCAGCTTCAGATATGTACTAGCTGTGTGACAGTGGGCAAGTCATTTAACTTCTGCCTCTATTTTCTCATCTGTAAAATGAGGCCAATAATTTCCAGTTTTGTTTTGAGGCTCAAATGTGATAATAATTCTAAAGTGCTTAGCACAGTGCCTAGCATGTAGTAAGCACTATATAGATGTTAACCATTATTATTATCTTGGGGCAGCTTGGTGGTACAGTGGATAGAGTCCTGGGCCTGGAATCAGGAGAACCTGAGTTCAAATCTGGCCTCAAACACTTACTAGCTATGTGACCCTGGGCAAGTCATTTAACCCTGCTTGCCTCAATTTCCTCAATTGTAAAATGAGCTGGAGAAGGAAATGGCAAATCACTCCAGTATCTTTGCCAAGAAAATCCCAAATGCAGTCATGAAGATTAGGACATGACTGAAATAACAATAACAAGAAAAAAACCAAAATCATTAGTATCTTAACCAATTCTTACAACAACCCTATCAGGAGTTATTATCAATCAACAAACAACATACCAAAGAATCTATACATGTGCGTGTTAGGTAATCGATAATTATATGCATTTTTTGCCTGTGACTAATCTCAGGTACCCTACCTCTGACACAGCCTGGCTTTGCGACTCTGGGCACCTGAATCACAACTTCTCAGCAGCCCAGACAACTCTCCAAGGCTCTCAGATTGCAGAACAGTTATCTATCTGCATTGGGAGGAGGGGGTTTCCTCTTCTGGAGTAGGTTCAGTTAGTGTCTCTCTGCAGATAAGCATTCGTTCTCATTCTCTTGGGCTCATTTTGAATCTCATGCCTGTTGAATATCTCAACATCTAGATGTTGCTATTGTCATCTCAAACACAACATGTCTGAGAAAGAGTGCATTATCTTTCTCTGAACCCACACTCTTTCCAAAATCCCCATTGACCATCAAGGGCACCACCATATTTCTAGTTCTAGAAAGTCACAACATTACTGTCTTCCTCCACTTTTGATTCTCTCTCCTCACGCAGCCAGTCAATTACCAGATCTTGTCACTTCTATTTCCACATATCTCCTTCACTTCTCTCCATCTCTCCACTCACATTTCCACCACCCTCACTCTCTGATGAGACAATTGGGATAATCTCCTGATCCCTCTCCCCACCTCAACACCCCGCCCACACACACACCCTCCCACTCCAATCCATCTTTCACAGAAGTACCAAAGAGGTTTTTCTTAAAATGCAGGTCTGATCTTGTCACCTCACTCCTTCATAAACTCCCTAATGCCTTTAGGATCAACTGTAAACTCTGCTTCCTACTTTTCTAGTCTTCTTGCACGCGCACGCGCACACACACACACACACACACACACACACACAAACACATACTGTAGTGGGTAGCTGGGTGGCAAAGTGCAACACCTGGAGCCAAGAAGATGAATCTTCCTGAGTTCAAATCTGACCTCGGACACTTATTAGCTGTGAGACCCTGGGCAAGTCACTTAACCCTGTTTGCCTCAGTTCTCTCATTTGTCAAAATGAGCTGGAGAGATAGAGTATATTATAAAATACAAAATAGATGATTTTGATTATATTAAATTTAAAAAATTCTGTACAAACAGAAGCAATGCATCCAAAATTAGAAGGGAGGCAGAAAGCTGGGAAACAATTTTTGAGGCCAGTACTTCTGATAAAGGCCTCATCTCTAAAATATATAGGGAACTAAATCAAATTTATAAGAATCCAAGTCATTCCCCAATTGAGAAATGGTCAATGGATATGAACAGGCAGTTTTCTGATTAAGAATCCAAAGCTATCTATTCCCATATGAAAAAATGCTCTAAATCTCTAATGATTAGAGAGATGCAAATTAAAACAACTCTGAGGTATCACCTGACACCTATCAGATTGGCTAAAATGACAAAAAAAGAAGATAATAAATGTTGGAGAAGCTGTGGGAAAATTGGAACACTAATTCATTGTTGGTAGAGCTGTGAACTGATCCAACCATTCTGGAGAGCAATTTGGAATTATGCCCAAAGGGCAATAAAGCTGTGCATACTCTTTGACCCAGCAATACCACTTTTGGGTCTTTTTCCCAAAGAGATCATGGAAGAGGGAAAGGGACCCACGTGTACAAAAATATTTATAGCTGCTCTTTATGTGGTAGCAAGGAATTGGAAGTTGAGGGGGTGCCCATCAATTGGGGAATGGCTGGACAAGTTGTGGTATATGAATACAATGGAATACTATTGTGCTGTAAGAAATGATGAGCAGGAGGAGTTCAGAGAAACCTGGAGGGTCTTACGTGAGCTGATGATGAGTGAGATGAGCAGAACCAGAAGAACATTGTACACAGTATCATCAACATTGAGTGTTGACCTACTGTGATGGACTATATTCTTCTCACCAATGCAATGGTACAGAAGAGTTCCGGGGAACTCATGATAGAAGAGGATCTCCAAATCCAAGAAAAAAAAAAGAACTGGAGTATAGATGCTGATTGAACCATACTATTTCTTTTGTTTTGGGTGCTATTGGTTTTTTTTTCTATTTTGAGGTTTTGCATTATTGCTCTGATTTTTTTTCTCTTATAACAGGATTAATGAAGAAATAGGATTAATGTTATTATGTGTATATATATATATATGTGTGTATATAGATATATATCTATATGTATATAGATATATAGATATAACCTATATCAGATTACCTGCTGTCTAGGGGAGGGGGAAGGGAGGGGAGGGAGAAAAATCTGAAATTGTAAAGCTTGTATAAACAAAAGTTGAGAACTTTCTTTACATGTAACGGAAAAAATAAAATACCTTATATGTAAAAAAAAAAAAACAACCAAACCAACAAACAAACAAAAAAAAACCCCACACTTACCTGAAAGCCTTGTTCCTGCTAGAGGATCTGTTCTTTGACCTCAGCTGAACCTGTGCTGAACCACCCTCAAATCCAGTGAACCAATAGATTTGAGTGATGCTAGCCAATTAGCTTTGAACAATGTATATGTGCAGGCTCTGCTCTTGCCCTCAGCAAGCTTGCACAGACACTCACTCTCTTGGGCACGGGAACTCAATCACAGCAGATGCAGCCCTCTAGGGTTCCCCATTTTCTCTCTTCTTTTTCCTAGCTAGCTTTCCTATCTTGCAGAGCCATGTGCACTCTCTTTAATATTATTTAATATACTTTAATAAATGCTTAATGCCCCCCCAAAAAAAATGAGCTGGAGAAGGAAATGGCAAACCACTCCAGTATCTCTGCCAAGAAAACCCGACATGGGGTCATGAAGAGTCAGACATGACTGAAACAACTGAATAGCAACAACAACAAGAAACAAACAAACAACACACACTCCCTACTGTAGCCTTACCAGCCTACTTTTTGTTCCAGACACTGCATCTCAATCCATCTTTGTTCTGGCTCTACCCCATTCCTAGAGCACATCCCTTCCTCATCTATGCCTCTTAGAATCCCTAGCTTCCTATAGGATTCAACTCAAGCCCCACTTTCTTTTAAAAATTTTTTTTAATCACAAAAGTATTTTATTATTTTCCAGTTACATGTAGAGATAGTTTTCAACATTTGTTTTCATAAGATTCTTAGTCCCCAAATTTCCTCCCTCCCTCCCTTCCCTCCCCCCTCCCCAAGACAGAAAGCAATCTGCTATAGGTTATAGATGTACAATCACATTAAACATATTTCTTCAAGCCCTACTTTCTACATAAATCCTTCCCTGATCCCCCAATTTGAGTGCCTTCCTTCTCTAAACTTTTATTAATTTATATATATACATATATATGTGTATATATGACACAATAGAAATCAATTTTGTATGTGTATGCATAGGTGTAGATATACATATGTATAGACACACATGCTTCTTCCATGCAGCACATACATGTGAGCGCACGTGTGTAAATATATTAATTTATTGGATGTCCCTGTTGTGCATTTATACAAATATACACACAGAAAATTAATGTAGATATGTATTGCATGCATACACATACATCCATGTATATGTACATATATAATACACATCTGTTAAGAGCACTGGATTGAAAGCCAGGACAAATCATTCCTAAGACCTTTCCAGTCTTATTTCATGCTACTCCCTTTCACAAATTTTCTGTTGCACTGACACTGGCCTGCTAGTTCTCTGTGTAAGGCATCACTTCCCACCTCCACGCCTTTCCACAGGTGCCGCCCTCAGGTACAGAATGCCCTTCATCCTTACCATTGCCCATGCGAGCATGCTAGCTTCCTTTCGAGTATAGGTCATGTATGCCCTCCTCAGTGAGGCCTGTCCTAATCTTTTTGGTTGTCACGTCTTCTCTCTTCAGATCATTTCTCATAACTTTGTGTATGTATCCATTTCATTTATTTATCTGTGTAGGTATACATTCCTTTCTTGAGTCTAAACAATCAACAAATCAATCTATGGAGCCCTGACGTGTAGGGTTTGCCCGCTGCTCATGCTGAAAACTCAACCACCAACTCTCTCCAGCCAGTAGGATCACACCCCTTGTCCTAGAGGGTCAGAATAACCTTTTCTTTTATATTCCTGTTCTTGGCTCCTAGCACAAGGACTTGCACAAAGTAAACACCTAATTCATATTTGCTGAATCAAACTGAATTTTTAGTCCAAACTCTGCTCTCGAGCAAACCACATCTCTTCCCTGGGCTTCAGTTTATTCATCTATGAAATGGGGGTACTGGTGTTGGACTAGATAATTTTCAAGGTCCCATCCAGATCTATAATTATAGCCTGCTCTATGACTGGAAACACTCCCAGTTATACCCTGGGGTCAAATCAACCAGTTTAAGAGGGTAGAAGGATTGGTTGTAGAGATTGTACAGGGAGTTGGTGCATGTATAAATTCATATGTCCTGTTTTTTAATCTCCATTTGATTTTCTTTTTTTTTAAGTGAGGCAATTGGGGTTAAGTGACTTGCCCAGGGTCACACAGCTAGTAAGTGTCAAGTGTCTGAGGCCGGATTTGAACTCAGGTCCTCCTGAATCCAGGGCTGGTGCTTTATCCACTACACCACCTAGCTGCCCCCTCCATTTGATTTTCTTTCCAAGATTATTGTCATTTTAGCTCTGTGATGCCTCTTATATCTAATGCTTTATTTAAAGTAAAGTGACCCTGCTGGGCCCTCTGACTCCATCTCCAACCCAGGCCTTTTTCAAGTGTCATCTCATCCAGGATTGTGACTTGTGTATGAAAGGAGAAAGGAATGAGATATGCTTTTGTGGAATTATTTAAAGTGAACTTTCCTCTATTCCTGACACTTCTTTTGTCCTAGGCTCTTGCCAATCACCAAACCCACTCAAATGTCCTATAGACTAATAGGAAGGAGAAGCGTACAGAGAGACACAATTTAGATTATTTATCAATTCCAGACACTGCCTTCTTTGGCTAGACTTGTTTTGAGGATGAGCCTGGGAAGAGAAGTAAAAAAAAACATCCAGTCTAATGCCCTCATTATACAGGGCTGAGAAACTGAGGCTCAGGGAACTCTGAGTCTCATGGCCCAGCGGTTTGAGCAGCTGGGAGATAGCTCTCCCACAAGTCCCATTAAGCAGTAGATTTTCATTTGAGCTACCACGCATTACTCTAGGCGAGGGTTTGGCTTCAGTGGCAAAGGAAATGAAGACGCTCCTGCCTAGGGAGGGAGGGGCATGAAAAAGACACGAGATGGGGGATGGGGAGAGAATTCATCACAGCCCAAATTGGGGTGAAGCTCCTTCTCTGGAACAGACTTGGCCTCCTGAAGCTGATGGCCCTGCTACTCCTGATGCTGGTGGCAGGTAACACCCTCCCCTGCCCTCCTCATCTCACATAGCTAAGTTTCTTTTGTTTAGGGTCCCACTCATTTGGGATCTGGGGGTCATTGAACCTGGGCTGGGCTGGGTCATCAAGGTTCTCTCCCTCTACTGAACTCTAAGGGTCCTTACCAGAGAAAGACTTGAGTTTCAAGTTTAGGGGGCTTCTTATGAGATCGGGGGCCATGGTGATGCTTCCTTATGTTATTGCTTATCTTTTTCATTTCTGTGTTCTGTCTCTCCCCTCTTCATTGGAAGGTCTGTAAGGGCAGGGTCCCTCTTTCACTTTCTCTCTCTCTCTTTCCCAGTGCCTACTTAGCTTAGCTGGCATAGTCTTAATTTTAAAAATTAATTTTTATTAATGAAAAGGTACCTTTTCTCCTTTACCACACCCCCACCCCAAATGAAAAGAAAAAGGAAACTCATAATAAGGAGTGTGCAATCTCTGAGTGGGGAGGGATCTCAGTAGACACTCCATATGTGCTGGATGATTGATTGTCTAAAATCAATAACAAAAGCAAGCTGGATGAAGGGAAAGTTTAAGCTTTCAAGAAGAGAGCAAGCTGTTTTAAAGGGCTCTTAAAGGTTAAATTAAATTTCAAATTAGCCTCCATTCATTAGTACCGTCCCCACCAAGAACCTCTAGTTAGTAATATTTCTTCGTATTTAGGGGGGCAGCTAAGTGTTGAAGTGGATAGAATGCAGGAGTCAGCAAGATGAGTCTTCCTGAGTTCAAATCTGACTTTAGACACTTACTAGCTGTGTGAACTTGGACAAGTCACTTAACCCTGTTTGCCTGACTTTCCTTGTCTGTAAAACGAGCTGGAGAAAGGAATGGCAAACCACTCTAGTATCTCTGCCAAGAAAACTCCAAATGGGATCACGAAGAGTTGGACACGACTGAAACGACTGAACATCAGCAATAACATTGGCATTTAGGGAATTGCTGTGTGTCCTTATTAGAATCATAAAAAGTCAGAGCTGGAAGGGCCCATGCCCTCTCATTGTACAGATGGAGAAACTGAGACCCAGGAAGAGTAACTGACTTGCTAAGAGCCTCTCTGGTACTGTGGAACAGAACCAGGACTCATATCCAGGATCTGGAGACTTGATTATCTTGCAGATTGAGGAAATAGGAAATGTATTCAATGATATCTGTCTTTAAAATGTCCTATGGGGGCAGCTAGGTGGCACAGTGGATAGAGCACTGGCCCTGGATTCAGGAGGACCTGAGTTCAAATCCTACCTCAGACACTTGACACTTACTAGTTTTGTGACCCTGGGCAAGTCACTTAACTCCAATTGCCTCACCCCAAATTTTTTTTAAGTGTCCTATAGTTATTGATAATAATTAAATAATCACATGGCAAATAAATAAATAATTGATTGGTTGCTCAGAATGATTATAAGTCAGCTCCTTCAGATGGCTCACTAATTTACACTAACTGGGCAGCTCGCCTTCCTGAGGTAGTGACTAGCATTCCGGATGCAAACAGTCAGAGAAATGTGCTGGCTTTTCCATATGTGATGGGTCTTCTACATTGGTAATTCCTGGCAACCAGTAGACTAGTAGTGGGAAAGATGACCTCCTGAGGACTCAGGAGGCTTGGGCTGGGGTTCTGGCCCTGCTGCTGATTAGCTTGGTGACTTTGGCCAAATTACCCAGCTTCACTGAGCCTCTGCTTTCTCTTCTGTCAAAGGAGTTGAAATAACTGACTTTCTAAGCCCTGTCCCTGTCTCTCTCCCTTCTCATAGATAGATAGATAGATAGATAGATAGATAGATAGATAGATAGATAGATAGATAGATAGATAGATAGATAGATAGATAGATAGATAGATCGATCGATCCTGGACGCAATTGGGAACCACTGGAGTTTGTTGAGGGGATGATGAATGACATGGTCTGACCTTTGCTTTGGTGGCTGAATGAAGGATGGATTGGAATAGGAAGAGACTTGAGGCAGGCTGACTTACCACAGGCTATTGCAATAGTCCAAATGGGAGGTGATGAGCGCCTGCACCAGAGGGGTGGCAGTGTCAGAGGAGAGAAGAGGGCATATCAGAGAGATGATGCAAAGGTGAAAGCAACTTCTTGCCAACGTCTTGGATGGGGGTGGGGGTGGGGTGAGAGATAGTGAAGAACCCAGGATGATTCTTAGGCTGTGAGTCTGTGGGACTGGGAGGTTGCTGTTGCCTTCTTTGCAGGGCTTCTTAAACTTTTTCCACTCACAACCTCTTTTCACCTGAGAAATTTTTCAGCAACCCCAGGCATGTAGGTATATAAAATAGATATACATAACCTTTTGCTGTTGCCAAATTTTTTATGACCACCACATTCAGTTATGTGACCCCCTATCGGTTGTGACCCACAGTTTAAGAAGCTTTGATCTAGAGGCAGCTAGTTGGCACAGTGAATAGAGCACCGGCCCTGGATTCAAGAGGACCTGAGTTCAAATCCAGCCTCAGCCACTTGACACTTACTAGCTGTGTGACTCTGGGCAAGTAACTTAACCCCAATTGCTTCACCAAAAAAAAAGCTTTGATCTACAGTAATCAGGAAGGGAGGAGGGAGAGAGGGTTTAGGGGGAAAGACAATGAGTTCTGCTTTGGACATATTAAGGATTTTTGGTTTGTTTTTTTGTTTGTTTTTGGTGAGGCAATTGGGGTCACACAGCTAGTAAATGTCAAGGGTCTGAGGCTGGATTTGAACTTAGGTCCTCCTGAATCCAGGGCTGGTGCCTTTTCCATTGTGCCACCTAGCTGCCCCGACATATTGAGTTTAAGATGCCTACTGGACATCTAGTTTGAGATGGCCAAAAGACAGTTGGCGATGTAAGATTGGAGGTCAACAGATTAGGACAGGACAGTTAGATAAGGAGGGAGAACATTCCAGACAAGGAGGACAGCTGGCAAAGGCCAAGCAACAGATGGAATGCTATGAACAGGAGGACCTGGGTTCAAATCCTATCTCTGCCTCATGCCACCTATGTGACCATGGACAAGGTGTTCAATGTCTCTGATCCGCACATCCCTCATTCGTAACATGGAGTAACAGAGTGCTGGAATTAGAACCGGGAAGATCTGGGTTCAATCCTGCCTTGGGCCCTTAACTAGCTATGTTGTTATTTAACCTTTCTCAGACTGTTTCCTCATCTCTAAAATGGTAGTAATAATAATAATAATAATCAAGATACTTACCAATGGTAGGGTTATTGCTGAGGATCAAATGAGATAGTGTATGTAAAGCATTATATAAATGCCAGTTGTTATTAGCTGACTTCTCTCCAGTCTCTTCCCACTCCATATTCTATGATCTTTGAGGGATTTGCGCTAATAACACTAAAACCCAGATGCTTTTTCTTGAGGCTTTGGAGTGCTCTCTGGGGAAAAGCTGTTTCTTAAAAGCCTGACAAAATGGGACACCTCATAAGCTCACTTCTTAGGCCTTTAACTAACAGCCTTTATCTTTCTTTTGAACTGGGACTCCAGAATAAATAGAACTCCATTCAGCCTCGAGGGCTCTTGAGATCCATTATGCATTTCACCATAGCTAGCCTCTGATTAGCCTAAACTGAATCACCCCCTTTCCCTCTCCCCACCCCCACCCCTCCCCGGGCTCTGCTCAAAACCATTTATTTCTCCTCCACTGATTACTGTTCACTTTCTCTGTATCACAGAGGAAGCCTATGAAGATTCATTTTCCAAATGAGTTGCTCCCA
This sequence comes from Dromiciops gliroides, assembly GCF_019393635.1. Classification (NCBI taxonomy): domain Eukaryota; kingdom Metazoa; phylum Chordata; class Mammalia; order Microbiotheria; family Microbiotheriidae; genus Dromiciops; species Dromiciops gliroides. Next base: position 105,168,343 of record NC_057864.1, read on the forward strand.
GGACCTCTGGAGAGTAAATCTAAGTGTCCTGTGGTAAATGAGTTCCTTTGAATGGGATTTCAGGATGAATAGTGTATGTTTTTCTTCTTTACATCCTTAAGAGACATACGTGAACTACCAGCTGGTTTTTGAAAGCTTCAGATGAAACAGGGCTCAACGAATAGCTCTTCACCTAAGAGACTGTTCTTGTTCATTCTTGTTTGTTCTTGTTCTCGTGTTCCTCCTCCTGCTCTTCCTCCTCCTCTTCCTTTTGCTCCTCCTCCCCTTCCTCCTCCCCTCCTCTTCCTCCTCTCCACTTCCTTCCCTCCTCCTTCTCTCTTTTTCCTCCTCCTCTCCTCCTCCTTCTGTGCTTCCTCCTCTTCTTCCTCTTGCTCCTCCTCCCCTCCTTCTCCTCTTCCTCCTTCTTCTTCGGGCATGGGGTCAGTGAGTGGGGGAGATAAAGGGTTTTTTCCTCCACTAGCCACAGATAAGTCAGTGCTAGATATGGGGTCCTGAGCAGGCTTTCTTTCTAAAGATGAAGTAATGAATTATGGGTGATTAGTACTGAGCTGCTGTAATCAGAGGGGGAAAACCTTCTATATTTACAAGAATCCAGCTGAGCCTCCCATGATAACTCCCCTCCCTGCCCCCCCTGAATTTATAGGACTTTCAAAGGAAGGACAAATGGAAAGAGCCCAGGCATTTATTAGCCTTCGAATCCATTCTCTCTGTGGAAATTTACAAATAAAGATAACTGGGGAGGAGTTGAAAGTGTCAGTGGGTAGTTTTGATGATAAATGATCACAGGAACCCAAATGATAACATTTCTCATCTCCAAAACAAATTACTCACTCCTTTCTAAAAGCCCACAGGCCCTCAGAGACAGGATCTGAGCTGGAATTACAGCGGGGGATGCAGAGCATGTTAGGATGGATTGTTAACCTAACCCAGAGAACTGGGTTCTCCCACGGCTAATGGTAGATTTGACATTTGACCAGAATGGACAATTAAAAAAAGTGAGGTATGGACACAAAACACCTTTTCCCCAACTCTTCTTCCTCCCCCCCCCCCAAACCCCAGTCCATTTTTCTTAAAACTGTTCTCCCTTCTTTGTGTGTAGGGAATCAGAGTTAAGTGACTTGGCCAGGGTCACAAAGCTAGTAAGTGTCTGAGGCTGGATTTGAACTCAGGTCCTCCTGATTCCAGGGCTGATACTCTATCTACTACATCACCGAGCTGCCCCTGTTCTCCCTTCTTTCAAACAAATTCAATCTTATGAGTCAACAACTTATGTGGAGAACACAGTGCCAGGTGATGGAGTGTATCACACTCACAGGATTGTAGGATTTAGAATTGGAAGGAATCTCGAATAATTATTTTACAGATGAATAAGTGCCTACCCTCTGGGAGATTACAATCTAATTGTATTATATGGTGACTTTAGTTTTCTTAACTAAAGTACTTTGAGATGAGCAATATAAGAATCATCAGTCCCCCCCCCCTTTTTCGGGGCAATGGGGATTAAGTGACTTGCCCAGGGTCACACAGCTAGTAAGTGTCAAGTGTCTGAGGCCGAATTTGAACTCAGGTACTCCTGAAACCAGGGCTGGTGCTTTATCCACTGAGCCACCTAGCTGCCCCCCATCAGTCCCCTTTTATAGAAGAGTTAGCTAAGGCACAAATGATTCAATCAATCACAAGCATTTATTTAATGTCTAATGTGTTAGGTGCTGGGGATACAGAAACAAAAATGAAACAATTCCTGTCTTCAAAGAGCTTATGTTCTTTCAGTGGAGACATGTTTGTGTGTGTGTCTGTGTACATACCACACATATGTATATATAGACACATATGTGTGTATGTATAAGTATACAAAAACATATATGAACAAAAGGTGAAGCGATTTGCCCTATCTTTTGAAATGATGCCTGAAGAATATAGAGATGCAAGCAAGCATACTTAGGCGTGGAAAAGGGGAAGTGGAGGGGAGCTAGGGTAAATATTTAACTGAACAGTATCTGTTAGTTCTTCAAAGACATAGCTGAGTTTTTTCTGGAATGTGGGAATGTAGCTGAGCCACTTAGGAGAGTTCAGCATTTACATTTACATTGCCACTTAGCCTAATTAGGATATTTGTTGTTTAATAATTGGGGGGGGCAGCTAGGTGGCGAAGTGGATAGAGCACCAGCCCTGGATTCAGGAGGACCTGAGTTCAAATCCAGCCTCAGACACTTAACACTTAACTAGCTGTGTGACCCTGGGCAAGTCCCTTAACCCTCATCGCCCCCCCAAAATTAATTAAATAAATAAATGATTAGATTGAGTCTGACTCTTTGTGACCTCATTTGGGGTTTTCTTGGCAGAGAGACAGGCCATTTCCTTCTCCAGTTCATCTGACAGATGAGGAAACAGAGGCAACCAGGGTGACGTGATTTGTCCAGGGTCATACAGCTAGTAAGTATGTGAGTCAGGATTTGAACTTGGGAAGATGACTCTTTCTGACTCCAGGTCCTGTACTCTATCCACTGTACCACTTAGCTGCCCCAACTAGGACATAGGTTTGAGCTAATCCAGCTGTTAATGGCTCATCATGGCCCCCTGGTGCTTTCAAGTGCTAAGTCTTGGCAAAATTCTTGGAACTACTTGGTGCTGTAACCACTCAGAGGGTCTCTATACCATGAATCACAGAGCTAGTAAGTTTCAGAGACAAAATTCAAATTCAGAAATTTAATAGAATTAAATATAAAGTCCTAGACTTGAATTCAACTGTACCAATATGGAGGGGAGAGGTGTGGCATTGCTAGATAGTGCTTGGTGTGAAAATGATCTCGGTTTTAGTGGATTTCAAGCTCAATATGAATCAGCAATACATCATGGCAGGCACCAGAGGTAACATTGATAAAGAAGCATGGTGTCTAAAATAGGGGATGGTGGGGGCGGGGGGGGGGGAAGGAGGGATAGTTCCTTTCTACTCTGCCCTAGTAGACCACATCTGGATGTATTCAGCTCTTGATTACAAGATCAAGATGAGTCCACAATGTGACATGGCAGTGACAAAAAGTCCAACATTATCTTAGGCTCCATCGACAGAGGTCTCTAGTCAGAGTGAAGGAGATAAGGAATAGTCCTGTTATGTTATGCCAGCATTTATTCAGTTCTGGAAGCCATATCTTAGGAAGGATGTTGGCACACTAGAGCTCATCAGAGGCAGTCCATCAGGGGCTGAGGAAACAGGAGAAAACAGGAGATGTACAGAGGATCTTTAGCCTGGTGAAGATTTAGCCAGTAAACATTTGGGGGGGGGCAGGGCAATGGGGGTTAAGTGACTTGCCCAGGGTCACACAGCTAGTAAGTGTCAAGTGTCTGAAGCTGGATTTGAACTCAGGTCCTCCTGAATCCAGGGCCGGTGCTTTATCCACTGTACCACCTAGCTGTCCCCCAGTAAACATTTATCAAGCACCAACTATGTGTGATGGGCAGCTAAGTGGGGAAGTGGATAGAGCGCTGGGCCTGAAGTCAGGAAGATTCATTTTCCTGAGTTCAAATCTGGCTTCAGATATTTCCTTACTGTGTAACCCTGGGCAAAACCTTTAACCCTGTCTGCCTCGGTTATTATTTTTAAAGAAATTATCAAAGAAACACATTCATTCAATGAGATATCAAAACAGAAATCAGAGAAAGAATAAATAGGAGAATATATACCAGACAATACGAAAAGTGAAGGAGCTCTCCTATTGGTAACCAATAGGAAGACTCATTGTCCTGCGTTCAAATCTGGCCTCTGACACTTACTAGCTGTGTGACCCTGGGCAAGTCCTTTAACCCTGTCTGCCTCAGTTTCTTCATCTGTAAAATGAACTGGAGAAGGAAATGGCAAACCACTCCAGAAAACCCTAAATGGGGTAATGAAGAGTCACATACAACTGACCCAACTGGACAAATGTGTCAAGCACCGTGCAAAGTACTGGGGATATAAAGAAAGGCAAAAGACAGTCCCTGCCCAGGAGATCCCCATCTAACAGGAGGGTGTGCTAGCTATCTTGAAGTATTTGAAAGGCCACCAAACAAGCAAACAAACAAATAAATAATAGCTAACATTTATATAGCTCTTTAATGTTTGCAAAATACTTCACATGTGTTAACAATATGAATTGGGCTTTTTCTGCTTGGTCTCAGACGACAGAGGTAGGTTGGTTGGTTGTTGTCGATTCTCAAAGAGGACAAAATGACATCACTATGTGGGGGGTAGATGTACATTGTGTCCAACTGTGTCTGATCAGACCGATATGAGCTCAGAAGGCTCTATCACAGGTGGTGCACAAAGAATCCACATGAACATTTGGAGTGGAGACAGACAGAAGTAGGAGTGATGGGTGAAAATTACAGAAAAACTGACTTGGGGCTGATGTGAGGAAAAACTTGCTAAAAACAAGAGCTGTTACAAGTAAAATGAGATAGTAGGTCTTCAAGTGAAGACCACATAATCATTTGTTGGGGAAGTGTTTTAAGGGATTTCTTCTCAGATGTAAGTTGGAGCAGATAATCTTTAAGATGCCTTCTAACTAAGAATCTCTGATTCTGACTCCAAGAAGTCATTATGTGACATCATAAAAAGGGGACCCCAAAACTACTATAGAGACTTAGATTTAGAGAGACCGTGTCTAGCTGGAGAGATCAGGGGAGACTTCATGAAGGATGTGTAATATGGACCTTGGAAAATAGACAGTATCTCAGCAAGTTAAGATTGAGGTAGGGTGAAGTGGGAATGCAGTGGAAGAAGTATTCCTAGTGGAAGAAGCGGCATGAATTAACGTCTTAGAGATAGGAGAGTGAGTAACATTATTAAGGAATACTAAGGAATCCAGCTAATATGGAGTTTAGCCTATGAATGTGGAGTAGCAAGAGATGAGACTAGAAAGGTAGGTCAAAATTAAAGAATGGGGAGCTTTGAATGATAGGCTAGGGAGCTTTGAACTTTATCCTATTGTTTGTCTTTTGATCTTGAAGAGGACCTTGGGGTGATGTCATGACTTGCAGTGAATTAGATTTAAGTGAGGGAGGGCTGTACAAGGTCACCAACCTCACTCTCCCCTCCAGAGTCTTCTGGGTCCAGTGGCAGGATGACTGGAGATGGCCCTAGGTGTTTTTAAGGCAATTGGGGTGAAGTGACTTGCCTAGGGTCACACAGCTACTAAGTGTCTGAGGTCATATTTGAACTCAGGTCCTCCTAACTCCAAGGCCAGTGCTCTAGCCACCTATCTGCCCTATTTTATCCTGTAGGCTTCCTGCTCAATAAGAACTGCTGAGAAAACGGCAAAGCAGTTTGGTAGGTTTATAGATTGAGAGGAGCATCTTATAGAACAAGAAGTTCCAAAAAGATATATGACTAAAGTACCAAAGGGTGCATCCTGAGCCATTGTTTTCTCTACTAAACCAGGCTGTTTCAGGAGGCAGCTAGGTAACTCAGTAGATAGAGCCCTGAGCCTGGAGTCAGGAGAACCTGAGTTCAGTTCGAGCCTCAGATATTTATTAGCTGTGTGACCCTGGGCAAGTCACTTGATCTCTGTTTGCTTTAATCCACTGGAGAAGGAAATGGCAAACTACTCCAGCATCTTTGCCAAGAAAACCCTAAATGGTGTCACAAAGAGTCAGACAAAACTGAATAACAACAACAACAGCTATGACTAGGAGTCCAGGGGTTCCTCCCCTCATCTTAGGGTCCTTTCTAGATCAGGGCTTCTTGAATTTATTCCACTTCTGACTTCTTTTCACCCAAGAAATGTTTATATGACCCCAGGTATATAGGTATATAAATTAGTTATACATAGCCTTTTATTGTTGCAAAATTTTTCGCAACTCCCACATTCAGTTAGGAGAACCCATATGGGGTGCAACCCAGAGTTTAAGAAACTTTGTTCTAGATGATCATGAAATCTTAAGAGGTCTTTCATTTTTGGCTCTTATAGTCATTAAGATCCATAAAACAGAAGCCATATGAAGTAGTTATCGAGTGCCGATAGTGGGTGAGGCACCACAGAGGAATCAGTCCATCAAGAAGCACTTATCAAATACTTACTATGTGCCAGGGGCTATGCTAGGTGCCGGCGATTCCGAAACCACAGTGGAAATCATCCCTGCCCTCTAGGAACTTATAGTCCAACCAAGGAAGACAACATGGACAGATGCAGGGTTTTCCAAAAGTCCTAGTGCTTTTGAAATTTTTAATAGCCTTAAGTTATTAAAAGTCAGAGATGGGGGCAGCTAGGTGGCACAGTGGATAGAGCACCGGCCCTGGAGTCAGGAGTTCCTGACTTCAAATCCGGCCTCAGACACTTAACACTTACTAGCTGTGTGACCCTGGGCAAGTCACTTAACCCCAATTGCCTCACTAAAAAAAAAAAAAAAAAGTCAGAGATGGAATTCAAAACCAAACCTTAGGTTCAAATCGTTGCTCTGCTACTTACTTACATGCTGTTTTTGTGACCGTGGGCAAGTTACTTCATCGGTCTGGGTCTCAGTTTCCTTTTCTGTAAAATGAGAGGTTTGGACTGTCTGACCTCCAAGCTTTCCTAGTTCTCAGGATTTGATGAATACAGGGACTGCACTGTAGAGATTTTTTTTTTTTTTGGACATGATCACAATGGAAATGTGCTTCCTTTCAGGGCTGTTTGCTTTGTGCCTCTGGTCTGAGTGATATGCAGCCAGCTGAAGGACAGCAGTACTTCTCAATTCAGGGTTATTTCCAGTCAAATCATGCATCTGCTGCTGTTGTTCCTCCTTCCCCAGAGGCAGCAGGAGAAAGGTGACCCTCCAGAGGCCTCTTGGAATAATAGCATGTAGCTTTCTGCTGGAAGACAATTAAAAAAGCCATGGCCTTGGGGCTGGGGGGCAAGTTTAGAAATATTCTGGACAAATAATGCCTTCCTAACAAACCTCTCAAGCACACACGGTTACCATTCTAAGAATTTTTTTTTTCAGGGGATGGGGCTCCCAATCAGGCAAAAGGCTTTCAAGTTCCAGAAATGCTGAGAGTGTGCACTATAGAGGAAGTTCAGATGTTGGCTAGCATGAGCCTCCCCGTCCCTCCCCAACCCTTATGTCTCCCCCCGCCCCCTCCCCAGGAAATCACATCTGACTGAGCAAGTGCTTGGGAGTAGCTAGTGCTTCAGATGTCCACAGCTCTGGGCTGCTCTTGTTAAAGTCATGAAGCCTTTAAAGTATGTCTTATTCTCTTCCTCACCAGCGACACCCCCTTTTATGTATAATTTTTTTCCTACTGGACACCCCTCTCCCCTTCTTGGTGACCCCCTCATACTGGATTCGGAGTCAGAGAATCTGGGTTCAAATCCTGACACAGTCACTTATGTTACCTTGGGCAAGTTACTTATACTCAGCCTCAGTATCCACATCTTTATGTAACATTTACATGGACTATATAAAAAGGACCTAATATGGATAACAATAACAACAACAGCTAGTATTTGTATAGCGCTTTAAGGTTTGCGAAGCACTTTACAGATACAATCCCATTCGTTCCTTACAACAACCTTGGGAGGTATTATTGTACCCATTTCTTTCTTTCTTTCTTTCTTTTTTTTTTTTTTTGGTGAGGCAATTGGGGTTAAGTGATTTGCCCAGGGTCACACAGCTAGTAAGTGTCAAGGGTCTGAGGTCGGATTTGAACTCAGGCCCTCCTGAATCCAGGGCCGGTGCTCTATCCACTGCAGCACCTAGCTGCCCCTGTACCCATTTCACAGATGAGGAAACAGGCAGACAGAGGTTAAGGGAGTTGCTTACTTAGCAAGTGACTTAGTAGCTGACATAGCTAGTAAATGTTTGAGGTTGGATTGAACTCAGATCATCCTCACTCCGGGTCCAGTGCTACTATCCCCTGGGCCACCCATCTGTCAGGAAATATAGGTAGATGGAAATGCCTTATGCCATATTTCTGGGGAAACTGACTATTCATCTTTTGGGGGAGGTGGAGGACTGTCCTTACTGGGGGAATCACTGCCACGTTCTCCTGTCTTCAGGAAGAATATCAGGCTGAAGTTCTATCTATTATCAGATATTTTAAATCTATATAAAGGTCACCCTCTTTGGTTGCTGGAGGAGGGGGTAGTTCCACCCCAGACTAGGAGGGTGACGTTTAAATTCATCTCCATAGCTTCGGCTTTCCCTCCCACTAAATGCTTATTACACAAAAGACATTCACCTATAATGAGCAAACACAATAATCAAAGCAAGCAATGAAGGAGCAATGGGGAAGCATGTAGATGAGTTAGGCAAGGGAAGACAGAAGAATTAGGGGTCTCTGGAGCTCCAGAACAAGATAAAATCTCAGCTTAACTGGGAAGTGATCTTACCCAGAGACCATTTAAATTAAAGGGTCTGGAGCAGCTGACTTCTGACATGATTTTCAGTTACTGTGGATGTGCGGATGTGACTAGATCCACTACAAGTTTGTGTTATCTAATTTTATTGCTGCAAGACGATCCTTTTAAGCCCTCCCTGATTTACTTAGGGTGCAATGGATAGCGCTCTGGACCTGGGGTCAAGGAGACCTGAATTCCAATCCAGTCTCAGACACCTACTTGCTGCATGACCCCAGGACAGTCACTTAACTTCTACCTGCCTCAATTTTTATCTGCAAAAAGGGGTTAATACCTAACTCCCAGGGTTGTTGTGAGGATCAAATGGGATAATATTTGTAAAGTGCTTTGCGAACCTAAAAGCACTATACAAGTGTTAGCTATAATTATTTGAATCCTTGGTCACCCTCCATACAGATGCTTTCTTCCCAAATGCCTCATACCACCACCTATTTCCACCCTCTCAGTTAAGGACCTAGTCTCACACTTCATGGAAATAATCGAGGCCATTTGCTTCCAGCTAGTCCTCTTCTTTCCTTTGCCTTATCTCTAACAACAACAATAAGCATGTATATATTGCTTTAAGGATTTCCAAATATTATCTTAGTTTATCTTCACAACAGCTAAGGGAGGTAAATGCTATCATTATTCCAATTTTGCAGATGAGGAAACTGAAATAGATAGAAATTAAGTGACTTCCCCAGGGTCACACAGCTAGTAAGTGTCTCAGGCCACATTTGAATTGGGTCTTCCTGACTCCAAGTCCAGCACTGTGCCCCGCAGCTGCCTCAGTAGTCCTGATATCATTCCCCACTATCTCTTCCTTCACTCCATTCTTTGGTGAAGTGACCCTTCTCCCTGCTAAGGTAAACCCCTCTTCATGTACCATTGATCCTGCCTTCTCTCCTGTCTCCTCCAGATGATTGCTCCCACAAGCATTCCCCCTCTCATTTTCTCTCTCTCCCTATCTACTGGATCCTCAAAGCTACCTAGGTTTCCCTAACCCTTAAACACTTTGCCACACCCTACCATCCCCTCAAGCAATTGACCTATATCTTTTCACAGTCAAGTTCCTAGAGAAAGCTGTCTACCTTTGGTGCCTGTTTCCCCCTTCCTTCTCTCATTTTCAGCACTTTGCAATCTGGCTTCCAATCTTGTCACTCAAAGCGCTCACTCCAGAGTGACCTTTGATTTCTTTGTTGACAAATCTAGAAATCTTTCTCTCAGTCTTCATCCTTCTTGACTTCTCTGCCACATTTGACACTTTGACTACCATCTTTTCCTAGAGTGTCTGACTTCTTTTGGTTTACATGGAAATTCTCTCTCCTGGTTCTTCTTCTGCCTGACTGATCCTTCTCTTTTCCTTTTGGTACATTGCCTATATCTTAGCCTCCCTCTAACTGTGGGTGTACACCAACGGTCTGTCCTGGGTCTTCTCTTTCTAATCTCTCATTTCTTCCCTCCTTCCCTTCCCCTCTTCCTTCCTCCTCCTCCTCCTTTTTTCTTCTCTCTCTGTCTCTATCTGCCTCTGTCTCTGTGTCTGTATCTCTCTCTTTTTCTGTCTCTGTTTCTGTCTGTCTCTGTCTCTCTCTCTCTGTGTCTCTGTCTCTGTATCTCTCTCTTTTTCTGTCTCTGTTTCTGTCTGTCTCTGTCTCTCTCTGTGTGTCTCTGTCTCTTTTTCTGTCTCTGTCTCTCTCTGTCTGTCTCTGTTTCTCTCCCTGTCTTGGTCTCTTTCTGTCTCTGTTTCTGCCTCTGTCTCTGACTTTGTGTCTGTGTCTCTGTTTCTGTCTCTGCCTCTCTCTTTCTGTCTCTGTGTCTCTGTCTCTCTGTGTCTCTCTGTCTCTGTCTCTCTTTCTCTCTCCTCCCCCATGACCTCCTCAGCTCTAAGTAGACAACTCCTACATCTATCTATCTATCCAGACCTATACAGTCATTTCAAAAGCTCCAGTCCCATATTGCTAACTGACTATTGAATATGTCAAAGTGAATGTTCCACAAGTTCCTCAGCTCAATATGTCCAAAAGAGAACTCATCATCTTTCCCCCCAAACTCCCTTCCTTTCTGAACTTCCCTACTCCCGTCCACAGCATCACCCTTCTTCCCAAAATCCAAGTTCACAACCTCAGTCTTACCTCACTCCTCATTTTCACTCTCCCCACTTGTCTAATCAGGTGCCCAGTCTTGCTGTTTGTCTCCACTGAAGTACTCAATAAACTCTGGTGGGTCCTTATTTCCTCCGGAGTAAGATACAAACTCACCTGTTTGACTCATCTAACCCTAACCTAGCTTTTCAGCTTCATGGGATATTATTCCCTCTCCCTTACTCTTTAATCCAGCCCAATTGGTCTCTCTCTTGCACCATGATTTCTGTGCCTTTGTCCATGTGCCATGTACCCCATGCCTTGAATACTCTTCCTTTTTACTCAGCTTCTTAGACTCCGGTTCTTGTCACTTCCACAAAATCTTTCCCAGCCCTCTCCAATGCTAGAGGCTTTTTCCCCGCCTCCCCCAAATTCCCTGTGTTTGTTTTGTATATACTCAGACCAGTACATACTTATATCAGTTTCTAGTTTATCTTTATATCATCAGAGCCTCACAAAATATCTGCACATAGTTGTTCAGTCGTCTCTGTCGTGTTCAACTCTTCATGACCCCATTTGGGGTTTTCTTGTCAGAGATACTGGAGTGATTTGACATTTTCTTCTCCAGCTCATTTTACAGATAAACTGAGGCAAACAGGGTGAAGTGACTTGTCCAGGTTCACACAGCTATTAAGTGTCTGAGGCTAGATTTGAACTCAGGAAGATGAGTCTTCCTGACTCCAAGCCTGCACTCTGTTTTTTGCATCACTTAGCTCTCCTGGAAGGAACCTCAGGGACCATCAAATTCAGCATCTTCATTTTAAAGATGAAGAAACTGAGACAGACAGAAGTTAAGTGACTTGTTCAGGGTCACACAGATAAGTAAGTATATGAGGCCAGATTTGAACTCAGGAAGATGAGGTGGGTTTTTGTTGTTGTTGTTGTTGTTGTTATTTTACTTCAGGCCCAGTGCTCGCTCCATCCACTGCACTACCTAGCTGCCCATAGTAGGTCTTACTAAATACAAGGTATTCAAAAAAATCTTAGTAGCATTTTTTTTTTTTGGTGAGGCAACTGGGGTTAAGTGACTTGCCCAGGGTCACACAGCTAGTAAGTGTTAAGTGTCTGAGGCCAGATTTGGACTCAGGTACTCCTGACTCCAGGGCCAGTGCTCTATCCACTGCGCTACCTAGCTGCCCCTCTTAGTAGCATTTTTAAATTAAGTGCTAAAGCTTACACATTGAGACTTTTAGAACACCCTATCCTTGTTGACTAGTTGATTCTTCCTCAGGCACCCATGATACTATTCCATGCTTTCTTCTCCCCTTTTTGACAATACAGAGAAGTTTGGATAAACTAATTCGCTGGAAAACTTTCAATTAACATTTACTGAGGGACCACTGTGTACAGAGCACTATGCTATAATTTTTCAATGAATCAGGGTTTGGAGCTTAATGGGACTTAAACATAGATAACTACAATACATAATAATATAAACTAAGTTATAATATAATTATAATATGCCATATTATATATTATACACATAATATGTTGTTGTTCAGTCATGTCCTCATTTGGGGTTTTCTTGGCACAGATACTGGAGTGGTTTGCCATTTCTTTCTCCAGCTCATTTTTACAGGCAAGAAAACTGAGACAAAGAGGGTTAAGTGACTTGCCTAGGGTCAGACAGCTAGTAAGAATCTGAGGTCAAATTTGAACTCAGATCTTCCTGACTTCAGGCCCAGTGTTCTATCCACTGTACCACCTAACTGCCCATATATATTTTTATATAATATGTTTTATATTTGTAATATATAATATTATAATATTTAATTATAATATTTAATAATATGTGGTGTGCTAATATTAGAGAGATGAAAAATTACTATGCGAAGTCAGGGTGGGAGTGATGATCAGGACAGGAATCACAGAGGAGATAGCATTTGAACTGTCAATTAAAGCCGAGGTAGGAATTTAGCAGTAGAAAGGGAGGCAGAGGACATTCTAGGCATAAAGCAGTGAACAGTGACCTGGAGCAGGGATAGTACAAGATGCGTTTGGGGCAAGAAACCAGTTTGTTGGGAGCATGGAGTAAAGAGGGTAGAAAGTGGAAGGAAGAAATAGAAGATAACGTGGGAAAGAAAGGATGGTGTCAGATCGTGGAAGGCCTTAAATGTCAAGCAGAAGAGTTTGAATTTTGTAGGTAATAGGAAATATCTGAAGATCTTTGAGCTGGGTGGGGCAGTGAGGTGGCGCAATGGGTAGAGCACCGGCCCTGGAGTCAGGAGTACCTGAGTTCAAATCTGGTCTCAGACACTTTGAACTTACTAGCTGTGTGACCCTGGGCAAGTCACTTAACACTCATTGCCCCACAAAAAAAGAAAGAGAGAGAGAGAGAGAGAAAAGATTTTTAAGCTGAGGAGTGAATGGTATCAGAGCTGTAAGTACAATGAGGTGATTGGAGCATTGTATCCATACATTCTCCCCATGCAACTGCCATCTCTGTGCTTTGCCACATGATCTGCTGTCCTATATATATCAACACCTAGCACTACTACCCAGAGACACCTTCAGTACTGTCCTTCCTGGATTTGCCTTCTCACCAAGACCGTGAAGGTTCATGGACCCGACACTCTGGGTGACAAACTCCTCTCTCTTCTTCCTGATTTGGTAGCCTGCTTGCTGTTTACCAAATAAATTAAGGTTCCATTTAGTGACCAAAGGAAAAGAGGTATCAATCAGCTCCTCCTACAGAGCTTACATTTTCCATTTAACAGCAGCTGCCCTCCAAACGAGTGATTTTGTGATAAACTAAGCACCACACCCAGGGAGGAAAGCTAGAGGCCACATCCTGAGAAACGACACAACTCAATTAGCTGTATTGAAAGATATATTTTAAAACAAGGGCTGCATAAAAGAGATTCCCAGTTTCCCATCCAGTCCCCTCTTTCTTTTCTTCAATGTGTATGGAAACACTCATTTTGTTTAGTGTTTGTTAAATTCAGATTAAAGAATAAAAAAAAGACAGATATTCTTTGTAGCCAGCCGACAAAAACATTTAGAGGCACTGGACATGAGCAAAGTGCAAGAAACGGGATTGGAGTGCTTTGGACTTATGTAAATCAGGGCTTCTTAAACTTTTTCCATTCAGGACCCCTTTTTGCCCAAGAAATTTTTATGTGACCCTGGGTATATAGGTATATAAAATAGGTATACATAACTTTTTACTGTTGCCAAATTTTTCACAACCCTCACACTCAGTCACATGAACCCATATGGGACAGCAAACCATAGGGGTTTTTTTGTGTGTTTTCTGTTTGTGTTTGGTGTGTTTTTTGTGAGGCAATTGGGGTTAAGTGCCCAGGGTCACCACAGCTAGTAAATGTTAAGTGTCTGAGGCTGGATTTGAACTCAGGTCCTTCTGAATCCAGGGCAGGTACTCTATCCACTGCGCCACCTAGCTGCCCCAGCAACCTACAGTTTAAGAAGCTAGGGCCTAGGTCTCAAGGTGGGTCTCTCTACCAGGTACTGAGAACTGCAGTCACTGAAAAGCTGTTGTATGTGTATGGGAGGGTGGGGGGAGATGATAGCTCCCCCAAAGGCTAGTGGAGGGCTAGGACACCAAAGATGGAGCTAAGGTTCCAGGATCAAAGGGGATAGGGGCAGCTCTTTGGATACCGGCACAAGGGTTCCCTCTTTATATGCAAAAGGTCACGTCTCAGACACACTTGAGTAACGATCCCATTTTCTAGTTCCCAGGCATCGTAGGGCAGGGATTGGATGGTGATCTGGGCTTAGGAAGGCAGAAAGCTGTTTTGTAGAGTCCCAGGAATGAGGGTGCTTCAATTGGGCAAAAGTGAGCAGCAGCAGCAGCATTTTAGAAATAGGGAGAGATCTTCCCAGGAGTTTTGGCTTGTGAGGCAAAATAATGAAGAGCAACGGATTGTATAGGAAAGTGTTAGGTTAAGCCTCAGATAGGAGCCCAATTCCTCATAGAATTCTTTTATGCTAAAAACCTTAGCCTTTGCCAAGGGGGATGGCCTGGAGGTGTGTTCTTTTGGAGGAGGGAGAATAAAGCCTTTGCTTTAAGAAATTATTAGTATCATAGATGTAGAGCTCTATCCTTAGGGGTCAGGTGGCTCAGTGGATATCGTCAAGCTTGGGAATCAGGAAGACCGAAATTTGAATCCTTCTTCCAACTCCTTACTAGTTGTTTGACCCGGGGCAAGTCACTGAACCTCTCTCAATCTTGGTTCTCCCATCTGTAAAATGAGGGAATTGGATTTAGGAACATAGATTTAGAAGTGGAAAGGGCCTTAGGACTCACTGGGTCCAATACCCTGATTTTAGAAATCGAAGAAACTAAGGCTGACATTCAATGACTTGCCCAGGGTCACATAGCTAGTAGATATCTGAGGTAGGATTTGAAATCAGGTCTCTCCGACTTTTAAGTACAATATTCTATCCATTAGGATAATTAGCTGCCTCCTAGTTTACAACTTTCCCTTGATAATGAGCTAGCATTTCCATAGTGCTTTAAGGTTTGCAAAGAGCTTCTACCTATACTATCTCTTTTTATCCTCAAACCTCATTTCAACTCCATGAGGTTGATGCTGTTATTTGTCCAGTTTTATAGATGAGGAAACTGAGGTTCAGAGAATAACAATAATAATAGGTAATATTTACATAGTACTTACTATGTGCCAGGCACTGTGTTGTGTTTTACAAATATTATCTGTTCTTTCATAACAACACTGAGAGATTGGTGCGATTATTTACCCCCATTTTACAAATGAAGAAACTGATGCAGACAAAGGTTAAGTGACATATCAAGGATCAGACAACTAGTGAGCATGTGAGATCATATTTGAACTCAGGTCTTCCTCCTACATGAGCTGATGCAACGTGAAAGGTACTGTATACAAAATAACAGCAATATTGCAAGATGATCTGCTGTGAATGACTTGGTTATTTTCAGCAATGCAATAATCCAAGACAACTCTGAAGGTCTTATGAAAAATGTAGTTTATCTACAAAGAGAAAATTGATGGTGTCTGAATACAGATTGAAGCATAATTTTTTTTGTTAGTTCCTTTATCTGAAGTTTTGTTTTTGTCTGTTTTCTTTCATAACCTGGCTAATGTGGAAATGTTTTGCATGACTACTCATGTATAGCTTATATTGAATTGCTTGACTTCTTGTGGGGGGGAGGGAGGGAGGAAAAGAATTTGGAAAACAAAGTCTTAAAAACATTTTGATGTCAAAATTTGTATTTACATGTAATTTGTGAAAATAAAATTCTAAAATGAAAAAAATAACACATTTAAGCAGGGCAATATTACTTAACAATCTTAAATTTAGTCTATATTTCTTTAAAATAAGCTTTACAGGGGCAGCTAGATGGCGCAGTGGATAGAACACCGGCCTTGGATTCAGGAGTACCTGGGTTCAAATCCGGCCTCAGACACTTAACACTTACTAGCTGTGTGACCCTGGGCAAGTCACTTAACCCCAATTGCCTCACCAAAACCCCCCCCCCCAAAAAAATAAGCTTTACATTATAGATTTGTGGTTTCATGTAATACTCTTTATGTTCTTTGTATTTGGAAATATTTATTTGTTGATGTTTGTTAAATTCATAATAAAAAAGATTTTTAAGTGAACCCAGGTCTTCCTGACTTCAGGTCTGGTGCTAAAGTGACTTGTCCAAGGTCATACAGAAAATAAGCTTCTGGTTCAAGGATTCAAACTTGGATTTTCTTGATTCCAAGTCCACCATGCCACCTAATCATCACATATCCAGCAAGCGATTCCAATTTATTTACAAAAAGAAAGACTAGCATTTGCAGTTAATAAATGCTTTTTTATTCATTCTTTTAAAGTCCTAATAATCAATATATCCACTGTATATATTTTAGTCAGAATCATACAAACCAGGCATGGAATGTATTTTTTCTTTTTTTTTTTAATACTATTTTCTTTTTTTCCCAATTACATGTAAAAACAATTTTAAATATTTGTTTGTTTTTAAATTTGAGTTCCAAATTCTCTCCCTCCCTCTCCCCCCTCCTCCCTGCCTGAGATGACCAGCAATTTGATATAGGTTACATAAAGGCAATCACACAAAATATATTTCCATATTAGTCACAGTCATGGAATATATTGTAGCAGTCAGAGTTGTTGGCATTTATACTTTAACAAAACTATGCCCAAGGTCAGACTGTTCTCCACTCTGCTGTCCAGCCTCCTCTATCTCTCCCTTAACTGTATTTGCCTTGGGCATAAGAATTCCTAGTATTATCTCCGAGTGGCATGACCAGATCTATCCATAATTCGTGCTTAGCAACTGTTTATTGATTCCTGGATTACTTCTGGCTTGAGGTGGGCAGTTGAACTTCCCCTAAGCTCTGAGGGTCTATATTCTTCTCTATTCCAGCAGGTCCCCCTGGAGCATCTGGAGCCATGGAAGAGGAGGGAATGAAAGATGCCCTGGGGTGGTGTCTCTGCTACCAACTGCTCAACACCTCAGAGTACCAACCATGCAGGCTAAAGGGAACTGACTGTCATGGGATCCTCAACAACTGGGAAAATAGCACAGAAGTCAGGGGAAAGAATTGTACACCCGGTGATAAGGGTCAGGACTTCCAAAACATCAATGATTCACTGAAGACTGTCCTTGCATCCTGTGGGGGTAAGACAGGCTGAGCATAGGACCAGCCTTGGCAATTTAGCAGTGTAGCCAGAGCAACTGATATGGAATCAGATAGCCTAGGTCTGAGTGCCGAGCCTATAACAACTAACTACTACTCGCATCACCAGTATAACTTTGGGAAAGTTACATCCCTTCTCTGTCTCAGTTTCCCTATCTATAAATCAAGTAGACAATCTCAAAGTTCTCTTTAACCTTTAAATCTCATAATAAATATGACTCCCTGGCTCATTATTCAATCTTCTCTCCTGGTGATCTTATAAACAACTTCTTCTCCTCTTCCTCCTCTTCCTCCTCCTCCTCCTCCTTCTTCTCTTCCTTCTGGATCTCCTCCTCCTCCAGCAGTTGGGGCTAAGTGACTTGGCCAGTCACACAGCTAGGTCAAGCTGATTTAGGAGCTGTTCCCTAAATTTAGCTTTCCAGTTTCCACCTTGGTGCTTTTGCATAGGCTGAGCCCAATGCTTGGAATGCCTCTTCTCCTCACCTCTGCCCCAAGAATGCCTTACCCTTTCTCATGACTCAGGTAGGGACCTGTATTGGCACTAAAGGGACCGCCCTTCTGAGGCCCTCCAGTTGTCAGTGGTCTTTTCCTCTTAGAATTCCCATATTCCTCTAAAGAAATGCTCTGTCTCTCCAAGAGAATGTAAGCCCCGTAAGCATAGGAAGCACAGTTTTTCTTGGACTATGAACATTGGAGATACTTTGTTGAGTCGAATCCCATTTAATCTAACAAACGTTCGCTAAGCACAGACGAGGTTCAAAACACAGTCTTTGCTTTTAGGGAGCTGACGATCTCGCAACCAGGACACAGGTACTGCCTTGCTAGCTTCATGCTGGAGTGCTCCGCTCCCACCCAGCCATTCAATTCGGTTAAACAAGCATAGATTAAGTTCCTACTCTTTGCAAGGCATGGTGGCTAAGTGATGCAGTGGCTAGAACACTGCTGGGCTTGGAATCGGAAAGACTCATCTTTCAAAGTTCAAATCTGGCCTCAGAAACTAGCTTGGGCAAGTAACCTTAGGCAAGTCACTTAACCCTGTTTGCCTCAGTTTCCCCATCTGTAAAAATGAGCTGGAAAAGGAAATGGCAAACCACTTTCGTACCTTTGCCAAGAAAACCCCAAATGGGGTCAAGAAGAGTCAGACAAAACTGAAAAACAACTAAACAACAACAACTGTGCTGGACACTGAGAATACAAACACTGCTTAGAGAAAGCAATTTGAACAAATAATAATCTGAAAAGATAGGCTTTAGCTAGAACCTGAGGGGCTGTTAATATCGAACACAGAAGTTTATACAAGGTGGGCCCAAAGTCACGAAGAGGTCTGATGTTTTAATAACTTTTGAAAATTATTTTTTTCTTTATTTTTTGCCATTTACAAGATTTTTGCACATGATGTAAATTCATTTCCTATATATACTGTATATGATGCTATGATATTATGAATAAAAAACAAAAAATAAAGGAGTTATTAAATATTTGTGACTTTGGGCCCACCCCATATTTGGCTCTGGATGCAATAGGGAGTGGCTAAAGCTTCTTGACTAGGGGAGTGACATGTTTTATCCCTTTACTATGGCCTTAGGAATATCACTTTGGCTGCTTTGAGGGAGATGGATCAGAGAGGGAAAGAGACTGAAAGCAGGGAGACCAATTAAAAGGCTATTCCAATACGACATCAGATTTTTAAAAAATTGTTAATCTGTTTTACTGATTTTTTCCTCTTTTTCTTCCCCCCCCCCCAAAAAAAATCTTTGTTATAAGGGATAACTTGGTGGGGGGAGGGGAATTCAGGCTGAAAAAAAGCCATTGGGATCATTTTTTGTAGCTCTATAAAGTATTCCTTTGGTAGTTTGATTGCTCTGCTATTACTGATTAAGTAAATTTGTTTAGGTAGCATGATCATTTTTATTATATTGGCCTGGCTTCCCCTCTGCTCTAGGTTCACAGAAATATAAGAGTAACTGGTTCAGTTATCTCAGCAGGGAGGCAGGAAAAGGGCTGGGAGGGATTATGAGTGACAGTAGTTTCAAAGTTGTTAAGGAAACAAAGGGCTCAGGCCCACTAGAGGCCCAAAGAAGGTTGGCGTTTATCTCCTGATGTCATTATTTCCTGATTGATCTTAGATGCCTTCCTCCCTTCCCAACAACTTCTCTATTCCACTCCACCAGGGCAGAGGCCTCTGAGCTAACTCATGTCTCTGAGGAGCCAGTTCCAAATACCAAAAATCTTGCCTTTCTATCTTATTGGAAAGGAGCTCCCAGCTACAAGGGCTAAATCATTTGCCTCTACTCTAAGAAAAGGAAATTAGATTGCTATTAGGGGAAGCTTTTTTATTGAATCCATGCCCAGAGGTCTTAGGATAAATTATATTGCAGTGTTAACAACCTGTCACAGTGAGTTATGGTCTTGGTACAGAACTTGTGGGAGATCAGACTCTCACCCCTTATTCTCCCTCTTCTGATCTCCCTACACAATAATGATAAAGAACAGGCATCAACTCCCACCAGAGCTGTAACTAGGATGGAGTAATAAGGGCTTTTCCTCAGGGCATCAAAATTTAGAGGACACAAAAATTTAATATATGCATTCATTCATTCGTTGAGAAAGAAGGTGCTATAACTAATTTACTGTTTTGCATACCTAAATTTCTCATAATTAGTTCTAGTATTATTTTAATATTTTGTATTACAAAGTTGATCTGAGGGCACTTTCTAGTGGCTTGCTCCAGGGACATTTCCTGCTACTTACCTTGGCACCAAATTTGCTAGCTCCGTCTCCCACACACCTTCCTTCCTACTCTTGCCAACTCCAAACCTTTCTGTGCTTCCAAACCTAAAAATCAATGCAACAAGCATTTATTAAGCACCTACTGTGTGTGGAATGCACCATTCTGGATGCTAAGGGAAATTTTAAAAAAACTATTTAGCTAAAATATGGTACTTTCCCTCAGGGAGCTTATGACCTAATAAAAAGACAAGATGCATGCAACAAATTTATTTAATTCAATGAAAAATCCTTTATTAAGAGCTTATTTTATGCAAAGTCTGGTAATAACCTTCTCCCACTGCACAGCTAAAGTGCTTTCCACACCCTGCCTAATTCCTAGTCAACCTTCTGCACCATTGTAGTTGTACCATCAGAGCTCCTCCTCACTGATGACACCAAACGACTCTTTGCCTAGCAGAAAGGGCAGTCAATTTACAGACAGAAGTCTTGGAATCTGATCTTGGCTCTTCCTCTTACTAACTGTGTGACCTTAGTCAAGTTATTTTATATCTCTGAGTCTCAGTTTTCACATCTGAAAATAGGGGTAAAGATACTTGTCCTAGCAACTTTAGCAGACAGTACAGGTGAATTGCTTCCTACGTGGCTGGCAAGGAAGCATTCGCTATTTTAAATGTGTGTTTCCCTTAATATGATTAGAAGAATGCTAGGCTTTTAGACCTGGGCAAAGATCTAGAGATTCTCTGTGCTTATTTAGGAGCTAACAGGCTGCCACCTTCTTTTCTTTCTCCTTCCAGGAGGTGACACGACCACCATACAACCAATGTATAAAGGGTATGTAAGAAACCAGCATGGAAGACTGGAGATCTTAAGGGATCAACCTTGGAAGAAGGGGCCATCTGCTATGCACAGGCTGAGGACAGATGGTCACTTTGGGGACTGGAGGAGAGAGAGGCCAAAGAAGTTGAAGTAGGGGAAACCCAAGGCAGGGAGCGTATGGAGGCTGGGCAGGGTAATCGCACGGAGTGGTTACTGACACTAAATGGGGAGGCTTTGCTCATTTATTCTATTTGTCTCTCCCCAGCCCTGACTTCTTCATCATCATTCTTGCCTCTTCTGCCGGTGTGCTCATGCTTACCCTGCTCTCTGTAGGTATCATGTCAATGACACTGAAGAAGTGGCGGAATAGGAGTGAGTTTCTTTGGCGTTCATCAACTATTTATTAAAGACTCACTGTGGTGGGCAAGGGATAGTGAATTGGATCAGCCTACCTGGGAAGAAGGGAAGGGAAGATTGGATTGACTGGAGTGGTATGCTTCTGTAGAGGATAATGGACATGTGAGCTGACTTCTAGACATGAATGTCTGACACCCTATTCTTCAGGGTTCTTGAGCACAGTGCAAACTGGTTGTGCAAATAGGTTTAGTACAAACACTAAATGGGCTTATAGTACAGAATCAAAAATTTTTAGGACTTTAATTATTATAGATGTAAGAAAATGATGGAGAAAATGTTAATAATTCAGGTTAAACTTAGAAGTATGTTTTATTTTTCAGAGATCTAGTTGTTAAACATTTAATAACACATCCCTGGTTGGACCACATGGTTTTTCTATCTTTTTTGTTTGTTTGTTTGTTTGTTTGTTTGTTTGTTTGTTTGTTTGTTTTTTGCAGGGCAATGGGGGTTAAGTGGCTTGACCAGGGTCACGCAGCTAGTAAGTGTCAGGTACTCCTGAGTGATGATGGCTGGTGCTTTATCCACTGCGCCACCTAGCTGCCCCTCTATCTTTTTTAGTACATTTTAATTTTTAAAAAATTTCTGATTAATTCTTGACATGTACATTTTTTAAACATTCTTTGATAAAAATTTTGAGTTCAGAATTATCCCCCTTCCTCTCTATTCTCCCCCACCTCTTAGAAAAATAAGCAATGTGGTATCAGTCACACGTGAAGTTATATAAAACATACTTCCATATTAGCAGGGCCAAATACTTATGTAGAAAACCACATATATGTATAACTGTTTAACTGAATACACTGAGGCCCTCTGGTTTTATTAAGGCCCTATAACTATCAAGGCCACAAGTAGTCAGTCAGTAAATATTTGTTAAACACCTACTATGAGTCTGGCTTGGGGCAGCTAGGTGGCTCAGTGGATAGAGTGCTGGACCTGTAGTCAGGAAGACCTGAGTTCAAGTCTGACCTCAGACACTTACTAGCTGTGTTATCTTGGGCAAGACACTTAACCTCTGTTTACCTTAATCCACTAGAGAAGGAAATAGCAAACCACTCCAGTATTTTTGCCAAGAAGACCCCATGGACACTATGGTTCATGGGGTCAAGAAGAATCAGACATAACTGAACAACTCAACAACAACAATGAGTCAGGTACTGTGATAAGTGCTAGAGAAACAATGAAAGGCCAGAAAACAATTCTAGCTCTCAAGGAGTTCATAGTCTAATGGGGAGACAACACGCCAACAACTATGTACAAACAAGCTTTTACTATTGTTGAGTCATTTCACTTATGAAATGTCTTTTTGACCCTATTTGGGCTTTTCTTGGTAAAGATACTGGAGTGGTTTGCCATTTCCTTCTCCAGCTCATTCTATAGATGAGGAACCTGAGGCAAGCAGGGTTAAGTTACTTGCCCAGGGTCACACAGCTGTAGTCGTAAGTGTCCAAGGGCAGATTTGAATTCAGGAAGATGAGTCAGCCTGCCTTCAAGCCCAGTGCTCTATCTACCTAGCAATGTACAGGCTAAATTGGAAGTGATCAGTTCAGACAGTTCAATGAAATTCTACTGTCAAAAATGTTGTTGTCTGGTGGCTAAGCATCTCTGGGGATGAATCATCCTAGCTTAATGTCTCAGTGACTTGCCCATGGTTCCCAGGACAGTATCTGTCAGAGACTGGATTTGAACCTGTCTTCCAGTTCCAAGGCTGGCTCTCTAAGCACTACACCATGCTGCCTCTCTGTATATAATAGACACTTAATAAATACTTATTGGATTGGAAGTTTACAATTTCCACCCATTGCTCCTGGTTCTTCTCCCTGGGACCAAACAGAACAAGCACAATCCCCTCATCCATATAAGACATATAAGTTGCCTGAAGAAAACCATCGTGTTCTTCCCAAGTCTTCTCTTGTCCAGGTTAAGTATCCCCAAGTTGCTTCAATCAAATGAATGTCATCTTGAGAACCTTCCCTATCCTGGCTGTCCATTCGGAATACTCTCCATCTTATCAATATCCTTCCTAAAATGTGGTAGGCAGACACAGTGAGCCATTAGAAATGGACGATGGTGGGGGATGTATGCTGTATTCATCAGTGATGATGGTTATATTGAAACCAACTCTTAGTAACTTATTTTAAACATTTTCCTAAATTAATGGATCCATGATTACATTATTATTACATGTATTATATTATAATGTTGTTATTATTGTTATACCTCCCCTATGCACATACCAGTACAGATGGAAACCACTCTGTCCCTTGTCATCTCGCATAATTATTTCTCATATCTTTCTTTAAAACCTCCACAGAAAGAGGCAGCTAGGTGGCGCAATGGATAAGGCACTGGCCTTGGATTCAGAAGGACCTGAGTTCAAATCCAGCCTCAGACCCTTGACACTTAACTAGCTGTGTGACCCTGGGCAAGTCACTTAACCCTCATTGCCCTGCAAAAACAAAAACAAAAACAAACAAAACCTCCACAGATGCTCTGAAGTCTTTCCCTGGTTGGTTGGTTAGTTGGGTAATTGGGTTTTTCCCCAGCATTTCACAAATGATAATGAAGGATCCAGTCTCTCTTGAGCATTTTAAATACTCAATATGACACAAAATGAAAAGAGAATTTATTAAGCACTTACTATGTATGAAGCCAATGGACTCTGTCCTGCTTAGTCTCCCCATGACACCTTGGGAGCTGAGCTAGATATCTACAGGGATGTTCCAGTAGCTAGTGGAACAGTTAGGCTGTCTACATGTCAGAAAGGCAGAGAGATGGCACAGTGGGGAGAGTGCTTGATTTTGAGTCACAGAGTCCTTGGAAACTTACTTAAGGAGAGACACTAGGCAAGTCACTTAACTGCTATGCCTCGATTTCCTCATCTGTAAAGTGATGCCATGGACAGAGCCCTGGGCCTGGAATTAGGAAGTTGTTTAGTCATTTTTCAGTCATGTCTGACTCTTTGTGACCCCATTTGGGGTTTTCTTGTCAGAGATACTGAAGCGGCTTGTCATTTCCTTCTCCAGCTCATTTTATAGAGGAGGAAACTGAGGCAAACCGGGTGAAGTGACTTGCCCAGGGTCATGCAGATTCTAAGGTTGGGTTTGAATTCAGGCCTTCCTGGCTCCAGGCCTGACATTTTATCTGCTGTACCACCTAGAAAGACCTGAGTTCAAATCCAATCTCAATCACTTAGGTCCTTTACCTCTATTTGCCTCAGTTTCCTCAACAGTAAAATGGGGATAATAAGTGTTACTCTAAGGGCAGCTAGGTGGCGCAGTGGATAGAGCACCAGCCCTGGAGTCAGGAGGACCTGAGTTCAAATCTGGCCTCAGACACTTAACACTTATTAGCTGTGTGACCCTGGGCAAGTCACTTAACCCTAATTGCCTCATTAAGGAAAAAAAAGTGTTACTCTCTTAGGATTGTTGTGAGTACCAAATGAGATAAGATTTGTAAAGCACTCAGCACCTTACCTGGCATATAGCAAGCACTATGTAAATGCTACCATTAATAATGGTACCATTGTTTTCATAATAATAATTTTTTAATAATGAAGAGATTGGATTCAGTGGCCTCCAAGGCTCTCAATCTATGGTGCCATGAGTCACGTTAGAATCCAAACCCAGACCCAGTCAGTTCTGGTCAGAGAACTACCTTCCTTCTGAGAATCAGGAATTAAGATGGGACGTTCCAACTTGGTCACACCCATGGGGTGGACCAACACCTTTAAGGGATGAGGTTGCCCTTTTTTGTTTGATTATGGGCTTTGTTTATTTTTAAGGGATATTTAAGAAACTGAAGAGATGGGACAACTTTCTCTTCAAGTCCAAGGTAAGAGAAAGCCAAAGAGTAAAACCAGGAAGTACCCCCTGAATATCCAACTCAAGCAAACCTGCTATTTCTTAGACTGACTCAGACCTAGACAGTGGACAAATACCTGCTAATCTCATGCAAGCCCTTACCTTGTTTTTAGAAATGATATCACACCAGCAAGTAATTATATTGGAACTATTTTACAAAAACATTCTAGTGACTGAACAATGGTACCTCAAGGTTTGGGGAATGTTAT
This sequence comes from Dromiciops gliroides, assembly GCF_019393635.1. NCBI lineage: Eukaryota > Metazoa > Chordata > Mammalia > Microbiotheria > Microbiotheriidae > Dromiciops > Dromiciops gliroides. The sequence continues at coordinate 105,193,517 of NC_057864.1, forward strand.
AACAGAGTGGTCGTTATTGTTAATTCTGGTCTAGAGTTGTCAGTGGTGGGAACTCTCTGTATGCAAACTCCCCACACTGAGCAAGTTAGCCACTCATCTATAATTTATAAGCTTCATTGCATAGGACAGTGAGAAGTTAGGTGGCTTGTCAATTATCACACAGATAGCTGAGAGTGTTGGATTTGGAATCAAAGGACTTGGGTTCAAATCCCACCTTTATTACTTACTGTTGTGACCTTGGGTGAGTCACTTAATTTAAGTTCCCTGGGTCTCACCTTATTTATTCATAAAATGATGTGGGAATGTGGGGTTATATGACCCTTGGGGGTCATTTCTAGCTCTAAACCTTTGATTTTAATATCAGGGGCAAGACTTGACTCCAGGTCTTCCTGACTCCAAGGCTGGCCCTTCATCCACTACACCTGGGTTTGATGATGATGTATTAATGATTCGATCATGAAATGACATGGAAAAGTTTGATGACATTCATTCATGAGCTACTTGAATATCATTAAGTACAACTGAGCATCCTGGAAACAAAAGGGATATGATTAATTCCCTTTGCCCAATCAAATTCACCTGCCTTTTCCCTTGCTCTTTTCCCCCAGCCCCAAAGTTAGCCTCATCCCTCATGATCTCACAGTGAGAAGTCAGCATTTCATTATCAAACAGATAAATCAATGTGTCTTTCCAGTGGTCTTTCTAACAAGCTGTTCTCTCTTGGAAGGCTGTAGATTACCAACCCGATACAATATATATCAATGTGATTAACCTGGTTGTGCAGAAAGAAGATGAGTTTGCCATTTATGCCAATGTACCTAGCTTCCAGTGGCCCAAGAAAACCTTACCTGTTATCACCTATGCTCCTGATCAAGTGGAGAATTCTTCCATTGTATTCCTCTGATGGGAAACCAGAAGCATGTTCTGGAATGAGGGGATGCAGAGATGAAGAAATACAAAGAAGATGGTGGAAGAGGATCGCCAAGCTTAGCACAATAAGATGAATTTTCTTTAACTTCCCCACATTACTCATGCTTATAGGGACAAAGATGAGAGCATGAATTTTTCTAAAATGTCTTGGAAATACAGGGTACATCCTTTAAATGTGACAGACAGCTTAAGCCTAATTCATCAGTGGCACATGAGAGAAGTGGGGACACTACCACTCAGCAGCCCCAAAATGTCCAAGCAAAATGTCATTCTGTATCCAAGCTGGAAGTAAAAAAATCAAAGACCAAATAGCTGATATGATTCCCTCCTCAATTCTTGCTATCCCAGGGGAAAGGGGTGAGGAATGGGGCTGGGGGCATTGGGAAGCAGCAGAGTACAGTGGGGAAAATGTTAGATTTGGAATCAGGAACCAGTGTTCAAATCCACAGGCACTTGTGTGACTTTGGTCACTTCACCTCTGTGGGTCTCAGTTTTCTCATCTGTAAAATGAAAGCATTGGACTAGATCTGGGATTCTTAACCCAGATTACTTTGGGAAGCCTGGTGAAGCCAATGGACCCAATTTCAGAATGATGGTTTTAAATACATAAAATAATTTGAGTTCATAGAATAAAATGCTGACAATTACAAAGGAAAGCAATGATATTGAAATTAAAACATCATTTTATTTTATTTTGCCATTCACATTCACGGATTCCCTACCAGCAAGACCTCAGGTTAAGAATCCTTGGACTAGGGGCTGCTAGGTGGTACAGTGGATAGAGCACCAGCCCTGGATTCAGGAGTACCTAAGTTCAAATCTGGCCTCAGACACTTGACACTTACTAGCTGTGTGACCCTGGGCAAGTCACTTAACCCCAATTGCCTCACCAAAAAACAAAAAACAAACAAAAAAAAGAATCCTTGGACTAGGTCAGAGGTATCCTGAACCAGATTAAAATGTCGTTGGGAAATATTTAAGAAAACAAATGAAAAAAACAATAAAATGTGGCTAACATTACATTTTGTTTGGTTTTTTGTTTTGGGGTTTTTGTTTGTTTGTTTTTGGCAGGGCAATGAGGGTTAAGTGACTTGCCCAAGGTCACATAGCTAGTAAGTGTCAAGTGTCTGAGGCCGGATTTGAACTCAGGTTCTCCTGAATCCAGGGCTGGTGCTTTATCCACTGTGCCACCTAGCTGCCCCCTCACATTACATTTTTAAAATAAGCTAACACACTTCCTGTAGAGATCCTTATGTATAGACAGTATCTGGCACATGGTAGACACTTTATAAAATGTTTTTGATTGACTGATTGATCAGAGGTTCCCATTTCTATTTGAGGTTGATACCACTGGACCAGAAGACTTTCAAGGGCCCTTCTAACTCTAGAACAGAGGGTCTATGTTCCCCACAACCATGCTTCTGCCTCCTCACCCTACGCCCTATTTCCTGCTATGTCCTGACAGGAGCCATATGAAATGAAACAACAAATGAAAGACAACCAAGTCATTGAATCACCCAAACTACCCTCCTTGAGATTTTTCCCTACTTCTTTTATAAGCCAACCCCCAGAGATGTTGGGGCGATGGCCCCCTTTCCTCTATTGCTGCTACTAGTCTTTACCCAACCTTTAGGGGGAAGGAAATCAGCATTCATTAAGCACTTACTCTGTACCAGGTGCTGTGCTAAATGCTTTACAAGTTGATCCTCACAGACAACCCTGGGAGAGAATTGCTATTATTATCCTATTTTACCATTGAAGAAACTGACACAGGCAAAATGGAAGTGACTTGCCCAAGGTCATGCAGCCAGGAAGTATCTGAATCTGGATTTGAACTCAGATTTTCCTCTCTCTAGGCCCAGAACTCTATCCACTCTGCCACCTATTGCCCTGCACTCTCTTAGCCTTGGTGTGAGCAAAGAACCTTAATCCTCTTAATTTACCAGAAAGGGGGGAGGGGAGGAATTGGATTTTTCTTTTTAAAAATTTAGTGATCTGTTTTATTTTTGTGTCACTTTTATTTTTGGACATATTTTTCCTCCTTACTACCAGTAAGCCATCTCTCGTAATATAGTTTTTTTTTTAAAAAAGAGAAAACAGTTCAGCAAAATCAACTAATATATCAAACTTGTCTGACAGCATATATATATACATGTATATCTGTATGCACACATACACATGCATGCAGGCAGGCAGACGTGCAAATTCATACACACGTATATCTATGTACTCTGCACCTCTGGAAGAAAGGGAGAGAGGTGGTCCATTTTCTCATCTCTCTGAGGCCAACTTTGTGCCTTCATTCTATAGCATTTAGCTTGGGTTTGAGCTCTTTCCATGTATATTGTCACAGTCCCTGTAACCTCTTGTATTCTTGGTTCTGCTTACTTCACAATGGATTGCTATTTTCGTGACTTCTACTCTGTCTCTACTCTGTCTCTATCATTTCTTAAGGCAATGCAAACATTTATTAAGCATTCCTCTATGCCAGGGAATGCTGAATGATGGGGATACAAATACAGGCAGAAAGAAAGATGTTCTCTGCTCTCAAGGAGCTGACATTCTGATGGTGAAGACAATACACAAAAGGGTGATGGAAAGCAGAGGGATGCAGGGAGGGGCAGGGCAGGGAGGGAAAAGTCCAGAGAGTCAGTGGCAGAGTCAGGAAGGAAATGAAGCATGGCCAACCTGGGCCTGTCCCTACAATGGAGCTCCCAGGAGGAACTTACTAATGGGAGAAGAGGGGGCCAGAAAGATGGAGGAATATTCCACAATGAGAAAGCCCCAGATGCTAAGGTAAGGTCCAAGGTGAGAGAGAGGCTGAAGCAGGGTGGAACAATAATATTCCATTACTTTCATGTCCCATAATTTGTTTAGCCATTTCCCAATCAAGAGGCATTTACTTTGTTTTCAGTTCTTGTCTACCACAAGTACTTCTGTAAATATTTTCTTTCTGTGTCTGATCTCGTTCTTCTATCAATTAACCAGCAAGCACTTAGGAAGTTACTACTATGTGCCAGGTTCTTGGAGATTCAAAGTAGAAATGAGGGAAGAGAACATGTACATATACAAATATATGTAAAAATACATACAAAATTGGGGGCAGGGGCGGCTAGGTGGCGCAGTGGATAAAGCACTGGCCCTGGATTCAGGAGTACCTGAGTTCAAATCCGGCCTCAGACACTTAACACTTACTAGCTGTGTGACCCTGGGCAAGTCACTTAACCCCAATTGCCTCACTTAAAAAACAAAAAAACAAAAACAAAAACAAAATTGGGGGCAGCTAGATGGCACAGTGGATAAAGCACAGGCCTTAGATTCAGGAAAACCTGAGTTCAAATCTGACCTCAAGCACTTGACACTTACTAGCTTTACTAGCTGTGTGACCCTGGGCAAGTCACTTAACCTTCACTGCCTGCAAATATATATGTGTGTATATACATGAATCCTTCCCTAATACCCCCAATTTTGTATGCCTTCCTTCTGAAATTGTCTTGCACTCATTTTGTATGTGTGTGTGTGTGTGTCAGAAGGAAGGCATACAAAGCTGGGGGTGTTAGGGAAGGATTCACGTACAAGGTGGTACTTGAAGTAACCTTTGGGGTACATGCCTGTTATCTATGGTGCACACACAAAACCAATTACTTATGATAACTAGTGCAACAGAAGCACTAATTAAACTTACTCCTCTCAATGCTAGCAATCAAACTTTACTAATCAAGTGCATGTAAAAATTAGTTTAAGTTATCTACCAGACAGTACAAATATCAGTCCCATTAGGGACAACCCACTAATCTGATTCATTAGGGTTTCCCCCTGAGCATGCGTCATACCAGTGCTCAATGACAAGATTCCCTGTCTACCTGGCCAGAGACCATGAGTCTCCTTGCTTTGCCTAGCAAGCCTGCAAATTTCCATCAGTCAATTAGTACTTCCCTCAATTGAACATGGGAGATGGTTATGTCTCAAATGCAGAGAATGCAAGAACCAGCCTCAGTGGCAACCTAAGGTCAGTCTGAAGATGGGAGATCTCCATGGGTTGCTTATAGTTCTAGAAATGGGAATTAGCTAGTTCTACCTAAGTTTTGACTGGTGATTGATTACCTGAGCTTATGACGAAAGGAATTACCAATCAAAGCTAATATTATTAGCAAGTGTCTAACGGTTCTTTACCAGATTTGGGGGATACACACATCATTGCCAAACTAAACAACTTAAGTCATTATCTTATTACTTACATGACAGCTACTGAGTCAAAAAAAAGAAGTCACATGGGTAACAAGTAGCAGAGTTGGGAGATCAAGCCCATGTCCTCCAAACCCCAATCCATCACCCCTTTGGGAACCATTGTAGCTTTGCTATTAATGCACTGAGAATCTAGCCTTCTATTCTACTTGTCACCATTTTTTAAAACCTTGAGACTCTATACAATATTTTACAAACAATTAGGCTTCTCCACCCAACTGAGAATCTTGAATATTGATATTCCTTACAGAGGCAGAAGCTAGGAAGGTTGAAAATAATGAAGAAATAAGAAAACAGATTGACTCATAGTAGGTCTGATGTCATGCCTCTGTGGAAAGGGAGTGAAGGGCATTTGGGTAGTTTATGTGCCTGAAACGGGAAGAGAAGGGGAAAAGCATTTATTTACCCCCTCCTATGCGGCAGGCACTGTGCTAAGCACATTATAAATATTATCTCATTTGTTCCTCACAACTACCTTTAGGGGCAGGTGATATTATGATCCCCCATTTTACAGTTGAGGAAACTGAAGCAGGAAGGTTAAGGGTCATGCCCAAGATCATATAATTGTTAAAAAAAAAAAAAGATCATATAATTGTTTCTGAGGTTGAATTTCCCATCTCTAGGACCAGTGCTCTTCTCCACTTCATCACCTAGCTAACGGGGAAAAGACCATGGTAAAGCAGAATGAGCACTGAAGTTTGAGTCATAAGGACCAGATTCTAGTTCTAAGTATCTGAATCTCTGTTGCTTCATGTACAAAATGAATGTAATAATATGTTACTGATTACTATATATTAAAAAAAGGATGATCAGGATGCTCTCAGAAAAACCTGGAAGACTTCCATGAGCTGATGTAAAGTGAAATATACTGTATACAAAGTAACAGCAATATTGTAAGATGATCTGCTGTGAATGACTTAGTTATTTTCAGCAATGCAATGATCCAAGACAACTCTGAAGGACTTAGGAAAAATGCGATACATCTACAGAGAAAGAACTGATGGTACCTGAATGGAGATGGAAGTATATTTTGTTGTTGTTGTTAGTTCCTTTTTTCTAAAGTTTTTTTGTCTGCTATGTTTTGCACGACTGCACATGTATAACTTATATTGAATTGCTTGAGTTCTAAAGGGGTGGATAGGGAGGAAAGAAGAGAATTTGGAACACAAAGTTCTAAAAATTGATGTTACAGGAGTTTTTTTTGAGGCAATTGGGGTTAAGTGACTTGCCCAGGGTCACACAGCTAGTAAGTGTCAAGTGTCTGAGGCCAGATTTGAACTCAGGTACTCCTGACTCCAGGGCCAGTGCTCTATCCACTGCGCCACCTAGCTGCCCACAATTTGTTTTTACATGTAAGGTGGGGAAAAATTCTAAATAAAGAATTTAATTTAATTTAAAAAGAAAAAATAATAATACACTACTGAATTCCTACAGTTGTTATAAAAAGTGTTTTGTAAACCTTAAAGCCTTCTGGAAATATGAATTATTATTATTATTATTATCACTGAATGTGAGGGGACACAAGTGCATGCAAGGAAGAGGTAAGAAAGTATGGCCTTACAATTTTAAAAGAGAAAATGAGTGGCCTCCTCCCCCAACTAGGTCATGAGCTATCAGTGGGAACTTCCTGTGGATGTTATACCCATATTTATCTTCTCCCAGATCTCCCCCATACTGATTCCTAATCTTACACCAAGGGGGTCTGTGTTAGTTGAGCTAGATGGATTTTTTTTCTTTAAACACAGTGATGGGGGTGGAGATGACATACCATTCAAACCAGCACATTCTATAGTTTTATTGATGACCATTGAGAGACAGCTTAGTGTAGTTTATGTGTAAAAAAGACCTAGGCTCCAGTTCTACTTCAGACACTGTCTGGTTGTATGACCTTGGAGAAGTCCTTTAACCAGTCAGGGGCACAGGCAACTCTCTTAAGACTAAATTTGCCTTACAGAAAGAGTTACCTCATTGACTTCCCTATGCTAGTGAAATCACAGGTTTATCCCCCCCTGCCCCAATCACTTTCCATCCATCCAATTAATACTGTTTGTTATTATATCACATTCGATCCCAAATATGTCTCCATTCTCTCCCCTGCCTAATAAGCCTTACTTCATAACAATAATAAAGAAATTAAACAACTCAGTAAATCCAATGGTCCATCAGTCAAGTCTGGTGGCATATCCAGTCAGCTTCCATAGACCAGAAAAATGGCTGACTTTTTTTTTACTCTGGACCTGTGATTCCATTAGTATAAGGAACTTCTGATGAGAAAACTCCCTCTACTAATGCAGATGAACTCTCTGCAATTTATAATCTTAGAGATTTACTTAAGTCTCTAATAGGTGCAGATAGGTGGTACAGCAAATAGAGTGCTGGGCCTGAAGTCAGGAAGACTCATCTTCCTGAGTTCAAATCCAGCCTCAGGCACATACTAGCTGTGGGCAAGTCAATTTAACCCTGTTTGCCTCAGTTTCCTCATCTGTAAAAAGATCTGGAGAAGGAAATGGCAAACCAATCCAGTATCTTTGCCAAGTAAATTCCTAATGGGATCATGATTGAACAAAAACAACAAAGAGGTCAAATGCCTTGCCCAGAGTCACATGACCAGTCTGTATCAGAATTGGAACTTGAACTCATGTCTTCCTGACTCCAACAAAGGCTTTCTGGTCATTGCCTACCATGTTGTCTCTTCCACATAGAAGACTGTAAATCACAAAATATCACAGTTGAGGGGGCAGCTAGTTGGCACAGTGGATAGAGCATCGGCCCTGGATTCAGGAGGACTTGAGTTCAAATCCAACCTCAGACACTTGACATTTACTAGCTGTGTGACCCTGGGCAAGTCACTTAACCCTCATTGCTCTGCAAAAAAAAAAAAAATCACAGTTGGAAGACCCCTTGGAGATCATAGTTCAACTTTCCCATTTTATGTGCTCAGAGCATGATCAGGAGTTCTACCTGTTACTGCCCTATGGGAGAAGAGGGATACAGGAAGTGAAGAGAAAAGACAACTGAGGTACAGTGGGGAGGTTCAGAGAATGCCCTCTCTAGGGTGTAGTTTCTCTGTATGTAAAATGAGGTGGTTGGACAAAATTATTTCCAAGATCCCTTTCAGTTCTGACATTCTATGCTTCTGTGGGGATTATTGTCTGGGGCTTCTCTACCCAGACACTTAAATGAACACAAGGGACATGACGCTTTGGATATATAGACATCCATGATGAGATCTTTTAAAGGACTAGTGAACATTCCAAATTGGTATTCACTCTGCAAAAAGAATGTAGACACACATCTGTACAGTGTGACAAAACCTGTACGTCCCAAACTGACTTTATGAATAGTTAGCCTATAGAAAAATTATCAAGTATGAGAGAGTCTATTCCTTGGATAAAAAAATCTACCATTTAATTAGCTGTGTGACTATGGCTAAGCCACTTAACCTTTTAAACCTCTGTTTATTCATCTACAAAATGGGTATAAGGATATCTGCTTTACCAGGCTGTTGGGAAGATCAAATAAGATCATATATATGAAAGGGAATACTAAGGGATCTATAATTTTATCATCTAGGGGAATTCCAAGTGTGGAAACTCTCAGGATGGGAACTCTCTCCACTATTGCAGATTGCATACTATGTATGATTTAGTATTATGTCCTTAAGAGCTGCTCTACCTACAGAGAGGTTTTGTCCAGGGACACCCAGCTAGTAAATGCCTGATTGAGATAGATTTGAACTCAGGTCTCTTTGGAACCAAATCTGGAACCCTAAGCACTATACTATGTGCTTTTGTATTTGAAATTATTCATTTCTAAATAAATGTTGGGCAGCTAGGTGGTGCAGTGGATAGAGAACTGGCCCTGGAGTCAGGAGGACCTGAGTTCAAATCCGGCCTCAGACACTTGACACTTATTAGCTGTGTGACCCTGGGCAAGTCACTTAACCCCAATTGCCGCACCAAAAAAAAAAAAAAAAAAAGCTAAATAAATGTTGAATGAACGAATGGATATTGTAGAGAGAGTACTTTCTAACTGTAAAATGCTACATAAAACTGATATATTATTTCTTTTCAATCACCTGAGAACAAATGCTCTAGGCCTCAGTGTCCTAGTCTATAAAATGGGGGTGGAAGAATCTTGAGAATCCTTGAATCTCTCATTGTTTCAAAAATATAAATGTGAATCCTAAAGAATCCTAATCTGAAAAGGAACAGTGGGACAAGACAGAAATTATTTTTTTGATCAGAATGTAACACGTGACCCTTGTCTTTCTCTGTGAACCTGTCTCAGGTTATGACTACCCTGCCTATTAGCTAAAATGGTATAGCGGTTGAGAAACATGTCAGCAAGTTTTCTGAAATTATCTCCCAATCTGACATATGTATATTTTTAGCACCGGAAGCCAAAAACCTCAAAGCCCTCCATTTGACTTCCCAAATCTGGGCTCCCTGGGACCAATGGTGTAACTTGGGGCCGATCATGCCCTGGGCCTTCCACTGCTGAGTGAGGGGGTTGAACTGGAGATATTACCTCAGGGTTGAACATTCCTATTCTTCAATCCTAGGAAATGGATAGAAAGGAGGGAATTTGGGGAAGATGTTAGTCATGAGTCACAGGTGGTGTTTACTGATAATTACTCTCCTCTTGGGAATGTTGATGTCCATCTACACAGAAGAAATCCATTAAAATACAGAGAATTAAGGGGAACACTTACCTTTCAGACAGCCTCTTAGTCAAAGAGAAATGTTAGAGTTGGATCTGGTCTTTAGTCAACAACCACAATAACAACGCTGTTTACATAGTTAGGGGCTGGATCAGATCACCTCCCAGGCATCTGGGCAGGAACTAGGGCCTCTTCTGATGACATGCTCTACAGCAGGGCTTCTTCAACTTTTTCCACTCATGACCCCTGTTACCTGACAAACTTTTACGCAACCCCAGGTATATAAAATAGGTATACCTAACCTTTTACTGTTGCCACATTTTTATGACCCCCACATTCAGTTATGCAACCCTGGGTAGAGTCTCAACCCATAGCTCAAGAAGTTTTGCTCTAGACCCTTGCTAAAGATCACATGTGACTAGAGAGGCTCCTGGTTCATCAGTTGGTCCCCCTGATAGGGGGGAAGGGAAAGAGAGGGAGAGGCCATGCAAAAGAGGACTGGTGACTGAGCCAAGGAGAGCCACCTGCTCTGTGGGCCCCGGGATGTGAGGGGAGATGGCCTCTCTTGAAGCAAACCAGCTCTCCCTGAGACTTCCAGCAAGGCAGGGAAAGGAATTCCTCTCCCTTCCCTGCAGTGGTAGTTATAGCAGTTACATGCACATGATATTGAGAACTTGTACCTGTCTTGGTGAGCCTGGGACTAGAGTTCAAACCCTCTTCTACTTTGTGGTCTTCTTCTTGAGCATGGGTGATCCAACAGTGATACTGAAAGATGACTATTCCTAGCCCTGGCAGTAACTTGGTGATCCCAAGTGGTCAGGAATTACTGGGTATTGACTGGCAGCAGGAGAGCCTTCTGGTAACAATACCCTTCCAGGAGAGAAAAATGATTACTGTCAGGAAGATGAGGTATGCCATGCCTGGCCAGAAGTTCTGGGTCTTGAGTTGCTACCTAGGAAAGATGAACTGAGAGAAAGTGAAATCTATTCTGCAGACCCACAAATCTCCTGGGCAGCTTCTCTACTGTGGACAATGCAGTGGACAGAGCATTGGGTCTGGAGTCAGGAAGACCTGAGTTCACATTTGATCATTACTGTGTGGCCCTGGGCAAGTCACTTAACTTGTGTTCATCTCAGTTTCCTCAACAGTAAAATAAGGATAATAATATAACCTTCCTCCCAGAGTTGTAAGGAGGATCAAATGAGATAATATTTGTAAAGTGCTTGGTACATAGTAGGTGATAGATAGATATATATATATACACATATAACATGACATATCTACCAACATATATATGTGAAATTACATATATTTATTTCTATAATATGTCATATATAAAATAGAATTTTCTGAGAAAACCATCCAGGAAAAAAAATTAATTAAAGTCTTTTCTGGTAATTTCAACTCTCTTCCTTACTGAAACCTGTGGACCATCCTACTATGACAGGGAAGGAGCATCTAGCTGCAAAGAAATATATCCAGTGAAGGGCAGTTTTGCCTTTGGGTTATACAGTATGGGCCAAAAGTCATACACCTTCATGACTGATGTTTAAATAACTTTTTGTGAATTATTTTTTCTTTATTTTTTGCCATTTATGAGATCTGATTTTTCATACATAATATAAATGTTTCCTATATATACTATATAAAATGCTATGGTATAGTAAATTTTTTTAAAAAAAGGAGTTTTTAAATATTTGTGACTTTTGGCCCACCCTGTGCATTGGAGTTGAGGGGAGGGAGTATTCTTCAGGTATGATTTAACAGCGTGATCAAGAAAACACATCTTAACTCTGAGATACGTATGCTATATAATTACAAAGTAATGAGACTGCTTCCCAGAAGCCATGGGGAAAAATTGGTTGTATTACTTTATAGTCATACCCTGTACAGAATCCTAGAATATTAATTCCTATAGTGTCTTTATACAGAGGAGGACCCTGAGATCCAGGGAAGAGGATCAATCTGCCCAAGGTCATGTATCAAGTTCATAATCAAAGAGAACGAGAACCCAGTCATTCTGTAGATGGAGGGTTACACTGTTTTCACTATATCATGCTGTAGCCACAAAGTTACAGAGAGCATGCCAGTTTGCTAATCTCTGCTATCTACCCAAATTGTGCGTAAGAGAGCCCAGTCACATATGAAGAGTTAAACAGATAGGAGCTTCCAGCCCTCATCTCTTCTTGCTTCACTAGACTTTCAGATTGCTATCTTCTCAAATTGCAGCAACATCCTTTACTCTAGGAAACTACAAAACACTCTGTGAAAGGAAAAGCTCACTCCAGGTAGGCCTCCAAGGTGGGAGAGGGAGGCATGTCCAGGAGGCTGATGCTGAAATGCAGAAATGGAATGAATTAGGGTGCAATGACGCTGGTCTCTGGAAGTGTTTTTGTAACATAGGGGAGAGCAGACAGGTGCCTAAATGAGACTCAGGGAGACCCCAAATGCTTCTTGTTACTGAAGTGCAAGGGAAGAGATTCTCGATACCTGAGCCTCAAATCTGCAGTGGGGATGCTGAGTTTGGGGCAAAAAAGACCAGGCTTTGAAACTATCATTCATTGGCTGTAATCTCTCTGGGACTCAATTTCCTCATCTGGAAGAGATAGCATGGTGTAGTAGACAGAACATTGAACCTGGGCTCAAAGCCAAGCATTGACATTCACTTGCTGTGTGTACTAAGGTAAGTGACTTAACTTCTCATAAGCTAGTGTCTTCATCTGTAAAATGAGGCTAATAATACTGGTACTACTTCCCTCAAAGGTTGCCATGAGCAGCAGGTGAGCTAATGAATGTATATGAAAGTATGTGGCACGTTGAAAAATGCCTTATGAATGACAGCTATTAGTATGAGGCAATCCAGTGAGTCTTCCAAAAATCTCCCACAGGCTGTCCTTTCCTACCATATGGCAGCTTTATTATGGGAGAGAGGAAGCATTTGCTCTGAATGGAGAACCTTAGCCTGGGTGGGAAGCAGGAGACCATATTCAGCAGAGAGTAGATATTCAATAACTATTTCTTGACTGGTTTTTATTCTATCTCCACCATTTACATGGCTGACCTAGCATAAATTATTTAACCTTTCTGAAACTTAGTTTTCTATAAAATTTTCTATAAAATGAGGAGGATAATCTCTGCCACTTTCCACTTCCACTGTAAGGACTGGCTAATGAAATTAGACAACAAGCACAAAGGAATACACTTTTTCCCGTTATTCCTGATGATTTACTTTCTGCTGGAGGAAGATCAGGCAGACTTCATGGAGGTGGCACCTGAATTAGGTTCTTTCTAAAATATAAATAAAAGTCAAGCTAGCTACGATATTAAAGGATTGGAAAACTCATTGTTAGAAGGACTGTGGGAAGATCCCCACAATAATTCACCTCTGATGAAGCTGTGAATTGATTCAACTGTTTTGGAAAACAATTTTGCATAAAAAGATACTTAAATTGGTTATAATTTTTTTCTTGCTCCAGAAATTCTCCTGCTAGAATGACAGTTTAAGGAAATTCTTGATAGCAAGAAATGACCCATATTCACAAAAATTTCATAGCAGCATTATTCATGATACCAAAATTAGGAAACAAAACATTGGTCCAATTATTGGGGAATGGCTGAACAAATTATGGTATATGAATGTAATGGGATATTACTGCTCCATAATGAATGGCAAATATGAAGAATTCAGAGAAACACAGGAATACCTGGATGAAGTAATGCAAAGCCAAAAAACAAACAAAAACCATATCAGAATGACTATAATACTATAAATGAAGTCAACATAGAGAAACAATGAAACATCAAATAAAATGGCCATTTTAGTGCTTTACTCTCAAAGTGAGACACAAATCTCTGTTCTGTTAATAATAAATAAGATACGGGCAGTGGGGATTTACTTGGTAATGAGCTTTGTTTGGATGTTTGTTGGGAAGTGTTAGTTATGTCCAAATAAAATATATCCACAAAAAAGATTGAATTTTTTAAAAAAGATGAATGACGGGGGGCAGCTAGATGGCACAGTGGATAAAGCACCGGCCCTGGATTCAGGAGATCCTGAGTTCAAATCCGGCCTCAGACACTTGATACTTACTAGCTGTGTGACCCTGGGCAAGTCACTTAACCCTCATTGACCCACTCAAAAAAAAAAAAAAAAGATGAATGACGAATGATACTGGGCAAGTCAATTGTTGCTTTCTGAGCTTTGGTTTCCTCATCTGTTAAGAAAAGGAGTTGAACTAAATGATCTCTAAGTTCCCTTCATGGAATTTGGGCAATTGGGAGGTACTGCAGCAGCAATGTATTCCAACTATTGCCATATACAATTATGGACATCCCATCTCGTGTAGGTCTGAAAACCTACAATGAGGGCAAACTCACTGCCTCCTGAGGCAACCCATTCTACTTTTGAGTAGTTCATTGTTTAAATATTTTTTTCTTACATAAAATTTATTTCTTTGTAATTCAATCCATTTCTGATGTTACTAAGGTCGGAGAAATGACCTTACACATACCAAATACCTAATAAATAAATTTGACCTCCAATTTCTTTATGAGCCTCTTTAGGCAGAAGTATCAAACACATAGGTTCCCAACTGAACCAGATTAAAATGTTAATTGGGAAATATTTACAAAATAAATAAAAATATTGTTTAAAAATTTAAAACTAAGTCAATAGGCAGCATCAAAGATCCTTATTATAGATTAGTGACCCCGTTTTAAAATTTTTTGAAACTATCTTTGTTCTTTCTTTTTTTAAAATAATAAACATTTTTATTTAAAGTTTTGAGTTTCAAATTTTATCCCTTTTTCTCTCCCTCCCCTACCCCTACCTCCATGAGGTGGTAAGCAATCAGATTTAGGTTATAGGTGTATGATTATGTAAAACATTACCATATTAGTTATTTTGTATAAAAAATCTTGAATAAGAGAAAAAATGAAAGTGAAAAATAGCATGCTTCAGTCTATGTTCAATCAATATCAGTTTTTTCTTTGAAGATGAATAGTATGCTTCATCATTAGTCCTTTGGTATTGTCTTGGATCATTGTATTGCTGAGAATAGTTGTCATTCAGTTTTTCATCAAATAATATTGCTGTCACTGTGCACAACGTTCTCCTGGTTCTGCTCACTTCACTATACATCAGTTCGTATAAACCTTTCCAGGCCTTTCTGAAACCATCCTGTTTGTCATTTCTTATAGCACAGTAATATTCCATCACCATCATACACCACAGCTTGTTTAGCCATTCTCCGATTGATGGGCATTCCTTTGATTTCCAATTCTTAGCCCCCCCCATTTCTATCTGAATTTGACACCACGGCTTTATAGGAAAAAGTGCCAGAGAGAACCCCATTACATATTGATTGGTGAGGATACTTATTTACTGATTAACTGACTTCTGTATGTGGGTCTATGCCAAGCCCAACCATAGTTGTTTGCATTGAATTATTAAATTGAACTGAAGTTACTGTAGATAATTCTTTTTGAGTCTTAACATTTGTGTGCCTCCTACAAGATGACTTGGGTGACTCCCTCAGGTATTAGAGCCCCTGAAATCATTTTGTATTTATTTTGCATAAATCTTGCATTTACTTATTTGTGTGGAGTGTGATACATTCTTGTGTCTATGTTTCACTGAATTCTTCAGGATTTGCCATTGCTTATGCAGCTGTAATATACTCGCTCAGCTACTGCCCAATCAATGGACATATATTTGGTTTCTCTGCGTGCTATCCTCCCCATGTAGGATATAGCTTCTGGAGGATGAGGATTTCCATATAGCCAAGCACAGTGCTTGACACATAGTAGGTGCATTGAATATAATTAAATTGAATTTTCATAATAATACCCCTTTTTTTTTTAAGTGAGGCAATTGGGGTTAAGTGACTTGCCCAGGGTCACACAGCTAGTAAGTGTTAAGTGTCTGAGGCCGGATTTGAACTCAGGTACTCCTGACTCCAGAGCCAGTGCTCTATCCACTGCACCACCTAGCTGCCTCCATAATACCCCATTTTTATAGACCTTACAGACAGGTGGAATATCTGCCAGTGGTAGTTAAAACTGAAGCTAAAGGGAAGCTAGCTGGCGCAATGGATAAAGCACTGGCCCTGGAGTCAGGAAGACCTGAGTTCAAATCTGATCTCAGACACTTGACACTTACTAGCTGTGTGAGCCTGGGCAAGTCACTTAACCCCAATTGCCTCACCAAAAAAAAAAAAAAAAAACCCCACACAAAACAAAACAAAACAAAAAACTGAAGCTAGTTTGGGGGATACCTGCCCTATGATCTGTATGGACAGGCAAATCCCTAATTTGTGGGCTTCTGTTACCATGTGCCTCTTACTTGGGTTTTATAGTGATTGACAAAGGATCATAGGATGTAGAGCTAGAAGGGGCTGTAGAGATCAAATAGGCCAACTTCTAAGAATGAGAAAACTGAGACCCAGAGAAGACATGACTTATCCAGGGTCATATAGTCATTAAATATCAGAGCTAGCATTAGAACCCATGCCTTCTGATTTCAAGTCCAGTGTTCTTTCTGTTATATCATATTATTACTATGCATCAGGGGCAGAGCCTGTAGGTTTTATATTCAGGGCCTTCACCACTCTTCCCTCAAGTCTCGCTTCATCTGGCTAGACACCTACCTATTTCTGTGTGTCTCCTGGTGTGTGAGCTTGGGGGTAGATTCAAGCATGGAGTGGGACCACTTGGAGCTGCTTGGGACTGATAGATGCATGAGGTGTAATGGAAAGGATATTGAGCTCGAAATAGGAAAGATAGAGGTTTATTCCTGCCGCTGACACTTACCAGCTCTAAGAAAATGGAGGTCACTTTAACTGCTCTGAACCTCAGATTCCTTAGTTTAGCAAACATTTAGTAAGCATTTGCTAAGTGTAAGAGCTAGGCTTTGGGAATACACAGATAAACCATCCTTGCCCTCAAGCAGCTTGTGTCCTAGAGAAGGGGGTAGAAGGAGGGGAATTGGGGAGAGAGGAACGGGGAAGGGGGGAAACGGTGCTGTGGGACCCACACAACATGTGCACAAATCAGTATAGTTCAAAGAAAGCTGAGGAAGGAGGGGAGCAACTAGGGGGATCAGGGACAGATTCACAAAGGAGGTGGCATCAAAACTGAATCATGAAGGAAGATGAAGACCCTGATAGGTGGACAGGAGGAGGGAGTGCATTCTAGGTAGAGAAAATAGATGTGCGAATGAATATAAGGAGATGGGGAATGGGGCGTCAGGTTTCGGTAACTTCTAGCTCTCCATGTTGGCTGTGACTTTGAGTCTATGAAGAAGAGGAGAGTAATACCAGGTAGGTCAGAGCTAGTCTATGAGGGGCCTTAAATTCTAGGCTGGAGAGGCTCCATTTTATTCTATGTGCAAGGGGTATCCAGTCAAAGTTTTTGAAGAATGGAAAAATCTGGTTAGACCCATTAGGGAATATTGTTTTAGTAGCAGTAGCAGTCGATAAGCATTAAGCATCTAGTATGGCCAGGCTCTGTGTTAAGAAGTCCTGAGAAGTTAGAAGCAAGGAGTTCAACCAGGAGTCTACTGGAATAATCTACGAGAGAGGTGAGGAGGGCCTGATGTAGGGTTGTGGCCATGTGAATGAAGAGAAGGGGAGAGATACCAAAAAAGTTGTGGAATTAGACACAGCAGAGAGAATCTTCATCTGTAAAATGTGTATAGTAATATCTATAGTCCATCTGCAAAATGGGGAGAGTAACAGCACTTACCTCCCACAGCTGTTGTGAGGATCAAACAAGATATTTGTAATGTGCTTGGTACATACAGTGCTTGGCACATAGTAGGTGCTTTATACATGTTGTTATTATTTAAGAATAAAACAATGGTGTAGCTAAGGGACTTTACAAACTTTAAAATACTCTGGAAGTGGCAGTTATTATTATATTTCACCCAGATCATTCAGGCCCATTCCTTGCATTTCAGGAAAGGGTATGTTTTTAGTGTTCTTCAACTCATATGGCTTCATGTCCATTGAAGTTGCATTGGTTTGTTTCATTTTGGAAAGGGTATGGGGGGGGGGGCGGGGAGAAGAGTATATGGGAAAAACAATCCATCTACAGAGAAAGAACTGGTGTTATCTGAATACACATTGAAGTAAAAATTTTTTTGTTAGTTCCTCTTTCTAAAAAAACTACAACAGAGTATATGAGGCATTTCTTTCTGTGATCCTAAACCATATGAATCCAATAATACCAAATGCATATCCTAGCATGTGATACAGATAAGTTATATCCTTTTTCTGAGTGTCAGTTTCTTTATAAAGAATAACATTTTAATATTAATATGTTTGATATTAATTTTAAAGAATTATTTAATATTTTAAAGAAAACTTATAAAGAGCATTCTTTTCACTACCTGCCTTACAAATAGGAAATCCTTTTCTAGAAAATAAACTGCTCCAGAAATGTGGGCTATTATTTTTGGTCCAGACCTGTGATTATATCAGTTTGAGGACCTGCCAGTTTAGAAACTTCCTCCACCGGTACAGACATGTCTATAACTTATAATGTTAGAGAATTGCCTGGGCCTCTGAAATTTTAAGTGACCTGCCAGTGGTTACAGTCATGGGTTCAAAACAGAACTGGAACCCAGATCTTCCTTATTTCAAAGCCAGCTAGAGCAGGTATTCCTAACCTGAGATCTGTGAACTTATAAATTTTTATGTTAAAATTTAAAATATTTTATTAAATTTTTATTAAATAATTAAAATAATTTGAATTTAATATAATTAAATATAATGTTAAATTTAATTTAAATGTAAATAATTAAAATTTTATATTTTAGTAGTTTTTATTAAAATTAACAAGGTTTTATAGTGATGATACTATAATTAATTTTCTTTGTAATCCTATGTATTTTATGCATTTAAAAACATTCTTTTGAGAAGGGATCCATAGGTACCACCAGACTGCCAATGGAGTCAGTGACCAAGAAAGTTAAGAATCCCTGTGCTAGTTATTATTGTCATTATTTATTATTTTGAGCAGAAGCGTTGAACACACCATCCCCTATCAGATGCATTTATTCCTCAATACTTCCCAGTGCTGCCTAAACGAGATTAAAATATAATGGGGGGGGGGCGCAGCTAGGTGGTGCAGTGGATAGAGCAGCGGCCCTGGATTCAGGAGGACCTGAGTTCAAATCCGGCCTCAGACAGTTGACACTTACTAGCTGTGTGACCCTGGGCAAGTCACTTAACCCCCATTGCCCTGCAAAAAAAAATATATATATATATATAATCAGGGGGTAGCTAGGTGGCACAGTGGATAGAGTACTGGCCCTGGATTCAGGAGGACCTGAGTTCAAATCTGGCCTCAGGCGCTTGACACTTACTAGCTGTGTGACCCTGGGCAAGTAACTTAACCCCAATTGCCTCACCAAATATATATATATATATATATATATATATATATATATATACACACACACATACATACATACATATATATACACACATACATACATACATATATATACACATGCATACATACATACACATATATATACATATATCTATAATCAGGAAATATTTAACAAAATAAAAAGATAATTCAACATAGACATTACATTTTAAAACTAAGTTAATGTGTGGCCACAGTGACCCATATGTAGGAATTAGTACCCCCCCCCCATTTGAGTTTGACACCACTGATTTAGAGCTTTTTAAGCAGATTTGATAGTTTAAAAACCTCCTACTTGATTTGAAGGTTACCGAGTGGAAACTCGATGGAAACATCCAACCTAATCTTTCTCACTTACCATTGATAAGACTTCCTCTTCGGTCAGATTGACTCTCCCCTGAATTAGGCCTCCACTGGATGACCTCTCACCCAAATCCCAATACAACTCCTTCTTCAACCGGCTCAGTTCCCATGCCCTTCATGATATTATCCCCAGTAGAATGTTGGAATCAGAAATTATTGTTGTTGATGTTTGTCTTTCGTTCTCAAAGAGGACCATGACATTGGGGTGATATCATGACTTGTAGTCAATTGGATTAAAGTGACGGAGGGCTGTGCAAAGTCACCAGCCTCACTTTCTTCTCCAGAGCTGTCTGGATCCAGTGGCAAGATATAGATCAGGACGATTGGAGATGGCCCTGGATGTTTAAGGCAATTGGGGTCAAGTGACTTTCCCAAGGTCACACAGCTAGTAAGTGTCTGAGGTGAGATTTTAACTCAGGTCCTCCCAGCTTCAGGGACACTGCTCTATCTACTGTGCTAACCTAGCTGCCCCCATAAAAATTAGAGTTTGCCTTAGAGATCATCTATTCCAATCTACTTTTTTTTCTAGTTGAGGAAACTGAGGCTCAATCAGGGGCAGTGACTTGCCTAAGACCCCAAAGGAATAAGGAACAAAGTTCATGCCCTCTGACTCCAAAGCTAGTGATTTTACCACTATATTATATAACATATTTCCCTTTCCCCTAGAGATTGGAAATAGTGTTTTTGACCTTGTATTCTCTGTGCTCAGCAAAGTGCTTAATTAACCATTGTTGATGGACAAGCCTCAGCAGATGTGGGTAATGAATGGTCATCCTGATTGGTGGGCTCCAGGAATATTGCCCAACAGCATCACTTCGATGGCCAGGATTTTCCTTTTCATCTGCCCATTACATAACAGAATCAAAGGTCAAACGGTCTTTGGCCTGGTCTATCTCTCTTCCCAATATAAACTCCATAAGCTGGGGAAGAAGGGCCCACTACTGTCAGGCAGGCCGTTGGGGGCTATGAAACCTAAGTAATCTGTTTTTATTTTCAAGTCATCAAGTTTCATTAGATTTCTCCTGTCTCCTCCCTTCCCCATCCTAGCCTCTTTCAGTGCTCCATTCTGACCTATTTTACAACCACTCTTTTCAGAAGCAAACTCAAAGTGAAACCTTCTGGGGCAAAGAGAGGGCCCATTTTGATCATTTTGACACAGACTGCAAATAAGACCCCAATCTTGTTCTTGAATCAAGGAAAGAGTTTTTATGGAAGTTTTGAATAAAGGCCGAAATTTTGGAATGGACTAGTTCAGGTACCAAAGGAAACTCCTATCCTTAAGGCTTCCAAATAACAAGTAATTTGAAGTACCCCATCAGGCAGGGCAACTGCACTACTATCAACCCAATTAATACATCTCAAGCATCCTAGAAGAGAGGCCTAAGTTCCCTTTCTTTCTTTCTTTTTTTGTGGGGCAATGAGCATTAGGTGACTTGCCCAAGGTCACACAGCTAGTAAGTGTCAAGTGTCTGAGGCCAGATTTGAACTCAGGTACTCCTGAATCCAGGGCCAGTGCTTTATCCACTGCACCATCTAGCTGCCCTAGTTCCCTTTCTTTATAATGGAATGGGGGGAAGGGGGGCAGCTCAATTGCAGAGTGGATAAAGCACCAGTCCTTGACTCAGTATTGACCTAAGTTCAAATCCAGCCTCAGACACTTACTAGCTGTATAACCCTGGGCAAGTCACTTAATCCCAATTGCCTCCCCCCAAAAAAGAAATGGAATAGGGGCCCCCTAAATCACATACATACACACACACACACACACACACACACACACACACACATTCTCTAACAACTTGAGTGCCCTTCAAATACTAAATTTGCTTTTTCTTGGTGGGTGGTTTTCGTACATTATCAAATGTTTATGCAATTGCATATGACCTTAATGAGCAGTTGGAAACTATTAAGTGTTGAAATAATGGTATGTTGCAATGTCTATTCCTCATCCTGTGTTGAGTCTTATCTCCACAATTTCCCCAAAATAGATATGTAGATCTGACCAAAAAAAACCCAACCCTACTCACCAATATTTCTGTCAACATCTCAGTATCTTTACCCTTGAATTCCATTGTTGAGGACATCGTCATCTTCCCAGCTCCCAGGCTCACAGTCTATGTATCATCCTCAATTCCTCTCTCATTCACTCCACATATTCAATCTGTTGCCAAATCTTGTCATTTTTAACTTCACAAAATGTCTCTCGTTTGTCCTCTTCTCTCTACTCCCATAGCCACCACCCTAGTACAGACCTCATCAACTCTTGCTTAGACTATTTCAATAGCCTTCTAATTGGTCTCATGCTAGAAGGCTTTGCCAACTCTAATGTATCTTCTACCCAACTGCCAAAGTGATTTTTTTGAACATCTAAGTCTGACAATATCACTCACCTATTTAATAAACTCCAGTGGCTCCTTGTTACCTCTAGGATCAAATACAGATACAGAGTCCTCCATTTGGCATTTAAACCTCTGTACAACCTGGCCCCTTCTTACTTTTACCATCTTCTTTTATCACAGTTCTTTTTTATTTTTTTAGTGAGGCAATTGGGGTTAAGTGACTTACCCAGGGTCACACAGCTAGTAAGTGTTAAGTGTCTGAGGTCAGATTTGAACTCCGGTCCTCCTGAATCCAGGGCCGGTATTCTATCCACTGCACCACCTAGCTGCCCCACTTTTACCATCTTCTTACACTTTGATCCAGAAACACTATTCTTCTTGTTGTTCAAAACTCAACAAACTCCATGCCTTTGTATCATCTGAACCCCACTTTTTGCTGCTGCCCCTCCCTGCTATTGGAGGAGAGTCCCTGCCCTCAAGGAGCTCACAGTCTATTGAGAAAGACAGAATAAAAGTAACTATGTATAAAGAAGACATAAACAGGATAAGTTGGAGATAATAAATATATGGAAGGCACTAACATTAAGAGGGAATCATGGGGCAGCTAGGTAGCGCAGTGGATAGAGCACCAGCCCTGGAGTCAGGAGGACCTGAGTTCAAATTCAGCCTCAGACACTTGACACTTAACTAGCTGCGTGACCCTGAGCAATTCACTTAACCCTCATTGCCCTGAAAAAACAAAAAACAAAAACAAACAAACAAAAAACATTAAAACATATTTTTTAAAAAAGAAAGAAAGTAAGTTCATTGATGGCAAGGACGACCTTTTGGGGCAACTAGGTGGCGCAGTGGATAGAGCAACGGCCCTGGATTCAGGAGGACCTGAGTTTAAATCTGGCCTCAGACACTTAACACTTAGTAGTTGTGTGACTCTGGGCAAGTCACTTAACCCCAGCTGCCTCATCAAAAAAAAAAAAAAAAAAAGGTAGGAGGGGGCAGGTTGTAAATGTCTTTGGATTGGGGCAGCTAGGTGGTACAGTGGATAAAGCACTGGCCCTGTACTCAGGAGGACCTGAGTTCAAATCCAGCCTCAAACACTTGATACTTACTAGCTGTGTGCCCCTGGGAAAGTCACTTAACCCTCATTGCCCCTCAAAAAAAAGAGAATAAAAATCTTTGGAGATTTTATACAGTCATACCTCATTTGATTGTGCTTCACTTTATTATGCTCTGCAGATCATTGTGGGGGGTTTTTGGTTTTTTTTACAAAGTAAAAGTCCGTAGCAACCCTGCATTGCGCAAGTCTGCAGCACCATTTTTCCAACAGCATGTGCTCACATCTTGTCTCTGTGTCACATTTTGGTCATTCTTGCAATACTTAAAACTTTCATTATTATCATATCTGTTATGGTGATCCGTGATTAGTGATCTTTGATGTTACTATTGTAATTGTCTGGAGGCGCCAGAAACTGTGCCCATATAAGATGGAAATTTTAACTAATAAATGTGTGTGTTCTGACTGCTCCATTGACCAGCCATTCCCCATCTCTCTCTCCTCCGGCCTCCCTATTCCCCAAGACACAACAATATTGAAATTAGGCTGATTAATAATCCTACAATGGCATCTAAGTGTTTAGGTGAAAGGAAGAGTCGATCTATAAGGCAAACTTCATTGTTGTCTTATTTTAAGAAATTGCCACAGCCACTTTAGCTTTCAGCAACCACCACCCTGATCAGTCAGCAGCCATCAATACTGAGGCAAGACCCCCCTCCCCCCAGCAAAAAGGTTATGACTACTTGAAGCCTCAGATGAGGGTTGTCGATTTTTCAAGGAATAAAGTATGTTTAATCACTTATTAAACTACAGCATGGCGTAAATATGGCTTTTATATACATTGGGAAACCAAAAACTTCGTGTGACTTGCTTCATTTTGATATTTATGGGGCAGCTAGGTGGTACAGTGGATAGAGTACTGGCCCTGGAGTCAGGAGGACCTGAGTTCAAATTCAGCCTCAGACACTTGACACTTACTAGCTGTGTGACCCTGGGCAAGTCACTTAACCCCCATTGCCTCACCAAAAGAACCCACAAAACCATTTTGATATTTAATTTACTACAGTGGTCTAGAATAGAATCTGCAGCATCTCTGAGGTATGTCTGTATTTGGGAGCCTCTGGAGTATATTGAATAAATGGTTGGGGGGGGGGCGGGGTGAGGTGGGGGGGAGGGACATGGTGACATAGTCAGACCTGAGATTTAGGAAAATTAATTTGATAGCTGAGTGGAGGATAGACTGGAGTGGGGAGAGACAAAGTAGGGAGACCAATTAGCAGGCTGTTGTAGTCCAAGTATGAGGCTACAGAAATGTGATCAGTTATGATGATTAGTGATTAAGTGAACTTTTTACAAAGCACCCTGAAGCAGTGAATGGTGTGCTAGGCTTAGAGTCAGGAAGTTCTGGTTGTCAAAGATAGTTTGTGATCTGCATTAGTGGCACATAGTAGATGCTGGCAGTTCCCTGTGTTAAAGAAATGATGGGGGGGGCAGCTAGGTGGCGCAGTGGATAAAGCACCGGCCCTGGATTCAGGAGTACCTGAGTTCAAATCTGGCCTCAGACACTTGACACTTACTAGCTGTGTGACCCTGGGCAAGTCACTTAACCCTCATTGCCCCGCAAAAAAAAAAAAAAAAAAAAGAAAGAAATGATGGATCCTTTGTGTAAAATAAGGTAGCCATGACCAAAGGCAGACTCCTTGCCTTCTTGGGAAACTAGAACCGAGGCCATCAAAGCATTTGTCTTTTAGCCAAAAATTTTAACATATCCAAAATAAGATGAAAGTCATGTGTTTAAAATGTATGCCTGGAGCACCTAGGTGGTACAGTGGATAAAGCACTGGCCTTGGATTCAGGAGGACCTGAGTTCAAATCTGACCTCAGATACTTGACACTTAACTAGCTGTGTGACCCTGGGCAAGTCACTTAACCTTCATTGCCCTGCAAAAAAAAAAAAAAAAAAAACCAAAAAAATATATATGCCTAACCTGTCTTTTAAAAAAAATAAGTTTTTATTGATTTTTCTGTCTGTTTAATCACTATGTTTATTCCAAGTATCCCCTCTGCCCCAGAGATCCATCCTATATGGCAAATAATATTTTTAGAGAGGAAAAAAATCAGCACATTGATTAATACATTAAAAAAAGTGTGGAAAGGCAGAGCCAAGATGAAGGAGAAAAGGCAGGGACTCAACTGAGCTTTTCCCAGAATCCCTCTAAACAACTTTAAATAATGCCCTCAAGGGGGCGGCAAGGTGGTGCAGTGGATAGAGCACTGGCCCTGGAGTCAGGAGGACCTGAGTACAACTCCGGCCTCGGACACTTAACGTTTATTTACCAGCTGTGTGATCCTGGGCAAGTCCCTTAACCCCAATTGCCTCACTAAAAAAAAAAAAAATAAAATAAAATAATGCCCTCAAATAAATTCTGGAGTAGCACAGCCCACAAAAGGATGGGGTAAAACAATTTTCCAGCCTAAGACAACTTAGAAGGTCAACAGGAAAGATCTGTTGCATCTAACTGAGAGTGGAGGCCAGCAAAGGCCGTGTCCCAACAAACCAGCAGTAGGCCTTGTAGGCAATTGAATCAGTAGTGGCGGTGGCTGTTTCCAGGCCTCTCAGCCCACAGACAGGGAGAGGGTCAGACAATTGGTCAGAAGGAGATTACAGGGATCCCTTTGCTGGTACCAGGAGCAGGACTCTGTTGCATTACCCATACTTGGATGTGGGTGGCAGTCCTGGGTGGCAGTCCCAGGGTGAGGCGCACACCAGAGATTGTAGCCACATAGAGCAGGGACCCTCATCAAAGTTCCAAGGCAGAAAAGAGTGCTTTTGTTCTCTTACAAACCAGAGCACAGGCCAGGAGGATAGTAAACACACCTCTCCCTAGATCATATCACCTTGGAAGAACTGAAAACTTTACAGGTTCCCAGAATTATCTCTGAAAACAGTTACACAAAAAAACTTGAAATTTAGGACAGTGACCTCTCCACTCCAGAAGCAGAGCTCCACTTTAGCATAGAGTAAAAGTCAAGAGATAGGCTGGAAAAGAAATAGCAGAAAAGGATTTTGACTATTGGAAGTTATTATGGTGACCAGGAAGAGATCTCATGCTCGGGGCAACTAGGTGGCGCAGTGGATAGAGCACTGGCCCTGGAGTCAGGAGTACCTGAGTTCAAATCCAGCCTCAGACACTTAACACTTACTAGCTGTGTGACCCTGGGCAAGTCACTTGACCCTAATTGCCTCACCCAAAAAAACAAACAAACAAACAAACAAAACCCATAAACATAGGGCATGGGTGTGAATTGAATATGATGAGATAATTATCTAAAAAAATATGAAGGGGTGAGAAAGAAGAATGCACTGGAAGAAGGGGAAGGGGAGAAGTAGAATGGATAAATTATTCTTATAGTCATATGAAAAAATGCTGTAAATTGCTTTTGATTACAGAAATACAAATTAAAACAACTCTGAGCTACCACCCCATACTGATCAGATTAGCTAATATGACAGAAAATGGAAATGACAAATGTTAGAGGGTATGTGGGGAAATTGAGACACTAATGCACTGTTGGTGAAGTTGTAAATGGATTCAAACATTCTGTAGAACAATTTGGAACTATAACCCAAAGGGCTATAAAACCATGCATATCCTTTGACCAAGCAATATCAGTACTAGGTCTCTATCCCAAAGAGATCAAAAACAAAGAAGAAAGGGATCTATACATATGAAAAATATTTATAGCAGCTCTTTTAATGGTGTCAAAGACTTGAAAATTGAGAGGATGTTCATCAATTGGAGAATGGCTAAATAAATCATGATATATGGTTGCAATGGAATACTATTATGCTATAAAAATGATAAACAGGATGCTCTCAGAGAAACATGGAAAGATTTACATGAACTTCTGCAAAGTGAAATGAACAGAACCAGGAGAATATTTTACATAGTGGTAGCAATATATGATGATCAACTTTGAATGATTTAGCCATTTTCAGAAATACTGTGATTTAAGACAATGATGAAAATGCTACCCAACTCCAGAGAAAGAAATTGATGGAGTCTGAATGCAGATTGAAGCATACATTTTCTTTACTTTATTTTTCTTGGGGGTTTTTTGTCTTTGTTTTCTTTCATAACATGGGAATATGTTTTGTGTAACGGCACATGTATAACCTATATCAGATTGTTTGCCTTCTTAATGAGAAGAGGAGGGGAGTCAGTGGGGAGAGAATTTGGAACTCAAATTTTTTTTAAAAAACCCAAATGTTAGAAATTGTTTTTACACATAATAGATGGAAAATAAAATACTTTTAAAAATTTAAAGGCTGAAAACATGTGCAATGTTTGGAACCTGTGGACTTCCCTTCCATCTCCAGGAACGGGTAGGTTGGAAATTTCTTCTCATATCTTTTCATTGGAGTCTTGTTTGATCCTTATAATTGGGGGAGTGGGGGAGGAGGGAACAAAAAGGAAGAACTGCACTCCCTTGAAGAGACCTATCTTGGAAGGTCTATCTTGGAGGAGAGGAAGGGAGAAGTAAGCATTTACTAGCATGGTCCTGTACACAACTACCATGATTGAAAGCTCTTTGAGGATCCTCAATAGCCTGCCTTTAATGAAAGCACCACCTGTTTTGAGATACCTGTTTTTTCTACAGAATTAATGACTGTCCCTCCTTTCTCCATCCTGAATCCTTAGCTTTTCTATATTTTGTTTCAAGTTCAGTGAATCTCTTCTATTTTTATTCAGGGCACATATGATTGCAGACACAGCAGTCTCTCTGGGATGTCATTCTGCTACTGCTCAAGAGATTGGATTTTTTTTGTCATTTATCTACAAGCCTGACCTTTCTCTAGGAGAAAAGAGATGGACAGCTCCATACAGTCACTTCCTGCCTAGTCTCGGTCCCTCTCGGCTTTCTCTGAACCCTTGACCCTTGCTTCATCAGTGAAACTATTGGACTTGTGATATAATTGAAAGGAGAAAGGAGTGGATCAAGATCGAGAATGTGCCCATCAGAGTTCCAGACAGGAAGAATGGGGAATAGGAAAGAGAAAAGGAAAGGAGAGGACAGGCTAGGACAAGGAAGGAAAGAAGTTAATGAGTGGAGAAAAGAGAGCAGAGGAGAGGAGGGGAGGGGAGGGGAGAAAAGGAGAAGTTAGCATTTATCAGCATGGCCCTGTATATAACTAACATAATTGAAAGCTTTTTGAGGATCCTTAATAATTTTTAAGAGTGTAAAGAAATCCTGAAACCAAAATGTTTGAAGCATCTCTCTTAAAGTGAATTGGTCATCAGCTTATGTACATATCTCCCCATGGTGTGTCACCCATCTTGATTGGTGTGTGTGTGTGTGTGTGTGTGTGTGTGTGTGTGTGTGTGTGTGTGTGTGCCTGAGCAAGCAAGCATCCAGCTGGCACTAATCCTGGAAATGCTTCACTTTGAAGTAACCTAAAATGGATGCTGGTGTTGTATCCTCCCTTAGATTAGGTTGCTAGGAGAAGCTCAGAATCACCAATACTCGAGCACATTTGTAATAATTGCTGGAGGTTACCTGGAAATGACAACAGAGCAAGTTCAGCTGAGGGCAGTGGGGTGGTCTAAGGTACACTGCATATAGGAGACACAAGTCATGGGACTTATGAGGAACAGGGAGGCTGGGGTGTTTGAAGGGGGAGGACTGTGAACCAGATGCCTTATTCGGGAAGAGGGAGAGGTCTGTAGTTGACAGCTACAACAAATTGCTTGAGTTCTTGTGGGTGGGGAGTGGGAATGGAGGGGGGAAGAGAAATTGAAACACAAAGTTTTTTAAAAATTGATGTCAAAATTTTGTTTTTACATATATTTTGGAAAATAAAATTCTATTAAAAAAAAAACAAGGGGCATAGGATGAAGTGAAGTTTAGAAGATGTGAGGGGATCGCTAGATAGCAGAGGGAGCCACAGCAGCAAGGCCTAAGCCAGTCTAGCCCTGTGTCTTTAGGTTTGGGAAAGGAGGAATAGCCAACCTCGGAGAGAATGCCAAGAGATATTGGCATGTTTGGGAGGACCATAGGTTTCAGTGAGTTCTTCAAGATGGAAAGAATGTGAACACAGAGGGATGTATTAAAGTTACGGAGAACCCAACAGAATAGGAGGGCAGGGGAGGACAAGAACCACTGAAGAATAGAGCTCAGTCTACTCTGTGTGGGGTGGGAGGAAGTCAATGTAAGCTGTCTTTGCCCTGTTCCCCAGTTCCCAGTTCCAATTTTGAGTCCTACTAAGTCTGGGTATCTCATGTGGCCCCAGTGTGGTGGGTCTGCAGAGAGGTTCATGGCATTTCTAGACTATCCAAGAGAGGCAGCAGGGCAGTAGATGGGGGAGTAGTCTAGCTTGCAGCCAGGGAGGGTCTCCAGGGAAGACCAGGCTCTCTCTCAGAATTATTAGCACTGATAACAAGGGTTATTAATCTGGGGTTCTTAGACCTCAGGGGACTGTAAATGTATTTTAAAATTGTTTTTTTTTACCCCATGAGGTATTATTATCATGCCCATTTTATCCAGCCTAGGTCCTCTGACCTCTGCTTCTTACGTTCCCTTCCTTCAAGACTCAGCTCAAATCCTTCCCCTTGCAGGAGACGGAGTTAATCATTAATTTGTGAAATTATGAAATGGGGACAGGTACACCCAGGTCGTTGGGAACTTGATCGGCCACAGGAAATGGGGTGGCAATCACACTTTAATAAGGCATAGAGACAAGCAGCAAAAAGTGGGGAGAGAGACACAGAGGCAGACAGTGTGGAGACAGGGAATTATATGGTGAAGGAAGGCAGTCAATGTGAGGAAGAGGGTAGGGAGGTGAGGAGACAGAAAGTATCATTTATGAAACCATGGATTAGTGTTGCGAGCACTAGGCAGCATGGATCCAATGGAGATAGAGGGCTCAGGGGCTGGAACTTTTCTCATTTTTAAAGGGTTTATTGGGGAAATAGATCAGCTCCTATTTGTGCCACTTGGGGGTTAGTTCATTAACATATCCAAATCATCCCAAAGTTATTAGCATCTTAGTGCAGTTCTGTTGGTCTAGAGCTGGAGAGGTCTGGATTTTGTCTGGAGTTTACATATCACTGGACCAGAAGCCTTGGCAAGCAATGTCTAGGTGGTTTCCCCTGATTTAGCACATATTACCCAGCATGTGAATTTTAATTAATACCTGATACCATTTGTAAATAATGCTCATTTGATCTTTGGGATGGTTTGTGACTTCCAGGCCTTTTATCCTCTTAAGATCTACGTAAGCTAATGTGGTGGGACTAGATGGCTTCTAATGACCCTTCTTATTCTAGATTTAGGATCCTGTGAACATCGAGAAACATACAAAGTCCAAGGAAGAGAAACTTAAATCCAAGTCAGTGATTTCTAGTAGTAACAGCTTTGCTGTGGGATAGTAAGTGCTTGAAGAGTCAGAAGGGTCAAGTGCCAAAAACCTGAGATCAGGAGTGAGAGCATGTAAAGTTTATCCTGCATACTTTCTCAATCTGTTTTTCTCTTGATTACATTGCTTTTTCGGAGGACAGAATTTATTTTAATGTAGCCAAGAACATATGTCTTGTTTTTAATAATTTCTTCTTTCTATTTAATAGAAAAAGTCCTCTCCCCTCTATAACCGAGGTAAATTCCTTAATCCATTTTCTTCCGTTTTATTTATGGTACATTTTTGAGTCAGTCCTCTGGCAGAAATTGACTGTTTCATTTTTGCCTTTCTTTGTATTCCCAGTATATAGCCCATTGCCTACCCTAAATAAGTGCTTGGTAAAAGCTTGCTGACTGAGGTATGTGGTTTAAGTAGTGTGTCTAAATCAGTTTCCGGTCAAATTGCTAACTGACTTTCCCAGTATCTTTATTAAAAAATGAATTCTTGGGGCAGCTAGGTGGCTCAGTGGATAAAGCACGGGCCCTGGATTCAGGAGTACCTGAGTTCAAATCCGGCCTCAGACACTTAACACTTACTAGCTGTGTGACCCTGGGCAAGTCACTTAACCCCAATTGCCTTACCAAAAAAAAAATTTTTTTTAAATGAATTCTTTCATCAATTTTTATTGACTATAGGATAACCAAACACCAATCTTTCTTACGTATCTGGTATCTCAAATCCTCATTAGCTTTTTTTTCAGGGCATCCCTTGATATTCTTGCCAATTTGTTTTTCCATATAAATTTCTTTATGATTTGATCCAATTCCATGAGAAAAAAAAGTAACAATCCTTGCCTTGGTGATTTGATTAGCATTAAATTTAGTATATAAATTAATTTGGGGATGCATTGTCATTTTATGTGCTTATTAACACATTAACATTTGCTGTCAGAAATTGAAGTTCAGTACCTATCACTATTTTTTTAAATAGAATTAATTTTTATCTTCTTTTAAAATAATTTAATACATCTTTATTGATCTTTTGTTTTCTATTTCACCACAATTTTCCTCAGTATCTTTCTCTATTCCCCTCCAAGAGAGTAATTCCATAAACAAATAGTATTTTAAAGCCAAAAAGAGGGAAAAATAATCATAACTGATTATACGTACATACATCAAAAATATATATATACATGTACATACATTAAAAAGTCTGAAAATATGTGTAATGTACACTTGTAGACCTACAGTCACTGTAAAGGGGTGGAGTTGGGGTATCTTCTTGCCTCTCTCTCTCTCATGTGTGCAACATGCTTGTTCTTTGTAACGTTCATTCTTTTAAATTTAAGGTTTTTTAAAAATTATTTTAGTTCCAAATTCTCTCTCTCCCTCCACTCCCTTCCCCATCCATTGAAAAGGAAAGAAATATGGCATTCATTCTAAGTAAGACATCATATAAAACCTATTTCTATGTTAGCCATATTCCAAACCAAGAGTCCTAACTGTGATGCTTTGCCTCCTGCAGATCATCCAGAGAGAGGACCCTGGCAGCAGCTGACAGTCTTCCTACCTGCTCATTCTGTCCCCAGAGAAGCCTGAGCACCAGTGAGGACGGCTATGGAGCCCATACTGAGGCTAGTGCTGGGAATCATAACCCCCCTGAACCCCTCTCCCCACTCCCACATAGCTGGGTCTGGTTTCTGGCTCCAGCTTGATTGGGAATGGGTTCTGGGCCAACCGGAAACCGTTCCCCAGCCTCTCTCCACTTAATCCTCCTTCCTCCTAGTCTCTGCCATTTATGAAGGGGAAACAGCTTCACAGAGGTTTTTAGATGACCTGTGCAGGGTCACAAAAGTGAATTAAATCCTGACACTTCCATATCTCATTAAGTAGCTCAGCAGATTGGCAAGCAGTCAGGGTCCGGGGGAATTGATGCAGCAGCCACGGCATTCAGTTACCCTTAAAGGTTCTAATTCTGATCCTCTTCCCCCTGCCCCTCAACCTGCTTTTGTTTCCAGCTCCATGAATGTTGAACTCTGGCACATCATACTGATTGAAGTGACTGCCTTCCTCCTCCAGGCTGCCCTCCTCTTAGTCCTATACATTTTACTCCGAAGGCAAATAGGTAATTTTCTTTCTGTTTTCTTTTTTTCCCCAATCTTTATAGTATTTTATTTTTTCCAGTTACATGTAAAGATAGTTTTCAATATTTGTTTTTATAAGATTTTGAGTTCCAAATTTTTCTCCCTTCCTCCTTTCTTTCCCTGTCCCCAAGGCAGAAAGTAATCTGATATAGGTTATATATGTACGATTACATTAAACATATTTCCACATTAGTCATAAAATGTAAAAGAAGAATCAGAACAAAGGGAAAAAACCTCAGAAAAGAAAAAAAGTAGAAACAGTATGGTTCCATCTGCATTCAGATTCCACAATTCTTTTTTCTGGATGTGGAGAATATTTTCCATCATGAGTCCTTTGGAACTGTCTTGGATCATTGTATTGCTGAGAAGAGCCAAGTCTATCACAGCTGATCATCACACAATGTTGCTGTTACTGTGCACAGTGTTCTCCTGGTTCTACTCACTTCACTCAGCATCAGTCCACTTAAGTTTTTCCAGGTTTTTCTGAAATCTGCCTGCTCATCATTTCTTATAGCACAATAGTATTCCATTACATTCATATACCACAACTTGTTCAGCCATTCCCCAGTTGATGGGCATCCCCTCAATTTCCAATTCTTTGCCAACACAAGGAAAGCTGCTATAAATATTTTTGTACATGTGAGTCCTTTCCCACTTTTTATGATCTCTTTGGGATACAGACCTAGTAGTGGTGTTACTGGGTCAAAGGGTATGCACAGCCCTATAACCCTTTGGGCATAGTTCCAAATTGATCTCCAGAATGGTTGGATCAGTTCACAATTCCACAAATAGGCAATTTTCAACAAAAACAACCCAGGTGTCTCTGTGCCCAGGACGGAACTTAACTATTTGGTATCCAGCAATCCCAACTTGCAGAGTCCCCTAGAGTGCCAAGGTCTTGGCACCAAACACTCTTGGCACCAAACATACTCTCCAAAGGGGCCCTCAGAAGAAAGACCTTGCTCCATTGCAGGGCCCTGACACAATTTCACCTGTTTCTATGTATGAGGGATGGGGTCAGCACAGAAGCCAGCCCCAACAGAGATATAGTTCATAACTCATCTTCCAAAGAGTATCATAGTGGCAGTTGTACCTCACATCTCTGGGAGATATTAAGGTTCAGCAATGGGGGTTATAGTAAGAGGAGATCATGGAAGGACACCCTACTCGGGAGGATATGACCTGGGACAAAGCCCTGTTTGCCCTGTACAGTTACAGCTCTTCCTAATAGTTAAGGACAGCTAGGTGGTACAGTGAATAGAGAGGACTAGAGCTGGAGTCAGGAGGATATGAGTTCAAACCCAGGTTCAGACACTTATTAGCTTTGTGATTCTGGGCAAGTCACTTAACCCCTGTTTGCCTCAGTTCCTCAACTATAAAAATGGGGACACATTGGAGAATGAAATGGTAAACCTTTCCAGTATCTTTGTCAATATCACAAAGAGTTGAACATGACTGAACGACAACAAAAAAAAAGAAAGGAAAACCAAACTAGGCAAATAAAAATTATAAAGATGAAATAAAGGAGACTGTTAGAAATTATTTTACCCAACCATATGCTAAAAAATTTCAAAACTTAGAAGAAATATATGAATACTTACAAAAGTATAAAATACCCAGATAAACAGAATAAGATATAGAAACTCAAAAAAATCCAATTCCCGAAAAAGAAAATTTTAAAACCATAAATGAACTCCCAACAAAAATAGCACCTGTGAGGAAAAAATGAAGGAGTTGTCATTGTTTAGCCAGTTGCTAAGAAATGGACTTGAACTGAACAAGAGAGTGTATGTCAACCACAAAGGAATACAGGCACCTAATGGGCTCCTAAGGGAAATTGTAGAAACACCAATAGAATAAATCTGTTTTGGGGGGGTTTTTTGCGGGGCAATGGGGGTTAAGTGACTTGCCCAGGGTCACACAGCTAGTAAGTGTCAAGTGTCTGAAGCCGGATTTGAACTCAGGTACTCCTGAATCCAGGGCCGGTGCTTTATCCACTGCACCACCTAGCCACCCCCAAATAAATCTGTTTTAACTCCTTTAGGTATCTGTTTGTTTGAAGGTAGGGGATGAGATGATATGACTTCTTGAGAACCCATCCCACCTCTAAATAACTAGTTTTCTAGTACTCTAAAGAAAGCAGTTGGGTAAAATACACTTGGATAGAAACAAGAAAAGTCTAAGGTCAGATATTAATCACCAAACATTGTCTCTCTAGCCAACCACTGTGGTCAAATGGTGAAAGCTATAAGTGCCCAGGTACAGGCGCCAAAGAAGCCAGAAGGCAATAATGATACACCTGCTTTGGAAAAGACAGGGTCTAAGAGGAATGTTCCAGGTCCTGCCCTGTCTTATAGGGGTGAGTAAGCCTACCTTGCTTTGGGGTCATTAGAAGTGCTAGTGTTCCCTCTGGATGCCTTGGAAGGGGTATCCCCTTTGTTTACCTGCACCCCCATCAGTCCCTCCCCCTTTTCTCAAGAAGCTGAGCCCGACCTTGATTTAATTTATGGCATCTAGCCTTATGTCTTACAGTAGTATACCAGTGTCTTCCTTCCTTCCTTCCTTCCTTCCTTCCTTCCTTCCTTCCTTCCTTCCTTCCTTCCTTCCTTCCCTTCTTTCTTTCTTTCTTTCTTTCTTTCTTTCTTTCTTTCTTTCTTTCTTTCTTTCTTTCTTTCTTTCTTTCTTTCTTTCTTTCTTTCTTTCCTTTCTTCCTTCCTAGTATATACTTTATCTTATTCCAAAGAAAGTATATAACACAAAGGACTCCAATCCAAGCTCACAAACAATTAAAACAACTTTCTTCCCCTCTCTTTACTTATAGTACTATCCTGAAGTTGAGGCTCCCCGCAAAAAGGAAAGAACTGGGTTACAGGGTGGGAAAGGTAGATAGGGGGCTTGCAAAGGAATTGTTCCCCTTCTAGCTCACTAGACTAGTTGATCACCCTCACTTTCCACTTCCTTCTTTCCTACTCATAGGCTGCTAAATAGAGCTGGAGGAAGTCACAAAACCATGTTGACTGGGTTCATGACAAATTTATGTTATCAGATCTCAACTGGGCTTTCACTATAGCAAGGCAATGCTTCTGCTACACCCTAATCAGTTCTCTTTTCCACTCATTGCAATAGCTGTCTCAAATGTCTCCTCTCCTTAAGCCTCCCAAACCACCAACCCCCCACCTCTCTACTCCACTCCCACCCCCTGCCCCAGCTAAAGGCCTCACTTCATATTACACGGGAAAAAATGAGGTCATTTGCCTCCAAATCCCTCTTCGCCCTTTTTTATCTCAAATCCCCTTGTCATCCTCATTCCCCACTATCTGCTCCTTTACTTCAATCTCTGATGAAGAGGTGCCCCTTTTCCTTGCCAAGACCAACCATTCTGCATATACCCCCTTGAACCCCCTTCTATCTTTTCCAACAGCCTCCCACTATTGTCCTCCCTACCCTAATCTTCAATTTGTCTCTATCTACTGCTTCTTTCCCTGCTGCCTACTAAAAAGTCTGTCTCTTATTCTTTTAAAAAACATTTTATTTTTCCCCAATTACATGTAAAAATAATTTTAACATTCTGTTTTTAAAAAAATTTTGAGTTCCAAATTTTATTTCTCCTTCCTTCCCTTCCCCTTCATTGAGAAGGTGAGCAACTTGATATATATTATACATGTTCAGTCATGCAAAACATTTTCTTATTAGTCATGTTGTGAAAAAAACACAGAAAAAAAACCCAAACCAAGAAAAACAAAGAAAAATGTTAAAAGTATGCTTTAATCTTCATTCAGACCCCATCAATTCTTTCTCTGGAAATGGATAGCATTTTTCATCATAAATCCTTCAGAATTATTTTGTACCATTGTATTGCTGAAAATAGCTGTCATTCACAGTTGATCATCATATTATATTGCTGTTAGAGTGTAAAATGTTCTGGTCCTACTCACTTCACTTTGATCAGTTCATGTAAGTCTTTTTAGGTTTTTCTGAGAGCATCCTGCTTGTCATTTCTTATAGCACAATGGTATTCCATCACAGTCATATACCACAATTTGTTTAGCTCTTTTCCAGTTGATGGGTATCCCCTCAATTTCTAATTCTTTACCACCACAAAAAGAGCTGCTATAAATATTTTTGTGTATATAGGTCCCTTTCCTTTTTTTTAAAAAAAAATCTCTTTAGAAAAAAAGACCTATTTGTCCCAAAGGACTAATGATGAAGCATACTATCCACTTCCAAACAAAGAACTGATATTGATTGAACACAGATTGAAGCATGATATTTTTCACTTTCTTTCATTTTTTATTCAGGTTTTCCTATACAAAATGACTAATGTGGTAATGTTTTACATAATTGCACATGTATAACCTATATCTGATTGCTTACTACCTGAGGGGAAGGGAGGGAAGGAGGGATAGAATTTGGAACTCAGAACTTTAAATAAAAATGTTCATTATCCAATAAATAAATTAATAAATAAAAATTAAAACAAAATCTTTTTGGAATACAGATTTAGCATTGGTATTGTTGGATCAAAGCACAGGCACAATTTTATAGCCCTTTGGGCATGGTTCCAAATTGCTTTCCAGAATGGTTGGATCAGTTCACAACTCCACCATCAGTGCATTAATATCCCAGTTTTCCCATATTCCCTACAACATTTATCCTTTTCCTTTTCTGTCATATTGTCCAAGGAGGGAAGGAAGAGAAGAGACAGAGGTCCTTCTCACTTTACCACAGAGAAGCCCAGAGAGATTAAAAGTTAGCAACTCCAGGTCACAGCTGGTAGAACTGGGTCTAGAATACAGATCTCTTTGACTCTCATGTACCTACTAAACTTGTATATGATTGTGTATGTGAGTGTCTTAATAAAAGATTATTAATGTTTATGTTGCTAATCAATTAAGCAAATGAAATAATGTGCCTATCATAAAATCTCAGCACATAAGAGCTGGAAGAGACCTTAAAGATCAGTTGATCCAGCTCCTTTCATTTTCAAGGGAGGAAACTGAGGTCCAGAGAGGGGAAAAGACTTGTCCAGGCTCACACAGAAAGTTAGTAATAAAGCTGGGGAAAGGACCTGGGTCTCCTCTGTCCCTACTTTTTAGTTGCTTAACATCATGGAGAATAGAAGAGGCACCACAGGATTGAAGACAAGCAAATGTTCTAGATTTCCAAAAAAGGTAAGAGAAGAGAGTTTGAAAATTATAGATCATTGAGCTTGATTTTGATCCCTGGACAAATTCTAGAAGATTATCAAAGAAATGGTGATTGACTATTTAGAAAAGATTTCCTTTGAAGAATTGTTGAAGAACTGGTCTTGCAGACTAATCTTAGTTTCCTTTTTGACAGTTACTACAGTGAAATACTATAGATATTGTTTGCCTATCTCTTCAGTGAAGCATTTGATAAAGATTCTTGCACTATTTTTATGGAAAAGACAGAAAGATGTGGGCTAGAAGATAAAGCAATTAGATGGGTTCAGAACTGCCTGATTGGTTGGATTCACATAAGAGTCCTTAGTTCAGTGGTAACTTGGCAAGAGTTATCTCCAATGGAGTATTCTAGGGAACTGTTCTAGGAAAGCTCTTTCACATTCTTGATCAAAGAGCATAGATAAAGGGATAGATGGTGGCCTCATCAATTTGTAGATGACACAAAACTGAGATGGATAGCTCCCACTCTGGGTGACAAGAGTCAGGATCTAAAAAATATCTTGAGAGGCTAGAACATGAGGCAGAATTAAATGTGATGAAATTCAACTCAAAAATTTTGTGATTCTTCAGTAGTTTCAGCTCCCTAGTGCTTTCCATTTGGCCAGGATGCTATCTTCTATTTTTATTGCTCTAGGGCTGGCAAATCTGGTGGCATGACAGGAAAATTCAGGAACCATCCACATAACGAAAGGAGCTCTTGCCTCTACAAATGAATGACCCACCCTCTGGTTCACTCTCTAAACAGTCACTCACTTTTCAACTCCCTAGGGGCTGATGAATCTGCTGGACACTTATGGTGCTATCTTTTCAGTTTTCCTGTAAGAGAAATATGGTCATCAAAATTATTTGGAGCTGGGGACAGCTAGGTGGCACAGTGGATAAAGGACTGGCCCTGGATTCAAGAGGACCTGAGTTCAAATCCGGTCTCAGACACTTGACACTTACTAGCTATGTGATCCTGGGCAAATCACTTAACACTCATTGCCCCATGCCAACAAAAAAAAAGGAAAAAATTATTTGGAGCTGACTCATATCTATTTGCTGGTGCATGAGGCTTTGCTTTGAGTAGGTAAGGGAAAGAATGGTCTTGGGACAGATGAGAAAAGAGGATTCCTCTGAGGTACCTTTTAGTCAGGGAACTCAGAGGCCATTGAGTCCAACTGCCTCATTTTACAGACGAAGAAACTGAGGTCCAGGGGAAGTTTAGTGACTTGCCCAATATCAACCAGGATAGCAGGATAGTAATCATAGAAGATAGATAGATAGATAGATAGATAGATAGATAGATAGATAGATAGATAGATAGATAGATAGATTCTCTCTCTCTCTCTCTCTCTCTCTCTCTCTCTCTCTCTCTCTCTCTCTTTTCCCTCCCTCCCCCCATCTCTCCAAGCCTCTCAGTTTCCTTCAGGCATTACCTAAAGTCTTACCTTCTACAACAAGCCTTTCCTTCCCTAATCTTACTGTATTCCCTCTAATATTATCTCCCCCTTACCCTGTATATATCTTGTTCATACATAGCAGTTGGCATGTTATCTCCCCTTGGTCTCTGAGCTCCTTGAGAGCAGGAACTGTTTTTTGCCTTTCTTTGAATCCTTAGACCGTAGTACACAGTAGGCACTTATCAAATGCTTGTTGACTGGTTGAAGTCAAGCCCTCAGTCTCTGGAGCCAGAGCTCTTTATGTGTTGTCTCCACCAGCTTTTCAAAGCCAAGTACGTCTAAATGTTTTTCACTAACCTCCAGGAACAGAACAAAATAGTACTAATTCATGTTTCAATATCTCTTAAAGACTTACAGAATAATTTCCTTACATAACCTTGTGAAGTGGAGATATGAGGGACTGAGATAATGAACTGATGGGCTGGAGGTGATTTACCCAAGGTCACAGAGTGAGTCAGCGTGTGTTCAAACTCAACCCTACATCTTGTATGTCCTAATCCAATGCTCTTTCTATCAAACCAGGCTGCCTCCTTTCAATCATCTTCCTGGTTTAATGCCCTTTACACTGCATTCCGGAAATAGGGATAGTCATAGTTGCCCTCCAACTTCTCAGTTTTGCCAATAAAGTCCTCTGCATGGGGGGTGGGAGCGGGGTGCTGTAGCAAACTGGAGCTGATTGTTAAATTTTCAGCATGAGCCTTTACATCTCAGAAAACACATTAGGAAATCGGGGCTTAATTTATTATTTGTTGACTATCTAGATTTAAGAGAGAAAATGTTAATAATCAGATTAAATTTAAAATTATGCAGTGGGTACATTTTCCCCCAGAGTCAGTTGTTACATATTTACCACCATTCCCCTATTTGTAAACCTTAAAGAGGGGCAGGTAGGTTTATAGCCATAATGCATAGAATATTCGTTCTGCAGTTAGGAAGTTCTGAGTTCAAATTTTGACATTTATTAGTTGTATGACCCTGGGCAAGTCATTTAACCTTGATTGTTTCCACCAGAACAAAAACAAAAACAAACAAACAAAAAACTTGAAGAGCCTATAATGTGAACTATAATTATTATTAAGATTATTGGGGGGGGCAGCTAGGTGGCGCAGTGGATAAAGCACCAGCCCTGGATTCAGGAGGACCTGAGTTCAAATGTAACCTCAGACACTTAACAATTACTAGCTGTGTGACCCTGGGCAAGTCACTTAACCCTCATTACCCCGCAAAAAACCAAAAAGATTATTTTTATGCCTATAGGGCTCAATCAGCCATTTGACCAGGTAGTATAACTGGAACTAGAACTTGGTTTTCTTTAGGTAGAAGTAGATGTCTGTGACCAGAGCCTGAGAACTGAAGTTTGAATCCGTGTTTCTACTGCTTCTTGTGTGACCTTGGCCAGATC
Source organism: Dromiciops gliroides (assembly GCF_019393635.1). Taxonomy (NCBI): domain Eukaryota; kingdom Metazoa; phylum Chordata; class Mammalia; order Microbiotheria; family Microbiotheriidae; genus Dromiciops; species Dromiciops gliroides. The sequence continues at coordinate 105,234,133 of NC_057864.1, forward strand.
ACTTCCCCTCTGTGCCTCAGTTTCCTCCTTTCTTAATGGAGAGGGTTGGACTAGAAAGCCTCTTGTCCCAAATGGGATCCCAGTTCTGAATCCAACGTGCCACTTGATCTGCCGTCCTCTCTCCCTGCTCCCTCCCTCTGTTCTCGTCTCTTTCTCTGTTGTCATTCCCCTTCTTGCTCTCTCCGTCTCCCTGCCTCTCTGTCTCTTTCTCTAATTCACCCTCTGCCCTTCACTGTCATCTTTTCCAAATCACCACCCTCCATTCCCTCCCATGTCGATCAAGGCTTTGCCTTCCATTGTATCACCAGTACTTAGGATATAGGAAGTGTTTAACCAATGTATGTTGAGTGACTGTTTCTCCTGGAAGAACGACCCAAGTCCGTCATGCTTTAATCCTATGACAGTCTTCTCTCACCTAGATGCTAATGGCAGTGACAGTGATTCATCCTCAGACAGCTCTGACAGTTCAGAAAGCTATCCTCCAGCTTCCACCAGCAAGGTAAGAGGCTCTTCCAGGAGCCAAAGTATCTATGGGAGGAGCAAGTCCCCCCACCCCGTAGGGTGGGCAGAGTGGTTCAGTCTGAGAGGAGCTGGCATGGGAAATAGCTATCTCAGGATGAAATGGCCAAGGAGGTAGGAGCAGGGGACAGAAAAGAAAAGATCCTGTTGGATGTGGGTGGTCTGATTTCCACCTCTAGGTTTGAACAGAAAGAGACAGGAGGCAAAGGGAGGTCTGAGTTGACTCCCAAAATGAATATGCTAATGAAGAGACCACTGTCCTGCTCTCTGGGGTGCAATCAGGCCTGTAATCCTGGTATCATAGGGAGACAAGTTCCTGGGCTTCTCTCTGTCCACTCTGTGAACCACCCTCACAGTCCACCCCTGCTCACATACCACTTAAATAAATTACAGTTATCCCTTCCACATCACAACTTTCTTTGTCCCAGTTTCAATATATCACAGGTATAAGCAATTAAATGGGATTTGGGGGGAATTTTGTGGAAGTCCCTGATGACCCAGATTCTATGGCCAAACACAATGCAAGTTTTACAGTAAGGTGCTATACACACCCAATAAAAGAAAAAGAAAAAATTCAGACCTCTGGTATGAAGGGAGGGCCCAAAAATTTCACATGGGTTTTCCAGATCTCCAGGGCACTGTACCCCTAACCTCACAATGTGGAAGGGATAACTGTAATGTGGGTTTCGGCTTCTTTTTCTCTGTGTAATCATTCCATTGCCCCTACCCCGAATATACTAAGAGATGGAACTTTTATGCTAAGGTCTACCTAACCATCCCATTCACAATGGGAGTTGGGTTTGGACTCCCAGTTTTCTGCCTTCTTTCCGGTGTTCCTAGGCACTCAAGGAAATTAATTACAGCACCCTGGTCTTCCCAGCCACTGGTTGTCGAAAGACTCTGTCTCCTGAGGACTATGAGAACATCAAGGCAGCTGGTGATTATGTCAACGTGGACCCCAAGAAATGTAAAATTAATGCCTGGAATTTCAATTGCTCCTTCTCTGAGCCAGTGGAGTACACAGAAGTGGCGATGTGAATCCCGACAACCAAGCGGGCCTCTCTCCTCTACAAATTCTTGGATTTGAGTAGAAAGGTTTTCTTCACTAATGAGCACAAGGAAACAACTTATAGAAGAATTCAGGTTAGAGGCCAGGTAGAACGGCTATCAAGATGCTAAGACATGGAACTTTGTTTTTTTTTTGGTGGGGCAATGAGGGTTAAGTGACTTGCCCAGGGTCACACAGCTAGTGTCAAGTGTCTGAGGCTGGATTTGAACTCAGGTCCTCCCGAATCCAGGGCCAGTGCTTTATCCACTGTGCCACCTAGCTGCCCCCTACATGGAACATTTTATTAAAGAAGGTATTAGAATCCATTCCATCCCATCCAAGGAGCACATATTAAATGCCTGCTGTGTACAGAAAACCACACAGGGTGGAAGGGGAGATCCAAAGTTTCACGGTCCCTATCCAGCCTAAGCTCTTCTAATGGGATATAATGCCTACAGAGATAACTATGCTAGACAATAATGCTGCCTGTCTGGAGAAGTCAAACTAAGAAAAGAAAAAGAGATAAAGACAAAGAAAAGAAATAAAAGAGGGCCCTTGAGGCTTTTTTTAATGCAAAAAAAAGAGAGAGAGAGAAGGAAGGACAGAAAGGAGCACAGACAAGCAGGAAAGCTTTGAAAGCTGCAAGTTGGATTTATTGTATGCTAAAAAAAAAAAAACAAAAAAACCTCAGCTGTGCAGAGTAGAGATTCATAGTTCTGTGTCCAATCTTCTTTTTCTATTCTAATATACATATATGTATGTATATTTCTATACATATATACACACATATATAATGAAAATGCCTTTTTATTTTTTTGTTTGCTAAGTTCAAAATAAAAATAAATGATAATGCTTTTGATGCTACATAAATGCCTTTATCATTTTTTTTTTTGCAGGGCAATGAGGGTTTAAGTGACTTGCCTAAGGTCACACAGCTAGTAAGTGTCAAGTGTCTGAGGCTGGATTTGAATTCAGGTCCTCCTGAATCCAGGGTTAGTGCTTTATCCACTGTGTCACCTGCCCCTTGTCATTTATTTTTAAAAGTCTGTACATGGGACAGCTAGGTGGCACAGTGGATAAAAGCACCGGCCCTGGATTCAGGAGGACCTGAATTCAAATCTGGCCTCAGACACTTGACACTTACTAGCTGTGTGACTCTGGGCAAGTAACTTAACCCGCATTGCCCCGCAAAAAAACAAAAGTCTGTACAGTACTAGGTGGCAGGCAGTGTATACAGTGCCAGTTCTGAAGTCAAGAAGAGCTTGGTTCAAAAATGACCTCAGAAGCTTACTAGGTGTGTGACCCTGGGCAAGTCACTTAGCCTCTGTCTCCTTCTGTTTCCTCATAGTACCTACCTCCCAGAGTTGCTGTGAGGATGAAATAGGATGATATGTGTAAACTGCTGTTGTAATTTTTATTACTTATGCAAAATCAGATTTTTGGCATAAGCATGTGTTGTGCTTTGTCAGAGGCTTTTTTCCTACATCTATTGGCATGGTCACATGACTTTGGATGTTTTTGGTTTTAATGTGATTAATTGTGTTCATTTTTTTCCTGTGTTAATTGTTGAACCATCCTTGTATCCTGGGGATGGTTCCAACTAGATCATAGTGCATGGGGTGGGGTTGGGGAGGGCAAATTGCTGTAATCTTTTGGTGAGGATTTTGTTGTAATGTTTGATTTGATATTCATGAATGATTAAAAAAAGAAGTCAATTAAAAATTAGAGTTCTGAGGATTACTCACAAAATATATGGTCCCCATAGATGTCATAGAAACTTGAGAATATCTGATATAAAATGATTTGGCAAATGTCCCTGATGAGTACAAAGGTGAGTGAATGAAGGATGAGTCTTCTAGGGAGACTGGGCTAATGAAACTTTGGAATGGACTAGCAAATGAGTTGAAACAATTAGCAAAATGGCTGGAAAGCTGAACTAAGTGAAGCAGTGGGGTGCCTTGGGAAAAAATTGGAATTGGAGTCAGGAGAGATCCGGATTTGAATCCTGCCTTTGTTGCTTACAAGCAAGTATCTGACCAGGTGCAAGTCACAACCTCACCGATCTTCAGTTTCCTTTTCTTTAAAAAGGGGACAAGATGTATATAAAGTGCTTTGTAAACTCTAATTATATTCCTCTCTTGTGCATGTAAGTCGCAAGACCTAAATTTTCTCAAAATGTCTATAATAAATAGTTATATTAGGAAAGATTGAAATTACTTTCCTGAGGATACAAAATTATTAAATAGCTAGAGTTACTAATGAACAACCTATTAATTAAAATATTAACAATGAACAAACCATAACAATTTATTAACTGGTAAGTAGAAATAATTTATTAATGGATAAATATTAATGTTTTATTGACAAGTCTAATAAATGTCAATATTTTAGAAATAAATTAACATTGATTAGTAAACAATTATTTATTGATTAGAAATTAATAAGTGTTCATAATAAATACATGTTGATTATTTATTTATTAATAAATAGGGACAGGACCCTAAATGTCAAATTCGTAAATGGATAGGCAGATGGTACAGTGGATAGACCCTGGGTAAATCACTTTGCTGCAGCCTCAGTTTCTTCATCTGTCAAATCAGCAAATTAGGTATACAGTGTGATAGATACACTCTGTTCTGGGAGATGAGAGCACTTTAGGTACTAATAAAAAGCTTTCCTTAAAACACTCCTTTAAAGTAACTAGCATCTATTATGACTTCTGGATTATTATTGGGTTTGGAGGTGGTAGAATTACAAGCAAATGGGAGAATCCCAAAGGAGCAGATATTGGCTGGCTCATAAACAGTGAGGCACTTTCAGGACTATGGCGCCATCTGGTGACTGCAGGCTGAACTCCCAGCTCCTCTAGGAACCAATTGTTAACTCTCCTTTGGAGTGGGTTGAAAGGAGGGGGAGGAGGATGAATGTGCTCTAATTCCTCAGAACCTCCTATCCCATGTTACCATTCATGCTATTTCTGTATTTTTTTAGGTGAGGCTAGCCTCACGCCTGGTTATGATTTGGGGGTGGGCGGGAAGATGAAGCTTTCTTTGCCCATCCTCTCTCCAACAAAAATCTTCCCTAACTGCAAGATGATTCCTAAAATTCCTCTCAGTGGATTAAATGGGATTAATCAGGGACACAGTCTTTGCTCTGCAGAGAGTTTAGGCTTAAAATGAAAATATTGGGCAGCTAGGTGGCTCAGTGGATAAAGCACCATCCCTGGATTCAGGAGGATCTGAGTTCAAATCTGGCCTCAGACACTTGACACTAGCTGTGTGACCCTGGGCAAGTCACTTAACCCTCATTGCCCCACAAAAAAAAAAAAGAAAAAATATTCCTGGGAGCTGTAATACACTCATTTAAATTCACACAATGGTATATATAACTTAGAGGTGGGCCTTTGCAGAGTAAACTTTTATAGCATAGGGGAAGAAAGAGGAAGGACATTCGTTGCTGTTGTTGCTGTTGTTATTTGTCCTTCTTGTTCAAAGAGGACCCTGACATCTAGGTGATGCCATGACTTGCAGTGAATTAGATTTAAATGAGGGAGGGTTGTGCAAAGTCACCAGCCTCACTCTCTCCTCCAGAGTCATCTGGGTCCAGTGGCAAGATATACATCAGGATGACCGGAGATTGCCCCGGATGTTTAAGGTAATTGGGGTTAAGTGACTTGCCCAGGGTCACACAGCTAGGAAGTGTCTGAATTGAGATTTGAACTCAGATTCTCTCAACTTCAGGGCCAGTGCTCTATCTACTGAGCTGCCTAGCTGCTCTCATTAAGACCTTATTGTCTTATTGTCTTTTTTTTTTTTTTGCAAATCCATCAGTTAATAAAACCAACAAGTATTTATTAATTAAATTCTATGTGCCAAGCACTGTGCTAACAAGGGATACAAAGAAAGGCAAAAACAGTCCCTGCGTTCAAGGTGTTTACATTCTAATAATCAAGAAAATATGCAAATAATTAGGTACATACAACATATATACAAAGAAAATAGAAAGCATTTTAGAAAAGGTAATCAATTTAGGTAACATAAGAGTGGATTGTTTTTTGAATGTTTGATAGAATTCACTTTTTTTAAAATAAAATGGTCATTTTCACATACAATAGTAAAACAGAAAGCTAGAATTATACTCAAAACTTCAGACCTCTTTATTATAAATTGAATTCACCTGTAAATACACACACACACACACACACACACACACACCCCTTTGGGAGTTAATTTATGGCTTATTGATTTCTTTTCTCTAAAATCAGGTTATTCAAATTTTCGATTTCTTATTTTGTCGATCAGGATTTTTTCCATTTCTTTAGGTAGTCATTCACTTAATGGGTTGATCACTTTGTGTTGATATATAATTGGTTGAAATTGCTTTGTAACAATTTCCTCATCATCTGTTGTGAATTTTCCTTTTTCCTTTTTTATTTTGATAACTTGGTTTTCTTCTTTTTAAAAAATATAAAATACCATTTCTTTTTCTTAACTCCTTCCCCTCCTTTCTCAACCTTCTCCCTGCTGCCAAGGCTAAATTCCCTAGTTCCTTCAACATCCTGATCTAGCAAGCTCCTCATTTGACAGATGAAGGAACTGAGGCCCAGAGAAGAAAAGAGATTCTGCCTCTCTACCCCAAATAAGTATGACAAAACGACACACGAAGCCACATTCTCTGACTCCAAATCCAGTATTCTTTCTATAACACAACATTACCCCCATCATGATTTTGATGTGGGGGTCATGCTAATTCTACATTCCTCCTCTTCCTCTTTACCCAGCAGGATCCATAGAACTGTGGTGACCCCAGTTAGGTGCCTCCAGAGCCTGCCTGAGGAATTGTCCTCAACAATCATGATATCATAGAAAGCGTCCTGGGTTTGGAATGAATGGACTTGGGTTGAGATCTTGACCCTGTTATTTTTGTCTTTTTATTTTCGTTTTTAAATTTTTCTTGATACTTTTTGTTTTTACATCACTTTCATTTCCTAATCCATGTCTCCTCCCTTCTTTACTCATCCAGCTATATAGTCTTGCAGCAAAGAATGAGAGAACAAAAAACAGTTTGGGAATACTTCAACAAAGTCTAACAGAATATTCAATATTCCACATACATAATTCCCCATCTCTGCAAAGAAGGGAGGAAGGTACATCTTCTCAACTTCTCTTGGAGAAAAGCTTCCGACTTTGCTACTTATTACCTACCTGTGTAACTGGGCCATTCAATTCACTTTTCTACACCTGTTTCCTCATCTGTATCTCAACCCTCTGTTACACTAATGATTTCCTTTAAGCCTAGGAATAATGTAACGGCCCCCTAAAGTCTACGTGGTTCCTTACCTATAGGAACTTTATCAGAAGAAAAAAAGTTCATCAGTTCAATTGCCAATGCTCTGGACTCCCAGTTAGGAAAATTTCTAACATTTGGGCTTTCTGCCTAACTATTTCTACTGGTGTTTTTGTGGTAGAGGGAAGATTTAGTTACTGGAAACGTCTGGATATGAAACAGTAGGTTATATTATAGTGTCTGTCTGTGGAACAGCAAGCATGGGGAGGGGATGTTGAGGAAAGAGCCAGTGTTTTCTCAGAACTGATTTGAGTATCCTCCACATCTCCCTCTCTGTCACAGCTCAGTTCTATCTTTGCTCCTCAGGGGTTTGTTCTACCCTTTCAAATGAAAGACATCCAGCTAAACCCCTAAAAAGGACCTTCTTTCAGGGGAAGGAGAGGCTTTAATACCATCTTTGGCTTCCTTCACACCCCCCACACACACACACACACACTGGTCAGAAAAGGGGTGGGGGGGCAGCTAGGTGGTGCAGTAAATAAAGCACCAGCCCTGGATTCAGGATGACCTAAGTTCAAATCCGATCTCTGACACTTGACACTTACTAGCTGTGTGACCTTGGGCAAGTCACTTAACCCCTATTGCCCCACCAAAAAAAAAAGAAAAGAAAAAGAAAAGGGGGTGGGGGACAGCAGGACATAAATTTAGAGCTTTACAAAGTCAAAAAAATAAAACATGCCTATGGGGAACTTCTTCCAGCAACCAAGAACTATGAATCATCCTTTTGCCATATGTGCCCCCCCCTAAGCTAGAGCCCACTTTCCCCAGGATTCTGTAAGTATTCGTAGAAGAGTCTATCACAGGGGGCAGCTAGGTGGCACAGTGAATAGCACACCATTCCTGGGTTCAGGAGGACTTGAGTTCAAATCCAGCCTCAGACACTCGACACTTACTAGCTATGTGACCCTGAGCAAGTCACTTAACCCTCATTGCCCTGCCCAAAAAAAAAAAAAAAGGAAGAGTCTGTCACAGACTTTGGGGGGTATTTTGTACCAATTGTTTTTAATGAAAAGTACCTCCTAAAAGCTGCTTAGGGTTGGCTGACTAAATGATGGTCAATTGATAATCTTAGGGTGACACACACCAGTGGGGATTCAGGCCAATGGCATTAAAGAATCAGCTCCTATCCCTCAGGGATACCTACCCTAGAGTGCTGAGGGTGAGAAGTCATCTTGCTCTGGAACCCAAGACAAGAGCTTGGGACAAGAGCTAACACAGGTTATATGTAAAATGCAAGGGGGAAGTCAAGCTAGATCAGTGGTTTCAAACTCAGAAACAAATCTCTGGAGACAACATATTGGCTTAGAAAAAACAAATTAACATTATCTATGTTATATTGTATAAGGCATCTAGGTGGTACAGTAGATAGAGCACTGCTTGGAATCAGGAAAACTCATATTCATGAGTTCAAATCCAGCTTCAAACACTTAGCTGTGTGACCCTGGGCAAGTCACTTAACCTTAACCCTGTTTGTCTTTGACAACCACTTCATTATCTTTGTCAAGAAAACCACAAATGGTGTCACAAAGAGTCAGATGCAACTGAACATGGTATATTGTATTTTTATTTATCTTATTAAGCATTTTCCAAGTACACAGTTATTCAGGTTAGGCCCTTCATGGGCTGCATGCAATCTGCCCAGCAAATATGACACTTCTGAATTTGGTGATCTCTAATGTACTTTCTAACTCTAAAAGCTTGATTGAGCACATACCAAATATGTTCCCTATAGTGGCCCAGGGACACTTCAGTGGATGGTGGGGTGCATGATTTCCTAATCCTTGGTCCTGGGCCTTATTTTCAGATAGCTGAATAATATTGTATTAGTCTTGGCTCTCCTAGTTCTAGAGCAATTAAAGCATACCTCTTGGGAATGAGACCCGCCTGCCAGTAGTCATTAAATGTAGGACTTCTTGACCAATAAGAAGGAAAACTGTAGTTGAAAAGCAGCCTGGGGAGGTTGAGGAAGGTCAGGAAGGGTCTCAGAGGCTCGATTAATATGGGCAGAGACAAGAGATAAGAGACCCAATATGACCGGACGGACAAAGAGGATTACATCTCAGTGAGCAAATGTGAAAACTGTCTCAAACCAAGATTCCAGGACTGATGCAGGCCTGATACAACTGGCTTTTGGTATTCACACCATCCTCAGATGGAGATGTTGGGAGAACTCACACATACAGGGTCATACAATGTCTGATTCAGGAGTCAGAGGTCATCCAGTACCACTCTGCATTTTACAGAGGAGAAAAATGAAACAGAGAGGAAGAGTCATTAGAGCAATCACCCAGTCACTCCACCCACGTCTTATCTCTAAAGCCATGGATCTTTCCACTGCCCCATAAAATGAATTCAGCTTTTTTTCCCCTTTAAATAAAGCCTGAGGTGGCACTGACACTAAAGCTCCTAATTTTATTTTAAAAGCAATACCATCTGTAATCAAAATCTTATTGGAAAGGGATGGGAGGGAGCGTGGGGCAGAGGAGTCTGTCCAAAGAGTCAGGAGCTTCTAATTGTATTAGAGGCAGAATGGCTGATTCCTCTTTAATTCACAGCAGCCATCAACTGGCAGGCTAGATCAGAGCAGCGAAAGGTCAGAGACTCATCCTTCACAGTAGCCTTTCTAGCCCTGTCTACAGAGATCAGTTCTCCATGAACCTGGTTTTGTCAAGAAAATTTATTCTAATGACTATCTTTCAATATAAGCGGTTTCCTTTGAAGTCCTATGTATTTTAGTTTATACATTTTAAAATGGTATTCTACAAAGAGCTCCGAAGGCTTCACTAGATGGCCGAGAGGTCCAGGATAAGAACCACTGCTCCAAGGCAAGGTTGGCCAATCTGACCCAAGGAGGAGCCAGAATTATCAGCGCTGCTGACAGGGACAAGACCATTGTTTCCTCCCCAAACAGTAAGAGAGTTGTTACTATGAAAATATTTTTCTCTATTGCAAAGTTAGTTGGAGTAGCCTAGTGAATGTCTATTTTGTATTATCATTTCTGACCTTTCAAAGGTCACACCCATCTTAAATCACATCAGTACAATTCACAATGCCTTTTTTTTATCCTTCATAATTACTTCAAGAATCTTGATGTCCCACAGTTGCCCAGGCTTCTGGGATAGGATCTAGACTCCCTGCTTTAGGGGTAAGGAGATTATTCAGGGCAGACCCAGAGGTTGCAGTGACCCAGGCCCCATCAGGAACAAGCATGAGACAGGTAGAAGAGGTTCAGCTCAAGGCTTCCTTGACGGGAGCTGAAGAAATCCCTCTCTTTCTCTCTTGTGCTTAGGAAGTCCTCCTTACACTGGAACATAGCTCCCAAAGCTTAATCGTTATCCTTTCTTCCCCCTTGCTGCTCCTCAAAGTGTTTAGAGCATTGGTATCTGAATCCCTACTTAGAGTTCATTGGAAGGGACCTTTGAGGTCATTTATTCCCACCACCTCATTTTACAGATAAGTCTCAGAAAAGCAAATTACTTGCCCAGGGTCACACAGATACAGTTGTAAATAGCATAAATGGGGTTTGAACCCAGGTGTTCTGGCTCCAAACCCAGTGTACTTGCCACAATGAGCCTCTTGACCCCTTCATTTTTCCTCCTTCATCAGGGTTCCATTTCCCCACAGTCTTCTTTTCCTGAATGGCTCCAGTTCCTGCAACCACTTCTTTTTTTTTTTAATTTCCTTTCCCTTTTTCTTTTTCTATTTTTTTTGGGGGGTGGGGGGCAGGGCAATGAGGGTTAAGTGACTTGCCCAGGGTCACACAACTAGTAAGTGTTAAGTGTCTGAGGTCAGATTTGAACTCAGATCCTCCTGAATCCAGGGCCATTGCTTTATCCACTGCGCCACCCAGCTTTCCCCTCCCCTGCAACCTCGTCTAAGGAGAGAATCACACCAGGTTCCTCATTCCTAACTCAGGGTGGTGACGTAAAAAGATTGAATTTGGATATGGGACAGTAGAGATCAAACCCCAGGTGCACCACTGACTACTAATATGACCTTGAGCAAACCTTAAGCTCTCTGGGTCTTATTTTGTTCCTCTATAAAATAAGAGCTTTAGACTATGGTCTTCAAGGCCCCTTTCAGTTGTAAATTCCATTGTTAAAAGATTCAAGCAAGCTCCTTCAGGCTTCATAGTGGGCTGATTCCCACTTCATCTTACCTACTCCCAAGAATAAAGAATAGTGGCTCAGATGTTGGACCTGGAATCAGCAAATCCTACCTCAGATACTTACTAGGTCTGTGACTCCAAACAAGTCATTTAGCCTCTCTGTGACTCAGTTTCCTCATACATAAAAAGAGGGGGCTTGGACTTTGATGGCATCTAAGTTCCCTTCCAGATCTAAAATACCCTATAACCTTTCTAGTTTTATAAGTATAACGCCTGGGGGGCAGCTAGGTGGCGTAGTGGATAAAGCAATGGCCCTGGATTCAGGAGGACCTGAGTTCAAATCCAGGCTCAGACACTTGACACTAGCTGTGTGACCCTGGGCAAGTCACTTAACCCTCATCGCCCCACAAAAAAAATAAAATAAAATAAAAATAATCAGTATAACCCCTATAGTGCTAGCCAAGAGCCAACACCATTGAGTTTCTGGTCCTTTTGGTCACATTTAAGTTTGACATTCTTCCAGAAATCAGACCTGGGCTGATCTTTGGTCATGCCAACCTTGAGTCTGAGACAATGAGATCTCCCATCACCACTGAAGCTTGGAGTTGATCAAAGACACACTAACATCCTCCTCTACTGGAACTTCCAAATGGTTATGGGGTAGGGTCTACACAAGTTCTGGCAAGACCTAGCAGGGTTGTGGTTGTTTGTCCTTCATTTCTGAGGAGGACCTGTGACATCATGGGGTGATGCTTTGACTCATGCGTGAATTGAATCTAAGTGAGGCAGAACTGCACAAAGTCATCAGCCTTACTCTCTCTTCCAGAGTCACTGAAGTCCAGTGGCAGAACAAAAGTCAATAGGACTGGCAATGACCCGGGATGCAGTGGGTGACCTTGGCTTCTTTGATGCCTGACCAAGCTCTAAATGTTCCACAGCTCTTGCTTCAGCCATCTTAGTAGCCGTTGGAATAAATTGTTCTCATCTGCCCATTCTGCTGGGAGAAGTCTTCACATGCTTTGGGTAGACACCCCCTTACTCACTGACAGTTTTGAGGCCTGCTGGTTACCCTCAACCTAGTTTAACCCGTCTGTTGATAAGGTTTACTGAGGTGTGGCCCTTGTGCATGCTACAGCTTCTCGGAGCCACAGGTGAGAGTTGAGTGCTGGGTAGCCACCAGAGGTGGATGAGCAGCCCTCATACCAGAGGGGCTAGACCTCCCTGAACACCCCATACACCAGGGTAAAAAGGGTTTGAATACAGGCCTAGTGAGAGCTTGTATGTCTCTGATCTGGATGAAGTTTGGTGAAACTTGTCCTCAGGCTGACCCCAGGACAATGCATTCTTTCTTTAGCCAGAACACTGCTCAGATTGTCAACCAAGCTAAAGTGGAGGAAGGACCTCCATCAGTCAAACCAGAGACTTCTGGAAGTTTTGAAATATCAGTGAAGGAGGGGCAGCTAGGTGGTGCAGTGGATAGAGCACCGGCCCTGGAGTCAGGAGTACCTGAGTTCAAATCCAGTCTCAGACACTTAACACTTACTAGCTGTGTGACCCTGGGCAAGTCACTAAACCCCAATTGCCTCACTAAAAAAAAAAAAAAAATCAGTGAAGGAGAGGGTGGGGTCTGCTGTACAGGACTGAATCTCTAGGCTCCAGAATGGATGAGGGGAACCAGCAGGAACTAGGTTGAAGAGACAAAGTCACATCAGGTCATCCTAAATATGCATATGTTTGAAGCACCCCAGGAGGACATAGAACCCCTGGATGGTGCAGCTAGAATTTCTACCTGAAAAGGGAGTCCCTCTAAACTCATCCCTACCCTTCTCCCAGCTTGTACTAAGTAAGTCTGGGGGTGGGGCAGCTAGGTGGTACAGTGGATAGAGCACTGGCCCTGAAGTCAGGAGGACCTAAATTCAAATTCGGCCTCAGACACTTGACACTTACTAGCTGTGTGACCCTGGGCAAGTCACTTAACCCCAATTGCCTCACCAAAAAAACAAACAAACAAAACAAAAACAAAAACAAAAAAAAAGTAAGTCTGGGGGATGGACACATGGCTATCCCCCAAAATGAAAGGGTGCTGTCTGTCCCTCCGGGGATTCTTCTAGAGGGCTCTGGTCTCAGTAATGGTATCTTGGTTGGGAGCAAAGGAATCCTTCAGGTTCTCCTCTGGCTGGGCGCTCCCAACGAGGCTGAGGTGAGGAGGGTGGCCCACTCGCCGGCTGGAGAGGCTACCATTGGAGAGCTCCCTCTTCAGGTTGGTTCGAGACTGCCCGAAGCAGGAGAGGTTGCGCATTGGAGCAGGCAGCAGGTAGCTGCTAAAGCACATGTAGATCCAGGGGTTGCAGCAGCTGCTGAGGTTGCCCAGGAGCATGGTGATGGTGAAAGCCACATTGGTAGAGTCTGCTAAAGGAGGAGCACAGAGACAGTAAGGGGTCATGGTCAACAAGTGCTGGACACGGATCAGGAAGGCCCCAGGTCAAATCCTACCTTAGCCATTTAAAAGCTGTGTGAGGGGGCAGTTAGGTGACGCAGTGGATAGAGCACCGGCTCTGGAGTCAGGAGTACCTGAGTTCAAATCCGGCCTCAGACACTTGACACTTACTAGCTGTGTGACCCTGGGCAAGTCACTTAACCCCAATTGCCTCGCTAATAAAAAAAATAATAATAAAAAAAAGCTGTGTGAGCCTGGGCAATTCTTTTGAGCTCTCTACACTTCAGTTTCCTCATCTGTAAAATGGGAATAATAATATCACCTACCTGTAGGGTAGTTGTGAGAATCAAATGGGATGACATATGAAAAGTGCTTTGCAAAACTTCAAGTCAGTCAGTCATCAAGTATTCATTAAGGGCATACTATGTGCTGGGGCACAAAGAAGCATGTGCTCCTCTTCTTCCTCCTCCTCCTTATCATCGTCGTCATTATCATCATCATCATCGGAGGAGGAGGAAGAGCCAGAACTGTCAAGTTCTGGGGCTGGTGCAAACAATAATAATGACTACAACAACATTTGAACAATTCACGTTGATATAGGGTGTTCCCAAAGTCCTAGTAGGGTTTTAAGCTTTAGACTTTGGGGACCACCCTGTATGTGGCTTTAAGGTTTATAAAGCACTTTCCTGGTAACATCTGTAAGGTGTGTCAAGAGCAAGGATTATTATCCTCATTTTAAAGATGGGGAAACTGAGGTCACCCTAGCTAATAAGGGCTGAAGTCTAGTTTCATAACCTGGCCTAAGATCATGGAAGAATGGAGCTAGAGCTAGGAGAGAACTTGGAGGTCACCTAATCCAAACCCTTCTTTATACCAATGAGGAAATTGTCTTGTCCATTGTCTTATAGGAACAAAGTAGCAAGGCTGGGGTTTGAACCTCTGGCCTATGAGTCTAGGCCCAACACTCTTTCCACTACAGTGAAGTATAAAGTGAAGTCAAATAAAATAATTTATTTATAATAGTATAATGCAGTTACTAAATATATGTGTGAAAGAGTGTATGTATATATATTTATTCACTTATTTATGTGTATAGTTTGTATATTTGTGGATATATATGGTCTATATTTATGCATATAAATATATATAGTTTATATGTGGTGGCAGTGGTGTTATTGAGTTATTTTTCAGTCTTGTGTGATTCTTTGTGACCCCATTTGGGATTTTCTTGGCAAAGATACTGGAGTGGTTTGCCATTTTCTTCTCCAGCTCAATTTAGGGATGAGGAAACTGAGGTAAACAGGATTAAGTGACTTGTCCAGGGTCACACAGCTAGTTAAGTGTCTGAGATCAAATCTGAACTCAGATTCTCCTGACTCTAGGTCTGGCATTCTATCCACTGCGCCACCTAGTTGCTGGTGTAGTCATTTATTTTATATAAATTATATATTATCTTATTATTTATTATTTTATCATTTTATATGGTATACATATTATATATTATTATATTAGTCACTACCCAACATTGTTATTGTTATCAAATTATTTTATTAATGAATTTATTGTTTTATGTTCTATTTTGTTAAATTTTATAGTTCTATAGCTTTCATTTTCATTTTTATTACTACCATATTAATATAGGAACTGAGCAGCAAAGCCAGGATTCAAATCCATGTCCTCCAACTCCAGGTCTCATACTCATTCTTAATACTGATTATAACTATTTTAATACTTTAGTGGTTTGTGATTTTTGGCAGGTAGCATGATGCCTAGCATACAGTAGGCACTTAATAAATGCTTGTTGCCTGACTGATTTCATTGTGGTAGACACCTCCTCCACCAATCACAATTCCTCTAGTTTAGATGATCTTTCAGACTTCCCATAGCCAAAAAAATTCATCATCATGGGGCCAATCTGCCCTATGAACCTTGATGAGCTTAGCTAGACTGAGTTTTAGAATGGGAATGTATGCATAATGTATCCCTTAGCCCCCACTCAGAGCATGTTCAGCTTGGTAGGATCTAGCAAAACTCATGTTCTGCTTCTCTAACCTTTGTGAGCCCAAAGATACTTCCACATTATGTTACAGCATCCAAGGAGGGCTGCAGTGCAGGATGCGTTTATCATTATTAGCTATATTTTTGTATTGTATTGTATTGTCACATTGTGTCCTGTTGTGTCACAATACAGTATGGCAGATAGGTGGCACAGTGGATAGAGGGCCAGGCATGAAATCAGGAAGACTCATCTTCCTGAGTTCCAATCTGACTTCAGACACTTACTAGCTATGTGACTCTGGGCAAGTCACTTCACCCAGTTTGCCTCAGTTTCCTCATTTGTAAAATGAGGTGGAAAAGGCAATGGCAAACCATTCTAGTATCTTTGCCAAGAAAACCCCAAAAGTAGTCACAGAGAGTTGGACATGATTAAACAACAAACTATTTTTATCTTTATGCTATTTTATGTTGTATTGTGTTATAAATCATATTATACTATGCTATATATCAAGCAGCTAGGTGGAGCACTGGATAGTGCCAGGCCTGAAACACTTACTAGCTGTGTGACTCTGGGTAAGTCACTTAATCTTGTTTGCCTCAGTTCCTCATCTGTAAAATGGGCTGAAGAAGGAAATGGCAAACCACTCTAAGTATCTTTGCCAAGAAAACCCCAAAAGTAGTCACAGAGAGTTGGACATGATTAAACAACAAACTATTTTTATCTTTATGCTATTTTATGTTGTATTGTGTTATAAATCATATTATACTATGCTATATATCAAGCAGCTAGGTGGAGCACTGGATAGTGCCAGGCCTGAAACACTTACTAGCTGTGTGACTCTGGGTAAGTCACTTAATCTTGTTTGCCTCAGTTCCTCATCTGTAAAATGGGCTGAAGAAGGAAATGGCAAACCACTCTAAGTATCTTTGCCAAGAAAACCCCAAATGGAGTCACAGAGAGTCAGACACGACTGAACAGCAACAACATTCATTCATTCTCTCATTCTCTCAATCACTCACTTGCTCTCGATCTCACTCTCTCCTTCCCTTGCTCTCCATACCTACCTATCTACTTAACACTGTGACCTTAAGAAAATCACTTAACCTTCCCTAGGTCTCAGTGTCTTCATCTATAAAATGATGAAGCTGAATTAAATTGCCTCTGGAGTCCTTTCTAGTTCCAGATCTGTGATCATTTGATCCTTTAGTTGATCTCACAAACCCCCAGTTTTCTCATCTTAAAAAATGGGGGGGGGGCAGCTAGGTGGTGCAGCGGATAAAGCACCGACCCTGGATTCAGGAGGACCTGAGTTCAAATCCGGCCTCAGACACTTGACACTTACTAGCTGTGTGACCCTGGGCAAGTCACTTAACCCTCATTGCCCCGCCCCCCCCAAAATGGGGATAATTCCTATAGGACCTACCTCCCAAGATTGTTATTAGAAAAGATCAAATGAGATACTATACAGAAAATGCTCAATGAATGCTAAAGTGCTATCAGCTCTCATTATTGTTATTATCAATAGCCCCAATGCATCATAGTACCTGTCCCTGTTTAACTTCAAAGGCCTGAGGGAAGTGGAGGAAGGATATACTGAGGGGGAGGAGGAGGAGGAGGAGGAGGACCCTTGTTTTCCATCCTCCAAATGAAATTTATGCCACTCTGAATTCTACCCTTCCCAACACATACCCTCCAAACTCAGAATCCTGAGGTCTAGGGGACTCTTTTTCAATAAGGATGGTTGAACTTTCTTTTCCATAGAATATTGAGGCTTACAGATTCCTTTCCTCAGGAACTCTGGGAGGCAGCTATTGAAAGCATTATTATTCCCATTTTACAGATGAAGAATCTTAGTCTTGTTGGGGCAAAGTGACTGTCCCATGGTTACACAACTAGTAAAGTCAGAGCTGAGATTCAAATGCAGATTTCACCTGACTGCTAAGTCTCCTCTTTCCACTTTGTGAATTCACCTTTTCTTTTTTTTTTTTTTTTTTTGGTGAGGCTATTGGGGTTAAGTGACTTGCCCAGGGTCACACAGCTAGTAAGTGTTAAGTGTCTGAGGCTGGATTTGAACTCAGGTACTCCTCATTCCAGGGCCGGTGCTCTATCCACTGTGCCACCTAGCTGCCCCGTGAATTCACCTTTTCTAAGGAGACAGAGAGAGGGCATGAACTAAATCAAAAGTGTCAAACCATAAACTGGATCTACCTATATTAGATTAAAATGTAACTGGGGAATATTTAATAAAATAAAAGTACAGTCGAAGACAGATAATGTTAATATGTAGTTTTCTAAGTCACCATGCAGCTGCAGGCATCCTAATGTATGGTTTAGTCCTCCCCCACCCCACCCCTCCATTTTTGAGTTTGATACCACTGAACTAAATGACCCTCCTTCCCAGGAGTTCTCAGCTATGGGAGAGAAAGGGACTATGATATTTAGAACTGGAAGAAACCTTAATGATCACCTAGCCTAACTCCCTCATTTTGCAGATGAAGAAATTGAATCTCAGAGAAGTTACATGACTTGTTCAAAGTCCCACAGGCAGCCAGGATTAGATCCAGGTTCTGGGAACTCAGCTCCAGTGTTTTTGCACTTCTGGTTTATAAGGGGTCTTGAAAGGCCCTCAGGAGGTTCCTTTCCCAGGATCTCTTTCTTGAGGACAACTGCTGAATCCTATATGTGTAAGTGTACATTGTATTGTACTGACACAGTGTTGGAAAGAAGCTCAGGTGTAGTGGATAGTATGCTGAACTAAGAGTCAAAAAAACCTGGGTTTCACTCCCTCCTCGGACACTTGCTAGCTCCATGACTGTATCCATGTCATTTAGCTTCTCTGAAACCCAGTTTCCTCATCTGTAAAATGGAAATAAAAATGGTACCTCTCTCACGGTTGTTGTAAGCGTCCAATAAAATATAAGTAAGGGGCTTTGCAGACCTTAACCGTGATATATACATCTTGGCAGTAAATCCTTGGCTGCTTTTTGGAGAGGCCCACCATCTTGCCTCAGAAGAAAGCTTTTCCTTTGAGGCAATGGCCAGGGGAAGGGTGTGGTATCCAACCTTCTCTCCCCCCACCCAACAACCACACACATACCCACTTGCCTTCGTCAGGAGCATTCTCATCCCACACTGACCACATCTGGACACTGAAGAAAGGTGCCCAGCAGGCAATGTAAGCCAACACAATGACAAAGGTCATCTTCACAGTTCGGATCTTCGCTCGGGAGATGGCACTGATGCTGCTGACCCGAGATGGCAGACCCCGGCTGTCCCCAGCTAGAGCCCGAAATGAGGCACCCCCTCTCGGGACAGCCCCTCCTCCTCTTCCTCCTACTCCCCAACCCTGAGTCTTGCCCTTCAGGTTTTTACAGATCTCATAACAGATGAGGCTGTAACAGGCTATAAGTATGGCCACGGGAAGGACAAAGATGGCTAGTGTGGTCCATGTAATGTAGGCCTGAAGCCCCCAGGAAAAGCGGAAGTCAGCCCAGCAGTCCAGCACCCCAGTGCCTTGGCTCACCTCCCTTAGTGAGAAGATGAAGACCTGAGGGAGGCTAAGGGCAGCAGCAAGTAGCCAGGTGGCAATGATAAGAGGGTAGGCAGATCGGCTGGGCTGGTGGAGGGTCCGAAGTGGGTGGCAGACAGCTAGATAGCGGTCCAAGGTCATGACTAGCAGCATGTAGGTGGAGGCAAACATGCTCAGGGCCTGCAGGTACTTGACCACCCGGCAGAGAAGGTCAGACCCCTGGAAACGGTAGGTGATGTCCCACAGCAGTTGGGGCAACACCTGGAAGAGAGCCACGCCCAGATCAGTGAGGGCTAGGTGCAGCACAAACAGGTGCATCCGGGAGCGCTTGCGGCCTGGCCAGCCCAGGGCCAGGAGCACCATTGAATTGCCCCCAGTGGCCAGCACCAGGATGGTGGCAAGCACAGCGATCTCCACTTTGGCCAGCTCCTCATCCCGACCCAGCCAGGGTGTGGTGGCATTTGGGGGCAAGGGAGAGCTCCATGGGGTCGTGTTGACAGTTGTAAGAGGGAAGTTATCCATGGAATGGTGTATAGCAAAGTATAGGAGGATGAATGAAAGGAAGGAGAGGAGAGAGATGGAGGTAAGGAAGATGAAGGTGTTTGAGGGAGTGGGGGTGAACAGGTGGCAGGGGATGGAAAGAAAGCAGGATGGGAGGCTAGATGGGACAAAGGTGGCTCCAAATAAAGGACTCGTAAAGTGGGGAAGAGGAAGAAAAGAAATTAGGGAGAGGAAGAAGAGTTTGCGGATGGGGAGAAACTGCTACAGAAAGGAATTAGATGAAAGTGGAAATAGATGAGAAGTGGAAATAGAGGCAGGGTGTGTATTTAGAGGTTCAAAAAGGGAAGGGAGAGCTGGCTATGAGCTTGGAGATTCAAGGAAAGATAAAGAGGGAAGAGGCGCCCAAAGAACCATCAATGGACCAGTGGGGTGCTGCGTAAGCAAGCAGGAAGCAGAGAAAGTCACCCCCACCCCTAAATTCCACTCCCCCCCAACTTTCCTTGGGAAGCTGTTCCACCAGTGCCCAGCTCCAACTCCCTGCCTCCCGAAGCGGGGATCCCCACACCTCTCTCGACCCAGTGGGTCTCAGGCCGAGCCCACCCCCAGGTACCCACTGCTGCAGTCCGCGCTCTGCTGCTGGCTAGCAGAGCCTCCTGTCTGGACTCTGCGGGTCTTCTTCGGGGCGGGGCGGGGCGGGGCGGGGCTGGGTTGGGCTGGTTTATATATGGTCTTGGGGGGCAGACCCTCCTTCCCCTGGTTGGCTCCCGCAGCGAGAGGCGGGGGCGAGACTAATCAACCTCCTCTCCAGGGAGAAGGATCGGAAAGCAGAGCGGTTGGGGTGTCAGTGAAAGGGGACGCACGGATTGAGGCGTGGGTGGGAGGGGGAGGACAGAAGGTCGCGGGCAGAACAGATTTATATCAGCCGTCTTCTTCAGCGCAACACCAGGTAGCCTGCAAGGCACGTGAACGCGTTTTGAAAACCAAACACATGTAGTGGTCATACGTCACCTATGCACACAGGAACGACAGGGACAGCAGGCTCCTGGCCCACAGAGGCACAGGCCCCCCGAAATCGCCAATGAATTTGGAAGCTGGTTTGAAGGGGAGGCAGCTCAGTCCAATAAAGTTTCTTCTTGCCCTTTTGAGAAGTAGATAACATTCCTATCAACAATCCCCCCCAAGGTGGCAGAGGTGGGCAAGGGGGATTGGGGAGGGGGAAGTTGCTGTTCTGATATATCCCTACAGAGAATGGAGGTGTGAGGAATGAAACATAGGGGGCAAGGAGCAAGGGCTGAGCAAGGGGTGGTGGGGTGGGAAATAAGACTTGGGAGGTCTGGAAGGACAAAGAAAGGCTAGAAGCACATGGAAGTGGACTAGAAAGATTGAGGTACAACAACCCCAACAGGGAAGGACTGACTGGGGAAAATGTGTGTAAATATTGGAGTGTGTGTGTGTGTGTGGGGGGGGGGGGGTGTTGAAGAGAATGTCCTGGGAATTAAGTCTGGAAACATGGAAACTTCCACATGTTCGAGTCTGGTTCTTATATTTAATAGCTATGTGACTGGCTAAAGTTCTTTGCACCTCAGTTCCCTCATATGTAAATGAGGAAAATAATACTTTCACTATCTCTCCTAGGCTTGAGGAAGGTGTTTTGAAAGCCATAGGGGCTATAGAAGTAGGAGCTGATATTAATACTTCAAGTATCTGGGAGGCGCCCTGTGAGTGCCGTCAGCTGGGGGAGTGTTAGGAGTTGTCAAGGCCAATGTTCAGATGATGGGTCTTTCTGAATTCTTGTCCTTCACACAATCACAGACTCTCACAGGTGGAAAGGACCTCTGAGGTCACTGAGTTTGTCCTGTACCTGACAAAGTTGTTGTTTGTCCTTTGCTGTTGAAGAGGACCATGAAATTGGGGTGATGTCATGATTTGCAGTGAAGTGGATTTAAGGGAGGGAGGGCAGTGCAAGGTCACCAGCCTCACTCTCTCCTCCAGAGTCATCTGGGTCCAGTGGCAAGATAGACATCCGGACAACTAGAGATGTCCCTAGATACCTTCAGGCAATTGGGGTTAAGTGTGCCCAGGGTCACCCAGCTAGTAAGTGTCTGAGGCCACATTTCAATTCAGGTCTTCCTAACTCCAGACCCAGACTCTATCCATTGCTTCACATAACTGGCCAAGCTGCACAGTAGAGTGTGTGTGTGTGTGTGTGTGTGTGTGTGTGTGTGTGTGTATTTGTGTAAAAGCTTACCACCAGGCGGGCAGCTAGTTGGCAAAGTGGATAAAACACTAGCCCTGGATTCAGGAGGACCTGAGTTCAAATCTGATCTCAGACACTTGACACTAGATGTGTGACCCTGGGCAAGTCACTTAACCCTCATTGCCCTGAAATGAATGAATGAATAGATAGGTAGATAGATAGATAGATAGATAGATAGATAGATAGATAGATAGATAGATAGATAGATAGATAGATAGATAGATAGATAGATAGATGAATAAATAAATAAATAAAAACTTAGCACCAGAAGGGATGAGAGAGTGAGACAGAGAGACAGAGAGACAGAGACTGACTCTACAACTGGTCAGATCTCACCTTTCCTGACATGTTTATTGGATAGGGCTGTTATATTATTTTCAACAGAGGCTCAAGTGGCACAAGAGATTATTAAGAATCTACCTAGGGCATACTTGGAGCCAAGCAGACTGTCTTGTCAATAAGTATAGATGTGCCTGTTTGAAGAAAATGCATAACTAAAACCCAAATTTCCAAAATAATGAGGGAAAAAATGCCTGACACACAGTGTGTTGTAGTCAGTCTTTTACACACATTATATCAATTATATAAATTAATCTTTACCCTTCATGGGTATCATCTCCATTCTACCAATAACAATATGAGTTTCATGTAGTTTAAATGACTGGCCCAATGTCATATAACTAGTAAGTGGCTGGGAATTCAAGTTTTTTTATTATATTGATCTGTTCCTCAGAAACAAACAGAGCAATTTCACCAACCAATCAATAAATGAGTTGTTGATTTTTTTTGAGTACCTACTGTGTGCCTAGCACTGTGCTAGGTAGTACAGGAAAATCAGAAAAAGTATAAGACGTAAATCCAACCCTTAATTGGCATATGGCTGTAATTTGAGGAGTACCAAAAAGGCCTCCACTCTGCCCCCAGAGCATCTCACAGCACATAGATCACAGAATTCTAGAGACTTTGGACATGACCTAGCCTGTTTGGGACAAAAGATATACCCATTAAAACAATGATGAACAATATAAGATGGTATGTAAATGAGAGCTACAGGCTCTAAATGCTGAGAGAGTACAGAAGAAGAAAATTGTTGTTGTTCACCCTTCTTCCTTTGCTCTGGAAAATCAGGAGGATGATGACTTGCAAGTGAATTAGATTTAAGTGAGGCAGGGCTGTGCAAAGTCATCAGCCTCACTTTCCTCCAGAGCCATCTGGATCCAGTGGCAAGATATAGATCAGGACGACTGGGAATGGCCCCAGATGCACTGGGAGACCTTGGCCTTCAAGCACTGGAGTCTAGGGAGGCCTCACTGAGGAGGTAGGTAGTTATTCTCCATAGAAAGTCACTTAACCCCAATTGCCTCACCAAAAAAAAAAAAAAAAAGAAAAAGAAAAAGAAAAAAGAAAAGAAAAGAAAAGTAGCTCTTTGACAAAGAGGCTTAGGAGAAGACAACTGGGAAATCTAAAGCTAAATCCTTAGGCATCACTTCAAATTGAAGAACAAGTATAATTGGAGAAATAACAAATGAAAGGGAAGGGAAGATTTCATTTACGCAAATTTAATTTGCATGCCACTAGTTCAGGAACAGACCCTATTTCATAAATCAAGGTCTGCCTGTATAGAATACATACCAGCCTGCCCAGCTGCTTTTAGTATAACAGCTCATATTCATGCTGAGTAGTAGTGAGACAGAAAGACCTGGGTTCAAGTCCAGTCTCTGACATACCCTGGCTATGTGACCCAAAGCAAGTTATTTAACCTCTCAGTGCCCCTACCTCCCAGCCCAGGCAATTCTCTAGGACTATAAATTGCAAAACAAGGGGCAGCAAGGTGGTACAGTGGATAGAGCAGCGGCCCTGGATTCAGGAGGACCTGAGTTCAAATCCGGCCTCAGACACTTGACACTTACTAGTTGTGTGACCCTGGGCAAGTCACTTAATCCCAAATGCCTCACCAAAAAAAACCAAAAACAAAACAAATAAATTGCAAAACAGGTGTTGATCTAATTTGAATGGGAGTTACCTTCCCAAGAAAGAGCTCCTTACAAGGACGAAATCACAAAGATGGTCTCCTTCCCCTTCCTCCCTAAAGAAAAAGCTCCCATTCATGTCACACTGCTCCACACTTTGCCAGTAGCACAGATATTATTATCTTTATTTTACAGATGAAAAACATTCGACTCATAGGTTAAGTGCCTGGCCTGTGGTCAGATGGCTTAGTCAAAACTATAATCCATAGCCAGGTCTCCTGGCTCCTAAACCCAAGGCACTTTCCACCCTAACTCATTGCTTTTTGCTTTTTCCAGGCTTTCATGATTTGGAGGGAAATGAATGATCTCAACATTCTTTCCTACATTACAACTGGCCCAGGCTGAGTTCCAGCGAAGAAACTAGATGATTGATTCCCACAAAGATCGTGTTCTCTAAGAAAGAAGGTTGGTGACATTTCCCTCTTGCAGCCTTTCCTGGGAGCCGTAAATTGAGAATGTGTTTCTCTATATAGCTTTCTACCTGCAGTAAGCCTGTTCTTGTCTCAGAACTCTGAATAGTGTATATGTTGTCTCCCCCAACTAGACCGCAAGCTCAGTGAGGGCAGGGTCTATATTTTTATTAATCATATCCCCACTGATTAGCACAGTGCCTGGCATCTTTTGTTAAGTTCACTTTAGTCATGTCCAACTCTCCATGACCCCATTTGGGGTTTTCTTGGCAGAGATACAGGAGTGGTTTGCCATTTCCTCCTCTAGCTCATTTTACAGATAAGGAACTGAGGCAAACAGGGTGAAGTAACCTGCCCAGGGCTGGATTTGAATTTATGAAGATGAGTGTTCCTGATTCCAAGCCCAGTACGCTTATCACCTAGCTGCCACCTGGCACACAGTAGGCATTTAATGAATGTTTATTGGGTTATTGGATTGCATTGTTCTGATTAGATCTCCGGTCATCAGAGTTAGCATTTACTACAGACTCTGGGATAACTTCCAAATGAGTACATGGGTTAGTTATCCAGTTCCTCGGTCTGTCTGCCCAGGAATGGTAACCCCTAATTCACATCTCTATAAAAATCCAGGAGGAAGTAGAGTTGTTAGCATTGGGGACATTATAGGGACTAATGTACCTTTTACTGCCCAGGAGTATACATTGCTGACATCAGTATCCTTGCATTCATTGATTTAAACACCAAAAGGAAAGGGAGTCTGTCAACGGGAAACAGGGCAAAAGGAGTAGGGGGAGGAGAAAGATAAGAGCAGGGGAATGGTGGTTTTTTAAGCAGACAGCTAAAATTATCGCTATATAAAAGAGGCCCCTCAATTTCTGCCCCAAAATATCAAATAGTGTCTTTCACTGCTGATGTCTTTTGCCTCTGAGGTTACTTTGTCTCCTCTACATATATTATATGTACCTAGATCTTTTCATTAGGCTCATTACGTTCTCTACAATCTTTATTTTAGTTCTTTATATTCTTCCCCATTAGGATGTGAACTCTTTGAAGGCTGTTTTTGTCCACCCTTCAGTTTAAAGAAGAAAATAACCTGCATTGTCACGGAATAAACACCAAATAAAAGGTTGTTCACTGATTGATTGTCATTAGAGCTGGAAGTGACTTTAGAGCCCATACCTCCTCATTGTTCAGCTAAGGAAACAGAGGCCCAGAAGTTAAGTCATCATTTTATGGGGCAGCTAGGTGGTGCAGTGGATAGAGCACCTGCCCTGGAGTCAGGAGGACCTGAGTTCAAATCCGGCCTCAGACGCTTAACACTTACTTGGGCAGGTCACTTAGCCCCAATTGCCTGACTAAAAAAAGAAAAAAAAATCATCATTTTATACTGCCCTGTTTTAATTTTTCAAACACATGCTACAGCCAAGACTTTGGGGAGGGTGGGCAATGGGGATTAAGTGACTTGCCCAGGGTCACACAGTAGTGTCAAGTGTTTGAGGCTGGATTTGAACTCAGATCCTCCTGAATTCAGGGCCGGTGCTTTATCCAATGTGCCATCCAGCTCTCCCCCAGCCAATACTTTTAAAGGAAAAAAACAAAACAAGATCCAGAGAATCATAATATAGTCAAATTAGCAACTGACCTGGGTTTGAGTGCTGATCCCTATTGTTTTGTGATTATTATATGACTTATTAGTTGTGACACTTTATCTCTGAGATTCTATTTCCTTTATTTGGATAGTGGGGATAGAATTGTAGCATTTTAGACCTCAATTAGTCCAAATTCCTCATTTGAGTTGAGGAAACTGAGTCACAGAGAAGCAAAGTGCTTTAAAAGAAGTAAACAACTCATAAACAGCATAGCTGAAATTAAAGGGGCAGGTAGGTGGCGCAGTGGATAGAGCACTAGCCCTGGAGTCAGGAGGACCTCAGTTGAAATCCAGCCTCAGACACTTAACACTTACTAGCTGTGTGACCCTGGACAAGTCACTTAACCCCAATTGCCTCACCAAAAAATAAATAAATAAATAAAAATCAAGGTGTTCTGATTCTTAATCTAGAACATTCTCCATTACAACTTGCCAACTTGCCTAACTGAAGATCTTACAGCCTTGTGATGAGGGAAATGGTGTAAACCTTGAAGGTTTAAATAAATGTGAGGGGATTTTTTCCCTCCAGAAAGGCCAATGATTTCATTTTTGCAGGGAAATCTTGATGAAGAAATCACCTCTACCAATATAGATGGGCAACTCTGTAATTAACTGTCTTAGTTGTTTAAAGCCACTGGAAGAATAATTGATTTATCTAGAGGTTATGCAGCCAGTATATGTCAGAGGAAGAACTGGAACTCAGGTCTTCCTAACTCCAAAGTAAGCTTTGTATCCATTAAGAAATATTGCATATATATATATATATATACATATATATAACCTATATCAGATTACCTGCTGTCTAGGGGAGGGGGGAAGGGAGGGGAGGGAGGGAGAAAAATTTGAAATTGGAAAGCTTGTATAAACAAAAGTTGAGAACTATCTTTACATGTAACAGGAAAAAAATACTTTATTAAAAAAAAGAAATATTGCAAAAAAACATCAATAAGAAATATTGCATCTCCAATATGGCCTATTGATATTAAGATACATAAATTCTGTTGATTGTAAATTGAATAAAATTAACATGTAAAATTTTAAAATTAGAAAGAAAAACCTATGCTCACTAAATGAAATTGTAAACTTGCAGAAATGATAATATATGGTTTTCCCCCACCCCCAGCCAAAAAGCGCTTTATGATGTAGCTCAATGTTACAGTGGATAGAACACTATGTCTGGGGTCAGAAAGACCTGAGTGACTCATGTGTGCCTCACCAAGTTCTCTTTTAACTTGTCTTTCCCTTTTTCAATGTTTTTGCCAGGCAATGTTTCTTATAGCCTGACCACCATCCTCTTCTATAAGATCTTACAAATGTGTTTATTTTTTAAACAGGCATTGCCCTTGACTGGCATATCTACTGGCAAGGAAATTAAGCATTTGATGCCTGGGGTGGTTTCTGGCTTCTTTTGGATTCTTTGTGACAATTTATTTATTATATCAATTAAACCTCCTCTGGAAATAATAACAGTCTATGTTACTGTCTACTCTTTTATCTATTTCACATTCTACATGTCAAAAGGTTGTTTAAATAGGTCAGGTTGGGGGCAGCTAGATGGTGCAATGGTAAAGCACTGGCCCTGGATTCAGGAGTACCTGAGTTCAAATTCGGCCTCAGACACTTGACACTTACTAGCTGTGTGGCCCTGGGCAAGTCACTTAACCCTCATTGCCCTGCCCCCCACCAAAAAATTTAATTAAATAGGTCAGGTTGACATTACCTCAACTGCACATCATATGTTTGCCTTATTTTTATACTTAGATATTGATTTTGATCATTACTTTAACCAGTGGGAAGTCTGTCCATAGACAACTGATTCAGAAATAACTTCCACATCAGCAATCAGTCATTTTCTGACTGTTAAAATAAAACCAATTTCATGTTAATGATGATACTTGGTGCTATGTACAAAGCCTCCTGACTCTAGTTTTGAAGAAATTATGCAAAATATATAGTAACTCAGTCAATAAGAATATGAAGTATCTACTGTGTTCTGAGCACTGTGCCAAGTGCTGAATTTGTATAGATGTGAGGCTTCTATATAATCTAAAAGCTTTTGACCACTCACATTTCTTACTCCTGAATCATATTTTTCAACATGTTTTCCACTTTCCTTTCCTATACCTACCTTTGCATTGAAGTCACCAAGTATATGTTAATTTAATTTATTGGAGCATCTTATTAGGCCCTTCACAAAATGTCTCAACCTTCTCATTTTTGGCAACAGATGTTGCCACATAAGCCATAGTATTTTTTTTCATGGTGGTCTTCTTGCAAACGCTTATCCTGAGCACTGCAATTTAAAATGACTAAATGACCCATGAAATGATATTTCTTGTTGCCTTTGGATGCACAATAAAACCAACCCTTTTTTTTATTTGTCTCTCCAAGGAGAACCTTAGAGCTACCCTTTCATTTAAATGCAACTACCTTTTTGCATTCTAGTTTCAGTCATTTATAATAAGAATGTCAACTGTGATATATTTTAGATCCTCTAATAGTACGTCCACTGGACAAGTATGGTCACTAGACAAAGATCTACTATTTAGGGGACCAACAAATAACTTTATATTTAGAGATCATCTAAAAACTCGGAACCCTCTGCCCTTGTTCTCACTATTCTGCGACTGTCACACAAGGTAGATGCATAGAACGAGGACTGCTTTGTGTTTTCCTTTGTTTTTCAATCACCTGATAGACAGGTAGACTTGGATAAATCACTTAAACTCTTTGAGCATCAGTGATTTCATCTATCATATCGTATTATTTACTTGTATAGTTTGCTGAGATCCCTAGATTTTTTAAAAATAGGAATTGTTTAGTGATATCTCCCCCATCCTGTATTTATTTGAAGTTGATTTTTTAAAATTTCATTGACATCTTTTGTTTTTATATGACCTACATTTCCCAATACATTCCCCCCAGAGTACCATTCCTATGAATAAAAATGAATTTTTTAAAAAAGAATAAAAAACAGTTCAGCAAAAAATAAAAATGAATTTTTTAAAAAAGAATAAAAAACAGTTCAGCAAAGCTAACATCCTATCAAGCAAGTCTGACATTATATAATGCATTCCTTACCCATAATTTCCTATTTCTGCAAATGGTTGTGGTATATTCTCATAACCCTTCTTTGGGGTCATGTTTGCCATTATAATTTTATAGCATTTGGTTTCAGTTGTTTTGTTATTGTTTTTTTCCATTTACATTGTTGCATTAATGTATATTGTTGCCCTGGTTCTGCTGACCTCACTCTGTATCAGTTCATGTAAATCTTCTCATGCTCATCCGTATTCACTCTGTTCTTATAGCACATTTTATTCATGTACTACAACTTGTGATTCCCCAATGGATGGACATGTGTTTTGTTTCTAGTTCTTTGCTGCTACAAAAAAGTGCTACCATAAACAGTGGTATGTATGGTATTGACCTCCTTAAAATGTGAACATGATTGTTTGAGACCTACTTATACTGTCAACAAAGGAATTGAGATGAGTCCTGCATAACTCAGTCTTAATAAAGCCATGATGACTTAGTGATAAGCACTTCGCTTTCTAAATGTTCATCTACCACCCTTTTTAATAATATAGTCTAGAAATTTGGCAGGGATAGAAGAAAAATCCATAGCCTATAGACTCTACCTTCTTCCTTTTAATGAAAGGGTCTGCAGCACCTTTCCTTCTCTCCACAATATTCAGAGATTTCTGAAAGGACCTGAGCAATCTTATTTGCCAGTGTTTCTTCACTGCCTGGGAATGTAGTTAGTCTGGGCCCATATATGTGATCTCACAAAGGATAGCTAGATGATATGATACTTTGTCACTTCCTCTTTAACCATGTTTTTGCATTCTTCCCAGTCCACAGTCTGTACTCCTTGTAAAAGTGAAAAAAAATCAGAAGCAAAATAAGTTAAATAATCCTTAATTAATAAGAGTTCTTACCATTGTCTATTAACATCATCCTATCTATCCATGCAGTGGTCCCATCCCTTCTTTGATCTTCTTCTTGCCCTCCAAATGGTTTTTTAAATCCTGTTCAGGTATCCTCAGCATTCTAAGTCAGTCAAAAATCATTCTTTTTTAAAATAAAAATTTTATGTGCACAGTGACAGCAATATTGTTCTATGAGCAATTGTGAATGACTTAGCTACTCTCATTAATACAATGATCCAAGAAAATCCCAAAGGGCTAATGATGAAGCATACTATCCACCTCCAAAGAAAGAACTGATATTGATTGAACAGAGACTAAAAAAAAGAGTACTTGTGGATTGTACATATATAACCTATAGCAGATTGGTTGCTATCTTGTGGAGAGGGCAGGAAAGGAAGGGAGGGAGAAAAATTTGGAATTCTAAATCTTATAAAAATGAATGTTGGGAGCCAAGATGGCGGAAGAAAGGCAGTGAGCTCCCGAACTCATGACATGATCGCTCAAAAAAACATCCAAATTAATGCCATAGGAAAATGCCCAGAGCAGCAAAACTCACAGAAGAATGTGCTGAAATCATCTTCTAACCAAGAACGGCTTGGAAGGTCAGAAGGAGGGAGCTGCTGTGCTGATACAGGAGTCGGGCCCAACCCCACAGTCACCCTGACATAGATCCAGTCTCAGGAAGTCCTCACCAGAGAAGGAGACCCCCAGAGCCTCTGAATCAGCTGAAGCACCAGTGTCATCTGGAACTAAGCTCACAGTTTGGTGAGTGGGCTGAGCCCTGGGCAGGAGAGAGACTACAGGGATCTATGCTGGTGCTGAGGCAGAACTTGAATTTTACACCACTGCTGAGAACCAGGAGGTAGGCTCCAGTAGCAATGGCCCAGGTTGGGGAGGGTCACAGGCTCGTGGGAGTTAACAACCACAACACACAATAAAAATGAATGTTGAGAGGGCAGCTAGATGGCGCAGTGGATAGAGCACCGGCCCTGGATTCAGGAGGACCTGAGTTTAAATCCGGCACTTAACACTTACTAGCTGTGTGACCCTGGGCAAGTCACTTAACCCCAATTGCCTCACCAAAAAAAAAAAAAAAAAAACAACCCCACAAACAAAATGAATGTTGAAAACTACCTTTACATGTAACTGGGGAAATAATTAATTAATTTTTTAAAATTAAATTTTTATCTATATCTTTCTTTACCTTGCCTAATTTTTCCATTGTATCCTTCCCCATTCTCCCTCTCAGAGAACTATTCCATATAACAAAGATTTTTTTTAAAAAATGGGAAAACAGGGGCAGCTAGGTGGGGCAGTGGATAGAGCATGACCCTGGATTCAGGAAGACCTGGGTTCAAATCCAGCTTCAGACACTTAACACTTACTAGCTGTGTGACCCTGGGCAAGTCACTTAACCCCAATTGCCTCCCTTAAAAAAATAATTAAATAATCCTTGATTAAAAAAAAAATAGGAAAACAAAAATAAGTAAAATTAATAAATAAGCTGACAGCATATGCCATTTGCCTTACCTGTGAACTTTTCCCCAGCTTTTTCAAAGGAATGATGGGAAGGTCCCATCTCATATCCCTTTTTTGGAGCCAAGTTTATACTTTGTAATTTTTTAATATTCATTTTTCATTGCTTCATTGTGGTTGTTCTTTCCATTTAATTGGTGTAATCACTGTGCATGTTGTTTTCTTCACTCTGCTTGCTTCACTTTACATCACTTCATATGTCTGAGGCCAGATTTGATGTCAGGTCCTCCCTAATCCAGGACCTGTCCTTTATCCACTGTGCCACCTAGCTGCCCCCCACTTCATATATCTTTCTATGTTTTTCTACATTCATCATATTCATCATTTCTTACAGCACAATAATATTCCATTCCATGACAGCCTGAGGTGTTTGGGTTTTGTTTTTTTTTTTAGCTCTATTTCACTGGATGTTTCCAGTTCTTTGCTACTGCAAAAAATGTCTCAGCTCATTCTTGACTTGAGCACTTCTGACACAATTCTTACAAGATTTTGCATGGATAACGTGTACTCTTTCCTCGCCTCTGCCTCAAACTCAGTTTAAACATGAGAACATGAGGCCTTTCCTGAACCACTAGAGACACTAAGAACCTTTCCAGTCCTCAATCTATGAAACTATAATCCTTTGGAAGATTCTTGGTTAAAATGGCTACGAGATGACCTTGAGCATCTGATGTTCTTTGTGTGTGTTTGTTTTCCTTCTCCAGGTGCTTTGTTTGCCTGATGATGGATCTAATGAGAATCAGCTGGTAAAACCTAGGTGGGCTCTCATGTCAACCTGTTCATCTCCCATCAGCTGGATGGGGTCTGTTCCAAGATGAGTGGCCCGTTCAACATTATTGCTATTTTCATTTTCCTCAAAAAAAAGAGATTCTTGGCTCTGTTTAGGATATAGGCAAATGGAATATGACTCAGGTGGGATATTAGCCTCCCCTGGCCAAAAAAAATCTTCTCTAATGGCTGACAGCTGAAATCTCTCTATTATAAATTCATTATTAAAAATCAACATTACCCCCCTAACAGTCTAAGATGGTTAGTGGGCTATGTCACTGTCTCCTCTGGCATTAGAATCTCTTAGGAAACAGGGTCCTGGGACTGTGGGAGAGCATCCTGGCTGTTGCAGGCAAGGCTCTGATGATGCCTGAAAAAAAACTGAAAGTTGGAGTCGTGAAAACTTTCCTTGTCCTTGGCTCCCTGAGCCAGAGTTGGGGAGGGTTATTTGTCTCCAAGGCATCACTCTCACAGCTTTCCCATCTGGCCTGAAAGTTGTTTACAAGCTGTTCCCCTCTCCCAACACTTCTCAAGCCAGTTCAGAATTAGTCAGTTAGTCAGCTCCTGTTCTATACCTGTTATGTAGAGAGCCCTGCACAACTATAGGTAACACAGGGTGAGGAAAGAATCTGCTTTGGGGGTTAGAGGAAGAGTCTAAAGGGGGACCCCCAAGAGCACAAAAATGATCAATAATCATAGGTTTAGATATGGAAAGGACTTCAAAAGCTATCATTTCTTGACTATCATTTTTATAGGTGAGAAAACTGATGCCTACAAGGGATAAATGACTTTTCCAAGGTCAGACAAGTTGTTCAGTCATTTTTCAGTTGTGTCAGACTCTTTGTGATCCTATTTGGGGTTTTCTAGGCAAAGATACTGGAATGGTTTGCTGTTTCTTTCTCATTTTACAGATGAAGAAACTGAGGCCAAAAGGGATAAGTGATTTGCCCAGGGTCAAACAGCTAGTAAGCATCTGAAAGAAGATTTACTTGGGAAGATGAGTCTTCCTGATTCCAAGCCCAGTACTTAATCTACTGCACCAAGTTGAAAGGATCAAAGTCAGGATTTGAACCCCAGTCCTCTGATTTCAGGGTCAGCCATCTTTCCACTAAAACATACTAGGTGATAACGGGAAAAAAAACCACACAATTCAGTGCTATGTTTCAGTAAAGAGGAGAAAACAGTAAAAATTGAAGTGAATTTCTGAACACTGGACACTTTTCAGCTGGGAGAGGGAAAAGAGCAGGAAGACATTTTCCAGTCAACTCTAGACTAGTTAGGCAGAACTGTTCAAACAGTGACAAAGTTCCATGTTTTACATAGATGTCTAGGTTCTAAAAGAATTGGGGGGGGGGGAGGGGAGAAATTGCTTTTAAAATAATGCATTACTGGGGCAGCTAGATGGCGCAGTGGATAGAGTACCGGCCCTGGATTCAGGAGTACCTGAGTTCAAATCCGGCCTCAGACACTTAACACTTACTAGCTGTGTGACCCTGGGCAAGTCACTTAACCCCAATTGCCCCGCAAAAAAAAAAAATGCATTACTTCTGTCTGAAGTTTCTTTGGGGCAAGTATCTAGTTCAGTACCCCCAAATTATTGGAGGTTTAGGAGGGGGCTTTTAAACTTTATTTTTTCTTCCCAGAAATAGCATATTTTTTTACCTGTTAGGAGGTGTATGACTATAAAGAAGTCATTTCATTTCTCTCACTCTCATTAAATCCTGGATTTAGAACTTGAAGTGACCTGAGAAGTGGTCCAGTGCAACCCCCTCACTTCACAGACCAGGAACTTGAAACCTAGAGGAAGTAAAATGATTTGCCCAGTGTCACTCAGCTATTTAGTATAAAAGGAAGGTTTCTCTAAAAGGGGAAAAATACTTACTTTCACTAGTTGGCAAGATTGTTGTGGGGAAAGTGCTTTATAAAATTTGAAGCACTTTATTGATATTATTAAGGATACCTACTAGGGGGTGGCAACTTTGGAGGTGATGAATAGAGATTGGCAGAGACAAAGGCCCAGTGACGTGGGAGGATAGGGGGCCGTGGGACACCTTAATTCTGTTTTGGAACCAAATAAGTTGGGCACAGAGTATGAGCTCCTTTGAAGGCTGATGATTTGGCAGGCAGGGCTATTGTCTCTCAACTCTTGGCTATTATAGGTTGTCTCTGTTCCCCTTAGGCAACGGACTGAGGTATGAACAGTTATCATTGCAGAGCTCTTGGGCTCCTTAAGTCTAGTATTTCCAGTGGCCCTGAGTTCCATTTGAGTTCCGGGCTCTTAGACTGTCCTTTGTACATATATTAATGTGTTGTCATATAAAACAGTGAGTCCCCCCCGCCCCGTCGCCGTGAGTCACTAGAAATGCTTGAACAGATGCTGATCAATCACCTGTCAGAGGGATTCCTTCATTGGATGGGGGTGGAGGTGGGTGGACTAGATGACCTTTAAGGTCCTTTCCACCTCAGAGATTCTCCGAAGTGAAAAGATCCTATCTCTCTGTCCCTATGGTTTTCCTAGTAACAAGTCTCCTAGAATACCCAGATATTTGGTGGGGGAGGAGAGTGGAATCAGGATGCTCTCTGCAAACTTACCACCAAAGACAGGTCACTGTACCCAAACCTATTATTCATAATATAAGTCACACTTTCCCCACCTTCTCTCCAAAATTAAGCTTCAATAAAATTCAAATATCGCCTGTAATTGGGGTTATTGGATTTTGTTATCTAGTTATCTCTTTTCCCCCTTCAAAGAAAACTCATTTTGGGAAGGAGGATGATGGCCTATATTCTGACCAACAGGGAAATTCGGTGAAAAAAAAAAAAACAACCCCTAAGAAGAACATTTCTAACCCTACGGACTGGGCCAAACCCAGTCAAAATTGAAAAATAAGTTTGTGGTTGGCACTCTCTTATGTGTTGGGATCACATCCATGTTATTGCAGTGAGGTGGTGTAGTCATCATAAGCGCTGGACCTGGAGTCAGGATAGATCTGCACATCTAACCCTCTATGGAGCCTCAGTTCTCTCATCTGTAAAATGGAGATAATAATAGCACCTACCTCTCAGAGCCAGTTTCGTTAATAAAATGAGATGACTATTTCTTTTCTTTTCCTTTCTTTTTTTTCTTTTTTTTTTTTTTTTTGGTGGGCAATGAGGGTTAAGTGACTTGCCCAGGGTCACACAGCTAGTAAGTATCAAGTGTCTGGGGTCAGATTTGAACCTAGGTCCTCCTGAATCCAGGGCTGGTGCTTTATCCACTTCGCCACCTAGCTGCCCCCAAGGTTACTATTTCTAAAGCATTTTGCAACTCCTAAAGCACTAGATAAATGCTAGTTCTGATCATAATGATCAGAACCAATAAGAGCTAACACATACAGCCTTGTACTACTTCTGCTGTTAAGTCAGAGGTCCTAGATTCAAATCCTGCTTGTCAGTAAACTGTTTTGTCTTGGACAATCAATCAATAAACATTTATTAAGTTCCTACTATATGCCAACTTCTTTGAGCCTCAGTTTCCTCATCTATAAAATGAGAGGATTGGATTAGATGACTTCTAAGCTTCCTTTGGTTCTAGACCTATGATTTACATAGTGCTTCGTGTCTTGCAAAGTATTTTGTCAAAATTGTTACAAGGCATTGTCTCATTTGAGCCTCTTAACAACCCTGTGAGGTATTATTCCCATTTTACAGATGAGGAACCTGGAGTTGAAGGAAGTTAACCAAGTCACTGACCACAGAGGGTCACACAGATATTAAGGCACAATTTAAACTCGGGTCTTCTGATTCCAGTCCCAGCACTCTATCCTCCACACTACCCGGCTGCCTCTCAGGAGCTGGAGCTAGGTGCCAGGAATGTGGTTTTTCCTTTGGGGATATTAGGGAGGGTTGAAGGTGGTTTGGTTGGAAAGTTTCCATACAGGTAAGAGGACAGAATCATCCTGAGAACTGGATCAGGAACTGGGAGCAGCAATCATAGAGATGGAAGGGTCAAAGCCATAATTAATGTCTGGAACAAAAAGAAGGGCAAAAGCAAACAACCAAATCCAAGGGAAAAGGGCACAGGGGTATTGAG
The DNA here is from genome assembly GCF_019393635.1 of Dromiciops gliroides. Taxonomy (NCBI): domain Eukaryota; kingdom Metazoa; phylum Chordata; class Mammalia; order Microbiotheria; family Microbiotheriidae; genus Dromiciops; species Dromiciops gliroides. The sequence goes on from NC_057864.1 coordinate 105,270,273, forward strand.
ATTCATGGCCAGGATCTGGGCTGCAGGAATTCAGTAGGCAACAGGGGACCAGCCAAGCCAATCAAAGAGTGCTTTCTGTTGGTCCCCTACGCTCCATCATTATCTGGGCACATGAATGTTTTCTGCTTTGCTGGATTCCATGAGCTCTCGCCTTCCAGCTTCTGCTGAATTTGCTTGAGCTGGCAAGCTCCCACCAGAGCTACCCTCATTTTGCTCTATGGCTACAACCAACTCTAAGCCATGACAGACCCTGCCCTCCTTGGACAACCAGTGCCCATACCGCACGGCCGTTCCTCTTCCCTGGGCAATGCCCCAGGATCCCAAATTATGATTTTCTCTTTCCCATTAAGCTGCTTAAGTGTCCGGCTCTTAGCCACCTGTCACTGAAGAAAGCTCATATGGACAACCTACTCACATTACGAGTGATGTAGGGAAGGAGTGCCTAAACCTGCAGTCGGGAACACCTGGGTTTGAATCCCCACCAAAGACACTTACTAGCTATGTACCCTGCTGTCAAATGAGATTACATCTGACCTCCAATGTCCCTTCTAACTCTAATTCTATAATTGATGCCAGCATAAGCGTGGAAGAGGGCATAGAAATGGGAGTCAGGAGAACTGGATTCCACTTTGGTTTCTGCCATTAAATCGCTGTGTGACCTTTCTAGGCCCCAGTACCCAACTCCACTTCCTGGGCTACCTGGCCTCTTGTTGTTACTCAATCATTTCAATCATGTCCAACTCTTTGTAACCGCATTTGGGGTGTTCTTGGCAAAGATACTGGAATGGTCTGCCATTTCCTTCTCCAGCTTATTTTACAGATAAACTGAGGCAAACAGAGTTAAGTGACTTGTTTGGGGTTACACAGCTAGTAAAGATCCAAGGCCAGATTTGAACTCAGAAGAGTCTTCCTGACCTGGGGCCCAGCACTCTATCCACTTCACCACCTAGCTGCCCACACCTGGAACATAGTAACTGCTTAATGGCATACACTCATTAAGTGTTAAATGATTGACTCCCAGGTCACCAAGTCATCTTCTTCTTGACTTATTCTGTCACATCAGAGTCCTTCCTAAATTGTGGCCCCAGAACTGAACAGAATCTTCCCAATGTCTTCTGACCAGGGTAGGATAAAGTAGAACTGTGACCTCTATCATCTTAGATGTTGTTGTTACTTTAGAGTTCTTTGTTTGTATTTCATCTTCCCAACTAGACCAAGTTACGCATGTCCCCAGATGGTAGGCACTGTGTCTTATGTGTTTTGGGGTATCCTCTCACTGTCTAGCACTTCACAGTTGCTCAGTGCTCAGCACTCACCGAATTGAATTAAATTTAACTTTATAATTATTTATTAAGTGCTTGCATATGTTCTGTACAATAGGATAGGGATGGAACAAATTAGTTTGTGAATGAAATATTAGCATTTATGAATGAAGTACAGGAAGTAAACAGTCTTAAACCATGGAAAGGAATAAAAAGTGATAAAACAATCTTGGTGCTAATAAATACCCTTAAACACTAAGGAAAAAAGTAATAACATTCTTAAAATGCCAAAACCAATCTAATGGGGAGGGTGATGCCATGAAATAATCTGGCAGTGAGTCTAAGGAGATGAAAGAAAATTCACTAAAGACTAGGCAAGTGACAAAATTGGGTAGTGGAGGGAATGCTGGGCTTTAAGGACTGCATTCGAATCCCAGCCCTGACACTTTAGTAACAGTGAGAACTTAGAACTTAGAATAGCGAGAGTTTAACTCCTTGGCTGATTGGGGACAGTGTGCTATGACTGAGCCATGGAGTTGGAATCTAAAGGCCTGGGTACAAATCACTTATTTTTTATATGACCTTAAGAAAATGACTTGACCATGGGGCAGCTAGGTGGAGCAGTGGAGAGAGCACTGGCCCTGGATTCAGGAGGACCTGAGTTCAAATCCAGCCTCAGACACTTGACACTTAACTAACTGTGTGACCTTGGGCAAGTCACTTAACCCCAATTGCCTCACCAAAAAAAAAATATATATATATATATATATATGTGATATTTGGGGCAGCTAGGTGGCGCAGTGGATAAAGCACTAACTGGCCTTAGATTCAGGAGTAACCGAGTTCAAATCCAGCCTCAGACACTTGACACTTAACTAGCTGTGTGACCCTCGGAAAGTCACTTAACCCTCATTGCCCTGTAAAAATTTTTTTTAAAAAAATGACTTGACCATTCTGCATCTCAGTTGTCTCATCTATAAAATGGTGACAATAATACTTGCCCTCTACTAAAAAAAATTTTTTTTTCCTGATGAACTTTTGGCCACAGCAACTCAAGGAAGACTGCCTTCCAGGGCTTGAAGAGGTGGTTCACTGAGGGATCACTTATGCCAAGGAAATCACAGATAACAGGAGTAAATGAAATAGAATCATCTGAGCTGTCCGGGACATCAGAGGTGATCTCATCCAACCTGTACTTGAACTACCCTTTCCTTGACTGCATCCTTAAAAACATCCCCTCAGTCGGGGTTTGAAGATGGCCAGTGACAGGGAAGCTGCCCATTTCACTGCTGAGTAATTCTAATCATTAGCAAGGTCTGCCTGTGTCCTCCTGTTATCTGGCTGCCTCTCCCTGACTTCCATTCACTATCCCTAGCGCTGCCCTCAGGGGCCAAGCAAAGCAAGCTTAATCCTTCTTCCTCTTGACAGTCCACTTCAGATGTCTTTTCATCTTCCAGTTCTTCTGACTTCCTTCAGCTGAGCTTCAGATAGATCAGAGGGTCATAGACTCAGAGCTCAAAGGGAATTTAGAGTTCTCCTGTTCCAAATATCTCACCATACAGATGAGGAAACTGAGGCCAGTGACATACCCAAGCAGCACAGAGACTAAATGGTCTCTAGAGTCCCTTGTAGCTCTAACATTTTATGATTCTGCAGAAAATAAATAAAAACTAGGCACTGTGCAATGTAAAAGGGATGAGTACATTTGTTACCAGTGTTTTCTTTTTCTTTTTCAATCGGGGGAGGTGGGAAGGAGAAAAAAGGGCTTTCTTATTGAAAAAGTTAAAATTAATTTAAAAACTCAAGAGTTTGGGTAAAAGGGAGAAGGACAATGTGGTGTGGTGGACAAAGAATTGAATTTGGAACCAGCAGATCTGAGCAGAGGTTCAAATCTTAGCACTACTTTTTTTTTTTTTTAGTGAGGCAATTGGGGTTAAGTGACTTGCCCAGGGTCACACAGCTAGTAAGTGTTAAGTGTCTGAGGCGGAATTTGAACTCAGGTACTCCTGAATCCAGGGCCGGTGCTCTATCCACTGCGCTACCTAGCTGCCCCAGCACTACTTTTTAATAACAATTATTAAGCATCTATTATTTCTCTCCTCATTCCTCCCTCCTTTTCAGTTTTCTTTGAAAACTCGGGTAATGAAATGGAATGAGAGCCAGGAGACTTGGATTCCAATCTTATCACTTTCACTTACTATTTGTGTGACCATTGATAATGGGACAGCTAGGTTACAGCACTGGGTCTGGAATCAGGAAGACTCATTTTAATGAGTTCAAATCCAACCTCAGACACTAGCTGTGTGACCCTGGGAAAACCACTTAAAACTATTTACCTTAAGTCCTCATCTGTAAAATGAGCCGGAGAAGGAAATGGCAAACTGCTTCAATAGCTTTGCCTAAAAAATCCCCAAAATGGGGTCACTAAGAGTTGGACATGAATGATCAATAATAACAATGACCATTGATGAGTCAGCTACCTTCTCCCTCTGATCCTGAGGTCCTTTCTACCATAGGTGAGTTCTTCCTGAAACCTCCATTTTGAGGAAGGACCCAGACCAGCATATTCACTGGCCTGCCTCCTTCTCCCAGCTCTTTAGCTTCCTTTTTTATGTATTGTCTTCCTTCATTAGATTGTAAGTGCCTTGAGGGCAGGGGAGGTCTTTATTTTTGCCTGTATTTGTATTCCCAGGGCTTGTAGTATTGTGGAACATACTGCTTCCCTTCCAGGGTCACAATGAGGATCAGCTAGTGAGGTGGATAAAGCACTTCTTTTTTTTTTTTTTTTTTTGGTGAGGTAATTGGGGTTAAGTGACTTGCCTAGGGTCACACAGCTAGTAAGTGTTAAGTGTCTGAGACCGGATTTGAACTCGGATCTTCCTGACTCCAGGGCCGGTGCTCTATCCACTGCGCCACCTAGCTGTCCCAATAAAGCACTTCTAAAACCACAAAGATCTGTATAAATGCGAGTAAGGGTTATTATCATGGTACCCATTAGACAGATGACTGTTGAAAGTGCTTAGTCAGCACTCCCACCCCTCCATGTAGATGAACATGACAATCAGACACTGCATGGTTACCCAGACCTATCACAGTCATTCTTCTCTGTGGATTCCTTTATTTTTTTGTTTATTTTGAATTTTCATTCTTTGCCTCCTTGCCCTTTTGCCAGCTCCTCCTCTGCTCCTGTTTCCTACAATGATGGTCTTTTGCTAGTCTTTCTCCACTACTCTACTACCACTGTCATGCGCTCCAAGGTGAAATCTGGGGGCCTCAGGCTCTCTCACTGATTTACGAGGTATGGATAAGGCACAGGGATTCAAAGGAGAGCTAGTAAGACTATGAGTCCCCAAGCCTGGAAATAAAGGAAAGGAATAAGCTCCCATTATGTGCCAGGCACTGAGCTAAGCACTTTACAAATATTATCTCATTTGATCCCCACAACAGCCCTGGGGAGTAGGTGCTATTATTATCTCCATTTTACAGGTGAGGAAACTGAGGCAGACAGAGGTTAAAAGGACTTGCCAAGTCATACAACTAGTATCTGAAGGAGGATTTGAATTCAGATCTTCCTGATTCCAGACTTAGTATTCTGTTCACTTATGTCACCTATGGTACTATGGTAGCACAGTACAAGAATGAGCATATTTAATGAGCTACTGTGTATTTGGCACCTTAACAGCACTCAATGTTGTGGAAGGAGCTCTGACCGGGTTTGGGGGACTAACTCACCCAAAGAATTGGAGGCTCACAGAAAATCTTGCAAACTAGAGAGATTTGTTAGAAGAGAGGAACACATGACCAGGAGGCAGAATTAGGATGGAGACTGCCTCTCCAAGTGGAAAGAGAGTTGATCTTAAATCAACTTTATGTTAGCAGACAAAGAAGGCTACATGTCTAGTGAGAGCATTGCAAAACAACTGGGGAGTGGGTGCCTAGGGTTTGAATAATAGGCTATCAATAAGATATGCAGCACACATTCTGCTGACCAAGGACTCCATATCTCCAAGGTATGGAACTTGCATATCATTTTTGTTTCTTGCAGACCTTGGTATGCTTATCTGTGTTTATACCATAGATGGAACTGTCTCTTAAAGTACCAGGGTTGATACCAGGGTCAATGTGTTCCAGCTACACTACATTCATGAGGTAGGAGGCAGAGCCACTTTTTACCTCTTGATTCTTTGGCTTCAATGTCTAAAGTTTAAGGATAAGGGTGTTAGGGTCTCTAAGTGTTCTTGGGGTTCTTCATCCCACTACATCAGGACATGTGGGTCATTGATTCCCAAAGAATCTCAATCAAAAACCACAGTTTGAAAAGTGAGGAGGAGAGGGGAAACAATTTGTAAAAAATAAATCAATTCAAGTTTTTGCACAAACAAAAGCAATGCGGCCAAGATTAGAAGGAAATCAGAAAACTGGGAGAAAAAATCACAGCAAGTTTCTCTGGTAATAACCTCATTTCTTAAATATGTATAGAACTGAGGCAAATTTATAAGAATACAAGTCATTCCTCAATTGATAAGTGGTTAAAGGATATGAATAGGCAGTTTGCAGAAGACGAAATCAAAGCTATCTATAGCCATATTAAAATGCTCTAAATAGGGGCAGGTAGATGGCACAGTAGATAAAGCACTGGCCCTGGATTCAGGAGTACCTGAGTTCAAATCCAGCCTCAGACATTTGACACTTATTAGCTGTGTGACCCTGGGCAAATCACTTAACCCCCATTGCCCCACAAAAAAAAAAATGCTCTAAATCACTTTTGATTAGAGAAATTCAGATTAAAACAACTCTGAGGAAGCTATCACACCTATCAGATTGACTAATATGGCAGAAAAGGAAAATGACAAATGTTGGAGACAATGTGGGAAAATTGGGACACAAATGCACTATTAGTGGAGAACTGATCCAACAATTCTGGAGAGCAATTTAGAACTAAGCCCAAAGGTCAATAAAACTATATACCCTTTGACCCAGCAATACCATTACTAGGTCTGTATCCCAGAGAGATTTTTTTTAAAAAGGAAAAGGACTGGGGGCAGCTAGGTGGCCTAGTGGATAGAACACCAGTCCTGGATTCAGGAGGACCTGAGTTCAAATGCGGCCTCAGACACTTAACACTTACTAGCTGTGTGACCCTGGGCAAGTCACTTAACCCCCATTGCCCTGCAAAACCAAAACAAAACAAAACAAAACAAAAAAAAAAAGGAAAAGGACTTATATGTACAAAAAACTTTATAGTAGCTCTTTTTGTGGTGGCAAAGAATTAGACATTGAGGAGATTCCCATCAATTGGGGAATGACTGAACAAGTTCTGGTATAAGATTGTGATGGAATACTATCATGCTATAAGAAATAATGAGCAGGATGCTTTCAGAAAAACCTGGACTTACAGAACTAATGCAAAGTGAAGTGAGAAGAACCAGGATAACATTGTATACAGTAACATTGTATGAACAACTGTGAATGACTTAGCTATCCTCAGCAATAAAATGATCCAAGATAATTCTGAAGGACTCATAATGAAAAATGCTATCCATCTCTCAAGAAAGAACTGGTGGGGTCTCTATGCAGATTGAAGGATACTTTTAAAATATCTTTCTTTTCCTTTTCTTTTTTTGTCTGTGTTTTCTTTTACAACATAATATGGAAATATGTTTGCATCACAGCATATTATATAGCCTATATAAAATTGCTAGCCTTCTCAATGAGGGAGGAGGAAAAGAAGAGAGGAAGAAAATTTGGAACTCTTCATTTATTTTAAAATGAATGTTAAAAAATATAAAAAAACAAAAAAATTTAAAAATTAAGAACATTTTTAAAAGAATGTTAAAAAATTTTACATGTAATTGGAAAAAAATTTAATTATGCTCCCACCCCTAAAGAATAAATCATTTCTTACCATAGATTGAATAGGAAAATGCACAATTAAGAAAAGAAATAGCAACTGTGATAGCTGGCCTATTTGAAATTGAAAATATAGATGACTGTCTGGAAAAGATATGGCAATGATTATGGCCTTGTTAGCTGAAGTGAACAGTTCTGATTCAGAAGAACTCCGTTCAGAAATTCCTTTTGAAACTGAGGATGAGAACAATTTAACAGATGTCACCAGACGCAGCATTATGCATCTCAAACCAAAGAGGGGAAAACCAGACAGGATTAAAAATTCAGACAGTATAATGAGCAAATAGGTCAAAGGGGAAAGACATTTACAGCATCTGACATTTTTCCCTGATGTCTTATGAAATTCAAGTTTTTATATATCTTCCAAACCATAAAATGATGTCATTTAGTGCTGTCCATATTGTATGATATTTGTGCTGCTTATATGTTTTGCTAAAGATTATGTCTAAAAGGGGGTTTTTATTGAACTTGAACCACTAACCTTGACCCTTGACCTATTCTTCCTGAATACTTAAAATATTGAATTTGTTGGCATCCTCCTACCATATTAAAAAAAAAAAGTCATGCTCTATTCAAATGCCAACTTAAGAGATATTCAACTTATTTTTTAAAAAATAAAGTTTCCTAGTCTTGCACTGGGCTACACAGTTAAGTTTCAGGCCTGGAGTCAGGAAGACTCATCTTTCTGAGTTCAACTCTGCTCTCAAACAGTTACAAACTGTGAGACTCTGGGCTAGTCACTCAACCCTGTTTGCCTCAGTTTCCTCATCTGTCAAATGAGCTGGAGGAGGAAATGGCAAAGCACTCCAGTATCTTTGCCAAGAAAACCCCAAATGGGGTCATGGAGAGTCAGACATGACTAAAATGAACAAATAATAACAAAGGATCTGAGACAGGATTTTGAATTCTTACCTTCTTGATGCAAAGACCAACATTCTATCTACTGAGCCAGCTAGTTCTTTCTTCTGTGCTATTTTTGTATGTGTTATATTACATATGTGTGTGCATATATATATATATATATGCTATATGTGCATTCACATGTACATATACTCACAAGCCTATACATATATAAATGAGTATGTAAATGTATGTATATATACATATGCATTCATATGTGAAGCATAGAATATGCATATATGTTATAAGTAATTAAATCTATGGATCTAGCTATCAAAAGATTATGTATAGAGATGATCTAAAATGATAAAGTAGAAAGAAATAGCTATTTTGACAAGTAAAACTATATGTGGTGGCCCTATTACTGTCCCTAGTATAGGGAAAATTAGCTGGGGTTTCTAATATAGTTGTTACTTAGAAATTAGAGGCTACTGGGGGCAGCTAGGTGGCGCAGTGGATAAAGCACCGGCCCTGGAGTCAGGAGTACCTGAGTTCAAATCCGGCCTCAGACACTTAACACATACTAGCTGTGTGACCCTGAGCAAGTCACTTAACCCCAATTGCCTCACTAAAAAAAAAAGAAAAAAAATAAATTAGAGGCTACTGCACCAGTTTTAGGGCAATAAGCATTTATTAACGTATATTAAATATTAGTAAAGAGAGAACATGTGGAGTTCAGAAGCCCTACATACCTAAAACAAAGTACACGCCCACCACCTTGGAGTCTCAGGCCAAAAAGAGAAAGTTCCTGTGCCAGTGAGAGCGGAAACTACCTGTGGGTCCAGAAGAGAGGTGGTCCCTACTGTAACAATTGGAATGACGCCACCTGCTGGAGACTTGCTGTAGCAAAGCTCCACCATGAAGAGAAGGCGTCTGAGGACAAGCCATGTGGTCAAGGTCCTTAGCGTCAGGAAGTGATGTTTGCTTGTGGGTACTGTCTATCAAGGCTACCAGCCAATCAACTTGAGGAGCCTCCCATTTCTGAGAGGAGGACACGAAGTAGGAAGCGGATGCTGGCAGAGGGGTTCTGTCTCTTTTTGGTTCCTCACCTTGCCATGGTGGGTCGGATGATAGGGTCTCTTAGAAATACTTAGATTTTTACCTTTCTATCTGATCCTAATGCTCTTTAATAAATATTTAAACATTTAAATACTCTTGCTAAAGCTTATAATTTATTGGCGACCACTCATTAGACTTTAGATAGTTTAGCTAAAATTTTAGCCCCTTACACTACACACCACTCCAAGCTAATTGGCCAGTATCGCCCAAATCCATTGGTTCACTGGATTTGAGGGCAGTCCATGAGTAGAACGTGCTGAGGTCAGAGTTCAGATCCTCTGGTGGGAACAAAGCTTTCAGGTAGGTGTGGTTGTGAGTGAGGTAACTCCCTGACTGGGCTGACCTTAAGAAAGGTCAGGCCCAGCTCTATTATTAATAATTTTCTCACACTATGCTTCCTCAGAGGCAATTGGGTGCAGCAGAAGATAGAGTGCTAGTCCTGGGAAGGACTAGCTAAACCTGAGAAGAACCTCTGTGAAGAGGTTCAAAGTCAAGTATCTCCATCTTGCCTCAGTTTTGTCATCTGCACCTACTGTATAGGGTTGTTGTTAGGGTCAAATGAGGTAATATTGGGGGCAGCTAGGTGGCACAGTGGATAAAGCACCGGCCCTGGATTCAGGAGTACCTGAGTTCAAATCCAACCTCAGACACTTGACACTTACCAGCTGTGTGACCCTGGGCAAGTCACTTAACCCCCATTGCCCTGCAAAACAAAAACAAACAAACAAACAAACAAAAACAAAAAGAGGTAATATTTGTAAAGCATTCAGCACAGTGACCGGGCACATAGTAGGTGCTATATAAATACTCCTTCCCTGCCTCTTCCCTCTCCCTTCCCAGTGCAGCTCCACTGCCACTGACCCACCCCAACTACATGGACAAAGCTCTCAGACAAGTGCCAGACCAAGTAGTGATCAGAAATCCAAGTAGAAACCACAGTGCATCATTTTTCCAGCACAGGCTCACAAATTCGACCCACAGGAAGTGACCAGGGCAGAAACTGTGGGATGAGAGTGATCCAGGATCTTGTAGTCAGGCCCTGGGAGCAGCCCTTGGGCCTGGGAGATGCAATATGCATAGCTCTAACCTTCCATCTCCATCTCCAGATGGAATCTTGCAACAAAGAAGAGGTCCCCCAGATGCCCTGGGGCTAGCCCTTTTAGCCAGGAGAGGGAGCTGTAGGGAACCAGATAAGACAGGTGGGGATCAGCACAAAGCTTCAACTGTCCCAGCTGGCCCTAACCCAAAGTCCCAATCAGAGAAGTAAGGCTGGACAAAAAACACAAAGCTATTGTAATGTCTACCTCCCAGCACCTGCCTCCCAGGCAGGTTTAAGGTGTAAATGAGGTAATAATTGTACAGCACTTAGCACTGTGCACACAGTAAGTGCTTTATAAATATTAGCTACTGTGATGATGATTCCAGGAATCCACACTATATGAACCCAGAAAAGAGAAAACTCCAAAACATCCGTAAGCAAGAATTCAAAGAAAAGCCCATTTTAGGCACAAGCAGAGTAGGATGAGCAGGATGGGGAAAGGTCTGAAGGCCATGGCATATAAAGACCAGTTGAAATCGTCATGAATATTTAGCCTGAGGGGCAGCTAGGTGGGAAGTGGATAAAGCACCGGCCCTTGATTCAGGAGGACCTGAGTTCAAATCCGACCTCAGACACAACACTTACTAGCTGTGTGACCCTGGGCAAGTCACTTAACCCCCATTGCCCCGCCAAAAAAAAAAACAAACATATATATATATATATATATATATATATATATATATATATATATATATATATATATATATATATATATATATATATATATATATATATATATATATATATATATATATATATATATATATATATATATATATATATATATAAAATATTTAGCCTGAAAAAGGGAAGACTTAGAACAACATGAGGGTTGTTTTCAGGTAGTCAAAGGGCTAGGATTTGAAGAGGGATTAGGCTTGCTCTCTTTGGTCCCAGAGAGCAGAATTAGGAGTAGAAGGAAGCTCCAGAAAGGTAGATTAAGACTCGATGTGGGGGGCAGCTAGGTGGCGCAGTAGATAAAGCACTGGCCCTGGATTCTGGAGGACCTGAGTTCAAATCGGCCTCAGACACTTGACACTTACTAGCTGTGTGACCCTGGGCAAGTCACTTAACCCCAATTGCCTCACCAAAAAAAAAAAAAAAAAAAAGATGATGTGAGGACAAATTTCCTCTAAGTTAGTTATACTCAAGTAGAAAGGGTTGCCTGGGGGAGGGAGTGGTTTCCCCCTTCCTAAAGGCCTTTGAGAAGTGTCATATGGATACTTGTTGTAGATTCTTGTTTAGGCAGGTTTGATTTGATGGCCCAGGAAGCTCTCTCCAAGCCTGATATTCTATGATTCTGTGAAAGATGGAATGGTAGCTCTAGGAAGAGATTGCAGGGGTAGCCACATTGATATGGCTGCCGAGCTTCATAGAGTTCATGAAGTCACAGGAATAAGAAGGAGCAGGAGGGAGCTGGCCAGGGGATGATTTCTCTAAGCCTCTGTCTCTTCTTGGCTCTGCCTGAGCTAATTCACAAGATATTAATTTACAGCCAGCAGCTTAGTTTCTGGGTCACACCTCGTGTTTTAATGAGGGCCCAGCTTTACAGCTGTGTGTCAGCTGGAGGGGAAGTGTTTGTTCTGCCAGCCAGTTGATGTCCAAAATCTATCCTCAGGTTGCAGGGTCCTGAAAGAGCCAGGTACGGGGCCATCACCAGGTGCCATTTGAAAATTTCATTATGTGTCCTGGGGAGTTTTCACCTACTTGTCAGTCCCTGGCAGCTCAGCCTGATTGTACCTGGCAGGTAACTAGACACCTGGGGAACAAAAGAGCCCAACAGAGACAGGACTTAGGATGATGTCTGTTCTGGACAGGCAGGTGCTGATTCTCTCTCTTTCTCTCTCTCTCTCTCTCTCTCTTTTTTGGTGGTGCAATGAGGGTTAAGTGACTTGCCCAGAGTCACACAGCTAGTAAGTCACAAGTGTCTGAGGCCATATTTGAACTCAGGTCCTTCAGAATCCAGGATGGGTGCTTTATCCACTGTGCTACCTAGCTGCCCCCAAGTGCTGATTCTCTCAGGGCAGGGAAAGGGAGGTATCTCCCATCGCGTAGGTGATCTCTTTGTCACTCTGAACGGTGATTACAAAATATATTTAAGTGGAAACCAAGTCCTCCCAAACAATAAATAAAATGGTGGCACTGCTCTAAGATGGTCCTCTGTCCTTTAAACCACTTCCTTATGAAGAGGGAGGCAATCTATTTCTTGATTTTACAAAATGAAGAAAGTGAGGCCCAGAGAGTAGAAAAGGCTTGTCAATGATAGAGTTGAATTTATAGTCCAAGGTTTTCTCATCTGGTCTGTCCTGTGTTTCTGGCACTAAATCAGCCTGAAGTTCTTATTCCCTGGAACCCTTCTCCCATTCATGTTTCACACTTGCCCTTCTTGAATATCTCATTTATCCTGTATTACATTAACAGGAGTCCTCTGGTGTATAGGGTAGAAGTGGGGGCTAGACAGGGAAAATATGACATGGGAATTTCCTAGGACATGATGGGTCCTTTCTTTGTTTTTAAGTAGAGTCACAGAGTATTAGGGGAAATGACTGGGGAGGAGGGGTTGGGGGGAGCAGGGAAGGGAGAGGAAGAAGGAATGTTAAACTGAGATGTTACCCATTTCCTCCTATAATCCTTCTTTATTACCCTGAGGGGAGGGAGATAATTCTATCTTCAATTGGATCTGTGATCTCATCAATTCAGGAATTCTCTCCAATAATATATTTCCCAGGCCAGTCTCTTCCAGCCCACCCTAGAGGATTCTTGTCCATATCCTCTATAAGTCTGCCACTGGGGGAGTGGGGGGTGGGGAGAGATAACTGATGTGCTAGAGGCCTTCCTCAATTTGGACAAAATAATTTTTTTTTTTTTTTGCCTGAGGGTACCATGGAGTTTTCTGGCTGTCCATCTGTCATCATTTGCCCTGGCGCCTTGACTAGCCTATCTTATCTTCTTGTATTCCCAGACTAATGTGGAAATTTGCATTATCCTGTCCAGGTTCTCCTGCTAGTACCTACCTAGTGTTTTTGTGCTTTAAAAAATACAGTATATCGGGCGGCTAGGTGGCGCAGTAGATAAAGAACCGGCCCTGGATTCAGGAAGACCTGAGTTCAAATCCAGCCTCAGACACTTGACACTTACTAGCTGTGTGACCTTGGGCAAGTCACTTAACCCCCATTGCCCTGCCAAAAACAAAAACAAAACCAAAAACAATACAGTATATCATAGTCAGGGATGTTCTGGATCTAGCCATTAAGAGTTCATGAAAGTTGATTATTAAATTTCAGTGCGAGCATTTACATCTCAGAAATTGGCAACCACCAGAAATTTGGGTTTGATTTATTGTTTTGTCGATTGTCTAGACTTAAGAACTGATGAGAAAATGTTAATAATGAAGATTAAACTAAAAGTGTGCAGTTTTTGTTTGTTTGTTTGTTTTGGTTTGGTTTTTTTGAGAGCTGGTTGTTAGACATTTACCAGTACACCCCTGGTCATAGCAGAAAAAAACACAGACTTTGGAATTGGAGGACCTGAGTTTGTAGTCAAGGGATCCCAGCACTACTACTTGCTACCTGTGTAATTTTAGGTAAATCATTAACTCTTTCTAGGCTTTGGATTCATCTATAGAATACGCACTTTGGATTAGGTGGTCCCCAAGACCACATTCAGCTCTAAATCCTACAATCCACAGTCTCTGGCTCAAAAGAACCTATAAAGTATCAAGTGGCGGAGACCTTTATGAAGGTCAGGGGCGGTGGTGGAGAATGGGAGACTTGGCAGCAAGTTGTAAAGATCTAATACCCATCTTGAAATCAGAAGATATGTTCATAATCCCATATCTACTCTTTGCTAGCTGAGGTCAGAGGATCATCGCTCAAGAGGCCATTGAGTTCAACCTATTCATCTGACAACTGAGGAACCAAACCCAGGAGAGAGATTAAGTGACTTGCCCAAGGTCATGCAGTTTGTAAGTAGCAAAGCCAGGGTTGGCACCCAGCTGCTCTGATTCCAAACCCAGCAGACTTTTCTCTGCCTCTCTGTGACTATGGGCAAGTCACTTTAGCATCCATGAGCCTCAGTTTCTTCATCTGTAAAAGGGGATTATAATAATTGTGCTCTCTGTCTTACTAGGCTGTTTTGAAGAAAACACTTTGTAAATTGCAAAGTACTACATAAACATCAACACATTAATTAATTAAATATTATTTATTATCATCATTCATAAATGAAGGACAGAGGTTGACCTTTTTAAAAAAATATTATTATGAACTAGAAAATCATAAACAAACATTTCCACTCAGAAAGCAGGCCAGAAAGAGGATTGTATATGAATCTGTGGATCTATTACATACAGCTTGGTTTGGTTTTTTTTTTTTAATTTTTTTTTTGCGGGGGGGCTGGGCAATGAGGGTTAAGTGACTTGCCCAGGGTCACACAGCTAGTAAGTGTAGAGTGTCTGAGGCCGTATTTGAACTCAGGTACTCCTGAATCCAGGGCCGGTGCTTTATCCACTGTGCCACCTAGTTGCCCCCTAATCTTAAATTTAATGTGATAGCAACATTGTCCTGCTTACTCTGTCCCCTTCTATTCCTTTCCGTGTATTTCTTTAAAATGTTTCATTAAGATTCCTTACTTTGTTTTCTTCTCTTTTTATACTATCATGGTCCCTTCTCTCTCCCACCAATGCTCTATACTACTCCCCTCCCCCCAGCCAAATAAAAGCCTTTCCTTGTATCAAATAAATATAGTCAAGAAAAACCAATTTGCTTGATTGGTCATATAAATCCTACTCTGCCATGTGCAGACTGTCACCTTGCCACCAGGAAGTAAGAGGCATGCTTTCTCATAAGTCTTTTGCAGTGATAATTGGTCACTGTGTTGATCAAAGTTCTAAATCTTTCAGAATTGTTTTCCTTTACAGTATTGTGGTCATTATATAAATAGTCCTGGTTCTGGTCCCTTCACCCTGCATCGGTTCATACTTCTCTTCGCGGATCTCTCTGAATCATTCCCTTTGGCCATTTCTTATGGGGTAATAATATTCCATTACATTCATATGCCATGATTTCGTTCAGCCGTTTCCCAATTATTAGGAACCCACTTTGTTCCCAGTATTTTGCCGCAGCAAAGAGGGCTGCTATAAATATTTTTGCACATATAGGTATTTTCCCCTCTGTCTTTGGTCTCTTTGGGGGTAAATGCCAGTAAGTGGGATTACTAGGTCAAATGGTAGGCATCATTAAGTATCTTTGGGAATAACTCAAAATCGCTTTCCAGAACGGTTGGTTGGACCAGTTCATAGCTCCACCCATTGCACATTAGTGTGCCTGTCCTCTCATAGCCCCTCCTGATAGTGCTACTTTCCATTTTTGTCATCTCGGCCAATCTGATGTGTTTGAGATGGAATGTGGAGCTGACCATAACTTGGCTTTCTTCCTCTGGAAACTATGTGTTCACATGGTTTCAATGAGGGCAGCTCTGCGATGCCCAAGGCCTTGTTTCATGTCCATGATGGTTTTACCATTCCTCCTTAGTATCTGACATCGGAGCCTCGGTTCCTTCATTTCACACTGTAGTCATTCAAGTGAACCTCTGTCATCCCTGCCCCCCAACCTCCTTCTGACACCCTGATATCCCACACAGGGTGCAAGATCCCTGACAAAGAGGACTACAGTGACAACCCCTTTGACCAGAAATGCATCTCAAGGTAGCTTGGAGGCTGATGCTCAAAGTCAGGTGGTTTTTTTTCTATTTATTTTTTGTGCTCGATTGAAACCATCTAGAGGATGCGTGTGTATGTGCATGGGTGCACTTGAGCACTATCTTTTCCTGGATAATAGCTAAAAGGCTGTAGAAAGCTGTAGGCAGAAAGAGATCAAAGCAGTCTTTCTCTCACTGGCTCTTCAGGGAGTCTGATGTACTTTAGGCTGATTAGATTTCTCACAGCATGAGGGTACGGAGAAGGAAGACTGGGAATAAGAAGCCTAAGGAAGGCTCTAAGAGCATCTTTTACTGTGGAAAGGGTGGTGATGTGGAAGAGGAAGATTTGTTCCGGATGGTTCCGGAGGTCAAAGACATCCCGAGATACAAGTTACAGAGAGGCAGACAGCGGCTAAATATTAGGAGGAACTCCTTAAGAATCAGAACTACCTGATAACAGTGTGAGCTGACCTGGAACATAGCTCATTCTCCATCAAATCAAGCATTTGGTCAGATGCTGGGTAACCACCTCCCGGGGATCATGGGTCTAGAGTTAGATGGGACAGTGGAAAGAACCTCTCTCAGAGAATACTTCATGGGATGAAAATTAGACTAAATGACTAAAACTAGGTCTAGAGCTAGAAGGGCCTGCAGAGGCCACTTAGCACAACCCTCTCATTTTACAAGTAAGGAAACTGAAGTAGAAGGAAATTAAATGACTTGTCTAGGGCCCCACAGGCAATACTCTTCTGAATCAGAATTTGAACTCAGGTCCTTTAGACTCCTTAGTCAATTCTCTTTCCATTATACCATGCTGCCTCCCTAACATCCCTTCCAAATCTAAGGCCTTAGGAGTCGATGGTTTTAAGATTCTAGAATAAAGCCTAAATTATCACGTAAGATAATAATAGCCAACAATTCTATGATACTTAATATGTGCAAGGCCCTGTGCTAAGCACTTTATAAATATTATCTCATTTGATCTTTTTGTTTTTGTTTTTAGTGAGGCAATTGGGGTTAAGTGACTTGCCCAGGGTCACACAGCTAGTAAGTGTTAAGTGTCTGAGGCCACATTTGAACTCAGGTACTCGTGACTCCAGGGCCGGTGCTCTATCCACTGCGCCATCTAGCTGCCCCCCAAGATGCCTTTTTAAAAATTTTTACCAGTCGAGAGTGAGTTCTCTGAGCTCCTGGAGTACATTGTTAGTACCATTCATTTGGGATTCTTTATCATATCCTTACAGATGCTTAGAGCTGACAGATACGGAAACTGAGTTCCAGAGACAGGAAGTAAGTTATTCAAGATTACTTAATTTTTACATATATATATATATATGTATATATATATATATGACTTTTCATATACATAAGACTTCTGCCAAGTTATAATGTAAGATCTTGTAAGAAATGACAGAATGGAAAGAACTCTGAACCTGAAATCAGGAGACTTGGGTTTGAATCCCCACTCCAATAGTGATTAGCTCTATGACACTGGATAAATCATGATTATAATATATATATATATATAAAATAAGGACTTTTGAATTAATAGTTGAGGAATCAGAAAACTATGGCAGCCTAGCCAAATCCTGCCTGCTGTCTGTTTTTTTACAGCCACCCAACTAAGAATTGTTTTATGGTTTTAAATAGAGTTTTATTTCATTTATAAATATAAAAGCTGGGGCCAGCTAGGTGGCACAGTGGATAGAGCACTGGCCCTAGATTCAGGAGGACCTGAGTTCAAATCCAGCCTCAGACACTTGACTCTTACTAACTGTGTGACTCTGGGCAAGTCACTTAACCCTCATTGCCCCACCCAAAAAAAACCCCACCACAACTTTGCCAGAATCAAAGTAATCTTGTTGTTTGTCCTTTGTTCTCAAAGAGGATCGTGACACCACGGTGATGTCATGACTTACAGTGAATTGGATTTAAGTTTGGGAGGGCTGTGTAAAGTCATCAACATCATTCTCTCCTCCAGAGTCATCTGGATCCAGTGGCAAAATATATATCAAATCAACTGGAGATGGACCCAGATGTTTAAGGCAATTGGGTTAAGTGATTTGTCCAGGGTTACACAGTTAGTAAGATTTAAACTCAGGTCCTCCCAACTTCAGGGCGCTCTATCCACTGCACCACCTAGCTGCCCCATCTATATCTATATCTACATCTATAGCAATGGCTTAATCCATCCTGCTTAAGAAAAAATGGGCTTGGGGGCAGCTAGGTGGCACAGTGGATAAAGCACCAGCCCTGGATTCCAGAGGACCTGAGTTCAAATCCGGCCTCAGACACTTGACACTTACTAGCTGTGTGACCCTGGGCAAGTTGCTTAACCCTCATTGAACTGCCAAAAAAAAAAAAAAAGGAAAAGAAAAAATGGGCTTAGTTTTATCATCACCTATTCTTGATGAAGCTATGCTGGCTCTTAATGATCATGGCTTCCATTTTTAATACTCACAAAATACCCCTTTAACAATATATTATTGGGGCAGCTAGGTGGCGCAGTGGATAGAGCATCGGCCCTGGAGTCAGGAGGACCTGAGTTCAAATCCGACCTCAGACACTTAACACTTACTAGCTGTGTGACCTTGGGCAAGTCACTTAACCCCAATTGCCTCACTAAAAAAAAACCCAACAATATATTATTGGGGGCGGCTAGGTGGCACAGTGGATAAAGCACCAGCCCTGGATTCAGGAGTACCTGAGTTCAAATCTGGCCTCAGACACTTGACACTTACTAGCTGTGTGACCCTGGGCAAGTCACTTAACCCCCATTGCCCTGCAAAACAAACAAACAAACAAAAACAAAAAACAATATATTATTAATTGTGAATAGATTTTAAAAATATTTTTGAATGAATATATATTATTATATATTACATATTAATTTGAATATATTATTAAAGTTGAAATTAAGTTCATTGACTATAATTTGAACATTCTGTCCATATTCCTTTTTTTGAACATCAGAAACACTTCCCTTTCCCCAATCCTCTTCGAAGTCAATAATCATTGAATAAGCACTTACACTGTGATACTTACACTATGATAAATGTTGAGGATACACTTGCTGAGGGCCCCTGCCCTTAGGAAGCTCATGGTCTCATGGGGGAGATGATATGTACATAGGAATGCACAAGATATATACAGAGGAGATGCAAGGCAACCTCACAGGAGGAGGCAGTAACACCTGGGTGGGTGGGTGGGTGAGGTGGCCGGGGAGACATCAACAGGTGAAGGTGAACTTTGAGCTGAGTCTTGAAGAAAGCCAGGGAAGTTAAGGTGAGGAGGGAAAGCAGTCCAGGGATGGGAAAAAGTCAGCTCAAAGGCATGGAAATGGAGTTCCATGCTCAAGGACCAGTAGGCCAGTGTAGCTAGATTATGGAATGGATTATGGATCATGGGAAGGAGTGAAGTGTAAAAAGACTGGAACAGTGAGAAAGGGACAGGTTATAAAGAGCTTTAAATGCCAGACAGAGAACTACATATTTGTTCCTGGAGGTAACAGGGAGTTTATTGAGTAGGTGTGGTCAGACCTATGCTTTAGTAACTGCATACAGGAAAGAGGATGGATTAGAGTGGGAGAGACTTGAGGCAATGAGACTATTCTGATCATTCAGGCAAGGAGGGATGAGGGCCTGTACTAGGGCAGTAGTTGGATCAGTAAAGGGAAGGATATGTGCTTGAATGTGAAAGATGCTGTATAGGTAGAAACAACAAGATTTTAGTGTGTGAGATTAGTGAGAATAGAGGAATTGAGGATGACACTGAGGTTCCAAGGCTGAGAGACATGAAAGGTGATGGTGTTCTTAACAGTAGTAAGGAAGCTGGGAAGATGGGGAGGGTTTGGAAGAAAGTTTGTGAGTTGTTTTGGACATGTTGAATTTGAGATGCCTATAGGGCATCCAGTTCTAGATGTCCATAAGGCAATTGATAATGAGGGAATGGAGCTCAGGGGAGGGCCTAGAGCTGAATATATAGTTCTGGGAATTGTTTGTATAGAAACAATAATGGAACCCAAGGGAGTTGGGGAGTTGGGGAGATTTCTAAGTGAGAATGTAGAGAGAGGAAAGAGAAGAGGGCTCAGGATGGAGCCTTGAGGGAAACTCATG
The DNA here is from genome assembly GCF_019393635.1 of Dromiciops gliroides. Taxonomy (NCBI): domain Eukaryota; kingdom Metazoa; phylum Chordata; class Mammalia; order Microbiotheria; family Microbiotheriidae; genus Dromiciops; species Dromiciops gliroides. Next base: position 105,290,315 of record NC_057864.1, read on the forward strand.
ATTAGTGGACATGATGAAGAGCCAGCAAAGGAGACTGGAAAGAAGCAGTTAAACAGGTAGGAGGAGATTCAAGAGAGAGCAATGTCATAAAAACCCAGGAAAGAGGAAGTATCCAGGAGGAGAAGGTGATCCCTATGGTAGAGAGATGTCAACAAGGATGAGGATTGAGAAAAGACCATTAGGCTTGTCAACAGTTTCATTCTATTGCACAATAAGGGTGGAAGGGAAATGAGAGAGAGAGAGAGAAGAAGGAGGAGGAGGAGGAGGAGGAGGAGGAGGAGGAGAGGACAGGAAGTGGAGGCACCCGGTGATAACTTTCTCAAGGGGTTTAGGCAGGAGAAGGAAGAGAGATTTAATGATAGAGAGATAGAGGTGTGATAGCTAGTTGGGGATGGTAGGATCAAGTGAGAGCTTTTAAAGAATGGATGTTGGGGGCAGCTAGGTGGCACAGTGGATAGAGCACCGGCCCTAGAGTCAGGAGTACCTGAGTTCAAATCCGACCTCAGACACTTAACACTTACTAGCTGTGTGACCCTGGGCAAGTCACTTAACCCCAATTGCCTCACTTAAAAAAAAAAAAAAAGAATGGATGTTTGTAGACAGAGAAGAAGCTAGTAAATAGAGATTGAAGATAGAAGAGAAAGGGGATGATAATTGGGGAAATCTATTGGATAATATGGGAGGAGATGAGATCAAGGGGACATGAAGAGAAAGACAACCACTTCATCTGAGACTATGGAGAAGGAGATAGTGGAAGGAAATGCTGAAATGAGAGGAGAGAAGAAGAATTTTTTGACGAATGGCCTCAATATTTTTTGGGTGAAATATGAGGCTGGGTCTTCAGCTGACAGGGCAAGGGGGAGGGATGCCAAGAGAGGCCTTCTATTACCTATGACCTTTCAAAGAGCATGTTCCCCACTTCTTTCAGTACCCTAGTATACAGTTAATTAGAGTTTGGTGACTTGAATCTAAAGAGGGCTGCTAAATTCTCTCCTAATTTCTCACTTGACTGCCAAAGTCTTTCTTGCTTGTGTACCTTCTCTTGTGTACATAGGCTCAGATGCATATTTAATTTCTTCAACCAATCTGAATACATTTACTGTGTTTGCACATTGTGTACACCTTTGCTAGATTAATTCTGTAACTCTATCCAAGAGGCATTCTCACATGATAAAGGCATTAGGATTCAGAGTATCTTGTTAGTTATATTCATTAGTGTTGGAGTGGGGGACACCCCTCTTATACCTACTGTTTGCTGGTCCTTGATCTCAAGGAACTTACTTTCTACTAGAGGGTGGGAGAAGATACAACATAGTTACACTGATATAATGCTTTAAGGTTTACAAAATGAATTTTTCCTGTGCTACTTCATTTGATCCTCATAATAGCCCTTAGAGGCAGGTATAATTATTATCTCCATTTTACAGATAAGGAAACTGAAGCTCAGAGGTTAAGTGATGTGCCTAGATTCACACAGCTAATAAGTCTCTGAGGGAGTTGTTAATCAGGTCTTCCTAATGAAAGTCCCGCATTTTCTCCATTATGGATAACTAGTTCAGAACCAGTAAGCAAATAAAAAGTAACACACAGTAATTTCAAGAGAGAAAGGAGGCTGAAAACTAGAAAATCCAAGAAAGAATATGAAAAGGTGAGAAAGAGATTCTATGAGGTGGAGGTAAAGAAGGAGTCTTGCCTTCTGGATATAGGGACAATTTTACAAAGACACCGAGGCAGGTATTGGGATGTCATGTACATATAAGGAAAAGATTGCAGAACTGCTTGATTGGAACTGAGAGCAAGGGGGAATAATGGGAAATAAGATTGGAAAGGTAGGAGGAATATGAAATAAGATTGGAAAGAGAGGTGGGAACCAGACTGTGAGGGGATTAAATGCCAGGCTGAGGATTTTGCATTTATATCCTAGAGCCAAAAGGAAGACATTAATTTGGAGGGAGTCCCTATGTCCAGATTTCTATCAAATTCCCATTGGGGTGGGCTAATGCTTTGAGACTCCATTTGGCCCAGGACAGGTAACTTGTTCGGCTGTAAACAATGCTGCCCTCTACTGGCCCCACCAAAAAAGTAAATGAAAATGCTAATGGAATATAAACTCCTTGGCTAATGGGAGAGATTCATTAGAGTCATTAGTGTCATTTCATTTGTGGAGAAATTAGTGAAGACCCAGTGGGGAGAGTCCAAGGGTCTTTCTCCAAGTGCAACCAGGAAAGTGACCAGTAGAAAACATGGATTTAAACATTTTAAGAAATTTTTTACAAAGAAAGAGAAGTACAAATGCTGGAGTCCCTACAGAGTGCACTGACAACCAGTGAGTTCACCCATATTGCTTTGGAGAGGTTAGATCGCCAATGGTGTGTCAAACATTCTTTCTTGCTGAGTCTCCATAAATGCCATTCTTTTCTTTTTTTAATTAAAAAAAAACTATTTTGTTATTCCAGTTACATGTAAAGATAGTTTTCAACATTTGTTTTCATAAGATTTTTAGTTCCAAGTTTTCCCCCTCACCAAGACAGAAAGCAATCTGATATAGGTCATATATGTACAATCACATTAAACATATTTCCATATTAGTCATGTTGTGAAAGAAGAATCAGAGCACAAAGGAAAAACCTCAAAACAAAAAAACAAAAGCAAAATCAACCAAAAAGTAGAAAGAGTATGGTTCAATCTGCATTCAGAATCCACAGCTCTTTTTTCTGGATGTCAAGAACATTTTCCATCATGAGTCCTTTGGCAGAGCCAAGTCTATCACAGTTAATCAATGTTGCTGTTACTGTGTACAATGTTCTCCTGGTTCTGCTCATTTCACTCAGCATCAGTCCACTTAAGTCTTTCCAGGTTTTTCTGAAATCTTCCTGCTCATTGTTTCTTATAGCACAATAGTATTCCATTACATTCATATACCACAACTTGTTCAGCCATTCCCCAGTTGATGGGCATTCCCTTGATTTCCAATTCTTTGCCACCACAAAGAGAGCTGCTATAAATATTTTTGTACATGTGGGTCCTTTCCCCTTTTTTATGATCTCTTTGGGATGTAGACCTAGTAGTGGTATTATTGGGTCAGCTTTATAGCCCTTTGGGCATAGTTCCAAAATGTTCTCCAGAATGGTTAGATCAACCTGAGTTCAAATCTGACCTCAGACACTTGACACTTACTAGCTGTGTGACCCTGGGCAAGCCACTTAACCCTGCCCCCACCAAAAAAAAAAAAAAAAAAAAAGAGTGGGCCAGAATGGTTGTATCAGTTCAGAACTCCACCAACAATACATTAGTGTTCCAATTTTTCCACTGCTTCTCCAACATCATAAATGCCATTCTTTTCAAGGGTAGCAGAGTGTCAAGCAGGTGAGATCTGGGGGCAGCTAGGTGGCACAGTGGATAAAGCACCGGCCCTGGATTCAGGAGGACCTGAGTTCAAATCTGGCCTCAGACACTTGACACTTACTAGCTGTGTGACCCCTGGGCAAGTCACTTAACCCTCATTGCCGGATAACGAAGAAGAAGAAGATGGAGGAGGAGGAGGAGGAGGAGGAGGAGGAGGAGAAGCCAGGCAAGGATGTGCTCATGAGAGTGAGCATTTATACCTCAGAGATCATTAAATGACAGAAATCAGATATTGGTTTCTTGTCTTGTTGATTGTCTAGACTCAAGAAAGTGATGGAGAAAATGTTAACTGTGCAAGATTCAGCTGAAAAGTACATTTCTTTTCAAGGAGCCAATAGATCATTTACCATCATGACACTAAGTCAGAAAACCCGCAGTCAATTCCCAGATGTTATTTGCCAGCTTTATAACCTTAGACAAGTCACTTAATATCTTTGGGCCTCAGTGTCCTTCTCTATAAAATGTAGCCTGGTGCATCAGAAAGAGGGCTGGGATTGAACTCAGAGAACAAAGGGTCAAATCCTGACTCTATCCCTTACTACCTATGTGACCTTGGGCAAGCCTGGGGCAGTCTCATTTTAAAAATATATAGGGAACTGATTCAGATTTATAAGAATAAAAATCGTTTCCCAATTGAAAAGGATGTGACTAGAAGTTTTCAGAGAAAGAAATCTAAGCTATCAACAGCCATATTTTTAAAATTCTCTAAATCACTAGTAATTAGATAAGTGCAAAGTAAAACAACTCAGAGATACCATCTCACACCTCTCAGATTCGCAAAATAAGCCCAAAAAAAGGAAAATTGCTAATGCTGGAGGGACTGTGGGAAAACAAGCACATTAATACACTGTTGGTGGAGCTGTAAAATGTTCCAGTCATTCTGGAAAACAATGAAATTATCCCCCAAAAAGGGGATTACATTGTGCATACCCTGGGCCATTGTGCATGGCCCAGTAATACCATTACAAGGTCAATATCCCAAAGAGATCAAAGAAAGAGGAAACATACCTACATGTACAAAAATATTTATAGAAGCTCTTTTTGTGGTAGGAAAAAATTGGAAATTGAGGGCATGCCCATCAATTGGGGAATGGCTAAATAAGTTGTGGTATATGAATGTAACATTATTGTGCTGTAAGAAGTGTTGAAGGTGGTAGTTTCAGAGAAACCTAAGAAGACTAGTTTGAACTTATATAATGTGAAATGAACAGAACCAGGAGAACAATTTATATAATAATATAATGATTAATCTGTCTAAATAGTTCCCTGCCTCTCAGCAATACAATGATCCAAGACAATTCCAAAAGACTCATGATGGAAAATGCTCTCTACATCCAGAGAAAGATGTATGGAGTCTTAATGCAAATGGAAGCATACTGTTTTCACTTTTTGTTGTTTTTTTTGTTTCTTTCTTCTTTCTTGTGGTTTCTCTCTTTTGTTCTGATTCTTCTCTCACAACATGACCAATGTAGAAATATATTTAACATGATCATAATATATAACCTTTATCAGATTGCCTGCTGTCTTGGGGAAGGGGGAAGAAAATTTGGAACTCAAAATCTTACAAAAATGAATGATGAAAACTATCTTTACATGTAATTGGAAAAATAAGATAAAATACTATTAAAATGAATAAATTATTAAATAGATAAATGAAAATATCCCTGTCATATGGCATTTTCTCTCCCTCTCCTTCCTTCCTTCCTTCCCTTTCTTCTTCTTCTTCTCCTCCTCCTTCTCTTACTCCTCCTCCTCCTCTTTCTACTCCTCTTCCTCCTCGTTCTCCTTCTTCTTTGTCTTCTCCCCCCACCAACTCCTTCTTTTACAGGAATCATGGTAGAAAGAGAATTGATTTTGGAATCTGTGGGTCCAGGAAAGTATGGCATTATGGAGATACCGTTATACTCATAATCAAGAAGTTACAGTTTGATCTCTGGCTTTGATACCAGTTGGGTGACCCTTGGCAAGTTAGCTAACCTTTCTGGTTCCCATTTTTTCAGCTGAAAAATGTGGGTAAAAACATTTGCATTCCCTACATCATGAGGTTGTTGTGACAGAAGTGCATTGGAAACTGTAAAGTGCTATATAAATATGACCTCTTGGTATTATCTAGGTTCTTCTATTTACTAGCTGTGTATAATCTTAGGCAAAATATCTCCTATACCTGGGCTTCATCTCAAAAATGAAGAGATTGGGAAAAAATAAAATGAAAATGAAAAAAATAATTAAAAAAAAATAAGGGATTGGGCTAAAGCTCTCTAAAGTCATCCATCTTAATTTCCCTTCTGGGTACTAGATATAAACAGGCTGTTGTTGAGAGTATCAGGGTAGGATGCCCTTAGAACAGGTGCCAAGCTACTTCTTGAATGGATATAAAAAATGCCAAAGCTCAGAATTAATATCCGGGGGAAGATTCAGCTTCCTAGAGAGTGATAGCTCCTTCTGGAAGAAGGAATAATAGTGTTTCCCAATGGAACAACTTCTCCTGATCTTTTTGTCCTTGGTTTGTTCTCTCCTTGGTTCATCAATGTTAGATTTGACTATTATAGGTTCCATCAGTTTCTCTTCTTCCCTCAGGGACACCATCTACCAACCAGAGTGAATGTGTGATTTGCCAGAGGTTCTTCTGATAAATAGCTAACATCTGACAAATATGCATGACTTCATTTGTTAACTGTCTCAAAGAAACTGGGTCTAATTTAATAGCTCAAATAAATAATTTATAAATCACACTACCACTAGATTTTCTCCCTTTCTCCAGATTCTGTCACCTCCTTGAAGCATTCACAATTCTGCCTAAGAAACAATGAATGATCCTAGAACACTTTTTTTTAATCATCATCTCTTGGGATCACAGAATCAAAGGAGCAGTTCCTCTAATAGTGTGCCCAAGACAATATTTAGGTGGGTGGCACAGAGGATAAGAGCTCTGGACTTGGAGTCAGGAAGACCTGAGTTCAAATCTCATCTCAGGCAACTTACTTGACCTCTCTCCACCTCAGTTTCCTCCTCTGTAAAAGGGAATTTAAAAAAATAGCACCTACTTCACAGGGTTGTTGTAAGGGTCAAATGAAATAGCATGTATGTGTTTTAAAAACCTATACATATGGGCGGAGGAAAGGCAGTGAGCTCCCGAATTCATGACACGATCGCTCCAAAAAACATCCAAAAAACACCATAGGAAAATGCCCAGAGCAGTAAAACTCACAGAAGAATGTGCTGAAATCATCTTCTAACCAAGAACAGCTGGGAAGGTCAGAAGGAGGAAGCTGTTGTGCTAATACAGGAGTCAAGCCCAACCCCACAGTCACCCTGACACAGATCCAGTCCCAGGAAGGCCTCACCAGAGAAGGAGACACCCAGAGCCTCTGAATCAGCTAAAGCACCAGTGTCATCTGGAACTAAGCTCACAGTCTGATGAGTGGGCTGAGCCCTGGGCAGTGGGGAGACTACAGGGGTCTATGCTGGGTGCTAAGGCAGAACTTGGATTTTACACCCCTACTGAGAACCAGGAAGTAGGCTCAAGTAGCAGTGGCCTAGGTGGGGGAGGGGCACAGGCTCTTCGGAGCTAACAACCACAATACACAAAGCTGGTTGATTAGCACGTTGGTCTGGGGTCATCTAGGACCAGGAAACAGGCCGGGCGAGGGAAGAACCTGATCCTCCTTAAATCATACCACCTGGGACTTCTGAAGCTTGGGATACTGCAGCCTGGAAACAGTGCCCCACTTTAAGAGGCTAAAAGTCAAGTAAAAGAAAGGCAAAATGAGCAGACAGAGAAAGGTGAAGACCATAGAAAGTTTCTTCAGTAACAAGGAAGACCAAGGGGCACCCTCAGAGGAAGATGTCAACATCAGGGCCCCTATATCTAGAGCTTCCAAGAAAAATATGAATTGGTCTCAGGCCATAGAGGTGCTCAAAAAGGACTTTGAAGAGAAAGTTAGAGAGGTAGAGGAAAAGATGGAAAGAGAAATGAGGGAGATGCAGGAAAGGCATGAGAAAAATGTCAACAGCTTGAAAAGTCAAATTGGCCAAATGGAAAAGGAGGTACAAAAGTTCTCTGATGAAAATAATTGCCTAAGAATTAGGATTGAACAAATGGAAGCCAGTGACTTTATGAGAAACCAAGACACAATAAAGCAAATCCAAATGAATAAAAAAATAGAGGGCAATGTGAAATATCTTCTGGGAAAAACTGCTGACCTGGAAAATGGGTCCAGGAGAGATAATTTGAAAATTATTGGTCTACCTGAAAACCATGATCAAGGAAAGAGCTTAGACATCATCTTCCAAGATATTCTCAGGGAAAATTGCCCTAAAACTCCAGAAGAAGAAGCTAAAATAGAAATTGAAAGAATCCACTGATCACCTCCAGAAAGAGATCCCAAAAGGAAAACTCCTAGGAATATTATAGCCAAATTCCAGAGCTCTCAGGTCAAGGAGAAAATATTGCAAGCTGCCAAAAAGAAAGAATTCAAGTACTATGGAGCCCCAGTCAGGATAACACAAGATCTAGCAGCTTCTACATTAAAGGACCAGAGGGCATGGAATATGATATTCCAAAGGGCAAAAGAAATGGGATTATAACCAAGAATCACCTACCTAGAAAAACTCAGCATAATCTTTCAGCGGAAAAAATGGGACTTTAATGAAAAAGAAGACTTTCAGATATTTGTGATGAAAAGACCTGAACTGAATGGCAAACTTGGCTTTCAAATATAAGACCCTAGAGAACCATAAAAAATTGGAGCTGGGGGACATACCTGGGGTCATACAGTGGGTGACTGTCTTGTGTCTGAGGCTGGGTTTTGGTTGGGATCCCCCTGGGTCCAGGGTTGATGATTTGTCCACTGTGTCACTTAGCTAGGTGATGCCATCTTTAGGGTTAAATTGAGGGGTGAATGGGGCAACTAGGTGACACAGTGGATAGAGCACCAGCCCTGGAGTCAGGAGTACCTGAGTTCAAATCCAGTCTCAGACACTTAATACTTACTAGCTGTGTGACCCTGGGCAAGTCACTTAACCCCAATTGCCTCACTGAAAAAAAAATCTTAAATTGAGGGGTGAAGGGAATTCACTGGGGGAGGGGAAAGGAGAGGTGAAATCCTACATAAAAGAAACAGGAAAAGGCTTATGGAGTGGGGGAAGAGATGAAAGAGGAGCAGGGCAATAAATGAATTTTACACTCATCAGAAAAGGCTCAAAGACCTTAAACTCATCAGAGCTGCCTCAAGGAGGGACTAACAGACACACCCGACTGGGTGGAGTAATCTATTTAATCTGGGCAGTAAATGAGCCTAACACCCATCAGAATTGGCTCAAAGACCTCAATCTCATTAGAATTGGCTCAAGGAGGGAATAATCTACACACTCAATTGGGTGGAGTAATCTCTCTAACCCTGCAGGAAAATAGGAGGGGAAGGGGATAAAGAGAGAGGGACAAAAGAAGGAAGGGCAGAGTGGGGGAGGGGACAAACAGAAGCAAATCCCTTTTGAAGAGTGATAGGATGATAGAAGATGGATAATAGAATAAATATCATGGGGAAGGGAATAGGATGGAAGGGGAACAGTTAACAATAATAATCATGAAAAAGAGAAAAGGGGGGGAAATTGTACAAAAAATATTTATAGCAACTCTTAGTGGAGGCTAAGAATTGAGAATCAAGGGAATGTCCATCAATTGAGAAATGATGGAAAAAGCTGTGTTATATGATTGTAGTGGAATGGTCTTGTGCTACAGGAAATGACAAACAGGATGATCCCCAAAAAACCTGGAAAGACTAATGAACATCGATGTATAGTGAAGTAAGCAGAGATGGGAGAACATTGTGCATAGTGACAGCAGTATTGTTCAATGAGCAATTGTGAATGACTTAACTATCAGCAATGCAATGATCCAAGACAATCCCAAGGAACTAATGAGGAAGCTTACTATGCACCACCATAGAAAGAACTGATAAAAAGAATACTTGTGGGGGCAGCTAGATGGCGCAGTGGTTAAAGCACCGGCCCTGGATTCAGGAGTACCTGAGTTCAAATCCAGCCTCAGACACTTAACACTTACTAGCTGTGTGACCCTGGGCAAGTCACTTAACCCCAATTGCCTCACTAAAAAAAAAAAAAAAAAAAAAAAAAAAAGAATACTTGTGGATTGTGCATATATAACCTATATCAGATTGGTTGCTGTCTAGTGGAGGGGGGAGGAAAGGGAGGGAGGGAGAAAAATTTGGAACTCTAAATCTTATGAAAATGAATGTTGAAAACTACCCTTACAGGTAACTGGAAAATAAAATAAATGTTTGTTGCTGAAAAAAAAAACCCTATACATATGCTAGCTATTACTACCCCTCTCCCCCAACTTTGATCCCTTGATGTCTTCCACTAGAAGCAGTTCAGTGGTGCAGTGGATAGACTGTCAGTCCTGGAGTCAGGAAGACTCATCTTCCTGAGTTCAAATCTGGCTTCAGACACTTATTAGCTGGGTAACCCTGGGCAAGTCACTTAACCCTGTTTGCCTCAGTTTTCCTCACCTGAAAAATAAGCTGGAGAAGGAAATGGCAAACTGTTCCAGTGTTATCTACCAAGAAAACCCCAAATGGGGTCATGAAGAATCGGACATGACTGAAATTAATGAACAACAGTCTCTTCCACTATCACCTATATAAAACAAATAAGTTTTTCCTCTCATGAGCTCTCCCGGAGCACTGAAGTTGAGGGACAAACTCATAGAAATCAGAGTACATTGTCCAATAAAACTGCTAATCAGCCCTTGATTGCAAAATCCTATTCTTGGGCATGAGACACAATGTACTTCAAACATCTGGCAGGAGCCCATTCAGGTGCTGATCTCATCATTTATGGTACAGGTCTGAATCCCTGCTTAGTCTCCCCTCTTCCCCACTGTCCACCCCTGTCCTCGGTCCTCAGTGTGCTGTGCATGATCCTATGATAATCATAGCTATGCAAACATTGATCAAGCCCCATCCAGTGCCTTTTTTTTTCAGTGCCTTCTTTATAAACAGTCCAAGAACTATAAATCACCACAAAGCATTTCATCAGTATAGCATAGCAAAATAAAGCACAAAGGGAAAAGCCCATGGGAGTACAATCTTTTATAGATTCCCATAGGACTGGTGGGAGATGGGACAGTTCCTGAACTCCTCCTCCTCACAGGTTGAATCCCAGCTGGAAAATTTTTCATGGCACACTCCTTAAAACTCCATCTCCCAGCAAGCAGGGGCTCCTTCCTGTTGTGCTCCATGTCCCCTCAACTTTTTGTTTGTTTGTTTGTTTTGTTTTTGTTTTTGTGGAGCAATTGGGGTTAAGTGACTTGCCCAGGGTCACACAGCTAGTAAGTGTTAAGTGTCTGAGGCCAATTTGAACTCAGGTCCTCCTGACTCCAGGGCCGATGCTCTATCCACTTCACCACCTGGCTGCCCCTCCCCTCAACTTTTGACATTCCTCTCTGCCTCCAAGTGTGTCACCTCTGTTGCCTTTTCTTAGATTTTCTTAAAATTTTCTAAACTTACTAGCTGTGTGACCCTGGGTAAGTCACTTAACCCTCATTGCCCCACCAAAAAAAAAAATTAAACTTGGGAGTAGCTAGGTGGCGCAGTGGATAGAGCACCAGCCCTGGATTCAGGAGGACCTGACTTCAGGTCCGGCCTCAGACACTTGATACTTACTACCTGTGTGACCCTGAGCAAGTCACTTAACTCTCATTGCCCCGAAAAATCATCATCATCATCATCATCATCAAAAAGCACATCTTCATAGACATAATAGAATACAAAGAGAATTACATATGAAACCGTGAATCTCCATTTTAAGTACCTTGATTTTAAAAAAAGTATAATAAATTCTATATGTAACTTTCAGAACTATCCTAGTCTGTGCTCCCTTCTGAACTTCTTCCTATTGTCTTCTGTATATTTTTGACATCAGTATTTCTACCCCTTCCCCACCAAAAATAAAAACAAAAAACAAAGAGAAAGAAAAAAAATCCTTGTAATAAATAAGCATAGTCAAGGAAAATAAATCCACATACTAGTCATGTCCAAAAATGTGTATCTCTTTCTGCACCTTGAGTTCAGCACCTCTAGGTCAGAAGGTAGGTAGCATGTTTCATCACAGGGTCCTCTGGAGCCAGAGTTGATCTGGTTTTTTGTTTGTTTGTTTGTTTGTTTGTTTGGTGGGGCAATGGGGGTTAAGTGACTTGCCCAGGGTCACACAGCTAGTAAGTATAAAGTGTCTGAGGCCAAATTTGAACTCAGGTCCTCCTGAATCTAGGGCAGGTGCTTTATCCACTGCATCACCTAGCTGGCCCCAGTTGATCTGTTCTTAATGAAACCTGGACTTGTCTAGACATTCCCAAATCATCTAATGTCCCCTACCACGTAGTTGGGTATCGCCTCCTTTGATCGACTTTGTTACCTGAACAGGCGACCCCTTTGAAACTGGCGAGATGGAGGAGATTGCTTTCTCTTCCTGACGCTCTTTCTGGCTCCCACTCTTTTCCGCTGTGTCCATTGGGTGGAGATCACAGTTTACCTAAGGTAGAGGCCTCATGAACTCAGGGAGAGGGGAAGGACTTTCCTTCCCCTATTCTCCCTCTCTTTTAACGGGGATCAGAGATATGGGTCTGGGGGTATTTGTTTCTTTACTGGATTGTTTGTCATTTGTCCTTTTTAGGTTTGGGTGCTGGTGGTAACTTCTGCCGGGCACAGGAGTTCAAGCCTGGCTCCTTGGAGCCAGGATTCCAGGAGGGAAGGTACAGCCAGCCAGCCTTGCAGGGAAGCCCCGAGAAGCAAGAGTGCCTGGCACTTGAGCCCAAAGAGGGTTTTGAACATGGAACTTGGGACCGCGTGCTCTTTTGGAACTGAACTGAACTAAACGTTCCCCCCACACACACACACTCAGAGATTAAGATGGTACACAGGGAGAAGGAGATTATGCCTCCCATGTGTTGGGAGTGAGTTTGTATATTTGTGATTATACCTCCTGAAGTAAATATTCCTTTGTAAAAGCTAACAGTAATTAAATGGAATTTGGGTGCAAGGGACCTACCTGTACATATGAGTAACACCATCAGTGGTGGCTGGCGCCACTTTCAGAGAGCCTAAATACTCCCAAATTTCCTTAAGGATAACAGAGAACCTTGGGGGAGGGGTGAAAGCTAACCTATCTGGCCTTCCAGGCAGTGAGAGTCACAGGGGTCATTATTACATTTCCTTTCATAGTCGTCTTTCTTTACAGTGTTGTCTTTGTACAAAATGTTCCTCTGATTTTGTTCATGTCGTTCTGCTTCAATTCATACAAGGCAAGATTCTCTATGATTGAGATAATTTCTTATGTGTTATGGCAGGAAGAAAAATTTGTTTCATCCAGACAAATTATTTATTTGGCAATGCATGTAGGTGGGATCTTGGTAACAGAGGACCCAGAAGCTTGGTTTCTCACTGTTAATATACACTTTGAAGGGAGTGAAAAACTGGATGTAGAGATTAGGACATCTGGTTCCTTATTGGTGCAGGGGATTGGGAGACACAGGAAGAAGGGTATTCTTGTGGTCAAGTAACAGTGGGGAGGGGGATTAAACTTGTGCAGTCTCTAAAACCAGGTGACACATGAAGTTTAAAATTTAACTTCAAGGGGTAGCTGGGTGGCACAGTGGATAGAGCACTGGCCCTGGATTCAGGAGGACCTGAGTTCAAATCCAGCCTCAGACACTTAACACTTACTAGCTGTGTGATCCTGGGCAAGTCGCTTAACCCCAATTGCCTCACTAAAAAAACAAAAAAACTAAACAAAAACTTAACTTCACAAAATGGTGGATAAAAGACAAAATGGAGTCACTAATGCTAACTTTTAATATAATGTATGGCATAAAATATTCCATTACATTCATATACAGCTAGGTGGTATAGTGACTAGAGTGCTGGACCTGGAATCAGATCAAATTCAATCTCAGACACTTACCAACTGTATCATCCTGGGCGTGTCACTTACCCTCTGTTTCAGTTTCCTCAACTATAAAGGGGGATAATAATAACATCTACCTCCCAGGGTTAGTATAAGGGTCAAATGAAATAAAAATTGTAAAGTACTTGGTGCAGTGCCCAACACGTAGCAGGTGCTTAATAAAAGTTTATTCCTGGGGCAGCTAGGTGGCGCAGTGGATAAAGCACCAGCCCTGAAGTCAGGAGGACCTGAGTTCAAATGTGACCTCAGACACTTAACACTTACTAGCTGTGTAACCCTAGGCAAGTCACTTAACCCCAATTGCCTCACCGAAAAAGCAAAACAAAGAAGTTTATTCCCTTTCATTCCTCAATAATTTGTTCAGTCATTCTCCAATTGATGGTCACCTCCCTAGATTCTAGTTCTTTACTTCTCTCTCTGTCTCTCTGTATCTCTCTGGCTCTCTCTCTCTCTCTCTTCTAAGTTAAAGTGAAGACATTTTTTCCAGCTACCATTATAGCCCTAGTCACTAATGCTGAGATCCTGCTAATTACCCTGGAGTTTCAACAAGCTTCCCTGCAGCATATAGAGATACTTCAGGGGGTGGGGAAGAGATGGCCTCCTTCATGCAGCCTGTCTGCAGCTCCATCCAGGTTACCATGAGCCTCACGCATTTTAGTACTGGGAATTAGTAAGAATAAATCCAGCCTCCTTTCTTGCTTCTCTTCCCTATCTCTCATAACTGAATCTTCATGTCTTTGGAAGAAAGGTACAAACTTAGTCCCAAATCATATTAATAAGAAGCAGCATGGGTGGTGGGGTGGGGTGCCTGCTTCTCTCACGCAGAAACAAACTCAGCATCCCCTTCTTTTCCTCTGACAGGCCTGGGTTTAGGGTCTCAAAAATGTGAATGAGGAAATGTGGATAGTCTACAGCAAACAATCACCAATCAATGAGTCCTTCCATTGATAGGGAGCTGGTCTGGGGCATAATACCGAGCCACATCATGTCTGAATGCACAGGAACACAAACAAAGCATCCAGTAATCCAACAATGAGGCCAAATGCCTGGGAAGGAGATGAGGTCAGTGTGGTAGGGTGCAATCTTTTGTGCCTTAAAATAAAGCCTCAGTCGAGTCCCTGGCACCTGCTTTAGTGAAGCTTTAAGAGCAAAAAGGCCCTTAGAGTAGTGGAAAGGAGGGGGCAGCTAGGTGGCACAGTGGATAGAGCACCAGCCCTGGAGTCAGGAGGACCTGAGTTCAAATTTGACCTCAGACACTTAACACTTACTAGCTGTGTGACCCTGAGCAAGTCACTTAACCCCAATTGCTTCACTAAAAAAAAAAAAAAAGTGGAAAGGAGGGCCAGCATTGGGGGGCCCTCAAGGAGTCTTCTTTCAAAGAGTATTTAGATTGTTGCCAACTCCTCTGGGTGGGTATGACCTCATGGAAGGGAATATTATTTGATCCAGACTTAGGGTCCTACCACAAAGTCTACTTGCTCCCCATGGGAGCAGAGAGGAAAGGCATTCTGGTGCAGAGAACACTGGTCACAGACACATCCTGCATCTGTGCAGCCTTGGGACATTTATCTTCTCTGGGTCTCAGTTTCTCATCTGTATAGCAAGAGGTTTGACCTACACTGCCTCTGAGGTCCTTTTCGGCTCTAAATCTATTCTAAAAATGCTAGATTGAAGGTAAATAATGCAGAGAGGAGTGTGCTCTGGGGGTTTGGAAATCTTGTCAGCTTCAGCAAATCTCCATTTGTCAGGATGGTGGGCGTCTGATGAATGTTAATGAGCATGGAATGGAACGTGTGCTTTTGAACCAATTACAGAAGCTTTGCTTCCCTACACAAGTCCTGAGCTCCTTGGAGGGCTATAGAGGAAAAGGGGGTGAGGTGGGGGTTCCATTTATGGAGCAGATTTGCATCTGGGTACCCAGTCTTTCTCTAATAGCTGGTCCCTTGCTCCACCTAGTGGATTTCAGGATGGAAAGCTGATGGAGGTGAGGGAAGGTGGGGAGGAGGCCATGGCTTTTTTTTTTTCCCTTCGATTTTGTTTTTTCTTTTAAACCAAATCTGGACTTCTGACCATTATACTTCTTTATTGGATTTACTGGAATTCCCACCCATGCCTCTGTTCTCACTGGGTGGGCTCCCTCATTTATTTCAATTAGACCCAAAAGTATAGCTATGAGCATTTAGGTCCAATCTCTGCTGCATTCCTGTCTCCCTCTGGTTAATATACAAATTATATTACATGAGCAAGAGACCAATATTGGCCAGAGAGAGGCATATTCCAAACATAATTATGCCTTTTGATCACCAAATCCAATCAAATCAAGAGCAGGTCATTTGACTAAAAATAATTCTACCCTAATGGCCTGCCTACTGTTCAATACTTTGGGGGCTCCTCTGAATAATAATTAGTAGAATGGAGTCATTTGACTCCTTCCTAGGGAGTTGGGCTGTGTTTCATGTTGGAAGTTACAAGGCAATTTGAGCTGATACAATAACAAAGTAAAAAACAACAAGGCCAAGTCAGGAACTAAAGGAATTTAGCAAAGGCCTTTTTAAAAAAACAAAAACAGATTCCATATAATGAGAGATAAAAGCACACATCAGCAGAAGACCAAGTCAATCTTGCAAATAAGTCTAAGAAAACTCTGGCAGCCTATTTTTATATACCAACCTCCTCTATCTCCAGCAGGTGTAATAATAATTGCAACAGCATTTTGAGGCTTACACAGTACTTTCCTCTCCATAATTCTGTGAGGCAGGGGTTTTGAATAATATTAGCCCCATTTTATAGAGGAGGCTCAGAGAACTGAAGAGATGCATTCAAATCAGACAGCTAATAAATGTTAGAGCCAGGATTTGAACCCAGAGCTCTCCTCAACCCACATATGCTACTATTTCCACTAAACCAAGGCATATGGGCAATATACCAAGAGGATTTTCCAACATGGTGAGCAGGGCCTGCCCAGGAGAGTGATGAGACTAAAATCTCATTGTAAAGAATCACAGACAACTGAATTTGTTGTTGAGTTGCTAATGGGGCAGTGTACAGATACTCATTTGAATAGCAAGATAGGTAACCTGACCTAGGTATGGGCAGATAGGATTTGTCATCCTTCCAGACAGGCTCTTGGTTTGTTGTAAGAGATATATAAGAGATCCGCAGCTGTCCTCCCTGGGGATGACTTCATTGGATTGACTTAATGACTAGTCGGTCAGATGCCCAGATTCATGTGAGCAGCAAAATAAAACAGAGCCTAAGTAATGATTTTGAGGTGGGATATTTTTTTGGTTGCAATAATGGTAAGTGCATTGCTGATTAAGGTACATGAGACATGTAATTGCTTGAGCTCCCAGACCAGCCATCAGACCTGGATTATCCAGCCTTGATCTAATACCAGGCAGAGGGCCCAATTTCAGCTATGCAGCAGAGGCCTTTGAGAAGTTTCCAGAGCTAACTGGCATTTAATCAATGCAAACACCATTATAACACCTAGTTCCTATAGCTACAGGACATGACACTTTTCAACAGCTCAGCTCCACAAAGTGAGAAGTTGACTTGGCTGACAGAAAAACTATACGCCCAAGGCTATTGCCTCAGTTTTGGTCATAGGTTGGGTTGGGGTAAAAAACAAACAAACAAACAAAAAACCCAGAACAATCTTTTCAGATTTATGCATCCAAGCTGGGTATGGTGGTACATGCCTGTAATCAAAGATACCAGGGAGGCTAAGGCTTGTGGGCCTCTTGAGCTTAGAAGTTCTGAACTGGAGTAGACTATGCTGATTGGATGCCCATACTAGGTCCAGTATCAATATGGTGAGCCCCTGGGGGATCACCAAATTGCCTAAGGTGGGGTTGAATTGTTCCAAGTTAGAAATAGAACAATTCCCATATCAAAGCATGTCGATCAGTAGTGGGCTGGGGCTGTGGGTAGACCCTGCACCTCTAGCCCATGAGAGATAGGGAGGCCCAGTCTTTAAAAAACAAAAAAAAAGGAAAAACATTTTTTTAAATGTATCTCAAGGTATACCCTTTAACTATAGGTATTCCAGGGGCAGCTAAGTGGTGCAGTGGATAGAGCACCGGCCCTGGAGTCAGGAGTACCTGAGTTCAAATCCAGCCTCAGACACTTAACACTTACTAGCTGTATGACCCTGGGCAAGTCACTTAACCCCAATTGCCTCACTTAAAAAAAAAAAACTATAGGTATTCCACAGGACTCTGTACTGGGCCCTTTTCTCTTCTTCCTCTGTACTATTTCCCTGGCTGAGCTCATCAGCCCCCATCTCTGCACTGATCATTATCTCTCTCTCTGTCTCTGTCTCTGTTTCTGTGTCTCTGTCTCTTTGTCTCTCTGTGTCTCTCTGTCCCTCTCTCTCTCTCTTTACATATAACCTAATTTTACTCATGCTTGCTTTGGTATGGAGAATAGATCATTCAGTAAAAACTTACAGTACAAACCAAACATGTCTTACCATATACAACTTTTAGCCTACAGTAATGATGTACCTTATGTCCATTGTACTGATCATTCTCAAATCCACCTATCCAGTTCTAACTTCTCTGCTGACCTCCAGTCTCACATCTCCAATTGCCGTTCAGACATCTGAAACAGAACATCCAGTAGTCATCTTAAACTCAGTATGTTCATACCAGAACTCATTATCTTTCCCCTTAAACCTCTCCACCTTTTACCCTCCTTGTTATAGAAGGCAACACCATCCTCTCAGCCCCTCAGGCTCACAGCCTAGGTGTCATCCTTAACCCCTTACTATCTCTCATCCTCTATATCCAACCTGTTGCCAATGCTTGTCTATTTCACTTTTGCAATATCTCTCAAATGCATGCCCTTCTCTTCTCGGACAATATCATCACTCTGGTTCAGGTGCTCATCACCTTACACCTAGACTATTGAAATGGTCTGCTGGTGGGCCTGTTCGTCTCAAGTCTCTCCCGGCTCCAGTGCAATTCAGCTACCATAGTCATTTCCCTAAAGTGTAGGTTCGACCATGACACTCCCCTACTCAATGAACTCCAGCGGCTCCCAATTACTTCTAGGATCAAACACAAAATCCTCTGTTTGGCATTCAAAGCCTTTCTAACCTTTTCAGTCTGCTTATACTTTATTCTCTGCCACATACTCTTTGATCCAGTGACACTGGCCTCTTTCATAAATAAGACACTTCATCTCTCAGCTCTGGGCATTTTCTATGCTGTCCTCCATGAATCATCTCTGCCTATTGGCTCCTCTGACTTTCTTTAAGTTTCCTCTTCTACAACAAGCCTTTTCAAACCTCTCTTAGTTCTAGTGCCTTCCCTCTCAGAATTATTTCCTGTTTAGCCCATTTGTGGCTTGTTTGTACATATTTGTTTGCTTGCTTTCTCCCCATTTAAGCTCCTTGAGAGCAGAGATAATCTTTTGCTTCTTTCTGTACTCCCAGCACTTAGCCCAATGCCTGGCACATAGTAGGAGCTTAATAAATGTTTATTGACTGGGGGGAGGGGGCAGCTAGGTGGTGCAATGGATAAAGCACTGGCCCTGGATTCAGGATGACCTGAGTTCAAATCCAGCCTCAGACACTTGACACTTACTAGCTGTGTGACCTGGACAAGTCACTTAACCCTCATTGCCCCACAATAAAATAAAATGTTTATTGACTGCCATTAATCTTTTTAGGGGGCCAAAACTCCCATCTTCCTCTTCATTTTCTGTTTACAAACGTACTATGGCAGAACACCCATCTTGGTGTTTAAAAGAGAAAAGGATTCTTCTGGAGGGAAGGTAATTGCCAAACCTTTATCAAGAAAGCACTGAATCATGAAAACTCAGAGTTGGAAGGGACTCACTCCAGTGGCCATCTATTCAACCTGGATAGGGATTGCCTCTAAAATATTCCCCCAAAGTAGTCAGAAAGCTTTAGCTTCTTCAAGCTAAAGTGAGGGGAAATCTACTACTCTCAGGAAGCTGCCCATCCATTCCACTTTTGGACAGCTCTAGTTATTAGGAGGTTTTTACTTAAATTGAACCTAAACCAGTTTCTCTGCCACTTTCACACAATACTCCTAGCTTTGCCCTTTGGGCAGAATTTAGAGCTTTCTGCTCTGTTTCTAATGAAAAAGGTATTAGGTATTTTTTTTTTTAAGGCTCTGCCTCCCCTTCAACCCCAGAACGTTATGTGAAGGGCTCTTAAGCATAACAGTTGGGGGAAAAAAGAGAGAAACATTTCCTACTAAATGAAAATAAATTGTCTAAGTTGGAAAGTTATAATAAGCAGTCCTTAGGAAAGCTGGAGAGCTAAGGCATCAGAGATCTTTTCCACAATGTCAGCTCCTTCAACGGGTAGTCCTATACTGTATATGCTATCTTGTTTAAAGACTGGCTTTGCAGGTAGTTAACACAAGACTGTTTCTTTATTCATTCGAAAGATTTTATTATTATTATTTCTTTTTTTTTGGTGAGGCAATTGGGATTAAGTGACTTGCCCAGGGTCACACAGCTAGTAAGTGTCTAGTGTCTGAAGCTGGATTTGAACTCAGGTCCTCCTGAATCCAGGGCCAGTGCTCTATCCACTGCGCCATCTAGCTGCTCCAAAAGATTTTATTAAGACGATGAAAATTACTCTTCCAGAATGTTTCCTGAGGTAGACAGAGAGACTCAGAACAGAGCTCCATCAGCCTAGTGTTTGCTAATCTTGCCTATGACTGCACAGCTCACTCAAGTTTACCAAGCTTGGCCTGTGGTTTGTAATCATTTCCCATTAGACAGTTTGAGTTTTGAATTGGGGTGGGGAGGAGCCACTAAGGGCTGAGCCCTTCAAAGCCTTTCATGCTTCCTTTTCCTCCGGCTGCCATCTCTCTTTAAGCGAGTTGTTTTTCTTCGGGATACTGACAGCTTGAGTCCTCCGGGTAGCATCACGCGAGGGAAATTAGCTCAGTATGTCTCCTACTGCCTTCCATCTGTAGCATGGTGTTTTTAGGGATTTGTGAGCAAGCCTACAGAGCAGTTTTGATAAGATGGGGCAACACTCCAGTCTCTGAAACAGGAAAAGATCATTTCCTCTAAAGAGCATGTTTTAAAATACTTCCAAACAGCCTGCAGATTCACCCACGCATGTGCAATCTCCTTGTAACATACAGGAAGCTTTTTGGGTGTCAAAGTTAGACTAGCAGGTGGTCCATCCGTGCAGCAGAATTATGTCCAGGGGATAGAGAGAGCAGACTGCTCTGAGATATTTTGAGGACAGTTTCCAAAAATGAGTCATGCTCATGTGCTTGCCACTTTAGGCCCGTAATGGGGACAGGTAGGCATGGGGGAAGGGGGGAGAACTTCAACTGTAGCCATATCTGGCAGATCCAAATAGTCTTTAAATACTTGCTCGTCTCTTCTTCTATGAGTCTCAATATTTTTGAGACATGAGAAAATTACTCTGGTAGTTCTTTTCCCTCCCTCACAACACAAATAGGCCCATCACAATGAGGGAGTGACTCCCTCTAAGGCAAGCCTGCCTCAGCTCCCATGCCTAGTAGGAAGTGAGTGTAAGCACCAAGAAAACATACACCTTCCTACCTTCTTTAGAGCATTTAGCAAAAGCTGGACACTTAGGATCAAATATTTTCTGCTCAGTCAAGTTAGAAAAGGAAACCAGACTAACAAAAAGTATTTTGTGCCTAGAATGGAATACATTATCTTAGTAAAATGACTGATTAGCACAACCACCTACCTTCCCTAGCACACAACTGGTGTTCTGGGTTTTCTGCTGAACACTGATATGTCCCTTCTGCAAAGTTACAGAGAAATTCTTCATTTAGGAAAGACACTGACAAACTGAAGGCATACCAAAGAAGGTGACCTTGGTGGTGAGGGAACTAAAAATCACACCCTACATCTGAGCATCAGCTGAAGAAACAGGGAAGAAGGGAGGGTGTGATGACTTTCTTTGTGATTCTCTTTTTGAATATTGAAAAATCTGTCATGAGGAAAATCATTTGCCTGGCTGAGAAGGCAAACCTGCTACCAAGGGAGAAAATAGATGACATTAATGTAGGTCATTGTCATAGAGAAGTAGAGGTTAACATTTGTCGTTATTGTCATGCAGTCGTTTTAGTTGTGTCCATGACCCCTTGTGGGGTTTTCTTGGCAGAAATACTGGAGTGGCTTGTCATTCCCTTCTCCAGCTCCTTTTATTTATAGATGTGGAGACTGAGGCAAACAGGATTAAGTGACGAGCCCAGAAATATCTGAAGGCCAGTTTTGAAATCAGAAAGATGAGCCTTCCTGTCTCCAGGCATGGCGCTCTATCCACTGCCCCAGATTTTAATAATAGCTAGCATTTATATAGCTCTTAAAAATTTACAAAGTGTTTTATATATAATATCTCATTTGATCCCCACAACAACTGAAGTAAGATGCTATTACTTTCTCTATTTTATAGATGAGGAAACTGCGGTGGAGGTTAAATGACTTGCCCAAAATCACACAGCCCCTGTCTAAGGCAAGATTTGAATTCAGGTCTCCCTGATTTCAAGCTCAACACTCTCTCTCCACTGTGCCACCTAGCTCTCTAATATAAGGAAAGACTTCTTAATGGACGACCTTTGTAGGGATACTGGATTTCTTTAAAAGGAGGCTGAATGACCATTTGTTAGAGATATCATAGAGGGAATTCTTTCTCATGTACGTCTAGATGAGTCAGAGGTCTTGTTCAACTGGAATTTCTATTATCTTAAGTTGTATTCTCCCTAATTTAATAGAAAGTTAAACAGAAAACAAAGTATTTTTACTTATTTTTAAACATAAAAGTATTTTATTATTTTCCAGTTACATGTAAAAATAGTTTTCAACATTTGTTTTTATGAACTTTTAAGTTCCAGATTTTTCTCCCTCCCTCTCTTCCCTCTTCCCTCCCCAAGACAGAAAGCAATCTGATATAGGTTATATATGTACAATTACATTAAATGTATTTCTCCATTAGTCATGTTGTTAAAGAAAAAAACTCAACAAAAAAGTAGAAACAGTATGATTCAATCTGCATTCAGATTCCACAGTTCTTTTTTTTTTTGGATGTTGAGAACATTTTCCATTCTGAGTTCTTTGGAATTGTCTTGGATCATTGCACTGCTGAGAAGAGCCAAGTCTATCACAGTTGATCATCACACAATGTTGCTGTTACTGTGCACAATGTTCTCCTGGTTCTGCTCACTTCACTCAGCATCAGTCCTCTTAAGTCGTTCCAGATTTTCCTGAAATCTGCCTGCTCATCATTTCTTACAGCACAATAGTATTCCATTACATTAATATACCACAATTTGTTCAGCCATTCCCCAATTGATGGGCATTCCCTTGATTTCCAATTCTTTGCCACAACAAAGAGAGCTGCTATAAATATTTTTGTACATGTGGGTCCTTTTCCCTTTTTTATGATCTCTTTTGGATACAGAAATAGCAGTGGTATTACTGGGTCAAAGGGTATAAACAGTCCCTTAGCCCTTTGGGTATAGTTCCAAATTGCTCTCCAGAATGGTTGGATCAGTTCACAACTTCACCAGCAATGCATTAGTGTTCCAATTTTTCCACATCTTCTCCAATATTTATTATTTTCCTTTTTTGTGATATTAGCCAACCTGATAGGTATGAGGTGGTACCCCAGAGTTGTTTTAATTTCCACTTATCTAATCAGTAATGATTTAGAGCATTTTTTCATATGGCAATAGATAGCTTTGATTTCTTCATCTGAAAACTGCCTGTTCATGTCCTTTGACCATTTTTCAACTGGGGAATGACTTGCATTTTTATAAATGTGATTTAGTTCCCTATATATTTTAGAAATGAAGCCTTTATCAGAAACACTGGCTGTAAAAATTGTTTCCCAACTTTCTGCTTCCCTTCTAATTTTGGCTGCATTGCTTCTGTTTGTACAAAACCTTTTAAATTTAATGTAATCAAAATCATACATTTTGCATTTCATAATATTCCCTATCTCTTGTTTGGTCATAAATTGTTCTCCTCTCCTCTCCATAGATCTGAGAGGTAAACTTCCTCTCCTAATTTACCTATGGTATCACCCTTTATGTCTAAATCATGTACCCATTTTGACCTTATTTTAGTATACTGTGTAAGATGTTGGTCTATGCCATACCATCTTCCAGTTTTCCCATCAGTTTTTGTCAAATACTGAGTTTCTATCCCAGAAACAGTCATCTTTGGGTTTATCAAGCAGTAGATTACTATAGCCATTTACTACTGTGTCTCCTGTGCCTAACCTATTCCATTGATCCATCACTCTATTTCTTAGCCAGTACCAAATAGTTTTGATGACTGCTACTTTATAGTATAGCTTCAGATTTGGTACAGCTAGCCCACTTTCCTGTGCATTTTTTCATTAGTTCCCTTGACTTTTTGCTCTTCCATATGAATTTTGTTATTATTTTTCCAGCTCTATAAAATAATTTTTAGGTAGTCTGATTGGCATGTCACTGAATAAGTAAATTAATTTAGGCAGAATTGTCATTTTTATTATATTAGTTCGGCCTATCCATGAGCCATTGATATTTTTCCAATTATTTAGATCCGTTTTGATTTGTGTGAAAAGTGTTTTGTAATTGTGTTCATAGAGTTCCTGGATTTGTCTTGGCAGGTTGGCTCCCAAGTATTTTATATTGTCTACAGTTACTTTAAATGAAATTTCTCTATCTCTTGATGCTGAGCTTTGTTGGTCATGTATAGAAATGCTGATGATTTACGTGGATTTATTTTATATCCTGCAACTTTGCTAACGTTGTTGTTTCAAGTAGTTTTTAAGTTGATTCTCTTGGAGTCTCTAAGTATACCATCATATCATCTGCAAAGAGTGATAATTTTGTTTTCTCCTTGCCTAGTCTAATTCCTTTAATTCCTTTTTCTTCTCTTATTGCTAAAGTTAACATTTCTAGTACAATATTAAATAATAGAGGTGATAATGGATATCCCTGTTTCACCTTTGATCTTATTGGGAAGGCCTCTAACCTATGTCCATTACATATAATGCTTGCTGATGGTTTTAGGTAGATACTGTTTATTTTAAGGAAAGCTCCATTTATTCCTATGCTCTCTAGTGTTTTGTTTTGTTTTTTTGCAGGGCAATGGGGGTTAAGTGACTTGCCCAGGGTCACACAGCTAGTAAGTGTCAAGTGTCTGAGGCCGGATTTGAACTCAGGTACTCCTGAATCCAGGGCCTGTGCTTTATCCACTGCGCCACCTAGCCGCCCCCTCTCTAGTGTTTTTAATAGGAATAAGTGCTGTATTTTGTCAAAAGCTTTCTTTGCATCTATTGAGATAATCATATGATTTTGGTTAGTTTTGTAATTGATGTGGTCAATTATGTTGATAGTTTTTCCTAATGTTGAACCAGCCCTGAATTCCTGGTATAAATCCCACCTGGTCATAGTGTATTATCCTGATGATGAATTGCTATAATCTCCTTCCTAATATTTTATTTAAGATTTTTTGCATCAATATTCATTAGGGAAATTGGTCTATAATTTTCTTTTTCTGTTTTGGCTCTGCCTGGTTTAGGTATCAACACCATATTTGTGTTATAAAAGGAATTTGGTAGAACTCTTTCACCTAGCTTTCCAAACAGTTTGTGTAGTATTGGAATTAATTGTTCATTAAATGTTTGGTAGAATTCACTTGTAAACCCTTCTGGCCCTGGATATTTTTCCTTAGGGAGTTCATTGATGGCTTGTTCAATTTCTTTTTCTGAAATGGGCTTATTTAAGAATTTTATTTCCTCTTCTGTTAATCTCAGCAGTTTATATTTTTGTAAATATCCATCCATTTCATTTAGATTGTCAAATTTATTAGCATAAAGTTGGGCAAAATAGGTCCTAATTATTGCTTTAAATTCCTCTTCATTGATGGTGAGTTCACCCTTTTCATTTTTGATGCTGGTAATTTGGTTTTCTTTTTTCTTTTTTAAAATTAGATTAGAGCCAAATTAGATGAGAGTAAGGTCAAAACAATGCTCACCCCTCCCTTCTTTCCTTCTATTGTAATAGATCTTCTGTGCCTCTTCACTTGATGTGATTTACCCCATTCTGCCATCCCTTTCCTCTTCTCCCAGTATAATCCTTTTTGTTTCCCCTTAAGTTTTTTTTTAATAACATCACATCAGAATCCACTTATACCCACACCTTTTGTCTGTGTGTACTCCTCCTATCTGCCTTAATAAAGATACAGTCCTCAAGAGTTACAAGTATCTTTTTCCCATGTAGAGATGTAAACATTTTAACCTTATTGAATAACATGGTTTTCCCTCCCACCCCCACCCTTTTTACCTTTTTATGTGTCTCTTGAGTCCTGTAGTTGTAGATTTTCTTTTCTTTTCTTTTTTCTTTTTTGCAGGGCAATGAGGATTAAGTGACTTGCCCAGGGTCACACAGCTAGTAAGTGTCAAGTGTCTGAGGGCAGGTTTGAACTCAGGTACTACTGAATCCAGGGCCGGTGCTTTACCGCTGCACCATCTAGCTGCCCCCTAGATTTTATTTTCTGTTTAGTTATGGACTTTTCATTAGGAAAGTTTTAAAGTCTCCTATTTCATTGAATGTCTATCTTTTCCCCTGAAAGATTATGATGAATTTTTCTGGGTAGTACATTTTTGGTTGTAATCCCAGTTCCTTTGCTTTCTGGAATATCATATTCTAATCCCTCTAATCCTTTAATGTTGAAGCTGCCAGGTCCTGTGTAATTCTGATAGTTGTTCCTTGCTGTTTAAATTGTTTCTTTCTGGCTGCTTGAAGTATTTTCTCCTTTACTTGATAATTTTGGAATTTATCTACAATATTCCTTGGAGTTTTCCTTTTGGGGTCTCTTTCAGGAGGTGATTGGTGGATTCTTTCAACTACTATTTTATCCTCTGATTCTACAAGTCAGGGCAATTCTCCTTGATAATTTCCTGAAATATGGTATCTAGATTCTTTTTCTGATCATAGATTTCAAGTAGTCCAATAATTATCAAATTATCTCTCCTGGATCTGTTTTCCAGGTCAGTTGTCTTTCTGATGAGGTATTTCATGTTTTCTTCTATTTTTTCTTTGTTTTTATTCTCTTTGACTGATTCTTGGTGTCTCACAGAGTCATTAGCTTCTATCTGCCCAATTCTAATTTTTAAGCCATTATTTTCTTCAGTAAGCTTTTGTACCTCTTTTTCCATTTGACCATCCCCCCAACCCCCCCAATTTGGCCAATTGGTTTTTGTAGGGAATTGTTTTCTTCAGTTAATTTTTGTGCTTCCTTCTCCAAGCTGTTGACTCTTTTCCCATAGTTTTCTTGCATAACTCTCATTTCTCTAATTTCTTTTTCCCTTTTTTCTTCTACCTCTCATTTGATTTTTTTAAATCCTTTTTGAGCTCTTCCAGGAAGGCTTTTTGGTCTTGAAACTAATTCATCTTCCCCCTTGAGGCTTCACATGTAGGCATTTTGAGAGTATTGTCCTCATCTGAATTTGTGCTTTGGTCTTCCCTGTTGACACAGAAGCTGTCAATGGTAAAGGCCCTTTTCTGTTTCTTACTCATGTTGTGGCTTATTTTTTTACTTTGAAAGTTGAGGTCTGATTAAGACTGAAGATGGTGGAGGAAAGGCAGTAAGCTCTTGGAACTCACGAGATGATCACTCCAAAAAAACCAAAACCCTCCAAATAATACCATAGGACAATTCCTGGAGCAGCAAAGCCCACGAAAGTTGAGGTCTGTTCCTGAGGCACTGGGGTCACTGTTTCAAGGTTCTTATGCTGGTGGATAGGGGCCTGGTCACTGGCTTTCTGCTCTGAGGCTTTCATGGCTTGCAGATTCCTCACCACCCTAGACCTGCTCCCTGTGCTGGAATGGCTTGGTCTAGTTGCACCCATACTGTGAGTGGTTTTCTATCTGGCTCTTTGCCCACTCAGCCAGCTGGGGTTGGCAGGTCTCCCAACTAGCCTGCCGAGTCACCAGCCTGCTGAGCCAAGACCCATGAGCCTCAGTTGCTCATCTTAGCTGCCGAGCCCACTGCGTCTGTACCGTTCCCCATGGCGCAGGGCAGGAACAGGGGGACAGGGTTTGGCTGGAGACACAGCAGCACGCCTGCGCGTGCATGAGGGGCTCTGCTAAGAGAGTGGGAGGTGGGGGCAGAGTCCGAGGGAGGGCGGACCACACATTAGATTTTTTTTTCACACATTAGATTTTAAACATCACAATATATAACCCATATCTGATTATTTGCTGCCTCAGGAAGGGGGGAGGGTAGGGAGGAAAGGAAGGATAAAAATTGGAATCCAAAACTATAAATAAAAATGTTTATTACAGGGGCAGCTAGGTGGCACAGTGGATAGAGCACTGGCCCTGGAGTCAGGAGTACCTGAGTTCAAATCCAGCCTCAGACCCTTGACACTTACTAGCTGTGTGACCCTACGCAAGTCACTTAACCCCAATTGCCTCACCAAAAAAAAAATGTTTATTACATTAAAAAAAGAAATCATTCAGTACAACCCTTTTGTCTTATAGAAGAGGTTAATGGGTCCAGTGATATAAGCAGTGAATATGAAAAAGAACTTGAACCCAAGTCTTTGGACTCCAAATCCTGAACCTTTTCATTGAACCATGATGCTCCCTCCCCAAAGTAAGAGGCCATTTAGGAGAAGTGATTGCACATTTACATACTAAAACCCATAGGGATTTGTCAACATAATCCTGGAGATAATATCTGGAGCCTGCATTTTGCCTCACTTTGAATTTGGGGGCTATGCCACTCTTCTATCCCTCAGTTTCTTTATCAATAATCAAAGATATTCCTATTTACCCATACAGTATTATTATTATTATTTTTTTGGTGAGGCAATTGGGGTTAAGTGACTTGCCCAGGGTCACACAGCTAGTTAATGTCAAGTGTCTGAGGTCAAATTTGAACACAGGTCCTCCTGAATCCAGGGCCGGTGCTCTATCCACTGTGCCACCTAGCTGCCCCAACAATATTATTTTAAAAGCACAATTAAAGATATGGAAAGGCGGGAATTTTTTTGGTAATGACTTGACTCTCCAAAATATTCAATATTCCTAGTCATACCACAGGGATGGATTTTCCTCCTACAGATTTGACAAACAATTCTAAAAAAGTAAGTGAATATGACTTAGATCTCCATTTGAGGCAAGAAAATAGGGGATGGTTTTCTTTCATTCACATGAAGGTTAAAGTGCAAAGTCTCCTTTAGTGAATTCTCCATTGATACAAGCATGTTCCATCTATGTCATGTATGCTCCCTGAAAATCTACTAGTTTACTAAAAGTTTTTAAAATTCCAGTCATTTCCTAGTCACTAAAACAAGGCAACACAGATTCTTCATTATATGAATTACTGACTTTAAGAACAGCTCTTTCTATATTAAGTTAGTAATTTTTAAGGCCTGTTGATCATGAGAAAGTATTCATAATATTGGGCCTTTGAAAGTAAGTAGCAGCAGAGCTGAAATTGGAGGTTGGGAATGGAGGGAAAAAAATACAGATATAAAGGCACTGTGGGTGAGTTGATGATTCACTGTCTCTTGATCCTCAGCAATGACAAACTGCAATAGGGAATAAAGGGGCAGAGCCCCACTGCCAACCAACTGCTATATCTAAAGCAAAGGGCAGAAAAGAGAAGGTAAAAGGGGTAGAGGTAGGTTGAGGTTTTCCAGGGCAAAGGAAATAAATACAATTTCCACAATAATAGTTGTCAGTATATCACAGAAAAGTCCCTATCCACAAAAAAAAAAAACAACTAGAGAATATAATTTTAGAATAGGGTCAGACATGAGCTAGATGTTTTGGGGATAATTATAATGTACAGAATTATTGAAACCCATGAGTCAGCCAACAAGCATTTATTAAGGTATGTTATGTGCCTGGCACTGTAGTCCCTACAACTAGTGTTAACCTTTGAGTGATATTATTATATGGTTATGAATCATCAAAGACTAAGATCTCAGGAGAATCCCATTTAAAGGTGACCTTGTTATTGTTTTGTACTTCATTCTCGAATAGGCCCAGGACCCATGACTGTGAGATGATGGCATGATTTGCAGTGAATTAGATTTAAGTGAGAGACGGCTGTGCAAAGTCACCAGCCTTACTCTCTCCTCCAGAGCCATCTAGGTCCAGTGGCAAGATATAGATTAGGACAACTGGAGATTGACCTGGATGTTTGAGGCAACTGGGGTTAAATGACTTACCCAGGATCATACAGTTAGTAAGTGTTAAGTGTCTAAGGCCAGATTTGAACTCATGTCCTTCTGACTCCAGGGCCAGTACTCTATCCACTGTGACACCTAGCTGCCCCTGAAGGTGACCTAAAAGACAATGGAAAGATTTGTCATGATTGTAAATGAAAAGACATCATCAAAGATTTATATGACCTACATTTATAAGAGATGACTTGTCCATGGATATTGAGTCAAGGATAATAATAACTGACATTTATATAGCACCTCAAAGTTTACTAAGTTTCTTGCAATAATTAAATGAGGTAAGTGCTATGGATATTATTCCTATTTTACAGATGAAGAAACTGAGGTTGAGAGAGGTTAAATAATTCATTCAAGGTCACCCAGCTAGTAAATATCTGTGGCAGGATTAAAATTCAGTTCTCCCTAGCCCTAAGTGCAGGGCTCATAACCACTCTGTTGGTTAGCCTGAGTGTTGCATTATTACCCATGAAATACCAAAAGACCCAGAGGAACGTGTCCAGCATGTTGGCTACAACTTCTAGTAAGGATTTGTGGACAGGCACAGATAAGAGTCACACCAGATGAGATGGCCTGGAGAGGTTGCATCTCTACTAGTAGACAAAGTGGCCTTATTGATGAGTCCATAAATCCAACCACATCTACCAACTCACATTTGTATAAAACTTTAAGGTTTAAATGTCCTGTGATGTGATGAGTAAAATCTAATGTGTGGTTGCCTTTTTCCTATCCCAGGTGTGGGGGAAAACTAGCTAGGGTTTACTTATAAATTAGAAGCATTAGCACCAGTTTTGGGTATTAAGCATTTATTAGTGTAAAAGAGAACACCTGAGTCAGAAAACCAAGAAAAAGCCTATCTATCCTAGAGGAGAGATAAGGGTTCAACCTGGCCTGCTTCTTCTCCCAAGTTCTCTGCCACCACCAGCCTGTTTGGGAACTGAATTGAGAGAGGAAACAGCACTTCCCACTTCCTGCCTCCCTTCCCCAGAAGAGGCCATCCTTCAAGCTGATTGGTTAGCATCACCCAAATCCATTGGTTCACTGGACTTGAAGGTGGTCTTGTGTTGAATTCAAAGTCCTTAGCTTCTGAGAACAATACCTTATTGAGGGCCAGCCAGGTGTAGTTTCAATTTAATTATCTTTAAGTAGGTTAATCAGCAAAGCCAATCAATCTCAGTCTGTCTCACTTAATTCAATCAATCTAGATCAATCTCCTCTGGTTGGGCCCTTTGGGTGTTGGCAAATTCCATTATTTTCTCTATCACTACTGCCTTGGCCTTACTTTTTCTCTTAAAAGAGTCAGCCAACCATTGACTTTAAGCAGGACAGGGAGGGGCAGCTAGGTGGTGCAGTGAATAGAGCACGAGACCTGGAGTCAGAAGTACCTGAGTTCAAATCCAGCCTCAGACACTTGACATTTACTAGCTGTGTGACCCTGGGTAAGTCACTTAACCCCAAATGCCTCACTAAAAAAAATTTTAAAAAAGCAGGACAGGAAGCAGAGGGACTCGGTTGAATTATGCTCTTGCCACAATCTCTGCTTCTACACTGAACTTTTTATCTCCTCTAATCGAATCAGTGAGAAAGATTGTGTAAAGAAGCAAGTACATAAACACCCCTCATCCCTCTTATCTTCCTGGTGACACTTTGTCAAGTGCTGTAGTTCTGCATGAAAGCTTTCATTCCTTCCTCTCCAACCCCCCAGTCTTCTCTTCTAGGCCAAACTTCTTTAGTCTTTTGGAGAAGAGACATTGACACTATCAGATGATATATTTTAGGGGAAAAAAACAACATTATTTTGCTACTTGTACTATTATTTTGAAAAGCATCCTACAGCTTAGCTTGAAGCCAGTGATTCTGTCCAACATCACGGATAAGGTCTATGCTTTGGGTTCAATTCTCATACCAGTGGCATTATGAAAAAGATGTACAACTCATGTTCAAGCCTTGGCTCTGATACTTACTATGTAACCTGAAAAAAAAGGCTGGGGTAATAGAAACAGGGTTGGATTTGGACTCAGAACCTATACCACTACTTGTGTGATCTTGGGCAAGTCATTTCACCTGAGCCTCAGTTGCCTCATCTGCAAAATGTTTCACCTATTTGAACCTTTCTTCTGTAAAATAAGGTTAATGCCTGAACTACTACTCTCATAGGGTTATTCACCCTAAACCATTATAAGCCGTTATTACTGAAAACTATTTTCATTTTGCAAGGCAATGAGGGTTAAGTGACTTGCCCAGGGTCGAACAGCTAGTAAGTGTCAAACGTCTGAGGTCGGATTTGAACTCAGGTCCTCCTGAACCCAGGGCTGGTGCTTTATCCACTGTGCCAGCCCCCTGAATACTATTTTTAAAAAATTACCCATCAGCTGAAGTCCTACCCTCTTCAAAGCCTCATCATGGTATGGGGGTAAATCTAAGTTCTCAAGAAAGGCTGTGTCAACAGAGAGGAACTTGGAAGGTATAGTAACCTGAAAAGACTAGACTAATGGTCTGGTGACTGTTTTGAACTGAGCCTGTTGATACCCCACTACAAAGCTGTCTACAAGGTGAGGATTTTTTAACCATGACTGCTCATAACATCTACCTATTAAGTCGTGGAGGGGTTGTGATCTGTGTCAGAGGAGAAAGTACCAAAAACTAATGAAATTATAGACTTTTAAAATAGCAATATTATTATTATTTATCAGTTTATTCAACCTTGAAATTGAGAATTGAAGTCACATGTCCTCATCCAGGATAAGTTCCAATGTGTGCTGGATAGATAGTTAAGAATACTACCTCTTGCATTCTATTATTTGTGCAGCTCCAGGAGAAAGGACAAGTTTTTGTTCCTTTTTAAAAAAAAGGATGTTAGCATACAACAATAGAACAGTATTTATTTGCAAATCCGTAATTCAGTCTGTCTTGGAATTTCAATTGCCAAAGTGTCTCCCGTGCCAAACTTGTATGACCTGATGCAGACTGAAGTAAGCAGAAGAAAACAATATACATAATAAATACAATAAGGTAAATGACACTAAATGTACAATAATGTAAACAATAAAAGGGAAAGAACATTAACATGAAGGTGAATCCTGAGTAACTGTAATGACAAATCTTGGCTCCAAAGAAGAGAAGAAGGGCAACACCCTTCTTTCAGTAGAGAGAAAGGGAGAGGGATTATGAATATGTTACATACTGTCTGACACAGTGTCTAAGTTGTGTTGCTTAACTCTTTTTCTTTGTTACAATGAGGGGCTCACTGGTTCATGGAAGGGTGGATACCTGAAAATGACTGTGACAAAATAACAAAAGGCAACAATAAAACATTTTAAAGCTTCCCAAGGAGATATTTACAAAGGTATGACAAACATTAACTTTACTTACAACAAAAATCCAAAAGTTTCGTTACTTTTTAGTTCTGTGTGACTCTAAACATGTGCAATTTATTAAGGGACAGGCAAATCACTTCTTAGTTTTCCCTTCTTTGTGTGACTTGAAGAGTAAAATTATCCACCTAGATACTGAAATTGACCATTTAGAGAGGATGGCAAGGGAAGGGGAAAGAAGTGGACAGAAGCAATCATAAACCAGGATTTGTAATGGCTTCTGATGAAGCAGATATACAACATTTGAAAACAGGAGGTATTGAAACCCCTTAAACAAACCCAGTTAACTGAATTTCTTTGCAAGGCATCAAGATTTTTCCTCCTGAGAATGTTGCCACATGGAGCAAGTTTTCATTTACTTATGAACATAAGAAGTCTTGCTCTGGAGCAGAGAGATTCTTCACTAGAAGAAAATGTGACAGTTAATACCTATGAAAACCTGACAGCGTGCTTTATTATCACCTGTTAAGACTTGGAATATCTTTCAGTACCACTGTACTTGTCCTAGCAATTTAAAATTAAAATTATTTGGCATCAAAATCTCCTTAGATTAGGAGATGAGAGAGCACAATGACACTTGAAAGAGATAGAGAATTAACTCCTACAGGAATCTAAGAATGCATATGAAAAAATCTGCAGAAACAAATCAAACTAAGGTAGCTGTTGAGTAAATCAATGAGTATATAATCTTTTCTGAAAAAAAAAACTGTCTATAAATCCTTTGGTCTGTTTATTTACAGTTTTAAAGTCCATTCATTAATATATGTTTTGGGTTTGTTTCTTTTTTTAAATAAGAAAACGATTTCTAATACAATATACACATCACTGTTTCCATTCATCTGATACATTCCTCCTCGAAAATGTCTAATGTGTCTTCATCTGTACTTTCTTCTGCTTCTGGCAAGTTGCCCCAAAGTAGCAGATTTACACCTGAAAATATAATGTCATCAAATTACTTAAGGGTGGCAACTTTCCATAGGTTTTAGAGAGCTAGGATAGACCTTAGTGACCTCTAAGAGTTCACCTCCATCTCATTTTACAGATTAGGAATTTGAAGCCTACAGATGGAAAGTGATTTGCCTGAAGTTATATCAACAGAAATAAGTAGAGCAAGGATTTGAACCCAGGTTTTCTGCCTCCAATTCTAGGACTCTTTCCATTATAGCACATAGATTCTTTGGTCCTGATGCTTAGTATGTTTTTTTTTAAAAAGATTTCAAAATTGTGGTTTAGTCAATATAATTATCCTATATTTAATTGTTCAAAAGTAAATTTTACACTAAAATATAAAATGATAACTTTTTTTTTTTTGGTAGGCAATGAGGGTTAAGTGACTTGCCCAGGGTCACACAGTTAGTGTCAAGTGTCTGAGGCCGGATTTGAACTCAGGTCCTCCTGAATCCAGGGCCAGTGCTTTATCTACCGTGCCACTTAGCTGCCCCCCCCCTTAAATTTGAAGAAATATACTTAAATTAGGAATTACATTCTAAAATCCCAGTACTGGAAGGGATATGAAATAGTCCATTTAGCTTCACGCTAGGTCTCCAAGCTTAATAATCTGACAATTATCTAATTGATTTCCTTTGATTTTCAAGGCTGGAAATCTCCTAGGACCTTTTTTTCCTTTTTTTTTGGTTAAGTACTTGATTTGATGAGTGATTAAGTACCAGCACATTACTGACATGGGCTGGTTGGTTGGTTGAGTATATAGAATAGGACCGGAGCATATGCCTTCAATTAAAATGGAAATAGCTGCAACCTTTTCTTCTTATAGATATGGCAGGTTTTTGTGTCAGTTATAATATGATGCAATCTCAGAAAATGGCAGGTTATAGTTTAATCACGCCAAAGTGGTACAGTTTTTTTAGTAATTGTCATAGGATCAGATTGCAGCAATAGAAAAGGAGAAAAAATAGAGCGGCCACCTTTAAAACCCTTTTGAGACTCAGATTTCACAGAAATTCATACCTACACATATATCCACATGTTAAAAAGTGGCACAACTGGTAAAGAATAAGAATCATTCTAGACACAATGGGTACTTTAGATGTCATACATAACTTGAAAGTACTCAATTGGAAAAAATGTATACTAAAATTTGACTTCTAGAGAAGCTAATGGAGATCAACAGGAGAATAAACCAGAACAGTAGATCCTGGCTTGGTTCAGAATGACTACTAAGCACAATAATGCCTGGGCAGGGCTCTCAGATCATCTTGTTCAAAGGACCCCTTGAAAAAGGATTCCCTCAGAAGAGGGCAGCTAGGTGGTGCAGGGGATAAAGTACCGGTTCTGGATTCAGGAGCACCTGAGTTCAAATCCGACCTCAGACACTTGACACTTACTAACTGTGTGACCCTGGGCAAGTCACTTAACCCCCATTGCCCTCATAAAAAAAAAAAGGAGAAAAAAAAAAGAAAAAGGATTTCCTCTCTCCAACATATCAGATTCAAAGGCCTAAAGGAAGGGGGAACCCATTATCTATTTTGGGGGGGGGGGGTGAGGCAATTGGGGTTAAGTGACTCGCCCAGGGTCACACAGCTAGCAAGTGTCAAATGTCTGAGGCCAGATTTGAACTCAGGTCCTCCTGATTCCAGGGCCATCTAGCTGCCCCGGAACTCATTATCTATTGAGGAGACCCAGTCTCCTTCTGGACAGTTCTAAATCTTTGGAAGGTTTTCCTTAGAACAAACCAACATTTCCTCCTTTGCAGTTTCCACTCATTATAGTTATGACCTATGGCCAAGCAGAGCTCATCTAATTCTTCTTCAGTCTGACAGCCCATCATGTACATGAAGACAGGCATCATGTCCCCTGCTAAATCTCTTCTTCTCCAAGAGAAACATTCCCAGGTTCTTCAACTGCTCTTCACATGGTTTGAACTCAAGATTCTTCACTAGCTGTGAAAACAAGACTAGATTTGGAGTCTGGGCTGAAATCATAACTCTGCCATTCACTATCTGTGACCTTGGACAAATCACTCAACCTTTCTAGGCCTCAGTTCCCTAATTTGAATAATACTATAGACTACTGGGTGGGTTGATCTAGGGGACCTCTAAACCCTATGACCCTGGCTGCCTTTCTTTGAACTCTCTTTAGTTTATCCTTGCCCTTCTTAAGATTTGGTGCCTACATGAGATCGAATCTAATAAGACAAGATATGGCAGGAATCAATGCAAACATCTACATTTGGGTTAAAAAAAAACACCAGGTGCACAACCAGAAGATTGAGGGTATTGTTAAACAACTGCTCTGGGGAAGACCTGTGGGTTTCAGTGGCTAGCAATATTTAATACTACAGATGTGGTCTGACCAGGTTATGGTAGCACTATCACCCATTCCTGGTTGCTGGGTCTCTCTTGGTTTACCTTAACTTTCTTATCTGCTCTATTAATCACAATGTTGGCTCTTACTGAGCATGTGGTCATTTAGAACCCCCAGATCTTTTTCAGACCAGCTATTGTCTAGCCACACTTCATCTAAGGCTGGATTTGAACTCAGGTCCTCTTGAATCCAGGGTCAGTGCTCTATTCACTGTGCCACCTAGCTGCCCTAGTTTATTCGTTATTCTGCCTGGCTTTATATCATCTACAATTCAATAAGCATGACATCTATGCCTTTATCCAAATCATTAGTAAAAGGGTTAAACAGACAACGAAGTATTAACTACTCTTTATTTCTAGCCATTCAAACAGAATTTTGTGTAGTTTACATCTCTCTAGTTTTTCCACAAGAATAACATGAGACAATAAAATTTTGAAAAATTTAAGCAAACTTTCACCAGGTTAATAACCCTGTCCAAAAAAGAAAGGTTGGGGGCAGCTAGGTGGTGCAGTGGATAGAGCACCGGCCCTGGAGTCAGGAGTACCTGAGTTCAAATCAGGCCTCAGACACTTAACACTTACTAGCTGTGTGACCCTGGGCAAGTCACTTAATCCTAATTGCCTCACCAAAAAAACCAAAAACAAACAAAAAAGGTTGGTTGAGCATGACCTAGAGTTTAGAAATGGCACCAACAAAGTATACTTGAGTTTCACAAAGTCCTCTGCCAAAGGCTTTCATGAGATCCTTAGTAGAAGATGAAGTAGGGGCTAGATGATGGTATACAGTAGTTAGGCAGATCTGGAAATGATTGAATGAACTAAAGAATAGTGATAAATGTATCCATTCATCCTAGAGTGAGGTTTTAGTGGAGTGCCCTTATGATCTCTCTATAGAGAGATCTTTTAGGTGTTTATCAGTGTCTTAGCTCAAGGGATTGATGGCAAGCTCATCAAGTCGGTGGATGACCTGAGGCTAAAAGGGAAAACTAACATACAGATTGCCAGAATAGCCTGAGGGCAGCGAGGTGGTGCAGGGAATAAGGCACCAGCCCTGGATTCAGGAGGACTTGAGTTCAAATCCAGCCTCAGACACTTGACACTTATTAGCTATGTGACCCTGGACAAGTCACTTAGCCCTCATTGCCCTACCAAAAAAAAAAAATGGCCTGAATATAATAAGGTGAAATTTAATAGGTAAAACATGAAATCCTATACTTGAGTTTTTTAAAAAATCAACCATACAACTAGAGAACAGAAGAAAGTATGATTAAAACAGCAGCTTTGGTGGAAAAGATCAGGTTTTAGTGGATAGCAAACTCAATTTGCACCAACGAGGGGACTTGGCAGCCAAAAAAGTTAGTGACCATAGGCTGTATACTAAAGATATAATAATACTTATATAGTGATTTTAGGTTTGCCAAGTGCTTCATGTGTGTTATTCCATTTGATCCTTACAACAACCTTGGTGCTATTTTTATCCCGACATTACAGATGAGAAAACTAAGGCTGAGAGAGGTTCAGTGGCTTGCGTGGGATCTCAGAACTAGGAAGTGTCAGAAGCAGGATTTGAACTCAGGAATTCTAACTCCTGATGTCAAGTCCAATGTGGCCTAGTTCAAGGAAAATGATAGCCTCTTTAACCTTGTCAGACCACATGTGGAGTATCGTTTTCATTTCTGGGTACAAATTCAAGAAGTATATTGACAAACTGGAGTTCATCTAGAGGAAGGTAGTTAGACTTCTGAAAAGGACTAGAAGCCATACCATTGACTTGAAGGAAAGAAGATTTCAGGGGAAGATAACAACTCTCTTAGAGTATTAAAAGGGATGTGGAAGAGGCGGGGTATCTATCTGGTTCCACAGGGCAGAGCTAGGAAAATGTGTGGAAATTGTGGGCAGATAAATTCCTAATAATTAGAATTTCTAGAGTTTTTTGAGTAGAGGATGGATGACCATTTGTCAAGAATGGGTTAGACCAGATGACCCTTGAGGTCTCTTTCAAACTCTGAGATTCCATGATCTGATTCAGTGTTGGACACACTGAGCTTGGAGGGGTGGACATCCAACCGAAGCCATCCGGTAGTGAGTCAGAAATTGGAGCCTGTTGCTCAAGTGGGAGGCAGGGGCAGGGTGAGGGTAGAGATCTCAATTAGGGAGTCATCCACAGAGAAGAGATAGATGAAGGCATAGTAATCACCAAGAGTATACAGGCAGATGAGAGCTGAGGGCAGAGTTTTGGGGAACTTCTACATTTAGAGATCAGGATGAAGAAGAGGTAAGAGAAGTAGTCCTCGGCAGTATGAGAGGGATGCAAGGGTTCAGTTTCATAGAAACCTAGGGAAGAGAATATCAAAGGAGGGAGTCAACAACAGGGTTAAATGCTATTAGGTAGCTTCAAAAGGACTGAGAAGGTGCTATTAGATTGCCAATTAGGCTGTTATGACATTTGAGAGCAGTTTCACTAGGATGCAGAGGACAGTACGGTGCCGTGGAAAAGAACACTAGGTTTAGAGGTGGAGGGCCTCAACTTGAACCCTTGCTCTGCCACTTACCCCCTGTGCTAACTTCCACGGGCCTCACTTGGTGTCCCTTGTCTGTAAAAATAAGAGAGCTGGCCTAGATGACCTGCAGATGTTCCTTTCCAGCTCTAAACCTATTAAACCATTACAGAAGCTTGCCAGGGGTTGCGGAATGAGGAAGTAAATGGATGCTGTTTATACCCTTCTTCCTTGACCTCGACTGAAAGGAAGGAGAGATGATATAGTAGCTCAAGGAATTAGGAAGGTCTTAGACCTAATATTTTCTTTTTGGTCAAGGAATTGCTGATCGTGTTTGAAGTAGCCAATGGAGAGGAAAAGATTGAGATGCCAGGGTTGGTGAGAAGGGAATGGGAAGAAAGAATGAGAAACAGCATGAGTTTGAGGATGATCTTGGAGAATATGAACAAAGTGGTAGGTGGAGGGTTTGGCTTTTCAGAGGAAAGCCAACATCTCTTCTAAGACCGGAGAGCTGGAAGATAGAAGAGGTAAAGATATAGAAAGGTTGGGGCACACATGAAGGGGTTGAGGAAGTCCATTTCTGATTGTTTCCAATCTGAGAGCAAGGGGGTGAGACTAAATTTGGTTGTTTAGAAAGAGTGAAAGCATTCACTGTAGGGAGTGTGATAGGGAGTTGATCATGAGATGACTAAAGACTGCAGAGCAACAGTGAGGACTGAGTTAGGCTTAAACATCATAAAACTTGTAGAGGAATCAACTAAGTTTAGGAAAAGCTTCCCAACTTTACCAGTTGTGAAATATTAGGACAGGTTATCTAGGAAGGCTTTGTAAGCTTCTTTGCGAATCCTCCTTAAGAAGGGAAACAACAATCTTTCTTGGATGGGTTTTAGTCTAATATTGCCTGGAGTGGGGTTGGGGTTTGGATGAGACATCATTTTGAAGGCTGGGATTTTCTAAGCCTTCATGGATATTCCTTTGATCCTGCTACCCAGGAGACTTGCAAGGATAGTTTCCATGCCATCAGAAGCCGGTTTCTAGAAAAAACTTGCTTCAGTTACAATATCAGTGCTCCGAAGGATTCTTGGAGTCAATACTCAGGGACATGAAGTAGTTTAGCACAATTGTTTCAAAGGAGAAAAATAAACTAAGAGATTGGATCTGACAGAAGCAGCACCTTCCTTTCTCTGTTAAGAAGGGAGGAAGGAAATCCTGTGATACATCTGTTTCTCATGGATTAGATTCAATGTGAATGGAAGAATGCAGTGCTTTTATCTTTGAAAAATTAACCAATATTAAAGTAAAATTTTTAAAAGCCCTGTGTTTTGAATACAGGAAAAATGGTATCAAAGCAAAAACTTCCCTTAATGTGCCCCATGTGCCCCATGATTAGCACCAATATACATCTGGGGGCTTAAATTAGGAGCTTAAATCTCACATAAGGGAATTCAGATTGGCACTTAAGTGTAAACAGCCTGTTTTAACCACTAGATTCTCAATTAGGACCTTGAATGATGGCTTGGGAACCAAGGCTAGGTCCCAGGTGATGACTGTATCTCAGTCTATAGAAAAGTCATGTGGGGAGGGCTCAGGTTTTTAAACCATTTTTAAAGCCCAGTGTTTTCTTCTTCTAAAAATCCTCACCAAGCATCCTAAATACAAAAAATATATATTTTAAAAAACGAGCAAAGTAAAACCTTTTGGTGTTAGTGCTGGCTCAGACCATCAAGCTTTCTTCAAAGCCAAGATAACATTAGACAATTAGAACAAGGATTTACGTGACATTGAATGGCTCTAAGCAATACAAAATGTATCCATGTAAATATCCATAAAGCATTGGCAGGATAATTTCTTACCAAAATAATTAGTAAAGGTAAAAATATTTTTTACAGTCAAATATTTACATTCTCTTCACTTAAGTACCAGTCCTCAGTATGGGCAAATCATATCAAAATTGTTTTTAAATCTGAGATAATATTTTTTAAAACCCCAGAGGTAATCACATGGCTTTTTAAATCTAATGTTCTTTTAAAAATTGCTCTGGGCTAGAGCAATTAAAACATTAATCAATTTTTTTAAAATCTAGGCAACTTTGGACCCTTAGACAATAAGCACAAAAATGATCATGGACTTTTGCTAATACTCTCCCTAAGTGAATGTTTGAAAGGAAAGGATGTAAAGTAGTGATCTCAGGGTTTTATTTAACATAAGCAGGGAAATTGATATCTCAAAGTCCAGTAATTTAGGTTAGGGGGAGCTTCCTGAGAGAGGTCATTGTTAAAAATAGATGAATTTTCTATGAATGCAATATGCAATAACATTTTTACTTTATTAGTACTCCAGGAACATATGTTAGCTAGTGATTTTAAATATTTTTACCTAGCTTTATCCTAACCCTGCTAAGACACCCCAAAAGAATCCTTAAGCTGACAAAGGACAATTTGAATTCTGTTTGTGTTTTATAGTTAAGAGAAAGAAATCTGTGGATAATGTTTCTTACCAGTGGAGTCTAACCGGTTGATACCAAAAACTGCTTGACTATGAAACATCCAGAAATGCCCATTGTTGCAGGAAAGAAGGCAGGGTTTGCATGGAACGATCACATGGTAACCTACAATGTTCCCACTAAAACAGAAAAGAAGAATCATCACCTTGTGAGTAATATTTATTCAGTCAATAATGATTTATTAAGCACTTTGCTAAGAGCCTGAAACTGTGCCAAGTGCAATAAATAAAAAGACAACAATGAAATAGTCCTTGGCCTCAAGGAGTTTCCATTCCCTTGGACCTTCAATCAAAGCTACTTGTAGGGAATATTGTAGAGGGGAGTCTTAATTAAGCGATGGACTGAACTAGATGGCTTTCTAAACTCCATTCCCACTCTGGAATTCAGATTTTGTGATCTTAGTGTATTAGGCCTAGAAAGGCCCTCTGAATCTAACCAAATCCCCTTATTTTACAGATGAGGTAACTGAGGACATGGAAGAGCTAGGAAGTGAACTCAGCTATCCTTCTACACCTCCAAGGGATACAAAGAAGGAAAGTGTCTGGTAAAGGCATGACACTGGAGGGGCTATCTTATGGCTATGTCTACACTAGCAAAATTAAATAATGAATTGAATCAATGTAAACAGATTATCTGTATAATTTTGGTCTCAATTCCTACCCCTTCTTGTCTCCTAGCCCTTCGATAATACAAGTTTTGGGGGAGGGGTGAATTCAGAGAACCACATATTTAGAGCTGGAAAGGTCATTAGAGATTATCTAGCCTACACCTTTTTATATAGGAGAAAGCTGGGGTCCAGCCCCAATAGGTGTCTAGCCCATGGTCACAGAAGATAAGAAACAACAGTCAGGATTTGAATAGAATCTTTCTGGTTCCTAGTCAAATATTCTTTCTTTTTTTCTTCTCTAAACAGTTTCTAGATTTTTTATTTGTGATTACTAAATATTATGCAATAATTTAATAATACCCTTATCTCAAATACCTGGTTCCCCAAATAATGCAACAACATGAAAGCTCTAAAATATCTCATCATATAATGCTCTTCAATCATATCTTTTAATAATTTTACTTAATACATGCTGTGGAGAAAATTGTTTGTCAGTTTGTCAATGTGCCTCCAGGCTGAGTGTAAGCAGGGACAGAGATAAGAAGAGAATATATTCTGAGATAATTTCTAACCCCAAAAGAAGTTCTAGTGTAGTTTGAACTATAATCTGCAAATAACAGAAAATACATATAAAATATTAATTTAGATAAACCAGTCTTCTTTCCACTAAGTTGCATTGTTCTGATTGTCATACTTTACATAGATCACAGTGATAGGTACCATATGTAACAAGTTGCAGATTACATAAAATTGGGATCGACAGCTAAACACTTGGGATAATGAACTCAGCAAAAGCAGCATGGCACATCAGGCAGAATGCTGGTTTTGGAGTCAAAGATGGGTTCAAAGTTCACATCTGATCTTTATTGGCCGTATGATGATGGGCAAGTCCTTCATGCTCTCTGAGTCTCAGTTTCCTCAAATTTAAAAGTGATAATAATACCTGTAGTGCTTACCTCATAGTATTGTTTTGAGGTACAAATGAGATAAAATAGTAAATTGCTTGACATATTTACAAATGTAAGTTATTCCTAATATGACTGGCTGGAATGGCAGGTTAAAGACAACAAGACACAATTTAATAGTGATGAGTACAAAGTTGTAAACTTTGGTTTAAAAAGAAGTACTATGGGGCAGCTAGGTGGCGCAGTGGATAGAGCAACAGCCCTGGATTCAGGAGTACCTGAGTTCAAATCCAGCCTCAGACACTTAACACTTACTAGCTGTGTGACCCTGGGCAAGTCACTTAATCCCAATTGCCTCACTAAAAAAAGAAAAAGTACTATATGAATAGTTGAAGAAGATTGTAGGGGTGGGGCGATAGGGAGAATGGGAGAACATAGTTAGCACTTTGTGTGAAAAAGATATAGGGGTTTTGCTAGACCAGATTATTCAGTTCAACAAACAATTTAATTCAACAAACATTAAGTGCCTATTGTATATAAGGTACAATGCTAAGTGATGGAGAGTATTGTGCTAGGCGATGTGGAAAGAGACAAAAACAAAAAGTCCCTACTCTCAAGGAGCTAACATTCATGTGGGGCAGGGGAAGAAGGGAACTTACAAGACCAATATGAATCATAAGTGTGATGTGGCAGCTAAAAAAAGAAAACATGATCTTGGCCTGCATCAACAGATGTACAATATACAATTCACAGAAACCCAAATGAAATGTAGATCTTGGGTGCTGTGTACAGTTCTGGGTATCACATTTTAGCAAGAACATTGACAAACTGGACTTAAAGAGGGTGACCAGTATGCTAGAACTCAAAACCATGCTATATAAGGAAATTGCAGAGAAGGAGATTTGAGTTCAATTTAAGGAGAAACTTCCTAACAATTAGAGCTATCCCAAAAAGTAATGGGCTGCCCCAGGAGGCTTCTGGTTCCCACTGTGGGCTAAGGGCAAAAGGAACTGGGACTAATTAGCCCAGAGAAGAATGAGCTCAGCAGGAACAGATAGCAGTTTTTAAATATACTGAGTTGTCTCGTGGAAGAGATTTGACTTATCCTACTTGCCTTTAGAGGTAAAAAAAAGTTACAGGGAAGCAGATTTCAAATTGACATAAATAAAAACTTCCCTATGAATTAGAACTTCTCCCAAATGCAATGGACAACTGGGATGGGGGGTGGGACTAAGGAATTTTGGGAGTTCAGGAATCACTACTGTTTTTCAAGTAGATGAGTGATGGGGACGTCACAGCTGAAATTTCTAGACTAGATGACCTCTGTTTCCCTGCAAATTCTA
This sequence comes from Dromiciops gliroides, assembly GCF_019393635.1. Taxonomy (NCBI): domain Eukaryota; kingdom Metazoa; phylum Chordata; class Mammalia; order Microbiotheria; family Microbiotheriidae; genus Dromiciops; species Dromiciops gliroides. The sequence continues at coordinate 105,334,482 of NC_057864.1, forward strand.
AGATTCTAAGTAAAATAGCTGCAACTATTTTTATATTATTACATTCCCAAACTTCTGGCTAATATTTATTCATCCTTAATATCTGTTTAAAAAGCAGACTACCTTTTGTCTAATTTATTATTTATACCTGAAGCAATATTTCTTTGCTACAAGAAAGTTCTAGTATAGTGTAGTTGAACTATAATCTAAGAATAACAGAAAATACATATAAAATATTACTTTAGATACACCAGTCTTCTTTCCATTAAGTTGTATTGTTCTAAGGAGTGTCATAACTTTACATAATCACAGTGATAGGTACCACATGTAACAAATCTGCAGATTACATAAAATTGGGAGTGACTGCTAAACACTTTTGATAACAAAATCAGGAAAAGCAGAATGACACACTAAGCAGAATGCTACCCAACTAACTCATTTCTATTTTTATTTTATAGATGCTCCACTAAAATCCCACTCAATGCTTTAGCATGAGACATCTGGGTTGTATGGACTGGGTTCTTAAATGTTATCCCAAGTAGAATGAAAGCTCTGGAAGGTCCTACCAGGTTGGAAAGGCTCTAAACCCTAAGTTTGGAACCAAAGATTGTCTTCCAAGGAGTGGTATACACAGAAACTCATTATCAGAAGGTTGCTCACCACATAATTCTTCTTCTCTCTCTCTTTTTTTTTTGGGGGGGCCAACCCTATTCATAGAAGCTATCTATTATGATGGTTTGGAGCTTCACCAGTGGAAGAGACAGTTACACCAATGAAATGACAGATCCTTGGAAGTACTAAAGAGTCGCTTAAGATTCTACCTCCTTCAAAAGTATCCTGAGCAGGTAGACTTGAGTATATTCTCCGTGAGTAACAAAACATTCACTATGTCTTCTTTTGTAGTTCTCAGAATATAACTTTTTTAGAGACCCAGCAGTAAAGAGGCAGTATGGTGTAGTGGAAAGAACAACAGAATCGGCATCATAAGATCCAGGTTCAAGTATTGACTGCTTGGAACTAGCTATGAGACTTTGGGTAAGTCACTATGCTACACGGGCCTGTCTGAGGCTCCATTTCCTCATTTATAAAACAAGGATAATCATACCTCTACTATGTTTTTCACAGTTCTGTTGGGAAGATTAACTGAGTTGATGTGTATCATGGGCTATGAAAAAGTAAATTAATATCATATACCAGCAGTGCCTCTCACTTTGGTGTTTAGCTTTCAGAAGGCAGAGCCATGATTTCCATTTGTTCTCTAAAATACCAGGATACTCTGGATACTACTACTAACTACTGAAAAAACATCATTAGCCCTGTGGATCCAAGGTTTCTGCTACCTCGAGGCTCTAGTGTGATTTTGGGTCCCTGAATGTTCTAGTTTCCTGTTGCCACCCCACAACTGATCCACCAGATGGAGAAGTAGGAGGACATGTGTCCCTGCAAACCAAATACAAGCTGGCTACTCTAATTTTAGACTTCACTGTTTTTGAAAATGTTCAAAAGTAAAGAAAATCTACAAATGAATGGTGGAATTTGCAAGAATTTTCACCCTCCTCAGTGTTAGCCAGTTGATGATAGATCTGAATTTTTCACAAATCATTCTATTATCTGGTCATATGTTGAACTCAGCCAACATGGTGGAATTATTTCAATGACTACTTACTTCTCCTAGGATCTTGTAGTTAGAGCTGGAAAGGGCTTTAGATGCCTTATTTTACAGGTGACAAAACTAAGTTATAGAGAGGGCAAGTGAACTGCCCAGGGTCACACAGTCAATCAATAAATGTCTGAGAGGTAGGATTTGTATACAGGTGTCCCTGACTCCAAGTCTAGTGCCCTATGAACTTCACTCTGCTGTCTTTCTTTTCATGTCTTTCCACCATACTTCATCCTGAACTGAGGATAATTTAATAAACTTTCCTGTAGTTATTTTCTCTGAATGGCTTTTCAATGTGCCCTTCACAGGGAACAGGAATCCACAGTTCAACTCACAGGTGGCAACCAGTGCTAAGTTCAACCCACTGAATTTCACTGTAATTGAGCTTTAACACTTGTCTTCCCAATCCACAGGTAAAGTGAAACAGTGCCATAAATTACCATTTTAAACAGGCAATGTCCTTCAGTTTGCACTGGCAGATTTCAGTAAAATAACAGGTTCCAATGAAGTCCACAGCACTAGAAGGGAAAACAGGTAAGGGTAGTTAGTTGTCCTTTTGATCAATGAAGCAGCACTGATTTGGTAGAGTCAGAGGCCTGGAAGAGACCTTTAAAGAGCCAGCTAGTCTACCCCACTAGTGGCCCACAGGCAGAACTACATTGTATTTCACAAGGGCCATTTTTAACATCTGCCAACTTGTCATGAACTTCTAATAAATCTTTCATTTTTTCTCTTTCTAGTCTTCATTGATCCACATATATTTCAACACATTATTACACTCCCATCTCTCACGAGCTAACAAGAACAGCAATCAACATGAAGGTCTCTGATTCTGTTCCAGACCCTCTGGCACTAACTTGTAAGATCACCAGTAAGCCAGTTGTCTTTTTGAACCTCCACTTTCCCTGATTCTAATATCAACTGAGAGACAATGTGATAAAGTGGACAGAGCACTGGACCCATGAGTCAGAAGTCTGGCTTTGCTGCGGACTAGCCCGTGGCTCTGGAGAAGTTGAGGAACTTCACTGAATTTCAGGTTCCTCTTCTGCAGAATGGGGATAATAATATTGATACCACCTACCTCACAGAAGTATTATAGGAAAAATATTCTGCCTACTATAAAGTGCTACATAAATTTGAGCATCATCACCATATACTTACAATTATAATATATTTATTACCATGGTCACTATACAGATACATGGACTATATAGGGGATATAGCAAAAGGTTTTGTGTGTGTGCTTCTAAAAAGTATTAGATAATAAAACACAGAATTTATGGTTTCAAAGGCCAGTGAGAAGTAATCCAACCCCATTCCTTTGTCTGCAAGTAGGACCAGACAAAGCAAGACAGACAGATCAGAATTTGTCCTATTTTGAAATACAGATAAAAAGATTCCTTAATCCCATTTGGTTACCTTTTATTGCACTTGCCAATTATCATGAAATTATTGTTCTAGTAAATCTTAGTGGTTCTTTCTATTTTAATCCGTTTTCTTTGGTTCTGTCCTGAATGGGAATAAAGAATAGCTGTTTGCTACCCCTGAGGCCAATTATACTCTCAAAAGTACTCCTTCATCTTCGTGTTCAGTAAAGATCAAAGTTTAGAAAATAATGAGGAGCATCACATAGAACTTGTCCACTAAATCATTGAATACTAGATGCAATGAAACAGTAGGGCAGGGTGCCAGAGTTTAGACGTAAAGGCTATGTGGTCCACACAGCTGTAATTGAACTGGAGTCTTGAATCATAGCTGACCACTATGACTAAACCACAGACCATGTCCAGACATTTAGCCCACTCAGTTTTGCTCCAAGGGGATCATCAGATACTAAATCTAAGGTTGGGAGTGGCTGGCACTCCAAAACGATAACCTCATTTTTGTCTCCCAGAGGGCCGGTCTTAACTCTCCCCTTCTAGTTAAAGGGCTATCATTGAACTGAAATCTTCTTACCCCTAGTCAGCTTGACTTACTTGGTTGGAGGAATGTCTGTAGAATAAAGATCTATCTCAGTGTCTGCCAGCAAGACAGCCTTCATTCCCCTAGAGCTGAGCACTTGCTTACAGAATTTGCAGCACAGGATAGATACACACCGGTTCTTGAAGCTATAGTTGCTGGTAGACATGATGACTCAAGAGAGGATTAGGAGAGAGGGTTTTGGAAAAGGAAGCAGGGCTTGTGCCCTGTCCAGTCCAGGAACCCCAAACTGGAAGATTGGAAGTAAAGCCTTAGGCCTGAGCAAGAAATTAGACCTTTTACCCAGACTGAGGGAAAGGTACCCGTAGTTCCTTTCTCTGTGGTAGGAGCCAGGGAGGGGGTAAATTTTCTTTCCCCCTTAACTGCTGGGGGGGGGGTGCAGAGAAGATGAGCTGCTGAATTGTCAGTACCTTTTTTTCTTAGCTGTTTTCCCCCCTTCTTCCTAACTTAATAGCTTTCCTTTTTGTCTCAGTAACTATCTTTTCCTCAGATTTCTCTTCTACACTCTCCTTTATCTCTAAAGCTTTCTCCTCTCAGGCCTCCTCAGCCCCTGTTTTCTTAAAGCCTTCACTTCCCCCAGGGAGTTTTGCTCAGGGGTTTCAGATCACTTCCTCCCAGGGATCTTCTCTCCTAAATTCCGGTTTACTCCTCTTTTCAGGACTATCTACTCTCAGCTCTATTTCTCTCTAGGGTGACCCCCCTTTTTTCTGTGTCTTCTCTTTTTTGCCCCCAAATCTAGTTCTCCCCCTTAGGGTTTGGAACTTTGCCTCCTTACATGGATTCTTCAACACAATCTCTCTCAAGAGGTGTCTCGGAGGGTTCACCCACTCCCTGATGGGCCTGCCGGGAACTCCCTCTGCCTTCCAGGAGATACCTTTCAATACTCTCTCTGCTAGTCCTCTCTTTCCTTTCCAGGAGGGTCCTGCTCTCTCCCTCTGGCAGAGTTACTTGCCTCCCTCTGCGGGTCGCAGGATGGGTGCCCCTCCCAGCGTTCTCTCTGGCGGTCACCAGGAGACCCTGACTCGTTCTTTTCCTCTCTCTACCCACGTCACTCTCTCTTTCCCTCTGGATGCTTTCCCTCAGCTCCCTCTCCCTCCTTATGTTCCTCCTCTCGGCTCTCTCAGCGTCCCTCTGGATAGAGCCCCTCAGCTCCCTTTCCCTCCTTATGTTCCTCCTCTCGGCTCTCTCGGCGTCCCTCTGGATGGAACCCCTCAGCTGCCTCTCTCTCCCCGCTTGCCTCCCCTCAGCTATCTGTTCCTCCCTCTGAATGACCGCCCTCAGGTCCCTCTCTCTCTCGATCAGCCTGCGCTCGGACCTCTCCCTCTCTGGCTGGATAAACTCCCGTAGGTCGATCTCTCTGGAGAGCCGGCTTTCGCCTCGTTCTCTATCTCTTTGGACGCTGGCCCTGGACTCTCTATCCCTGAGCCAACTTAATTGCCTGCTGTCGGCCCGCTCCCTCCCTTCCTGGACGACACTTCTCAGCACCCACTCCCTGGCCCTGGCAAGGGTCTCCTCTACTCTCTCGCGTTCTACGAAGAGGAGCCCGCTGGAATTCCTCTCTCTGACGGGGGGCCTCGGGTAGGAGCGTTCCCTCTCTTCCTGGACGACACTTCTCAGCACCCGCTCCCTGGCCCTGGGGAGACTTTCCTCGTCTCTCGCTCGTTCGTCGTAGAGGAGCCCCCAGAGGTCCCTGTCACTGCTGGGGGGCCTCTCGTCGGGGAGCTCCCTCTCTCCTTGGAAGAACCTGATCGAGTCTCTTGGCCTGTCTGGGTACCTCTCTTCGGCTCTCCCCCAATCTTCCTGGGCTACGCCGCTTAGCTCCCTGTCTCTAGTCCTGGGGTAGCTCGGCTCTACCCTCTCCCTCCCTAGCGGGGCGTCCTCCCTTAGGCTCCTCTGCCGCTCTGAGTACCTGGTTTCGAATCTCTCCCTCACTACTGGGGCATCCGCCCACAGCTCCCTGTCTCTTCTCGGGCACCGCCACCGACTTCTCTCTCGCTCCTGGATGGCACCTCTGAGCTCTCTCTCCCTCCAGTAATGCCTCTCCTCGAATCTCGACCTCTCCTCCTGGACAGTCCCCCGGATCGCCCTCTCTCGCCCTAGAAGCCTCTGTTCTAGCCTTGCTCTATCTTCCTGGATGATCCCCCTCACCACTCTCTCTCTCTCCCTGGATAACTGCCCCCCCAGCTCTCTCCCCCTCGAGGTTTCCTCTCCTCAGCTCTACCCTCTCTCCCTGGACGCCCCCCCCCCCTTCCCTCAACTCGCTCTCTCCCCTCGAACTGGATGCGCCAGTCGCGCACGCGCTGGCGCGCGCCCTAAAAAAGACAAGGCAGGACGGGGCAGTTCGGTTCGGCTCAGTCCTCGCGGGATTCCTGTCACCGGACACGCCGTTTTCACTCTCCTTTGGTTTTCCTGACCGGCTGTCAGTTTGAATTACCAACGTCGCGCTCCTATTGGGGGGGACTGTGGGACACGCCCTCTTCCCCCATTGGGAGATTCTGGACACGCCTCAGGGTGAAAAATCTTGAGTGGAGGAGAACCTTGCGCAACCCGCCCTGGCAACGGTGTCTGTTCGGTCCTGCTTGTCAGTTGGAAGAATTTGGCCACGCCCCCAATTTTGATTGGTGAACTTCAAGGAGGTTTAGGTAAATCTTCGCTTTCGCCCCGGTGAAAAGGAAAGAGTACGCCCTTCGAGCTTCCAATTGGAAGACGTTAGACATTCCCCTCAGAGTCTTATTCTCTATTGCGAAAATTCCCGCAACGCCCCGCCCCCTTGTCACGACCCAATTGGTTCTATCTACCCTTTCGAGTTCGCGTGTAGTTGCTGAGCATCTTGTTCCCACCTCCCTAGTTTTTTTTTTTTTTTTAACTTTAGTTGGATGCCTGGAGGGGTAGGGCTCATCCAAGACTCCGCCCTTGCATGATAGGAGCCACGCCCTTTGATTTCCCCAGCCCAACCTTCCTCCTGGGTAGGTGTGGAGGGGCGGGATCAGCTTTTTTTGTAATGGCTCGGGCGTACGTCAGTCGAGAGGCGGCGGGCAATGATTGGCAAGCCGGTGCGTTTGCTCCCCCAGATCAATCCGTAGAGCAGGCGGAGGCTCGCCAAGGGTGTGGGGGAGGGAAGAGAACTGCAAAGTAGCGGGTGGATGGGCGGGCCCTGAGAAGGGAAAGCGTTCCCGGGGCCGGGGGACCCAGCCGCGCCGGAGCCAGGTAAAGGCTCCTTCCTTCTCCCCTTTCTTCCTCCTGGAATCCAGGAGGGAACCGGGGACTGGGGAGGGAAGGAGAGAGCGGCATCCACTGGCCTCTTGGGTTCTTCGCCATCCTACTGAGCGGCAGCCAGCTGTCCAGGCTCCGGGAGACCCTTCCAAAATCCCTCGTGCACAGCCCCTTGATCTCTCTTGGACGGCGTCCGCGGCGGTGCCCCCGGCGCGCCTCCTAAAGCCTCTTCCGACGTTCGCCGGCACCTGACAACCCCCCCAGTGCCTTCCCTTGCCGGGAGGCAGCGCTGATTAATTACCCACTGCCTCCCGAGCCCGGCAGGCGGCACCGTCAGCCCGTCGGTCGGCACTCGGTGCACGCACAGGGCTGGGCGCCTCGTGCCTCACTCTTCCCAGCGCGCTCCCGGGAATTGCTCCCTGGCTGCGGCCCCTTTCCTCCCTCGGTCCAGCCCTCTAACTTGCAGCACTCAGCTCCCCGGCCTGGCCCAGTCTTCCGGGATCGGGCAGTCCTCGCCCCAGGAGCGCGCCGCTCTCGGGGGATCAGCCGAGAGATCGCCCTCTCCCCCCACCCTCCCCCGCAGCCGCCTTCCCCCAGCCAAGTGGAGAAACCCACCTCGTTCCCCTGCATCCATTCCCCCACCCCCCTCTTCCTGCCTCCCGGAGCCACGCCGTCCCTCCTCCCTCCTTGCTTCCCTCCTCCTTTCCTCCCGCTGTCCTTTCCTTCGATCGCGGGAAGGGGGAGACACTGGCGGGCTTCTCTCGCGCTGCGGAGAGGGCAGGCGGGAGGGAGGAAAGGAAGGAGAGGGGCGCCCGAGGGTCTGCCTGCCCGCACGCCTCGCAGCCCGCTATGCGCCCTGGCTCGCGCTGGAGCCGGCTCGCGTCTCCCAGAGCCTTCCTTCTGTCGGGCACCTTTAGGGGGTGAGAAGCCGGGCCTGGAAAATGCGCCCCCCGGGGGAAGAGGGCTCCAAGATCTGGAATTTGGCGGCAGGGATGTGGCTGAGAGCGCTGGTGGAGGAGGGGGCTCCCCTGCTCGCGAGGGGCCGATCCCCGCAGGCGCGAATGGGGGTGGGCAGGGGCCTGGGGGAAAGCAGGCAAGCAGGCTCGGGGGGCGGGGGGGGGGAGAAGGGGAGGGAGACGAAAGCTGAAGTCAGGGCTGTCCTCCCGCGCTTTGCTGGCCGTGTCCTGGCCGGACTCTGCGGCCCTGTTTCCTGCCTCTGCCGGCCACATTTTTCCTCTAGATGTAGCCTGTGCTGAGTAGGGTCCCCCCCGCCTTTCCCTGCAGACCTCGCCCTCCCTCCGACATCCCTCTCCACCCCCCCTTTACATTTGCTGCCAAGGGAAGCTAGTAACCAAAAACAAAACAAGGAGGAGGAGGAGGAAGGGGAGGAAAAGTTGTGCGCTAGTAGCTTGTCCCTGCTGGGATCTGCATCCGCACCCCCCCCCCTTCCCCTGCCCTCGCCTTTTGATCGCCCTTTGATGTCTGGGGGAGATACTGGGGTTGGGGCGGGGTCCAATGGCCACCTCGGTTGTGAGGGGCCTTCGAGGTCCAGACCAGGAAGGCTTTGGCTGGGGCTGGGCACTGCTCAGGTTTGGCAAGATTTGGGGCGGGTGGGGTGGGTGGCTGCGGCAGTTTGGTGGGCTTAGGCTGAGCCTCTCTGCAGTCCTCCTCTGGCTGCAAGCGAGCAGATGCTTTGAAGTGATTTTGTCTCTTTAAATTCAGAGGGAGCTTCCCCTTTCTCTTGACCTTGCTGCATCTCTGTCCACCTCCCTCCTGCCCACCCCAGGAGCATTTTGTGGAGGTGAATGGGGCTTGGCCTCAGCCCTCCTAGCTTGGGCAAACGTCGCCTCCCCCACCCCTAGCCTGCGTATATGTATCTGCACTCCGGCTGATCCCCCTTTCTCCATCCCCCCCCCCCTTTTCCTGCATTTACAGGCAAGTGAACCGAAGAAAACGACTTCCGATCCTGCATTGCTGCTGCTCTCATTTGGGATTTGATTTGCATCATCTCAGGAGCCCGTAAAACCAAACAAAAAAAGAAGCAACCATCCAATCACCCCCCTCCCCCCATACACACACATACCTACAGACAGACACACAGACACACGCCCAGATACACACCCACACCCTCGCACTGACACTGACACTGACACAGTCAGGCGCACACAGATCCCCACACCCCCACACCATGTTGTTGTGCGGAAGGACTTCCACTCCCTGCCTGTGTCGTTGATGTCAGTCCCCAGGACAGCCTCCCGGCGCTGCGGCTCCCCAGGCTGATGCTGATGCTGATGCTGCGGCTCCGGGCTCGACACTAGGAAACAAGCCGCTGCTCCGCCCCGGCCCCCACCACCCCCAACATCTGCATGTTCCCGCCGAACTGGCCGCTTGCTGCCTCCCCAACCGGCAGCCTTCCTACGGACTGAAGCTCCCCGGAGCGCTGGATTCTGCTGGGAGACCCATCGACCCTTGGAGGAGGAAATCTTGAGGATTTTAATTTGAGTGGTCGATTTTTTTTTTTCTGGTGGATCTATCCATTCGGGAGCTGAATTAGGAAGGAAACATGACGTCTCCGGCTAAATTCAAAAAGGATAAGGAGATCATAGCAGAATACGATACTCAGGTCAAAGGTAGGTGATTTAAAAAAAATCATTGTACTTCTCTACAAATCTATTCATATGTATTTGTGTGTGTGTATCTATATATATCTATATACATGTATATTCACATATTTAAATATAGCCTATTGTGGCTCGTTGGGAACGTTTCATTTCCCTGGATAGAGCAGGTGGGGGAGTTTTATTCAGAGAAGACTGTCGGGGTGAGGGGCAGAGGAGGGTGTGTACCACCCAAGGATGGCAGGGCTTGGGGTCACAGGCACTAATGGAGATTTTCCAGAGCTTTAAGGTCTGCCCGGAGGAGCCGGGCCATCCCTGGAAGTGCCTCCTTTACCTTGGCTAGACTGGTTGGGGGGGGGAGGGGCACGTGGTCCTTGGAAGGATAAAAGGGGCAATCTGCCTTTGGGTTTGGGTCTTTAAAATGATTGAGATCTGACAGGTGTTTGGAAATGCATTTCACAGGCTGAAGCCTAATCTGAGCTGGAAACGTGTTCTCTTTGGAAAGCTCCTGCAGAGGTTGGGTTTATAAGGGTGGTTTTTTCTTTTCTTGGTGTTTTGTTGTTGTTTTTTTTGCCTACTGCAGTTATTTAAAACGTGTAAGACTTGTTATGGTATTAGAGACAGTCCAGGAACATCTTCTGCGGCTAGGCATACCTGCCTGGTCGCAGGTAGCCCAGCTACACCTAGGATTAGCCAGTTATCTTGAGAGTTGAAATCTAGGCACCCACCTCCATACTCTCACCCCCCCCCCCCAATTAGTATATGGTGCCTTGGGTTTTAAATTGAATTGTGCATCCCCCAGGGTTGTGGCTCTGGAAAAGAAAAAGAAAGGTATAGGTTTAACCCTTTGTTCTTTTCTTTTTTTTATTTTAAAGCCCCGAATTATTTCCCTGCAAAACAGGAATGAAAATGTGAACTTGTAGAGGCAAGTGACCAGTTCTCAGTTCTTCTAGGTCCACTGATAGACCTGACTAGTGAATCCCCTTTCCTGTAGCTCATTCCCAGATTCCTCACTTCCCTTCATTTCCTGGATTCCTGCCTGTTAATGAGGAACACATAACCTACATTTGTGTGGCTAACCCAACCTGACCAGCGAATCAGTCACTAGAGATAGCCATGTGCTTCAGTCTAGTGAGACATCAGCTGGGGGATGGGAAATAGGCCTTGAATGTTATAACACATGGCTGGAAATCTAGGTTTTCCTTTGTTTCAGGGTAGAGGGAAGTGTCCCCTCCTCCTTTCCCTGAATCTATGTTAGGAAAACCTTTTAACCACTGAGAGGACTTAGGGAGAGTTTTGTAACCCTTCCTTCCTCCAACCAAAGCTTGGGAGGGTTTAAAATGGGAAGCCAGTTGATCACTTCTGCTGGAGAGGACTTAATCTGCAGTTCCCACCATACTGGGATCTCTTTCTCTCCTCAGTTAGTTCGCCTCTAGAGTGTGCTCTGAAGGGGTAGATCGACTGACTGAAAGCCCTAGTAGGTTTACAGAAGGGATAGGGAGCTAACTAAATCCTAACCTAGATCCAGTTGTGCTGGGCTCGGGAGGGGTGTGGCTGTGAGTTAGAATAGAGTGAGGTCTTGGCCTCTTGTCCTGGTTGATAAGCCCTGACTCTTTTTGCAAACAATAGGGCGCTGGCCTTTTGTGTCCTGTCCAGATTTGGCTGCATTCTGCTGGTTGGAATCCCCCCTCTCATTATAACCAGGTCTGTCCCTCTCCTTCACATCCTGTTCAGACTGTTTCCAGACAGTTAATAACTCCCCTTTTCCAGGTTCTTCTCAGAAGCACCCCCATTTGACTAAGGGTGCAAAGTGATTTTGCACATGTATTTTTAGGAAGCTTCGGGACTGGAAAGGTGTTAATAGAGAACCATCTCAGCTAACTGATCCGGTTGGTAAAGGAATTCTGGAAATTCTCTTCTGTGTCTCAGAGAATTAACACTCGAATATTTACAAACACTGCTCTCTGAGATGATGTCATGCCATTGGATCTTTGAGGTTCTTTTAACCTTGCCATAGACAGAAGAGTTTTCTTTCCCTCTGTCTTTTCCCAATGACATTACATAGAATCATAGACTCGGAGAGCAAGAAGGAACCATAGGAATAATCCAGTCTAAACCTCTCACTTTGCAGAGAGGAAACTGGCTCAGAGATTAAGGGATTTACCCAGGTCACACAGCTAAATTAGTGGCAGAAACTGGGATCGGAACCCAGGTCTCGGAACTCTCTGTCCAATTCGCTTTTCACTATCAAACGCTGCATTTGATCTACTAGGTACTAGGAATCCAAAACCAAATGACAGTCACTGTCCTTTAAAGAGTTTACAGTCTCATCGTTGTTGCCCTTCTCTGCCTGCTCTTGTTTCAGAGTCATCTGAATGAAATGTGTATCTTTGGGAGACCCTCTCCTCTGCCTTCTTTGTGGCCCCCAACCCCTCCCACCTTGCTAGTCTTTGTAGCCATGTGGGGAGGTGCAGCACTTTTGGGGCTCATCAATCCCTTTGTGGTTTTTGCTGGAGGCTACCCTCTGAGACAGCCTAACTTGTCTCCTTCCTAAAGACAAGAGCACTGTTCTTTGGCTTGTTGGGATTCGGATCCCTTTAGTAAAATTCAGGTTTTTGGTGTCTGGTCAAATTCACAGCCGTGCCTCTTGGGCCCCTTGGTTTCCAGGATGTTGGTCCCTTTGCTGGATTTGAGCTGATACAATGCTGAGGTGTAGGTAATGTCACCAAGGCTGGAAAGGGTAATACTTGGATGAGTTAATATAACTTCATGTAGTCAGGCTCTTGTCATTTCTTTGCAGAGTCCTCTCTGCCCTGCCCCCCTCCCTCCTTTTTCATACTCTTTTAAAGTTTTTATAGTCTCCCAGAAAGCTCATATTGACAGTGAATGCAAATATTCCTGGAGGAATCGTCTGAAACAGAGTTGTACTGTTGTGCCTAGAAGTAAAAATTCTCTTTTTGAGAACATCGTGGGCATGTGTGTTTCTTTCTTTCTTTCTTTTTTAGGGTTTTTTTTTTTTTTTTTTGGCCATAGGAGAACAGTGTGTGTGCTCCATAGAGCTGAGGAGTGAAATTCTGCGATTTCCATCTGGAGCATTTTGATAGAATAAGCTCAGCCTTTTTGCCTGGAACAATTTAACTCTTTCAGAACGTGCCCCCCCCCCCTCCTTTTTTTTTAAACAAGCAATGGATGAAGCCCAGGCCTCAGTCATGATCTGTGTGGGTTTTCAGATGTGTGATCGATGGTATTTGAGCAAGTTAATTCCCCAAGGAGACTCCACTGCCTCTTGCCCATGCCAACAGAGGTCTTTGCTGAAGATCCTTTTTTCCCCAGCCCCTCTCCTCAGGGAGCTTTAAACATAATCAGTTTGTGTAATAAAACAGCAGTAAAACATCTTGCCCTGAATAGCCTGGTGGATGTTGTTGGGGCTGATTTTTCCCCCCACAGTGACTGAGGGTCTGGTCATCTCTTGACTTGGGAAGAGAGAGCCTGGTTGCACAGGCAGACTTTTCTTGGATGAAAATTAAACAGTTGGCAAAATTTCAGATGCTGTGCACCTTTCAGTAGAAACATGCCTGCTGGTGGGGAGGAGGGATAACTTGGGAGGGAGGAGAGGCAGTGACTGGAAATGGTGTAAGGCCCTTAACCTTTCTAAATTAGGGCGTTCTTCCAGGGAATGGGAACAGAAACTTGTTTTGGTGAAGCCCATTCAGTAGTTACAGTCACCTCTTCATACTTGCCCCATTTCATTGTAAGCTGCCTGCTTTAAAATTGGTTGGTCAAATCATTCACCTTTGTTCCTGCAGGAGTAGAATTTCTTTCTAGCTAGCGTTTGTCTGCTTTCATTGTAAAGTGTGGCTGACCTGGCAATGATTTGGCGGCAGGTGGATATCGATAAAGACTGCGGGTTTAGACTTAGGAGGTCTTGGGGTTCAAATCCTGACCCTATTCCTTTACAATCTTTGTTACCTGGAACAAATGACTACATCTCTCAAGGCCTCAGTTTTTTTCCATCTGTAAAATGAAGAGAGTGCAATAAATAATCTCTAAGGACCTATCCCAGTTAAAAATACTATATTTTATAGTATTTACCCCTATTTTGCAAGCAACAGGTACCCTTCCCTGACTTACATACATATGAAGGATGCTGACTGACCACTGGCTCTGTTTCCTCCTCCCATTCCCTTAAGCTTCTTTTCCTGGGAATTCCATTCCATTCAATTCATTCCTCCTTTTAAGGTAAGTTCTCTGCTTACCTTATACCTGGGTCTCTGGGGGCTTTATTAGGGATGTGTTAGTATGCTTGAGGGGAAAAACAATAGATATGTGGATATTTACTATTTATAAATTCAAGTCAACTAGTGTAACTAGCAGTTGATCCAGATTATCTGTTGTAGAATATGGTAAATTTCCTTTTGAAGTTGCTTGTTTTAAAAAAATCAATAATGGTTCAAATTGTCCAGGCTGGCTGCTGGACGGCTTGGTTCACCTTAATGAAAAAAGCCAATAGTGTCTCGGAGAGCTATGGGGTTAATGATTATCTCTTAGCTATTCTGTTTATTTATAAGGGAGGGCAAAGCTGTTCACAGGTTTGGCATCAGAAGGGACCTTAGAGTTGCCTCATTATTGTATAGGTGAGGAAACTGAAGGCCTTGGGGGAAATAAAGCCCAAAAAGAAAGAAGTAGCAGAAGCAGAGTTTGAACCCATCACCTTTTACTTAATCCAGACACTCTTTCCAGTAAAGTATCTGTTTTCCTATGAGTATTATTTATATAACCCTCAGACCCTTTGAGTCTCTTCTGTAGTGTCTGAACATGACCCAAATTGTTTGTTTTGTGGCGGGGAGAGTTATAAATCTAACTTGCCTTGCTTTTGACAGCCGTTCTTCTACACATCTCTTTACCCTGTTGAAGGCCTTTCACTCTGTGACCTCAGCCTATCTTTCCCAGCTTTATGGAAATGAGGCAGAGAGGGTTAAGTGACTTGCCCCAGGATCACAACAGCTAGTGTCAAGTGTCTGAAGCTGGATTTGAACTCAGGTCCTCTGAATCCAGGACCAGTGCTTTATTCACTGCGTCATCTAGCTGCCCAGTTTGCTCATCTTTAAAATGGTAATAGTAAATAATGCCAGCACTGTCTACCCTTCAGGTCCTGTGAGGGGAGGGCACTTCACATCCTTAAGTGTTTGCAGTTATTGCAGTTATTGCATTAGTTGTTCCAGACACTTTGGACCTTCCCAGAACACACATCTTTCTTTCTTCCCTAGTTCTGTCTTCCTGCCTGTTGCCTGCCAGGCAACATCTTACCAAAGCCCAAATCACGACTCCTCTTCTCTACAGTATTTTGCTTGATTGCCCCAATCGACGAGTGCTAGCTTCCAGGTTGCACCCCCACCATGCCAAGCCTGTGGTAACCCATGCACAGACTTTTCTCTTTGGATGGGACCTGGGCTTTCATTGGCAGGGGGTAACTCCTTTTTTACCAATGTAGGCCAGGACCTCCTCTGCAGCTGTTGAGAATGGCTAGGGAGTTGTGGGGGTGGGGGGCAGGGCAGTGCAGGGCAGGTACTGCCCTGGCTTACTTCACTAATATGTTTCAAAGGCTAGGCTTGAACTAGGGTCTCCTTGACTATTCACTTCCTGCATACTCTTATGTTAAAGAGATTTACTATACTTTAATTCCTTTTTAATTAGATTGTAAATGAGGGCAAGGACCCAGATCGGTTCAACTTTGTATCTCCATAGCACCTTAGGGTGCTTGGCTTGATAAATGTTTGTTGACTGAATGAATCTGTGCTGAGGTTTGGGTGTGTGTGCTGGGAGGGCCTGGGTGGATGGTGGACACCAAAGTCTCTCCCAGCCTTTGTCACAAATGGGGAACATTGATTTGCAGGCTCCTGAGGCACTCAGAGTTAAACTTTTAGAATTGATCAAAGGACCTGAATCACCTTTGAAAGCAAGAAAATCTGAATTGTAGTATTCCCAATAGCATTTCAGATTAGTCAGAAACTTTCTGTAGGCAGAGTGCAAAGCCTAGCAGATTTTGCAAGTGTGAAGTGGATCCCTTTTGAGAAGGAGTTAAAATAGGGGCGATCTAAAAAGAATGTTAATTCCCCCTTCTCCAAGTTGAGGATAATGTTGCTTGGTTAGGAGCAACTTCCATGATGTGCAGGAGGGAGAAATTGACAAAGGGAATCCTTTCCTTGGTTCTTCTAGTTATTTGCAACTAAGTGGCCTTGATCTTAATTTTTTCATCAGGAATTGATGGCTCTGGACTTGAAATATGCATATCCTTAAGGAAGGAGAAACAGCTGGGTAGTGAGGCTCCTCAATCTTGGTGGTTATTTTAGGATGCCATCTGCCAGGGAAAAAGGCCATCTTTTTTTTTTTTTTCTTTCCTCTTTGCCTAAAAATGTACTAAATGTTCGAAAAATCGTGGAACATATAGTTCATGTTGATGCATTGCAGACCTCAGATATTTGGTTTAAAATCACGGGCACGATGGGTAGGGCCTGTTCTACTGGGGAGAAGATGGATCCCCTCATCTGCTGTTGGCTGGGATGGTGTAGATTTAGAAAAAAACAAATTCCAGAAAACGATGGAGTACGTGGTGGTTTGGACATGACATCCTGTGATGCGACCCAGGAGCCTTAAAAAATCCATTCTGAATGGTCGGCAGCTACTTTAAAAAAATTTTTTTTTTTGGGCAATTGGGATTAAGTGACTTGCCCAGGGTCACACAGCTAGTAAGTGCTGTGTCTGAGGGCAGATTTGAACTCCGGTCCACCGGAATCCAAGGCCAGTGCTCCATCCACTGCGCCACCTAGCTTCCCCTGGCAGCTACTTCTAACAGTGAAGTCCTATGGTCCTGAACCATCTTTTGTGAGAGGATTGAGCCATACTTTCTGGGAGATGGTGAAAGGTGCTCTTTTGGGCTATGAGGCTCTCTTTTTTGTTTTGTTTTTGTGGGGCAATGGGGGTTAAGTGACTTGCCCAGGGTCACACAGCTAGTACTCTTCAAGTGTCTGAGGCTAGATTTGAATCCAGGGCTACCTAGCTGCCCCGAGTCTCTCTTTGCAGTAAATATTAACTGCACTGCACAAAATCCACATGGTACTCTAATAATCAAATCATTTAGTGTATTTTCCCAAACGTCTAAGTCCCTCATACCTGACTCATTTGGTAAGACTTAATTTTTCATGTTTTCATGTTGAGGATCTGAGTTTATCTCACCGTCAAAGCATCCTAAGAGCTGAAAGGGACCTGAGAGATCATCTATTCCAAATGGATTCCTCTGGAAATTGACAACTCAGGAGGTGAAGTGACTAGTGGCAAAGCTTCCACTGCACCTGAGTCTATCGATTCATAGTCCTGTGTGATCTTTTCACTAATTACAGTTCCTCTCAATTCACAAGCCTTGCTTTATACTCATTGAGTCCTACAACCAGTAGTTCATGACAAGGGTTTCCAGTGTTTTGAGGGGTGTGGAGCTACTTGCAGTTTCCTCAGACCCTAAATTGCTGTGGAAGAATGCTTATAGGACTGGTTGATCAGAGTGGAGGTGGGTCCTCCCTGAAAATTCTGCCCATCCCTGGAGAGGGGTGTGGCACATAGTTTGGAAACCTACCAGGTTGGTGATATACCAATAGGTTGATGTCCTAGTGGGGAAACCTGACCTAGTGATATGGTGAACTGTCAACATTGAACTGACCCAGGAGTAGAGTTAAAACTGAATCCCTAGGGTATTTTCTCAAAATCTCTTATCACTGTTATCAGAATAATTATGTGCAACCTTAGCCTTTTAGTTAGTACAGTGAGTTACGTAGTCAAAAAATTGTTCAATAATCAAATGACTCTGATTTCATTAATGTGGCTGCGTGGTGCAACAGGGGATCAGGACCCCTTGATGCCTGCCCATTTTATGTAACTCTTGTCCTTAAATAACCACAAGGGGGGGATCCTCCCAGTGTGCTTGGGCCCCCTCCCCCATCTATGTATAATCCATTCTTTTTCTTGAGCACATTCTGGGGTCTTCATTGTTCCCTTTTGTGTTGCAGCCCACTTATACCCATCCATAATGAGCCTTTCCATTGCCCTTTGAGTGAAAAGAATCTCCTGTTAGTTGTTGGCTTGGCCTTGTTCTTTTGGATGGGTAAGAAGAGTTTTGAGCAGTTTATAGTATTGCAACTGTTATGTTCAGGACTTGAATTAAAAGAAAAAAGGAAGTGTGATTACAAATATTTTTTTGAGAAGTAAAGAAATGGATTTTAAAAGCCATTTTTAGTGGTGAGTAGACTAATAGGGGCTATGGAGTTGGTGAAGATTTTAACCTAAAGCCTTCTAAGTCACTCAGTAAACATTTATTGTGTCCCAGGCACTGTGCTAAGTACTGGAGATTGAAAGAAAGACAAGAGACAATTCTTGCCTTCAGGGAACTCACCATCAAAAGGGGAGACAATATGCAAACAATTATGTACAAACAAGATAAAGACAGAATAAGTTGGACATATTCTACCCAGGAAAAGTGGGGCCACTGGTGTGGAGAGAGGATTTGTTTTAGGAGAGAGATTAGGAAAGACTTTTTATAGGGTGGTACAAATGTTTTGGTGTTCTTAAAAGTAGCTTGATAGTATCTTGGCTCAATTGTTCTTCAAATACCAGTTAGGTCTACTATGAGGATAGCAGACTTGAGTTCTGGAAGAGAGAGAGTGAGGCTGATTTTGCATAGCTCTGTCTCACTTCAAAAGCCAGTGAAAACATGGACCTTGTGATATCTTTGGTCTTCTTCCAAAATGAAGGATGAACAACAATACTTGAACAAGCTCCATCACTTACCAGTTATGTGACCCTACCTAGGTAAATCACTTATCTTCATTATGTATGAGTTTCCTCATCTGTAAAATGGAGATAGTAATTAATTTTTGTGCCTACTTAGGATTCTTACAAAGATAACGTGTTGTAACCTGTAAAGCCCTGTGTAACTGGTCTACATTGAGTAAAAATTAAGACATAAAAATGATATTCCATTTCCAAGCTTTGTTAAAAGTCCACATTATTTTCTCAAAATCAGGACCATTCAGGAAAATCCTCAAGGCAGGGTGCAGTAGAAAGAGCTTTGGATTTGGAGTCAAGGCTGGAATTTGAATATTGACTCTGCCACTTAATACTTGTGAAACTTTGGGTAAATTGTGGAACTTTTAAAATGTAAAATGTCAGGGTTGGACAAGATGACCTTTTGGGTCCTTTCACCCTTAAATCTATAATCCTATCATTTCCCTATACAAAATAGCTTCTGTGTGAATTATGAGGACCTATTCTAATACCACAACCTAAGTATTTGCTTTTATTTTCAAGGTATGAAAAAGATAATAGTCCTTTGTTCTGTTTCTAAGTACCTATTACCAGCAACAACACTAATAATAATAATAGCTAACATTTATATTGTGCTTTAAAGTTTGCAAATCACTTTACAAATATTATTTCTCATTTTATCTTCCTCTGAGAAGTAGGTGCTATTATTATGAAACCACTGAAGCCGGAGATTAAGTGAATTGTCCAGGGTTATACAGCTAAGAAGTATATGAGGAACGGGCAGCTAGGTGGTGCAGTGAATAGAGCACTGATTCCGGAGTCAGGAGGACCTGAGTTCAAAATGGGGCCTCAGACACCTAATAGCTGTGTGACCCTGGGCAAGTCATTTAACCCCATTCCCTGCCCCCCCCCCCCAAGGTGTGTGAAGCTGAATTGGAACTGAGGTCTTCCTGCCTCTAGCACCATCTGTCTTTCCAGCTCTCTCTATTTATGCACTATACATATGTACTGATGTGTGTGTGTGTTTATATCTATCTCTGTTTACCTATATCTGTATGCTCTAAGACTATGTCCTATTATACATTTTTTGCAAGTCAGGATGACGTGGGTTTCATTTCTGCCTCTGACATATGTTCCCTGTGTATCCTGCACAAATCAACAAAATTCTTTAGTGCCTTAAGCAACTTTCTAAAGAGCAGTTATTTGCTGATCAGCGCTGATAATCATTTTCCTCAATAGGAGTTCCCTGTACCCATCTAAGGTCCAGGTGTGCGCTCTCACTCTGTCTCTGTCTCTTTATATTTTTATATAAATTTTATATTAGTTTATATATATTTAGAGAGATATCTACATGCCTTTATATAGAAAATTACATGTATATAAATATACACATATGTTTATATATACACATACATTTGTCTTCATATATATCTATATGGAAATCTTGATATATAAAATTACATGTACATAGAGGGATATTTATGTGTATTTATATAGATATATACATATGGTTTTCTATATCTTTTTATATGTTTATATATATACACAGAGATGTCTTAATATATAGGTCTAATATGTCTTATCTAGAAATGCTATTATAACATTTCATTATAAAACATAAATAAGTTTATATGTATGTTTATACACATTTGTCTTCATATATGATTTCTAATATGGCTTTCTTTATATATGTCTTTACATATACAATTATATATGTGTGTTTATGTATACACAATATGTCTTCATAGATATATGTCTAATATGACTTTATATAGAAATAAATGCCTTTACATATAAAATTGCCCTGGGGGAAGGAAGTACGGAAGCCACTGCTAAGATACCATGTGATCTCCACCTAGTTATTTCTCCTGCTTAGGGTTTTAAGGCTTCATCTAGAAGCTAATGGGCTTTGTGTTTTCAGAGCTTGTTGGAGTCACCTGTATCTTATCTCTTGATCTCCACATCTATTCCATGATTTGTGGTAATGTAAATTATCTCAGCTTTGCCCTGTCAGCATTTCACTCCAAGCATTGAAGCATTTTGTATAGATTTTATCTGTTAGTTTGATTCACGAAATTCAGAGAATGGATGTTTTTAATCCATTTATAGCATCACCTTGAAACTCCTGTCCCTTCTCAAAAGGCCAAGACCGTCTTTGCTGGCATCATTGTCCTTACCGTAGACCACATAACCTTCCGTTCACATCTTGACTTCACCATTGCTTTCAGAATGCAAATGTCTCTCCCACCTACTTCTTGCTCTCCTAAGCATGGGCTTTTCTGTGTGCAAAATCGTGCTTGTTTTGTGTTTATTTTCCTCTGTCCTGGCCCTGGGGTGCCATGCTGTTAGTCCAGAAATCTTAGCTATTTTGCATTCAGCAGCAAAATAGTTAATCATTGATGTAGCCAAAACAGAACCTTCATTTTTAACCCTCATATTCCAAACCATGCTTCCCTTACCACCCCTCTGAGAAGGGGGAAAAAGCCACATTCCTGCAAACCTTAATGTAAAACGATCTCATGTTTATGAGAGCCAGAGTTATTTGGGAGTGATACTTGTGTCCTGGAGGCACAGTGGGCATGACGTGAAAGCAGGGCTATGTGGCCTGCAGAGATTGCAGATAAGGCTGTAATGTGTAATTGAGTAAGAATTTGAAAAATTACTCGATAACATGAGGAGCAGCAAATCACTGTTTGTGCTTTCTTGGGCTCGAAAACTATTTGGAGTGGGAGCAGAGGAGTTGGCATTGTCTGCAGGGCATGGGAATCCCTTCCACATACCCACGTAAAATGTCTCTGGAGTCACAGAATTCCCAAACAGGGCTTATGGGCATTAGAACTGGAAGGGACTTTGGTGGCCACTTCTTTTAGCCCCTTCATTTTATAGATCAGGAAGAAACAGGCCCAGTGAAGTTAAAGGCTCTTCCCAAAGGCACAGTAATAAAAAAGAGCAGACACAGGATTTAAGTTCAGGTCTTCTGACTAATGGCAGTATATTCTGCCACCTTATAGGCTTGTCATTAGCCAAAAAAAAAAAAATCCAGAAATGGGACTGTCAATGCTCTTCCTAAATTCTTGAGAGAAGAGGATGCCATCACTTCTCTGTCTCTTTCTCCAGTGACCTACAATCTTAAAAGTTCTGAAGATTTTATTGCGGTTTAACCTACACCCAGGGCTTGAGGTAGGATAAAAAAGGAAAGGGTGATGATTTCAACTCACTCATTTTTCAGCAGCTGCTGCCACCACACCCCCTGCACTTATATTTCCAGTCTAGTGGACAGAGATTGGGAGGGGACAGATGGAGGCAGTTAGTTGCTGATGACATTTTTTTCTCCCACCCAGCCCCAAGGGGTTGGCTCCCTTCCGCATCTTCTCCTCCCTACCTCATTTTCCTGCCCCTTAAAGTGCTGCTACATCTTACTGTTAAGTAGGACAGCTAACTGTAGAAGTACCATCCCAGAGTACCTTTCAAATCTCAAAATAGACCATTCTTCATTGTCCTACATTTCATTGTGGGGATTATCTGAGATAATCTGGTGTTGTCCCTTGTGTCCCAGGATATTGGACCTAGAGACAAGCCAAGGGAACGTCAGGGCCCTCTGTAGTACTAGTTCACCTTCAAAAACCAAATGGATTGCTGTGTTCCACATGATGTATCTATCCATCAATCAAGAAGTATCTATTGAACACATACTGTGAACCCAGTCTTGAAAGACAATTCTAACATCATAGATTGGAACTGGAGTCATCCATTATTTTATAGAGGAGGAAAGAGGTCTAGCAAAGCTAAGTGACTTGCCCAAAGTCATACAGATAGCAGAGAGAGAGAGAGAGAGAGAGAGAGAGAGAGAGAGAGAGAGAGAGAGAGAGAGAGAGTGCGTGCGAGCGAGTGCGCTGACCTTGAAACCTGAGGAGTTGTGGTTAAGTCTTCTCTGCCATCCATGTGACCTTGGGCAAGTCTCTTCAATTCTCAAGAATCTTAGCTTTGTCTGTAGAATAAGAGTTTTGAACAAACTGCCCTCAATTCTATTCAATTCAGCTAACATCTACTAAGTGCCTACTGTGGACAAGGAGGTACTCTGCTAGGTACTCTGCTAGACAAAAGGAGCTCTGGAGGAGATTGCATTCCACTGATGAGTTCTAGACATCTGAACGCTGAGAGATCTGGTTGATGGGGTTGTAAAACTACTGTCAGTGATCTGAAAGCGGTGGAAAATGGGATAGGTGTTATAAGGAAGTGTCATATCAGTTTTCAAAATAAGGAAAAGAATAGTCTACAAACAGTAGGGTCAGTAAGCTTGACTTCTATTCCTAAAAAATTCTAGAACATATTATCTTTTTTTTTTTTTTTTGCAGGGTAATGGGGGTTAAGTGACTTGCCCGGGGTCACACAGCTAGTAAGTGTCAAGTGTCTGAGGCCGGATTTGAACTCAGGTCCTCCTGAATCCAGGGCAGGCGCTTTATCCACTGTGCCACCTAGCTGCCCCTTAGAACATATTATCAAAGGGATGGAGAATGAAAATGTAGAAAAGGAAGCAGTGATCACAGAAAGCCAGGGTAGCCTCATCCAGAAAAGGCCATGCCAGACTAACCCAATTTGCCTTTTTGACTGGTATACTATGGATACTTTAGAGGGGATCAAGGCTTCTTAACCTGTGTAAAGGGTTAAAATTCTAACTATACTATCTAAAATCTAATGAGTGGTCACCAATAAATTATAAGCTTTAGCAAGAGTATTTAAGTATTTATTAAAGAGCATTAGGATCTAATAATCAGAGGCAGCTAGGTGGCACAGTGGTTAAAGCGCTGGCCCTGAATTCAGGAGGATTCAATACCTCCTGTGAAACTGGGGACCCCCCCCCCCACCCTGCATCTGAGCACACACCTCCAAGCTAATTGGCCGGTAGCCATGATTGACAGTATCCATGAGCAAACTTCTCTTCCCGACGCTAAAGAAAGCTGGCTTGCCCTCAGACGCCTCCTCCTCATGGCAGAGCTTTCCTACTGTAACTCTCCAGGAGGTGGTGTTATTCCAATCGTTACACCTGGGGTACTTAGACTTGTTTTTCAGAATATTTTGATAACTCTTTTTCAGTACAATTGGTTTCCTTTATAGTCACACATATTTTATTTTATGCATTTATTTAAAATCATTATTCTGAGAAGGGGCTCATGGGCTTTATCCTCTCACCAAATGAGGCCCATGTCACAAGAGATTTTTCATCAAGATTTTATCAAAGCATTTGACAAAGTCTTTTATGTTTTATATGTGGGTGAAATAAAGAGATGTGGGCTAGAACAGGGTTTCTTAAACTTTTTCTACTTGAGACCCCTTTTTGCCCAAGAAATTTTTACGTGATCCCAAGGCATCTAGGTATATAAAATAGGTATACATAACTTTTTACTGTTGCCAAATTTTTCATGACCCTCCACATTCACTTATGTGACCCCATATGGGGTTGCAACCCACAGTTTAAGAAACCCTGAGCTAGAAGACAGTAAATTCAGATGGGTTTGGGGACAGGTTGTGTGACTGGACTCAAAAAGGCAATTTGGAATTAAGACATAACTGTGGGGCAGTTAGGTGGCAAAGTGTATAGAGCACCAGCCCTGGAGTCAAGAGGACCTGAATTTCCAATCTGGCCTCAGATACTTGACACTTACTAGCTGTGTGACCCTGAGCAAGTCACTTAACCCCAATTGCCTCACCAAAAAAAAAAAGACATAACTGTGTTGCCACAGATATCTGACCTTCACCCTATGCTGTCTAATAGTTTTTATCAGTAACTTGGACGAAGACAGATGACAGAGTGAAGTAAAATAGCTGACATGTTAGATGACAGAGTCTGGATTCAAAAAGATGTCAGTTGGCTAGAACATTGGCTACATCTTAGATGGAGTTTAAGGGACAGATATAATCTTTTTTTTTTTTTTTTTTTTGGGCAAGACAATGAGGGTTAAGTGACTTGCCCAAGGTTACACAGCTAGTAAGTGTCAAGTGTCTGAGGCTGGATTTTAATTCAGGTCCTCCTGAATCCAGGGCCTGTGCTTTATCCACTGTACTACCTAGGTGCCTCTGTCACCTAACTGCCCCTATCTTTTTTCTAAATTTTAAAAATATGCATTGATACATTTTATTTTTACATGCTTTTCTACAAATACCCCCAGAAGGCCTTTACAAAGCACATTCTTCCCAAACAATTAGTTTATTCATTATGAACAGAGAAATATGTTTTTTAGCCTTGGTGATAAAGTATTGATGTTGATTTGTAGTTGATCAGAATTTTATCAGTTAGCCTTGTTGACTTGACTTACCCTTCTCGTCATTATGGACGTATTTGTTTGGGCTCGGCTTTTTTCATCCTATCTCCCTTCATACAAGTAGGTCCATGTTTTTATGAATTCTTCATATTCATCATTCCTTTTCATTCATTCATCCATCCATTCTACCTATGTGATTTTGTTGGTGAAGGACATGTCCCTTGAAGAAATTTCCTTTGCCAATGCAGATTGACAACTGTGCTGAAATTTAGATAGTCTTAGAGAATTGCCCGGGGCATTTGAGAGGTTAAATAGCTTGCCTGGTTCACATAGCTAGTATGTATATTAGGTGTAGGGCTTGAGCCCCGGTCTTCTCATTTCTGGAGGTCAGCTGCCAATCTACAGCCTGTCTTTGAGTATTCCTTTGGCACAGTGATATCGCATTATGTTTACATGCCATAATTTATTCAGCCATTTCCAATCTTTGGGAGCATATTCTGTTTTTGTCTTCAAGTATTTTAAAGGCTGGCTGGGAGGAGTAGTAATTAGACCTCATTGGCTTGGCCACAGAGAAGCCTAGTTAGGCTTAATGTAAGGAAATCTTCCAGCAGTTAGAACTCTCCCGAAGCAGAATGGGTCACCTTGGCAAGCAGCAAATAACCACTTGGCATTGTTGGAGAAGGGATTCTAGGTGAGGGGTAGGTTGGACTAGATGGCTCCTAAGGCCCTTTGCAAGTTTTTGATTCTCTGATGAATAGTGTAACAGGAGGTTGGAAGAGTAGTTGGAAGGTAGTGTTAAGAGTTTGGTGGTATTGAGTTTGGCCATTGTCAAAGACATTGGAGAGGTATTTGAGCAGAGGCATGACATGATGCAAGCTATTTTTAAAGATGAATTTGGTGGTGGTGTGTAATTGGGAATTAGAATAAGTGAAGTCTGGAGGCTGGGAGACCTGTTGTAATTAAGTGGTTGTTGAAATGATCCAATTTTGAGATGAGACGTCCTGGAGGATTGTGGGAATGGCAAAGGAGGGATAATAGTAGGAGCACTTCCTAGTTCTCCCCTGAACTCTGAACCCACATTTCCAGCTGCCACCTGGACATGGTGAAAAACTAATATCAAGCTCAGTATATCCAAAATGAAATTCACAGGGAGCTGTGGTGGGTTACTGGG
Organism: Dromiciops gliroides; assembly: GCF_019393635.1. Classification (NCBI taxonomy): domain Eukaryota; kingdom Metazoa; phylum Chordata; class Mammalia; order Microbiotheria; family Microbiotheriidae; genus Dromiciops; species Dromiciops gliroides. The sequence continues at coordinate 105,360,174 of NC_057864.1, forward strand.
AAGTATACTGGATTTGGATTTAGGAGATTTCCCACAAGACCCTGTTATGTAATGAACTCAATAGCTGTGTGACCTTGGGAAAATCACTTAACCTCTCTGACCACCCATTTCCTAACCTATAAAATTAAAAAAAAATTTTATTTAAAATGTAAATACAAGATGAGAAAAGAAAAAAAGAAGCCTTTCCTTGTACACAGCAAAACACGAGAAGATTCAATATTAAAAAAATAAATTTCCATTTCAAGAAAACCTATGCAATAAATACTACACATCGTTTTCATCTGTAAAATGAAAATAACAACACTTGGATCACCTACTATGGAAAACACTTGATAAACTGGAAAGCATTAGATCAACATTTGCTGACCCTGCTTTACTCTCCCCCAATTGCCTCTCTTCTGAACTTCCTTATTTCCCTATTTTGCTTTTGAATTGTTAATTTTCTGTTAATGGTGTCAGCATTAGCCCAGTCCCTTTGTGCCCTCCAAGTCCAAGTAGTTTCCAAGTCTCCGTTTGTGCTTTTAGTTGCCTAGCAATTAGTGCTTGTACTACCTACCTGAGAAGATTGTTCTGGGGGGGCGGGAAAACCAGACTCCAATCCCACACAATACAGGGTGTCCCAAAAGTCTTGGTATAATTTTAAGCCACTAAGTCCATTAAAGCTAAAGTTGTACCAAGATTTTAGGGACACCTTGCATAGACATTTTTTTTTTAAGGGCAACGGGGATTAAGTGACTTGCCCAGGGTCACACAGCTAGTAAGTGTCAAGTGTCTGAGGCCGGATTTGAACTCAGGTCCTCCTGAATCCAGGGCCAGTGCTTTATCCACTGCGCCACCTAGCCGCCCCTTGCATAGACATTTTAAAGTGGGGTTATTAACAACACGAATAGGAATGACTGACCTTGCCCCCATTGTCTCTACTTAGACTGTTCTAGAAGTTTCCTAGCCAGGTCTTTTGCCTTCATTTTTTCATCCCTTAATCTCTCCACCTCCCACCCCAAAAGTGTTCCAATCCATTCTACTGAGTAACATTCTGTGGCTATGAGTCCAATGACCTTGCAGGAGAACCTTGAATGACTTCTGTCATCCAAAGCCACCTATAAACTGACCCCAAAGGACCCCCTCCCCCATCCTTTACGTTCTGGTCCAAGTAGACTATGCACTAACCATGTCTCGCTCTTTCCCATGTGTGTGCCTGGACTGCCCTCCACCTCAGCTGCTCTCCATGTATGGATCTCTGAGCACGTCGCATCCAGTGTGCTTTTATTTCTAAATGTCAGGAGCCCTTTCCTGGTCATCACTGCATCCCAGCGCCCAGCACAGTTGCCTGTCAAGTTCTAGGCTCCCCCTGAATATTTGTGAAATTTTGGACTGCAAGATTGTGTGTGGTGATTTAAGGAAAGGGAAGAGTCCACAAGAGATGATTTTGAAGTCTGAGTGACTTCCTAATGATAGTGTCATCAGCAGAAGGCTGCCAATTTGGAGAGGCAGATGATGCTTTAGAAATGTAGGAGATGTCAGTAAGTAGTTACAGATGTCATTGACCCCCAAATCTCTTTCATCTGGGCTGTCTCAGTTTCCCTCCCACACAAGCTAAGCTGTCGAATGCTGAAGAATGAAGAAATACAAACTAGAGGACGGCCTGTGGAAATGGTAGGTAACTGGCCCCCCTCGCTGTCTCCCTACATTGCTGTTTCAGAAATGTTTTCCTTTGAAAGGAATTTGGTGATCCAGGGTAAATAGAACTTTCTCTCCTTGCTCCCTCCAGGGGGCTGCTGAGCAGGGAGTGGAAAAAGGTGAATTTTGTCCTGACAGCCTCCATCGATAAACTTCCTTCCTTCCCTCGTCGCTGAGGTTCTGTGGAAAGAGGTGGGAGGTCACCTCTCTTCTGTGGAAGAAGGGCATTGGATGAGGAGTCTGTAAAACTCAGCAAAACCAACAGCCTTTTGCCTTCCTCTCCTAAACACACACCTAGAAGCTTGGGAGAACATTTAAATAGAAGAGTTCCAGAAAGGTGAATAGAACAAAGAGTTGACAGGGAGATTGAAGAGGAAGGGAGCAGTGGGAAAGGCTGGGTTCAGTTGAATGTAACTGGGTGTTGCTGTTTCGGGGTGTGGGGCCAGGGAGTGGCTGATCATCATCATTTGAATACCTTTGGGCTGGTTTGAAGGAGGCTGGGGGTGCTGTGATGTTCTTATAGCTCTGTGTGGTTTGGTGAGGATGTCTGCTTGGAATCTCCAGTAATTGGTTGAGACCAATTAGGGGGAAAATAGATTTTCAGTAATGATATTGAGCAGGTCTGATGAATGCAACCCTTACAACGGGGTCATTGAACTTCTTCTGTCATCTTGGTTCATGGAAACTGGGTCAGAGCTTTAGAGCTAGAAACCACGTTATCAATCATTTCATCCCAGTCCCTCCTTTGTGGTGGTGTTCAGTCATTTTTTCAGTTGTGTCTGCCTTTGTTGACTCCATTGGGGGTTTTCTTGGCAAAGATACTGTAGTTGGTTGTCATTTCCTTGCATAAAGTATGGATGGTTAAGCTCATCAGATTTACATATGACACACAGTTGGGATGGATAGGTAAGAGTAGTTGACAGATTCAGGATCCAAAAAGATCTGGACAGGCTTAATCTACTAAAATGGAATTGGGCTTAATCTACTAAGATGAAATTCCATAAGGATAAATATAAAGCGTTGCATTTTGCCACAAAAATTCACTCTAAAAATATGGGATTGAGGGAGGTGTGGATAGTATCTGTTGTTCTAGGAAAGAGCTGGGATTTTAGTGGACTACAGACTCAGTATAACTTCAGCTCATTTTACAGATGAGGAAACTGAGGCAAACAGGGTTAAGTGACTTGAGCCAGAGTCACACAGCTAGTAAGTATCTGAGGCCAGATCTGAACTCAGGAAGACTCATGTTCCTGACTCCAGACCTGACACTCTATCTACTTCACCACCTAGCTGCCCTGCCCTTCCATTTACAGATGAGCAAACAGGCCCAAAGAGTTGAAGGTACTTGCTTCGAAGTCCACAGGTAATAAGCAGCAGAAGTAGGATTTGAATCCAGGTCTTCTGACCCCATAGCCAATGCTCTTTCCACTACAGCAAGCTGGTTACTTGTGCTTACTTATCATGCATGATATTGGAGCAAGACAGATTTATAAATAGCGTAGATCCATCCTTGCCACAGAGTCTAAGCCACAGGAAGCACATCTGAACTCTGTGGAGGCTTCCCCTGCGTAATGGGAGTCCTTTTGAAAAGGTTGTTTTAACCCAACCCATCCACACCACATTCATTCATTCATTCATTCATTCATTCATTCATTCATTCATTCATTCATTCATCCTGAGACCATTTATAAAGTGTTTTCTTTGTGCAAATCACTCTGCTGGGCACTGAGGGAAGGCGCTTGCCATGGGGACAAGTCTGACACACAAACTATTCAAACACTGAAACACAGAATAGAATGTGATAGGAGCCTGAGGGAACTGCAGGGCACCGGAAGAAAAAATATTTCTGATTGGAAACATGAGGGAAGGTTCCAGCAGTGAGATGGAGTTCAAAGGACGACTAGAGATGGGGGTGGGGTGGGGAGGCATTCTAGGCATAGGGAGGGAGGGGCTTAGGAAAAGAGGAGGGAGAACATTGAGCTCCAGGTGGCCAGACTGTACACATGGATGGTAGGTTCTTGGAGATGAGTCTTGGAGAGGCAGTGAGGACTAGGTAATTATATGTGGGAGGCTCAGGAGGGGACCTTTTCTCAGTCCTCATAGGATCTAATGAGATAATGTATGCAAAGCACTTGCAGACCTCAGAGTCCTGCTTAAGTGAGAATCGTTTAGCATTATTATGTTGTCATTATTATTATTGTTATCACCACTCTTCCCACAGCAGCTTTGTGATATGGGGAGTACCAGCAGTAGTATGCCCATTTTGCAGATGAGGTCAGTGAGAGGTTCCGACCTGCCCAGGATTGCAAAGCTAGAAAGCATCAGAGCCAGACTCACACCTAGGGCCCCCTGCCTCCCCAGCCTAGCGCTCCTTCCTATATACGACGTCGCCTTAGCTTTCAAGACTCCTTGTCCTCCTTCCTCTTCTCTGTATACTTGGCTAGATACATTTCCTCTTCTGGAAGCCTTCCCCAGAGTTCTCTTCTCTGCCTTCTTCCTCAGTTTCAAGCAGCTTCTTGCACCGATGAAGGGGAAGAGTCCAACATAACCCCCAAGAATAGGTGATGGGTCATGGACAGAAATAAGAAACTGACAAAAGGCAGGCTGTTCCCATCTTAACAAATAGATTTACAATAAAAATCTCTCAAGTAAACAGACTTCCCAGCTCTCACTGATGCCCATCTCTTTAGGCAGTGTTGAATACAACTAAGTGGACTAGTTGAGGTCCCTTTTCATGCTCATTCTGTTATTCTCAGGACAGTCTTTGGGATTTGTTCTGGGTCACACCTGAAGTGACATGCTACATCATGCTTTCCCCTTATTTGTCCCCCTCCAAGATCAAATTGCTGTCACACAATTTTGACAAGTTCCACTTACAGATTTAATAACAAAACCCTTTAAAATTTCTTCAAAACCCGTTTCACTAAGTTCCCCCAGAACCCTTTTTTTGACTTTTTTTTTTTAAAGTGAGGCAATTGGGGTTAAGTGACTTGCCCAGGGTCACACAGCTAGTAAGTGTTAAGTGTCTGAGGCCGGATTTGAACTCAGGTATTCCTGATTCCAGGGCCAGTGCTCTATCCACTGTGCCATCTAGCTGCCCTAGAACCCTTTTTTTGTTGGTAGCTACCTAAGCATCCTAGCAGAATATTTGTCATAACCTCCAGCTGGAGAGAGGAAGCTAACATCCTTTCGTAGGTCTATCTCGGGGATACTGTACTATAATGTGAAATTATTGTTTCAGCCCAGGCACAGGAAACAGGTCTTGCTTTTGGCAATCTTGAACGAAAGAGAAGTATGTGTTAGAACTGCCCACTCGATCACATGTAGGGCTGATTCCATGAAGACTAATATATTTTTACAGATCAAAGCCCCTTTATGCCATCTGAGGGAGGCAGGCATTCCACTCTTAACTCTCCTTTGCTTGGTTAATAGGGTGTTTTTTTAAACACTGGGACCTCAGAACTTTTTTTTCCAAGAGTCCTCTCCTTACTCAGTGAAAATCCTACTTCAAATAGCAGCTCTCTAATACCGCACCTTCACTTTTCTCCCATGTGCTGATGAAAGCTGATCTAAGCTCTACAGCAAGCAGGATTTAGGGTTGGCATTCGGAAGAACAGTGATGAGATAGATAGCTGTCAGACAGGGTGGCTCGGAATGTCCCACCCTAGAGATTTTGAAAGGAAAATGCAGCGTTGTCCTTTACTCCCCAGCCTCCCTGTGTGATCAGCTGTCGCATCCTGTCAGATACAGGTCCACAGAGTCATGTGCCCATCCTCTCTTTCCTGCTCTTGGAGAGTCAGTGGAAGGATGTGGGAGACCATCTTCTATGGGAAGGGAAGGTCATGTTCATAATCAGCCTGTGAAACCCACAATTCTGCCACCACACTAGTTTAAGCCTGGACTAGCTAGTCTAGTGACCTTTTCAGCTCTCTTCCCTGCTTCTGCTTTTTTATACAGTCCTATTCTTCTTGATACAGTCCAGTCTCCAAAATAATACTCACAGTGCCCAAGCCCGACTGCTCAAAAACCCCAAGGAATTCTCTCCTGTGGTTGTGTTACAGGAGAAGAAAGCCTCGGATTAGAAGACTAGATATCTGGGTGCAAGTTCTGGCTCTGAAACTTATTTAGCTGTGTGATCCTGGGCAGATCCCTTAACTTCTTTGAGTTTGTTTCCTCATCTGGAAAATGGGGGTAATGAAATGAAATTTACACTCTCCCCCTCTCCCAGAGTTGTGAAGAAAGTACTTTGTAAACCTTACAATGCATCTCAATGTGAGCCATTATCACAGAAAAAATAAAGCTCCTCAGTCTGTCATCCTGTCTGACCGGAACCTACCTTTTCAGCTTCACGACACATTATTTCCCCTTACTCCTATTTCCACAGCCAAGCTGGGCACATCTGGATATTCATGCAGGCTTTCCCCATGCTTAGAACTACCCCCCCTCCCCCCCATTGCCACCTGTTGGCTTCATTCTTTTCCTTCAAGGCTCAGCTCAGATGAGACTGCTTGCCTGAAGCTTTCCCTAATCCCCCTGCTAAAATCGACTTCTTCCTTCAGTTTACTCATAGCATTCTGTTTGGATTTCTTTTTTGCCTTAAAACCCCCCAACATTCTACTTCCTATCTTGCCATTATCCCCCTACTATTGAGTGTCACTTGATGGCAGGGGGTCCTGTCATTTTCCAACTGTATCCTCTATCAAAAAGAGCATTTCATATTGTAGACCCTTAAGAAATATCAGTTGACTTCCTAGAAATGTGTGAGTGGGGTCCTGGAGGTTGGAGATTCCATATTGGATAGTCTTCCATTTTCCACATATGATCTTTTTCATCAGGGTGGGATAGATCCTTCAGCTGGTTTCACTCTTCTTATTAATTAAAATGCCTTAAGGTCTTATCTGGTACTCATATCATCCTGGATACTTAAATCATTAACAATTCATTAAAACTCCTTTGCCCATACTCATCTTTGACCTAGCTGAATGCCGGGAGAAGCCTGGGTGGAGTGGATACTTGCACTGACTTGCAGGTCTTGGCCACACCTGCACAGCTCCCGGCATTCTGGCTGTCCAAAGGAGCCTGAATAAACAGACTAATTGGAATGGGGGACCGGGCTTTAGCTGGTCCTTGAAAGGAAGGGCGGTGGCTGCGGGATACAGGAGGGTTTTCAAGGACCTGTCTTTTCAACCTGAAGCACTCTTCAGCAATTGACATCTTGACTCATGTTCTTTGCTGAAGCATTTTTTTTTCTTTTAGGGGCTGGATTTGAATGAGTTCTTCTCTTGCCGGAGCTCTTCAGTTGTTTTCTTTCAGAAAGCTCAAAATGCTTTTACCTCCGGGTTTTTTTTTTTTTTCTCTTTTTTATCTCTTCACAGCATCTTTTCAAGGACAGGAATCATTATGTATATAATATATCAGTGGATCAGCCCAGGCCCAGAGAGGCTAGGAGATTCATCAGGAATCATAAGATCATTCCTGGGTGGGAATCGTCCAAATTCCTCGCAGATAGATCTGGGGTTCAAATCTGGTTTTTTTTTTGTTTTGTTTGTTTGTTTGTTTGTTGTTGTTGTTTTTGGTGAGGCAATTGGGGTTAAGTAACTTACCCAGGGTCACACTGCCAGTAAGTGTTAAGTGTCCGAGGCTGGATTTGAACTCAGGTCCTTCTGACTCCAGGGCCTATGCTCTATCCACTGCGCCACCTAGCCGCCCCTCAAATCTGTTTTTTTTTTTTTTTTTAGTCCAAATCCAGTTTGTCACAATTGTGACAGGAGCAGAACTGGGAACTTAGGGACCATGTAGGCCCTAGCTGCTCCTGCCGCTGCTTTTTTTTTTGTTTGTTTATCTATTTTATTGTTTTTTCCATTTTCCCCATTGTTTATCTTTTTTATTGTTTTTTTCCATTGTTTTATTCAATTTTTTAAAACTTTTGATTTTATTAGTTTCTCCTTTGACTTTCAGGATTTCCAATTTTGTGTGAAATTGGGGATTCTTAATTTTCTGTATTTTCTTTTTTTTAGATTATGATTTGTATTTTCTACCAAATATAATATAATGCAAGATAATTATAAATGTACTGATTACACATTTTAAATATTATATGTATTATATCCCAAGCTATTAAAGATTTCTGTAGCAGTGCTAAAGTACATAATTTGATCGATCAATCTATCTTATCTATATCTATCATCTGTCTGTCTGTCTATTGAATCTGAAGCTATTCTAGATGTAACCATTAGAATGACTCCACCTGCTGGAGAGTTACTGTAGGAAGGCTCCGCCATGAGGAGAAGGTATCTGAGGGCAAGCCATGCAGCTTTTCCTTGGCGTCGGGAAGTGAAGTTTGCTAGTGGGTACTGTCTATCAAAGCTACCAGCCAATTAGCTTGGAGCTGTGTGTGCATATGGATGGGATGCTCCCAGTTTCACAGGAGGCTTCTGGGAGAAAGGAGGAAGTTTTGGGTCCTTTTTGTTCCTGACCTCGCCATGGCAGGTTGGATGATGGGTCTCTTAGAAATAGTTAGATTTTTACCTTTCTCTCTGATCATTAGATCCTAATCCTCTTTAATAAATGTTTAAAAGTCTAAACTCTTGCTAAAGCTTATAATTTATTGGCGACCACTCATTAGATATTTTAGACAGTATAGCTAGAATTTTAGCCCCTTACATAGATTTCTCCAGAACTGAATTAGGCCCTAGCTTGAACTGTGGGTCATGACCCCACATAGGATTGTGTAACTGAATGTGGGGGTTGTGAGAAATTTGGCAATGGTAAAAGGTTATGTATGTCTGTTTTATATACCTTCATGCCTGGGGTTGAGTAAAATTTTCTCAGGCAAAAAGGGGTCGAGAGTGGGAAAAGTTTAAGAAGCCCTGACCTCAGCCAACCTCCCCTCATTTTACAGATGAGCAGACTAAAGGCCAAGGAAATCAAACAACTTGTTCAAGGTTACACAGCTACTAAATAAGTATTAATAATAATAGCTAGTATTTAGATAGTGATTTAGGTTTGCCTCTCATTTGATTCTCCTGACAACTCTGGGAGGGTAGGTGTTATTATGATGCTCATTTTACATTTGAGGAAACCAAGGGCAGACAGGTTGAATAACTTACCTAGGTTCACACATCTAGTGACTATCTGAGGTCAAATTTGAACTCAGGCCTTCCTCATTCTAGATCCAGCACTTTATCCACAGTACCACCTAGCTGCCTGATTAAGGGCCTCTCCTATGGTTCTCATCCTATTTCTTTTTTAACAGTGTTTACCTGCTGTGTGCAAAGGACTATGCTAGGCACTAATGGGTTGAGAAATTTAGATAAGGGCTGGCCTCTGCTCCTACTGCCACCATACTAGGTTAAAGCCTTGTAATCAATCTTCTGTGGGCACATGCCACATACGCACACTTACTTCAAGCATCTGTGATTTCATTACGTGAGTTCTCCGTCAATGTAGGTTGTGAACTCCCATTCACCTTACTTAGGAGATGGTCTTTATGAGTTTTTGTAGCCCCAGAAGCTCATTGGAAGGGAGCCTTTTCCTATTTTTTTGAGCCTGCTCCTCTTTGGAAGCTGTCCTCAAACCTGCCACCCCGAGCTGTCTGAGGAGGTCTCCAGTTGAGAAACATACCCATGTAATACGCATACATGATCAGTGTGTAAGCCATGTGGAAACAGAATGGTCTGAGGAGATTTACTTTTCCTGAAAGGACATTTCAAATGCTGGTAATTTTTGTGCACTTAAAATTCCTTTCATATGCCATATTCTTCATGCCTCTTAAAAAAAAAAGGCTGCCTACTTGAATTGCAAAACTATTTGTCCCTGTGTACGCTGATCAGCTGCTATTTGGATGGAGGGCAGAATGCTCAATCAATCAAAATGTTCTGCTGCATTGACATGTTTTGTAATGGAAATGAAAATGACAGCCCTTTTTTCCGTCAATCTAAATGAATCACTTTCTTGTAGATCAATGGTAATGCTGGTACTATAAGCCTTGCAGAAAATGAGTGCTGGTTATTAATTACAGGGTGTCTGATGAGAAACCTTTTGAGCTGACTTATGTGCCATGCAGATTTCTTTCTTTGTGATACATAGAGGGAGGGCTTTAAATTCTTTCGTAGGTACAGGTATATTCCAGACAGCCTCTGGGGGTGTCCGACCTCAGTGACATAGGTAGGCAAAAGTGCCAGGACAAAGGGTGTGAGTTCTGTAAACTGCACAGGTTAGGTCCAAAGCTATGAATCGTTTACTGAGTGCTTTCTATGTGTCAAGCACTGTGCTGGATAAGCACTGGGTATACAAAGATTTAAAAAGAAAAAGAAAGATTGAAAGAAAGAGAAAGAGTCCCTGTCCTCAGGAAACTTACATTCTAATGTGGTAAATGACATATATACAGACCTTGAATAAATTAGTTCATTTCTCTAACCCTCAGTTTGCTCATCTGTAAAATGCAGATATTGGACAGGATGATCTCTCAGGTCCCTTCCAACCTCAGGTTCTGCTCTTTGACATTTACCGTGCCTCATATACATGTGCGGATCAGTTTTTAAGTGTTCCTCATAGGTGCTCATCCATTTTCTATGCCAGTACTTTGAGGGATCTTTGGAGGCCAGTGGGTCTAACCCCCTTTTTTTGGGGGGGGGGAGTAATGAGGGTTAAGTGACTTGCCCAGGCTCACACAGCTTGTAAGTGTCAAGTGTCTGAGGCCAGATTTGAACTCGGGTCCTCCTGAATCCAGGGCCTGTGCTTTATCCACTACACCACCTAGCTGCCCCCTAACACCCTCTTTATACACTTGAGGAAATTCAGTCCCTGAGAAGTTCAGTGATGTGCTAGGTCCTCAGGTAAGCAAGTATCTGAGTTGGAAATTAGAAAATTAAGGTCCTCTAACTTCAAAGCCAATTTTCTTTCCACTCCTTACTTCCTCAGGCTGATGTGTTTTCAGCCAGTTCTACTTTTGGACGACATTAACTGTTAGGAAGTTTTTCCCTAAATGTAATCTAAATCTGCTTCACTGCACTTCCACCTATTGCTTCTAGTTCTGTCTCCCGGGACCAAACAAAACAAGCCTAATCCCTCTTCCACATGGCAGACAGCCTTTTAGATATCTGAAGACACAGCTTTTGTGTGCGACCCCTTTTCCTCTGCCAGTGAGTCCTTCAGCTGAGCCATCCTGGTTGAATGGTTTGGATGTATTCTGGCTTGTCAGTGTCTTTCCTAAACTATGGTGCCCACAACTGAATACATGACTCTAGATGTGGCCTGACAGGGCAAGGAACAAGATGATCGCCTCCCTTATTATCCCAGATGTAATTTTTTTAGAAATTATGGATTAGAGTGAGAACCCTAAAATGTAGGCTCTAGAGGTGTCCCTGAAAACGGATAAGTGAAATTAAGATTAGGTGGAAGAAGAGTCTGGGCCCCTTTTATGGCAAAATATTAGAGCTAAGATATAGAACTGGCTGACACATCTTGGGTGTTTTTACTCGAGTGTCCTTTTTGTAGAATAGACACCATGGGGTGGTTAGGCAGCCCTGCAAGGATGACAACTTTTCCAGGCCTACCTGAACTTAATTAGCAAAGTTTACAGCTTTATTACTGTAATTTTCTGGTATTACACAGTGTGATTTCAGGGCTGTTGGGGAAGGTGGCTCCTTTCTACCTCCCACCCACCAAATCTCCCTTATCTGCTTGCTAATGCCTAATATTAGGTGCCTTGGCCCTTGAGCATTGTCGAAATCTAAATTGAAATCCTTCTGAGAGTGAGAAGACAGTGAATCATCATCAGTCTTTCATTCCATAGTGGAAATAAGTTTCAGATCCAGTTTTAGTAACAACAACTTACACAATACAAAAACCGTAGTTTCTCAAAGGCAGTGTGGAGCCCGAATTTGGCCAGAGAACTCAGGTTTCAATCCTAGCACTTAGGGTCAGTGACCTCAGAAAAGTCACTTAACCTCTTGGGCTGAGTATCTTCATTAGTATAAAGTTGTAGGCTCAGCCAGAATTAGCTCTCTGCTTCCTTCCTGCTCTGGGAAGGTGCTTGTATTGGGAGAGAAGGGGATTAGGCCCAAGAAGTGTTCCAAAGGTGGAATGCAGAGGAATGGGTGATGCTAGTTTGGATATGAGATGAAGACCAGGAAAGTGGCTACAGTGGCCCCAGGAGTCGGACCAGGGGAGATAGGGGAAAGAAAGAACCGTGGGATCTCTGGCTGAAACAGTGATGTCAGAGGGAGGAAGGTAATTTAGAAGTAGAAATGTAGTTTCAATCTAGTCTCCTCTGCTGGGCAGGACCAAGAGCAGTGCTGTAATTCAGCAGTTTCCCCTTTGATCCTTTAGAAAAGACGCAGCTTCAATTTCAAAGACATGTTTCTATGTTTTTCCTCAGTGTTCTCTGGCAATGTGTACAAGGCCAGATAGTGCATTTCCTCAGTAAGGGCGGCGTGGATCGCTTCTCAGTGGCATCCAGCACGGCGTTTGCATCCTGTGGCTGTGCTGGTGCGATCTTGTGTCTATCACTGGGAGCCAGAAGGGCACCTCCTATTTCCCCCACCCCTGCTTCCCCACCCTCCCCCAAGTCTGCAGCATGTAGAGAGTGAAAAAGGGATGAGCAAGCAGAGCGGAGGGCTGCCTTCGGATTATTGAAAAATCAGCTAGTTAAACAGCAGATTTATTTTTTTCTCATTAAGGTCACCAGGAAGTCTATGGTTTTAGTAGCCTAAGGCCTAACCTGTGTGTAGCCTGCTAGTATGGGTGAGCATCTTTTTTAGTTACCCATGGCTCAGAAAGGTTACAGTGTTTTTAACTCTCTCCCTGTCACTGAAGGCTATAGAAAGATTCAGGATCTCCTTGCCAGAGGAGCTTGGAAGACACGAAATCACGTTCTTGATCCTGTGGGCCTCGTGGTGTTGGTTAGGAGGGGGGCATGATGACCTTCAGAGGAGCCCAGAAACACACACAGCCTGCTAAGTCTCCTCCTTGGAAACCAGATTTCCGCTGCTTAGTAACATTTCCCAAGGGTCTTAAGCAATCTCAAACCCGTTTCTGGTGAATGGATTCTGAAAAAGTGAAAAGCCCAGTGCAGAAAATGAAAACAAAAATTGCTGTCTCACCACAGCAGCAGCAGCAGCAGCAGCAGCAGCAGCAGCAGCAGCAGCAGCAGCAGCAGCAGCAGCAGCAGCAGCACCACCACCACCACCACCACCACCACCACCACCACTCAGAGGAGGCTCTGGACCCAGACTCTCCTCTCTGCCCTCGAGTTAGATTAATGAGCCATTTCACCCTTGCTGCCTCGGAATCCAGGCTTTTGATCCCCTGTTTGTGATGTGGCTGGGGGAGCTTGGAGGGGTGCTGGGCCACAGGTGTGGCATGGTGTGTCAGAATGGCATCCCTTGGTGTGGGGCCTTAGGCTCTTAAGTCTTTCCAGAAGGTTCTATCGCCCAAGCCCGCAAGCTGGGGTGTGAGCTTTCGGCATGGGTTAGATAGAATTAAGACAAGTCTGTCAAAGAAGTGGATGGCACCGAATGATGGGGCCCTGGCTTTGGTCTTCTCTACTTTTTCATGCCCTCTCTTCAGCCCCCTCCTGGTTTTTATTTCTTCGCTAGCCCTATGTTACTGTTAGGATCCCCGTTGGCATGGATCTGTTTATATGCCTCCTTAGAAATTTTCTTCTCCCTGAGTCCTGACTTGGGGTGGTTTCCACTTGTATGACTGGCCTGGGGCACAGATTTTTCTCCTGAATACTTATAGCTAGGGCTTACCTTGAAACTGTGGCCCGGGAGTATTGATTTTCCTCCAGTTGTCTGCAGCTTTCTGTGGCCTTGCCTACAGGAATAAGAATGGATTGTGGAGCACAAGCTCTCTCTTTCCTTGCTGACTACTTTAATCAGAAGTTCTTTTTTAAGACCTGAGCCTGGGATCATACCCCTTGTCTGGCCCTGGACAGCTGGTGGCCCTCCTTCCTTCAGTCTCTGATTTGCTGCCCAGGTCTGCTCTCTTGGACCCTGGTGGAGACTCTTTGACCTTCCTTTCCCTCCACGGCACCCCAACCCGGCCTCTGCATGGGCTCCCTCTACCACTGCTAGCTCAGAAAACAGTGGGCTTCCTGTATTTTGTCTGCCAGCAAAGCTGCTCGCCCCACGACCCATGTGACAGCTTCACATGGCTGATTCCAGTTTGCTTGCTACAGGAAGAGGGGAGCGTAGGAACAAAAGACTCAGTTGAGAGCCCCCCATGTGAACATCTGGAGTAGTCATCGGGAGGTGCGGGCAGGGGAAAGCTGCCGAGTCCTATGGAGGGAGAAACAATTAGAGGATTGCAGAGGTCACAGGATGTAGCAGTGCTGTTTAGATGGAAACCTAACTGGCGTTGCATAAGCATGCTCTCCTCCATTTCCCACTGGAGTTCCATTTCTAAAGGCCTTGTACCTCTGCATGCCCCCAGAGCTCTTTCCATAGCTGTGGAGGAGAAGCAAAGAACTGCAGGAAGTAGGATGGCTTACAGATGGCCCGGCATGGAGGAAGGGATGGGAGGGACAGACGTTTTTCCTCCATTTCTCTGATGCTCCCTCATTACTGATAGACACCTGAGGAGATAGTGACCTTGCCTGACTAGCCGATATTTTCACCCAGGACTGTGTATTCAAGCCCATTGGAACCATCCATGGGATTAAGTATCTCCCCAAGGCTTCGTGGCAGCATTTGTGCCACTCCTGGGCCTAACATAGGAGTCCCAGCTGGGAAGCAGATTGTCTCAGCTGCCCCTGAAGAACTCAGAGCTGTGAGGTTATTTCCTGCCCTTCTCCATTATTAGCATTTTCCTGTTCTCTACCACACATTTTCCTTTTCCACAGGAAGTCTCAGCGGCCTTCCTTCCCACATAGCATTACCTGGGCCCGGAGAGGCTGCTCTTTTGTTTTTCTGATTGGTTTGTGGGACTTGGAGATCCTCTCTGTTCAGTGGCAGACCTGGGTGAAAACCCCTCCCTCTATTCCCTTGCCTTCAGGTGGGTGGCCCCATCCTATCTTCGACCATCTATGGAGAGAAATCGCACAGCCTCTTTCAGTAACCTGTTTCACATTTGGCCACTTGCAGTCTTGGGAGGGTTTTCTTTCTGTCTGACTTAAAAACCCCTGCTGAGGTTACAGACCATTGTCTTCCATTCATAGACTATCCTTTTTTTTTTTTTTTTTTTTAGTGAGGCATTTGGGGTCAAGTGACTTTCCCAAGGTCACACAGCTAATAAGTGTTAAGTGTCTGATGTTGGTACTCAGGTACTCTTGACTCCAGGGCCGGTGCCCCAACCACTGTACCACCTAGCTGCCCTGGCTATCCTTCTTGATGTAGAATTTGACTTAGAGATCACCTAGAGTAGTAGACCCTAGTCCTCAAATCTGACAGTTGAGGAAACTGAGAGAGGTGAAAATAACCTGCTCAGAGTCTTGCAGTGGCAGAACTATTACTGGAACCCAGGGTTTCTGAATCCTGGTACAGTGAGTGTTCTTTCTCCATTCCTTCCCTGCAGGGCCTAGCCATCACGATGGGCAGCTAGGTGGCATAGTGAATAGAGCATTGGTCCTGGAGTCAGGAGGACCTGAGTTCAAATTTCACTTCCAACAGTTACTAGCTGTTTGACCTTGGGCAATTCACTTGACCCCAATTGCCTTGAAACACCCTGGACCATCTCCAGTCATCCTGATGTATATCTTGCCACTGGACCCAGATGGTGGCTCTGGAGGAGGGAGAGATTGGGCTGGTGATTTTGCACAGCCCTCCCTCACTTACATCCAATTCAGTACAAATCATGACATCACTGCAATGTCATTCATGGTCTTCTTTGAGCAAGCATTATTATATGCTCGTTGAGTGTTTGCAACTTAGGGATTCCACTTTTGAAGAGGCAGGCTTGGCATTGGAGGTCTTTCAGTGAAAGCCTTTTGGTAGGTAGGGCAGACTTGTTTCTGGAGTCAGAAATGCTGGAGTGCCCAGGGCTGGGGCGGGTGTGGGGTACAGATCAGCCAGCCCTTGAACTGTCACATGGGAGCATTGAATTGACCACCTCTATTTGGTTTCTAGCGAGAGAGTTAGGGATGCTTACACAACGTCTTTGCCTCTGATTGCCAAAGAGAGTAAAAATAAATGTCATCAGCAAAGATTTCCTTAGCCCTTTTCCCTTCTAACCCCTCTCCTTTTAAAAATATTGGATTGTTCTTTCCTCTTTCAATAGTGGTTTTTTTTTTAAATAAGTTTTATTTATTGCCTGAAACTGTCCTACAGCATATTTGGCAGTTTTCGTATCTGTAAAATGGGGATAATAATAGCATCTACTTCACAGAGTTTGTTGTGAGAATCACTTTACATAAATAGTGTTTTTCAAACCTTAAAGTTCTACATAAATGCTAGCAATTATTATTCTGGGTTTGGAACAAGTCTGTTAAGGCAGAGAGGCTGGTAGAGGTTGAGTTTAGGAACAGTGGGTAGTCTGATTGAGGTTGGAACATTGAATGTGTTATGTGGAATAATGTAAAATAAGTCAGGAAGGGGGCAGCTAGATGGTGCAGTAGATGGTCCTGGATTCAGGAGAACCTGAGTTCAATCTGGCCTCAGACACTTAACACTTACTAGCTGTGTGACCCTGGGCAAGTCACTTACCCCCAATTGCCTCAACAAAAAAAAAAAGAAAAAAAAAAGAAAGTTAACTGCTGAGGATCTTTCCAATTCTAAAACTCTATGTCTGTGTATTATCCAACTAGAAGGTACCTTTAGAGGTCATCTGGTTTATCCTGCTGTTTCAATTCAGTACTACACCTCAGCCCTCCTGGATGGCATGTTCTCCTTAATTTTATTTGTTTGTTTATCCGTTCCTTCATTTATTTATTTATCAGTCATAAAAGTATTTTATTATTTTCCAGTTACATGTAGACATAGTTTTCAACATTTGTTCTTATGAGATTTCTAGTTCCAAATTTTCTTCCCTCCCTCCCCTCCCCCCTTCCCAAGATAGCAAGCAATCTGATATAGGTTATATATGTACAATCGCATTAAAAATATTTCTGCATTAGTCATGTTGTGAAAGAAGAATCGGTAAGAAAAAAACCTCAAAAAAAAGAAAAAAAAACCCAAAGTAGAAACAGTCTTGGTTCAATTTGCATCGAGATTCCATAGTTCTTTTTTTCAGGATGTTTTCCTTATTTTTATATTCTTTTTTTTTTTTAAGTGAGGCAATGGGGGGTTAAGTGACATGCCCAGGGTCACACAGCTAGTAAGTGTCAAGTGTCTGAGGTCAGATTTGAACTCAGGTACTCCTGACTCCAGGGCCAGTGCTCTATCCACTGCACCACCTACCTGCCCCTTTTTTTATATTCTTTTTTTTTTTCCTTATTTTTCACCTTTAGTAAAGATTTTGTTGTCTTATTTAACAGTCTTCAATGTAAGCAGGAGATTCATCAAAATAATGTCCTCCTTCAGAACATAGAACCCCACATCAGGTTCAGGTGTTCCCTACCTGTATTGGAGGTGGGTTCTCTGTGTCTCTATGTCATCATGGTGACTTGGGGATCTGGGGTGTTGTAGTACAGCTGAGCATCTGTCCTCGGTGTTCAGCCTCTGCACACAAACATTGGGATCTCATCCCCAGAAAATATGATTAACATTCTGTCCATCTGTGGATTATGTGTGTTATCAGTGATGAGGTCACCTTCTTGGGTGTGTGCTCTGGGAATGCAAACTCATTTTACTCTCAACCTAGGCAGAATATCATGAGGACCTCCAACACAATATAGACTTGTCCTAAGGTAAATCAAATGTGGGTATGTGTCACACATTTGCACATGATAGGTGCTCTGCAGCAGTTTGAGCTGAATACATTGGTTGCACACAACTGGTGCTTTAAAAGACACAAATAGAAAGAAAACCTTTTGGTATCATCTGTTGTTGTAGATTTTGTATTCCTCCTGCCTACCTCTGTTAGCATAGAGAACAGAGGCTGGATCCCCTTGAAGATGGCTCTGCTGTTTAATTTCCTGTCTTTGTATGCCCAGAGCCTAGCATAGTTCCTGCCCAGAACAAGCATCAGGGGCTTTATCAACACCTGCTGAATCACACGGGTAGTGAGATGTTTAGGTTTTAAAGCAATATATCTTATTGGAAAGGTATTTTTAAGAATAATGTTGACTTGTCACTCTTACAAGTGTTGACTCCTGATATCCTGAAGTTTGTCCATAACATTTTTTCCCCTGGAAGATGGCAACAAAAGAGTGGATTTTTATTTTGGATGGATGGGTCAGGCCTTGTTTGTTCTTTTTTTACAAAGCCTTGGGATGAGGGGTTGAATATAATGAAGACTTTGGTCATGCCTGCAGCTGATCTTTTCAGAGTGATTTTTGTCCACATAGAAGGTGCACCATACCCTTGTTATAAGCTTGGGTGTTTTTTTTTTCTTCCTCCTTGGGAGACAAGTAGGCTTGACCCTTGGAACTGTATGGAAGGAGGCCTGAGAAGCATTTTCTGGGGGAAGTGGACGCATGCAATCTTGTTTCTGTGGGTCCATGTGGACACTCACCTGACTCCAGAATAGAGATTCCTTGTTGCTGTGCCTTGTCTGAATAGCTCCTAGCAGGTAGAAATGACAGTGAGAACAAGGCACTTCGGGACTTTAGATGATGCCCATCATCCCCCACTTCCACCCCTCCTGTGAGTTGGAGCACCCTTGGTAAACTCTTCTCAGTGTGTTACTCTGTGTATGCACAAGTCGCATGCTTATGTCAGAACAAACAGCCACATGGGGGGGCTCTAAGGGCCTCAGACAGCTCCAAAGGGTCAAGCAGAAAATAGAGGGGTTTGGTTTCTGGGTAATGTGCAAAGCAATGGTTTTTCTTGCTGTTGTTGCTTGACACTGGATTGGTTGAGAGCTGAAATTCAAGAAGCTTATGTGGTCTTTCTACCCCTCTTACTCCTTTTCTTACTCCTTGTGATTGAAGACATAGTTCTAGGATTTAGGGGTGAAGAACATCCTGTAGACCATGGGTGTTTAATCTTTTTATGAATCATAGATTCTTTTGGTGATACTCTGGTGAGGGTTATGGATCCCAGAAGAATGTTTGTAAATGCATAAAAGAAAATACTTCTTTTATTAGGATGATAGAGGAAACCAATTATAATTAGATACAGTTGTCAAAAAACCCCAAATACACAATTTCATGAACCTTGGGTCAAGAATCCTTGTATGGATCTTCTAGTCTAACCCTTTCATTTTGCAGTTGAAGAAACCAAGACTTTGAGAAGGCAGAGGACTTGCCCAAGGTAGCAGATAGTCAATACAAGGGCCCCGATTCCAGTCTTACAAATAATCATTTATCCAGGGAGAATAATGACTGATGTCAGATTTTTAAAGGCATGCTAGTTTGTGTCTTTCTTCCTTTGGACTTCCTGACCAAAGAGTGAGCATGGTTTTTTGTATTTTTTTTTTAACATGTGGAGGCTGGTAAATAAACACTGCCTTCCAAGACTGAATTAATGATTTGAAAGGCAGGCTCCTTCCTTTCTAGGCAGTCTGAAGGAGGGTAGGAACCCAGGAGTAATTGCCTCTACTCTGTAGTTAGTGATATTCTCCCCAGGCCAAGAGCCTTTCATTCAGGAGAATTAATGTGGGGTTGGGAAGAAGGATGCACCAGGAATGCTGATGGTGATCCAGTGTCCCTACTGGCTTCAGTTTTTTTAGGTGGGGTAATTTGGCTTGTCCATTAGGTTTACACCCAAATACCTTAGTCCAATTTAAGTAACATCATTAGCTAATTTTTTGTTGGTTGGAAAATCTTATCTACAAAAAACAGCCCAGATATTAAATTCAAGCATCTCAGCAATGTTTCTCAACAGAGACCACATAAATGGCCACTTCCCTATTTGCTTGGAGTGGAATTAGAATTTGTGACAGGTGTGTTGAAAAGAATGGAAATTTTAACCATACTTGGTGTCATAAATTTAGACCTTGAACTTCAGCTTCCCTAGGAAATGGAGGACTCTGTGAATGGGTGTGAGAGTGAGAGTGAGAGTGAGAGTGTGTGTGTGTGTGTGTGTGTGTGTGTGTGTGTGTGTGTGTGTGTGTGTGTGTGTGTGTGTATGCATTTATGTGTGGGGTATGATTTTATTGCTCATTTGTAAGGCTGAATTCTTGTCTGAGCAAGCTATTTGGGCGTTTCTTGGGATGCTCCCAATTCCTTGGAAAGAGAGAGTAGTTAACTTGATCCTGAAATCTCCAGATTTTACTCTGAGCTGGATGATACAAGGGGCACCTTTGGTACTTAGAAACTGGGGTGAGAGTTTCACAGCAGTGTCAAAGCACATCTATTCTTAGAAAGTGCTACTTATTTGTCCCATCCTTCGTTGGAAGTCACCTCCTGTCTTATCTCATGGTTCCTCTGTATGGGGCACCATTGGCAAGTAAGTGCCAAGCACCCAGCCAGGGAAGCAAACAGCTTCTTTTTTATCTGAGACCTCAGTTTCTGAAATGACACTTCTTTAGTCTCATACCTGGTTTCTTGCTGTAGAAGGCACTTAATACATTCGGGCTGGTTGGATGAATGAGCCAGACATTGCACAGTTCTCTCAGAACCTCTAGCCTAGTTCTAAATGTTAGCACACTCCCTCTGGGTGTTTATCATTGCTTTCAGGTATAAGTAGGCTCCCGAAGCAACAAACAAGGCCAAGACATAAACTGGGACAACTGTCCTGGCTTTGGAGTCTGTTTTTGTTTGAGAGAGAAACACAGGATCAATTTAGATTCAATATAGATTGGAATATGAATTGGTGCTCCATCCGTCTGCCTCTTCCTCTGTCATTGATAAGAACAACTCCTATCATCTTCACTTAGTGTGTGCAAAGACATGCTATACAACCTGCTGGTGTCCTCTGCTTAGTGGTAAGAGGGCAGGAACCTTCTTGAAGTGTGTATGGGGGTTGGGGAGAGGGGCGTCCTGTCATCTGTGCTTGCTCTCATCCTCAGCATGCATCTAAATACATCAGCAGGAGACAAGGGGAAAATGGTGTCATGGGAATTAAGAAATAAAATGAGAATCTTCCCCAATAGTGTTTTCCTGTTGTTGGTGGCCTAATTGAATGTCACCCCAGGGACAGCTTTACTCTGGGCCTCCCAGTGGCCATCAGCCCTCCAAGTGCTTTGGGACAAAATGTGCTGTAAATAACTGGAAGCGATTAATTAGACGAAATTCTCCTTTTTCCAGGCCTGGGTTCTTGTTGCCCAGCTTAAATCTCTTCCCATTGGGAAGATAGGGGCAGATGCAAACTGGTTTTATTAGGCAGAGATGCACCTCTCCCTCCTTCATAGCTTCAAAAGGTAGGACAGCTCTCCTGCACCTCTGTTGAACTCCTTGCACTTGGGAGAAGAGAGGATTCTTTCAGCGTTAGTTTTCCTTTAGAATCGACTCTTCCATAGTTAACAGATGTCTCAAATGTCTAAATCCTAATAGGTGCTTGGGGGTGTGGGGGTGTGGCTATGTGTATTTTCTTCCTTCGCCCTGCTGCCCCAACCCTTGGCAGTGAGCCCAGATGCCTTCCCCTCCTCCTGATCCTTTAATTCAACATTTAATCCCCTGCTTCGATGCCCATTTGAATGATTTCTTCTGCCTTTTCTTTGGCTATATCTATAGGAGGTTTTTTGCCAGGCCTCAGAGGGGGATAGCACTGTCTCTAGATAGATAAGTACCTGCCTTCCAGAAGACAAATGGAAAGGGTTTCCTTCTCTTACACAGAGTTGCTTCCATATTGTGGGGGTTTCAGTGTGCCCCTTTTGCTTTGGTTTCACTTCCTTTGGTCTCAAAGAGCTTTCTAGACACACCAAGTAAGAAAAATCAGTAGACACCAAGCAAATGTTAAATTGAGATGGGAAAAAGATGCCGCCAGGCTCTACAAGAGAGTAGGAGTTTAGTCTGAAATTATGGAGTGATTTTGATTATAAATGTTGAGTCCACTTTTGGCTTCTCTGCTGCTGTAAACAATGCCCCAGTCCATCCTGATGACTGTTGTGGTTCCAAAGCATGTTAGAGAAACTCGTTATTTACTGGCTCCATTTTATATGAGGGTAACTGAGGCCCAGAGATCACAGGATGATTTAGTGCTGGATGGGGCCTTCCAGATTGTCTAGTCCAGTCCCATTACCTTATCAATGGAGAAGCTGAGGCCTAGAGTGTCGGAATGGCTTAGCTGAGATCAAGGTCACGAAACCTTCAAAAAAGTAGCAGACAGCTGGGATTTGAATCTAGGTCTTCAGACCCCAAATGTGGTCCTCTTAACACAACATGCCGTCTCTCAAGTGACTTTTCCAGGGGCCCACTACAAGCCAGTGATGGAGACAGAATTCCAACTCTAGGCTCTTATTGAGTTCTAAGCTTGCCTGCCTGGTGTTCCAAGGTCTTTATGAGTCCCTCCATTGACAAATTAAAGGGGACCTGGGAGCTACACTGGAAGGTGTAGCAACTTGGCCAACGACGGATTTTTCCTTCTCCCTAAACAGAACTGACTGAGTTTGTGGTCCGAAAGAGAATGAGGGCATGGATTGAAATTCCTCCCTTGAGTTTATGGCTAGTCAGTGGCCAGAAGTGAGACTCAGACAGTCTGACATGTGCTCCCACCTTGTACCTCTGAGTATAATGCTCCACTTTAGGCTTAAAGAAGGGATCCTATGAACAAACTGCACTTGCTATGTTGTGCTCTGGCATGGAATTTATCCAGGCGTTGCCTCTTTGCAGTCAGGGCATGGAATTAAGACTGGTGCTCTGTGGCTGTTTGAAAATATTTCCATTTACCTTGGAGAATGTACAAGTACAAGGTTTCATACATACATAGGAGAAAGCAGTGAATGAAAAGGCTGTGTACACAACAGCATGAACGGGGGGCTATTCTTAGAGCTCAGATTTGGAAGAATGGGAAATGAGAGTGCTGCAGTCTGGGGACCATTTTTGCCCCCAAGAAAGGGGTAAGAGGGGTAAGAGTCATAGAGAAACTCAGTTAGTCTATGCTAGGCCTTCCTCTTTTGGTCAAATCTATGTTTTAGGTCTCTTAATTGAAAGAGACCCCCTTTTGAAAAGGGGGAGGAAAGGTTGGGGAGGAGGGAGGGAGGAAGGGAGAGAAATCAGATTTTTTTTAGGGCTTATAGAATTCTGAGATGGACCTCCTGCTTCCAATCTCCACCCCACTAAGACCCCTAAACAGGGAGCAAGTTCAGTATAGTACAAAATTACAGAGCAGCTTCCTCAGGCTCAGTTTTGTTATAATTTTGTCTACAGAAGAGCATCTAAAAGACACTAAGGCCAGAATAGGCCTTAATATGACCCTCCACTGTTAGAGGGGAGGAAAATTAGATCTGGAGAGGTTAACTAGCTTACCTAAAGTAACACAGATATTAAGGAACTGAACTAGGATTTGAACTCCGATTTCTCTAATCCAAAGTCAGGGTCCTTTCACCTTTTTTTGGTGTTGGTAGTTGGTTTTTTTTTGTGGTTTTTTGTGTTTTTGTTTTGTTTGTTTGTTTGTTGTTGTTGTTGTTGTTTTTGCAGGGCAATGAGGATTAAGTGATTTGCCCAGGGTCACACAGCTAGTAAGTCTTAAGTGTCTGAGGCTGGATTCGAACTCAGGTCTTACTGAATCCAGGGTGGGTGCTGCTCCTTTCACCTTTAACATATGCTGATCATACTCCTTTCATTCATCATCAATTTTAAGTGCTTTTTAATGTGCAATTTGGACTGAATTTTATGCTAGATTATATTTGCTTTGGTGTGTTTACTGGTTGGAATGATGATAAATGTCCCGTATAATAATACAGAATAGGCCACAGCGATGATGGACTTGGTGGATACTCAGTAAACCTTAACTATCAGTGCCTGGAAATGTAGAAACTGCCTGATGGCTTTTACATCTTTAGCCAAGACCCTGATGAACAGTAGGCACCTTATCTTGCTTTTCTTCCGAGGAAGCATAATGTTGGTGGTAGTGTTCATTCCTTAGCTGAGCTATGCAAAGCAAGTTACTTATAAACCTACTCTTTGTTCTGTAGGTAATTATAATCTAAACTGAACACCACCTGTGCATTCAGAATGACCTATAAAATTGGTACCTGGACATTCAGTACTTGGCGTGGTGTGGGATGAGAAGGAATGTCTTCAGGATGGCCTCTTGGGAGATTTCATTAAAAGGCTAAGATCAGTGGTGCAGAGGATCATAGATTTGAAGCTGGAGTACACTTGAGAGGTCATCTAATCTAACCACTCATTTTACAGATGAGAAAACTGAGGCTGGAGAGGTCACAGATTCAGGATTTGAACCCAGCTATTCTCACTCCAAATCCATGGTTCATTTGGCTACACGAGGATAAACCCTTCCTTATTTAAAAAAAAATTATTTATGTATTTGTTTGAGGGTTAAGTGACTTCCCAGAGGTCACAGAGCTAGTAAGTGTCAAGTGTCAGAAGCTGGTTTTGAACTCAGGTCCTCCTGAATCCAGGGCCGGTGCTTTATCCACTGTGCCACCCTAACTGCCCCATTCCCTATTTTTTTTAAGCAAAGGGTTGCACAGACCATTCTTCTTCTCATTCTTCCTCTCATTTGGGCAAACCTTTATTCACCCATAAACTATCCTCCAATTTAGAAGGAAGATCTCTTCTACTTTGAGAGATGATGCTTGGGAATCCTTCTTAAGCTTGCCATCTTCCCTTCTGATTTTTTTTTTTAAGTGAGGCAATTGGGGTTAAGTGACTTGCCCAGGGTCACACAGTGCGTATTAAGTGTCTGAGGCCGGATTTGAACTCAGGTACTCCTGACTCCAGGGTCGGTGCTCCATCCATTGTGCCACCTAGCTGCCCTCCCTTCTGATTTTTTAAAGAGGTATGAAATCAGCCTTGGGAAAGTGCAGGTGGTTGAGTCGACAGCCATTAGTCTGATACACCATGCTCTTACTAGTTAGTATTCTCACTTAGGTGTTGGAAACTCCAAATAAGTACATTTAACTGAAGGTAGGAAGAAAGTAGGGAAAAAACCAACCACCACAAAACAGCAGGACCTTGTGTTGTCAGCCCTTCCTGGAAAGCTGTAGCTCTGTCCTTGTACAGCCGTAGAGATGGCCTGCTGTGAATCTCTTGTGGACCTGGGCTCCATGCTGCCAACCCGAATGAGTTGTAAAGCCTTTTAATTGCTGTCATTTCCAGCCCAAAGGGATTGTGAGGACATGTCCATGTTAATTTGGCTGTCGTATTATTCCCCTTATCTAGGTATTATCATTGCACTGTATTTTCAATGATCATTTTTCTCCCCTCCTTTATGTTAGTTCTTTGAATGAGGTCAGAGGTTCCAATGAACATGTGTTTCAGTAGGGAGCAGAAGGGGGAGAAAACTGATCTCACACATACATAAACTTAGCAACTTTCTCTGTTGAATTTGATGAAATTTAAAGTTCTTAGGAGTTTGAAATTTGCCAAGAGGTGTATGCTCTGGAATCCAGACAGTGAGTCTTTTTTGACTATAGAGGGACCCCTGTTAATGATGTGCCCTCCCTCCCAAACTGCCTTGAATGTATATTTATTTAATTTATGCTGTATATATTTATGTGTGTATTTGCTGTCTTCTCCATTAGGATGGGAGCTCCTTATAAAATGGGATTGTTTCATTTGTTGTACTTGTATCCTTAGCACCTCTCATGGGAGGTGTTTAATAAATTCCTTGTTGATTGATTGATTTCAGCTTCTGGGCACCTGGGCTTTATGGATTCCCCTGTTAATGGCTTGTGGCTTGGAGCTACTCCATTTTCCTAGCCCACAAAATTAACAACACAGGTGGAGAGGAGTTGGTGGCTAGTATTTGGAGTGGCCGACTGAATTTTAGAATTCCTGGATTCTCTTTCAAGCAAAAGGACTTTGCTTGGTGGTGGGGTAACCCTGCTGCTCCCATTTTCCTTTTGTTAAAATGAGCCTGATTTTCTTTGCTCTATATTGCACAGGAATCCAAAATGGACACACGAGCTTTTGTTGATGAAAATGCATATTGAATAAAAAGAAGGGGTGCCTGATAGCCCCTACAACTGGGAAAAATAGGTGCCCATTGATTAGAGAATGACTGAACAAATTATGGTACATGAATATGATAGGATATTACCACACCATAAAAACCAAAGGCTTATATGAACCGATGCAAGATGAAGCCATCAGAACCAGGAAAATTATGTATACAATGACTATAATAGTGTACATGGGAAGACCAAAAACAGCAACGTCCAAAAAAATTGGAAACATGTCTGTGTAAGTGTAACAATCAATGGTAACCTCAAAGAAGAGATAGGAGAATGCATTTTCCCCTCTTCTTTGAAGAGGTGGAGCAAATGTAATAATACCATTGGACCTAGTTGTTTAGTTTTGATTTTTAGATTAGTTCTGATAAATTGCTTCTTTTTGTTCCTTTATTCTTTGTTGTAGAGGATGGCTCTCTGCAGAAGATGGGGAAGGGAAGAAGGTTATATGGGGAAATGAAGATGATATAAAAATAGATTGATAATTTTAAAGGAATATTTAGGGAAAATGCATTTTATTAAATTTTTTTTTTTATTTTTGTTGAGGTAGTTGGGTTTAAGTCACTTGTCCAGGGTCACACAGCTAGTAAGTATTAAGTGTCTGAGGCTGGATCTGAACTCAGGCCCTCCTGAATCTAGGGCCAGTGCTCTATCCACTGTGCCACCTAGCTGCCCCAGATTTTGCATTTTGAGATTCTAGGATCAAATTGTGATTGAGTATTTTTAGGTATTCTCTATTTGATTCCTCTTGTTGAAAGCCCCGTTTATAGCAATCTCCGTTTGCCTTGTACTCTACATAACCCTCATATGGTAATATGGCTAGTGAACAAACAGAATCCACGGGAGCCTGTTTGACTCTGTACATTTGGCAGTTCTATTATTAGATCACAATAACCGGAACAAAAAGCCTTTGACTTTGCATCCCATTTGAGCCATGTGTGTCTGGATGATGTGTTTCATTTGAGAAAGCGGGACAAAGGACTGGGCCTCCTCTCTGTAGTTCACTGGGCCAGTCATGCCATGGTCCACTGAGACTGAGTCTTCCTCTGATTCCATAGTTTGCACTGGGGCAGCCTAACTTAGGGTAAAAAAGCACCATGAAGGAGTGGAGAGAATGCTGAACTTGAACTGGAGGACCTCAGTCAGACTCTCAGCTCTGCCATGGATGCTTGCTACCTATGTGACCTTGGAAAAACCATTTAAGCTCTCTGGGCCTCAGTTTACTCATCTGACAACGAAGTCATCTCTAAACAGTGGTGTGCTCCTATGTGATCACCCTGGAAACTGGGAAACACTACAAATTCGAGTTTGATTTATTGTTTTGTTGATTGTCTAGACTTAAGAAGTGAAAGAAAATATTAATAGTGCAGATTAAACTTAAAAGTGTCTGGTGTCCTTTTTTCTTTTTCTTGGAGAGTAGTGGTTAAACATTTACTGCACACTCTTCCACTAAAAACCATTCTGGGCCTAGAGCTTTGATCCACAAGACTCAAATGTTGTTGCAGGGCCAAAGTTGGAAGAATACAGAGTAGTTGGCTTTAAGGGTAATTAAGATGTTTATTTTCTTTGTCTTTAATGGTAACCTCTCCCTGAAAAGTCATTTTCCTTCCCTTCTTTGCTCTTGAGATAGGCCATTGCAGCAGCAGCAGCAACATTTAATGTTTATTAAGTTGGATTTCTTTCCTAGAGTTACCCGTGGAACCTTTGTGTACATGCACTTAATCAGAGCAATCTTCTGGAAAAGCCTTTGATTTAAAATTCTCATTGTCTTAACAGTTATTAAATACCCACATGCACTTGCTATATATGTGGTGTACACTCAGTTTTGTTTTTGTTTTTGCAGGGCAATGAGGGTTAAGTGACTTGCCCAGGGTCACACAGCTAGTTAAGTGTCTGAGGCTGGATTTGAACTCAGGTCCTCCTGAATCCAAGGCCAGTGCTTTATCCACTGCACCACCTAGCTGCCCCCTTGTGTACTCACTTAGGACTGGGGAAGGTTTTTGTTCATCCAGAGCTCACATTTCATATTGTACATTAATTTCTTAATTTTGAAAGCCCTTTAGTAATAAGGAGATGGTTGTAAGAGCCCCAGACTCTTTAATAATCTTGGTTTTTTTGTTTTGTTTTGGTAAGGCATTTGGGGTTAAATGACTTGCCCAGGGTCACACAGCTAGTAAGTGTCTGAGGCTGGATTTGAATTCAGGTCCTCCTGACTCCAGGGCCAGTGCTCTATCCAGTGTGCCACCTATAATAATCTTAATAGCAGCCACATTTTTATTTGTTGTTGGTGGTATAAAAATAACCATCATCATCATCATCTGTAGTTGATGCTTTCTTCCTGGTATGGGACTAAGGCAGGTGGGTTGGGCAGTACCAGGTGACATAATTCTTCCCCATTTTAAGATGAGAAAATTAAGGGCAGAAATAAAGTAGTAAGTCTGAGGTCATTCAACAATATGTCCTTGACACAACTGGAAAATGGTCTGGTCTTTTTGATCACAATTTAGAACCGGAAGCAATCTCAACCATTATCCATTCAGTTTACGTTTGAGGAAACAAAGAGGGTAATGGAAGGGAAATGACTTTCCCAGGGTCACACAAATATGAAATAGCAGAGTCAGGCTTTGAAACTGTCCCAGATTCTAAATTCAGTGCTCTCTTTACTCTACTGCTTGGTAGATTACCTAACTGTAGTAGTTTGGTACTAATGTCCTTTTTACTCTTATTATTTTTAATTATTTTATCATTTGTTTTGTTTTCCAGGGGTGGAGAAGGTGGGAAGGAGGACTAATGGGATGGTTTTCACAATGCCACATAATTGATGTTGTATTGTTAGTTTATTCCTACAAGATTATAAATGATATAACCAAGTCTGTCAGCCACATGTAATTTATAATCTATGTAAAGTACTTGACAAGCAAATGGATATAGAAATATTTTCATAATTATTTGCCATTATTTGTGAAATCATAAGCACAGACCAAAAAAACTCCCTAATGTCACATCATGTGATCCTTACAGAAGCCCTGTGAAGCAGGTATTATTTTATTCTTATCTGTAAAATAAGAAAACTGAAGTTTGGAGAGGTGAAGGGGGCTTGTCTAAGATCTTAAGTCCAGGGGTTTTTCTAGTAAAGCTTCCTGCCTCCTGATAGAGGAGATTGCAAACCATAAAGTAGTTTATGGCATTACTGGCAAGACACATATGAAGAATGGATTGGGGGAAGAAATCTAAGCTGTTCATAACCACATGAAAATCAGAGAAATATAAATTAGAGCATCTCTGAGATTCCACCTCACACCCGTCAGATTGGGAAAATTGATTCAAAAATTGAAAATGATAAATGTTGGAGGGACCTAGGGGAAAACAGGCATGTTGATGCACTATTAGTGGAACTGTTCATTGGTCCATCCACTTTGGAAAGTAATTTGGAACTGTTCCCCAAAAGTTACTAAGCTGTACAGACACCTTTGACTCAGCAATACCCCTACTAGGTCTATACTCCGAAGAGGTCAAAAAAGGAGAGAAAAGTCTGACATGTATGAAAAATATTCATGGCAGCTCTTTGTAGTAACAAAAACTGGGAACTAAGTGGGAGCTTATAAATTGGGAACTGGCTGAACAAATAATGGTATGTGAAAGTAATGAAATACTATCATGCTGTAAGAAATGAAGAGAAGGGTTTCAGAGAAACTTGGGAAGACTCACCTGAACTGATACAAAATGAAATGAACAGGATCAGGATAACAATTGCCACTGTAACATCAGTATTGTAAAAAAGGGTCAACCTTGATTCTAGAGGGACTGATGTTGAAGAATGCTGTTTACCTTCTGACAGACAGTTGAAAGACTAATATGCAGAGAAACATTTTTTAAATTTATTTTTTGACTATTTTTTGTGGAGTTTTTTTTTGTGTGACAATGTTTGTTTGTTACAGGTATTTTTGTTTCTGTTATAGTGTCAAGGGGAGATGAGAGGGAAAAAATTAAATTCCTAACAAATGAAAAAGTGCAATTTAACTTCTAAAAAAAGAATATCTGGATAGGATTTGAAAAAGTGGAATGGAGAAGGCAGTGTCCCTGGTAGGGAACAAATATTCAATTCAATGAATATTTATTAAACCCCTACTATGTGCAGGAATTGCAGTTGTGTTAGTTGTTGGGCATACAAAGATGCCTAAAACACATTCCTTGCACTCTAGGAGCTTACAGTCTAGTTGGAAAGGTAAGATCTGTGTGCAATACAAAAATATAATGCAAAATGTGTATGTAGAGGTACACTGGGCTCTGTGAGATCTGTGGAAGAAAAGACCACTCTAAAAATTTATTTATTTATTTTTGAAAAGACCACTTTTCAACTGAGTTTTTCAGGGAACACTTCACAGGTGGTATAAGAGCTGGTGCCTGGAAGATTTCAGAGGACAGAGTGTTTATCTTTCTTAACTTTCTAAAAAGTTAGGTATCCCTTTGTGATGTTGTCCTTCCCTTGGACAATGTGGACATTGCCACCTAGCCAGATAGAATGCCAAGGAAGAACTAGCAGAGACTTTTTAAAAACATATTTGAACATTAGTCATATTGTAAGAATAGAATCAACATAAAGAAAAAAAACACCATAAGAAAGAATAAACAAGAACAATAACAAAAAAGCAACAACAGTGAAAATAGTATGGTTCAATTTGCAGGCTCCATAGTTCTTTTTCTGGATGTGAAGACCATTTCCCATCATGAGTCCATTGGCATTGTCTTGGATCATTGTATTGCTGAGAAGAGCCAAGTCTATCACAGTTGATCATCATACAATGTTGATACTATGTATAATGTTCTTGTGGCTCTGCTCATTTCACTCAGTATCAATTCATGTAAATCTTTCCAGGTTTTTCTGAAATCTATCTGCTTATCATTTCTTACAGCATAATAGTATTCCATTACATTCATATACTACAACTTGTTTAGCCATTCCCCAATTGATGGGCATCTCCTCAATTTCCAATTCTTCGCTACCACAAAAACAGCTGCAAATATTTTTGTATATGTGGGTCCTTTTCCCTTTTTTATGATCTCTTTGGGATATAGACCTAATAGCGGTATTGTTGGGTCAAAGGGTACGCACAGTTTTAAAGCTTTTTGGGCATGGTTCCAAATGGTTAGATCAGTTCACAACTCTATCAACAGTGCATTAGTGTTTCAATTTTCCCACATCTTCTCCAATATTAATCATTTTCCTTAGCCAATCTGATAGGTGTGAGGTGGTACCTCAGAGTAATTTTAATTTTCATTTCTCTAATCTGTAGTGATTGAGAACATTTTTTCATATGGCTGTAGATAGCTTTAATTTTGTCATCTGAAAACTGCCTGTTCATATCCTTTGGCCATTTCTCAATTGGGAAATGACTTGTGTTCTTATATATTTGATTCAGTTCTTTATATATTTTAGATATGAAGCCTTTATCAGAAACACTGTAAAAATTGTTTCCCAGCTTTCTGCTTTCCTTGTAATCTTGTTTGCATTGGTTTTGTTTGTGCAAAACCTGTAGTCAAAATGATCCAATCTGCATTTCATAATCTTCTATCTCATCTTTGGTCATAAATTCTTCCCTTCTCCATAGATCTGACAAGTAAACTCTTCCTTCCTTTTCTAATTTGCCTATGGTATCACCCTTTTTGTCTAGATCTTGTACCCATTTTGCTTTACTTTGGTGTACTGTGTAAGATGTTGGTCTATGCCTAGTTTCTGCCATACTTTTCCCCAGCAGCTTTTGTCAAATAGTTCTTGGGCAGCTAGGTGGTGCAGTAATCCAGCCCTGGATTCAGGAGAACCTGATTTCAAATCCGGCCTCATACACTTGACACTTACTAGCTGTGTGACCCTGGGAAAAGCATTTAACCCTCATTGCCCCACCAATATCTATATATCTATATATAATTAAAAAAAATAGTGAGTTCTTATCTTGGAGGCTAGTGTCTTTGAGTTTATCAAACAGGAGATTGCTATATTTATTTATTGCTGTGTTTTGTGTGCCTAACCTATTCCACTGATCTAGCTAGTACCAAATAGTTTTGATGACTAGCAGAGATTTTTGGTTTTAATGGTGCCTAGGTGACTTTAACATTGAGAATTCTTGCCTTAACAAATGCAGTACTCCTACAAAAAAAAAAAGCAACTCGGGTGCATGCTCTACAGATTTTAGGTCAAACATTCCACCCAAAGAATAGCATATTCAAGTATATCCCATTGATTTCCTGTAGGTTTATTTTGTAGCATTGTAGGCTTTGTATTCTGTGGTTATTAATAATTTTAACTACTTATAATAATACTTAGTAAGTCACTCTCTTCCCCCCCCCCAATTGTTAATTGCATAATATAGATATTCTTGCATGAGTTCATTATACCTATGTCACAGATGGAAATGCTGAGGCACGGTGAGATTTGGTGATAAGTCACTGAGGTCAGTGATAGTTCTGATTTTCATAAAAGTGCCTCATTAGCTGATTTTTCTTATCAGTATTCATGTAATTGTAATGAGTTATAGAGTGGTTCTTTGTAATGAAGTAGTCAGACTTAACCACATGGTATCATTACCAAAATCTACCCATTAACTTACCCTATTTGCCCTCTAGGCTCAAAGATGACTGCCAGGCTTCAGATTTCTTGGCTTTCCGATGTAACCAGCTCCCCATTACCTGTTAGGAAATCCACCTTGGAATTTCACCTTATAATTAAATTCTGTAGATGTTCTAAAGGGTTTTCTAAATAGGTAAGAGCCAGTGAACACTCACAGTGAGAGAAAGAAGATACAGAGGTCGGAGTATTTTTAATTTTTATTTTTTCAGAAAGTCTTGGTTTCTGGAGGAAGAGGAAAAAACTAGAGAAAGCCATTAAAGTGAGTTAAATGGATAAAGGTGCAGCCAGGAGATAGTCAGCCAGTGGTGCCTTCTCCAAAGCCGGTGCCGGTGCCCAGGATGACAAGGCAGAGAGGAATTCTGATCTCGAGTGGTAGAAATAACATCCACACTGTTGGATTTTTCACTGAGCCATCTACACTGGGCACTTTGAGACCAGTGATGCACATTCCTGAGATATCAGACAAGGGTTAAGATGCTTTTGACTCTTGTCTGTACCATCCATTTAGTGAGGCCGTGTGTGGTATGGGGAATGAAGAACTGGCCTTGGAGGAAGAGTTCTAGTTCTGCTTCGGATACATGTTGGCTCCGGGGCCCTCAGACAGATCCCCCAACCTCTCAGTGCCCCAGGCAATTCTCTAAGACTTAAATTACTGAGCAGCTGCTAGCCTGCACTGCTAGAGAGAGCTTCCTCACTGCTGGAGGTCTCTATACAGGGAAATCACTGGTCCAGCCTGTGATCTTGATACTGAGAATGTCAGCTCTGGGAGGACAGGGGACTAATTTTAATTTCCCCTCCTAGAATCCCCCCACTGCCTTGTATACAGTGGACATTTAGTTAGTAAGTGCTTCTTGAACTGGACTGAACTTTGTGGGTTGGGGCATCAGACCCATATAATTTTAGCCTCCTATAGTACCAGGTGCTAATCTGATCGGCCATGTGACCCAGAGCCTTTCCTGGAGTCTCCTCAGTAATGAACAGAAATCTTGAACTGCACCCTGGGAGCTGCTAGCAGATGGGTGGCCTTTGGTTGGCATGTGGAAGACAGAATTGAATTTGGACTATCCCAGATGTGATAATGTTGAGGGCAAGTGACGTACCATGTACCCTCACTCTGCTGCTGCTGGCAAGAGATGCGCTGGGCACAAAGGAAACCAAGAACCAGGACCCTTTGCTGCTCCAGTTGCTTCATTACATGTTACATTTTGAGCGTCCCCCATTTAAATCCAGCTTTCTTGATGAATGGCCAGACCAGCTGTAAGCCCTCTAGGCCGGAAGCCCTGATCCCATCTGCCAACTGTTCGTTTTTCTTGACCAACTTCCTTCTTTCAGGAGTCTGCATGTGGTCTGTGTATTGTGGAGCCGTCAGAAGGGTGTAGGGGCAGTTCTTCAAGACAGTTAGTCCTGGCTGTGCTGTGTGTGTGTCCTGAAGCTGGCCCCTTGTCTCTTTCCAATTACGGGGGAGCATTTTGTCAAACCAGGATGAAGCGAGAACACATTCAAATCATATAGAAAGGCCTTGTGCATCTGTCAGAACATGTTGTGTGAGCCAACTGACTGTGCTGTAATTGGCATGGCATAAAACACGGTTTTAAAATATATTTAGTTTCATGCCATCTGGTCTATGATATAAAGTGTGCTGATTTAAGTTTAAATGGCCCTTTGATCATATAAGAAGAATGTGTCATATTTAAATCTACTGCCTCCTCCTGGGGACACACAGCATTGTTCTCCTGGGCCGGACCAGCCACACAAAATGTAGATTCTTGGTTTCATCTGGTTTTAGCCAAGCAAAAACCCTGTCCCCCTTAATTCATGCAGATGTATTTCTGCTTTAGCTTTGAAATACTTTCTCTGGATGCTGGCTTCTAAATGCTGCCTTTGAGTTGTAAGGTACTGAGAAGTGTGGCAGCATCCTGGCTGGACTATTTAAATCTTGCAGACAACTCCTCTTGGCTCTGTAGTTCCATGTCCCTCCAGATCAGGCAGAACAGATACAGCTGAGAGAGATTAAATGCTCTCTCTTAAGAGACATGGTAAGTTTGTGGGGTTCCTGGCATTGGGGCCCTTCAGACTGTGCTAGTGGAATGTCCTAGTCCCTTCCGGAGCCTAGGACACTGCCCCATGGCCTTTGACCAGCTAATCAGAGCCAAGACTCAGCAATCCTCATAGCACTTGGTCAAGAGGAGACGTGGTGTCAGCAGCTGTGTCCACAGCCCACAGACCAGAATGGTCTGAGGGGCTTGCCCCACTTTGCCTTGCATATTTTCTTTCCCAAAGAGCTAGAGGAGCAGCCTCAAGGTCAGGAGCACTTAACCTGTTGTTTAGGGAAATTGGGGCTTGTCTGGCTGGACTGCCGAATTCCAGACTCTCGTTCCGGTCGCCAAAACCCCAGCCTACATTGATCTCAAGAAGCAGCTATTGAGTCTGTGGAGGTAAAAGGCCAGGATTTGGAATTCTTTTTCATTCTTTGTCTTCCATCCTGAAGCATATGCCATGTGGTTTTGGCCAGGTTTTTCTCCTTTTCTTTGCTGAGTAGCAATTTAAAATTGGCTGTTGACTTAGACACAATCACAAGGAATTTAATCCAACCTTGGAAATAAAGACAAGCATATTACCAGCCCACACTACTAGCCTGCCCTCACCCTCGCCTCCCTTCTCCTTATATCTTGGTAGGGAAAAGAAGGACATTCTGAATCTTTTCTTCTGGTCAGACAGTTGTTATGAGCTGTCCTAGGAGAGTAGGTGAATGGTGGTGTCCAGGGCTTTTGAAAGGTGTCCAGCTAGTTAGGCCAACTTAGGATCAGTGTTTATATTGCTGACATCTAACCCCACAGATACAAGTGACTGCCAAGTATTTTTTTGTTTTGTTTTGTTTTGTTTTGCAGGGCAATGAGGGTTAAGTGACTTGCCTGGGGTCACACAGCTAGTAAGTGTCAAGTGTTTGAGGCCGGATCTGAACTCAGGTCCTCCTGACTCCAGGGCTGGTGCTTTATCTACTGCGTCACCTAGCTGCCCCGTGACTGCCAAGTATTAACACGTTTGGGGTGACCCTATGACACCGGGGTCTGGAGTCTGTGGGGAGTATACCCAGGGACCACAGACTCATTCCTCTTCCACTCTATAAAAATTCCAATACCCTGGGGTGGGGGTGGGGGTTTCTGGCAGGCCTGCCTAATCATTTCTCTTCCAGGAGATGGAAGGAGACAACCTGTCCTTGTGGATTTCTATCCAGAGCCTTAGAGACATCTATGGAGTCTCCATTTGTAAATGCTGAGCCCCCAAAGGGCTGCAGGGTCTGAGTACCTGGCGGGATGACACTTTCCTTTCTTTCTTGTCCCTGCAGAGCTTTTCTTAGAGGTCTGGAATGAGACTCGATAGGTTGTGCTTTCTTTGCTGTAAAGCTTGTTTGGCCATAGTGGGTCAGGATGAAGTTTTTCTGAATCTTTTGCTAGCCGGTTATCCAAGTGGTGAGATTATGGTGCTGTAAAAATATGCACCAAGCCCAGGGCCTTAGGTGGATTACCAGGAGCCTTTTGAGCACAATGTTTTGGCCCCTCTCTTATCCTAGCTAGCTGCTGTTTGAGGTGCTTTGGATCCGTGAAGGTGGGATGACTTGATCTTGACTTATGTTTATTTCCTCTGGGGTAGCTGGTGGGTTGGAGCTGAACAAGGAGATGGGGTGGAGTGTTCTTGACCCAGGGCTAAGTGAATAACTTTCTTTTCCTTTCCATTTAAAGAATTCTGAACTTAAACATGAGCAAAAATGAGCACTTACATAGACTTAGTAAGACAGAGACGGTCATCTATGAACTGTGACTCCATTATATACAGCTTGCTTTTCTTATTATTATTATTTCTTATTCTTATTACAGTAATTGAATAACCTTCCCTAGGATTCTGTGAACTCCAGCATACTCTAGAATATAGTATTTTGGGCGGGCCGTCCTGCCCAGATGGATGCTGTAGCACCAGAGAGGTGATAGAGTTCTGAGCATCTGTCCTGAGTTTTGGTAGATGGAAGGATGTAGTGTATCCTTGAACATAGTCTTGGCAGTGGGGTTCTGGGTGGAACAGCCGGCTCTGGGGACCCTGGTTGAGCTTGGCTTATACTTGATGGGATTTCTTTCTGGTGCTTCAGAGCCTGAAAGTCACTTAGTCACCTTCATAACTGGGTATGAAGCCATGCTGAATAGCATCTCACATCAGTCCTTTGGAGGGGCTGTGCCTCTATAGAGTTGGTATGTTATGTTTTTGCTGCTTTATTCCTTTGCCACCTAGATTACAAAGGTGGGAGAGAGAGGAGTGCCTAGTAGGACCATAGAATTGATGCATGGAGATTGCCAAAGGACCTGAGAAGCCACCTAAACCTAGTCCTTCTCCCTCGTCTCCCGCTCTTGAGATAAGAGAACTGAACATTTCACAGGCTTGCTGGGAGTTTGTTCTTGTTTTTTCTGTTGCCCAAGATCATGTAGATATTACATAGCAGAGCTGGTAAACCCAGCTTCTTTGACTAATCCAGTATTTTTGCCACTCACTATGCTATGACCACTTCCAAATGTTGGGAGGTAGAGGAACTGTCATTTTCCTATCCCAGGAACTTTAACTGAGGATGCTTAGGGGAGTCTGAGGTGGCAGGCTGGAGACAGAGCAAGCATGGATGCAACGGTTCGTGGGCTGTTTGCTCAATTCTTGCCTAGTCCCTCAGTTAAGTCACTTTATGCAACAGGAGAGTGTGTAGTCATTCGGATGACTCGAAGTTGCATTTCATTTGAGAGACTTGGTAATTTATAGTCTATCAATTCATGATGTTGGAGATAGCTCAGCACAAAGTCTGCTAAAGCAGAGTCTATTACATTAGAAGAGAAATCCAGACAGAGCAGTCACAACTAGAAGCAAAATAACCTACCAACACAATCCAAGCTAATGAGACCTTGCAAAATGAAAAAAACGACTTTGGAAACCAGCCCCGACCTGGGGGGAAAAAAAGGATGAGAGTCTCCTTTCATTTCCTCTTTGATTACCAGAACTGTCCCCTCTTTAGCAAAAGCCTTGGCACATAGTAAGATCTGTGTGTGTGTGTGTGTGTCTCTCTCTCTTCCTCCCCCCATCCATCTCCCTCCTTTCCCTCCATCTCTCTTTTTCCTCCCTCTTCCTAGTGTAGGAATTTGGGATTATGTGTTCCCCTAGAAAAGCTTGAATCTTGGATATCTGTCTGAATTAGAGGAAAGCTTTTCACCCTTAATGGATGTTGAAGGATTTCAAAGGGCAAATGGTATGAGTGTCAGCATTTTCACCTGTGTTGATGAGACAGGTAGGCCTGAAACAAAAATCCCAGATTGTGCAGTGTGGACCTATATAGCTGCCCAGATAACACTGCTGTATCAGTGAGGGCAATCTAAAATGGGTAAGTCTAAATATAAAAAATACTTATACCTTTCACAGTTATGGAGGGGGGAAATCATAACTAGATTTAAAAAGATCATAGACAACAGAGTCAATAATACTGATGATTATGTAAAACTTAAAAGCTTTCACATTAAAAAACCAATGCAGGGGCAGCTAGGTGGCTCAGTGGATAGAGCACCAGCCCTGGATTCAGGAGGACCTGAGTTCAAATCTGGCCTCAGACACTTAACACTTACAAGCTGTGTGACCCTAGGCAAGTCACTTAACCCCAATTGCCTCACAAAAAAAAACAAAAACAAAAAACCCCCCCAAAAAAACCAATGCAGCTTGAACCAAAAGAAAGATACATACAGGGGCAGGTGGGGGGGCGGGGGGAGGATCTTCACATTGAAAATCTCTGATAAAAGTCTGACATCTTAAATCTGTAAGAAATTACCAAAATAGAAGACTGAGAGTCGTTCTTCAATAGCCAAGTAGTCAAAGGACATGAAAAAATAGTCCTCAAAAGAGTTAATAAAAACGACTTATAAATGCCCGAAGATATTAAAAATAAGAAAAAATCTGAGGTTAACATCTCACACTGATCTAACTAGCAAAGATACTGAAAGATGGAAAAAGTCACTCTTAGAAGGGTCCACGGAATGACAGATTTGCTAATTTACAACTAGTAGAGTTGGGAATTGGTTCAACCATTCTGGAAAATAATTTGGAATTATTCAGCAATTCATTGAGCATTTACTCAGCACCTGCTGTATACTAGGCACTTTTTCATATTGAGGATGCTTTGGGGACAGCTAGGTGGCACAGTGGATAAAACACTGGCCCCCTAGATTCAGGAGGACCTGGGTTCAAATTTGACCTCAGACTCTTGACACGTGCTAGCTGTGTGACCCTCATTGCCATGCAAAACAAAGCAAAAAAACAAACATTGAGGATGCTTCAGTGCCCCATTGGATGTGGATATTCCCTCCTGTGACACAGATTACAGCCCATCCATTACTGCTGATCAGTCCTATGTGGCTCCTACTTCTGTCTTCCTCTAAATTCACCATAGAGGGTCCACCCCACATACTGGAAATTCTGTTCTTTTAACATGTGGCTACCAATGGAACATCTCTCCATCTGTTATCTCTTATCATGTAACTTGTGCTACATGGCCAGCCTATCTTGTTTTTTTCTTTTTCTTTCAGATCAAACATTTCTCTGATATCATTCTGTATTCTTTTCTGTATGATTCCTTCTTTGTAATATTTTGAAGCTTGTTCACTCTTACCATGTACTATCAGCTGTGAGGTTACCCCTGTGGGTGATCTTTGCCTTCCTTTTTTCAGGCTGCAATATGCCATGACTTCTGGCCATACAACCTCAATGGAAGAATGTCAGTATTAAAGAAACGCATCTCTCATGCGGGAAGAAGCTTGTTAATCAGGCCTATCTTCCTCTTGGTTAATTCTGGGCCTGGCTTATTGTCCATTTGTAGTCTATCCAGGATTATGTGTTGATGGGCAAACATGTACAGTTGAATCCTCAACATTTAAGCACTTAATTTTTTTTTTTTTTTTTAGTGAGGCAATTGGGGTTAAGTGACTTGCCCAGGGTCACACAGCTAGTAAGTGTTAAGTGTCTGAGGCCGGATTTGAACTCAGGAACTCCTGACTCCAGGGCCGGTGCTCTATCCACTGCGCCACCTAGCTGCCCCTAAGCACTTAATTTTTAAACTTAAAGCTTTCCCTTGATTTAATTAGTAACCTTATTTTCACTTTTGTGTTCTTTCTTTTAGGTTTAATGTATCAACATTTGCATTTTTTACTTTGGCACTCTTTTCTAGGAACAATACCAACATGAAGGTTGAGGATTGATTGTAGATGCTGGGGATACAAGGATTAAAGGGGGGGGGGAGGATTACTTCTCTCCCCCCCCCCCAATTAGAAAAATTACCAAATCATTATGGCTCTTGACCCAGTGATCTCACCTTAGGAATTGTCTTGCCTTATTACACTGTGAGCTCTTTGAGAGCAGGAACTGTTTTTGTTTTGTTTTTGCCGTTTTTTTCATAAACTTAGAACTTAATAGTACAGTGCCTGGGGCATTGTAGGTACTTTATGCCTGTTGACTAACTATATCCTAAAGGTGATTTACAACAAGAAAAGACCCCTGTGTTCAGAATGTTAACATGGAGCATTATTTGGGACAACAAAGACTGGAAACAAAATAATTGCTCAGTTGACTGAGCAAATTAGAACATATGAATGGGATGTGAGTATGCTGTAAGGAGTACAGACTCTTGGGAATCCAGGGAACCATCAGAAGACCTGTATGAAGTGATGCAGAGTCAGGAAGGTAGAGCCAGACGAGCGACATGCCCAAAGACTGCGGCAGTGTAGATAAAGGCCGAATAGAGAGGCAGCAGAATTCTGTTCAGGGTAACACACTGCCAGAATTAAACGATGCATCCCTCTGTTGAGAGCAAAACTGTCTTCATGGTGAATGTACTTGAGTATTTGGGTCAAAACAAAACAACTCAATAAATATACTAGAAAAATATCTGAGGCACAGGAAGAGCCCGGAAAGTTGAAATGGATGGATTTGGAGTCTGAGAACTGGGGTTTGGATCCTGGTTCTGCCACTTAATTTCTTTGCTACCTTGGTCAGATCACTTCATCTCTCTGGACCATAGTGTCCCCATCTGTAATATCAGGGAGTTGTCCTACGTAGCTCATGAGATTTCTTTCAGCTCGAAATTGACAACCCTATGTTTTTAGACTCATCCTATGATGTTATTGTCCCTATGATGTTATTGTCGTGGAGCAGGCCAGGAGATAAGCTTGCTCTATCTATGCAGATCAGCTCTTTTCTCTGCACTTTATGGTCTTAGAGAACTGCCTGGGGACTGAGAGATTCCCTGACTTTCCCAGGGTTACACAGCCAGTGTATGTCAGAGGAGCCACTGTTTAGGTAGATAGAGAGATACAGACAAATAGATTGATGGATAGAAAGAGAGAGAGAGCTGTCTCTAGACATAGAGATAGGAAATACTTTTCAGCCCCCTTTAGGCAGTAATGGCTTTGAAACTCAGCTATTACTTGGGAAATAGGACATGGACATTGAAGACCAGGCCATTCACCAAAACTTTTATCTGAATCATTCACAGTAAACAGCCTGGATGGGTTGGAATTATCCTTATCCCTTCTTACTTTGAGGAATGTAAAATTCAACTGACAAGATCAGAATTTTCCTTTAAATTGGGAGTTGCGTGAGAATGTCTGCTTCCAGGATGACAACAATAGTAAAAACCAATAATCACTAGCCTTTATAGTGATTTAAGGGCTGCAGATCACCTGCCACTCGTCTCATTTGGATTTTAGTGACACCAGACAGTCTAGGTGACCCCTGCAGTTTACCTCAGAGAAAGTTTGTTGCAGAGAATGGATGCCTTGCGTGGTGGTGGGCTTGGAGTGTATCTTCTCTCCCGGTGATCATCGTCCTCTCTGTAGGATCGCTAGTGCAGCTTTGTGGGTCTAGTGCACCAGTCAGCTTTGGATAGATAACTCTGTCTACCTGGTGATGCAGTAATGTTCCTGGCCTCTGAGCTCTGCCGTTAGTCTTCATCTGAATTGATCTAAGGAAGGATGTTGTTACTCAGGAGTGGCTTGTTGTGTTTGGGGTTTTGTTTGCAGTGGAACCCTCTGAGATTAGGGGTAAGTGAAGGGCTTAATTTTCTTCATTTTGGTTCCAATCCTCTTAGCACACAAAGCTAGATTAAATCCTTGACATGCCCTGAACAATGGCCAACCTCTCCCTCTCTGTTCATTCTTCTTGTCCGGGGAAGGGGAACCACGGAAGTGATTCATAAAGGGCATTCATTTCCAAAGTGGCCTTGAGACAGTTGTAATTCTAGACTTGGGCAAAAACTTTCCCCCCACCCTTGACAGTAGCCCATTATGAAAACAGAGGAACAAAACCAAAATTGTAATGGGAGCCAGGAGCCTTTCCTTGCTGTGGCGCCCGGACTTTTCCTTTCATAGACTTTGAGAGGGACACGCTAACACAGCTTCATAAGTCATCGACAAACTTGAACAGCCCTTGGTTTTCTCCCGCCTATCCTTCCTTCAAGAGGAGGCAGGGAGTATCAAATTAACGCAGCCTTTTTAGCTATCCTTCTGGTTGAGATCGTTAATCTGCAGGTACATGAATATTTGCAAAAGTGACTTAACCTTTGCATCTGTAATCATAGCAAATATTGTTTCTTAAAGTGTGCTGTTGTGTGATGTGTTAATTATCAGGAGATTGTTTCTTTTTGGGGCCCCTTGGTTGATAGATTCGAGGTATATGCTGTTTGTGAGTAAAGAAAACTGGGTGAATGGGAAAGTGACTGACCTCCCTTCATAAGCGTTAGTATGAAGGTGAACTGCTCCTTCTGTCAGGTTTCTTTACAAATAAATCCTCAGGAAATTTTAAATTATGAAACCTGCTTATGGCCATTTGCTCAGGAAGCCTGAATTACTGATCACTGCAATTACTGCCGTGGCAGCTGTATAGCAATTTAACAGGATAATAGTGTATAAGATAAATTACACTTTAGGTTCTTAATGGCTTGGTGCTCAAAAGCTGCTGAGGGAAGGAGGAGGAATCTCAGAGCCCGGCTTTGTAAAACAAGGCAGTGGGCCAACGTAGCCATTACAAGTTGGAATGAGTCATCTGGTAACAGCCTCCCTAGTCTTGTGTTGGGTAGACCATCCTGTTTATTATAGACACTAAATTGGGTTAATTCTCTTGTTTGTCTGCCTGCCCCAGTGGGTGTAAGTTATATGTGTATTGCTAATTGGCTTATTTAGAGTATATCCTCTTTCTCCTATACCTATGGATATCTCCATTCCGGTCATCCTGGCCTAGACATGGCCTGCCATCATTTGCCTTCATGCTTTTGAACAGGTGGTTCATCTTTCGTGTCTGGAATGTTTTTTTCTGTTTGTTTGTTTTTGCAGGGCAATGAGGGTTAAGTGACTTGCCCAGGGTCACACAGCTAGTAATTGTAGAGTGTTTGAGGCTGGATTTGAACTCAGGTCCTCCTGAATCCAGGGCTGGTGCTTTATCCACTGCGCCACCTAGCTGCCCCCTTGTGTCTGGAATGTTGCTACTCTTCTTCACTTCCTCACTTGTGGAATCGATGTCTGCCTTGCTAAGAAGCCCAGCCCAGGGGCCACCTGCTACATGAGCCTTTCCTTTTTGCCCTCCCTCCACTTCCTCCCCTTACCCCTGGCCACTCGAGACATCCTTAGTGTTCTCTCCTGAAAACTTTGCATTTACTTGTCTGTATCCCTCAGTAGATTACAAAATAGTGTTTGGATTTCACAGACAGATCCGTGCTAGGGAATTAGTCAGTGTTGGCTGAGTTTTCTGTGGAGACACAGAAGTGACAGAATAACTTTACAAAAGTTACTGCTAGCCTCTGGGGGACATTTTCACAAAACTAGATAATATCATAATTGGAACCTCAGAAACCCGGGGTTCTCACTCTGGGGTGTGTCCTGGACCTCTTTGGAAGGCTGGTGAAGCCTAGTGACCCCTTCTCCAAAGCCTGGATTTACAGACACAAAATACAGAGGACTACAAAGGAAACCAATCATGCTGGAATGTAGTTAGCAAAATGTATTTTGAAAAATAAACTCACGGAACCCAGGTAAAGACCCCCTGATGTAGACTAACCTGCCCGTGAACAGGTGTCCACTCTGTAGCATCTCAGACAAAGGGCCATCCAGTCTTTCTTGGAATGACTCCAGTGATAGAGAATTCATGACCGCTTTCAACCTTTCCTCCTACATCAATCCTGTGGGGCCAAGTAGGAGAAATCTGATTCTCCATTCATATGACAGTTCTTCAGATCATTGTAGGATTTAGCATTTAGTATAACCTTCTGATTTTAGAGATGAGAAAACAGAGACTTGCACAGGCCTAGGGACTTGTCTGTGGTCTCACAGCTAGCAAGTAGAGCCCCTGAGATCCAAACCCACGGCTCCTGACTCTTTCCAAAGTAATTCAGCTGGCTGGACCCCCTTCTCTCTTACATGCCTCTCCTCTACCACATCACATCCCTGTCCTAGGAGGGCCATAGAGGATGGCATCTCTTGAAGATAGTGATCATGTGTCTCCCTCCTGTGTTTTTTCTAGCTAAACATCTATAGATGATCCTTGGAGTCTCCTTCCAGATTAAGATCATTATTCCTGGGGTCCCCAGTTCCTTCATCCTCCAGTCATCATATCCAATCCGAGCCTCTCTTCTGAGCACCAGTCATGCGTCCATAATTGTCTATTAGACATTTCAAACTGGGTATCCCAGAGACACCTCCAGCCCAGAGTGTCCGAAGCAAACCTTGTTATTTTGTCCCCTTCCCCTCTGCAGGTGGGAGTGGTACTGCCATTATTCCAGGCTCCTGGGTTTGTAAAACTTGGCATTATGCCAAGCTTTTTAACCTCCTCGCCGGGAGGCCATAGTATGTTATCAGCTAGTTGGCAGATCTCCTTGCCCATATCTCCCCAACATCTCTCATACCCAACTTCTCTCGACTTACACAGCTTCCATGTGAGTTCAGGCCCTCATCACTCCTCACTTGGCCTCTCTCTTGGTTTCCTAATGGGATTCTCTTGCCTCCAGTTCCTCTCCATTCCATCTTTCCTCCACAGAGCTGCCAGTGATTTCCTGAAGCGCGTATCTAGTCATGTTGTTGTTCCCCTCCTCAGTAACAGGAGTTTATTGAATGCCCTATTGCCTCAAGGATAAAATACAAACCTTACCCTTTTTGGCTCTTAAAACCCTTCATGTGCTGGTTCCAAATTATCTTTCCGGCTTTGATATAATATTTCCCTTCCTGAATTCTGCGGTCTGACCAGACTGGCCTTCTCCCTGCTCCTCACACACAGCCTTCCCCCATGCTGGTCCTCACTCATGCCTGGAATGATCTCTTTCTACACCTTGGCCTCTGGAT
The DNA here is from genome assembly GCF_019393635.1 of Dromiciops gliroides. Lineage (NCBI taxonomy): Eukaryota > Metazoa > Chordata > Mammalia > Microbiotheria > Microbiotheriidae > Dromiciops > Dromiciops gliroides. The sequence continues at coordinate 105,404,928 of NC_057864.1, forward strand.
CCTTGTTTTCCTGATACTGCTCAGTGCGCAGCACTTGATCCCCAGCACTGCTGGTCCCCTCCTTTCCTCAGTACCTTGTTTTTGCTTATATATGGATGTGCTTGTTCTCTTCTATATAATGTAAGCCCTGGGAGAGCAGGGATGGTTTCACTTTTTTGCCTGTCCCCTCAGAGTGCCTGTAGTAGGTATTTATTATTAAATACTTGGTTGATTATTTCTTGTCCACTCATCATCACAGTTGCCTTCCTGCGGTTTGTCAATGTCCTCTATAAATTGTGATGCTCAAAAAAGAACACAATACTTCAGATGCAGGGTAGCCTTAGCAGGTTGTATGATGGGACTGTTACCTCTTACCCCCTCATTTTGTACACTATGTTTCTGTTCATATAGCCTAAGCTTGCATTATCTTTTATGGTTGCTGTATCATACTATTTACTTCCATTGAGCTTGTGATCCACTAAAACCCCCCAAGATATTTTTCAAACGACCTACTCTCTAGCTCTGCCTCCCTCATTCTCTTTCTGCATTAGTCATGTTGTGAAAGAAGAATCAGAACAAAAAGGAAAAACCTCAAAAAAGACAAAAGAAAAACCACAGAAGTAGAAACAGTACATCAACCAGTATTTCTAGCCCATCACAATCCTTCTCATTGGTCATTTTATCACCTAATGGATTAATAATTTCTACCAGTTTCCTCATTTCCAAATTTGATGGGCATACTGTGGCTATCTTTATCCAAGTCACTGACTAGAGTGTTGAACAGCACAGGCAGGACATAATCAACCTGCTGTGAATTCACCCAACTTCGGTCTTATCTAGCTCACATTGCTCAAATGTGAAATGTCATTAGAGACACTGTCTTAATGCTTTGCAGAAATTTAGGTGCATAATGTCTAGAATTCACTTGATCTCCTCCTGGGCCACTGCTAAACTTGTGTAAAAAAGAAAGACATTTTTGTTCAGTCAGCAGTGAAAATAACAGATTGATGAAATAATTGTGTTGGTAAGAGGTCAGTCAGTCAGTGTTTATGAAGCTAGCATACACATCAATCTCTCAGCAAAGAGAGTAGAACTTCTCAGTGTAGGAATGTGAGCTTTGTTTTGTACTCTGTTCCACCCTGTAGTTAGAGAAGAGTCATTGGGCCCTGGGTGACACATGGGGAGGTCTTTGAGGCATCCAAAAGAACCAGATTTAGAAGAATCGGTTACACCCTTACCCATATTTTGGAAAGTGTTTCATGCCTGCTCACATTTTGAAAGGCTTACACATGCCTGTTATTGATCTGGTTCCCTCATTTTGCAGAGCTCAAAGCACTTAACACTATTATCTAGTTTATTCATACCAAAGCCCTTGGAACATAGTAGGGAGCAATCACCTGAGTAATTTTTCTCTTTCTTGAAGTTTAACCAGCATTAAAAAGCCTTAATTGCCAGTGTGTTGAAAGCACAACGTTAGTACTAACGTGAATTAGGATGACTAGAAGCTCCCGTTGGCAACATCAGAAAATTGTAAACTGCAGAAAAGAGAGCTTGGAGAAGGCAGCCCAAGGGTTAATCCTTATGGCCAAGCAACTGAAAGACAAAAAAAACCCCAACCCCAAACCTGTGACATATAAAGATGAATTTGAAAGTGCATCTGGTGTGACCTACTGGAGTTAATCCATCCAATTGAAGGGAAGGAGGAGACTCCTGAATAGTGTGACTGGTACTTGTACTTACAGTTCTAGCAAATCCGTGGAGCTGGGCTTAGAGGAGGCAAACATATTGGCTGTATTGGAAGAAGGTGTTAGTTACCATGGCAACTTCAGAACTCATTTGGAGCCAGCTTTGTGGCTGGAGGTTATCTCACTGTGTCCAGGTAGCAGACTGTCAGATAAAGAGACCTGTCTGGCAGGAATTGAATTTGCTCTAGTATATTCTTAGGAAATATCTAGGTGAATCCGTCCCCGGGCTGTTCTGCATGGGTAGATTTCTCTTTATTGGGACCAAATGTTGTCTCCAATTTATTGTTTAGAATCTTTGGTCACATGTTTTAGTGGGTGAATATGTAACTATCTGGAAGTGGCTGCACTGAGTTGCTCTTTTTTCATCCAGAAACAAGACATGGATAAGAAAACTATTAGAAAATTTCCTGCTCTTGGTTTCCTTCATCATTTCTGGGCATATGGTAATATCAGGCACTGAGTACTCCTTGGGTAAAGCAAGATCATAAACGTACATTAATCATTCTGTTTGTGCCTTAATGTAAATTGCATAATTAACCTAGGGATTTCCTCTTGATTGGGCAATTAAGACATATTACTTTTCTGCCACTGCTTATGCTAGTGCTATCTCTTTATGATAGTTTAAAAAAGCTGTTCGTGTCAGGGTGTGGTTCCTACTGCTATTATCTTTGTTCCTTTTCCCTATGTACAGTTAAATAGGGAATCAGAGGTGGGCTGGAAGGATTCTCATTGAGTCTGTCTTTGGGAGGAGCTGCTCTTAAATTAAACTGTAGTAGAGAAATAACATGTGGAAAAGGAGAATTGCTCACTGGTCCCAAAAAGCAAATGAGCACTTCCCTCGATCCTTGTTAAAAGTCATGGATAGTCCTAATGTATCTGTGGAATCCAGGATTCTGGCAGTGCGATTGCAACTGGAGTCCAGAGATAAAAGGCATTGTTGCACTGGATTTGAGCTTGCTTGTTCCCTGGCAAAATCTAGCACCTGGAATATTTCATTCTTTGAAATATTTTTCAAAATTCTTTGAAATTTCTTATGCACCTTAGAATGACATTGATATGCTTTACATTTTTGTAAACTAATTAATATCTCCTCGTATCCTATAGAGAGAAAAATTTTTTTTTTCTGGATCTTGTCCCTTTGAAGGGCATTCATTAGCTCATATCTCTCTATCCAGATAAAATATTGGTTAATTTGATTAAAAAAAAGAAAGAAGAAAACCAGTATCAAATTACCAGTATCAAAAATGAAAAGGGTGATGTTACCACCAATGAAGTGGAAATTAAATCAGTAATTAGGAATTATTTTGTCCAACTGTATGCCAATAAATTTGACAATCTAAATGAAATGGATGAATATTTACAAAAATATAAACTGCCCAGGTTAACTGAAGAGGAAATAAAATCCTTAAATAAACCCATATTAGAAAAAGAAATTGAACAAGCCATTAATGAACTCCCTAAGAAAAAATCCCCAGGGCCAGATGGGTTCACAGGTGAATTTTACCAAACATTTAAAGAACAATTAATTCCAATATTATACAAATTATTTGGAAAAATAGGTGAAGAAGGAGTTCTACCAAATTCGTTTTATGACACAAATATGGTGGTGATACCAAAACCAGGCAAAGCAAAAACAGAGAAAGAAAATTATAGACCAATTTCCCTAATGAATATTGTTGCTAAAATCTTAAATGAGATATTAGCAAGGAGATTACAGCAAGTGATCACCAGGATAATACACTATGACCAGGTGGGATTTATACCAGGAATGCAGGGCTGGTTCAACATTAGGAAAACTATTAACATAATCAACCACATCAATAAGAAAGCCAACCAAAATCATATGATTATCTCAATAGATGCAGAGAAAGCTTTTGACAAAATACAACACCCATTCCTAATAAAAACACTAGAGAGTTTAGGAATAGGTGGAGCTTTCCTTAAAATAATAAACAGTATCTACCTAAAGCCATCAGCAAGTATTACATGCAATGGAGATAAATTAGAGGCCTTCCCAATAAGATCAGGGGTGAAACAGGGATGTCCATTATCACCCCTATTATTTAATATTGTACTAGAAATGTTAGCTTTAGCAATCAGAGAAGAAAAAGGAATTAAAGGAATTAGAATAGGCAAGGAAGAAACAAAACTATCACTCTTTGCAGATGATATGATGGTATACTTAAAGACTCCTAGAGAATCAACTCAAAAATGACTTGAAACATATCTATCTATCCATCAATCTATCATCTATTTGTCTGTCTATCTAATATTTGCGAAAAAGCAGGGCTCAGGGGAGGTCCCCTCTTATAACTCTTTTCTGGGCCTGACCTTTGTCATTATACTTTCCACAACATTTTCAGTTTCTCTTATTTTGTTGTGCCTTCCATTTATTCTGTAGTCAGTGCTTATTTTGTCCTGCTTCTTTGCTTCACTTTGGATCTGTTCATGTCTTCTTATGCTTCCCTCTAGTCATCCTATTCATTGTTTGATTTAGTTGTGCTTTATATCTCCTGTAGTCGTCTGTTCTGAGCTCTTGTTTGGTGGCCTCTAAGGTGGTCCAAGATTGGTGAGCTATGCTGGCTATACTCACACATGTGGGATATGGAACAGAAATGGATGGGAAATATTTATTTCTTGCATAATGTGATTTTAGTTGAAACAACATGACTTGAGACTTTATTCCTACTTTCTATCTATGTCCACAGTAAAAGGCTTGAGAGACTGGTTAGAGCTTTTTGTAAGAAAAAAATTAAGGGTGGGACAGAGCCAAGATGGCGGAAGAAAGGCAGTGACTTGCCTGAGTTCTTCTCAGGACCCCTCTAGATACCTTCAAATAATGCCATAAGACAATTCCTGGAGCAGCAGAACCCACAAAAGCACAGGGTGAAATACTTTTCCAGCCAAAGACAACCAGAAGGTCGGCAGGAAAGGTCTGAGAGTGGAGCACAATCCAGTGCTGTCCTCACCAGCACAGACTCAGCCCCAAGGAAAAAAAATTAATGAAGGGTGAAGTGTAGACATAGAAGTACAGGGACTTTGGTTGATGGCTGTGTGTCCCCAAAGGACCCTCTCCACAGCTCTGCATGGCCCACACACTTCCCTCTTGGGGGAAATGAAACTGATCTTTTGAAGTAGTAGAAGGGAAGGGAAAGTAGGCAACAGTTTCTATTTCCCCTTCCTTGATTTTCTATAAAGCTGGCTGGATGTCCAATACGGTGGATAGGATACTCAAATACCCAACTCTGACCTCAATCTGGATATTCCCTCCAGTGATCCAAGTCATAACCCATCCATGCCCTCCTGTCTTGGGTCACTTATCTCCCTTTCCTCCCATAATTTCTCCAGAGAGAGTCTGTCCAAAGTGCTGGAAGAAGGGGCTCCTCTCAGTCAGTGAGGTTTTCCTCAGTTTCTCGATGTCAAGAGAATAGCAATAAAGTATTTGGGCTACGTCCCTATCATCCTTCACCCTCACCATGAGACCCAGGAACATCTTTTACTCCTGTCCTCCCTCTTTTATCATTCCTCATTGTTGATACACTGTTACAGACTTCTCACCCCCTTTCCTCTGCCCCAAGGTGCTTCTTGCTGTGGCATGCTCATTTTTAATTTTGGGAGACTTTCTCCCATGCCATGCAGCTATCATACAACAACACTGGGTATTGGTATTAAAATACCCATCCAAGTGGCCCAGTGGGAAGTCAGCAAAAAGTTCCAATCCAGCTTCATGTACTTACTAGCTGTGTGACCCTGGGCAAGTCACTTCACTTCTGTCTGCCTCAAAGAAGAGGGACACTAGGCAATCACAGTTCTTTGAGGGGACATGTTATGGTTATGGGGGTTGGGTTTGGGTCCTGGCCCTGACGCTTATTGTCTCTGTGTCCTGTGCACTTCACTTGGCTAAATTTTAGCTTCTTCATTTGTAAAGTGCCTCACTTACCCACCTCACAGGGTTATTTCAGGGAAGGGACTTTATCAATCCTACAATTTTATATAAGTTTGACAAAACGCATCCAAAGAGTATGGACGACATACAAATTTCCACAATGTTTTGCAAATGAAAATGAGTTGTGTGGATACTTGCAAATGAGTACATGACTGGTCACTTTTGAAAGAATCGGTCTCCGGCCCATCCCCGGAAATGAACTGACAATCTCTTTGCTAGAGTCATAACTTTTCTACCCTAGATTTGCCAATGAATTCTGAGGCCCACTTTGGACATTTTGTCTGGAGAGAGCTCTGGGGGAGTAAGAAACATGGGTAGAAGAAATAACTTAGCACAGGAAACTAGAACATCTTTAAAAATATAGTGGTGTGTTGATATATTGTAGATTTCCATGCAGAGATGCATGCCAATAATTTAATGATGTGTACAGAAAAGTTCCCAATTCAGAAGCCCTAAAATGAGTTGCAAGACAAAAAGTCTCAAAGGTGAAGGCCAAAAATAATGATCATGTTACCTAAGGTCTCATGAATAATTCAGCTTGGCTTAATGCTTTTTCCACCTTGGAAATAAAAGCTGAAATATTTGGCATAATGCTTGCGAGTTATATCCCTTCCTTTTGGGAGAGGGGAAGGGGAGGAGAAAAAAATAAAGAATCTTTTCATATGTCTTTGATATATGGAATCTGTCAGCATTCCACTTCTCTGGCAGAGTGAATATACAGAGTCCCAAACTGGAACTCTAAAGATGTTGCTTTAAAAAATCACTACTTGGTGGGTGTGGAGGCTTCAATCTGACTTGAGAATAGGTTGAAAATTCTCTCCAAATCATCGGAAACTGTGAAGTTAGGGAGATACCAAATGAGAATGAATGCTTTTTGTGATCTCCTTGAAGGCAAGAAATATTACACCCTGTTTCAGGATGTGGTTCCCTGGAGAAAAAAGCATGCTAGCACTAGAGATGTGTATCTTGGTTCACGCAGTGTGTTTGTAAAAAGTTATGTGTAAATCTAGATTTTTATTAATTTGATATTTTAAATATGCTAAGGAAAACCATGAAGTGAAGGCAGCCTTTTGCAAACCTAAAGTTTGCAAAGAAGAATAAAGAAGATAATCCCTTTTGTCTCTCTCTTTCCTTCTCTCTCTCTCCCTCTTTCCTTCTCTCTGTCCCCCCCCCCCCCAACCTCCTCGAGGTTCACATGGAATTGGATCTGTCTGAACTGCACTCTCAGCTCACTTGCCTGTGCTAGAATCCCTGGCTGCCATGAAGGCTTAGATCCTATGGGAAGCTTTTCCTGATGTCCCTAATTATCAGTCCTCTCTCCTGCCTCAGACCATTACACACATACTTATCCATTCCAGTGTTTCTAGTCTCCCCTCCTTTTTTTTGTTTTTGTTTTGTTTTTTGGGGTAATGGGGGTTAAGGGACTTGCCCAGGGTCACACAGCTAGTGTCACGTATCTGAGGCCAGATTTGAACTCAGGTACTCTTGAATCTAAGGTCGGTGCTTTATCCACTGTGCCACCTAGCTGCCCCCCAGCCTCCCCTCTTTTAAAGGTGTGGGTTGGTTTGTGTTTGTCTCTGTGTCCCCAGAACCAAGCAAGAGTATTTTGCTTTGAACAGTGGCTTAAGAAGTTCTTGCCCAGTTGGATTGGCCTGCCTCTTCTCCTTGCTGCTCCCTTAATTTTGTTATTACTTTTCCCTTGCTGAGAAAGACTCTGGGTGGGGCAGCTTGGTGGCGCAGTAGATAGAGCACCGGTCCTGGAGTCAGGAGGACCTGAGTTCAAATCCAGCCTCAGACACTTGACACTTACTAGCTGTGTGACCCTGGGCAAGTCACTTAACCCCAGTTGCCTCACCGAAAGAAAGAAAAAGAAAGAAAGAAAGAAAGAGAGAGAGAGACTCTGGGAAAACCTCCTCAAGGCTTTTCTTCTGCTCTGCCCCTTAGGACTCTGGCAGCAGTAGCCCCAAGAGGTTCACTTGACAAGTGGATCTCAGTGACCTTCTTCTTTCCCAGTGACTGCAATTTGTCCAGGTTTTAGGGGTCTGACTGGGGAAGGGGTCCAGTCAGCTTTGCCACCTTGGCTCCTCAATGAATCCATCTGGGGAGCTATAACTGACTTAGGGAGTTGAACACTTGTTCAGAGGAGCTGTGGGTATTCAGGCGTTAGTACCTGGCTAAGGTTCCAGGAAGCAGCTATGACTTCTCTTCCCTTTTCAACTCTCCCAGGAAGTAGAGAAGGTTAGTTACTTCCTAAAGAGATCTGTCCCCCCTTCTGTATTGTGCTTTTAAATTTCTTTAAAAAAAAAACAAATCCTGCCACACTGTTCTCTGCCGTCGGATTTCCTGAGCTGGAAATAACAAATGTTTGCCTTGGAAAAGCATACCTGCCTCTCCCTGCACTGAATCCTGGGTTTCCTTAAAGCCTCAGCCCCAGTAGGACAGTGATAACATCCTCCTGTCAGGACCAGTTGGGGGGGGGGTGCTATTCCCAGCCATTCTGAAGTCAAGGAAGATCCCAGGGGGCAGCAGTATAATGTTCATTTGATATACCCTGGGGTAAGAATTCCCCAGTGGGCTCTACTGCCTTTATATTAGAAAGCTCTAATCGGTCTTCCTCAGTGTGTCCATATTAATATTCTTAATCAATCAAATCTTCAAGGACTCCCTTTATTGAGTACAAGGTACTGTACTAGGCCTCTAGGGACAGAAGTGGCATTTTTTTCCCTCCACTAACCTGTATGCTAGTTGCATTCTCCATTCCACCCCCACCCCCCCAATTCCCTCTAGATTTTCAGTCGGGGGGGGGGGGGCAGAGGCGCATAGTAGGCACTCCAGGAATACTTGCCCAGATGTCATTGAGCAATAGTCATGGGAAGGGAGGGCAGGGGTGTGGTGAAACTACTGGAGATTTTTGCCAGAATCCTGGTTCCGGGGCAGGTCCCAGTGTGGACAACAGTTTGTTACAGCTTGCGGGCCCAGAGGAATAAGGGTAGTGGTCTCATGCTGACTGTGGGGCAGCCTGGTCACTATATATCTGTGTTTAAGGACCAGACGGACCAAACATTTAACCAAACAGTTAAACCACCGCAGTGAGGCTGTCTTCCACCCCAGGACAGACTTTCCCTACCAGGCACACGGAAGTTGCCACCTCCCTTGCTCTACTTCATCTCTGGACATTCTGTTCTCCATTCCCACTGACCTCCACGAAGGTGAAGCCAGAACAAGGCAAGAGAGGGTCGGTGTGACATTTTCCATAGTTCTCCACTTTCTCTACCTAATTCATCTCAAAGCCAGTGACAAGAGCAGGCCAGGCCTCTTATGGTAGCTTGTAAGTGGGTGTTAGACTGGGTGTTTAGCTTCCCTTTCTATATGGAAATGTGCATTAGCTATTCAGAGACTTAATCTCCTAATGATTTGTGTGTGTTGGTAAAAGGGAAAGACTTCATTCCTGCCTGGTATACTCAGATGTTCCCTTTGGTACACTGATGGCAGGATTTCAAAAGCAGAGGACTATTTAATTTAATTTTGCAGATGGCAGGAGGTTCTGCAGGAAGCTTGGTCACAATATGCCCCCTCCCAGGAGGCTAGCTTCAGTAAATTCCTCTTCAGCCCCAGAGGCTGAGTTCTCTGAAGCTGCCAGAGGACCTTAGATGTGGCAGAGCCAGATCTTTATGCCTACTTAGCCCCCTCCCTCCCCCGCCTTCCCCTTCAATTAAAAAAGGGAAGAAAATTGTTTGGGTTAAAAAACCAATGGCTGGAATTGCCATGGCTGCTGACATATGGATTATAAGCAGCTACACATTAACCCGTTCCCTCTTTAATTGTTTTATGGCCATTATCCTCCCCAAAGTGTCCCCCTGTGGCCAGAAATTGTGCCTAGTGTTGTCCTCCGGCTACATGCTGTTTGTGCTTGCTGGTGAGAAGTCGACCAAAGATATCTTCTCTGGAAGATGTCTTGCCACATCGTTGGCTGAGGTAGGGAGTTGACTGGTGAGGAACCTTTCCACCTTTCATTCTGATTTACCTCTTTATCTCAGCAGATGAGCACAGTTGACATTTTATTTTAACTCCTTGTCACGCAGCAGTAGAAATACTTCTCAGCTGAATATTTGCTGTCTTATTCTATCTGGATTAGAAACCCAAAGTAGCTGGCCTTTGGGACTCAGCTGGGCTCTGAAAAATGTTCCTTACCAGTTCCCTAAATGCCTCCTGGGCAAATTGGCACACAGAAAAGGTCTAAGATATATTCACATCTGACAGTACAGTAAACCTTCCCATTAAACTGCTATAGGAAGAGCCATGATTTGGAGTCTGGGGACCAGAGTTCCGAAGTCAACTCTGCTCTGTCACTTGTGTGACCGGGGCATCCTCAGTTTCCTCATCTGTATAATTTCTCACCTGGATGTACCACTTCAGGGTTTCTCTGACATTCCCACCATGGCCCCAGAAGCTCATTATTGGAAAAATATCATCATCTTGGAAAATCCCATCAGCTATGGGGTCATGAACTCCAGAACCTCCCATTTAAATAATAAGCTCAGCTCAGCACTTCTTGTTGCTCCCATGGCCACACTACTTGGGGCCTTCTCTGACTTCTTCCCCCATACTCGGGCACCTTCCTTGACCCTCCTCCTCTTTTCGGCTTCCATTTGTGCCTTGTCTTCCCCCAGGGCACCGTAAGCTTCTCCAGGGCAGAGACTGTCTTTCTTGTTTTTCTCTTTGTATCACCTGAGCTTAACACAGTGTCTGGAACATAGTAGGCACTTAATAAGTATTGACTGACTGACGGATTGGATGTGATGATCTGAGGCCTCTGCCAGCTCTAAACGCTGCAATCCAAAGTCTTGGCAATGGACACAAAAGGAGCTTCTTCACTCCTTGATAAAGAAGGCTTTGTTAACAAACAAACAAAAATCTTTATAAATCATCCAGATGCAGTTGCAGGGGCTTATTTCCAACTTCTCGCAGAATTTATTTGCTTTTATTTGGTTGATAAACAGGGTGCTCCTTGGCAAAGTTGTAGAGTCTCCAGAGTTTGCCCCTAGACTCGTTTCCTCCCACGCCTCACCCCCTTTCTTACAGACAGCCTTGTTCAGAACTGGGAGTTGGCCATGGCTCCAGTGGAGGTTCATTGTTAGGTGCCCTCTCTGGACCCTCCCCATCTTCTCCTGTCGGAATACGGATTAGCTTCGTTGGTTGTATTTGGAAAGCACGGACTATGTCTTGGTGTTATTTAATACAACATCCTTAGTTAATAGATGAGGAAACAGGCCCAGAGAAGTTAAAAGATTTGCCCAAGATCATAAAGTAGTTATCAAATGAGAGGACATACATGTAAAGCACTTCGCAAATTTTAACACATTATACAAATGTAAGCTGTGATTATTGTGATTATTGTTACTATTACTACCACTGTTGTGATTGTTAGCCATAGGTCGGATTTGAACTCAGGTCCTCTGGCTCCAGAACTGGCCCTCTTTCCACATCTCCTCCATTGGATACGTATTTATTGATTTCTTGTACTTTTGATAACATGATTTTACCCTGAATCTAATGATATATTTATTTGTTTGGCCTTTTTTTGGGGGGGGGTGGGGCAATGAGGGTTAAGTGACTTGCCCAGGGTCACACAGCTAGTAAGTGTCAAGTGTCTGAGGCCAGATTTGAACTCAGGTCCTCCTGTATCCAGGGATGGTGCTTTATCCACTGCGCCACCTTGCTGCCCTTTAATGATATATTTATAAGGCAACTCTCTTTTACTCTGCCCTCACATCAGACAGCCTTCAATGTATCCCAAGGCCTCCTCTGTTATTTCTGCCTCTGACAAAAAGTATCCTTGGAACACATCTTCATTAATAGGAGCATTAACGTCTTCTTTCTGTTATTTTTATCACCAGCTCCAGTACTCCAGTACTCCAGTAGCATCATTTTTGGAGCATTTTGCAAGATGTCTTTAGAGACTGTAGAAGTATGTAGTGCATTCTCTTTCTGCATAAGGCAAACCTTCTTTGGAAACCGCGGATGGATAATAGGCAAACCCGGATTCGGCACAGCTGCTCACCTCTTTCCCAACTCCTTGTGCTTCTTTGTGCTGGGAAATAAAGTAAATGGTGTGTTTTCCCCAGGGAAGATAAGGGATCGTTTCTTCCAGATGAGCATTATTCCATCATTTCTGCTTGATTTTTCCAAAAGAATACAGATGTTGTCTTTGTGATTTAAACAGAAAAACAAACTCCAAATTGCTTTGTGAAACATTAACCAGAGAATAGGTACCTGGGCTGTCCTGGAAGCTGAAATTGCTTATTGTCAAGTTGATGAGAATAAAAGAGACATGAGGGTCACAGAGAAGCATTTGACTTTGTGGTCTTGGTGGGAATTCAGAGTGTAATGTAGAGTGACAGATTTTGGTCAGGGAAACACCATTAATGATATTTGTAATCTTTCTGTGAGGGAGAGGACATTCTGCCTGAATATTTTGTGGTTCAGCTCAACAGGAACTGGGCTTGTTGTTTCTCTGCTCAGAGAATTGTGCAATTTTTAGCGGGAACTCCCCTCTGGAGGCTGCTGAATGGGTGGGGCAATGGATAAGAGAGCACACTGGGCAGAAATCTTTCTTTAGGTAGTGACCTGGTATTGCTGGACGAAGAGATAAACATAGTTGGCTCTCTTGGGAACTGAACTGAGTGCAGATTCAGCATCAGAGATAATGAAAACACCGCTCAAGAATTCATTAGGAATTAGAGGAACTTCTTCCCCCAAAATGTAACAATGCCTTGTTGGTATGAAACTTAACTCTCATGGTGGGGAAAACCCAGTCTATTGGAAAGGAGACTGAAGTGACTCAGGGAATCAGAATGGAAAGAGACATGTGAGAGGCTACGTGGTATAGTGCAAAGAACACAGGAGTCAAAAGACCTAGGTTCGAATTCTGATTTGGTCACTTTCCTATCTGTATGGCCTTATACAACTCAGCCCCTGTGGGCATCCAGTTCCTCATCTGTAAAATGAGAGGGTTGAACCAGCTGGTCTCTAAAGGCCCTTCTGGGTTAAATATTCTGATTCTGAACAAATTTGTTCAGTACCTTGTACTTACATTTGATTCAACACAGCCCCACCCAGAGGATTCATGGAGATGCGGAACTATGCTCTTTGATAGCTTTCAAAAAAATATGGATAACTATAATGTGAGGGTCTTTTCTGTGATCGATCCCAGAGCCTTTGAGGCTGTCAGCTTCTTGAACCTCTTCATCATGCCATGAGATCAGTAGAAGGCATAATTACAACTACCTGTACTGGAAGGCAAGCCAGAGTATTCATCCAAGATCTAGAATCCAATCTTCTTGACTCCTGGCCTATATCTCTTTGATCTCAGACTATGTTGCCTTCCTCTAGATCTTTACTATTGCTCAGGGACCATGAATTTAGACAACACTGATAGAGAACCTGCTCTGTGTAAAAAAGTATTGTTCTAGGCACCAGGAAGGGAAAGGAGCTACATAGATCACAAAGATAGGGGTTTCGTCTAGACTGTGTAATGAATGTGGTTTCAGTGTTTTGTTTTTTTTTTCAGTTAGCTGGCCAACACTGACCACTGGTTTTGCTCTGGATTTTGATTTTACTCCAAGCAGGTTTCAAATGTGTCGATCTCTGAATTTGGAATAGCAGAGTCATTTCTCAGAGGTGTGAAACAATCAGGCAAAGCTTGCAGCTGGAGACTCACTGCATGTTTATGAACATTTTACTTGCTCTTCATTGTCTAGTTCCTTTGACCTGAGTGAAAACAGCTGGTTGAGCTCCCAGCCCCTCCTTGTGTTGGGAGCCTCAGACATGCCCAGTATAAATTGGGCATCTGGTACACTGTCTAGATCTCTCCACCCACTCATCCACCAAATGACATTCAGAGCCACCTTGCCTATTTATGCTTGCTGGGGATTTGTACAGATTTATTTGACATTTCAGTCATTTCAGCTGAGGAGGTTTGACTCCTTGAATGCTGGCTGGGGAAGCTACTAGCTGGGTGTCACAGGCAGGGAGTAGCCCTGAAACTAGAAAATCATCCTATTTCCCAGGATCCTCCCTTTTCTTTGGCTTTGCTCTTCCTTGGAACAGTTGCCAATAGCCTTGCTGTTCTTGAGTGATACTTAGAAAGTGGCCAGCTGAAGCGGGCTCTAAGGCAGATGGTATAGCCTAGTGGAAAAAATCTTGGACTAACAGGCAGACTTGGAAGACCAGGTTTCTAAACCCAGCCAGCACTGGAAAACTTCCATGCAGCAGGCCATTCAAAGTCCCATAATGCCAATCTACTAATTAGCATTTCCAGGACTGGTGGGCCATATTTTCTTCCATCCCCTCCCCTTTCTTTTTTTTTCATCCAGACCAGTGATTTCATTGTTACAGTATTCCCTGTAAAGAAACTCTAAACCAGTAGAGATTGGCAGTTGCTATGCAACTGTGAGTCTTTGCCTGGGATACTGAGAGACGTGTGTATGTACATATGTGTGTGTGTAGACATAAGGTGTATGTGTATGTGTGTGTGTGTATTGTGTATATATTGTCTTTCCCCAAAGAATGTAAATCCCTTGAAGGCAGGGATGGGTCCTTTTTTGCTTTTGTTTCTCCAGTGCCCAGTTCAATCCCTGGCTTGTAGCAGGAGCTTAAGAAATCATGATTGATTGATCCCTTCTCCATCCCTACTACAAAGAGTTCAAAAAGTGGCAAGTAGCTTTCCTAGCCTAGCAGACCACTCCTGGAAGCAGGGGGTGGCCATCAGACCATGGTCCCGGCTTAGCTCTGTCACTTATTCCCAGGATGTCAGAAGCTTGTCACTTACGCTTTCTGGACCTCAGTTCCTCCATCTGTGAAATGAAGAGTAAGCCTTCTACTCTCCCTGCTTCGTCGGCAGCTTGTATATGTAAAATGACATCCTGTAGTGGAAGACAGATGGCATCATTTACAGTCTACAAAGACCCTTGCTTTATTTGAGGTTCCTTGATAGAAATCGACTTCCCTTGTAAGTGCACTGCTGTTACTGGGCCCAACAGTCAAGCCTTATTACATCCTTACTGTGCTGTGTGATTCCAGTGCCCACACCCATAGTTGAGTCTAGTTACACTATAATATCTACCTAGAAACATGCAATTTATCTTCAGATGAGAGCTTGACTTCTCTCTGTCTTAAATAGAATTAATACAGATGTGATAAGCACTTTTTGGTTTCCATGCCGGGAGGATTGCTAACAGTGACTGAATCCTAGCATCTCTGGCTTTCGATCTTACTTGAGAAAAAAGTGGGAACTGAAATTCATTGAGGCCTCACTCACTAAGCCTCATTTTGTCAAGTTGCCGATTCTCACTCTCACTCTGGAAGCCTGGTCTTCATATTCCTTTGCTCAGCTCTAGGCAATTAAAACCTTTGCTCCAGGGAAGCTTCCTCCTACTAAGGTTTCATTAATTTTACAAATTGCATCAGGGGACATTACATTGTATACTCTTTGAGATGGTCATAAATAATGAAAAGAAACAACACTTGTCAAAATAAAGCAAGCTGGCTGCCTAGAGAACATTCTGCCTTATTTTTTTAAGTTCCAGGTTTTTCCCCATTTGCAGTTGCCTCCAATTTCACCTCTCCCCTTAATCTTCTCCATCACTAATGTGTGCCAGAGAGGACCAAAATTTAAAGAAGTCATAATTTGATCACTGTGTGTACTCTGTCCAGGAATGTATATAATAAGCCTTCTCTGACTTACTGGATGATCTGGGAGAGTTTTATGAGAGGCAGCTTATAGTAGTGGGGAGACCCAAGTTAGAATTTCACCTCAGACAGTGATATTTTGATCTTGAGCAAGACACTCAATCTGGCTCACCCTCAGTTTCTTCATCTGTAAAATGGAGATAATAATTCTTCACTTTATTTTTTTCTTCCTTTTTTTTTTGGTTTGAATCTTCTTGAACAAAATGACTAATATGGAAATAGTTTTACATGATTGCACATGAATAACCTATATTTACTGTATCAGATTGCTTACTGTTGGGCTGGGGTGGGGGAGGGATAAAATGTGAAACTTAGAACTTTAAAAAATATAACAAAAGCTAATTGTTTTACATGTAATTGGGGAAAATAAAATATTATTTTAAAAAATTTTCAAAATAAAATGGAGATAATAAAAACCTACTTCATAAGGATGTTGTAAGGCACAAATAAGAAAATATAAGTGAAATGCTTTCCAAACCGTAAAAGCTATAGAAATGTTAGCTTTTATTGTTATGAACCCCAAATTAATTACCATATAAGCCACTTGGTGATGAGATCCTTTGAACTTAGATTGCTTTTCACCTAACAGGCACCCTTTTCATCACCAGGCCCATCCTCAAAGCCTTTGCAGACCCACAGCTGTCAGGGCTTGTGTTTCATTGGCATATCCTTCTTGGAGCCCAGGGTCACTTGGGCACCAGGCCACAGCAAGGCATCAGTCAGAGGAGGCTAAGAATGAAAGGTCTACAAATGCAAGCTGCTCAAGAGAAAGTGACTTTGCAGAGCGGTAGTTTTGAACTATGGGCAAGCACCTTGAAAATTTGATCTATTAAAAGCTTGTACTTGATGAAAAAAAAAACATAGAAGAAAAGATCAGTGGAGCAAACTAGACAAAGAAGAATCAGAAATAATGGAATTCAGTAATCCAGTGTTCAATAAACCCCACAGCATCAGTTACCTAAGAAACAATACCCTATTTAGTAACAACTGCTCAGGAAATGGGAAGGCGCTTTGGCAGATGTGGGGTTAAACTAACGCCACACTATATTTCACGATAAATTCAAAGTGGACATGTGATCTGAATATTAAAGATCATACCCTGAAAAATTTAGAAGAAAATTAGGTCATATATCTTTCACAGCTATGGCTGGGTAGATGGGGGGGGGTGAATTCTTAACCAGACATAGGATAGTGGCAATTAATTACAAAAGATAACAGATAATTCTGAAATTGAATTTGTAATGAAATTGAAAAACTATTGCATGAACAAAATTAATACAACAGCTTAAGAAAGGAAGCAGTTAACTAGAGAAAAAAATCCTAGTATCAAATATTTGTTATAAGGACCTAATATCCAGAATAAACAATTAGCATAATACCAAGGGCTATTCCCCAGTAGAGAAGTGGTCAAAAAAATAGGAATAGTTTTGAAAAGAATAATCTCCTGTTGTTTGGACTGTTAACCCCATGAAAAAGAATACTCCAAATTACTAATAGGAAAAATATAAATTAGAAGAACCCAGATTTTGCACCTCATACCCAGCCAAATTGGCAAAGTTGACAAAAGATGGGAATCCTCAATGTTGAAGGAGTCATGGAAAGATGTTGTTGGTGGAGCTGGGATTTGGAGTGGCTATTCTGGAAAACATTCTAGAATTAGATAAAGAAAGTGACAAAAATACGTACCCCAAGGAAGTCACTGACAAAAGGAACAACCCCTTGTACACCAAAATATTTATAGCAGCATTTTTTTGTGGTAGCAAACAGTAGATACCCATTGGCTAGAGAATGGCAGTCATCATGAAAATGATGAATCCTTAGAGGCACGGAAGGACTAATATGAACTGTTACGAAGTACACAATGACTATGATGGTGTAAACAGTGGGGAAAGGAGGAAAAGGTAATGTGAAAACTATATGTGTGTGTGTATGTATACACACATATACATACATATATATGTGTGTATCTATATAACATATATATTTAAAAAATAAAATGTAGAGAAGAAAAAACTAAAAGATAATATGGTCTATTAAAGAAACCCATGGATTCTTATGGTACTAATTTCTAATTTGTCTAGTTAATTAGCACATCAATGTGGTTGAACACTTGTTGCCTTTCTTGATAATGGTTTCCTTTGATCTCCCTGTCTCTTAATTCTTTCCCTGACATTCCTGTTCTGTGTTGAGAAAAGACACCCAGTGCTTTCCATTGTCATCATTTGAACAAAAAAATCCAGTTTTCCTTCCATTGTCCATGAGCTTTCCTGGGAAAATGAAAATTTTCTTTGTCTACTTTGGAAATCACCATTACCACCCCGACTCCCCTCTGACAGCCCTGTCCGAATGACCTTCGGAGGTTTACTTAGGTTGACTGTTGTGAGTTTACTGCTCCCAAGTGCTAGTTGGTGCAGTGAAAGTAACCTCTGGGGCATTTTTTTATCAATAATAATTCTCCCTCTCCTCTTCCCCCATATTGACAGGAGCTGTAATTTATTATTATAGGTGAGATTTAACAAACAAGACTCTTGACACTAGCTTAATTTAGCAGCCGTTAGATATCTGACCCTCTGTGATACGTGGATTCCAGCAGCAGCATCCAGTTTTGCCCTGTCCTTTCTCAGCAGCTCCATCAGAGCAGCAGGGCAGGGTGGTTTGCACTTCTACTCCTGTATTATCTGTTCTCCAAATCTCCCATCAGATCATTCTGAAGTTGAACCTTTTTGGAGTCACTTTCAGAAATCCCTTTATAATTAGGTTTTGTCCAGCCTTGGTTTTTTTCATCTGTGATCAAAGCAGTAGAATGGCCCGTTTCCTGTTCCATTTGAATTTTTAAAACAATGTTATTTCTTTCAGTGATTCCAAACATTTACCTGATTAGACTTGTACCTAGAAACTTCCTGACCAATGGATTCTTTCTGACTTCTTCCCCAGACACTTTATGCTGTAGCTTTTGTTTCAGTGGAAGAAAATTAGGATTGTCAATTCAATCATTAAATACTTACTGCAGGCCTACTATATGCAAGGTACTCCAGGGGCCATGATGATATCACCCTTACCCTCAAGGGACTTATCATCTAGTTAGGGAAATAAGATATGGATATGAAAAGTTAGTAATACAAGGTAGTTCGTATGATAAATGCTAAATGAGTGGCATAGGTAATAATTATTTATAGTTCATAAAACAGAGAAATGAGCCATCTAGTTTGACCAACCATGAGGAAAAGGCCCAGAACAATAAAGTTTGCATTTCAGCCCATCGGGACAAAGTAAGCTTGGGGAGGTGTCTCCTTCAGAGATGCAGTCATATTTCAAGGGGATCAAGCTCTAGATTGTTTCTCCTAGGTTCTTTTGCCTTGAACCTCTGAGTTATCTTTGGCTGTGAGGAGGCTGTGAGGAGGCTGTGGGTGACCACAGGAGGTATGCAAAATTAGGAAACTGAAACTTGAAAATGAACTCTTTAAGACTCTTTTCCAAGGCAGTCCTTTCATTGGGCAACCCTGTTGCACAGACTGGAATGCCTACTAGTTCCTGGGCTCCCAATGATTTCTGTAGATTTGTGTGACTTTCAGAGGGATGATTCAGTGTGCATTTTTTTTTTCCCTTTCCAGCAAGAAGTGAAACTTAGGCTTTGTCAGATTCAATAATAATCACAAAGAAGTGGGTGAAGGTGGTTTTGGGGACTCTGGCTCTTTATTCTTTATTGGTCATGGGGTTTCTAGAGTCTTGGAATCCTAGCCCTAGAGAGAACCTCAAAGCGTCTAGTCTAACCTAGACCTGAAGCATGAATTTCATCTGCAACATTCTTGATCAGGTGGTCATTAAACCTCTTCTGCCTGAACACTTTTAGTGAGGAGGACCCCATGATTTCCCAGGACACCATTCTAGTCTGGGGTAACTCAAGTTGTTAGGAAATTCCTCCTTTCATTAAACTAAAGTCTGCTTCCTTGCAATTTTCAACCATTTGTCTTTCATCAGAGTTTAGAAATCTTGGCCATTGCATGTACAGAATCTTAGCTTTGTATTTGGTATCACCTTTCAGAAGACATTACAAACAATGTGACCCATGTTTAAAAAAAAGGAGTTGGGGCAATTTGATACAGCCTTCATTGTCATCTCTGTCTTTGGAAACCCTTTCCTTCTGGTGAGGTACAGTTCAGGTTTTACCTGCTCCGTGAAACCTTTCATACCCCCTTGGAGCTGGAAGTAGACCTCTCCCTCCCTCCCTTCCTTCCTTCCTTCCTTCCTTCCTTCCTTCCTTCCTTCCTTCCTTCCTTCCTTCCTTCCTTCCTTCTTTCTTTCTTTCTTTCTTTCTTTCTGGCAATTGGGGTTAAGCGACTTGCCCAGGGTCACACAGCCAGTAAGTGTTAAGTGTCTGAGGCCGCATTTGAACTCAGGTCCTCCTGACTCCAGGGCCGGTGCTCTATCCACTGTGCCATCTAGCTGCCCCCAGACCTCTCTCCTTTCTTGAATTTCTCCTAATGTTTTGAACCTCTTTTTTTGTCTTATCATATTCTAATTTGGCTTAGATCATGATGAGGATCAAATGAGATAATATATACAAATGAAACTCTCAATTATATAGAGCTTTAAAGTTTCATTTGTATATATTAATTGTGAGTTGTTATTACAAATGAGAAGTGGTGTTGCTGTACCCGAATTTGAATCTTTCCTCAGACACCTGATTTTATATTCTTGGGCAAGTGGCTTAAAGCAGTTGAGAGCCTCAGTTTCCTCATCTGTAATATAAGTATCATAATAGCACCTGCCTCACAGGATCAAGAAAATAATGTGTATAAATAAAGGGCTTTGCAAAGGTTGAAACAGTAAATAAGGTGGTGGTTGTTTTCATTTCATGTCTGTCCCCACTGCTGGATTGTAAACTCCAGGGCAAGGATTGTGTCTTTCTTCTTTGAATCTTAGTCCTGTTTCAGTGTAATTCAAATTGGCAGCTTGAGAATCTGTTGGAACTTTTAAGACTTTTCTGAGGGCCAGTTTACTATTTTCTCCCAATTAGTATGGCCTGCCTACCACCATAGGATTCCATTGTTCTAGAGAGGCATAATAAAGCCTTACAAACAAATATGTCAAGTTTGCTGACCTGCAGCGTTTGGGGGAGAGGGGAGGGTTAGGTAAGAGATTTCTTACAGGACCTACACTCTAGAAGCTGTCAGGTCTAGGTTCTAAACCGTTTTTACATGTGTGTTGCAGTGTGGCTCTCTTTGGCCATTTGAAGCCAATTGGGGTTAAGTGACTTGCCCAGGGTCACACAGCTAGTAAGTGTCAAGTGTCTGAGGCCGGACCTGAAGTTAGGTCCTCCTGAATCCAGGGCTGGTGCTCTATCCACTGCGCCACCTAGCTGCCTCTAGGTAGACATTTTAAATCTATAAAATAAAATACATAGGATTACCAAGGAAAATACAGTTATCAAAACCATTTTTTAAAAAAGTTCTGGAACTCCAGAACTCACTTCCTGTAAGAGTCGCCTGGGGTACCAAGAAATTAGGTGACTTGCTCAGGGTTAAACAGTTATATGTCAGAGGTGGACATTAAACCTGGTTCATGTCTCCCAAGGCTAGCTCTAGGTCATCTTGCCTTAAGGAAAAGGCTAGTTAAATGAAATCAAGCTTTATTACTAATCTCCTGCCGAGAGAGTTTTTCAGAGGGGAATCAAAGTTGGACTTCAAAATGTATGGAATGCAAAATTTGGTCCTAGAATATGGATGGCCCTTTTATATTTTTATCACGGTGGGGGTAGGGACTCTGTGCTTAGGTTTCCCATTCTCTCTAGCCTACCAGCAACCATCTTGTCACAGTCCGGGTCCGTGCAGTTCTGTGCTCGATGCTTTACAAAATGAGTTAAACACAGTAGCTACCTGCCAGGAATTTATGATCTCATTTTCTCCCAAATCAACTCCACTATAGCATTAAACAGCTAGAAATATAGTTTGTTTTGGCACCATTTTCCTTTACCTATTTGGGCATCATTCAGTAGCTTGGTGTAATGGAAAGAGAGTTGAACTTGGAGTCAACCTTTTGGAGTCAAGTTTGTTTTCTAGCTCTGACCACGAGGGAGTAAATCAGTCCCTTTCCCTCTGTTACTATTTAGACAGTGGGCCCAAAGTTTTATGTTTAGTTTTTTTCCTTCTATTTTTTTTTCCCCTCTCAATGGAGGAAGCTGAGCAAAGGAGGAAAATTTTTGTTGTTTGAAAAAAATCAAATTAAATTTTCAAAAATAAAATGGGATCCCTTAAACGTATTACCTACTTCAGTGTTGTTGGGAAGAAAGCATATTATCATTAGTAGGTAAAATATTTGTCGCTTTATTCATTGATTTCACTTTGGTCTTTAGGGGTACCCTGCTTATTCAAGCCTCTAATAGTAGATCAGAATAATTACATTGGGGTACATATCCCAAAGGAGCAGCCTGTCATCCTCCAGATGGTTGGTTTGTTCGACAGGTTAAGGCTAGATTTTTTTGGTTTGGGGAATTTCTTTCTTAAATATCCCAGGCATGGCGGTAGGGTTAAAATGACTAGTTGAGCATTTGATGTGACATCTTGTTCATTTGGGAACCATTTGCCTCTGACTTGATATTGAGTCACTTCAAAGAGCCTGGGGGCAGTAGAGATGATGAAAGTTCAGTGAGAATTCCCCTTCATCCTAACGTCTCCCCAGTTCTTACCCTTTGATTTCAGTTACTTCATTCCACTGCTTTGCAATCACTTGACTTAGGGGCCGTAAAGAAAGAAGGGAGGAAAGAAGGAAAGAGAGAAGGGAAGGGAAGGACTGTCTGCATTACCAAGAAAAAGGCACTGCGTTGTTGATAATGATTAATGTTATTTTGTGTAGTGATTTTCCACTTTTAGAATTCATTTACTTGCTGTTGCCTCTGCACTATTGCCTGAAAAGAACTTGGGAAAAAAAATGTTTTCCTGTCTGTTAATTTAATAGACCCCGGAATCCTTCTGCATAAATCTGTAAGACTAATCTTTCTTTTTTTTTTTTTCTTTTTTTCTTTTTTTTTTTGCGGGGGCAATGGGAGTTAAGTGACTTGCCCAGGGTCACACAGCTAGTAAGTGTCAAGTGTCTGAGGCTGGATTTGAACTCAGGTACTCCTGAATCCAGGGCTGGTGCTCTATCCACTGTGCCACCTAGCCACCCCCAAGACTAATCTTTCTTAAAAACCTTTTTCCTCCCCTTTTCAACTGTCAAAAACTATCAATGGTTCCCCATTGCCTACTGCAAATCTAACCTCCTGGGCTTGACTTTAAAAATATATTTATTTTATTTTTTTATTTAACAAACACTTGATCTCACGCTTACCTCTCTTCTTCAGTAAGACAAAAACCATGGTAATGAATATGCATAGTCAAGCAAAACACATTCCTCATTGATCAAGTCCAAAATCTCAAGTCTCTTTACATTTTGAGTCTATCACCTCTCTGTCAGGAGGTGGATAACACACTTCATTGTCAGTCTTCAGAAGTTGTGCTTGGTCATTGCATTGATCTGAGTTCAATAAGTCTTTCAAAGTTGTCATCTTTACAATGTGGTTTTTGTATACATTGGGAGCTCTTAACCTTTTCTGTGTCACAGACCACTTGGGCAGTCCTCTCAGAATGTGAACTCCTTCATAGAATAATGTTTAGCATGCTAAATACATAGTTTTATAAAGACATTGAAATATAACCATCAAATATTAAAAGAAATAACTTCACAGATCCATCTGTAAAAGCCCCTGGTATAAATCATTCTCCTGGGTTTGCTCACTTTACTCTGAATCAGTTCATACAAGTCTTCCCAGGTTTCTCTGAAACAGCCTCTTTTGTCATTTCTTATGGCACATTAGTATTCCATTAAATGCACATGCCACAGTTTGTTTATCCATTCTCCGATTGATGGGCACGCCAAAATTTCCAGGTTTTTACCACTACAAAAAGCTGACTAAAATATGGAGCCATCGAATTAGAGCTAGAGGGGACTTAGAAATCATCTAATCCCACCCCATCATTTTACAGATGAGGCAGTTGAAGCTCAAAGAGATTAAGTGACTTGCCAGAGGACACATGAGTGTTTAAGGGGCAGAGCCAGGATTCAAACCCAGATTTTTAAACTCCAAATCCAGTGTCCTTTCCACTGTAGGACGTAGCCCTGATTGATCGCCCTCTCTTCTGGGGTCCTGTAGAATTTAGAATTTATACTGTATAAATTGGCATTCAAATATGGATTTATGTATGCATATGTATATATACATGCATATATACATATATGGGGGAGAAGCACCTGTGTTGTTCAGCTTTGTGCAAGGGATACTTTGGAGGATACATAAAAGCAAGGACCCACAATTCCTGCCCATAAGTTTTACTTTTTTTATTTTTATTTTTTACTTTCTTTTTACTTTTTTAAATTTATTTTTTAAATTTATTTAAATTTATTTTATTTATTTTTATTACTATCTATCCTGGAAGGTAAGAGTAACTCACAAAATAATCTAATTCCCATCCTTTTTCCCAGGGTATATGAAAAGGGGATGTAGGAGGAAAAAAAAGAGTTAATAGAAAAACCTAAGACCCAAGCTTTTTTTTTGGGGGGGGGGCAATGGGGATTAAGTGACTTGCCCTGGGTCACACAGCTAGTAAGTGTCAAGTGTCTGTGGCCAGATTTGAACTCAGGTACTCCTGAATCCAGGACCAGTGCTTTATCCACTGTGCCACCTAGCCGCCCCAAATTACCCAAGTACGTCTTTTTTTTTTTTTTAAGTGAGGCAGTTGGGGGTAAGTGACTTGCCCAGGGTCACACAGCTAGTAAGTGTTAAGTGTCTGAGGCCGGATTTGAACTCAGGTCCTCATGAATCCAGGGCTGGTGCTCTATCCACTGTGCCACCTAGCTGCCTCAGATCCAAGCTTTAATTCAGATATTAGCTCTCAAAGGGAGTCAGACCCCAGTTAATGGATAACTTACAAGTCAGGATGCTAGGTTTTCATACCCACAGTAATCAGTACCCATAACGGGAACAGAGGGAGCTAGGCCTAAGAATATAAACTGACAGGCTATAGAAATTCTAATGAAAAATGAAGAGGTTTTGAAACTAGGCATGGAAATCAGAAAGGAACATGCACAGAAAAGGCCAAATTTGTCCCTGGATTTACCTTATGAGGTGTAAACCCCAAAAACACACCTCCAGAGAAAAAGGTATCCGCCTTGGGGGTTGGCTTAGGACCCCAGCAACTCCAAATTAGGATACTATAAATAGAACTGTCTTCCCTTTCAGTATTTGAGAGATACCTTTCTACTATTTTGGTTCTCTCCCTGTGGTCACCCACAGTATTGCAATAAAACTTGGGAAACTGAGTCACTGAGTCTTGTAATTCTTATGGGACAACTCAGGATCAATTTGACCCCAAATTCCAGCCCATATCACACTGAGGCTTCTGGGACATTCTCTCCAGGTACTTGTCTCCTTGTCAGGTGCCTCCCTGATAGAGCCTAAGACCGGAGCCTGAATCCTGCATCTGGTATCTCTCTTAGCAGTGTGACCCTGGACAAATTGCTTACCCGATCCTTAGCCTCAGTCTTTTTTTCTGGAAAATGGGAATGATAGCAGCTTTTACCTCCCAAGGTTGTGAGGATCCGATGACATATATAGCCAAGTCCGGATAAGTGCCAGTGGTGACTCCCCTGAAGCGGGTGCATAGATTTGAATTTGAAATCATTTTTCTGGGGAAATTCATTATTCTTACTAATCAGGAAATATCAGTAAGTTCCAGAGAGTCAATACTTTTCCTTCTCTGTGTTTGTGTCCCCAGAATCTAGCTCTGGTGCCTCTCCCAAGGTGCAGGCACATTGTTGATTGATTGATTAAAGGCATTTATTTCCTCTGAGCTTCAGTTTCCTTATCTGTAAATGGGGATAATCATGCTTTGACTTCCAGTCTACATCACAGTCCTGATCAGAGGATCACATGAAATCACATCAGTCACAAAAGCTTTGCGGACTTGGCAGTGCAGTATCAATGTCTGCTGCTCTTACTGTCGTGTTCTCAGACAGTAAACTCGCTTCTGGGTGGGAATTGTGGATCCTTGCTTTTATGCATCCTGCAAGGTATTCCTCGATCGAATATCATTGGAGTGGCACTCCAAAAGCTCCAAAAACCAGACCTGGGTTCAAATCCTCTGTAACTTCGGATGAGTCATTTCCCTTCTCTGATCCAATTTCTTCTTAAAAAGAGGGGCTTTGGGGGGCAGCTAGATGGTGCAGTGGATAAAGCACTGTCCCTGGATTCAGGAGGACCTGAGTTCAAATCCAGCCCCAGACATTTGACACTTACTAGTTGTGTGACCCTGGGCAAGTCACTTAACCCTCATTGCCCTGCAAAAAAAGCAAAAAAACCCAAACAAAACCAAAAACAAAACAAAAAGAGGGACTTTGAGTAGATGAGCTAGCTGGTCCTTTGCAGTCCCAGGATACTCTCCTGTAAATAAAGGGAAAGAACCCTTATGTGTTTGGCAGAGTATGTTTAGCAGTTAGATGTAGTTTTGCTGGGCAATGAGGGTTAAGTGACTTGCCCAGGGTCACACAACTAGTAAGTGTCAAGTGTCTGAGGCCAGATTTGAACTCAGGTACTCCTGAATCCAGGGCCGGTGCCATGTAGCTGCCCCCTAGATGTGGGTTTTTTATAGGAAAGAATAGATAAGAATGTGGATCATAAGATTTAGAGCTAGAAAGGACACTCTACCCCCCACTTTTCCCTATACACACACCCCTGGTCCTCTTCCAGATGAGACAATTGAGGTACAAGAGTGACTTGTCCCAAGGTCACATAAATAATAACTGACAGAGCAGGAGGCATTCCCGCCCAGGCCTGGCTCCAGATCCAGTGATCTCTGTGTGGGTTACTGGTAGATACAAGATGGCAAGCCCGAGGCTCAAGTTCTGTAGAAAGGGAAACCTGCAGTAAAAAGGAGGGAGGCCAGACTTGGCAGCTCCTTCGGACCTTCTTCTTCCCTAGGCACTGTTTTGTAGAGGAGATTACCGATAAGAACGCTTAGTAAAAGATATGCAAATAGAGCCTGCTGAAGGCCTCAATTGTGCTCTGATTTGACAGATACTAGAAAGGTAATGGGATTTAATTTTACTTCTATTACTGAGGGACAGCAGGTGTTTTTTGAAAAGACTTAAACCAGCCAAAGCTGGATTTGTGAGGAAAAGCCTTTGATCGTTATTATTAGAGATATTAGAGACAGATATCTTTTATTTATTTTTATTTAGACCATTTATGAACACTGAGTGAAAGACTAGGTGATGTGCTATATACAAAACACATGCCTTCTAGGGGTGGGGTGGGGAGAGAGAGAGAAAAGTTTAGGTAGTGCTATAACCTTTGAAGGAGAAACAAAGAAGAAATAAAGTCTTTTGTTTCCTTTTCCCCTTGCTGGGTGTGTGATTTGACAAAGCCTGTTCAGAAAGGGGAAGGGGGTCCATGAATTCAATTATGACGAATTCAAAGGGTTTTTTGTTTTTTTTTTTTGGGGGGGGTTGGGTTTTTTTTTTTGTTTGTTTTATTTTTTTTTTTGCTGGGCAATGAGGGTTAAGTGACTAGCCCAGGTCACATAGCTAGTAAGTGTCAAGTGTCTGAGTCTAGATTTGAACTCACGTCCTCCTGAATCCAGGGCCTCTGCTTTATCCACTGCGCCACCTAGCTGCCCCATGATGAATTCAAAGGAGGGAAGAGATTGTCCTGAGTTGAGCAGGAGCCCACCGAAGATTTCTCCAACTGTAGGAATGTCCTGGCCTTATTCAGAAAGTAAAGAACAACATTCAGAAAAAGAACTATGGAGTATGAATGCAGACTGAAGCATACTATTTTTCACTTTTGTTGTTGCTTTTTTGTTCTTGTCCTTGTTTATTCTTTTTTTTTTCTTTTGTTCTGATTAGTGTGGAAATATGTTTAACATGATAGTAATGTATAACCCATATCAAATTGCTTGCTGGCTTTGGGAGTGGGGAAGGAAAGGAGGGTGGGAAAAAAATTTAGAACTCAAAAAAATATCTTTACATGTAATTGAGAAAAAAAATTTAAATTAAAAAAATAATATATTAGAAAGGAAGGAAGGGGGGGGAGAGAGAGAGAGAAAGAAAGAAAGAAAGAAAAGGAGAGAACTTTTACACTGCTGCCGTCTTTAGGGCCTCTGACTTTATTTCTGCTGAATGGTTAATGTCCTGAAGAATTGGGCTTCCCTTCTTCTGTCTCTTCCCCAAAAGGAATGGTGGTAGCTGGGTGTGTTTAGTAACTCAGACTTGGCCAAATCTAGAATTACATTTTCTCCAGAATGCTGTGCTAGCTCTGTCTGGTGAGCACAGTTCAGGATGGGGGATGCCCAATGAACATTGTTTGCCATGATGTGCTTGATGTGGATGCCCCTCTGAAATGATGAAATGGTCATTAGCCAGTAGGGTTTAATGGCCGAGCCAAGCCTGGTGCCTCCTGGCTCCCACAATTTGTCTTAGGCATACTCAAGTGCATTTGGAAATTGAGGCACACCCGTACAAAGAAAGAAATGGGAACCATAGATTCTTTCCTCATTTTTGGTCCCCATTTTCTTACCTTTGGGGTATTTCCCTCCTAACTAACAAGAACAAATCTAGTTTCATTATTGACCTAAATATCTGTATGAAACACTAACCACAGATTGGCTCTTATGCACAAGTATCCCCCTCTTCCTCCTCTCAACCACTGTTGTCCCCTTTTCTGTTTCACAGAGTGTTTCTGTAAACGAAAGCCATTTTCCAGGAAAAGCCTTTTAAACAGAACAGAAAGGAGAGGCAGGCAGAGGACAATACACTTGTTTGCAGTGTGGAGCTTGGTGTTTTCTCCTGCCGGGCTTTCCTTGGGCCCACCTGGGTCCGTGGCTTTATTGGCTGTAGCCTGTTCTCACGACTTTGCTAACTTACCGAGTAGCTGAAGCAAGGATTATAGACATGGGCATTGTCCTAAGAGTTATTAGTTTTTGGTATAATGCTTGAGGCTGGGATGCATAGGCAGGGAGAAATACCCAGGTCACCTTCAGGCCAGAAACGTCACGATTCTCTGGGCTCTTTTACCCTTATATAGTTGGAGCTAGTCCTGCGGCACCTTTGGGCTTGGCTTAGTCAATGGTCTGGGAATGGAGGGTTGGTTTTTCCTGTAAGATATAGCTGCTTCTAGACACCGATTTGATTTTCGTGAGCTGATTGGCTTCTCCAAATATAATAAGAAGGGCAGACTAGGACCCCAAAGCCCCTCATGCTTCCCTGGAACCCACTTCGATCAGCTGTGAACTAGATTTGGAAAAAAAACCTTATATGAGTTGAACCCGTGTTGGGACTGAGGCAAGGGAAAGGAGAGGAGGGGTTACAGGGAATCCCTCTAAGCTTAGACAAGCCCCTCTTTTCTTCTCTCCTCTCCCATCTCCACCCCTGAGTAGAGCTGCCTCCTGCTTGGGCATGAGGCCCGTGTGTGCTGGCATTCAGCGGCCTATTGTGTGCAGAGACAGAGAGCTGGCATGTCTACCATGCAGCACCCTCCTTCTCTCTCCCCCACCCCCCAACCTCCTGTATTATTTTTCTTTGCAGCAGCCATGAAATCCTGAGGCAGCACATTCTGTCTTGTGCAGAGCTCAGGCCACTTTCTGTCTTGATACAACCAGGTGCAACCAGAAGGTCTAGATTTCGATATGTGTGAAGTGATCATGTTCGTGTTCTGAGGGAGAAGGCAGGGGAGGCTAAGTGCCTCTGACCTTCAGGAGGAGGGGAACAGGACATCTCCCAGGAACAGGCGGAATGCTTCCTTGAGTTTTTCTTGGCGGGGTGGTGGAATTCTCTTCCTTTGCCTGCCTTTAACCCAGTGCTGAATGACCTAGGGCTGTCTTTCACATGATTTAATAAAAAAAAAAAAACACATTACTTCCTCTAAACCCACCCTTCAGAGCAGCTCTAGGAAGCGGGCACAGACAACGGGCAGGGAACTTCCAGAGTGAATCAGTGGGTTAGGTGAAACCTAACCATAATTAGCCCCCAAACTGGGGGAGTTGAAAAGGGGCAAGTGCCATTGTTCTTGAGATACTGCTCTGTGGTCATTGTCATTTACCCCAGGAATGGCGTCTACATCAGTGCCCACTCTCCTTTAGTTCCCTGTTCTACTGCCAACCCCATGAGACTGGATACAGAGCTGACTCATTCTGGGTTTTCAGAGCTACCTAACCATTTTCCTCCCTTCTTTCTCCCTTGGAGCTGCCAGTGCTAACTGGCCGCAAGATGACCCTGTCTGGACTGAAACTGCGCCCCAGGGCACTCCTTGGGGCCTTCCCTACTGCTGCCTTCCACACTCTCTTCCAGTCTTCGCCTTGGAATAGGCACACAGCCCAGAGAGGACACCCCTCTCCCACAG
Source organism: Dromiciops gliroides (assembly GCF_019393635.1). Taxonomy (NCBI): domain Eukaryota; kingdom Metazoa; phylum Chordata; class Mammalia; order Microbiotheria; family Microbiotheriidae; genus Dromiciops; species Dromiciops gliroides. Next base: position 105,434,776 of record NC_057864.1, read on the forward strand.
CCCTCAGACCAGCCTTTCCAGGGGTCTGAAGTGAAGGGGTTGGGGGGACGGGGATGGTCATCAGCAATATTTCAGTGGCTGTTCCCTTCACCCTGTCTCCCCCAACTCCACCCTGCCAAGGCACAGCAGAGAAGGTGACTAGTTTAGGCCAGCTTTTACCTTCTTGCAGCTCCAGGGTAAAGGAAGGGAGGACCCCTGACTATTTCTCTCCATTCTATCACTAGCTTGATGTTGACTGGGCCAAGAGGCAGGCAGCAGATCAGCCCCCTGTATGAAAGCCTATTTGTCTGGATGGGTACATGTGCACTTGTGTGTACTTGTACGCATGTGTTCGCACATGTAAGTATGTGTGGCTATGGGGGAAAGCTAGCCAAAGGTCTGTGAGGGGCCCCAGTGTGCCCAGGGATTCTCTTAAAAGCAACAGCCAGCCCTGCATAGTGAGAATATGTTCCAAGAGACACCTGTTCCTCTCCTGTATGTTAATGAGAAGTTGGCAGTAACCCATTAGCTGAACTAGCTGTGGACTAGGGGGAAGGATTGGTCAGCAGTTCTAAGGGTTCACTGCTGCCACTTAAGAGTCACCAGTTAAAATAAGAAACTGAAATTCTTTAGGCTGAAACAGTTCCCTGGTCACTTGGTCAGCAGATCAGCAGGTGGGATTAGCTAGCTGGGCCATGGGCTAAATAACTGTTGAACTATTAGAACTGATTCATTGGTGGGTCTTAAGACTTTGCTCCCTGGCCTGAGAAGGTGAGAGGAAAAAGCTGGCTGGCTGGCTGGTTGGGGGGGAGGGGAGGACTACAAACTATAATTCCCATAATGCCAGACCACTAACTAGACAATTCAGATTTTCCAAAGGGTGGGCACTCATTAAAAGGGCATATTCCTGGGGCAGCTAGGTAGCACAGTGGATAAAGTACTAGCCCTGGATTCAGGAGGACCTGAGTTCAAATCCAGCCTCAGACACTTGACACTTACTAGCTGTGTGACCCTGGGCAAGTCACTTAATCTTCATTGCCCTGAAAAACAAACAAACAAAAGGGCATATTTCCTCTGTTCTAGTTTTAGCCTAGGAATAAGCAAGCCAGAGAGGATGCCCCTGGGTACACTAGGAAATCTCCTGGTGCCCTCAGATCAGCTTTTTCAGGGAGGTACCAGGGGCAGGGATGGGGGAAGAAGGAAGATACAGATAGTAATCAGCAATATTCCAGCCCCAGCTGGAGGGCGGGGAAAGGCAGGACCCCTGGCTATTTCTCTCTGCTCTACCACTAGCTTGAGGTGAGCCAGACCAAGGTCTTGATCAGCCGAGAGACATTCCTAGGAGAAGGTTTGGCTAGTGCTTTGAGCAGAGCAGTGCCAGATGGGTGCTTTCTGCCCTCACCTCCTTGCTGGCTAGAAGGCATCGCAGTCAGCACGTGTCTCTGATCCTGGATTTATTTGCCTGCCGTTCCCCACCGCCCCCCTGGCAGCCTAGGCTCTCCATGCAGACACAGTTCCTGTCCTCAAATGACTTATCAGTGCAGTGGCAATACCGTTCCAGAATTGCGGCAACGAATACCTAGAAAAACTTGGAGAGTGTATGGGGAAAGGCAGAGAAGATGGGCCCTGATTGGTTGATTTCTTTGGGAATGGGCAACTCCTTCCACTTCCTAATAGGGCCCAAGGGATGGATCCCTGGTGAAGATACTGGGGTTGGGTAGCCAGGGAAAGGTGGAGAAGATAAGGACTGCAGTCTCTGAGGCTGGGATGGGGGAGAGATTGGATGCTGCATTGTATAGCCCTGCAGTCCTTCTGTAAGCTGGAAAGCAAGGTGGCTTTGGCAGTATCCACCTTCCCCAAGGGTGTCAGAGCCGCCTGCCACACTGAGATGTGATTGACTTCTGTGACAGTGAGGGATTTATTTGCGGCCCTGCTTGGGCAGCAGGTCAGTTGGCATCTGGAGCCACCAGTATTTCAGGTCAGGAGGGATGGTTTGCCAGTTCTGGCTAAAGATGGTCAGAGATCTTGCCAAGCTGTGCCCTCACCTAGCAGTTTGCCGAGGCCTGATACGATGGAAGAAAGGAGGCTGTAGGGGTTTAGGAGACATTCGTCAATGCATTGACAATATCCCTTTCGGACTTGGTGACTTGACATTTCTTCAAAGACCCTGCAAACAGTGAATGAGTTTGGACAACAGATAAAGCAGTAGACTAGCATGTTTGATTCTTGGATCACAGTTTTCAAAGTATCCTGGATCTTGAACTGGAAGTCATAGACCTATCCTACCCCCTTTTTGATTACTGAGGAAGCTAGACTTTAGGGAAATTAAATGACTTGCCCAAGGTGACATAGGCTGTAGTTGTCTGAGGTAGAATTTGAATCCATGGCCCTGGACTCCAGTTCTAGTATGGTTTTTAAAAATCATACCATCCTATCTCTAAATTTCATTCCTTTTTTTTTTTTTAAATAATAAAGTTTTGAGTTCCAAATTCTATCCCTTCTTCCCTTCCCCCCTCCCTGAGGCAGTCAGCATTCAGATATTGGTTATACGTCAAATTTCACTCATCCTTAGTTGTATCTCTGTATCATCTTGGGCAAATTCTCTCCTTTCTCTGTCTCAGTCAAATAGTTCTATGGCCATAACTATTCCTTTTGGCCTCTCTGGGCCCCAGTTTCCTTCTGAAAGGAATGAAGGGGTTGGACAAGACGGTCTTCTATGAATCCCTTTAACTCTCTCTCAAGTGGGTAGGGATAAAGGTCTAATGTGTAGACAGTATCTACACAGTTGATCCTTCTGGCTCTGTTGAATCTTGGTCGACTACATTAAATGGTGCCCCAAAAGAAGAAATGGTGTTTCTGGAGGTTTTCCATATCTTAGGACTTCTGGGATGACAGAATTTATCTCTTACCTTAATTACCTTTGACCTCTCTTGGGGACAGATAAATGCAAAATGTTGACTGAACTGGAAGAGTTCTCATTTACTAAGGGTCTTCTGTGGGTGGGTAATGTGCTGGGCCTTGGGACAGAAAGATAAAAAATTCTCTTGTTCTGCCCTCAGGGATATTATGTTCTCCTGGGGGGTGAGGGCTAAATGGGGGAGAAGTAGAGTCTGCACTGAACCTCAGAGGAATCTGAAAGGCAGAAATGAGGAGCTTATGTATCTTGGGCATTTGGAAACACGTTGAGTTTGGGGAATGGTGGCTAAGTATCCACTTTATCCAGAACCTAGAGTATGCAAAGAGGGGTAATAGGAAACAAGCCTGAAAAAGTAATCATTGTCCCTTTGGAAGATACTAGGCAGCCCTACACAGAATATTGTGGAAGCGGGGAGACCTGTTAGTGGAAAGAAGGGGACAGCAATAAGGTACGGGAAGGTGCAATCAACAAGCCTTGGCAGCTGATTAGATCCAGGAGGGCATGGTGAGATGGAAGAAAGGATCAAAGGTCACTTCAGAATTTTGAACCTGGGTGCCCTGGAAGTGGTGATGCCATCCATAAAAATGGGCAGGTTTGGAAGAGGGATGGCTTTAGTAGGGATAAGGATGATCAGTTCAGTTTTGGTCACGTTAGGTTATTGGGGGTTCTCGATCTAACCTTGTTCATCTATTTCCATTGCAGAGATCCGTGCCCAACTCACGGAACAGATGAAATGTTTAGACCAACAGTGTGAGCTACGAGTACAGCTGTTGCAAGATCTTCAGGACTTCTTCCGAAAGAAGGCTGAAATAGAGATGGACTACTCCCGGAACCTGGAGAAGCTCGCAGAGCGCTTCTTGGCCAAGACTCGGAGCACCAAGGACCAGCAGTTCAAGTAAAGTGTTTCCTAGTTTCCCATTTTGGAATCTCCTGGGGAGGCTGGGTTTGTTGACCCCTGGTTATTTCAGATGATTAGATCAGCATAGAAAAGTGCATCAGAATAAATTATGAGCTATGAGAATGATGCAGTGTCTAGCAATTTATGCTTGGTGTATCTTATCTGCCATGTTTTTTACCTTCAATGTTTGTTCTGAATTAAGAATATAGAGGAGGGGTGGCTAGGTGGCGCCATGGATAGAGCACCGGCCCTGGAGTCAGGAGTACCTGAGTTCAAATCTGGCTTCAGACACTTAACACTTACTAGCTGTGTGACCCTGGACAAGTCACTTAACCCCAATTGCCTCACTAAAAAAAAAGAATATAGGGGAGACAAAAGAGCCCTTTATCTGCTTCTGAATGATGAATCTAGGAGTCACGCTGGATGAACCCATATGACAAACCTGATCGAGTTAGCCTGAGAGTTTTCTTCAGATATTATCACATCAGGATCTCTTCTTCATAATTTACCTTGGATTTGTTTTTGGTTTTAGCAAATCCAGTATAGGTAAATTTAGCTTTTTCATAAGCGATCAATTTGAGAACAGATATGTGTGGCAAATTTTGATAAATATGGAGGTGGGTCTCAGGTAGTATAGGTTGAACTAAATACCTTTGACCTCTCTTTCAACTGTGACATTCTCTTGTCTACTGTATAAAAAGATTGAAAGTGGGATTCATTTAATTACAAGGATTTATTAGTACACTTATAAGAAAAAAGATTTGAGTTTTAAACATCTGTTTGTAGAGCATACCTTTCCTTTATTTAGTAGCTCTCATAGATGTATGGAATGTTTTAGGGTTGGAAGAACACTTTTTGTTCCTACAGTTCAGCCATATTACTTTATAGATATAGAAACAGAATGACAGAGAGACCCTGAGAATCCCCTAGGCCAACGCTCAGGCACAAAGGATGAACCTGCTTGTTGAAGTCTTCTATAATCACTGTAGAGGATCCTGGGCTTGGGAGCCAAAGGAGTTGGGTACTTTATGAAATCTGGCTCGGGCTCTACAGCTGTGGACAAGTCACTTGAATTCTCTGACCTTTTTTCCTTCTCTTAGCACCGTGCTTGGCACATAGGAATTGTTTAATTAGTGCTTCTTAATTCCTCTACAAAATGGAGATCAGACCGCTTTGACTGTTGGCCTAACAAAGATTGTTTGATGGATCAAAGGAAATTGGATAGATAGATAGATGGATGGATGGATGGATTGATTGATAAGTGGATAGATAGATATTAGCCCTTTGTACTTGGTGAAGTGTCACATAAATATAAGATTATGGTTATAATTGTTAATGCACCATTTCTGCCTCTCCTCTTGTGTGCCCATCTTTGAGGGGTTACCTTGAATGAACTCCTTTGCCAAAATCAGCCATCAGGGTGTGTTCTCCAAAGAGAAGGAATGAATATTTACTCAGTGATAAGGTATGCTATTAAACTCTATTTTTATCAGCTAATCAGTGTGTCCCAAAAGTTTTAGTGTAGTTTAAAGCTTTAATAACTTAAAAAATATTAAGGCTGTTTTAAGCTTTGGTAGCTTAAAACTTTGGTAAAACCAAGCAGTTGGTTATATGGGACTGGAATTCAGGAGGGAAATTAGGGTTGGATTTCAGAGTTATCTGTCATGCCAAGGGATGCTAATCCACTCATGGGAATGAGAGAAGATGTGGAGAGAAAAGAGGGACAAGGACAAAGAGTTGAGGGAAGAGATACCCATAGTTAACGGGAAGAAGATGGATGATGGTCCAGTGAAGGAGATTAAGGAGTGGTCAGATAGATTGGAAGAGAATTAGGAGAAAGTAGTGCCAAAGAGGTCAAGGGGACACAAAGGCAGGTAGGAAGAGGGGGGTGATGACAATGTAGAAGCAATAGAGAGGTCAAGCAAGGACCAAGAAAAGGCCAGCAGATTTAACTGTTCAGAGATCATTGGGATCCTTTGGAGTGTATTTAAGTCAAGAAGTTGGGTCAGAAGCCAGATTTTAAAGGGTTGAGAAGTGAGTGGGAGGTGAGGAAATGGAAGCAACAGATATAGGTAATGTTTGCAAGGGGTATGGCTCTGGAACAGAGATGATATAAAAGATGGCACTTTGAGGGGCTAACAGGGACACACGAGGGTTTTTATTGAGGGGAGGAAGCATGAGCATGTTTGTGGCATCAGGGAAAGAGCCAGTGGAGAGGGAGAAGTTGATGATGAGAGAGAGGAAATGATCAAAGGAAAAAGGTTTTGGAGATGTTGAGGGGGCTGGGATCAAGAGACCAAATGGAAGGCAACACCTTCCTCAGAGACAGGAGCAAGGGACGAGAGGATAGGGGATAATGTAGCATGCTTTTGAGGTATGCATCAGAGGATGAGGCACCTCATGGCAGGTGGCCTTTATTTTATCAGTAAAGTGGGAGATGGCACAGTAGATAGAGTGCTGGACCTGTAGTCATGAAGGCCTGAGTTCAACCCAGCCTTCAGCACTTAGTGACCCTGGGCAAGTCACTTAACCTGTCTACCTTGGTATCCTCATCTGTAACATGAGGATGATAATACCCACCCAAGGCTGTTGGGAGGGCAAAATGAGATCATATTTATAAAATGCTCTGCAACTTGAGAGTGGTCTATAAATGCTAGTTATTATTAACAATGATGATAATAGTATTGTTGGGAAGATAGGAAAAGAAGAGAAGATTTGGAATAGCCAAAGTGTCTTGTATAAGAGAAAATCAGTCAATGAAGAATTAAAGTTTTGCTTTGTAACAGTGAGAGCCCAGTCGATAGGTAACACAAATTTATAATGAAACTGGTTAGTACCAGTTAGTGTGATTGTATGACTTTTGCAAGCAGCATTCAGCATAAATAGAAGACAGGAGGCACCAGCCAAAGAGACAGTGAGTAGAGCAGAAAAACCAGTGGATCTGGAACCAGAGAATCCAGGTTCAAATCCCAGGTTTGCCACTTATTAGCTGTTTGACCCTGGGCAAGTTGCTTGGCCTTTCTGGGGGTCAGTTTCCTCACCAGTAAATGAAGGGAGTTTAGATTAGGTGACTTCTAAGGTCCCCTTCAGTCCTAAATCTGTTTTCCTAAAGTGGCTGGGGGCTGTGGGAGGCAGGTTCCCAAGGCTGGTAGTACAAGGGGGGAAGGGGTACAAAAGTAGAGAATAGTATATAGCTGAACTAGTCACCTAATGTTGTGTTGAGACTGTGAAAGAAGACAAGTGAACGGGCCAGAGAACAGGGAGGGATGGTAGGATGCCTCAGATGGTGATGGTGGTGGTAGTGGTGATGGTGACGACGAAGATGATGAAGTTTGTTAACAGCTGACATATTTATAGGGCTTTAAGCTTTGCAAAGCACATTTTATTCACTAACTCATTTGATCTTGATAATAACCTTGTGAAGTAGGTTATTATTATCCTCATTTAACAGATAAGCCTCTTACATAGTAGATAGATGTAGTGCTTGGGGTTAGGAAGATCAGGGTTGGCATCTTGCCTTAGACAGTTATTAGCTGTGTAACCCTGGATCTGACATGGCCAGTGGGTAATGAGGTAGGCCCAGAATCAATGAGGAGGAAGAGAGTGGGGCTGGATTGCTTTTGGGAAGTTTAAAAGAGCTTTTAATGACCTGAAGCTTCTCCCTTGTGAGACCAACAGTCTTCTGACATTTTTGTACTGTTCTGAGTCATGGAACACCACTGTCTCCAAAGAACTGAAATTGAAGATTGCCCAAAGGGCAGCAGAGAGGTGCATGGAGGGCGTGAGCAGGATGCAACCTCTTACCAACAAAGAATTAGGAATTAGAAGTGGTGTAAAGGATGCCATCAAAATACTGATGAGCTAAAAAGATGGACTAGGCATATGGGGGTGGGGGTCCCCCATGGAGACCCCCCCAGGCCTCATGGGTATCCTTGCAGTGTTGAGAGAAAGCAAGGAAGCCCTCCAGCACGTTGGGTAAACTTTAGGGAGGACATGAAGGAGAGGTCCACAAGGTGGATGATAGATGGGTTGCAATCTGTATCATATGAAGGAATATTAACACTGACAAGATCATAGACCCATTTCAGAATAATTGGCTTCCTGAGGGCACACTGGAAAGGGAGTCTAGGAAACTTTTCATTTATTTCTTTGTTGTTGCTTTTTGTGGGGCAATGAGGGTTAAGTGACTTGCCCAGGGTCACACAACTAGTAAGTGTCAAATGTCTGAGGCTGGATTTGAACTCAGGTCCTCCTGAATCCAGGGCCGGTGCTTTATCCATTGTGCCACTTTGCAGCCCCGGCTTTTCATTTATTTCGTCGGTCTTCTGTATTTCTTTATCTGTGAACGTGCTGCATCCCCCCAAAAGAATGGATGCTCCTTGAGGCAGGGACAATCTCACTTTATATTGGTTTCCCAGAGCTTAACACAGTGCTGGGCACACAACAGGCACTTAATAAATAATTGTTGGTTGATTTATGGATGGCCTAGAACTGGTAGGACTGAGATGATGCCAAGTGACATTTTCAAGGGGAGCTTGACAAGACTGGAACCCCATCTCCAGGGCGCGGTCATGGGAAAAAGCAGAATCAGTGCCTTCCTGTCAGCAGTGCCTCCTTTTTGCTTGGGTGCTTCTGAGTCATGGAAGGCTGACAAGGAAGAGAGCAGGATTTCCTCTGGTGAGGGAAGGACTGGGGTCTGTGGATGGCAACTAAGTGTTTGAGTTTCTTTATGGTTCTAGACTTGGGATGTATGGAGGAAAGCGTCGGCCTTTGGGGTGTGAGAGGAAGAGGGGCATTGTGTCCCAGGGGAGAGGCAGAGCAGTTTCCCAGCCCCTCCCTTTACAGTGTAGCCCCTAGAGCCCCGTTATTCTGAAAGGGCTCTAGGACCATGTCAGCACTGACATTCCCTCAGATGAACCAGACGCATCTGTGTCTGCCCGCCACGTGGAACTCAGGTTCCTGCCTTCCCCACAGTTCACCCAGAAGCCCCCTGCAGGCACCCACTACCTCCTTCCAGAGCTGTAGCAGCTGCTGGCCCAGCAAGGCCACAAACATGCCGGTTGTGCGGTTAGGAGATCAGCCGCCAATCTCAGGGGAGATGGAGACTGTTTGCCCTTGGGATAGAGCAGCTGCCTGCCAGGGCCAAAGTCAGTCCATGTGGGTCTGCCCCACCCTCTGCAGAACCCATTTCTCACCCTGGCTGGGTTTCAGCCACACATATTGGGTCAGGCTGGGTGTTTCATTAAAGCTTCTAAGTGCCTGCATTTTAGGGCATAAGCAGCTGAACTGTCTTTTCCCTCTTTTCTTGGAAAGCTTCTTTCCCTGGAAACCGCTAGCTAGCGGGTCACCTTGAGGCTCTGCTCCCTGCTCTGCTTTGATCTAGCGCACCCTTTGTCCTCTCCCACACTGAGCTCAGTTAGGGCATCCTCATTAAAACCCCCTTGGCTCAGTCTCCATCGCACCGTCCTTACCCTGTCTTCTCCTCTCCCTCTCATTCCTCCCAGAAACCAGTTATTTATAAGATGTTGCCAGCTTGGTTGCAGACGATCTTCTTATTCCCCCTCGGCAAAGCTAGAGATGGTGGCTTCTCCTGGCCCCTTGACCTGGGGCCCTGCAGTCTTTTGTTGTCTATATGTGCCGACTGGGTAGATGACTAGCTTTCTATCCTCCCAGATTGATTTGTAAAAAAGAGACAGCCTGTTAAATGGTGGCAGAAACCCTCACCGTGAAGATGTGATTGCATTTACATTTGGCTCCTCTTTCATTCCAAGCCTTTGATTGTCTCTTTAAAGTAGGAGCTGTGTTAATATTGCCCAGCAGGGCTTTAATTGATGCTGTACTGCATTTTTTTTTTTCTGCTGCAAATTACCTTTCAGTGGTCTCTTGCTTGATTTGATCCCCTACTTTTAATAGCTCCTCACTCTCCTTTTTCTTGAGTTTTTAAAGGAATACTCCTGCTATCTCATCCCTTCTGTGGCTCTTACCACTCTTGTGCTGCTTTGTAACCCATTAAGGACACCTCCATCATCATCACCATCAACAGTTAATTAGCACCCCTGGTGCAAGGCATTTATACTAAGTATGAGCCGTCATCCCCATCCTTGAGGGAACGGAGAAATAAGAAAAATAGCAGAAATTGACAAAGCGCCTTAGGGTTTGTGAAGTGCTTCACATTCATTATCTCATTCTATGTTCACATTCCCCTGCAGTATGTACTATAAGAAATTATCGGGGCAGCTAGATGGCGCAGTGGATAGAGCACCGGCCCTGGAGTCAGGAGTACCTGAGTTCAAATCTAGCCTCAGACACTTAACACTTACTAGCTGTGTGACCCTGGGCAAGTCACGTAACCCCCATTGCCTCACTTAAAAAAAAAAAAAAGAAAGAAATTATCCCCTTCTTACAGATGAAGGAAATGAGTTAAGTGATTTGTTCATGCCTATAGAATTAGTAAGGTTTTTGTTGTTGTTCAGTCCTTTTTCAGACATATCCAACTCTCCACGATCCTATTTGGGGTTTTCTTGGCAGAGATACTGGAGTGGTTTGCCATTTCTTTCTCCAGCTCATTTCACAGATGAGGAAACTGAGGCAAAAAAGGTTAAATGACTTGCCCAGGATCCCACAGCTTGGAAGTGTCTAAGGCCAGATTTGACTTCAGAAAGATGAGTCTTCCTGACTTCTACTTCTCTGTTATCTAGTTGCCCTTAGTAAGTTTTAGAGGGGCAGTGTTCAAACCCAGGTCTTTTTAGATCATAGTTCCCCTAACTCCTCAGGAATTTATGATGCAGTTGAGAAGTGAGATGTACATATGGGGAAATAACCATAGTACAAGGCAGGACGAAATCAGTTGTAGAATAGATGAGTACTGTAGAATTTCAGAGGACAGAGCAATGAGCTTCCAGCTGGCCTGGTCAGAAAATACTTCATGGAAGAGGTGGGATTTGGCTTGGGCCTTGAAGATGGGTAGGATTTCAGGAGGTGGGGAAGGTGGGGAGAGACTGGGGAGAGAAAGGACATTCCAGGCATGCCTAGAGGCCAGCTATTGCTCTGTAATTCATCTCTCCTCAATTTAGCTCCTTGAGAAGATCTTGTACACTTGGTGCTTACATTTTCTTGCCTCTGACCCTCATCTAAACCCTCTGCAATTTGACTTCTGACCTCATCACTCAGCTGGATCTGCTCTCTCCGGCACTACCAGTGATCTTAGTTGTTAGGTCTAATGGCCTTGTCTCAATCCTGCTCCTTCTTCTTGACCTCTTTGCAGCATCTGGTACTGATGGCCCCTTTCCCCTCTCTAGGTTTTCATGCCTTTGCTCCTCCTCCTCCCTATTTCACTATTTCTCCTCAGACTTTTTTTTTTTTTTAATGTTTTTGGTTTTGCAGGGCAATGAGGGTTAAGTGATTTGCCCAGGGTCACACAGCTAGTTAAGTGTCAAGTGTCAAAGGTGGATTTGAACTCAGGTCTTCCTGAATCCAAGGCCAGTGCTTTATCCACTGTGCCACCTAGCTGCCCCACCTCAGACTCTTTTGCATGACCTTCATCCTGGTCATGCCCTCTCACTGGCGGTGTCCTCCAAAGCTTTGCCTTGGCCCTTTTCTCTGGGCCCGGTTTTCTCATTTATAAAATGAGAGACTTGGGCTAAATGACATGGCTTTACACTTGTGAGCCTTTGAAAAGTGAGGAAACATGCTCTGGATACTATTTCTAGACAAACTAGGCCTGAGCATAGACATGTTCTGATAAAAGAAATAACTCACATTTATATTATGTTTCAAAGTTCTTAACAGACTTTGCTCACACCCATCCTGTTGGGTAGGTACTTCATTTTCTATGTGATCCCATCGATGTGTATCTTTTCTAGAATCAGAGAATTTCAGATGTGAAAGGAACCCCTGAGGTCATCTAATCCAAAGCTTCTTAAACTGTGGGTCTCAAAAAATTTGGCAGGCAGTGTTTGATTTGTATACCTATATACCCAGGGTCGTATAAAAATTTCTTGGGCAAAAAAGTGTCATAAGTGGAAAAGAAGTCGTGATCTAGTCCTTGCACAAAATACTCGAGCCATTATCCAGTCTTTTCTTAAAGGCCTCCAGTAAAGGGAACCCACTATCCCTGGAAGTAGTACATTCTTTTAATTAAAAAAAATTTTTTTGGGGGGGCATATTCTTTTTTTAAAGACATTTTTATTTAAAGTTTTGATTCCATCCCTCCTTCCCTACCCCTTCCCCAAGGCAGCAAGCAATCAGATACAGGTTATACATTGTAAGGAGCTAAAAGTTACAACATGTGCAATTATGTAAAACATGACCATATTAGTCATTTTGTATAAGAAAACTTGAATAAAAGAAAAAAGTGAAAAACAACATGCTTCAGTCTGTGTTCCATCAATATCAGTTCTTTCTTTGGAGGTGGAGAATATGCTCCATCATGAGTCCTTTGGGATTGTCTTGGATCATTGTAATTGCTTCATCAAACAGTATTGTTATCTCTGTGCTCAGTGTTCATCAGTTCATACAAGTCTTTCCAGGCCTTTCTGAAATCATCCTGCTTGTCATTTCTTCTAGCACAATACTATTCCATCATCATCATATACCACAGCTTGTTTAGCCATCCCCCAATTGATGGGGGATTCCTGTGATTTCCAGTTTGTAGCTACTACATAAAGAGCTGCTAGAAATATTTTGGAAGTAGCACATTCTACTACTGAACAGCTATAATTGTGAAGTTCTTTAGTCAGTGAACTAACATTTCTTAAGCACCTACAATGTAGCAGGCACTCAGCTAAGCTCTGAAGAGACAAAGAAAGGTAAAAAACAGTCTCTAAGCTCAAGGAGCTCACATAATACTGGGGGAGACAGCATGCAAGCAACTAACTGTGAATGAAGGATCAGTTGGATCAGTTCGGGGGTGATCTCAGAAGGAAGGCACTGCAATTGCTTCCTTCAGATTTTTCTGAATGATTACTATCTCTTGGTGGCTCTGCACTGTTCAGGGACATAGAGATAGTCATTGTAATGTCATCCCCAGGACTTTGTGTGGTGTATTCTCCATGACAGTGGTCAACAGCTTTGGTGAGCGTGCCTGTTTCATACACCTCACGGGTGGGATATTAATAATGAGAAGACTATTGATCAAAAGTCTCTCATTGCCTCTTTTAAGGAATCTTTGCAATTTTAACAGGTGCAGATGAGACACTTTGAAGAGAGCCTGTAAGGAAGCATCTTGTTTTACTGAATCAAAAGCTTTTTTTAAAAAGTCAACTAATCATAAGCACAATGGACTCTTCTTTTCTTGGTACCTTTCAGCCAATCATGGGACTGCACAGATGTGGTCTGCTACATAAAATTATTTTTGAAACCCTGCCTGCTCCTTTCTCATACATTTTTCTAAACTGCTCTTGGTGTTTAGATTGTTTTCACAAAGATTTTGTAGAGATGGCAAAGTAGGCATATAGGCTAGTAGTTATTGATACTTTTGATCACCTATTTCAGGAGTAATAATGTCCATGATTTTTCCTAAGCATCTATTCTACACTCCTTTCAAGCCTTGAGAATTAATTCTTCCACCTCATCAAAGCTGTGCTCAGCTTGGGGCTCCTCTGCTTTGGATTATTTGGTTTTATACAGTGCTCATTCTGTCTTTGTTTTCTTTAATGTCCTTTCTTTTCCCTCATGTGACACCCCAAGAACCGTGATGCTAGAGTCCAAGTATGATGGAGTGAGCGGTTTATTTTAGAAGTTTTGACCCATCTTCTCCATCTTTAATTTTTCTGTTGTCCTCTTTCCCATCTTGACTTTTTTTTTTCTTTTGGGTGAGCCATTTGGGGTTAAGTGACTTGCCCAGGGTCACACAGCTAGTAAATGTTAAGTGTCTAAGTCCGGATTTGAATTCAGGTCCTCCTGACTCCAGGGCCGGTGCTCTATCCACTGTACCACCTAGCTGCCCCTCAGTCTTGACTTTAAATGCCCTTGGAATGATCTAGTTTGAATGGGTCTTTCACAAAAATGTCTTTCATTTGTTTTTTCTTCCACAGCTTCTCACTATTGTATTGCTCATATTTTTCTCTTATTCTCCTCCATAAGATTTTATAAACAAATATATATATTTTAATCTCATTGTCTTTTGCTGCAATATTTCTGTGATGTATGTAGCAGAATATTATTATCCCCAGTAAAAGGTGTGTGTGTATGTTGGGGGCGATGATTGAAGGTGTTTTAAGGAGGGAAGTGATATGGTAAAAGGGTATTTCAGATAGACTTACCTGATGGGGAAGGGGAAGAGCATGGCTCTTAGAGGTGAGGATACCCATCATTAAAGAGGCTGTTTCAGAAAGCCAGGTGTGAGGCGAAGAGAACCTAGATTAGGCTGGTGACAAAGGTGATGGAAAAGAAGGAACAAACAAGAAAATACTGTGGAATAAGAAGCTGTAGAACTGTTTGTAAAGCTCTGGGATGAGCCCTGAAGATAGAAAGACCAAGTGGAGAACACAGGAAGGGAAGGGTAAAAAATGATTCCAAGCTTTCCAGTCCGGGTGATTGGAAGAATTTTGGTGTCCTTAATACAACAGGTAATTCAGGAGAAGTAGCAGGGTTATTTTTTTTGGGAGGGGGGGGAATGTGACTTGCCCAGGGTTACACAGCTAGTAAGTGTCAAGTGTCTGAGGCCGGATTTGAACTCAGGGCCTCCTGAATCCATGGCCGGTGCTCTATCCACTGCACCACCTAACTGCCCCCTGAGGAAGTAGCAGGTTTGGGTGAGAGAGATGGGGGTGAATTAGATTTTAGAAATGTTGTTTGAGGCAGCAGCAGGACTTCTAAATGGAAATGCCCCAATAGATAGTTGTGAATTCTAGTGGAAACAGAGTGAGTGGAGGAGGCAGAGAAGGGGGAGGGTGGAGGGAGAGAGATTGCAAGAGGCAAGATCTTGCTTTTATGTCATGTATGGCATTTGACCTGTTGGGAGGGAGAGAGGCTTAAAAAACAGAACCATGTTGTTGATGGGCTATTTTCATTAAAATCCCAATAAGTGGTGCTTTAAAGGTTTCCCTGGAGTGTCCGCTCATTTGGGAGTGCTAGGGGGAGGCTCAAGAATCTGGTGTGCCATCCGGCTTTCCTCCCTCCCCTCTATTGGGAGGATGCATGTACTATTGAAAGGGGGATTCTTGAAAATTCTGGGTTCTTGGTCCTGTTCCAGACAAATAAATGGGCACATTCTGTACAGTCACTTTGTTCCACCACTGATGTGCTTCCTCCTCTGAAGCCAGGCTTGGAGCTATTCATCAACCACACCGGACAGCGTTTGACTGAAAAGCAAAAAACCTATTGGCCTAGGGAGTGCACTACAGCTGTGATTGCAAAATAGGAAAGGGGTGGAGGGCCAGAAAATTCCCCTCAAGTATGGGGTGACACTGGATAGGGAAGTAGGCAGCAACATGTGGCTTCCGGGAGAACCCTTGATTTCTTGGGACTAGCGTGTCAGTCATCCGTTTTGGACACGTTTTTGGAATGATTGGTTTCCTTGGGGAAGGTTCCCCCAGATGCAGCATCTGGCATTGAGTGAGGACTCGATTCCCCTCCCCCTGTTCCAAGATGCCTTCACTCAGGCACAAAGTAAAGGTCCCACAGCAAGGTGACTTAATTGGCTTGGCCTGGATTAAAGAGTGCAGTGTGTCTCTTAGGTGATAGACGGATCCCTGGGGATCCTTGTGTGGGTCCTGCTCTGAGCTGTTGGAGAGTTGGGAAGGCTCCTCAGATGGGAATGAGTTATGATGAGACATTGAGTCATTCAGTTATTTAAAATAGTGGGTGGCTAGCTGTTTCTTTTCAAATGATTGGGGGCCAGACTGGGTTTTTCTTGAGGGCGGTCCATATTAAAATGAGCTGTACGGGGAGAACGTCAAGAGGTCTAGTGGAAGACACACCGCCTGAGGGCAAAGGCACATTAAAATCACTGTGGTTTTAATCCCCTCACTTCTCTGGTCTAGATACTAAGAGTCTTATCTCCATTGTACCTTTGGGCTGGTTCTGAAAGAGACCAGCTAAATTCCTGAACTAAACTCTCAGAAGTCAGGGTGAAGAGAAAGTGTCCCCCCAAAAACCCTATTATTAATAATTTTTTTTCACAATATGAAAGTGGAAATGTGAAGGGACCTTGGGGGCCCAAGAATTCATCCAGTAGCCATTGGCTGGTTAGTCATAGCTTACACGTCACTGCCATTTCCTTCTTCAGAAGGAGTTGGCTCTGAACCAGAGTGCTGGTCCCCTTTTCACCTCAAGGACCGTATCCCCCTCCCCTGGCCTCTGTAGCAGTGCTTCATTGCACAGACATACTGAGAGGCATGGGGCTTCTCCTGGAATTGTGTGGCTACTGCCACTCCCAACCCTGGATGGTTATGCTATGAGGTGCCTTGTAGTTTAATGTTGGTTCCCATGTCACTTTGGAATTTTTATCCTCATAACACTTAAAGGTAGGAAATTGGTCAGATAATTACCCTCTCCTTTCCTTTTCCTCGTATAGCCAGTAGTTACTCCTAATTACCAAGTTATTATGTTCCTGTAAAAGCGCGAAGTGGAGGCTAACAGGTCCCAAGTGTAACCTAGGAGAATGAAAGAATATCAGTCCCACACAGCCTTTCCTCAGCAGACGGAACCTTTGTAGAAAGCTGGAGGCAAATGCAAGGCATGCATTTCTCTCTACAGAGAGTGTAATTGCAGTTTTCCCCATTCTCCCCTCACCCCCAAAAGCTATTTAGATGTTTTCCTTTGGCATGTGGGATGATGGAGGGTTAGTTGGAAACAGTCTGTTTCAAGAAAGATGAGTATGAGGTTAGGTATCTAGTGGAATCCCTTGCCCTGGAGTGTTAGTAGGCCTCCAGCTTGCCAAGGCACAGAAACAAAGCTTCCAAGGCCGTGGTGGGGAAAATGCCAGGGAGAAGGTTTGCCAGAAGGGTTTTCAATATATGTCCTCCCAGTTCTTGTTAACCTAAATCATTCCATGACGTCTTCAGGAAGAGATGGGGTGTGGGAGCAAATAGCTCTGGATTGAAAGTAAGTGGTTTGGCTATGATATCTTCAATTCTCGATAATTTGCAGCCAGTAAAATGAATTGACCTTGTTCTTTAAAAGCAAGAGCCAGGTCATCTTTCTTAGTAGCTTGGTGTTTAGTTGTGTTGGGTTTAGAAAGCAGGGAAGGACTTGATCTTTTTTTTTTTTTTTAAGGATGTTATAATTAAAAGGGGAATTTAGGGCTATTAAAGTAACAAACACAGGGATTTTTAAAAATACGAATGATATGTATAGAAAATCACTAAGGGGAAAGGAAGGTGTATTTGGGGTTAGTTGGAATCAAGATCATTTTAATTAAGGAAAATTTAAAGAGGCAATAAATATTTTTTCCATCAGAAATTGTCCCCAAGATCAGACAGAAATAAGGACTCAAGCAGCTAATTCATCCGTTTTCAGATCATGTGTTTAGTTAGAGACTGTAGTAAAACATTCGATCTTCCATTCTACTGCAGGGTGAAGGTTGGGGAGGGTTAGGGTGGGGGATTTGGAACATGTGCAATTCTAAGGATGTGGTGATCGTCTGAGAAACCTTGGAAAAAACAAGGACGATCATTTTCAGGCAGATCAGAATCTTTTTCACTGCTTGTGTCACTTAGCGGTTACCAAATCTTCACCATCCTGCCCACAAAAGAATCGCCTCATGGTTTAAACTCAGGAAGGATCAGTGCAGATAGACCTTTTCCTTAATGTATTCTGAGCACAGCTGGATCAAGGAACAGGATTAGGAAGTGCCCCAAACCCACCAGATTATCTTTTGCAGTAGGATGCTAAGCACTTTGCCGATTTCTGCCTAAGCAGGCTGGCTGGGGCATCCTAGCATTCAGTTCAGACGTCGCTTCCCTGGCAGCCTCTGTGTTAAAAGTAGAGGTTGCCGAACAAGTCTGGCAGCTCTCAGCCTGAGCCCTTGTAAACAACAGATGTTCATAACTAAGTTCTTGGGGGTGGAGGGGGGGGCAGGATAGAGCCACATATCTGTCGATGCTTGACATTCTTTGAATTTATGGGCTGCATCTTGGAGAATTAGTGAAATGGGGAAGTCAGCGTTGATTTGAATCTGCCCATGTACAGGTGGAAATGAAGTCTGGAGTTCATTTCTTTAGAAGACAAAGTACAGGATATTGAACTGGGTGTATGCTGAACAAGAGAGGATAACCCAGTCAGCCGGCAGCACCTCAGCTTCAAGGCACATTTTATGTATTAAATAGCTTTGCTGGGCTATGATTTCTTAGCTCTTGCCTTATTTCAGCTCAGCTGGCTGTGGGTGGGAATGTGGGTGTCCTTCCCGACCACAGACAGACACACACCTATTTGCATGCAGAGCCCAGTCTCCTCCTAGTTATTATTCCCAGTCAGACTCCTAGGTTGTTGTTGGGGGCTGGGGGGTGGGGGGTATCTAATGATACTTTTTCCATTGTTTATTTTGAGGGGAGAAGAGGGGACTGATTCCAGGACTTTTGCTGCTGCATGCTCTTTTTTGTTTGTTTGTTTGTTTGTTTTTAAAGACCAACCAACAATAACAAATAAATACCCAGGAGCCTTCTACAAGAATTTAACTCCCAAAAAGCCCACCACTTCTGAGGTCTGTGTTGGAAATGAAGATTTAAGAATACAGTCGCCAAATTCTCAATGGTGAATTAAAAAGTTGGGATTTCCCAGTAAGCTGAAATCAGAAAATATTCTATCATCTCTTGGCCTGATTTGGGGCTCCTGGTTACATACAGGAAATGGGGTTGAAATCTTCACCAAAACCATCCTTGATTTTGGGGTACCAAAAGCCTAAAAGCAGAGATTTTGTTCTACATTTTGTTCTACAGTCAGATAGGCAGGCAGTAAATTTATACATAAATTTAATACATACATTTATCCTAAGTACTTATTATATACCCCATACCCTAATATGTGAAGATTGTTTTAAGAGAGAGGTGTATGTGTTTGCAATCTATGTACCAGAACTGCTTAATTGTCCCTTTTGGCAGGACCTATGTATTATATATGTGAATAAGGCAAAAATATATTAGGTTCTACTAGGTCAGTCATTACCATTACCAACAAACATTTACTGAGAATTGGGATACAGCCCTTATCCCTAAGGGGACTTATAGCATAGTTGAGGAGTTAGGAAATACACATAAAAAGGTTAATGGTATGTGATAATGCATAGTGTCAGATTAATTTAGTAAGTTTATCTAAACTTCCACCACCACCTGAGTCAAGCTTTGTCAAGCATTTCTTAGTAGTAAAGTCCCTTCAGTTTCTTGGGGACAATAAGAAGTACTTGACATGAGAGAAGATAATTAGCTATTGTTTTAGGCAGTGAAAAGGTAGCCTCCCCACGCAGAGATCTTCACAAAGACTCCTACATGCTGGGGAAGAT
This sequence comes from Dromiciops gliroides, assembly GCF_019393635.1. NCBI lineage: Eukaryota > Metazoa > Chordata > Mammalia > Microbiotheria > Microbiotheriidae > Dromiciops > Dromiciops gliroides. The sequence goes on from NC_057864.1 coordinate 105,454,009, forward strand.
GGTTCGAGAAAGACCAAATGCCCAGGAAGGGCCAAGAGGCATCTTCCCAGGTGCCCCTGCTCCCTGGGTGGGGTCTGGCACCACACAGTCCATCACATGAGATTGAAGCCTTTCCAGTTCTTTTCCCAGCCCCTCCCACCTCTCTGTCACTGTTCTCTGGCTGGGAGTGGAGCTGAGGGAACCAGCAGCCTGCTTGGTCTCCATCAGAATTGTGGTTTGTGATGCTAGTGACTGTTTACTAGCAGCTGATCTAACTTGCTTCACGTGGGACCCTTGGATGAACTTGAGCTGGGCTCCCAGAGGTGAAACTCCCGGGCATACTCACTGCTTTCTGAATTCTCGGAGCATTAGGCTGTTGTTGAATTCTCAGCTAGCTCCGTGTTCCAGCTCTCCTGCTGGTTCTCTCTCCTTTGCTGTCTTCACTCTGACACTTTGACCTCTTTCATAGTTGTCCTGCCTCAGTTCCAGCCTGGCTATTTTCTCCCCTCTTTTAGGACTTCCTTTCCATATTCCTCTCATTCGGTGACTGGCCTCCCAGTTCCCATCTAACCCTCTTCCTCCAGCTCTCACACACACCCATTCTCATTTTCTGTTTCCCCAGGCACATCTTAACATAGACCATGCTGCTGATTCCAGCTGTTCTGAAGCTTGCCTATGGTCTAAGCTCAGGAACAGATGGGCCCGAAGCATCATAGACACCTTGTGGATTTCTACCCCATGAAAACAAATCACTGAAAAGCATCAGGAAACTAGCGTATTTTTTGGTTATGTTTCTTTTTCTCTTTTCCATCACATTCTCATTCCTTCTGTGCTTTCCTTCTCACTGTCTTCCATGGACATTTAATCTGGCAAGGGTTGATTGTCCCTGATTTTTCCTACCTCTTTGCATATGGGATGGATGGATGGAAGGCCACAGTCTTCAAGATAGGAAATTATTGGTTAATCTGAGATCTCTACTGGTTGTTTTTTTTGTTGTTGTTTTGTTTTGTTTTTTTAAGTGAGGCAATTGGGGTTAAGTGACTTGCCCAGGGTCACACAGCTAGTAAGTGTTAAGTGTCTGAGGCTGGATTTGAACTCAGGTACTCCTGACTCCAGGGCTGGTGCTCTATCCACTGTGCCATCTAGCTGCCCCTCTACTGGTTGGTTTTCTTGATTTTTTTTTTCTTTTTTCCTTTTTTTGGTTTTTGAAATTGCCTGGTCTGATTCTGAAGCTACTTGAAAGATTTAGGTTTGCCATTACAAAGAATTGCCATTACAAAGAAAGAGGAGCTTGGAATCTTGGAATCCTATATACTAGCTACTGCCAAGAATTGACAGATAAAAGAATGGACCACACTCCCCTTCAGAGTAGGGACCATACTTTTCATCTTTACATCTCCCACAGCTATATGCAGGTGCATGCACTCATTCACATACATACTCTCTGTATATATCTACATCTGTATCTATATCTACATCTATATATATCTATATATCTACTAAATAAATAGCATCAAAAGCTTATGACTAAGATGTTCCTTGAGCTGAGATTTCAAGAACACTAGGAATTCAAAGAGGGATCCTATAAGTATTGTTTCATCCTTTTGGTATTTGAAGGCCCAGCAGCTAGCATAGTCCTTAGCACATAGTAGGCTTTTAATAAATGCCTGTGGATTGATTGCTAAGTAATCCTATTCATTTCTGAATAGTACTGGAAATGCTAAAGTTAAAGGATTTCAGACCCCGCTTAGATTGGATCATAGGATCTTCTCACTGTTTGACCATCATCTACCAAGTAATTAATGAGCATTCATTAGCTTCGAAGCACTGTACTGGGGATTATGGGACTATTATATATAATGTGGGAAAGACTCGGTCCTGATTTTCTAGAAACCTGAGTGAGCTAAGCTGCTTAGATAAGATCTCTCTCTCTCTCACACATACACACACAAATAAAACAAGGACCGGTGGTTTACATCAGACTGGGGTTGTGGGGAAAGCACTTTGTAACCCTCAAGGCAGTATAGAAATGTGATTGTGCATCATCTTTATTTTTATCAAAAGGAAAACCTAGAACAAACCATTTCACTGCTCATACTCTGTTCCCCACTGCTAACTGACGTGTTTATATATTTCTCACAGGCTCAAAGGCTTGTGGAGCTGCCAGTGAGACACTTTAACAAGGCATAGAAGGAGTTAACCCGGGCCACTAAGAATTGGAGAAACTCTAGGGCCCTTTAACAAACTGATGGCCTGGGTGTGGCCTGGACCTTCACTAGGTAGCCAGGGCCAGTCCCAAATTAGAATAGGGTGGGATTCAAGACTGTGTTTTTCCTACTCTCTTGCCTTTCATGTGTAACCACATGCAGTGTGTCAACATGCTTCCCGGCGCCATTAGGCACAGGCAGTTTGCTCACTCTGGTTTCATGGGCTCTTGGTATTCCTGCTATGTGTTGTCTTAGAATAGCCTTGAGCTTTGTGATACAGGAGCTTGGACAGCTGAGCACAGTGTCCATTAACTATTTCAGTACCAAGAGTCTCTGGATTTCAGGACTGTTTTTTGTTTGTTTGTTTGTTTGTGTTTAAACTGGCAACCTCAGTGAAAATGACCCTGGGCTGAGAGGAAAGAAATCTAGATTCTGCTCCTTTATGTGATCTTGGGGGGAAATCACTGGACCATTTTGGGTCTTATGGAATGAAAAGTTTAGTTGGATATTTCTAATGTCTTTTCCAATTCTACGATTCCTTGATCCTTTCACACCCTCCAGTCTTCTCTTCTTTACCTCTGAGTAAATCCATCTCTCTTCCCTGTAAATTTCCAACCAATGGACAATAGAAATCACTGGTTATGATGTTATTCTCTTGGGTATGGGAATTTTAATAGAAATAACTGTTAAATCAGTAGCTCAATCACTATCAAAATTGCTTCTATTTAGTGTACTGAGAAAGTGGAGATTATATTCTGTGAAAATTTAGTAATATTGTGGCTGTTGCACTTTTGGGTAATCACAGAACTGAAAAATGCTAGATTTGGAAGAGACCAAACTCTTCCCCAGTTCTAAGGGTAGCATTATTTGCAAAGGTCAGTGATTGAGCTCAGGTTAGATCATGTGCTTTCTGATCCCTGGTCCAGTGCCCTCTCTCTTGTTCTCACATGGCTCAAGAATATCATTACATGCTTCCCTGATTAGAGGTAGCCTTAGTATTTATGCATGTGGACACTTTGGAAGCTGTCAAATGGAAATTCCATTGTCTCTACAAATTAGCTGCAGCTTTTTTTTTTTAATAGTTCTACACCCTACCCTACTAACTTGAGAGTTGACCAGGTCACCCCTTACTTCATCAAGCCCATTCACATCATACTGGTACATCTTTGACAATTAACACACTTTGTTCAGGACACCCAAGCCTATGGACTATGGACATAGTCTTTTACTCAGTACCCACCCAAAGGAAGAGTAAGACAACAAGAACACTGATAGAAGCTAGTTAGGCAATTTTGATGAAAGCTGTGGACATTAAGTATCCAGTGAACGGTAGCCTATCATGTAGGATTTCAATTGCTGTGGCATATACTGTTCATTCACTACATTTAAGTACCCACCTCATACATGATGATAAATATACTAACAAGCCTACTAAAATATGGGCCTTGATCTCAAGAAACTAAAAAAAAATGATAGATAACATGGGTGGATGGCATGATATGCCCAGATGGTTGTTTTGACTTCATTCCATAAAACTACCCTGTCAGGGGCAGCTAGGTTGCAGAGTGGATAGAGCACCAGCCTTGGATTCAGGAGGACCTGAGTTCAAATGTGGCCTCAGACCCTTGACACTTACTAGCTGTGTGACCCTTGGCAAATCACTTAACCCCAATTGCCTCACCAAGAAACCCTAATAAAACAACAACAACCCCGCCCCCCCCAAAAAACCCAAAACAAAACTACACTGTTAGATGGAATTAAGTCAGATTACTTCTTTTGTCCTTCCCCTTGGTTTACGTCTCACAAAGTGTGTTGAAGCTTTTCTCCTTTCTAGAGGCTTGTGGAAGGGCAATGGCAGAGTCTCAGAGATATACCCACCCTTCTCACATACTGGTTGGTACTTGGTACATTTTGACCCAGCTTGCCATCCAAGAGTAGTCACTAGCTCTAAAGCAGACTTTGCAGCTGGGGTCTTATGCTAAAGAGATCCCTGCTCCTAAGGTGATGGATATTCACTGTTTGGAAATGAGTGTGTGAATTTCTGAGTGACTTTTACTTCTTTTGATTCAGTCCACTGGGGATGAGCCAAGTTGTTGACTGCAGTCCTCTCCATGGTTTAATTCATTTAAAAAATCTGCTAGTATGACTATACTCTTTTCCTTTATGTTTGTCGTGTGGTATAATTACTCAAAGGGATTCTAGTGACATCTTAATTAACCAAAGAAGGGAAATTAAAGATATAATTGTAGAGTTGTAGAGAATAAGTTATTCTATGGAATGTGTGGATCCAGCTGCCAGCCCAGTATATAGGGCTTAATTTCTTTTAGGTGAAATATGAATTTAATCCTGATGTTTCTGAGTTCTTTGGTATGTCTGCTGCTCTTCCCAGAATGGAGATATTTGAATTAAATTAATTGTCTAGCCCAAACCATAACAATTTCATTTCAGGATAGGAGCTTTCAGGGAAAATATTTCTCTTACGTTTATATTAGATTCTTTCTGTGCCCTTGAATCTGCTGGTCTTGCTAAGCTTAGAATGCTTGGTCCCTCCTCTCTAGCATTTAGGGCAGAGACATCTTTGGCAGTCTGCTGTAGTCTATGAGCTTCTTCTCAAAATAACATTTTTTAAATGTGTAGAATAAAATATGTGGGCTAACACAAACCGGCCTGGTAGTCTGTCTGTCAACAAACCCTAACCTTAAAATCTATTCACCAGGGATCTATGGACTTCTTATTAAGAATTCTTGATGTAAGAGTATTCCTAGTTAGTCAGTCAACAAGCAAATACTAAGAGTTTACTTACTATGCATAGGCCAGCTATGCTAAGTGCTGGGGACACAAAAAAAGGGCAAAATCCATTTCTGCTCTCAAGAAACTCCCATTCTAATGGGGGAGACAACATGTAAGTACTTTGGTACATACAATAAATAGACTGAATCTTCAATCCTGAAGGAGAAGGCATTGGCAGCTTTGGCATGGGGGGGGCAGGAAGACAGGTTAAGGAGGTAATAGGGAGCCACAAGAGCTTCTTAGCACACAAACATGGTCAGCCCTACACTTTAGAAAAATAATCTTGCCATCAGGATGTACAAGTTATAGGCAGAGACCAGTTAGATAGTTATTGTCATCCAGGCCAGAGAGTATGAGGGCTTGGACTAGAGTTGTTGCCCTGTGACAAAGAGGAAGCAATGTCTACAAGGGCTGTCGTGAAGATAGAAATCACAGGTTTGACAACAGATTGGCTGTGTGTGGTGAAGTGAGAACATTAATGGCACCAGGTTAAGAATCCAGAGAGATGATAATGGAAGCCATTGAAGCTGATGAGCTTATCAAGGGAAATAGAATAGAGTGAAAGTAGAAAGGGGGGTGGGTGCACAGGGCAGAGCCTTCCAGCCCTCCTACATTTAAAAGGTGTGATATGGATGAGGAACCAGCAAAGGGAACTGAGAAGGAACAGTCATGCAGGGAGGAGGAAAACCTAGAGAGGAGAGAGTAACTGACAGTGTCAGGTACCTAGAACATGAGGAATTCTTGGCCTTTCTGTTCTTCTCCTACCATAGTTCCATGTGACCATCAAGACTATGTAGGACAAGTTGGCATGGGACAAGTAACCATGTGGGACTAAAGACACCCCAGGCCCAGGTCTACTAGAGAAGGCAGATATTAGGATTTTAGGTAAAGGTCAGCATTTCACAATCAAGGATTCTTAACCTGAGGTCCGTGAACCTATGGAGAGTAGATTTTAGGGGTTAGGATTTGTAGGTAGGTAAGTAAGTGTGTGGGTAGATAGATAGATAGAACATAGGACAGTTAGATCAAAGAGTATGCATACAAGTAGAAAGATCAGCAAAAGCTATAGGTCAGAACTGACAGCCAACCTAGGAATAGGTAAATGCAGTATCAAAAAGTGAGGCAGGCAAGTGAACTAAGAGGCCAGGCCAAAGAATGAGGAGCTAGGATATCTGTGAACATGGGCGAGGCAGGCCAAGAGTAAATGGAGGGCCTGGACAGCAGAGTTTAGGAACTGTGGCAAGATGTTGGGGCAACAGAGGTCAAAATCCAGACCAGGACTGGCAACAGGACAAAGTAGAGCAAACAACAGTAATCGTTAAAATTTCAAAGCAAAACATCACACTTAAGTAAGGTAGGGAAGATTTTATACCAAAGTAGGGTTATCCTAGTGTTAGTGGTATGGTTGTTAATCCTAGCCATTTGAATATATGACTGGTAACTTCTGTCCTTGAGTACTGTTTTGGTAAATTTAAATGATACCTTTGATTGAGACCCTCAGAACTCTTCTTTTGGTTTTGAAAAGGCAAGCAAAGGTCATGTTGTTTTCCTGCTATCCTAACCTAGTCACAAAGTGTTCTTCTAAAAGTCATGCAGATTAGGCATTATTTTCTGTGCTCACAGGGTACTGCACGCGGGATTTTCCCTGGAGCACTTACACAGGGTGAATGGAAGACATTCTCCCCCACCTATGTAAAGTTATAGAGGAATTTCCTCCAAGTCTTTAGAGTAGCTCAAGCTAGGTTAGATTTTGAGTTGGAAGACCTGGGTTCAAATGCTGCCTCTTAACTTCAGGATTCCAGGCTTCATTGTTCTTTCCTGTAAAGTGAGGAAATTGGACTAGATGACCTCTAGAGCCCTTTGAAGTTCCAAGTCTATTCTCCTATCCCATGATACTGTGATCTTAAATCCAGTTTCTTTCCTCAAAGCGAATTCCCTCGGAGTGACTTTAAGACATCCCATTTTCCTTGGCCTAGGGCATAGCCACAAGAATTCTGCTGCTATTCAGTTCTTCCCCCAAACCTGATTACAGAGGTTAGCTTAAACTATTTCTGGGTGACGTGGGTATACCAGTGGTTTGCTCCCTTCTAATCATTTGCCTGGACCACTGAAGGCAATTCTTAGCATTAACTTGTTCCTAAAAATGAAATCTCTCTTCACCAACTGCATTGGCTCTAATTGTAAATCAGAGTAGAAGCGTTTTTCATTCGTACTCTCTATTGTTTTATTTTTCCCTCGATTCAGTAAATGTTTATTAAGTACCTATTGTTTATAGGGCATTTGTTAGACAGTGAAAATACAAACAAGTCTCTATTTTAAGGGGCTGATGATTTAATGGTGTTACATTGGTAGATATGTATAATCAATATGATATGAGGAAGAACATGAGAAGGGAAGAGGGGGTGAGGTAGTACTATAGGAAACGGGAAGAGGAATAAATCACTTTCATGGACCACCTGGGTTGGGTTTGAAGAGGCTTGAAGCAGGTTAGAAATATGGAAGACATTCATTCTAGGCAAGGATGCTACATAGTAGAGGCAAGACAACATCTGAGTAAAGCTCATAGTATAGTTTGGTTGAAACATGGACTGTATGAAGGAGAATTATGTGGAATAAAAATGGAAAGGTAGCTTAGCACCTAACTGAGCACTAACAGAGGAGCACTATAGAACTGGACATAGACTCAGGAAGCCCTAGGTTTGAATCCTGCTTCTGACCCAATAGTTGTATGACTAAGAGCCAGTCTTTCTGCCAGCTTCAAAGCTTTATATCAATGGCAGTCATTACCATTGTTGCAGTTATTGTTATTATCTAGAGGATCCCAAAGGCCAGGCCAAGGATTTGGATTTTTGTTCTGTAAGGAGCAGGGAGCTGGCCAGGGGTGGGGTGGGGTGGGACACATTTTAAAGATGATTTTGGCAGCAATGTGAAGGATAGATAGATCAGAGATGGGAATGGCTGGTTATTACAGTAGCCCAGATGAGAAACAAGGAGAGCCTGATCTAGGGTGCTACCACTTGGATTGGAGGAAAGGGATGGATGAAAGATTATATTGTAGAAGTCGTATAGATGAGACTCACAAATTGATTGACTAAAGGGAACAAAAGAAAAGGAAGGAAAAACCAGAGATGCCTTCAAGGTTTTGACCCTGGGTAACTGGGAGGAGGTTGATGCCCTCAAGAGAAACAGGGAAGTTATAAGGAAGAGTGAATTTTGGGAAGATTATGAGTTCAGTTTTGTATAAGCTGAGTTAGGAGTATTGGTGGGAGATACATTTCAAGTGGAGATACATGGCAGGTAGGGGTGTGGTGCTAGAGCTCACAGGATAGATTGGGGATAGATATCTAGATTTGCAGAGAGATTCATCGAAGGCATGGAAGTGGATGGTATTAACAAGGAAGAGAATATATAGAAGGGGAAAGGGCTAAGAATGGGGTCTTGAGGGCCACCTACATTGAGGGGTCAGAAAGAGCAAAATGTATCACTGAAAGTGATCAGACAAGCAGAAGAGATCCAGGATGGTGTTTGTCATGGAAACTTAGGGAAGAGAGACTATTGAGGGAGGTGGGGTAGCAGTGGGGTAATGAACAATGGCAAATGCTGCAGAAAGGGTAAGGGGTTTAACAACTAATAAAAAGCCTTTAAATTTGTCAGTCATGTCATTGGTGACCAAGATAAGAGCAAGTTCAATATTGTGGTAAGGAAAGAAACAGATTTCAAAGGGGTTGAGCAGTGAATGCGTGGTAAGGAAGTTGGGGATGGGAACTTTTTCTTAGAAATTTCACAGTAAAAAGATGATAGCTCTAAATCACTATTGATTAGAGAAATGCAAATTAAAGCAACTCTGAGGTACCACCTCACACCTATCAGATTGGCTAATATGACAAAAAAGGAAAATAATAAATGTTGGAGAAGCTGTGGAAAAATTGGAAAACACTAATGCATTATTGGTGGAGCTGTGAACTGATCCAACCATTCTGGAGAGCAGTTTGGAACTATGCCCAAAGGGCTATAAAGCTGTGCATACCCTTTGACCCAGAAATACCTCTATTGGGTCTTTTTCCCAAAGAGATTATAAAAAAGGGAAAAATATTTGTAGCTGCTCTTTTTGTGGTGGCAAGGAATTAGAAATTGAGGGGTTGTCCATCAATTGGGGAATGGCTGAACAAGTTGTGGTATATGAATATAATGGAATACTGTTGTGCTGTAAGAAATGATGAGCAGGCGGATTTCAGAAAAACCTGGAAGGATTTACATGAACTGATGCTGAGTGAGATGAGCAGAACCAGGAGAACATTGTACACAGTATCAACAACATTGTGTGTTGATCAACTCTGATAGACTTGATTCTTCTCAGCAATACAATGGTCCAAGATACTTCCAAAGGACTCATGATGCTCTCCAAATCCAGAAAAGAAAAAAAAAAGAACTAAGGAATCTAGATGCAGATCTATTTTTTTGTTTTTCTTTTTTGAGGTTTTTCCTTTTTGCTCTGATTCTTCTAGCATAGCATGACTAATGCAGAACTATGTTTAATGTGATTGTACATATATAACCTATATCGGATTGCTTGTTGTCTTGGGGAGGGGGGAAGGGGAGAGAAAAAAATTGAAACTAGAAATCTTATGAAAACAAATGTTGCAAAGTATCTCTACATGTAAGTGGAAAATAATAAAATACTTTTATGGGGAAAAAAAAGATGATAACTTACTGGGGACAGGCGTTGTTAGGGTCAAGGGAAGATTTCTTTTGAATAGGGAAGTCTCATTTTCAAGATATATAACAATAAGAACCATTGCCCAAGAGATAAGTCATCTAGAGATATAAAAAGGCAGTTTTCAAAGGAAGAACTCCAAGCTATCAAGAGCCTAATAAAATGCTCCAATCAATACTAATTCAAGAAATACATATCAAAGCAATTTTGAGGTTTCACCATACACCCATCAGCTTGGTATAGTTGACCTAAAAATAGGAAAATAATGAATATTGGAGGGCTATGGGAAACATACACATTAATACACTGTTGATGGAACTGTGAATTTGGTCCAGACGTTCTGGAAAGCAATTTGGAACCTTATGCAGAAAGAGACAAAGCCATGTATCCCCTTTAACTCAGCAATACCATTATTAAGCCTATACCCCAGAGAGATCAAAAGAAGAAGAAAAAGACCCATACATACACAAGATATTTGTAGAAGCTCTCTTTGTACTAGTAAAGAACTGGAAACTGAGGGAGTGCCGCAACATTGGGGAATGACTACACAAAGGAGTATAGTGTGTAAATGGAGTGGAACACTCTTGCGCCATAAAAAATGGTGAAAGGAAGCTGAATTGTTGCAGATGAACAGTTTAGAACCAGTGGAATAGTTTGTACATGATAGTCTCACTGTCAAAACAAACCACTTGTAAAAGACCTGAGAACTCGGATGAATGCAGTGATCAACTGCAATTCCAGCAGAACCTCCGGATAGACAGACAGACAGGAGAGTGCAGAGTGAAACGGGTTTTGGACATGGCCAGTTCAGGAATTTGTTTTGCTAGACTGTGCATATTTATTTTAAAGGGAGGCGAGAGGTTGAAAAAAAGTGATTTTCATTCTTTGAAAAAATAAAATTTAATTTTAAAACATAGACATATAAAAGCAAGTATGTATGTATGTATGTGACACCTGAGACCTAAGGCAATGGCGGGGGGGGGGGCAGCCAGCAGAAGGGTTGATTATGAGAGAGAAGGGAAGAGAAAGTGGGGTAGGGGGAGAGATTAGGGAAAGAGGGAGGTTGAGAGAGAAGAAAAGAATAAATGGAATAAGGTCCCAGAGTGAGAGGAGATGAGTTCAAGGGTCCCTGGAAGTTAGCCCTGGAAAGGAGGAGAACCCCCTCCTACTCTGAGACTAGAAGCAAAGAGGAAAGGATGAGTGAAGAGATTTTAAGTTGTAGGAAAAGGGAGGCCACTCATGACAAATGGTCTTCCTTTCTTGGCAGAGTGGAAGGTGAGGTCACCTGCTGAGAGAGAAGTGGGGTTGGTGTTGAGGGCCTTCGGAGGAGGTGTGGAACAGCTGCTGTGAGCAGTGTAGTAAGGCCTCAGTAAGGAATGAACACAATTCTTTTCCATCCAAGAGGGCTGAATCTGTAGGGGTCCAGTCAGTCTGGTTTCATGACTTCCTGAAGCAGTGTTCAGGAATGGCAGCAAGGAGAGGTGATGGAAGGAAGAGACGATCAGATCAACAGAACCGGGGTTAAGACTCTTGAGGAAGGTGGTGCACCATTGAACAGGCTCACTGTGGAGTTGAGCCTGCTAAGGCATAGGGAACTGAAGCCAGGGGCAGGGGAGCTATTGAGAGACAGACCCTACTGAGGTCCCAGTGGAGGTGTAGAGCAGGCGCTGGCATCGGCTTTGTGTGAAGGAGGCTCCAATCAGAGGGGAAGTTCAGAGTCTGGGATCTTTGGGAACACTTGTAGGTAATGGACAGGAAAGGTCTGCAGTCTGGTCATCTCTGACTGACTGAGGTTGGGTGAAGATGGAGGTTATGGGAACTGATAATGAAAAAGAGACCAAGGTATTCATCGATCTACATACTGAAGTCACTGAAGATGGCAGGGGGTGAGGTGGGAGAGGAGAAGGGACACTAAACTAGGTGCAGAAATCATTGAGGAAGCCAATAGAATCAGGTAAGGTCTGTAGTCACCAATAGCCAGGATTAAGGGGCATATCACTATATGGCCACCTTTTCCTTCTTTGTTGCTCTCTTGGGAAGAGATTTTGTTACTGGAGAAGCTAAGGAGAGTACTAAGGAGAGAGAGGGCTTCTGACTGCCCGTCCCTGAAAGATGACCTATCGCAGTCTCTGGTAGGGCCATATTGAACAATCCAAACAGGCAGAATTTTCTCGGTACCACTTCTCACCTCTGTGGTTTTCTTTGCTTCTTCAACACATGCCCCCACAGAGCCAATCACCATGCTAGGTTATCTGGGTCAGCAAGGTATTGTACTGTCAAACCAGAAATCAGCTCCAGCTTTGCATTTCTATCAGGCCTGTCTGCTTCTGTCAGCAAAATGCATAATAGAAAAAATAAGCCAGCAAGGCTAATAGCACTCATCTGAATAAAATCAGCCCCTTGGCTTCCTCCTTTAGTTTCATTTTAATCAAGGTATCCAGAGGGAATTAAAAGTTTTTTTAAAACCCCAACTACTTTCCTTCTCAACTCACCCTTCGGAAGTGCATCTTGCAATTCTCCCTCTCCCTCTTTTCTCTCCTCTCCTTATCTCTCTCCCAACCTTTTTTCCTTTCTCTCTCCCTCTATTTCACTCTCTTTCTACTTCCCTCCCTGTCTCTCAATCTTTTTTTTTTTTTTATAAATTCCCCTTCCTCATGCTGAGCCTAATCCCAGCCTCTTCTACACATAAATATTTGTTGAGTGAATGAAAAAAATGAATGTCCTTTGGTCTTTTTTAAGACTGCGTGTCTGTGATACAAAGGGAAAAACAACATACTTCTCAGTGTGTTATGTTTCCCCTCCGGGTAGATTAGTTTATGCTATAGTCATTCTGGGAAACAGAGGCACCAGGCAGGTGTGTTGGGCAGAGCAAACCATTCTGGGGTCCCCTTTGCATTTCTGTCCACCCTCCCTCACACTTTCCAGGGAGGGGCCCAAAGCTGGCTCCTGCCCCCTAGTCCTTTCGCTTTCTTTTTTTCTTCCCTTTTTTTTTTTTTTCTGTGCTGGGAAATGAGGGTTAAGTGACTTGCTCAGGGTCACACAGCTAGTAAGTGTCAAGTGTCTGAGGCTGGATTTGAACTCAGGTCCTCCTGAATCCAGGGCTGGTGCTTTATCCACTGCGCCACCTAGCTGCCGCCCCCCCCCCCAAGTCCTAAAGGAGAAAGGCAGTGGAAGATTAAGCTCTGCTCTACCTTTGGCATCTCTTTCACGTCTTCCCATAGACCTACAGCTGCTTTGTGAATTGCCTGTTGCTGCTGTTTTATCCTAACCATTATTTTCTGAGAGGCTGTGCATCTGTAGCAGCCTGTGCTCTTGGCCTTGACCCAGCAACTGGGTAAGGCCCATGTTGGACATTGATGGAAGCCGAGCCCTGGTTTGTTTGGAAAGCGCAATCAAGCTTTAATGTAGCAGTGCAAAAGTTCAGGAGGAAAGCCTATTAAGAAAGCAAGTCCAGTCACACAAAGCCTGCACCACACAGTCCGTCTGCAAAGCCAAAGAAATAACAAATAGTCATTCAAGGGCACCTCACACTTAGAGATCTCTCCTGCCCAGAGTTTTACAGGCACTAACTCCCCATATCTTATAGCTCCCCCAGGAGGAACATGGACAGTGAGGAGCAATGTGTCCTGTGGGGCCTTGAACAAAGGCAGAGAAAATGAATTGTCGACAAGTATGGTCAGACTCTTATCCATTCAATACCTCGATCTAATCTTGTGCCCTAAAAATCTTAGAGCAGGCTGTTTGGGCATTTGCCTCCAAGTTGGGTTGAGTCACTGGATCATTGAAGGGAGAAAAAAAATGAGCTAATATATTCCAAGATAATACATTTCAAGCTTATGATTCATTTGTGCAGTGTCTAAGCCCATCCGGTGATTCCTTCCAGGCCATTTATAATCTCTTCCTCAGAACCAGCTTGTGACTTTCTGGGTCTCTTTCCTTTTGTCTCTAGCTTCATTTTCTCTCAATACAGTATTGTGTTTTCCTGATCTTGCTGCGGAATTTTTAAATTTTACTAAGAAAAAATACTTCTCTGATTATTTTGTCTGCTTTTTAGGGATTAGAGATTGAAGAGGTTTGCAGCTGTTCGACACATTCCTGAGGGATGCAGACTTTTTCCCTTTAAATGCCCAAGCATTACACAATGTAAAGCTCTGGGGGTGGGGAGAGCAAAGAGGCTCTGCAAATACATGCTAGCCGGAAAAGATAGAAAGACAATTGAGTGCCCTTAATCAAACCCCGATCCCTCAGCTTCATCCACACCAAATGCAGGAGGGCCCCATGGTCACCGCAGTCAGAAGCTACTCGAGCAGAACCTCCGTATGTTCTCTATGAAATCACGTCTCACTGACACGCTCGCTTTCCAGCCTGCTGTGTTCATCTCTGGGATTTATTCTGAGACTCACCTTTGCTCGAACTGGCAGGCAGATCGCCTGCCTTTGTGGTTTCTTCCTCATGCGCCCCTTGCCCCTTTGTCGCTTTCATTTCCCACTCCCCCAGCTCTTGCCTGATCTGTCTAAGAAAGGAGCAGCCTTGAAAAACCCAAAGCATTATATGAAAAGCCCCCTGGCTCAGTGGGGGCAAGGACAGAGCAGCCTGTGAGAGGCTTCAGGAAGCAGACAGCAGAGTATCATGGAAAGGTTAATCAGTCAATCCATATGCCTTTATTAATCAATGTGCTGGGCTCCTTGCTGGGGGACACAGGGGCATTAATGAAATGCCTTCAGGAGCTGATGTTCTATCAAGGGAGGTGACGTGGCACATGAAAAAAGATAGGCACCATAAGTGTATTCAGAATAGATACAGAACGAATGCAGGGTCAGTTCAGTGTGAAAGCACTGGCCACCTGGAGCATGAGGAAGGGGCCTGGATGGGAGGCATAGCCCTGGAGCTGAGCTTTGAAGGGAGCGAAGGATTCTGAGAGGAGGTGTTCAGGTCTTCTGGGCGTGGAGGAACAGACCTAGGAAACAGGATGCCATGTGTGAGGAACAGGAGGCAAGACAGTTTGGCTAGATCAAAGAGTATAGGGAAAAAGAATCGTGTATAATGAAGCTGGAGAGGCAGGCTGGGACCATCACAAACTCCCCTGTACCAGAAAAGTGATACCCGCCTCCCCAGCCTAAACCCTGCCCTCCCCCCAACTGGAGATAGCAGCAAGCATTGCATCAGATGCCTGAATGGGGAGGAAGAACACACTTAAGCCTTACTGCTCCTTTGGTTGCCTTGGGATTATGTCAGCATTGATTAAGTGCCTACTGTGTGCCAGGCATTGTGCCAAGCGCTGGGGATGCAAGAAGAGGCAGAAGACAGTCCCTGCCCTCAAGGAGTTTGTAATCTAATGAGGGAGACAACATGCAAATAAAGTGAGCTACATATTAAGAGGGTAAGGGAAGGCTTCCTGTAGATGGTGGGGTTTTAGTTGGGGCTTAAAGGAAGCCACAGAGGTCAGAGCTTTCCAGGCATGGGGGACAGCCAGAGAAAATGTAATGTCTGGAGTCCAGAGATACAGTGCCTTGTTTATGAAACAGCCAGGAGGATTGGCATATGAAAAGAAGCACACGGAGAGAAGAAAGAGGGATCAGAGGAACATAAACCATAATATTAGGGGGATATTAGTGGTGATTAAATCTAACTCCTTTGTTTTATGGATGAGGAAACCAAGGGTCAGAGAGGACTTTGCTAGGGGTCACACAGGTGACCTTTGGAAAGTGCTGTGCTCTCTGCTATAGCAATGTTCAGGGAAGGATACCCAAGGAAAAGAGGGCTGCAAAGTCTCTCTCTCTCTTTTTTTTTTTTTTTTTGGTGGGGCAATGAGGGTTAAGTGACTTGCCCAGGGTCACACAGCTAGTAAGTGTTAAGTGTCTGAGGCCGGATTTGAACTCAGGTCCTCCTGAATCCAGGGCTGGTGCTTTATCCACTGCACCACCTAGCTGCCCTGCAAAGTCTCTTGAGCAGGAAACGACTCCCTAGGAAACCATAGCTCATTGATAGGCTTGTTTTTGAACCCCAAGTGTGTTCTGTCCTTGCAATTCATTTTGGTTCTGTTTTTTTGGTTTTTGCAGGGCAATGAGGGTAAAGTGACTTGCCCAGGGTCACACAGCTAGTAAGTGTCAAGTGTCTGAGGTCAGATTTGAACTCAGATCCTCCTGAATCCAGGGCCAGCGCTTTATCCACTGTGCCACCTAGCTGCCCCCTTGCAATTCATTTTGAAACTTGCCTTTGCTCAAGTTGGCAAGGAGAGTTTGCAGCATGGCATCAATTTGGCGTCCCCCTCTGAGCATGTGCCTTTCTCCTCTGTCTCTTCTCATCCCCCATTCCTCCAGTCCTCTGCCAAAAGAAGGGAAAAAGTAGATTGGTAAGAAAATGTGGCAGCACACTCAGGGGTGTGATAGAGCGGTGATAGACTAGGTGGAATGACCAACAAGGGAGCTAGCAAAGCAGTCGACATGAGGAGAGATGAGAGGATGGTTGTCATGGTGAAAAGAAAAGAATGGACTCAAGCCAGAGCAGAGGGGCAGGGCTGACTGGATCATAGGCTCTCAGAGCTGGAAAGATTTAGGCTGCCCATCGAGTTGAACTCTGAGACACAGAGACTTTGTGTGATCCTGGAAAATTGTTTAGATTTGAAGTGTAAAAGACAGGATTTGATTCCCTCTCCAAATCCATTGCTCTATCCATTCTACCCATTCTACTTCCAGCAGAGTGGATGTGTGAGACTGAGCAGAGAAAAAAGTCAAAAGATGACTCTGGAGGTTATGAGTCTAGGTGATCGGTTCCAGAGTGTTCCCACCACCACCAAAAGATCCGGCACTGTCCATCCTCACCCCGGCCATTTTATGGTTTTATGGTTGGCTCGGCTTTTTATATGGTAGCCTAGCATTTAAGCACCCCCCCACACACACACACACACTCCAACCTACGCTTCTAGCTGTATTTCACACCATTGCCATATAAGTCAGCAAACATTAAGCACCTACTATGTGCTGGGCACTATGCTAAGCCCTAGGAGTAGGTAGCCTCTATTTTCTCAGAAAAATAGGAGGTGATCAGAGAAAAAATAAAGGCATTACTGTGTACCAGTGAGAATCTGGTGGAGATTAGAGGGTGTAAATCTTTTGGCGTGGTTGTGTGACAACTCCAGCTAAGAGTCAGCAGCACTCAAGTAGTCAGTTGGTCAAGCAACATTTAAATGTTGACTCTACATCAGGCATTGTGCTAAATCCCCGGATACAAAGAAAGGCAGAAGTAGCAGTATAGAAGATGGGTGGGAGGGGTCTCTGGAGTTCAGTTAGAGAAATGCTGGGAATAGTAGCCTCAGTGCTAGCCCAGGAGTGACTGGCTGATCCTTAATTACAGGGATTAGTAAAGGAGGGGACAGATACCCTGTAAGAGTTATGGAGGTGGGGAAGAGGGTGCAGTAAAGAGAAATTCAGGGAACAGCTATGGATTAGACCATAATAGAGAAGCAATAAGGGAGGGATGCAAGAACTACAATGCAGCAACGTTGCGGAATTTAAAATAACATGGATTTGTAGCAATCCGATCATCCTAATCTCTGCTCTCCCTCTTCAGTTTTAGTGAGAGATGGTAGGGGCAGTAGATTATCAAGGGCCAAGAAGTCAGGATTAGAAGAGATATCATTATTGTAGTGGTTGGGCTCTAAGGTCTAGTCTGGGTTGGGAGAATAACACTGATAGATTGGAGAGTAAATGGTAGACTGGTGAGATGGGGAGGTATCATAGGGCCAAACACCATGAGCATGAGCATGAGCATGCAGAACTGGGATGGGAGAAGTAAGGGAGTAGAACGTGGGAGCACAGGAAGCCGTGATGAGAAATCATTATCTAATTGTGGTTGCTTTGAAGATGGGGATTATAGAGGCAGATATACATTGAGAATTTAAAAGGTATAAATATGAAACATTATTATTCTCAACAATCTACTATCTACTTAGAGTAACTGCCTTAAAAAGGCTCATTGGATATAAATCTGTGATGGTAAATGAGGGTAAAAAATATAATATTTTAGATTCTCTCTGTCTCACTCAACCTTCTCTTTCTCCCCTCCCCCCTTTTCTTTCTTTTGGTTCCAATGAAGAGAGGTAGGAGAGAGAAATAATAGATTTCTATTCATTTACGTCACTATGAGTGGAAAATGTACTGATTGATCATAATCATTACCCATTCATAGTGGGAAACTATGGAATGGGCCATCACCAAAGGGTGATGGGCCACCCCTTCCGACTAATGGCATCTGTTTCTGAGACATTGAGATAGGAATAAGGATCTCTTTGGCTCTGGAACATTTTTTCTCTGTGTGACACTAATTGGCCCTCATGGGAATAGAATCCCCAATCATGTCTTCATCATTCTCATTCTTTCATTCATTCAATAGATGTCTGTTAGGATCTTCTCATATTAAATAGCACAGTACTGGGGTCTGGAGGAGATCGGAAGATCCTTAAGGTGTGGTGCTTACCTTCATGGAGCTCACAATCCAATAGACTTCATGAATAAATGATGTATTTATTTTTTCCAGAGGAGAAATCCATTTGAAACCCAAATCTTTCTCTTTCTATGAAGTAGTTTACCAACTGCTGTCTACGACGTGGTTTATTTGGGACAGGCAGGGAAAGTAGCAGGAGCACTGAATTTGGAGTCAGAGGATGTGAGTTAGAAACCTGGCTCTGCTTATTATCTGTTAGGTGGGCTTATCACTTTGGGGCAACTCAGTTCTCCCTGTGCCTCAGTTTCTTCCTTGGTAAAAATGAAGGACTTGGGCTAGGCAGTCGTTAAAGCCCTTTTCAGTTCTAAGTCTGTGAAGCTATGATAAAAGTCTGTGTGAAGAGGCCGGCCCTTCAAATGCATTGGTTACCTAGGTCTAAATTATTTCTCTCTTGGAACTTAGGATTTTTCCAAATTCAGCCTTTTCAGATAATAAACACTTTGAAAGTGGTGATTCAGTGCAGGAGGGGTCCAAGAAGTGAGTTAATTATATGAATCTGTGACTCCCAAGTAGTATTTCGTGGACGATATTGGAGCTTTCTATATTTTAGTTCCCAGTGAAATTCTGTCTTATATAAGTGGTTGGTGATACGAATGGATCCAAATGCGGCACCTTAAGTGCCCCGCCCAGGAGGAGGGACAGATACAGGGGAGTTTCCATTTGGGCCCTGTTTTCTGCTATGACCCAGATCTGGGGCTCCCTGGAGATGATGATTTGGTGATCTGGTTTGTCCTGAAGTCCATTTGGGTGGGGAGCCATTCTTTGTTAATTGTTATTTACCCAAGGTACTTCCAAGCCAGATTTCCTCCAGTAGAAATCACAGGGTACTCAGCACACTGTATTTTGGAATGGAGGTTTACCTTGACTCAGACGAGTAAGCTCTTCCCATTGCTGTTTTCTTTGCATTTTGGAGTCTGAATGAGGGGTGGAGGGGGAGGAGGGGGGAGAAGAGGCCAAAGGGGAGAGAGCAGCTTGTGAACCATTTCAGAATTCCTGTCCAAAGAGCAGCCCACAATCCCTTGCTTTCCATGTTTTTAGAGACATCCAGATTCCAAGTGGAGCAGAAGTTACTCATATTCTCTAGAGTATTATATTGCCCAAACCAGTACTGGAGGAAGAGTAGATGTTCACTGTTGCCTTTAAATGGTAGTGTTCTGCTTAATACATATAGCAAAATTATTCTCAGTTGTTCTTGATCCTCCAATAGAGGGTTTTTGTTTTGGTTTTTTTAGTGGGGCAATTGGGGTTAAGTGACTTGCCCAGGGTCACACAGCTAGTAAGTGTTAAGTGTCTGAGGCTGGATTTGAACTCAGGTACTCCTGAATCCAGGGCCGGTGCTCTATCCACTGTGCCATCTAGCTGCCCCTCCAATAGAGTTTTAGAAGTCTTAGGATCATCCTTTAAATGTGTGTGAGAGGGCAACTAGGTGACACAGTGGATAAAACACCCACCCTAGATTCAGGAGGACTCACACTTACTAGCTGTATGACCCTGGACAAGTCACTTAACCCTCATTTACCCCCCCCCCCAAAAGTGTGTGAGTATATAT
The DNA here is from genome assembly GCF_019393635.1 of Dromiciops gliroides. Taxonomy (NCBI): domain Eukaryota; kingdom Metazoa; phylum Chordata; class Mammalia; order Microbiotheria; family Microbiotheriidae; genus Dromiciops; species Dromiciops gliroides. Next base: position 105,473,750 of record NC_057864.1, read on the forward strand.
GTGTGTTCTCAAATCTAGTTTCTGTGCTTATTGCCCAAGAGCACAAGTATGGATAGCTTCATTCCACCAAGTACACCTGAGTTCAGGTATGATCCTTTAAAAAGAGGAGAATTTTCAGCTATTTTCTTCATCAGAAGTCTTATTCTTGGCTCATAATGTATCATATTTTCTTCTTTGTGTAACCTAAAATGGATAAAATAGCACTGGTTCAGTACCTAACACTTATCTGGCTCTTTTCCTTAGAGTTTTTAGAACAAGGAAAAAAAGCTCAAGATATCTCCTCTCACAAAGAGGCTAAATTTCTGATTTGGTTCTGGCTGGTGATGTCCTGGTAAATGTTTAACAGCTAGCTAGGGACAAAGGGAGGGAGGAAGACAGATGGGGAGAAATATAGACAAGATACACTAAGTTTAATCTGCTTGCTGATTTCCAAGCACCCAAAATTTAATAGTCTGTGAGAGCTCCTACAAGCTGACTCCAGCCCAGGACTGGTTCTAACCCTTGTGTCCATGTGGGTTGGGATCCTTGATATTGGCTCAGCCTTTCCCAACATTTGCTCTCTCTCTCTCTCTCTCTCTCTCTCTCTCTCTCTCTCTCCAGGAAGGATCAGAATGTTCTCTCACCAGTTAACTGCTGGAACCTCCTCTTGAACCAAGTGAAACGAGAGAGCAGGGACCACACCACCCTGAGTGACATATACCTGAATAACATCATCCCCCGCTTTGTCCAAGTCAGTGAAGACTCTGGAAGGCTCTTTAAAAAGGTAATTAGATGGGGCTTTATGTACAGATTCTTGAAGGGTATTAAGCATAACATGTAAGTAAATGCAAAACCCAAACTGGGCCGACCCTTGTTAGCCATCTCCTCTATCTAGCAAGTCCAGTTATAATGAAATAAATGAAATCTCCATTCTTTTCTCCTTGCCAGGGATGAATCAATATCAGCCATGGCATGTGGCCATCTGCAAAGTTGTTACATAAAAGACACTCACTCCATCGTTGTTTGCTAGTGGGTGGGTTTGCAGCACAAGTCATAATTGACATCATTCATGTATTGATTGCTAGTTCTGTTTTGGTGATTTGCAGTAGAACATTACTTTATTTGGGAAACTGTTGAGACTTCAGGACCTGGAGTATGATTTCATGTTCTCTTACTCTAATTTGCTTTCCAAGCCCACATACTTCTTGGTTCAGCTCTCTTTCAGAAACTTGATCCAGGAATTGTTTGGCTCTGATGGGCTTGGGAACTTGATTATCTATTAATATGGCAACATTTTTTTACCTCCTGGGCTTAGCATGATTTATGTACCTCACTTGGTGATCCTTATAATTCCCTGACAAAGGTGAACCAATTTAACAGGAGATTTTGTCCAGTATCACCTAATAAATTAGAGGTGGACTCTTGGGGACCAGAGGATATCCAAGAGCTAGAAATGCCTTAGAAATCATTTTCCACCTGAAGACGTCGGGGCCTGAGTGACTTGCCCAAGTTCTGGGCAAAGCTAAGATTTGAAACAGTAACTTTGGGTGCCAAGAGCAGTGAACTTAGGGCTGCACTGATCTCTAAGCTCTGGTACCTTGAGCTCCATGGGGAATCATTTCTTGAAAGAAAGCAAGTAAGCTTTCTCCAGTTTTGAAAGTGGTTGTATGTGGTCGCCAATGCCTTGTACATCCTTGTACATCACATACTGTCAACCTTAGGAGGATTTCAGAAGGGTGGTCTTCCTAGGAGTCACTGGAGGAGGGAAGATAGATCAGGCTAAGAATTTATAGGTTTCCTGTTGACAAAACTCTGAAAAAAACAACTCTATTAAATGTCCTTGTAGTAGGGATATGTAGCCAGAGTTTTCAGTCATCTGGTGTTTTCCATCCTTTTAAGGTAAAACTTTTTGGCTCTCTTCCTGGTTTGGTCTTGGTTCAGGAACCATTTTTTCCTCTTCTCACCATCTTTTTCCCCCTCTGTTTCTTTCCTCATATCTTCAAGTCCTCTAGAAAAAGCTTCAAGCATACCTACTAGGAGAACCAGATGAAAATGTAATTAACAAGACAAATACAAATACAATAGAACATAGTGTCAATATGACACCTCCTTTCTATATGAGTTTATACCATCCCTGCTCAAAAGCTTAGTAAATTGTGATCCCTGAGATAGCAAATGGAAGGAGAAAATGTGTGGCTCCACGGAGGTAGTGGTCATTTTGGAAAAGTGCTGCTACACAATTAGTCCACTGGATTTTTTTCAGCCATGGAAAGGTGCTATCACACAGTCCATAGATTTGTGGCTTCTTAGAGGCGTGACATGGGGGATATGATCCTCCAGCCAAGAAAAGGGAGATGCATTGACCATTAGGTGTGGTCCTCTTTGATCTGTTTCAGTCTCCTGACTGTATTGGGTAGGTAGCCATCTTCCATTTCAGGAGTAAGTGTGCCAGGGAGGGCTCCTTCCCCTGGATCTGTTCTTTCTCTCCTGCCCCCCCCCCCCCCCCCCCCCGCCCAGGGCAATAGGGGTTAAGTGACTTGCCCAGGGTCACACAGCTAGTAAGTGTTAAGTGTCTGAGGCTGGATTTGAACTCAGGTACTCCTGAATCCAGGGCTGGTGCTCTATTCACTGTGCCACCTAGCTGCCCCTGGATCTGTTCTTAATGGTGCTGAGAAGCAATTACAGGCTGCACCAGAGGATGGTCTTCACCCTTTTCCAAACTGCTCCAGTTCTGTTGTTCGCATCACTTTTCATTATTCCCCTCTACATGGTGACTTGAATGGAAGTCACATTCAAAAGTCGATTCAAGTGAAATCTTGACAGCAATTGGTAGTGCTTCAGTGCAGCCTTCAGATATGCTTGAGGTCTCTTGGGGAGGAGAGCAGTCAGCTGGCAGTCCTAGCCTCAGTCCTGTCTGTGATTGGGAGAAAAGCCCTTTAGGACACCTGTCCTCTCTCCATTGTTCTCCCATACCTTCTTTTTCCTCCAACCAGAGAAATTGTCAGAGAGGACTGGGTCAAGAGAAAGTCCTGTCCAGACCTCAGTGCTGCTTCCTGGTGCTTCAGGTGACCCCTGGGGGCCAATGCTCCAAGCATCTCCAGGCACTAGAGTGCTCCCTCAGCCCATGGCCATCAGCCTGCTGACATGGTGCTGCTGCTGCAGCATTGACATTCCTAGCCCTGGGCTCTGGGTGGATTTCCCTGAGCTATGTCTGCATTTCCATTCCTGGAAGTATAAAGGAGAGGTCCTTGTTCCTCACAGGGCTTCTTTGTGACCTTTTCAAACCTTTTTCAGCAATTAAATTGTGGTCAATGAGAGGGTTACACAAGATTGTTGACCATCAGCCAAGCTTCATTCTCACTGATCCACTCAAAGGAGTGGTCATTTCTTTTCCTTCACCAGTGGGGTCCAGTGTGGGCAGGGGAGCGCCAGGGGAAAAGCTGGCTTGGAAAGTCATAGGAACAGATCAAGTCTGCCTAAGCTAGATGTGAGCTCCTTTATTTTTCACTGTCAGTTCCTTCTCAATACCCTTCCAGTGGTCCTCTAGAGCCTAGCTTTTTTTTTGGGGGGGGGGGTGTGGGACAATAAGGATTAAGTGACTTGCCCAGGGTCACACAGCTAGTAAGTGTAAAATGTCTGAGGCCAGAATTCAAGTCCTCCTGAATTCAGGGCCAGTGCTTTATCCACTGTGCCACCTGGCTGCCCCAAGACTACCTTCTTAAACTGTGGGCTTTGACCCCATATGGGGTTGAGTAAATGAACGTGGGGGTTGCGAAAAATTTGGCAGTAAATGTTTGATTTGTGTACCTATTTTATATACCTATATACCCAGGACCATGTAAAAATTTCTTGGGCAAAAAGGGGTCATGAGTGGAAAAAGTTTAAGAAGCCCTGCTCTGAATCATTTTGTTAATGGTAAAGTGTAGTATGTTGGCAAGTATGAAGTGGCACATGCCCATTTCAGAAGCTACTTACATACCTGTGTCAAGACCCTGAGAAGGATGGGAACCCCCATGGTTAGAATTTCATAACCAGACTTAGAGGCTCCATTGGCTTGCCCCTACCAGGTATTTGTCAGACTTCTGTCTGCATCCTTTCCCAGAAAGTCTCCCCATTAGGTCGATCCCTTAGCCACTATCCAGCCGTGTCTGAAAATGAGCAGGTGATTTCTCATCTCTGGGCCTCCATTTCCTCATCTGTCAAATGAGAGAGTCAAATCTGATCATGAGTTCTTTTTTTTTGGGGGGGGCAGGGCAATGAGGGTTAAGTGACTTGCCCAGGGTCACACAGCCGGTAAGTGTCAAGTGTCTGAAGCCGAATTTGAACTTAGATCCTCCCGAATCCAGGGCCAGTGCTTTATCCACCGTGTCACCTAGCTGCCCCCATGATCATGAGTTTTTAACCTGGGGTCCATGAAATTGTTTTTATTTTTAGTATAATTGGTTTCCTTTCCAATCCTCTGCATTTTATTTTATGCATTTAAAATGATTTTTTTTCTACGAGTGGGTCTGAAGCTTCGCCAGATTGCCAGAAGGGTCCGTAACACAGAAAGGTGAAGAACTCTGCAATTCAGTGATCTCCAGAGGCCTTTCGAGGTCCAGCATACTTGGGTTCTATGTGAAGAGGAGCAGCTTGTATTCAAAGCTCCTGCCTCTTTGTTGCAAGACCCTGTAATGCCCAGTAAATTGTGATAGCAGAGATAAAATCAAATGAGAGCAGAGAACAAGCTGGGCCAGGAGAGAAAATAGTTCTTTTGTCAGAAATTTTAGATGGAAATGTGGCTTCACAGGCTCTCGCAGTTGGAATGGACCTTGGATACATCCTTTTCCAACTGGTCCTTGAATAGAAAACCCTTCTCTGGCATCCTCAGCAGTGCATGTCCTGCCACTCCTTGAAGACCTTTGATGATGGGGAGCATGGCTCCTCCTGGGGAAGCTCACGTTCCTTTTGGATAGCTGTACCTGGTTGATGCCAGGAGGGAATGCTCTTCCTGAGTTCAAGGCTTTTTTTTTTTTTTTTTTGGTGGGGCAGTGAGGGTTAAGTGATTTGCCCAGGGTCACACTAGTAAATATCAAGTGTCTGAGGGTGGATTTGAACTCAGATTCTCCTGAATCCACAGCTGATGCTTTATCCACTGTGCCACCTAGCTGCCCCGAGTTCAAGGCTTTTTATGGTAGCAGAGCCCATTTTTGCTGGCTGGCATGCTTATTTCATGAGGTGTCTCAGAACCCAGAAGTTAGAATTGGGTTCACTTTTGCAAAGGTCTGGCTCCTTGCTTTTCTAGTGGATTTGGATCCAGCAACCTAAGGGCCAATCCAGACCTCTTCTCTCTCATGGTAGGAATGGCCCATAGAGACTTCTATGCTGCAAATGAACTTCAATCCATTGCCTAGTTTCATAAGCTTAAAAAGATTATGATTTACTTACTAGCTGTGTGACCCTGGGCAAGTCACTTAACCCCCATTGCCCCACCAAAAAAAAAAAAAGATTATGATTTGAGAAATCCATTTTCAAATCTACTTGAACCAGTCAGTAATTTTTTCCAACTGTTTTCCAACAGGAAAATCCTTATATGAATGATATTTTTGGAATTTATAAACCAGAGCACGCTAAGATTTTTTTCATATCTTTGTCAGCAATTCCAGGTATTTCACACAGTTGTAGAATACCTGGCCCTGGATTTTTTTTTTTTTTGGTTAGTTACATACCTTTGAAGGAAAGCTTAACAGAATTCAATTCATTAAACATTTATTGAGCACCAAGTAGATAGAGATGAATAAGACACACTCTCTCCCCTCCAGAAGCTAACATAGAAGATGGGCATAGCATGAAAATGAATTCTGGATTCATCTTCTGGCAGGAGAAATCTGGAAAGGCTTCATGGTGGTGGCATTTAGGCTGGCTCCAGAAGGATGGTGGGATTTCAGCTGTGCCAAGGAAGAGGGCATTGTAAGCACTGAGAATGGCACAAGCTGGCAAAGCCTAGAAGCTGCAAAGTAGAGAACACATTTGGGGAAGACAAAGAAGTTCAGCTTTCTCGGAAGATTGGCTATCTAGAATTATGGGTGATGATGACCTTTGAGGTCATCTAGGTCAATCCTTTTGTTTTGCAGATGAGGAAACTGAGCCTGAGGGAGGGTAAGTCACTTGACCAAGGTCACGTAGAAATTATGGCAGGATTTGAACTCAGGTGTTCTGACTCAAACCACCTAATTGCTGTGAAAGGAGAGTAGTGGGAGATAGTGCTGAAAAGGTGAATGGCAATAAAATTGTGGAAAGGCTTAAATGCCAAGCTTGTTTGGACTTGATTTGGTAGGCAGTGAGGAGCCCTTGAGCGTATTTGAGTAGGGGAGTGATGTGAGGAGTGCTATGTATTAATAGGCAGTGATGTATAGGATTGTTTGGGGGAGGGAGAAGGGAGAAAGGGGAAGGGGCATGGGGAGGAGGAAAAATTGAAATGCAAGTATTTGAGATAGTGGAATATTCCAGGCAAAATGGAATGAGGCCCATCTCTAGGGTGTAAGACACCAACATTTGGCAGCCCTTGGACTGTTATCCATACCAGGTGATTGGATGAGCAGCTGGAAGTCATAGATGAAATGGGGCAGCATGTTGTGTCTCCCCAGAGTCAGAATTCATAGCGAGAGGGAGGTCAGGGGCTGCTTGAATGTGGAAATTGGCCAAGAATCTGAACCACAGCGAATGCAGACAGATTTCAGGGTAGCAGCACAGGAGTTTTGTCTGTGTTGCTGGGCCCCTCGAGGGATCCCCTCTGCTGCCCCCCTGGTTTGCGGTTCTTGCTGCTGAAGCAGCTTTTACATTTTGCATGAGGCAGCGGCAGAGATTCCTCCAGCTAAATGGGACATCTGGGAAAATCGGCCCCTCAGCCTCAGCCCAGAAACAGACCTGCTTTGTGCAGGGGCTCAAGGGAAAACTCCTCATTTGGCGTCCCAGTGCCTCTTTTCCATGTAATGAAAGCTAAATCTGTCTGACCCCTTGGAGCCAAGGTTTGGGCAAATATTATTGCTGCCACCTTCGTTTGTTTAGCACTATTTGGGCTTCAAAAACAGTGACCGAAGCTGCCGCACTGACTCTAACTGCCAGCAGCCTGGGCTTTCTGTTCTGTTTGGTCTCTATAGGAGTTGTGTGTGTGTGCTGAAGAACCCATTAGAGAACAGAAATAAATCTCCCTCACCCCCAAATCCCAGCTAAAATACTCTGGGCCATGGCTGCTCTCACAGTTGGGAAGACAGGCCTTTACTCCCCATCTCTGACCCTCTGTTGGAAGCTATAAAAATGGGCATGAGTTTTATAACCTCCAATAGCGCCTCAGACTTCAGCAAAGAAGATCGGGGGTTTAATCCAGCAGCCTCTGGATGATTTCTGAATCATCCCTCCTCCAAGCCCTCCTTTCCTACCTAACCTCTCAGTTCTCTTGTCAGGGACTTGACCCTTTGGTTCTGACAGTTCCTTTCTGGATGCTCAGGCATCATAGATTTGGGGCTGGAAGGGATCTGACATCCTCTTACAGATAAAGAAATGAGAGAGAGGAAGTACTTGCCCAAGGTCACAAGGTCTGTGGTAGGAGACAGAGCCCAGATTCAGACCCAGGTCTGTCCTCAGAGCTACAATTCTTTCCACTGGAGTCACTGAGGTCAGGGTCTAGGTAAGCATTCTCACTTGTTTCAGTCTGGATGGAAATCCTGCCTGTGTGGGTTGTGTCTGCCTATAGGCCAGGTTGAGGAGGCCAGGGCAAAGTGGGCATAAAGCAGAGTCATGGGATCCTAGGACCTCCAAGATTTTCTCCTCCCCAAATTTTACAGACTAGGCAGTTGAGGTCCAGGGTATTAGTGATTGATCCAGAGACGTGCCATAGGGCCTAATCTGAGGTCCTTTGGCTGCCAGCATAGGGCTTTCTGCTTCAGTTTGGGTGATGGTTTGGCCTCTGACCAATAAGCAGCCCTGCTGGAAGAGAAGGAGCTGCAGCAAGGAACACACACTGAGGAGAAAATGTCCCAGACTGTCAATTAACATCTCTCCCTAGGCACCCCCGCTGACACACTCTCAGATTGACGTCGGTAAACTCGTGGCTATTCAGGTTTCCTCGGCACATTCTGAAGGGCACTAACCCTAGTGAAGAAATCTAAGAGATTGCAGAATAGAGACATCCAACCCATTCCTTCTCCCCTTGCAACTAAGATAAGGCTTCCCACTCACTCTTTTCATCCAGCCACTTGACATACACAGAACAGAGCAGGGTGGTCTCCGAAGAGCTGCATCTTCAGTGACATTGGGGATGACCAAGGAAAAGAGTAGAAGTCACCGAAGCACCCAGCAGAGTGACACGTCACAAAGAGCTCGTTTGTTTGATAAATGGTTAGTTGGGTGGGGGTGGGGATCAGTGCAGGGCGATATGTGCTATGCCTTCACGTGCTGTTCTCGCGACGACGTAGGTAGGGTGCAGAGCAGAGCTGGCACACCTTTGAAGGAAACGGTTGTGTGGCCAATTGTGTCCTCTTTTCCCTTCTCCCTGCTTTGATTTCTATTGATGGAATTTCCATGCGATTCTAACGGGGTTTCTTGGTGCTCTGTAGCCAGCTGCTCCCTTTCAACGCAGTTGTTGGGCTTGCCCGGGCAGTAGCAAGGCCTGCATTGAGCCAATTAAGCTTTGCTTTTCCTATCTCTGCTGAGGAGATCCTCTCTGGAGAGAAACAGTGGGATGCGAGGTCTGGGTCTGTTTGAGCTGGGATGGAAGGCTGCCAGATACTTCAGAGGTATCTCCGCTGATAAGGCGAGTCAGATTTCCTGCCAAAGCTAACAGTGGGCGAGCCTCGTAGAGCATCAGAAGCCATAGTTGCTGTGACATCGTGCCCACAGCTCCTGACAAGTCCTGCCCCTTGGTGGCTCCTAGTCTTTCCTGGAACTTGGGGAGATAGAGCACAATGAGAGGATTTTGCCCAAGTTGGCTTTTTATTGTTTTATCCGTTAGATTTCTAGGGCCTTTCTGTTAAGTTATGTCACACCCTTCAGACTCAGGGGAAGAGAGGCCTTGAGGAGGGGGAAGGACAAGGAGAAGCATTCACCAGAATGGAGTGGACCAAGGACAAAATACCATCTGACACATCAGACAAGTAAACCAACCAGATTCACCAGAGGCCCTGGGCCTTGAGGATGCAGGGAGGGGTGAGACAAAGTTCTTGACTTCAGAGAGAGAGCTTCTAATCTATTTGAAGAAATCTCTCTCTCTCTCTCTCTCTCTCTCTCTCTCTCTCTCTCTCTCTCTCTCTCTCTCTCTCTCTCTCTCTCTCTCACACACACACACACACACACACACACACACACACACACACACACACACACACACACACACACACACACACGAGCAACAATCCAAAGACAGTAAGTCTTGGGTGTGTCGATTTCTGCTCCAGTTGATTGAGGCATCTCTGTTTGTTTAAACCTCCCCAAGAGTGCTTTGGAACTCAGTAATTTCCACTGCACACAAAGCTGTTGGAGGAATCATAGGGCAATGACGACTGTCTGCATGGTAAGGCAGGTGCTGGCTTAGTTATGGCTGCCCTGTGGGGTTTGGTTTTGTTTCTGAGCACTTGACTTGACTCTGTCCCTCTTGCAGGGATGGGGCAGGAGGAGGCAGTGGGATGGGTTACACATGGCTTATTGCCTCCCCAGAACTAATAAATCTCATCCTCCAGGGCCTACCGGCCTAAGTCCATGTGTAAATACTTACCACCCCGAGCGGGAACAGTACCAACAAGGGGGGAAGCCCTGGAGTAGAGCCAGTTGCCGATCACAGGATCGACAGCAAGGCTGTCGCTCTGTATTGGGGAGCTGGCCGACTGGCTGCCTTGGGAATCTGGTGCAGTCGGACCCTGAGACCAAGCCTCCCAGTTGGGGCCAGAATTCCATCATGCACCTTGGCTGCCCTGCCAAGGGAGAACAGGGAGCCTGCATCTGTTCTGGGGGGCTTGGCTCCTTTGCATTCCACTTGGCTTTGTCAGGAGGCTTCCTTTGACAGTTCTTTGCTTGGTGGTGCTGAGGACAGTTACTCTTCTTTTGAGATGGCACCTTCATTTTGTTTGATTTCATTTCCTTCATCCTCTTCTACCCTCCCTCCTGCTGATGTTTGTATTGAAGCTCGTTTCTCAACTGTTTTGGCCTGATCTACGTTCTGCTGATCCTGCACGAATGAAGAGGCCATTGCATTCTACTGGAAAGGTCGCTGCCCTTCAAAAACTTAGACTCCGGCAGCCGCTGACTTGTTTGTGATCTCTGGCAAGGAACACCTGTGAACCAGACCGCTTAGAGCAATGGGAAAAGCCCTGTATTTCGAGTTGGAAGACCTGGGTTCAAATCTCTGTTCTGCTTCTTACAGGCTGTGAGACCACCTCCTGGCCAGTGTCCACAGGCCTCAGTTCATTCTACAGCTGAGGTCTCCCAGGCTTCCTGGATGTCTTGGTAATACTCAATTGGCTCTTTGAAGGGTGGCATTCTACCCACTGGTTGGTATAGTTCTAGCCTTGCTTGTGGCTTCTTTTTCTTAGGGTGTTTCTGGTCCATCAACTAAGTCATCTCTTGGTATTAGGCTCTGGGCAATCCAGGGTTGTGGTCTAGGGATAATCCCTGGGCGGGATTCTCCATGGACCAGATGGAATATTTGAAGATCAAAGACACAACAAAGTTAGATGTTGAAGGTACTTTTCACCTTCTAAATTCTAAGCTCTTATGTTCCAGTTTCTTCATCTGTAAAATGGGGATAATAATAGAACTTAACTCACAGGGTTGTTACGAAGAAAACTTTTTATAAAAACCTTAAGATAATAGTTACATTTGAGTTGTTGTTGTTGTTTGTTGTGCCATCTTAGGAAAATCTCAACTTCTGGGAACTTCAGTTTCCTGAGGCCTAATTATATCAAAGCTTGATGAAGCACTTTGCTATTTCCAAAGTGCTTTTCCCACAATACCCCTGAGAAGTAGGGAGTAGTGCCAGGCCTGCCTCTTTCGCAGGGAGTTCAAAGTTGTTATTGTTGAGCTAATATTCATGCATCCATTAAAAACATTTATTAAATTCCTTCTGTGTACAAAACACTGTGCAAGGTGGAGGAGAGTCAGATTTTAGATAAACTATTATAGTCCCTAATCTCATAAAGCTTAGTAGCACTAATTTTTCTCTCTTCTTTGGCCATTTTATTTTAGTTATTTTTCAAAGTTTTGTTGATTTTTTTTTTTTTTAATACCAGTCATCTCCCAGTATACTATCTCCCAAACTGCCCCAGAATATTACCTTACAACAAAGAAAAACTGTTAAGTAAAATGAGCTGAGCCTGGGCCCACATCTAATAGTGGGTGTACCATTCTCTACCCCTAGTCCTCCACCCCTGTCCCGGCAGGAGAGCAGCATTACACTAATGGGATGGTGGTGGGGGCAGTTAATGAGACTGTAAGGACCCAGCAGATACTCTAGTCTTGGCTTTTCCTGTGGTGAAGAGAACATCTTGGGATGTCCCTCGTAGAGCTAGGAGCCCTTAGCCAAGCACAAGTCAGGATTCCTGGGATCTCTTTTGTGTCCTTTCTTTTAGTTTTTCTTTTTTAATCAGGATCTGTTGGGCAGTGGTTGGTTTCTAAGTTCAAGAGGACTTTGTAATGTTCCCGTGAAAGATCCTCCATAGGTTCTGCATGATGGCTAGCAAGATGGCGCCCTTTCCCCCTTCTTTCCTTTCCTTGAGAATCCAGATTCTTTGGGGTCATTTCTGCAGTGGTTTCTTTAGAAATGTTGAGAATGATCTGGGATATTGAGCGAATGAATGATATTGTGTGCGGAAAGTGCCTTGAATTCCTCAGAGCCAGGGGATTGGTCCGGTGCAGGATGATGTCTGTGTAATGCTCTTGCCTCCAAAGTTATAGCTTTATCTTCTTGGATGGAGTGGTACTTGTGAGGTCCTGTCAACAGCATCTGATCAGATGCGGTGGAAGGAGAATGTGCATTGGGAATTGGGAGTCCAAGGCTCTGGCTTTAATCACTTTTTCACAGAAGCCAAGAGAATCTAAGCGCCTTCTCTACAAATGGGCTCCACTTCCTTTCCTGTGTTGCCTCTTCCCATGACCTTGTTTTCCTCTTGGTGCTCTGCTAGGGTTGGAGAGTAGCAAACAAGTCTTCATTTTCCTCTGCTTTCTAGCAGCTTGGTCCTGGAACTCTTTGGGGGGGGGGGGGATACATGGCCCATTTCCCTTCCCTCTTTCAAGGCCTTTCCGAGAAAAATGAGCACTACTTTAAAACCATAGGGGCCAGATTCCTGCCTCAATTAAATTCAACAAAAAATTTTGAGCACCTTTAGTGCTGTTTAGCATTGTTTTAGGCTGAGTTGAGTACAAAATAAATGTAAAACACAGTTCCTGGCTTTGATCTGCTTACAGCCTAACATAGTCGCATGAAACCCTTGATAATGTATCTCTTACCTGATATTAGTTATCAATTAAGTATTTATTAAGTGCCTTCTCCATGCCAGGCATTGTGGGAGGTACAGGTACAAAGAATGAAACAGTCCCTATTCATAAGAAACTTCCCTTCTGATCAGGGAGATAAACAGTATATATGAAAACATATAAAATTAATACAAATACAAAGTAGTTAAATACAAGGTCATTTGGAAGGGAGGTCATTGGCATTTAGGGGGAAATCAGAGAAGGTCATAAGAAAGAATAGTAAATACTCCTTGTTGTTGAATAAGTAACAGAAGAGCAGGGCAGACCAGAAGGATTCTAACAGGGAAGGCTTCATGGGAGAGGTAGGAATAGGTCATTGTCTCAGAGCCTACCTTAAGTCCACCCATATCTTAACTGATTAAAACCTCTTTGAAATGGAAAATTCTTTGATGCCAGTCTTCTTTGGCCCCTTTTTGAGTACAGAATAAAATTTAACCTCTTGAGCCTGGGATTCTAGACCTCTGATAATCTGGCTCCAGTCTCCTTTCCCCTCCATTCCCCCTTCACACTCTATGGTTTTCAGCCAAACTGGGTCACCCATCCTCTGTTTCCAGATCTTGTCCTTCCTGTCCTCACATCATTGCCATACCACCATTGCTTCTGGGAAGGGCGTATCAGCTGACTGCCCAGTGGATCAATCTGCCATTCCCTTGACTCCCCAGACACTCCCTTCCCTAGCCACCACTCCCATATTTATGTAGTCTGCTATTAAAATGTAATTTCCTTGAGGAGAGGGACTAGGATACTTTCGGATTTATATCCCTAGCACTTAACACAGTGCCTAGCACATACTTAGTCTATAAGTGCTCATTCATTCATTCATTCACTGGGACTTCTGTGCCTCCAGTAAATCCCCTCCATATCTCTGCCTCTGTCATTCCTGTGACTTTAGCAAGCCATTTTACCCTCTCTGGGCCTCAGTTTCCTCCTCTGTAAAATGAAGGTATTGGCTCATGCTGCTAAAATTCTTTCTAGTTCTAAATCTATGATCTTTTATCTTGTGTGTGTGTGTGGCAATTGGGGTTAAGTAACTTGCCCAGGATCACACAGATAGTAAGTGTCAAGTGTCTGAGGCTAGATTTGAACTCAGGTCCTCCTGACTCCAGGGCCGTTGCTCTATCCACTGCACCACCTAGCTGCCCCTATGATCTTTTATCTTATCCCATATTAGACTGTAAGTTCCTTGAGGGGTCGGGACCATGTCATGGTTCATTGCATTCTCAGATTCCAGCCCAATGCCCGCCATATCTTAGGGACTAAATAATATATATTGAATTGAAGTATTGCCCCTCAAGGCCTGTTGATTGAACTTTGAGGAGAGTGGAGTGGCTAATATAGCAGAGGATTTGGGGGGAGGGGTAGTAGGGGCTGGAGTTGAAAATTGAAGCTGAGGTTCCATTGGGAAAGGCCTTGACTGACTGGTTTATTTTAGGAGTTTGGATTGTTGGTAGAGTTGAATTTTTTTTTTTAGCCAGAAAGTGCCATGTTGAAAAGTCATCATTTTAGAAGGTTCATCTGGTGGACATTATTCACTAAGGTTTAGAAGATAAACAGATGGCTGAGAGGTTAGTTGAGATGTTATTACAGTAATCCTTGTAAGAAACAATGCGGGCCAGCACCAGGACGGCAGTAGAAGGAAGGGAAAGGGGAAACGTGATACAACGGGAGGTGCTTGAAATTTGAGTCCTCAGACCCACATTTGAATCCTCATTTTGGAATTTCCAAACTGTGTAAGCCTGAGTTAGTCACTCAACTTCTCTAGGTTCCTCTTTCCTCATCTGTAAAAATGAAAGGGTTGGACTAAAAGATCTTTAAGGTCTCTAAATCCTGTGACTCTGCCTGGGCCTCAGTTTACCATTTACAAAAGGAGAATTTTCACTGTCTTTCTTCCCAGGGCTTTTGTGAAACTAAAAATGAGATGAGTCAAAAAAACCTTTTCACTTTAGCAAGCAATACTAGAAGATTACTGATAAGATCAATAAAAGAAAAGAGCTTTACCTTCATACATTTAGTTTACAAAACTTCATACCCTTGGGGCAGCTAGGTGGCACACCCTGGATTCAGGAGGATCTGAGTTCAAATCCAGCCTCAGACACTTGGCACTTACTAGCTGTGTGACCCTGGGCAAGTCACTTAACCTTTATAGCCCTGCAAAAACAAAATTAAATTAAAACAAAACTTCATACCCATTAAAAAATGCTCTCCTTTAAAATAATATGGAGTTATTCATGGTAATTGTTATTCTCCTTTCCATTTGGTGTGAGTATCAATATTGCCTTTTTTCTCCATTCCCACCTCTACCCTAAAGCCACACGCTGATGACTTCTTCTGCCTTCCAACTATACACCTTTCTAGCAGAAGGTGGGAGGATGTCTTGCATGCTGAATACTAAGTGGTCTGTGCACATCACCAATGGAGCTGTTGGCCGAAGCCTCAGTGGACTTTTGTTCTGCCCTTCTAGTCCCCTTCACAGAATTGTATATGGAGAAGAGGGATAGAAATTAATTGAACCTCCTGGAATTATCAAAGTTATCAGTGCATATCATCTCCTGGGTCAGGAAGATTGAAAAGGGTGTTGTAATCAGAGCAGATGATTCCTTACACACAGGATGGGCCTCCTACCTGGGTCAGATGTAATGATGTGATCAGAGCCATGGCCTCTGGCTGGTTACTGCATAGCTTGGGGCTGTATGGAGTCCTTCATCCTCCCCCTAGCCTGGGTCCCTGTGGGTCCAGCTGTGCACTATAGTCAGGCCTTTTGGAGTGAAAATCAAGTCTTCTAACTTCCGGCTCCTGGGTTCAGGCTACAAGGCTTTTTTCCTGAAGGATGCAGCAGGATTTCTTAATGCGATACAGCTTTAGGAGGTATTAAGTCATCCAGCTTGAACCTAGATGAAGTAGAGAATTACAGAGCTCCCTGGAGACTAGAGGCTCAAGGCAAGAGTCGCTTTCCAGACATCAGTGCTAGCCCCAGTATTGAATGCAGAAGTGGCATAGGAGTGTCAGGTCAAAAATGCTCAATGATAAGAAATTTAGAAGAAGGGAGATTTGGGGAGGGGATAAAGATGATGATGGTGATCGCTAGGGTTTCTATGGTGCTTTAAAGATTGCCAAGCACTTTATATATAATCTCATTTGATCCTCACAACAACCCCAAAGTAGTTGTTGTTATTCTCCCCATTTTGCAGTTGAGGAAACTAAGGCAAACTGAAGTGGCTCCTATGCTGGTTGACTGGCACTCTATCCACTCCCTAGCCTGTTTGAGTTTGAGATGCTTACAGGATATCCAGTTCAAAATGTCTAATAGACAAGCGAGGATTCGGGACTGGAGTTCAAAAGAGAGAGAGAGAGGTTTGGAGAGAGGTGTGTGTGTGTACATCTATACATATGCATACATTTATATTTATAACATACATGTGGATGTACACAAACATATTTTAATCTATATGGATATATAAAATGAAAGGCAGTGTGGTCTAGTGGATAGAGAACTGGTCTTGGAATTGTCAAGACCTGGGTTCTAGTCCTGAATCTTAGCACACAGTGACTGTGGGACCCTGGACAATTAAGATCTCAGTGCTCTGGGAATTTCTTCAGGTCCTACAGAGCAGAGAAGGTGCTGGCAGGCACTGGTAGAGCATCCTGACAGGGAATCATCAATTCTGTACCTGTCACCACATACAAAACAAATGCCAGGTAATGGGGGGGGGGAGGAGTGGGGAGGGATCTGGAAAGACTTCATGTAGAAAGTGGCATTTGATCAAGCATTATCTCAAGTGCAAAGGATGTCGCGATTCATTTGGGATAGGAAGTTCAGTAAGTACTTTTGACTGAAGCTGGTTCCTTTCTTTCGTCTCTCTTCTTTTAACTGTTTTCTGCTTGGAGGTAGTTCATGTTCTGAAGCCTGCTGCAATTCTCAGTAGCATTCTTCCTGGGGGTTGGCAGTGTGCTGGAAAGGGTGGACTTTCAAGAAGCAGCTGGGAGAGACAAGCCTTATTTTGGCTTTGGGGGCTTGCCTGTTGTTGAGTAAGACAATGGAAGTTTTCAGTATTTGTACAATCATAGAGGGAAAAGAGAGTGGGGGTTGGAAACGAAGGGAGCAGGCCCACTCCTGGGTAATGGTCTAGCTCATGTGCGACATCAGGCTTCTAGGGACCATGTTATGGAATTCAGAATATGGAGCACAAGCTCAGGGTCCGCTTGTATTTTTTAAGTTCAGCATACTTGTCTAGGAAAATAATTATCAGCCTCTGAGGGATGCCTAGGGTTAATAAATGGGTATAGCATGTCTGGCAAGCCCAGTGTCCTCTTTGATGCCAAGGGCTCAAACAAAAGTTTGGCACGCTCTAGCTTAGACACCCTGACCCCATCCTCTCGCTTGCCTTGCTGCTCATCACCCCGACAAAGCTGGCTGCTGAAGCCCTAATGCCTCGAGGAATGCGGAACCACTGAGGGAGCCCCCTCTGAAAGCTTGGAGAATGTCTTGATTAAATTAGCGTCTAATACACGCGGACACAAAGGGAGTTTTGAGGAGCCCGGCTGGGCCTTCAGAGGATGAATGTTCTAGTCAAGTGTGGCCATGACCTGTAGCTCTCCACATGCCAGAGACACAGTTCAGTTGTCGGCACTGCACCGCTTGCTGGGGAGTGGGGGTGGGGAGCTGGGACACACTCAGTGTATACACCTCTTGATTCTAGCATGAAAATGCTAACTCGGTTTAGCTGGCCTGCAGGGAAGCTGCTGCTCCTGTCATTCTCCCCTAGTTTCAGCAGACAGCCTTGGCCTTTTTGCTCTCCCAGAAAGGGGTGGCAAGATGGTTTTCCTCTTCTTGGGTGTCCGGTCCTTGCTCCTTTGCCCTTCCCATCTCCTCTGGGTCCAGCAGCACTCCTGAAAGCCCCCTTTGTCCTCCACTTCTTTCTATCCCTTTCCTGGAGGGCCCCCCAAGAAGAATGCTGACTGTGCTCTTGAGTGAGGGCAGGATGTCAGGCTAGTGCTCCCTACACAGCGCCCTCCGTTGTCAGTCATGCTGGCCTCAGACTTCTATTGGTCCCCCCAGGGGTCTCAGACTGAATTGAGGACTAGACAGATTAGTGGAGGCTCAAACAGAGTAGCACGGGGCGGTACTCAGGACAGTACATGGCCACTTGGCTCTTCAGACTGCCCCGCTAACTGGATAACATTGAAACTTGCCCTATGGATCTCCTTCCTTCATCATTATTTAAGGAGAGAGCTCAGCTTGGACATCCCGTTTCTCACCTGGTTGTACTCTGGCTGACTTCTTTACCATGCTCCCCACTTGGGTACCTTCTCTTCCTCCTCTCTTCCTGCCCCTGTGCTTTCCAGTTTCCATTTGTGTATTGGCTTCCCCCACTAGATGTTCCTTGAGGGCAAGGACAGTCTTCCTTTTTTCATATTTGCATCCCCAATGCTTAGCACAGTGTCTGGCACAGACTATGACTGACACTAAAATTTTTTAGTTCCAGTTTTTACATACATGGGTTTCTTTGAAACACAGTAAAAACAGCTTTTTTTTTTTTCTCCAGCAAGATGTAACACTCATTCATCAAAGAGATTTTTCTGTACTCTATTTCATTTTTTAAAAAAATGTTCAAGTCTGGTCTTTTCATATTAATTTTCTAATTAACACAATTTTACTGGGACCCTTCTTTGTATAGGGCCTGGTGCTAGTGTCATTATGGTGGATGCTCCATTATGATCTCAATTAGTCAATCAACAAGTATTTATTAAGTGCCTACTATGTGTCAGGCACTGTGCTAAGTGCTGGGGATATAAGTATGAAGACTGAAACAATCTCTTTTTCAAAGGTTTTATATTCTAATGGGGTAGACCAACAAGTACATATAAAACTATTTGCCACATAGACTTAATAAATACACATATGTGTCTATATGTACACACACATATATTAGTTAGATACAAGGTGGTTGGGGAGGAAGGGCACTAGCAGTTGAGGAATTGGCAAAGCTTTCATGAAGAAGATGGTGCCTGAGCTGCCACTTAAAAGAAAGGTGGAAGCCTCCGAGATGTTGGGGGGCAGCCGGTGCCAAAACACAGAGATGGGAAATGGACCATTGTGAGGAAGGAACAAAGAGAAGGCTAGTTGTCTGGATTGAACATGTGGGAAAGGGATTAATGTCCAGTGATACTGGAAAGATAGTTTGAGGTGGAGTTTTGTGGGGCCTTGTGGGGAAATAGAATGTCACTGGACTTGGTTGGGTAGGGGAGTCATGTGGCCAGATCTTCCCTTAAGGAAAATTCCTTCAGCATGTGTAGGATCAAAGAGACCTTAGGTGGAGACCATTTTAGGAGGCAGTAATCCAGGCAAGAAGTGATGGGGGCCTGAGGGAAGGTGGTAGTTGTATGAGTGAGTTGTGTAAGTCAGTGAGTGAGAGAGTGTAAGGAGTCTGATGAGAGAAATATTACTAAAGTAGAAATGGCAAGATTGGGCAGCTGATTATTGGGTATGTGGGGGTGATGGAGAGCGGGGAGTCCAGGGTAATGCTGAGCTTATGTACTGGAAAAACAATAGTGCCTTTGGCAGAAATAGGCAAGGTACTACTGATCGTCACCCACCTATGCCTGCTCGACCTGGGTGACAGTTGTACATGAATTCTCCAAGGTGGGAGGGGCCTCCCTTGCATTCGCTTCACATCACATTCCCTGCTTTTACTTTATTACCAGTCTCCCATTTTTCCTGATTAAACATTCCTCTGATGACAGACATCCTTAAAACCACTGCACTTTCAAAATGGTGTTGGTAATGTCCCACAGTCTGCTGCCCTGTGTGCTTCCCCACTACCCTTTGGATGCTCCTGTATTTCAGCTTTTCAGAGACTAGTATTCTATGACTTTCAACCACACAAATTCTTCCTAGGAGAATATGTATTCAAGAGATGGAATTTAGTTGGGGGGAAATGATCAGGACCTTAAAATCAGGTTCACAAGAGATAATGCATGAAGATACGGGAAAAAGTGGGAAAAGGGAATAAATATTGATATAGCCCCTGCTATGTGGCCTGGCTTGTGCTAAGTGCTTTTACTAATATTATCTCATTTGATCCCCACAACAACCCGGGGAAGTAGGTGCTAATATTATCCCTCCTTTTATAATTGAAGAAACTTAAGTAAGAAGATTAAGTGACTTGCCCAGGGTAACACAGCTAGTATCTGAGTCTGGATTTGAACTGAGGTCCCAGGTAGACCGAGGTCCATCCTGGCCCACCTCCACCTCTACCACCACCACCAGCTGCCTATCAGTTAAAAATCAGTACAAGATTAGGCAATATGTAAGGCAGCATTATTTTGTGGAAAGAAAGTCAGATTTGGGCTCAGAGAACGTGTTACTATCATCTGAGCATGTAGAGTTTGAGCTGAGTTAGATGAAGTCTGCAAGCATTTATTAAGCATGCTGGAGTCTTGAAGGGTGAGTAGAATTTCACCAGATAGAAAGGGTCAGAGTATATTTTAGGACAGGGAGACAATAATAATGTTGTAGGCGTGTGAAAGTATAGGATGTATCTGAGGAACAGCATGTGTTCAAGTTTCCCTGGCTCCTGGTCAGAGGGTAGATGTAAGGAAGGGGGCACTAAGTTATGGTTATTAAGTTAAGGGGAAGTTATGTCCAGGTTGTGTAGGGCCTTGAATGCTAAGCTAGAGTTTGGGTTTTATTTGGAAGGCAAGAGGGGGAGTTATTCATGTTTTAAAAATTAAAGTTGATTCCCTGCCCAAAATGAGCAGAGAAGTTGCATGATACTCATAGCACTATTTTGCGAATGCCAGTCTGGCAGTAGTGTCTAGGAGAGATTGAAGGAGAATGAGATGGGAAGCAAGAACACCAGGGGCAAAGCATCTAGTGGCCAGTGCAGGCTCCAGTTAGGATTGGGGGGAGGAATGGAAATATTTGAAAAATACTCAGAAAAAAATAATCAGGACTAAATGAGGAAGAAGGAACCACAGTATTATTCCTTTCCATTGTGATACCCCTGTCCCAGTGCCCACTGCTGGGTACTTTTTCTTTGGAAAACTGGGGCTAAGGTCAGCTAGGATGATTCCACGAGGCATTTGGAGGCCAGATCTGAAACATTGTTTTAGTGTCACTAAGCTTTCCCTATCTAAACACAAAGGGAGAAAAACCCAGACCACTGTACTGTTCCTCACAGCCTCCACTGTCTCACTCCTCTGAACTCATGCCCCTGACTCTCACTAGACACTCTGTTCCCCACTGGGCATAGGTCAGTCTATTCAGTGATTGTTGTTTTCAGCCATTTTAGTGACCTCTTTTGGGGTTTTCTTGGCAAAGATAGTGGAAAGGGTTTTCCATTTCCTTCTCCTGCTGACTTTAGAGATGAGGAAACTGAAGACCACAGAGTTGAGTGACTTGCCTAGGGACACACAGCTAGTAAGTATCTGAGGTCGAATTTGAACTCGGGTCTTCCTGACTCTAGGCCCTGTGCTGGCTCTATCCACTGCAGCTCCACTTAGTTTTCCTCTATTCAATGAGACACTAGCTCATTTCCCACTATCTGGAGCTTCAAAATCAGTGCTCCTTAACCTGAGACCCAATGGAGTCCCATGAAATTAGGCTGGAAAAAAAATACACTGTTATTTTCACTAACCCCTAAACAAAATTAAACCTTTCCTTCATTTTTTTTTTTAAGTGAGGCAATTGGGGTTAAGTGACTTGCCCAGGGTCACACAGCTAGTAAGTGTCAAGTGTCAAGTGTCTGAGGCTGGATTTGAACTCAGGTCCTCCTGAATCCAGGGCCAGTGCTCTATTCACTGCGCCACCTAGCTGCCCCATTAAATATGGTTTTAAAATGAAGGAAAGGCAGGGCTATATGACCCTGGGCAAGTCACTTAACCTCTGTGTGACTTAGTTTCTTCATCTGTAAAATGAGGATGTTCTAAGGAGAAAATGAGATCATAATTAATTGTTAAGTACTTTCCGAATCTTAAAGCATTGGATAAATGCTAGGTATTACTGCCCTGCCTAACTTGTATTGGGTTTATATTCATGCTGTATATCCTTCTCCCTCTATCTCTGCCTCTCTCTGTCTGGCTCTGTCTCTGTCTCTCTCTCCCCTTTGTCTCTCCCCCCCCCCCATCTCTGTCTGCTCTTTCTTTCATCCTATAGAATGTAAATTTCATTCCTTTTTGTATCCCCAGCACTTAGCACAATGCTTTGCACATAGTGGGAACTTGCTGGCTGCTTTTTGACTGATGGGAGACCTGAGTGATTTGGGAGAGCTTCAATCTGCTCATGCCCATGTACACTGAAGCACTGGAGTGATGCTGGAGAAGTCTTTTTGGGCCCCCATGAGGCCCTGAGATTTGACATGGGGTGGGTGCCTTGTGGTAAAAGCACATTTCAAAGATGCTTGTAATCAGTGTGTGGATATAGTGGCCCCCCCTACCCCATTGCCTCCTTGGTGGTTTTTGGTTTCAGAAAAGGCCCAAAGAATGCCATGAGGGGCCTTTGTGTGAACAGAAATCTTAGTTTACCCTATCCTGGGAGCTGTGCAGTTCTAAGCTGCAAAGCCCAGCATGACTGGGCTTATGTGTTAATTCATCCAGTGGATTTTTTTTTTTTTTTTGGCAGGGCAATGAGGGTTAAGTGACTTGCCCAGGGTCACACAGCTAGTAAGTGTCAAGTGTCTGAGGCTGGATTTGAACTCAGGTCCTCCTCAATCCAGGGCCGGTGCTTTATCCACTGTGCCACCTAGCTGCCCCCCATCCAGTGGATTTTTATTGAGCCACTGAATACCTTACCTTTATAAAGGTCCTTAATGGTTTTTTTTTAATTAATAAAGTATTTTATTTTTTTCTGTTACATGTAAAGATAGTTCTCAACCTTTGTTTATACAAGCTTTACAATTTCAGATTTTTCTCCCTCCCTCCCCTCCCTTCCCCCTCCCCTAGACAGCAGGTAATCTGATATAGGTTTTATATATATAAATATATATACACACACACACACACACACACACACACACACACATACACATACATAATAACATTAATCCTATTTCTGCATTAGTCATGTTATAAGAGAAAAAAATCAGAGCAATGATGGAAAACCTCAAAATAGAAAAAAAACAACAGCATCAAAAACAAAAGAAATAGTATGGTTCATTTAGCATCTATACTCCATAGTTCTTTTTTTTTTTCCCCCTGGATTTGGAGATCCTCTTCCATCCTCTTCTCACCAATGCAATGGCACAGAAGAGTTCCAGGGAACTCATGATGGAAGAGGATCTCCAAATCCAGGGGAAAAAAAAGAAAGAAAGAACTGTGGAGTATAGATGCTGATTGAACCATATTATTTCTTTTGTTTTGGGTGCTGTTGTTTTTTTTTTTTCTTTCTATTTTGAGGTTTTGCATCACTGCTCTGATTCTTTCTCTTGTAACAGGATTAATGCAGAAATAGGATTAATGTTATTATGTGTATATATATGTGTGTGTGTATATATATATCTATATGTATATGTATAGAGATATATAGATATAACCTATATCAGATTACCTGCTGTCTAGGGGAGGGGGGAGGGAGGGGTGGGAGGGAGAAAAATCTGAAATTGTAAAGCTTGTATAAACAAAAGTTGAGAACTAAAAAAAATAAATAAATAAAATTTAAAAAAAAAGAATATAGTCCATCATAGTAGTTCTTCTAGTTCTGCTCATCTCACTCATCATCAGCCCACACAAGACCCTCCAGGTTTCTCTGAACTCCTCCTTATAGCACAATAGTATTCCATTGTATTCATATACCACAACTTGTCCAGCCATTCCCCAATTGATGGGCACCCCCTCAACTTCCAATTCTTTGCCACCACGTAAAGAGCAGCTATAAATATTTTTGTACATGTGGGTCCCTTTCCTCCTTCCATGATCTCTTTGGGAAAAAGACCCAAAAGTGGTATTGCTGGGTCAAAGGGTATACACAGCTTTATCGCCCTTTGGGCATAATTCCAAATTGCTCTCCAAAATGGTTGGATCAGTTCACAGCTCCACCAGCAATGAATTAGTGTTCCAATTTTCCCACAGCTTCTCCAACATTTATTATTTTCCTTTTTTGTCATTTTAGCCAATCTGATAGGTGTCAGGTGGTACCTCAGAGTTGTTTTTATTTGCATCTCTCTAATCATTAGAGATTTAGAGCATTTTTTCATATGGGAATAGATAGCTTTGGTTTCTTCATCAGAAAACTGCCTGTTCATATCCTTTGACCATTTCTCAATTGGGGAATGACTTGGATTCTTATAAATTTGATTTAGTTCCCTATATATTTTAGAGATGAGGCCTTTATCAGAAGTACTGGCCTCAAAAATTGTTTCCCAGCTTTCTGCCTCCCTTCTAATTTTGGATGCATTGCTTCTGTTTGTACTAGTACAGTAATTTAATGTAATCAAAATCATCCACTTTGTATTTTATAATATTCTCTATCTCTTGTTTGGTCAAAAACTGTTTTCCTTTCCAAAGATCTGATAGGTAGACTATTCCTTTCTCTCCTAATTTACCTACGGTATCACCTCATGTCTAAATCATGTATCCATTTTGACCTTATTTTAGTATAAGGTGTAAGATGTTGGTCTATGCCTAATATCTGCCATACTATCTTCCAGTTTTCCCAGCAGTTTTTGTCAAATACTGAGTTCCTATCCCAGAAGCTGGAGTCTTTGGGTTTATCAAACACTACATTACTAGTGTCATTTATTACTGCATTTCCTGAGCCTAGCCTATTCCATTGATCTACCACTCTATTTCTTAGCCAGTACCAGATAGTTTTGATGACTGCTGCTTTATAGTAGAGCTCCAGGTTTGGTACCACTAACCCACCTTCCTGTGAATTTTTTTTCAGTATTTCCCTGGATATTCTTGATTTTTTGTTTTTCTAGATGAATTTTGTTATTATTCTTTCTAGCTCTATAAAATTATTTTTAGGTAGTCTGATTGGTATGGCACTGAATAAGTAAATTAATTTAGGCAGTATTGTCATTTTTACTATATTAGCTCTGCCTATCCATGAGCAATTGATATCTTTCCAATTATTTAGATCTGATTTGATTTGTGTGAAGAGTGTTTGGTAGTTGTGTTCATAGCCTTAATGTTTACAAAGCACTTTGCTCACTGATCCCATGGGGCCAGTGGTACAAGAACTTTGCTATGGGAGGTGTGCCTCTTCACCTCTCTGGGCCTCAGTTTCTCCATCTGTAGTTGAAGAGTTTGAACTACATGATCTTTAAGGTTCCTTTCACCTCTTTTTTTTTTTTTTTTAATGGGGCAATGGGGTTAAGTGACTTGCCCAGGGTCACACAGCCAGTAATTGTCAAGTGTCTGAGGCCAGATTTGAACTCAGGAACTCCTGAATCCAGGGCCAGTGCTTTATCCACTCAGCCACCTAGCCGCCCCCTCCTTTCACCTCTATAAGCATTCTCATCCCGACTTTACAGAGGAGGTAAATGAGGCTTCAGTAGATATGGTGGCTTGCCTGTGGCTGCCCAACTAACTAGAAGATGACAGAACAGGGAGTCAGACCCAAAGACCAGCAAGTTTGCTTTACTCTGTGCTCTTTTTAATTGTCAAGGAACAAATAGTATGTGTGGGGAGACCATGCATACCTGAATAGTCAGTGAGCTTGGGCTATGGGTTAGGACAGAGATAATACAGAGCAGGCCAGAAGTCATTAAGGGGTCTGATGTTTTAATAACTTTTTGAAAATGATTTTTTCTTTATTTTCTATATATACATGTATCTATTTCCCATATCTACTATATATGATTCTCTGGTATTATAAATTAAAAACAAAAAAGGAGTTATTCAATATTGAAACTCCTTTGTGACTTCTGGCCCACCCTGTATATGCTTCCCCCCCATCCCCCTGCTCCCCCAGCTCTGGGTGCTGCCCTCCCATTGCTGAAGAAACCTGATCCCTTTCTCCAGAGACTCAACTAAAGTGGAGCCCCAGGGAGACTGGGTGTAGGCAGCTAGTAGCAATGAGCCCATCCCTTCCCTGGGGCTTTCTGCTTGCCCTCTGCTGGTCCCTGGGGGGAGGGCAGGGAGTTGGTTTACACAATTACTACCCTTCTCCCGAGGCCTGGCCTTGCAGGAGGATTCTCTACCAGCAGCTCCAGAGGCACCAAAATGGCCAGGCCCCTCCTCAGACCTGGTTCCTCTTCTTTAAAGTCTTTCATCAGCAGTTTTCCCAGTGCCCCAGGCATTTCCTGGGCTGGGGTTCTGCTACTCTGCTTCCTACTGGGCCATCTTCCTCTTTTCAGCCTTCTCTCTCCCAGCTTTCAGAGGAGCTCTGTAATCCCTGGCCGCCCCAGCCTCCTCCAGCCCTGACTCTGGGAACTACAGATAGTCTCCTCAGGTGCCGCCCCCCCCCCTTCCCCATAGCAAGACTGAGGCGTGCTCTCAGGGTCTTCCTGTTCATCCCCAGCCATGATTCTCAGTTTATGTTTCTGACTTTCCTTTCTCATTGATCCCAGCTCCCCACCCTGCCTTGTGCCCACTAAAGGACCGAGCCCCACCCTCCCAAGGGTCTCATTTCCCTTTCAGTCTGGCTAGCCCTTCAGCCATCAGGACTAGGAAATGGTGGGCGGCTCTAGGTAGTAGAAAGAACACTGAGTCAGAGAACCTGGTTCTAAATCCAGGTTCTGCTCTTCCTGCTGATGAGCCTCCACACCTGTGTGACCTCAGGCAGATCATTCCTCATCTGTAAAAGGAGGGACTTGGCCCACGGGATTTCCAAGTACTCTTCCTGCTCCAAATCCTGTGCTCTCCAAGGTAACTGAGTCCCTGGAATGATCTCGGGAGCCAGAAACCTTCATCCAAGAAGAATTCTGGGCACTGGAGTCGTCCGCAGCTCCTGGCTGCAAAATGCCCTTCCCCAGGGAGGGACAGTGGAGCACCACAGAGCTTGTGGAGGCTGACTCCACCACCCATGGACCCATCATTCTGGGAAAGGAAACTGTGGGCTGTAAAAGACAGTCCAGTTTGAGGGGGTTATTTGCCCTTTCCCAGCAGTGACGCACACTCCCCAGCGGAATGGCTACTCTGGGCAGAGCTGGCCATCCCCAAGAGGCGGCAATGTAAAAAGCAGGAGGCTATGAGACATGTGAGGATGGGCAGGGAGGAACCAGCCCCTTTGCTGCCTCTTCCTGTCTCCTTTCCCCACCAAGCAGAGCCCCACTATGGTGGTGCTGCTGCTGCTGGTGAGCCAATTTGGCTGCATGTTGATCAGAGCCTCTGGCTGGGTAATGGTCCCAGCTCGGAGAGTCAGGGAAGGCAGGCCTGCAAGGGCATCGCTTACTGACTTGTTAGGCCAGAGAATGGAGCTCGCTCCCAGGGGAATGGCCAATGTCATGCTTTACCAAGTCTAACAGTTCACACTTTCCAGAGCAGAGGGGAATCCTTCTTTGAAATGGTTCATGGATAGACACAAATGCACTCCAGGAAAAGGGCCCCACTTTTCATTACACTGCAGCCCATGGGTGAATAGTCATAGCTGTTTCTAACCCAGACAGGCTCTGCTCCTACCGGAAATCTTCCTGATCCCTTTTCTTTTTTAGAGCTCCCTCTGTTATCTGTGTACAGTTTCAGGGCAGCCAGTGGTACAATGGATAGGGCATCAGGCCCACAGTCAGGAAGATCTGAGTTCAAATCTGACCTCAGATGTTTACTCTCCATGTGACCCTGGGACTTGCCCAGGTAACCCTTAACCCTGTTGGCCTCAGTTTCCTCATCTATAAAATGGTCAACCACTCCAGTATCTTTGCCAAGAAAACCCTAAATGAGACAGGACTGAACAACAACAGAGTGCAGGTTGAATTCCCCTTTAGGGCAGGGCCCGTGCTTCGTTTTTTGTCTTTGTATCCCAAGTGTCCAGCTCACTACCATGCCCATAGGAGGTGCTTAATAAGTGCTGGTTGAGCTGAATTGAATTAAGTAATGGAGAGCTTCCAGCTCTATTACATTTTTCCCCCAGTAGAAATAGTCCCCAGTTGCTCAGCCAATGTCTAAGCTCTCTGAGTGATGAGAAAATAACTCTCTGTACTAGAAACAACAGGACACATCCTAAAATACTCAGACCCTAGTAGGCCCTGTATAAATGCCAGCTATTACTATCTGAAGGACGGAGCTTGCCCATTCACTCCATAAAAGAGGTAGTGTGGTACTGTGGACAGAGCACTGACTCTGAAGGTGGAAAATGTACATTCACCTCTGAGGATGATGACCCTGTGACCTGGAGCAAGTCACTTAACCCCTGTAAAACAAAGGAGCTTGACCAGGGGGCTTGTGAGGTTCATATTCAAGTCATGAGCCAATGAATTCAAGTGGAAATTCCTTTCAGCATAGAAAGGTGATATCTCTATACTCAGGATTTTTAAGTCAATGCTATTGACACTTAAAAATGTACTAAGATTTTTAAAAAATCCTTTATATTTTAAGCTTAAAAACTTCTGGGACACCCCGTATATAGACAGGTGTATGTGGGTGTGGTGGGACAGTAATTATAGAGGGAGAGAGCTGGGATTGGGCCATGCACCAGTGATTGCATTGGCATAGGGAGACAAACTTCCTCTATGGGCTCAGGAGATGACTTGTCCAAGGTCATGCAATTTTTTAATTAAAAAAAAAACTGTAAAAGTGACGGACATGGCTGGAAATGAAGTGGTTTCCTCTATTACTGTTTCTCTTTTTAGCCTGGGTTCTACAGACAGCTTAACCATAATTGAGGGCCTAAAAGCTTCATAGGTTCTTTCTGAGATAGGTCAAGGGCATCCAATGGTACCACATTCTTGAATATTTTCTTCAAAAGTATAGCTTTTGGGGGCAGCTGGCACAGTGGATAAAGCACTGGCCCTGGATTCAGGAGGACCTGAGTTCAAATACGGCTTCAGATACTTGGCACTTATTAGCTGTGTGACTCTGGGCAAGCCACTTAACCCTCATTGCCCAGCCAAACGGGTTTGTGTGCGTGCGTGTGTGTGTGTGTGTGTGTGTGTGTGTGTATGTGTGTTGTGTGTGTGTGTGTATGTGTGTTGTGTGTGTGTATTTGATTCTGGGATGCTGGATGTAGAACATAATCAAGTATTCATTTAATCAATCAACAAGTATTTTTTAAAAAGTTTTTGCAGGGCAGTGAGGTGTCAGGTGTCTGAGGTTCGATTTGAACTCAGGCCCTCCTGAATCCAGGGCTGGTGCTTTATCCACTGCACCACCAGCTGCCCCTTCAACAAGTATTTATTAAGTGTCTGCTTTGTGTCAGACACTGTGTCAGGCAATAGGGATACAAATACAAAACTGAAATTATTCTGGCTGTCAAAGAACTTATATTCTATAAGGTGAAACATATATATGAAATGTATACAAAAAATAAATACACAGTAAATTTGGCAAGGTAAGCACTTGCTGCTTAGAGGGAATCAGGGAGGGCTTCATATAGGAGGCATCATTGAAGCTGAGCTTTGAAAGAAACCAGGGATTTCCAGAGATGAAGATGAGGAAGGCATGGGTCTTTGCATCCTCTGCCAAGGCAGGTGGAAGATGGGAGATGACGGAAGGTGGCATAGAAGGGAATAGCCAGAAAGCCAGCTTTGTTGATTCCACAGTGTGTGAAGGTACTTCAGACACTAGCCTGATGACAAATGTGTCTGTTTTGTGTTGCTTGACTGTAACAAGGGCCAGATGGAAGAG
Source organism: Dromiciops gliroides (assembly GCF_019393635.1). NCBI lineage: Eukaryota > Metazoa > Chordata > Mammalia > Microbiotheria > Microbiotheriidae > Dromiciops > Dromiciops gliroides. Next base: position 105,502,949 of record NC_057864.1, read on the forward strand.
GACCTCTATGGGTGTATATGTGTATGTATGGGTGTGTATTTTATGTGTGCACATGGGTATACACATACATACACGTGTGTATATGTTATGTCCACAGTGTATGGTATGATTTCTATCACTAGATATACATGTGTATGTGTTTAAATATACGCATATGCATATATTTTATATACATATGTATATTTATAAATAGATGTATGTCTATGTATATTTATGTATTCATGTTTACATATGTTCTTGTGATCCAGATGTGTACATTTATATGCATGTACACATACATGTGTCTACATGTTTATATATATATACACACACATGTGTACACACCACACACACAGGCCTCTGTCATGTTTTCTCTGATCAGTACATCCTAAGGCAATCTACACAGAATCTGGATGTGCTTCTGAAGTTCTGAATATGCCCCATGAACCATTTTTCTGCCCCATCTTTCTGCCATTCCAGTTCTTTTCTGTTATTGGACCTTGTACAGCTCAGTGGCCTTATCACTGCTGATTGAGTCCGAATGCCTGGAGAGGGGAGAAAAGGGAGCAGGTCACAGTAGAGACAGGCATGTTGCCCACAGATCAGCTAACACTGGCCCTGCCAGGGAAATGTCTATGGTTTGTAGGCCCTTCCTTACTCTGGAGTGGGTCACCAGTCTGTGAAGTCTTAGCCATTTTGAAGCAGTGTCCCTCTTCTTCTGGTGTTACTTTGCCCAATGGTGGTGACTTAAGAGAGGGCCCGAGCCACTTTCATTTTTGTTTTTGTTTTTTTAGTGAGGCAATTGGGGTTAAGTGACTTGCCCAGGGTCACACAGCTGGTAAGTGTTAAGTGTCTGAGGCCGAATTTGAACTCAGGTCCTCCTGACTCCAGGGCCGGTGCTCTATCCACTGCACCACCTAGCTGCCCCCTGAGCCACTTTCTTATGAAACTTGTAAAAGTCAGTTTAGTTCTAAAGTGGAAAAAACCCTGGTTTTGCTGCCAGGCTCAGAAGCGCATTTTCTAAAAGCCCAGCCCTGGTAGAGATGTGTGCCCTTGAAAACTGGATTCCATTTTGGGAAAATGCTGACACAGGCTAATGGAGCAAGACCTAAATGGCCTCACTGTTTCTACCTGCTGACAGCCTCAGCCTTGGGACTGAGCTGAAATTAGCTCTCACCACAGGCCGAAGAAAAGGAATCTCCTTTCTTCTTTCACATAAACAGGATGTCATGGGAACTACCTACTTCATAGTGAGGGGAGTTATGGAGTTGTAAAGAAAGTACCTTATAAAGCACAAAGCACTATCCTTAGAAAGGTGAATTAATATGATTTTTTTTTTTAAGTGAGGCAATTGGGGTTAAGTGACTTGCCCAGGGTCACACAGCTAGTAAGTGTTAAGTGTCTGAGGCCGGATTTGAACTCAGGTACTCCTGACTCCAGGGCCGGTGCTCTATCCACTGCGCCACCTAGCTGCCCCGAATTAATATGATTAATACCTGAATTGGAAATGATAATGGATGTCAGATGTTACTAGGACCCAAGCCCATATGTGGGAAGGGAGGCGGTATGTCGCTAAAGGGCTGGATTCCTTTCACGTATGGGTGAGACTAGCTCTAGCTCTTGAAACCTGTGATTGGGTGATCTCGAGATCTCAAGATCTTGGAATCTTGAGCCAACATGCTCCCTTCCTTGGGTTTGAAATGTGGCGGCAGCAGGAAGGTTAAGGAGGAAAGGAGAGCCCCACAGAAGTGGCCACTTTGGCCAGAAGATCTCCCAAGAGGAGAAGCCCACCCCGTCCTGAGGCAGCCTCTTCCAGGACTGGGCAGCTCTAAAGGTTCAAGTGTTTCCTGACATCAGACCCAGGTTTGGCCTTTTTGTCACTTGTCTGCATCTCTCCCAGCCAACAGAGATGGGCATTTGGTGCCCTGTTTGTTGAAAGCCCATGGGCCTGCCCAAGCAAAGCAGCAGAGGTGGCAGAGGGCAGGAATCCCAAGAATACTGGGAGTGGCCTTTTGTCTGAGATCTCAGGTGTGTTCACAGGGATTAGAATTCGATCAGGCTGGACCAGACTGGATAGAGCCTGGAATTTGTGAGTGGAGGAGAGGCATCATGGGAAGATTACGGGCAGTAACTGATCAGAGAGGGGGTAGAAGGTAAGAAGATCAGTTAGAGGGGCTTCTTTACCTTTTTTGTGTCATAGACCCCTTTGGCAGTCTGGGGACCCCATCTCAGAAGCATGCTTTTAAATGAATGAAATAAAATACCTAACATTACAAAGGAAACCAATTATATTGAAATACAACGATCAAAAAATTAAAGAAAATGCAAGCTCATGAACCCCAGGTTAAGAATCCTGGATCTAGGTGGACAGGAATGAGAGGGTGGTAGAAGCATGAGAGGAGCAGGGGACAAAGGAGCTATGATAGAAATAAAACCAGCAGGACCTGGTGACTGGCTCCATATAGGGAAAGCCAAGAGAAGAGTGCTGATTGCCCTTGCCACCCCACCCCAGAGAAGGAAAGGGTAGAGAGGAAGATGGTGAGAACTTTGGATAGGCTGAGTCTGAGGTGCCATGGGGCATCCAGCTGGACATGTCCAACAGGCTGCTGGAATATTGAACATCATGATGACTTTGTAGGAGGAGGTGAAATTTCTGGGGGAGGCTGTGGGAGTTGGGAGCTAGGCCCCTTCCCTGCTCACACAGCTGAGCGGCAGCCTCCTAGTCAGCCAGCCACACCTCAGCAGTGAGCAGCGGAGCGGCACAGGCCAAGGCCTGCACTTGGCCAGAACTGGCCCAACACTTGTGAGTTTCAGAATAAAAGACTCTAGTGCCTCCGCATCATTTCACTTCCTATCCCTCAGAATGAGCATTGTTAAATATTCCACATCTTCAGCTCTAAATTTAGGCTCTTTTTTCCCCCCAGGCTAAGGTTACTACAAAAACATGCAAAAAAGAGTTTTGCCCAAAGTAATTTTTCCCCTCCTTCTTTTTGGTTTCCTGCAATGTTTAGATGACTCATTCTCTTCCAAGAAGTTTGAAAAAGAAAAGAGATGCATGTTGTATGATAGCAAACAAAGACAGTTCTGTTTATTCTCCTTTTCTTCCCTGCCTAATATTCCCTTCCTTTCTTTTTTTTTTTTTTAATGGGGAAGGAAAAGGGCTTTGCAACATTCATTGTATTATAGACGAGGCTTCAGCAGGTTTTGTTGGGCAGGGGGATGGGCAATAAATACCCCTCTTGTGTTTGGGTGGTGTCCCCTTGCAGCCTCTTTATCAAACCCTCAGCTGTGGCCAACACAGAAGCCTGACTCCAGGACTGTGGGGGGAGGGAAGCCACTGGTGGTTTCCCCCAGTGCACAAGTCTAAGGTTTCTGATCTAGCATACTGCAGGGCCCTCCCTTTATCATCTGAGAAGGAAGAAGCTTTGGTTGTTTCCTCCTAGTGTCAGAAATCTACACACACACACACACACACACACACACACACACACACACACACACACAATCCCCCATTGCTGCAGGCTTGCATCTACCCTGGGCTAAAGTTATCTAAGCATCCCCCAGCCCAGGCCTGTAATGTACTGTATGGGGCACTGAGGAAGGGGAGCACTAAGTCACAGTTGCTCTGGGCAAGCCTGTTCACATGAACAGGGATAATTGTTGGGAAGGTTCTTTCCCCAAGTAGTTCGGACACAAAAGGAAACATCTGCCTGGGCTTCGGTGCAATTTTATTGGTTCTACTTTTTTTTCCCCCTTTCTTTTTCTCCACTATTGGAACCACAGGCTCACATCACAACGTAGAAGGAACGGGAGCCTTTTTCTATAGCCCCCACTGGCCAGAGGTGACCTGGAGCTTGGCAGGGGCAGTGGCCCCTGAGGCCGGGAGAGATGGGGTGGGAAGTGATACTTGTGGTTCATATCCTGACCCTGCCTCTGACTCTGTGGCTACAGATGGATGAGTCACTTGGTCTTGCTTCCCCTCTCCAGGCTGAAGATAATGATGTTTGTGGAGTACATCGAGATTCCTTGTCTATATAGAATGCTTTACCCACCTCAGTTTACTTGTCCTCACCACAGCCCTCTGAGCTGGCTGCCATTCTCACCCCTATTTACAGAAGAGGAAACCAAGGATCAGAGAGGTTAAGTGATTTGCCCAGGGTCACAGAGCATATAAGCATCAGAGGAGGGATTTAAACCCAGGGCTTTCTGCACTCAGATCTGCCATGCTAAGACCTCTCATAGATATGAGACGTCTAGTTGTGTGACCTGTTCTTGAGACTGAGACCCTCAGAAGAACAATAGGAACAATAGCCATGTGAGCCTGGAAAGACCTTCCCGAGGCCTTCCTACTTGACGAGCAAAGGAAACTTGTTTGTTGCCTCCCACTGCAGTGTTGAGAAGTAAATCAGTTGATAAAGCAACATTGACTAGTGAATCCTGGCAGCAGATCATACAGTCATTGGATTTTCGAGCTGGAAGAGCTCTTTGTCCAGCCTCCTTACAGATGGAAAAACTGAGTGGTTCGGAGACTTTTGCCAAAGCACATTCACAGTCGGCCACAGAGCTGGGTCCCTTAGCTCAGAGGTATCCCAGGCGAGATGCAAACCCAGGGCCCCTCCTGACTGCAGGTTTCATCCTCATTTTATTATACCATGTGAGAGCTCCCTTCTAATGCCATCCGAAAAGAATACTCTACCTAATGAATAAAGGAAGTTAGGGTCATGACTTGCCTTGTTCCTGGCTCACTGGGCAGCTCCCTTTGCCAGGAGCATCCTCTGTCTGGGAACTGAGCTGTACAGAGAGTGTACTGGGTAATATTTAACTGTTAGTGGGAGAGGCACTGTTAGGATGTGTGTGTGTGTGTGTGTGTGTGTGTGTGTGTGTGTGTGTGTGTGTTTGTGGAGTGATACAAGAAGAAGCTGGCAGAACAGATGAATTGAGGACTTTTCCTTTCACTGGACCTATTCATATAATGCCAACCTGTCTTAGCTCCTGCTCCCCTGGATTTGGCATTAAATGGTACAGAAAGTGTGGTTTTTATTTCCTCCCTTTTCCTCTCTGGTTCTCTATTCCTCCCCCTCCTCCTCTCCCCTCCCTTCCCCCTTTCTCCTCTCTCTCTTTCCCTTCTTTTCTCCCCCTCCTTCCTGCCCTTTCTCTCCTGTTCTTCTTGTATAAATGCCCACATGGGGATAACTGCTCCATAAGCTACCTCCTACATCATCAGGTGCTTCCCTCGCTTGTCAGAAGAATAAATTAAGAAGAGCTGGGATTTCTAAGTGGAAGATCTTGTAGTAATGTGGTACTAGAACTCTAGACCTGAGTTCCATGGTCTGCTGCCATCCTGGCTCTGAGAGCTTGAGGAAAGGAGAATAGAGAAAAAAGAGAATAGAGAATTAAGAAAGGAGATTCCTAGTTGCTTTTTTCTCTGTTTGAATGGGACATAAGGCTTTAAACTCCCTCCCCTTCCTCCTGTCCCTGAAAAACACTAGCATATATGACTAGTGGCTCTCAAGGCTCCCTTGCTTGCTTTCTTTTTTAAAGAAGCACAATAACCCCTGGAGCAGTAACCCCTGGAGAAATTCAGCCAATAGTTGGATATGACCTGCAGTTCAGGAAAGCTTGAGTTTGGCTGTGGTCATTAATGAAGGGTCAGAAAGTTGGATCAATACAAAATACTGTTTCATTATCTGTGTTACCCAGGGATCCCCCCACCATTTCTGTAGTGAGTAGTAGATGTCTGTATGACCTTCAGCAGGGTGCCCAAGCTCCCTGGGCTTCCACCTTTGCTCTTCTGAACCATGAAAGGCTTGAACTACACCATCCAGGCCCATCTCGGCTCTAAATCATTTGTATTGTCCTTTGGGATTAAGTGTAGTGTGTGTTGGGGAAGGCAGGGGTGGGGGGTGTCCTGAGAAACTATAGGGAGAGGGGTGCTATCCATTAGCCATAGAGAAGGGTATATGATCTGCTAGATGGCACAGGGCATAGAGTGTTAAATATGGAGTCAGGAAGACCTGAATTCAGATCCTGCTGTGGACACTAACTGTGTGGCCCCTGAGCAAGTCAGATTGTAAAGTGATAATAATGGCTCCTACTTCAGGAGGATTGTTGTAAGAATACATTTGTAATGGGCTTAGCAAACCTTAAAAGTGCGGTATAAATGCCAGCTGTTATGGATTGAGTGACAAGACACTGAGAAGAACCATGCCAGGACATGGTTTGGTTATAACCCTGGCTTATGATTTTCCCTAGGTCTTGAGCAATATCTGGGAACTCCTGAACTAATGGGGTCTAACACTAGCCCAGACGCCAGTCGTTCTTTCTGGAGATCTTGCTGTTGACAGAGCCTCAGCCTGAGAACTGAGCTGAAACAAAGCAAATAGACATGGCCCTGTTTCCCAAGGTGTTTTCCTAGCTGGGTTTAGGTGCTCAGAAGCTCTTTGAGAATAGTGGTTGTTTCATTTTGGGAGCGTGCTGTCTGATGTGTTACCTGGCATTGCGTAAATCTTATCGACAGATCAATTGGTTGAAGAGTCCATTTGAAATCTCCATGTGTTTATATGCTCCCTAGAGTGCAGCCCTCTCCTGCTTCTCTCATGGGGCCTCTTGGAGGCTACCCAGTGTAGGGCAGGGGGAGCTAGTTCTGCCTAACAGTAGTTCCTGGTAGGATGTGGCTCTTAGCCTGGCTCCCCAGGGACCAGCTGGAAAATCAAAAGCTGAAACCCATTTCCCCTCCACTCTTATCACCTCTGCTCTGCTCTGGCTAAGGGCACATTTCATTTTATTAAAACTCCTTGAGTAATCTGACCATAATTGGGTCTGATCGGAGTGGTTATCCGATTTGCTAGGTTAAATAATGGGCCTTAATTGAGTCTGTGTTATTTGTAGAGCCTGCGTTGTTCTTCCCTTTGTTGCCGGCCCCTTCCCCCCACTTCCCAATTAACCTGCGTTTTTCTTTTCCTTGCAGAGCAAAGAAGTCGGCCAGCAGCTCCAGGATGATTTGATGAAGGTCTTGAACGAGCTGTATTCGGTAAATCAAGCGGTTTCTTGGCCCTTTGTCAAGCAGAAGGAAGCAGCCTTTGGCAGCTTGCTGCTGCAGTCACGTCCTGGCATCAGAATTGATTGTGGCCTTAGGGGTTGGGGTTGAGGACATATTCCCCGTTAGGCATATATAACACCACCCTTCTCCCTTTCCTGGTTCTCATCACTTCCTAATCCACCTTCCCACCTTCCTCACAAGATCCCTTACCCACGGTCAGTCCCAGCAGTGGCTCCACAGGGGGAGATGGAGCTAGGAGGATGGTTTTTAGAGTCTAGCAGGGACCTCCAGGATAATTGACCCTCTTCCCAGCAAACTAGATCCCCTGGGCGTAATGGTATGCAACCCAAGCTGCATTGCACCATGATCACATACTGGCTGGGGAGTTTCAGTGTAGCATCCCAAAAGGAACTGCAAGTTTGAGACTAGGAGGACTTCTATGGAGGGAGGCTAAGACCCTGATCAACCCTTAAGGCAGCAGGCCAGTTACAGAGAGAAAGCTTTGCACTGACTCGCTGTGTCTCAAGGCTGGAGTCCCAGTGAAAAGACCTATTGCCAGCCAGGAAAAGAGAAGACATTCTGTTTTGAAATGACATCCATTTCAGCTGTGTGATGCCTGTTGCTGATAGATGTTCCTCTGTGCCCCGAGGGAGGTCGTGTCTCAGTGTGTGTGTGTGTGTGTGTGTGTGTGTGTGTGCACATGCATGCTCGAGTGTGTCTTCCCAAGCTGTGTTTCATTAATGGTTGTTTAATTATTTTGTAACACACCCACTCGAGAGAGCACGCGCGCGCGCGCACACACACACACACACACACACACCCTCAAAACCAAGGAAATCACTGCTGTTGTGCAGACACCATCTTAATTGCAGGGCAGGTTCCCTGGCTCTTTTCCAGAGATCCCTTCTTCAGACAGGCGATGCCCATGCTCTGAGTCAGTCCTTGAGGTTGCCCCATCCTGATTTGGGAGGGGATTGGTGTTCCAGATTTACTTGTTTATTAGTTATGCCTCCTTTATCCTCCATAGAAAATGCAGGGAAAACACCAGTAACTGCATTTGGTTTCAGAATGCCTTGCTTGGTCATGGGCATTTAATAAATGCTTGTTGCATTGACTTATATTGAATCAGGATTCTATTCATCTAAGAACATAGGTGTGGGCTCTTAGGCTCTTGTAATGGACGGTGACTGCTCAGCCAAGAAATAGGGTAATGTAGTCAGCAGACGCAGTCCCGCTGCTCTTCCCAGGGCTTTGAATTCTTTCCCTCCTTAATGCTGTGTGGAAGCCCCGCAGATAGAGACAGTCTCCTTGGATTGTGGGATTATCTGCTGAGTCCCCTTCCTCTCAACTTAAATGAAGGCTAGTTTGGGAGTTTTGTATTTTGTTTTTTGTTTTGCTTCTTGTTTTTAAAATAGAAGCATGTTGATGTGAACCATCTTCAGACTGGCTGGATTTCCTGGACCTTTTGTCTGTTGAGCTCTTTACTTCTGCCTTTATTTTTAGAGTGTCTTCTAGGCACTAAGAAGAGCTATTACTCCATCCTCCTGGCAAAGTACTTGCCAAGATAGAAAACAGGCCATTTGCTCAGTAGCTGAGCCCTTAAAAAAATCATTGAAAATATCTTTGTTCAGCCACCCTGGGAATAATCTCCCGACTTGCCTCTCACCCTGGGCAGGAGCGCTTGGATGGCTGGGAGAAAAAGGCTTTGGTTTTCATTCCAGGATGCCAGCTCAGGGGCAGTAGGACAGGCAGTTGAGAAAAAAGCGCATCCAGACTCTGTTGACCTTGCTCCCTCCCCGTTCTGGGCCCATGTCTTCTAATGGGAGCTCATGAAGAGCCTTGTTTAAGTTGGGATTTTCTTTTGGCAGGAGGCGCAGGGGAAAGGGCGTAAGTGGAACTTGAGCCGAAGTGAGGAGAAGCCTGGGTTTTGCCACTTGGGTTTATGGAGAAGCTTTCTGGGCTCTCGCTTCTCCCGTCTCTGTGCTGTCCAGCCTTAGCCAGCTGTTTTGTTGGCTGCTGGGAAGACCAAATGTTTTAGTGCAAATTATGGAGTCCAGCCACTCGTCTTAAAAATTAGAGCCTGTTGGGTGTAGTGTTCTCCTGAACCAGATGCAGATTGTTCTAGCCAGCCTTGGGCCAAACTCAGAAATTTCTCTACAAGCAAGCTGAGGAGCCCGGGACCTTTTCTGAGAGGCTGTTATCAGATGGATCAAACACCTGATAATCAGGAGCTGGAAGACCTGAGTTCTAGCCTTGTCCTTCCCCTCTGGCTCTATTGGCTAACCCTGGGAGAGTCACTTAAGGCCCCAGACATCATTGTCTCCAAGGAGCCGGGAGCAGTCAGTCTTCCTTCTTGAAATCTGAGGAAAGTTAAGGATTTGAACTAACGAATGTCATTGTTCTTTAGAAGTTTTTGAGAAAAGAGGCTTGTTTACTCCCAAGGATAGAACTGGGTTTGGGACTGGCCCCTCCCAGCCATATGAGATAATAATTGCCTAAAGTTGAGGGGCTGGGACTCCAGCCACTACATCCCCTCAGAGGATAAGCAGGGAAAGCAGAGCCGAAGGCTCCATGGCAGAAGTGCCCCTCCTCACATTCTTTTTCAAGAAGGGGAGGGGGCATTCGGGTCTCAGATTTCAGGGGCTGTCTGAGCCAAAGAACGTGGTTTGTAGGGATAGACAATGGAAAAATAAAAACTGGAAAGAGTATTTACTGGCCTGGACCTCCATTTCCTCATCTATAAGAACCAGATATTTCTGAGGTGCTGTCCAGTGACTGCAGCCTCTGATGTTCAGGTTAAAGAAGTCTAGTACATCTTGGACTTTGTGGCTGCCCATGGTCTGGTAATTGATATATCTGTGTACCTGGTGATGTGAGGAGAGGAGGTTGGCACTGTTTTTATTCCCAAGGAGAGAGAGACATTGGAGTTGGAGGCCCCAGCTTTAGGACACCCCACTTTATATGGCCAGGTTTTGTGAAGGATCGTTTTCTGTGGATGCAGTATTTGGTGTCAGAGGCCACCATCCAAGCACTACAGTTTTGAGCCACCCCAGAGAATATTTTTCTCTACGTGCCTTTTCTTCCAAATGAACTGATCGGTCCTTACACTTTAGCATAAGTGGTTTTCATTTTCTGAATGATTCTCCAAGAACGCCTTTGAAGTCAAAGCTCCCTTCTCCCCTAGGGAGACCCCACAGTCTCACTGCCTCAATTACCATGCAGAAGGGGGCATATCTTTAAAACTGAGTGCCAGGCAAGCCCCCTGAAGGCCCTCAGTGAGAGAGCTCAAATACCACAATTGTTGATTGAGTTGAAAGATCTGTGAAGAGAAGGCCCTGGTTCAGAAAGAGATGGTGGAGGGACAGCCTCCGTCCCTCTGTAGAGATATTGGTATCTGTTCTTTGGTCTGGGGGCTTCATCTCCCAAGACAGGGATCATTTAGCAGCAGAGGAAAGGGAACTCTTTTTCTACCAAGGCAGCTTAGCACCTTCTCTGCAACACTGGGTCATTGGCAGGTTAATGGACGTACCCACAGTCACACAGACAGGACGTGTCAGAGGCAGAACTTGTACCCAAGGCTTTCTGGTTTGGGGGCCAGGTCTCTAGCCACTAATCTGTGCTGCTTCCTTCCCTCACAGCCCATGCCCCTTACTTCCTATTTTGTAACTAGTTATCCATGTATACGTTTCCTTCAAGTCAATGTCAGCGTTCTTTATAGGTCAAGAGAGACTCTTGGCTATTTGTCTTTCTAGAGACCTCAGTCAATCATTACAAATGTCCACACTTGGCCTTGGGTGGTGCCTGAACCCTGGGGGGTGGGGGTTGGGGGGCTGTGAATTTAGGTCTGTCTCGGCCTATGCCATTGCCTGCCGATGGAGCCAGGTCTGGTTTCACGGTTTGTACAGTGCAGGTGGTGGGGGTGCTGATCTCCAAGTCTCCATCACTGATTTAGTGCAGGACCACCCCACCTTTGTAGGCCCTTTTTCCCCTCTTCAGTTCAGGCTCACAAGCATTTCTTAAGGGTCTGTAGCCAAGCCAGGCGCTGCAGCAGGCACTGGAAATACAGAGGGTACAACTTATCATCACATTTATTTGGCACTTTAAGCTTTGCAAAATCCCTTAACAAATATCTCATTTTCTCTTCATAACAACCCTGGGGAGTGGGTGCTATTATCCCCATTTTAGAGATGGGGAAGCCAAGACAGACAGTAGTCCAGTGACTTGCCCAGGAGCACAGAGGTAGTAATTCCTAAGGCTGGATTTGAACTCTGGTCTTCCTGACTCTAGGCCCAGAGCTCTATCCACTGCAGCACCCACCTAGGCCTGGGAGTGAGACGTTCATGAATTGTTATCTGCAAGGCTCTTGTGTTCTACTGATGGGAAGTAACATGTACACAGATAAATAAATGCGAAATGTGTATCCAGTAAATACAAATTAAGTAGTGAAAGAGAAGCTGCCTCAGAGCGAGGAAGACCCTGGTTCAAGTGTCACCCCTGACACAACCTGGAGGTGTGACCCCAAGCAAGTCACCCCTATGAGCTCTGGGCAGCTCTGAAAGTTGCAACAAAGGTGTGGGCCTGCATTCATAGGCGTTCCCCATACCATTGACATTGAAGGTCTGATCCTTCTCTTCATCCCTCATTTGGAGTGAAGCCAGGAGAAGGCCCTTAGAGGAGGTGGCACTGGATGGGGAGGCTTGAAGGAGCCAGGGGCTTTCTGAGAGGCAGAGGAGAGGAGGGAGAGAGTTCCAGGCTGAGCACAGCCTATGCCAGACTGCAAAGGGGCCTGCCACATGGACAGAACACAGAGGGGCTGTGTCAGGTGTAGTCACAGAGTGAAGGCAACACTGGCCGTGCTGGGGTCAGACAACCGGGATTCAGATCCTGCTGCATGCCTTTGGCCTACTCTGTCAGAAAATATGGTAGGGGGAGGGGGGGAGGGGGTGGCTTGGACTTGGTGGCCTCTGGGATCTCTTCCCCCTTGGCTTCTATGAACTTCTGATCCTCTGAGTCCTATATCCCCTTGCTGTAGAAAAGCTAGTATGATAAATGCCTCTTTCCCCATTCTAGTCTGCTGTGAGACTTGGAGGCCTAGATAAATTATTCAAAAAGCCTTCTTAATGCCGCTGCGCTTTCTGCTATTTAAATATAGCTTCTTCTGTAACAGAGCCCACTGTCTCCATTGCTTCACAAGCAAAGAATAGCTCGTGCACTTAAGGAAAATGGTGCAAAAGTTCAGAATGAGGTGAAGCCCACATTAGAACAGCAAGCATCAGAAATGAGATGAGACCTAGATCTTAATGTGCTTTCTGGCCTCGGCGCGAAGCGTCACAGGCCCTATACTTCTTTGACTGACTCATCCTATTCTCTAGACATATGAGGAGGACTGAAATTCCTGCTCCTTCCAGCCTGCAAATGAGTCCTTCTCTAGATGTCCCCCAGACCTAAGTCCCCCAGCATTTCCAGATGCCCAGCCAATGTGCCTTTATATTCCTGATACCCAGTGGCTTCTGCTCTCTTCCTGGTTGAGAGATGCACAGTGAGGTCTGCCAGGATATACGGAGGTTCTTCCCTCACCTTTGCCATTGAAATTGAGGAGGTGACCTGGCTCTCCTTGATTTCCCTACTTCTTCCCATAATAGCTCCCTTGTTTTATGTCCTTAGAATCTCTCCTCTCCTTCCCACCTCTTTATTCTCAGCCATAGTCAGACCCCATCTAATTCCATTCCATTGCTTTTGAGCATCAGATTACAGATTTATCATTCCTCCTCCAGTAATTCCTGTATATTATTCCTCCAACAATTCTGGCTTCCAAGAAGAAGGAAACTATGGAAGCAGTGTAGTGTAATGGGAAGAGAGCCACACTCAGAAATATTCTGGTCAATGTTTAACAACCGGCTTGTGGGGGGGAGAGAGGATGATGCTGACACTGTACCCAGCACACATTTTTAAGTATAGTCATCAGCATTTTTTCCGTCGCTTTCTTAAGTCTAGACAATCAACAAAACAATCCAGCCCTAATTTGTAGCTTGTTGATTTCTGAGGTGTAATGCTCCCACCAAAAATTGAATGATAGGTTCCCATTGATTCAAGCTGACTCCAGTGCCCCGCTGATTGCACCAAACTAGAGATCTTACGATCTGGCAAAATTGTCACTCTGTGGTCTCTTCCAGCTTTTCTTTTCACAAGGCTGTGAAAAAATAGTTCTAGCCCAAGATGCACCAGTTATCAAGGGTGTGACCTTTAACCTCTCCATTTCCTCAGCTGTAAAATGAGGGGATTGGACCGTGTGATCTCCGAGGTTCTCTCCAACTTTAACAAGCTCTGAGTCTGAACTGTGACTGTCTGGAAACAGGAAGTCCCAGAAGGGAAGAGCCTCGGTGTGGCTCAAGGTAGCAACATGTTTGGGAGGATATGAGATCAGCACCAAGCCTCCGCTTCCAGGCTCCTGGGCTTCCTAGCCTAGATCTTTGAAAAGGAGAAGGGCGTGACCTTCACAATCCTGGACAATTGCCATGATGCAAAGTTGTCTCCTGTCTCCTCTCCCGGCCTCCTCGGCTGTCTGTGAGGCTGAATGGTTGTTAGGCTCAGAAGGGGTGATCTCTCCACAGTATGTGAGGCTATGCAGAGGGGCTGTAGTGCTTAGGTGTGGGGGAAAGGGTCCCACACCTAGGTTAGGGTCCTCATTCTGTTGTTGACAGGCTGTATGACTTTGGACGGGTCACTTGATGTCTCCAGCTCCAGGTGATGACTAGATAAACTCTAGGGCCGAATCCTACGGCCCTTTGCCTCTTAATATTTATCACCTTAATCCCAAATTCAATCCCTGTTCCTCTCCCTAATTAAGAAGAAGGCCTGCAAGTGGTTGGGGCCAGGTCCACAGATCAAAGTCAGAGCAGATTCAGGGGATCCTGACCTGGAGATAGGAGAGGAAGGAGGCAATCCATCGGACCTGTTTGTGTTGTTAGTGGATCGGACCTAGGATCTCTTTATCCAGGAGGTGACTCAATTTCCCCAACAGATAACCGTGATAATAATTATGTCACATACCTATATATAGATTGATAATAATCATTTAGTTAACCACAGGGCTCAGATTCAGGTTAGTTTTTGTTTTTGTTTTTTTGCGGGGCAGTGGGGGTTAAGTGACTTGCCCAGAGTCCCAGCTAGTAAGTGTCAAGTGTCTGAGGCTGGATTTGAACTCAGGTCCTCCTGAATCCTGGGCCCGTGCTCTATCCAGTGCGCCACCTAGCTGCCCCCCAGGTTAGTTATTAATGAGATGTATACATTAATTCATTGATATTATCAAGTTAAATTTTGTTTTTTCATGAAAAAAAAAATCCATTTTCTCTCCCCTTTTACCACCTTTGAAAACAAAACTCTTACAATAAATAGGCATGATCAAACAAAACAAATTCCCACGTTGTCCATGTCCAAACACCATATGTCTCCATTCTATGCCCTATCACCTCTCTGTCAGGAGGTAAATCACATGTTTCATTGTGAGTCCCTGGGATTGTGGTTGGTCACTGCATTGGTCAGAGTTCTGGAGTCTTTGTAAGTTGTTTTGTTCTCCTGGTTCTGCCGGCTTCACTCTGAATCAGGTCATACAAGTCTTCTTCCTACTAAAACCATTCCTTTCATTCACTGACACTGTTTTTACATAGGGCTTTCCATTTTGACCCCCATTTGTGTAGCCAGGCCACTGCTCACATATAGTGACAGTCATAATAATAACAGGTAACATGTCATGCCCTGTGCTTTACAATTATCTTCACAACACCCTGGGAGGCGGAGGATGTTACTGTCCACATTATATAGTTGAGAAAACCGAGGCAAACAGAAGTTAAGTGACTTGCCCAAGATCACAGAGCTAGTAATTGTCTGAGGCTAGATTTGAACTCCCAGTGCTTAGCACAGTGCCTGGACACAGTAAGTATTGAATACATGTTGATGGATTGATTGACTCCAGGCCTAGCACACTATCCACTGCCCCACCTAGCTTCCCAAAAGGAAACCAGACATCAAAATGAACAGAATCTTGATAAATTCAGTAAAGGTCACTACCGAAACAACAATCAGTCAATCAATCAGCTCTCGGCCAATTCCCTTGATGCTGTTGGAATCCAAGAGGAAGTTTCTGGTCCCTCAGACTATTGCTGTTTCTTCTCCCTTCTTCCCCACTCCACAGCTGGAAGAGTGTACCAGGCATAGCTGACTCTGCAGCCTTTGACAGATACTCACCTGCCCTTGGTGGACTTCCCAGCCCAGATCTGAGGGATTTTCTCAGAGTGACTTAGAGCATCATTACATATTATACTTCTCTATACTTACCTACCTGGTATCAGGAAGATACAAGTGGGTTATAAGTACTTTGCCAAGATAAGGAGTAACATTTACAAATGATTGTAAATAGTGATAAATAATAAACAATGATCGTGAATAGTCATCATCGTAGTAAGATATACGGGCCAGGTTCAAACACTACCTGTGTATGCTGTGGAGTGGTTGTCAGAGTACATATTAACATGTGTTAGGCTCAGCCCCCCTGGGATGTGGGCAAAGGTGTTGCTTGGGGTGGAAGGGGACTGAGCTGAGCCCGAGATTGTGATTGACCTTCTGGATTTGACCTCTGTTGGTCGCCTTGCAGGTAATGAAGACATATCACATGTACAATGCTGACAGCATCAGTGCCCAGAGTAAACTGAAGGAGGCCGAAAAACAGGAAGAGAAGCAGATCGGCAAATCAGTGAAGCAGGAAGACCGGCAGACACCTCGATCGCCAGACTCCACCTCCAACGTCCGAATTGAGGAGAAGCACGTCCGAAGGAGCTCAGTAAAGAAGATTGAGAAGATGAAGGAGAAGGTGTGTGGTCAGCAGGGCCCAACGAGGGACTGAGGGGTTGGGCTGCCAGAGGGTCTGTCTGTCATTTGTTTTTCCCATTGGAACGGACTCCTTTCCGTTGGGTGGCCCCTGCTCCTCAGTCGAGAGGTTCGTTATTTAGCTAGTAGTTGTTCAGTCTTCTTCCTGGCTTTGCCCCGATCCTCGCGCCAGCCGGCTCCACCACCACCACCTTCCTCACCGTTGGAGCAGTCTTGCAAAGATTGACAGGGCCAGGCCAGGCACTGGAAGGGTGAATGGGAAATGTTAAACAATGGAGATTTCACTTGCTTTAGTCTTCATCCATAAGAAGTATTTTGGGGCTAATCAACTGGTGTCTCTTTGCTAACCTGTCCAAAGGTTAGCAAAGCCTTCCCAGAGTCACAAGGTAACCACTTTGCTGGTCTTTGTGTCTCCTTCCTGGCCTGCCACAGGGCAAGCAGGGACAGCTGTCTCTCCCCCCCCACCCCCCGACTCCATCTGCAAACATAGCCAGATCTTCTAGTCATCAGATTAAGATGCCCAAGGGGTTGGAACACCTGGAGCTTGGCTTCTGGGAACATCAGGGTGGCAGGGCAGAAAAGGACCAGCAGAGTGCTAACTCCTGTGAGGTAGGGGGATTATATTAGCAGGTAGAGCCCAAAGGGGGCATGTGTCTGAGATGGGAGCCTCATTAACCTTTTCAGAGTGATCTACATTATGCCCTTGAATTTTCATTAAGTAGAATTAGAACCCAATTTAAGGAAGAAGCGCATTGGGAGTAGCAGCTTAATTGTGCCTGCTTCCTGAATGTACCGTTCCTTTCATCTCTCAGAGAACACACTCTCCTTTTTTAAAATAATTTTTTTATTGAACTTCTGTTCCCTTTCTTAGCGCCAAGCCAAGTACACAGAGAATAAGCTGAAGGCCATTAAAGCCCGGAATGAGTACTTGCTGGCTCTGGAGGCCACCAACGCATCTGTCTTCAAGTACTACATCCATGACCTCTCTGACCTCATTGATGTAAGTGTCTGAAACTGGGGCTCTCAGAGGGTACCTCTCCACCATTGGCCAAGATCCACGGGGGCCCTTCAAAATAGACAGCAGCCTGCAGGCCTAATGAGCCAGCACTGGAAAGATAATAATATTGTATCTTGTATTTGGATAATGTTGCTGCACGTGTGTGTGAATTCTGTATGTATTATTTCATTTGATCCTGATAACAACTCCAGGAAGTAGGTTCCATTATCATCCCTCTTTTACAGATGAGGAAACTGAGGCAAACAGGGTGAAGTGACTTGCTGAGGCCAGAGTCAGACTCCTGAAGCCAGTGTTGCATCTGCTGCAGTCTCACTATATTGTTACGTTCAATCCCATGGTGTTCAGTCCTTATAAGAACCGCATAAGAGAGGAAGGCACCTATTATTCCCATTTTACAGAGAGAGGAAATTGTTCCACAGCGAGGTCCATTGGCTTGAGGGACAGAGTCCAAGTATTTTGATCCCGTGCCCTTCATTAGGACATGGCCAGGAGGAGAACTGAGCATGGACCTGGGCGGGGGGCACAGGGGCGTCCTATGAACAAGGCAAACTTGAAAGCTCTGGCTCCTTATGTTGTTCTCTTCCAATTTAACTAGATGGGAGAGAAATGAAGCACATGCAGAAGGCAGAGCTTTGAAAAAAGAGAGAGACAGGCTGAGCTCAGAATGCAGGCCTCTTAAAGTACAAAGCCCCTTACCCAGTCGGGTCAGTGGCACAGTAGAGAGAGTACCAGGCCTGGAGTCAGGAAGACCTGAGTTCAAATCCCACTTCAGACACTTATTAGCTATATGATCCTATCAGCTGACTTCTGCCTCAGTTTCCTCATCTGTAAAATGGGGGTGACAATAGCCCCTACCTCCCAAGGTTGTTGTGAGGATCAAATGAGATGTTATTTGTAAACCTTGTAAAGCACTGAGCATGGTACCTGCTACATAGTAGGCACCTACTAAATGCTTGTTTCCTTCCCTGGGCAGGTCACTTAATTCCTTTGAGCCTCAATTTAAAAAAAAAAAAATTTTTTTTTAATCAGATTTCCACTTGTACCTTTATTTTAAGAGTGAAAGGCAACCTAGGTGAGAAAAGAGAAAAACTCTGAGGCTCAGTGATGAGTGTAGGGGTGAAAACAAAGGGAATGATTCATGAGGAGAAAAGTAGAAAGAAGAAGGGGTGATGGCAGGGGTAGGGGGGGAGATGTCTGAGGGTAGCAGGGTCAGAGGCACTCCAGCCCGCCTTCCCCACCCCCAGCCCTCCGCCAGTCCCTTTAAAGGCCTGGGTTTTGTTCCCTGCTGGGGTGTATGGAGTCCTCCGTGCTGTTCAGGCACCTCTTTGTCTGGTGATACCAATCTGAGCGCCATTCTCTCGCCAAAGTCAAAGTGAAAATCAAGATTCTTTCTCCATCCTCTGGGGAGGCTTGTCCTCAGTGCTGCCAGGATCAGCTCTCTGCCTCTCTGCTCTGACATGCCATGACCTCCTCCTCAGTGGAAAAGCAAGCCTGCCTGGCTGATAGCTTCTCCCCTTGGTTGGTGGGGAGTGCTGTCTCCTCCTGCCTCTAGCCTCCATGCGTGCTTCCCCACCAAAGCTGACCTGTTGGCTCTTTAGGGCTGAGCAGCCACCATTGAAGAGCCCCCTCTGAGCCTCTCAAAGACCTTCTCACTGCGATGAGAAGACTCATCTCAACACAGAGTAGTAGACCTCAGAATCCTTTCCAAGAGCAAACGATTTGGCATCTAATTCTCCTCAGTCGTTTTTATAAAAAAGCATTTGCTAAGTGTCTCATTGCTTAGGAGAATTATTCTAGGTGATGTATGAGAGAATCCCTCAGAGTTCTCAATTCTAACAGTACAGAGCAGGTTGCATTACCCTGGTTGTACCCTGGGTGAGGGATGCTTCATAGTGAGCAAGGGGTAAAGTATGCTCTGCTTTCTCTGACTTCCTGTGCTTTTTCCAGTGGGCGAGAGCAGGCCAGTAAAGGCCCCGAGTGGGCTGATAAACCCTTAGTGAGTCGCAAAGCTGGAACAAAGGGATTTGAATGAACTTGTCTTGGTTGTGTATTTATGCGCTGTGTGCTCATGGTTCCGGCATGAGAAGGTAGCGTTGAAGAGGCCAGAAATGCTGCTGCCTCAATCCCAACTGTGGGGGGATGGACTTTGGGACATGGGACAAGTCACGTTTCTCCCCATCGCCATCTGTGACATGCACACTATCTATCCTACCCACTTTTCCAGGGTGTTGGAGCTTCACGGGAGTGTGAAGCAGTTATTTTTGTCGGTGCTGTGTACATTGCCACGAGACTCCTTCCTCCCCCTTCTTATAACACTGTGAGAGATTGAACCCCAGATTGTCAGAATCCATGTGAAGCATCTGACACAGTCAAGGAAATCCTTGATTTCAGACCAAAAAGACATTCTGAGCTCCCTTAGCTGTGTGTGACGGCTGTCACCTCTCTGGAATGTCATTTCTTCTCCCCCGTGCTCCTATGGCAGATGGATGAATGAAGAACGGGGCATTGTCCCCATGTTAATAGCTTGAATATTACAAGGAGAGCTTGAAAGTCTGAGACATCTGTGGGCCAGAGGCCAGTTCAAGGCTGCACATGCGTATTCTTCCGGGTACAGCCTTTTTTAAAACCCAAGAGAGTTGAGCAGGACTCTGCAAGAAGTTTCTTTTAGAGGAATTCTTTTCTCTTTCCCATAAGTTAAAAGTATATATGATCAAACACTCATTTTTCCCACCTTTCCCCTCCTGGAGGTTTTGAAAATCTCCCAGCTAACAAAGGGTTAATGAGCTGTCAATGTAGGCAAACCACACATGTGGATGAGCTATCATTAAATTCTTATAAAAAATTGATTTCCCCAGAGAGGTTTTCCATCAAACATTTATATAACCCAGAAAGGGCCAGGGGAGCCTGGTACTCTTATAACCAGAATCATTTGGGCAATGAAATTCTCAGAAGCCCCCGGAAGCCCTGTTTGAGGGAAAGATTTCACTGTCTCTACTTGCCCAACCTCGCCCAGCAGCGGGAATGAAATATTCAAATTCTGTTTGCCTAGCCTTGCCAGAAATTGCTTTTTTTTCCTCCAAGGCTCAGTTTCCAGCCCTTAACTCTAGAAGGTCTAAGGCCAGCCAGGCCCAGGATCCTCATTCCCATTCCTGTAAAGGTGGGAAAGAAGGCTTCCTATATAAAACGAACCTTGGTAAAAGGAGACATGAGATCAGTCTCCCTGATAAGCACAGACAATATCCCCAAGATTCGTTGTTCCTGGTTTTTTTTGTTGTTGTTGGTTTTTTTTTTTAATCAGCCAATTCACCCCTCAGGAAACATAGAAAGTAAAATGAATGGCATTTTATAAGTAAGACATATTTCATATAATAACCTGCATAAATTGTTACTCAGCCTATATATCCTGTT
Source organism: Dromiciops gliroides (assembly GCF_019393635.1). Taxonomy (NCBI): domain Eukaryota; kingdom Metazoa; phylum Chordata; class Mammalia; order Microbiotheria; family Microbiotheriidae; genus Dromiciops; species Dromiciops gliroides. Next base: position 105,523,276 of record NC_057864.1, read on the forward strand.
ACTGAGTCAGCCCCAGTCTATTTATAAGGTTGCTTAAAGGGAGGGGTCAGAGCTTCTCAAATTAATTCTAATTCTAGTCATGATATAGAAAGTGCTGGGTTTGGAGGCCAGGAACAACTTGAATTCCATCTCTACTTGACTCTCTCTCTCTCTCTCTCTCTCTCTCTCTCTCTCTCTCTCTCTCTTTGATTTGGAGGCAGTAATCCAGGTTAAGTGACTTGCCCAGCACATCTACTGAGTGTCTGAGACTGGATTTCAGCTCTGGTCTTCCCCATTCCAGGACTGATGCTCTATCTATGACGCCACCCAGCTGTCCCCATCCCGCTCTGCTTTTTATACCTGTGGGACCTTAGGAAAACTGTTTAAGCTTTCTCAACCTCGGTTCTGTAAAATGATTATGAGGGGTCTGGGGGACCGAAATAGCACACCAGATTGTCTCTAACTTCCTTTCTAGCTCTGAATTGTCTCATCCTCCTTACTAAATGTCTACTATGTGCAAGAAACCGTAGAATGATACAAAGAGGTCAAAGACCATGGGTCTCTGGCTGTGAGGAATTATATTCTTGTCAGTCAGAGACTGATTCATTCAAATGAAAAATTAGCTAATGGTTTAAGCCAATGCCTTACAATACTTATATTGCCCTTGGAGATTAGTCAAGTGTTTTTTTCTTACAACCACCCTGTATATAATAGATATTCTAAGTGTTATGATTACTTTACAGAAGAGGAAACTGAGGAGTGGGTGAGTTGGCAATGGAAGCTTGACTAGTAGTTATTAAAGTCAGGATTCAGACCCAATCCTGGAGGTTTTCTCTGCCCTGCTGTGCTAGCCCTCAAGGTATATGCTTTGACAAATTTGTGTTTTAGACAGTAAGTATCATCAGTATCATTTACCTGGATTCTAGCAAAGCTTCTGACAAAGCCCCTCAGATTGTTCTTGTAGAAAAGATGGGGGCAGCTAGGTTGCACAGTGGATAGAGCACCGGCCCTGGAATCAGGAGTACCTGAGTTCAAATGTGACTTCAGACACTTAACACTTACTAGCTGTGTGACCCTGGGCAAGTCACTTAACCCCAATTGCCTCACTTAAAAAGAAAAGATGGAAAACTCTGGGCTAGGGGAACATCCAGTGAGGTTGATTCAAAGTGATCCCAAAGAGCAGTCATTAAATTCCAGTAGACTAGCCCAGGGAAGAATGCTTGGCCCTGTGCCATTTAACATTTTTATTCACAATTTAGATCAAGAATGGTGTGCTAATCAAATTGGCAGATGACACAAGTCTCAGGTGAGAACACTGAACTCAATTCAAAAAGAGGAAATTTAGTAAAGATAAATGTAAAGTCTTATATCAGGTTAAAGAAATCAAGGTTACAAATGCGAGATGGTAGAAGGATATAGAAGTAGCAGTTCATGCAAAGAGGATCTGGGGTTTTCAGTGGACTACAAGTTCAATATAGTACAAGTTCAAGAAAGTCAAAGCAGCATTGTGTTCTAGGACTGAAGAGTCCATGCCCCCCCCCCCCCAAAAAAAAAAAGCATTATATGAGTAAATACTGGCTATTGGTCTTAAAGGTCAAAACTAGGACAGTTGGTACAATCTCCTGAGAGGCTGATGTAAGCTTGATGTCTGGGGGAAAAAAAACCCAAAACAAATTCCTAGCAATTACAGCTTGCCAATGGTGCAATCCATTCTGGGGAGGTAAAAGGCTCCCTCCCTCTCACTGGAAGCCTGCAAGCACAGTCTGGCTGTCCAGTTGGTTAGGATGGAGAGGAGAGTCTCAATAATAGTCATAATGATAACAATAATAATAGCATTTACGTAGCACTTTGTGGTTTGCCAAGTGATGTATATGTTTTATCTCATTGGACCCTTGAGTCTTGTTCAAATATGGATTGGCTTGCCTGGCCCATTAGGTCCCTCCCTATTCTGAGATTCATTGATTGCAGAGTAATGATAAGCCAGCATTTATGTAACACTTGAAGGTTTGCAAGGTTCTGTACAGATATCTTATCACTGGCTGGCTCCTCACCTGTAAGATAGGTGCTATTATTATCCCCATTTTGAAACTGAGGCTGGGGAGTTAAGTGACTTGTCCAGGACATAGCTAGTAAGTATCTGAGGCAGGATTTGAACTCAGGTCTTCCTGACTTCAAATCCAGCACCCAATTCACTGCACCACCTAGCTGCCTTCCTGTGAGACTATTGGATATTAGATCATAAATCTTCCCTCTTTAACCTTTCCCTTAATTTATCTCCCAGACTAGTAAATGAGTTTCAGCTGTCTAGGCTTAGTCTATATTCCGTATAAAACTCACCAAAAAAGCCGAAGGCCACCTTTGGGGAGAGAGACCAAGTCAAGCGCGTGCTGTTAACCGAGAGCCGGGACAAGTCAAACTCCAGTCCGCGTCTGTCTGTGCAGCGCAGCCAGGAGACCAGCGGAGCAGGAAAAAAGGCCCCACTTCCATTCTCTCCTTGCCTTTTAAGCTCCCACCCCAGAAGTTGAGTGCTCAGCAGGCAATCTGGCGTGTGTCGCAGGCGGACTGGTGTGCGTAGCTCATGCTGTTGGTCTCCTCCCCAAAAGGGTGGTCTTAAAAAAAACTGGCGTCTCTCCATTATCTAACGGACTGTTAAAGGAATTTGCATTTTATCCTACAGGCCTTAGAAAGCTAGTATAGACTTTTTTTTTTTTTTGGTGAGGCAATTGGGGTTAAGTGACATGCCCAGGGTCACACAGCTAGTAAACGTTAAGTGTCTGAGGCCAGATTTGAACTCAAGTGTTGATTTTTTTTTTTTAATGGGGCAATGAAGGTTAAGTGACTTGCCCAGGGTCACACAGCTAGTAAGTGTCAGGTGTCTGAGGCCAGATTTTAACTTAGGTCCTCCTGAATTCAGGGCCAGTGCTTTATCCACTGCGCCACCTAGCTGCCCCCTTAGTATAGACTTTTGAATAAGAGAGTAACATGATTTTTAGAAAGCCTGAAGTGGTAACAAAGTAGATTGAAGCAGGGAACCAAAGGTAGAAAGACCAATTAATAAACTAATGGCATGAATGTAAGGGGCTATAGTAAGTTGATGGCAATGAGTTGTCAATTACAGTCAACAAATACACAAATACCTCTTAACTCAAGTTGAGCGACATAGATAAAGGAACTATAATAAGCCCTTAGGAAGAGCCTGAAAAGGATGTTGCGAACAATTGAAAGGAAAGACCTTACAAAAAGCAAATACTTACATTCCCGTAGTGCTTCAAGGTATTCTCTCAATCCTCTGAGAGAGGTATAGGTCATACAAGAAAAACATTAGTGCCTCACCCTGCATTTTGTAGTTCAGAGAGTTACAGTGACCACGAATAAGTGTCACACAGGAACATGACTCTATCTCCCGATTCCAAACTCGTGCTTTCCATGCCATTGTAGTCCTTGTGGAAATGTCCTGGGGACACCACCTGAGTGCTGGAGGGCAGCATGTACAAAGAAAGAAAGGCACCGGGGTGGGAAGCAGCAAGCCAAGGCCAGGGAGTGATGAGCAGGCCATTCTGAATGACAAGCAGTATACAGAAAGGAGGGTTGTATGCAACAAGTCTGGCTTGAGTCAGGTTGTGGGGGCCTTGAATGCCCACCCGAGAGTTTGCATTTTATTTAGCAAGTAATGAGGAGACACTGAAGGTTTTTGAGCAGGTGAGTGATGTGGTCAGACCTGTGCCTTCAGAAGATTAAGACAACAATGGGAAGAATGAGGTGGAGTGGGAGAGCCCTTCAGCCTGGAAACCATTTAGGTAGTTCTGAAAATGGCAATTCCAAGGGCAGTGGTGTAAGCTAGGTGGTGACAGTGGTAGTTGAAAGGATGGGCAACTGATTGGATGGGGTAAAGGGCAGTGCCAGAGATGCCCCTGAGGTTGTTAGCATCCACTGCATATGTTTATGGACAATGCCTTCCATTCTGGGGCTCCTTCTTCCTCTTTTATTCCCCTAAGCAAAGACCTCATTTGCCCCACCCTGTGGTTGACCCAGTGGCTGGCAGGTCCATAATGAGCTCCTCAGGCCTGATCCTCCCAGGCCCAGAGGAGGATGGTGGCGCATCATCCCAGGGAGGAGCGACTGCCTGCACGTGCAGCTCAGCAATCAGCCCGCTTTTGTCTGGCTTCCGTTTGTTCTCTGCTCCCAATTGAATTTAATGTCCTTTAATTCTCTGCTTCTAGTTAGGCCCTCCACTGCGGTTCCTGTGCAGCAGCCTTGCACCTGCCAGGGCCTGTTGGCACTGTCCCAGGGCCCAGCACACTCTCCAATAATAGCTCACATTTCTCTTCTGCTTGACGCGTTGCAGCGTGTGTCAGGCGCATTTTCTCCTCTGAGCCTCCCCGCAGCCCTGTGAGGTAGACAATGCCCGTAGTCCCATTTTACAGGCAAGGAAGCTGAGGCTCAGAGAAGTGACGGGGCCTGCCTATGGTCCCATGCCAGCAGGAGGTCTCCCAGCTCTTTCCACCGCACCGCACTGCCGCATCAGGATGGATTTATCAGATACCCAGAAGAGGAGCCATCCCTGATGGCAGCCACTTGGTGATGATGTGCTATAGATGCTGTGGGCAGAGGGGTGGGTTAGTGAGGGGTCTGCTCGAGCAACAGAGTCTCCATCCAGCAGACGTTTACACACAAACCTTGAAAATACCCATCTAGAGGGCTCTGTCTTTGATACTGGAGCTGGGAGCTTAGTAGGCTGCTGTGCCTGTCTTCCATAACAGTCACTAAACACGTCCAAGCTCCTACTATGTTCCAGGTACTGTTCTAAGTACTAGGGGTACAAGAAAGGCTAAAGCCAATCCCTTCCCTCAAGGGAGAAACAGCGAGCATACCAGTGTGTGTAAACAAACCATATACACTGGAAATGTTCAACAAAGGGAAGGCAAAAAAGGAAATTGGGAAAGAAGGTGGAATTGTAATCGGAACTTCAAGGAAGCCCATAGACGGAGATGAGGAAGCAGAGCATGCCAGGCGTGCGGGACAAACCAGGGGAAGTGCCCAGAGCCCGGAAATGGACTGCCTTGTTTCTGGGGCAGGGGATATGGGGGAGTCAGGGGCGGGGGGCGGGTTAGGAAGGGCTTTGAACACCAAACTGAGGGGCTTGTAGCTAATCCTGGAGGAGACAGGCAGCTGCTGGAATTGAGTAGGGGAGTGACACGGTCAGACCTGATCTTTAGGAAAAGATCACTTTAGTGGCTGGGCTAAGGAGAGGCCCCCTAGCAGGCTACTGCAGTCGTCCAGGTGAGAGGGGATGGGGGTCTGCACCAGGATGGTGGCAGCAGCAGAGGGAAGAAGGGGGTGAATTCAAGAGATTTTGCACAGGTGAAATCAACAGATTGGATCTTGGATGGGGGTGAGAGATAGGGAAGAGTTGAGGTTGTGAGCCTGGGGAACTGGGAGGGGGGGTCGGCCTTTGCTCTCAAGAGTAACTGAAGGGGCAGCTAGATGGTGTAGTGGATAAAGCACCGACCTTGGATTCAGGAGGACCTGAGTTCAAATCCAGCCTCAGACACTTGACACTTACTAGCTATGTGACCCTGGGCAAGTCACTTAATTCTTATTGCTTAAAAAAAAAAAAAAGAGTAACTGAAAAGTTTTGGGGGGGGGAGACAATGAGTTCCATTTTGGATGTGTTGAATTTAAGATGAATTTAAGCCTGGAGGTCAGCAGAAATGTTAGGGCTGCATAGGCATATTGAGAGTCATCAGCATGGAGATAATTATTGTTGAAATTATTGGTGAAATCATCAAGTGATATAGTATAGAGGGAGAAGAGGCTCACTGTGTGACTGAAGCTCTTAGACCTAGGAATCCTTGACCCAAACAGGAACCTCTGACCCTCACCCCCCAAACTGGAAGTTCATCCTTTTCCCATCTCTCCTCGGTGTGTCATTTATAACCATTGCTTCCATTTATATAGGTTTTTTTAAAATTTGCAAAGCACTTTATATACATGGCCATATATATATATATATATATATATATATATATCATGGGAAGCTTACACTAGCCCCATGCAGTAGTTGGTGTGAGTATGAAGGAAATGAGGCAGCCCCCAAGGGCATGGAAGGTATCCATGGCAACTGAGGGGAGAGAAAAAGTAGGAGGACAGAGAGCTGTGATCTGTGTGGCCTTATGCTTCAGGACCGTTGCCCTGGGCTGACCTGGTTTGCTGGTCCGGTGTTGGAGGAACAAACTCTACCTTCTGGCCAAACTTGGCTGCTTGTTACCCCCTAGTACTGGGCACCCCCTACCTTTACTATTGTGTATACCCCATGCCTGGAATGCATCCTCACCTCTAAGTCTTGGAATCTCAAACTCTGTCCAAGGTTCAGATAAATTACCCCCACCAAGAGACCCTTCCTGATGCTCCCAATTGTGAGCACTCCCCTTCAACCTCCCCTGATTGATTTCTATTCACTTAGCATAGATGATCTGTGTAAATATCGCTTCCCCAGGAGAGTGTAAGCTCCTTGAAGACAAATGCCACATCTTATTGCTCTTTGTAGCCTCCCCCAGGATGCTTAGCATGACACATTTGCACATTGTTACAATGACACTCACCATATTTTCTGAACCAAAATTGGGACACGCACTCTAATAAAGATGTTCCTTTTGCAAAGTCTCATTAAAAGTCCGCTGACTGTCCCAGAAAATCTGGGCTGTATGGTGGCCATGTGCATAGCGGGCTCTTAATAAATGTTTAAATAGATGCAGGAATAATTAAGTGTTTCTTGAGTCATCAAACGTTGGGGCTGAAAGGGATCTTGGATCTCATCTAACCACACACACCCTTCCCCCCATCACTTTGCAGATGGAGAAACCGAGACCTAAAAAATGTCAGCAGTTTGCTCGAGTACACGGTGCTCACTCTCTCTCTCTTTTTTTTTTTGTGAGGCAACTGGGGTTAAGTGACTTGCCCAGGGTCACACAGCTAGTAAGTGTTAAATGTCTGAGGCTGGATTTGAACTCAGGTCCTCCTGACTCCAGGGCTGGTGCTCTATCCACTGCGCCACCTAGCAGCCCCAACAGTGCTCACTCTCAAACTCCAGACTCCTCTTGCTGCCACACTACCCTTCTTCCCCCAAACGCGATGCTTTTAGCTTTTGTTGTGAATACTTGTCCTTAGGACTAATGTTACTACAGCCATCAAGTGTATGAGGTTTGGAGCTAAGCTTGTAGACGGTGTCTTGGGAGTTTATTGTGTATGGTGGGTGTCAGATACTGGTTGTATTGCATGGTTGGTCTCATCAATATTGTTACTGTGCCTGGCACTGTACTGCATGAACCCTCAAGGAGGCAGCTGAGACTGATTCTTCAGTGTTGAGTTTTGGTGGCAGAAGAGAAGTAGATGTAGAGGACCTGCCCCAGAAGCCTCCCAAAGCATCTCCATTCTGTGCTCCATGTCCGAGCCAAGCAGAGGTCCGCTGCATGGTGCTGTAAGCCAGAGTGACTGCCTAGGGGATTCAGTCTGGGCCTCCTTGCAATGGGGAAGTCTGATAGAGATTTTGTGTCCTAAAGTGAAAGATAGGCAGTGTGATTGGGCGAGGTGCCGTCTCAGGTGCCGTCTCAGACTCCACTCGAACTCTTCCCTCATTACATGACTCAGCCATTCACTTAAACATCCCGTTTTGTCCAAGGAAGCGTGAGGCCTCAAACCTGGACCAAATCCTTATTGTATCTCAGCCCTATCGTTCCTGTGGCCTCGGGAGGCGCCAGTTCTGATCCACTCCTTAAAAGCAGCTCACTCTCATCGGGTCTTTGTATCTTTCCACAGCAGTGTTGTGACCTAGGATACCACGCCAGCCTGAACCGGGCCCTGCGCACTTTCCTGTCGGCTGAGCTCAACCTGGAACAGTCAAAACATGAGGGCCTGGACGCCATTGAAAATGCTGTTGAGAACCTAGACGCCACCAGTGATAAGCAGCGACTGATGGAGATGTACAACAATGTCTTCTGCCCACCCATGAAGTTTGAGTTCCAGCCCCACATGGGAGATATGGTGAGTCCTGCCCCTGCTGCAGCTTGGTGGGGGGCTCCTGGCCAGATTCCTGTCTTTTCTGGGGTTTGAATGGGTACGTTTTTTCCCCTGTCTGCTTAAAGAAAACTGAACTATTTGCAATTTGTTTCCATGACGATGGGTCAGGAAATAGGAGCGTCAGAATAGATGGCCTCATTTTGGGGTGAGATGGCACTACCCCATGCAGGGTTGGAGGTGAGGAGAGGTGTCTAGGAGTCCCTGGTTACCTTGCCCAGTTCTTAGCCAGCCCGTGGCCATCCTTGGCTGAAGGCTCCTGCCTGGAGCAGGTGTCACCTGAGATTTTCTTATGCCCAATAGCTTCTCTCCACCGAGGAAGTTGCAGGTGCCAGGGATTTCATCCTGGCTGTGTCAGGAACTTCACTCTCCATTTTCTAGAGCACAGCTAGACTCTATTTTAGCTGTGCCAGCCACCCTGATGCTTCTTCTCAAAGAATCAAGCCCCACTGCCTTAAGATCATTCAACAGCTTTAGTTCTTCATCCTTTCCCTCCCAAGGAGAGGAGCATCCCCTTCTGATGTGGCCTCGCCAGGCATCCTGCAGCCTCTGAAAGGACCTACTCCTAGCCTGTTCTCTCCCCTTCATGGCCAATGAGAAGAAACTGTGGGAAGAACAAGGGTCCCTCTTTTATAGCTAATAGGGATCCTCCCCTCTGGGTAGATAACTGCTCTTCTTTTGTAGAATGAGACAAAGGATAAGAAAGAACTGGATGCAGTCTGATGCAGCTGGGGCTAAAGTGCTGGTGGCATTTTAACAGGAGGCGTTGAAGTTGGCAGAGAACCCACAATGGCCCTGGAGTTCTGGAGAAGCTAGGCCCCCAAATCAGACGCCAGATATACTCCAAAATGCTAAGAGGCGATCGGCTCTGCTCTCTGTGCCCCCAGTGGCTTCTGGGCCTTTAGATGCCTGACTGGTGACATCAGACAGCTGGAGATTCTCAACCTTGGCCGTGGCCTATTCTGGCCGCCTCGCTTTCTCTATTGTGTCTATTCCTTCAGGAGCCAGAATGAAGTCAGCCCTTCAGATCTGAGAGCCGGCTGAGGCCAGCCTCGGAGCCGGGGGAGGAGGTCAGCTCAAAGAGGGGGACTGAAAGGCAGCGGAGGAAAAGGTTCTTGCCCAGCCCCCTTTCTTTGAAAAGTGGGTCTGTTTCCCCAAGCAAGAGAATGGTCCAGTGGGTGTCTGAACACTCCCACTCTTTAGGAGGGGAGAAGGGATCCATGGCTATTCATAGGACGCTCTGTGTAGGGGCAAAGCAAGTGAAGCTGCCTTGTTATAGGGGCTGCTTCCCTGGCTCCCCTCAGCCACGGCAGGTGGGATCAGTGCTGGATGCACTTCAGGAGGCAGTGACAGAGGCCCTAGTATTCACTTGTGCTTGGCTAGCCTCATCAGCCTGATCCTGGTGAAAGGGGCCAGGCTTCTTTCTAACTCTCACACCCAGACTGAGGAAAAAGCAGGGGAAAAGTTGGCCCTTTGGAAAACCCCAGCCCCCACCAGATTCTACAGTTATAGAGCTCATGGTCCAGCACCAGACTATGAACGTTTCTCCATGACTGCCTCAGAGAGTCTGTGCATGGCCTGGGTGTATAAACACCTGCTGGCTGCCATGATGTGCTGTGTTAGCCTCCTGACCTTGGCCTTTTATACTTTCTCTTGGGCTGAAGTTATGGGGGGAAGGGGAAAGTGGTCACCTGGACCTCCAGAAGGAAGTCTTTGCCTTGCTGCTCTGGAGCTGGGCCACTCTCCCTCCTGGCTAGGCCTTTCCTATGTAGAGGCGCTAGATCTGAGGTCACCAGTCATTTTCATGTCTAGGAAGAAAGAGAAGGAAAGAAAGAGGGATAAAGGAAGGAAGGAAAAAAAGAAAGGAAAAGGAAGGAAGGAAGGAAGAAGTGATCCCACTGGCTGAAGGGGTTTCCTCTTCCTCTTCCTCTCATGAAGACATTGAATTCTGCAAGACTTTTTCTGGAGTTGGTTTTGGAGTTTCCACATGGAAACTTGATGGGTTATGCTTGGATCGACTAGTTTTATGACCGGGGGCTACACCTCTCGAACCCTCAAGAAGTGTGGCCTCCCACTGACCCTCTCTTTGGTACTGCTTCCTCTTGGCAGGCCTCCCAGCTCTGTGCCCAGCAGCCGGTCCAGAGTGAGCTGGTCCAGAGGTGCCAGCAGCTTCAGTCACGACTATCCACCCTGAAGATTGAGAATGAAGAGGTGAGTGTCCTGGCCCTGGAGGGTCACCCCCTTGGCTCGCCTATCCTACCTACTTCAGATGCTTTGCCTAGGGATGGATGGTTGGAGGAAGCATGCAGAGGGTACCTCAGGCCCTGGCAGGCATTTCCTTAGCAAACAGAGCCTTGTACTTTTCTCTGGTCCTACATCCTGCCCTTGAACTCCAGGAAGTCACTCTGGTATGGCTAAAGGCTGAGCTCTATTCTAAGCCTCTGAGAAATGTCTTTTTTTTCTCCCTCTACACGTTTCATTGAAATGGCACTTGGCAGCTGTGTGAACAGTATTGTATCTCTGGAACCGCCCCCTCGTGCCTGGCTTTCTCTAGCATTTTCAAACAAACACGGGCCTTTGGCTTTGTCAATTCAGATGTCTCTGCCCTGCCTGGAGGAGGCCTGCTTCTGTGCTTTCAATAATAAAAGGAAGAAGGAAGGGAAGGGAAAGAGCATTTACATAGTGCCTACTATGTGCCAGGCACTATTCTAAGCTCTTTTAATCTCATTCTGTCCTCCCAACAACCTTGGAAGCTATGTGATGTTACTATTATTCCCATTTTCCAATTAAGGAAACAGAGGCAAACCTATTTTTTAATAACTTGTCTTGGGTCACATAGCCAATAGGTATCTGAGGTCAGATTTGAACTCAGGTCTCTAATGAATTCAGTTAATTATCCAGCTTCTCAGCTCAAATGGCTTCCCATTTTTCATCCCACTTTCATATTTTTTCTAGGAAGATCTGGAAGGGAACCTTCTTATTGTACAAACAAAAAAGGTTAAATGGTTATACAATGAAGCCTAGGCTGGAACCAGGTCTTAGAACCCCAATCCCCAGACACTTAGTCTGATTCATCTTATCCTAGACCAACCAATTAAGAAGAAGAATAGCAATAACAGCTGGTATTTGTATAGTGCTTTAAATTTTGCAGTGCACTTTACATCTCATTTGATCTTCATAAAAACTCAATAAGGTCATACTGTCATTATCCTCATTTTACACTCCAGGAAACTGAGACTGAGAGAGGCTGAATGATTTGTCCAGGGTCACACAGACATTGTGTCCGAAGCAAGGTTTGAATTCAGATCTTCATGACTCCAAGGCCAGCACTATTATCCATCTAGCTTCCCCAGTCAGACAAGTACTTATGAAGCACCTCCTCTGGGCCAACACTGTGTTAGGTGCCAGGGATCCAAAGACAAAGCTTCTAAGGGCGTACCCTCTCTCAACCCAACTTTATGGGTAGTGCAAGAAAATAAATTGCCACCTAATACCTCCTTCTGAACTCATCCTCCCCTTGGCTTGGATTTCTTTCTTCCTCCTCCCTTGGCATTTCTCAGAAACCCAGTAACTATGTCGAGTGATGGGAAAAGCTGAGAATGCCCATCTTCAGGCCTTGGTTATGGGTGAGCTGCACACTCAGCCTTCTATTCCAACCACATGGTGCCTCTGACCCAAGCCTTCTGATTACTCTCAGATGGTGCTCAGGTTCCCCCCTTCCCCCCTCTTTCTGCTTCAGTATTCTTCCCTCCCCAGTTTGATGCCTTGTTTCATCCCCTGCCTTGTCCTCCTTCTCCTGGAATAACAGGTGAAGAAGACGATGGAAGCCACCCTGCAGACCATCCAGGACATCGTCACCATTGAGGACTTTGACGTGTCCGACTGCTTCCAGTACAGCAACTCCATGGAGTCTGTCAAATCGACTGTCTCAGAAACCTTCATGAGCAAGCCCAGTATTGCCAAGAGGAGAGCCAACCAGCAGGAGACGGAGCAGTTCTACTTCACAGTAAGGCGTGTCCTGATGCTGACATCCAGGCTCCCACTCCCCAAGGCTATGGAAACCTGGAGTCTGTGCTTTACTTTGGGCTCCTTTCCCTCTCCAAGGGCTTTTGGATGGGCAGGCCTTGTCCATTTGGTGATATCCTCTGCATTTAAAGCCATGAATGCTTACCAGCTAGAACGTAGTCCAACGGCTAACTCCAGAAGAGCAAGGCATTCCCCCAAAAGTTCACCTGGGAAGACAATCATTTTCACAAGCCCTTTAAGTAGCCAGCAGGTTTCCATTTAAAAGATTTCCTCCTCATCTACCTAGGATTGTAGGGATGGACTAGATCTCCGGAGGTCATCCTGTCCATTCCCTTGGCTCTAAGGAGGATTCTATCCAAACTCATCTTGGTCAAATGAAACTCTATCCTGTTTTTAAAGTCTGTGGCCAATGCCAATGTTGTACAACCATTGTCAGGAAGTTTTTCTTTGTGTCTCCCCTGCATCTTTCATGTTAACAGTTTAAATGCATCATACATATCACCTTTTTTTTTTTTTTTTTGCAGAAAGTATCCAAAATATTTTTTTATCTATTTATTCCAGTCTCCTCACAGCCAAACTGACTTTTTTTTTCAAACAGACTCTTTAAAAATTATATTAACAGTCCTTTGAAAGATGACTTGGCTTACCATTGGCTTGGCTTTTTTTTTTTTTTTTTGGCTTTGCTTTTTAATAATTAAGTTATTTTGGTTTTGCCAGATAGAATTTGATGCTTGGACTAAAATTTTTTTTCCTAATCTTTTGACAACCAAGAAAGGAGAAATTAAGTTTGCAGATGTGAGATGAAATATAACCAGTGAATCTGCATGCTGAGACTGAATGAAAAGAATTAACTTGTTTTGCAGTCTAGAAACACAGTCTATGCCCAGTAAATTGAATTTCTTCTCCAACTGGAATAATTTGTGTTTAATTCCGCATTAAATACTGTCCATTCTCCATCAAGAACTAATGGTTTGCCTTTAAAAAAACAACAACAAAAAACAACTGGGTTGTTTTTTAAAGAATCTGGGTTTTTTAAAAATTAGTTGCCCAGAACCTTTTCCATTTTGTGTTAGCCTAGAGTAGAGAAGACAAATCAGGAATTTAACTTATTAATACAGTAATGAATTCTTATCTACTTAATTGTTCAGTTGTATGAAAAAACATAACATGGAAATCCATACAGGGAAATTGTGCTGGGTTTACATTGAAGTAAGAGCAGATTTGGATTAAATATTAGAAAGTATCTGGGTTTCTGAAGGATTTTCACACCCCAGACCATTTTAGAAAGAAGTCATAGAATCTTTTCTGGAGATTTTCAACGAATGACAGATTTCTATCTGGACTGTTAAGATGTATCGTTGCTTTAACTGACACAAAGATCTTGGGATGGTTCAAATGGTTTTCTTCTCAGATTGTCTTTTAAGTCAGAAAAGTTAAATCAGCATCTTCAGAGCATCAGTCAGTCAATCAATCAGTCAAAGTTTTATTAAGTGCCTACTATATATGCCAGGCACCGTGCTAAGTGCTAGGGATACAAAAAGAGGCAAAAGGAAGTCCCTGTCCTCAAGGAACTTGTAATCAATCTAATGGGGGGAGACAACATTCAAACAAAGACATACAAGACAAATAGGAAATAATTAACTGGGGGCAGGCACTGGAATTAAGAGGGGTAGGGGCAGCTAGGTGGCACAGTAGATAAAGCACCAGCCCTGGATTCAGGAGGACCTGAGTTCAAATCTGGCCTCAAACGCTTGACACTTACTAGCTGTGTGACCTTGGGCAAGTCACTTAACTCCCATTGCCCCACAAAAAAGAAAAAAAAGAGGGGTGGGGGGAGGCTTCTTGCAGTAGGTGGGATTTGAGTTGGGACTTAACGGAAGCCAAGGAGGTCTGTAGTCAAGGAGGAGGGAGCATTCCAGTCCTGTTTGGAAAGGTTGCATTTCAATTTAGAGATGAAGTTTGTGTTTATTCAAGATGATTGTTGCCAGAGAGGTCGGTCAGTTTTCGTTCATACTCCTGCCTCTGCCTTTAGGAAGAGCGCTGTCTAAAAGGAGTCCAAGCCACCTCACATGGGGGCCGGCGAGGGGCCTCTCTGACCCTTTGTCAGAATACGGTGCCGTCCAGCTTTCTTCCTGTCCTTGTAAAGAGGCGGCTGCTTGTTTAAAATGCTATGTCTTACAAGTCTTGACCTGGAATATGTTTAAGAGGGAGTTTATCGTTTCCAGAGACAGAATGCTCCACATAATTCATAGAATGATGACAGGGAAGCGGAAGATCATGCTGAGAGGTGGGGGTGTCCAAGCAGTGCCCCTCTCTGTATTAGGGGCATTAACACGTTTCCCTGTGAGTTCCAGACACCAAAAGCCCACAGTTGTGCAGAGGTGGATTCTGCCTCTGCTCCCTTCTAGGTTGTCCATGTGCTTCTCCTATGGCATTATTTGGAGGGTTTTTTGGAGCGATCATGTCGTGAGTTTGTTTTTTTGTTTGTTGTTGTTTTGTGGGGCAATGAGGGTCACACATCTAGTGTCAAGTGTCTGAGGCCAAATTTGAACTTAGGTCCTCCTGAATCCAGGGCCAGTGCTTTATCCACTATGCCACCTAGCTTACCCCACCCCCCACTCCGTGCACTTCTCTACTTTCCTCATTCCCCCCAAACACATGTGCACTTGTGTGCATGCACATACGTGCAAGACAAAGCAGTCCTGGTAGAGTCGTGTGTCTGTCAGAAAGCAAGGGAGATGTCATTTGTTCCAGCTCTTGCTTTTTGACTGCTTGCCTCAACACAGAATGAAGCCCTTAGGAAGGATCCTTCAACACTGGTGAATGTTATCTGCTGGATCTACCCAGGTGGCATCATGGGAATTAGAAACATGTTCCACGAAGGTCATTTATTTGTAGAAATAGCCTTCAAGGAGAATGTGGGCTTGTAGAGCTGGAAGGGGGAACTTGGACATCATCCAGTCCACTCTCCTCATTTTACAGATGAGATGACTGTGGCTTATGAGAAATGATGTGACTTAGCCCCATGTAGGTGATAGGGTCTAAACTAGAAGCCAGGCGCATAGAGACAAAAGGAGGGTGGTTCTAAACAGTGTCTCCAGTGTGAGCCATGTCAGGTTCAAGGGAGACTGACTACACAATAACACCCCCCACATTTCCAGTGTTCACTTTTTTGAAGACCCGGGTTCAAATCTTGTTTCTGAGACCAGGAAGCATGTGACCCTGGGCTAGTCCCTTACCATCTCTTTCCTCAACTGTAAAATAATGAGGCTGGACTTGATAGCTGCTGAAGGCCCTTCCAGCTTCAAATTTACAGTCCTGTGATCGAGTAATGACGAAGGACATTTCTTAACCCATGATTGAGCTGAAAGTCTGAAATTCACTAGCCTGTAAACATGTCTTTACTACACTCATTCATATACACATTTAAATATACAGAGTACTGTGTGGGGAGGTCTTAATAATGCCTGTTAAATGGAGGACACCTGTGCACCTATGCAGCTCCACAGAGCCAGTATGACTTAGTGAGTTCAAGAGGAGGGAAGCAGAAAGTGATGGGGACAGACCACGCCAGGGAGATGAGTGACTTCCACCTGGCCCAAGTATGATCAAAGTAACTTGGGTTCTGCCTTCACCTCTTCCTGTGCCTCTCAAGGTACTTCTGACTGTTTACCTGAAGTCCTGTGGGGTTCATATCCTCTCCATAAGTGGGGGAGAGGGGGCAGCTAGGTGGCGCAGTGGATAAAGCACTGGGCTTGGATTCAGGAGGACCTGAGTTCAAATCCAGTCTCAGACACTTGCCACTAGCTGTGTGACCCTGGGCAAGTCACTTAACCCTCACTGCCCTGCAAAAACAAAACAAAACAAAAGTCGGGGGGAGACTTAAAAAAAATTAATTTTTGAAAAGCACTTCAGGGCCTCCATAATTCATTAAGCAAAGGGTCACCAGCTTCCTGCTTTGATTCCATTTTCTCCAGTCAGTGTGTATTCAGGGAGGAAGCTGAGACACTAGTGGAGTGTGAAGTTTGATAGAGTAGGTGATGGGACGGATTTAAAGATGGAACATCTCTAAATACCAGAATACCCCCAGCTTTTCTCATCCCTTCAGAGGAATTGAAGTGCCTGCCCTTTGAGCAGATGTGGATCTAAGCCAGCTGCAGGGATAGCCATGCCTGCTGGGTGGGAGCTTTTCTCTTCCTTCATTTTATTACCAACATAGCTTCCACTCTGGATGACACACTTACTAATGTTTAAATATAATCCTTGCCTAATTGATGCTTCTCAATTGAGGGAGAGAAGAAAAAAACAATCTCTTGCCTTGGAGCCAAGTCTGATGGGGGTAACACTGAGGTAGGGAAATCTTAAGTACAGAAGCCTCTCATCTCAATGACCTGAGGCTTGTGGAATTAAACAACTTGCCTAGGATTAGACAGCAAAGTACCTCAGTGCTCTTGCTCCCAGTCAAGCACCTTAAAAGGGACTTGGACCTTGATTAAACCAATTCTGACCATTTTTAAATTCACCGTGGTTAAAAAATTGTTTAGAATCCACTTAAAATGATGTCAAGATCACAGTGTCCATAGTTTAGTTAGCATCACGTGGGAAAATCCTTTCCTATCCCCCAGAACTGCTAGCTCTTTCAAATGGAAATCACATGGGGGTTGGGGGGAACTGCTTGGAGATGGGGTCATTGGTCTCACTGGATTCTGGGAATTTCCTTTTATTTTTGGCCGAGTGACCTTGAAGACAAGGCTTCCCCCTTTCTTCCTTTGTTCTTCCATTCAGGAAGAGGAAAACAACAGATAGCAGTAATATTTCTCAAGAGTTGGGGAAAATTAATTAGTTAATGTTGGTAAGGAGCTTGGAAGAGAGAAATATCAAGAGCTTAAAAGTCACTTATAATGAAAGTCTCAGTGGGGGCTTAGAGATTGGTCTTTGTCATTCTCTGGAAGATGAACCTGCTATAGACACAATGCTGTTCCTGGTTCTCTGACCTCTTTCAGAAATCATCTGAAAATCCATCTATTTCTTTTATGACTTTGACAGTCCCTGCTTATTCAATCTGTTCTGCATTAAAAAAAAAAAAATCCAGCGGCACAGCTCCCAACTCAACTCCTTGGGGTAAAGGCATGATTATTCATCTCAATCTTCTTTCTCATATAGTGGAGAGCTGGTTGCATAGAAAAAAGTGTGGAGATTTTAAGTAAAATGGCTGAAAACCATTTATGGAGTAGAATATGAACCATTGCACTTTTCTTCTAACCGGCTCACCTTAAGGAAAAGCTGCCCAGCCAGAGTTACCAGCCTAGTCCCCTGGTATTAGGGATGCAGGTCATACTTTGACACTCCCCGAATCCTTCGGGATTTAAATGGAATGTGAAATGGTAATCCATCATAGCTCCTTATCAGATAGTTATTTATTTTAATGGGCTACTGACTGACAGCTGGAGCTAACGAGTGAACTGTGAACACGAATTGAAACAAAAGGTTTCCGGAATCACAACTATCAGCATGAGTGAGAGCAGGGAATTTGCATCCAGCCCCTTTCAGGATTCTGGCTCTGTTTTCTAAGCAAGTCAGACTGGTTAGGGCTTCACCGTCTTGGTGCACATTTCCTCATTACAGAGCTTTCCCAGTCTCCCGGGTAAATGCCTGTGAGAAAGGGCACGGGGGGGAGGGAGAGAGGGTGAGCACCGGGATATTTGCTAGGATATTCCTCACCCCTGAACCCTAAACTGCTCCTCTTAGCCTCACAATTAGGCACCAGTTGATGATTAGGATATCACCCAGAAAAGATTGACAGCAGGTGGAAGAGTTAGAACAGATGGAGCCGGAAGCCAACATCTTGCAGATGTTGCTCTGCAAGAACACAAAAGGGGCCTGGGGGCACAAATAGGAAATGATCATGGCAGCACTTATTGTTGTTGTAGAGTCATTTTCAGTGGTGTCCAACTTTTCCTGATCCCTTTGGGGGTTTTCTTGACAAAGATACTGGAGTGGTTTGTCATTTCCTTCTTTAGCTCATTTTACAGATGAGGAAACTGAGGCAAACAAGGTTAAGTGACTTGCCCAGGGTCACACAGCTAGGCCAGATTTGAACTCAGGGCTGAGGCTCTATCCACTGAACCACCTAGCTGCCTCATGGTGGTGCTACAGTCTCTAAATCAGGTGAGGGAAGGATAGGAGTTGGAGGATTCTTGGTTGGCTTGGAATTACTGAGAAGGTCTCAGGGTGTGCTATGGTGGAAGGAGCACTGGGTCTGGCTTTGGGAGGATCTGGCTTCACATCCTGCCTCTGCCCCTTGGTACCTGGGTGAGCTTGTGAAAATCATTTGTCCTCTCTGGTCCTCAGTTTCTTCTACAAAACGAGAGGGTTGGATTAGCTGCCTCCTAACCCGCTAATCTATGAATCTAGGAGAATTTAGGTAAAATGGCTCTGGCACTCTAGTGGCATATAACAGCTGGCATTAAGAGCAGCTCTCCTGGTCTTGAGGTCTGAGCATGGCCCTGATCAGAGACTGGCTTTCCACAATCCCCAGTGTCTCGTTGGGACTGACTGCAGCAGGGACAGACTGCAGGGATCCAATGAACTTGGATCCCAGCTGATTGCTGGCCTTCCTTGTACTTGGGGACACAAGCTTACTCTAAATCAGTGTGTAGTACACTTCCCCACAGACTGATGCAGCCATTCAACCAATATTTATTTTGTGCACATAGCACTGTGCTGGGAGGCCCTTTGAAGATACAAAAGGTGGGGAGAGGTGACCTTCTTTCAAGGCATTTGTTGGAGAAAATCAGAGAGTAGTTTTAGGCTCCTTACTGTCTTAAATATAGATTCCCTCATCACCTACACTAAGACCCAGGGAAGTTAAGGACCTTCGCCAAACTCACACGTACAGCAAAAAGCCAGGAAGAGGACCTGGTTTGTTTTACTCTGTATTCAATACTTTGTAAGGGGCTGGAGGTCTTCTTCAAACCCTCAACTTGGGCCCCTTTGGGAGTCACGCTGAATTAAATAACAGGGTTGTTTAGAAGATGCTGATCATGAGGTCAAGATCACTAGTTTCCTCTACCTGTAAGCTAGTTAGTTTGCTAGAGAAAAATTCTGTTCCCAGCTACTGACTGACTGGATCTATGCTAGTTGATATTTAGGTAGTGTGTTATCTCATCACGACAGCTTTCTGAGATAGATGTTCTTATCCCCGTATTACAGATGAAGAAATTGAGGTTGAAAGGTCAATTGACTTGCCCAGGGTCACACAGCTCATAAGTTTCTGAGGTAGACTTTGAGCCCCAGGCTTCCTCACTCCAGATCTAGCACTCTCCCTACTGAGTCCTGCTGCCTTTCTGACCCCTGAACTGGGACAGATCTACCCTGTCAGGTACAAGGAGGGGAAGAGTGAGTGCACAATTTATAAAATACTTTCAGTTCAGTCTACCCTCCTACAAGCCAGGCTCAAGTGTTCACACAAACACAGCCTGTCCTAAGGGAGCTGATGTTCTACTGGGCTGGGGGTGGTACAGCATGGAGCTAGTTGGCAAAGTAGAAGACCTGAGCAGCTAGCTATGCTGTTCTGGAAGAGTCACTTATAACTCTCAGGGGCTCCAGGGAGCCCTTTAGAAGCCATCATTGCCGCCCCATATTAGTGGAGAAGGTCCCCTGTGCTCATGAAATCTGCATTGGCAGAAGAGTTTCCTCCCTGGGAATTCCTTATACCCATGACATTGCACAGCCCTCTCCTCCCTGCTCCCTTCCCCCCAAAAGAGGCTGCTCCGTAAGAGCAGCCTCATTCAGTGAAAGAGGGAGCAGGATTTGGAGGTACGAGGTCTGAGGTTGAAGCCCAGATGTACCACTTACTGCATGTGTGACCTTGGTCAAGTCACTTAAGATGGAGGAGAGGAAGCCCAAGATCCCATCCAGCTCTAGCGCTATGACCCTATGAACTGAAACTCTGAAAGGTTAATACGTAAGCTAGGACTCTGTGAAGCAAAGTCAGCACAATTCACTTCTGTGGACATTTATTCCAAGCCAGCCTAGGAAAAGGTACCGACCCCAGGATTTTTGGTCCCAGATCCAGGGCTTTGCTATATTAGAGCTGCCTCAGTTCCTTAATGCAAAGCCTGCTGAAATAAGCCAATGTCACCATCTCCAGGTAACAAGGACATTGCACCAAAAAAAAAGCCAACGCCTTTTTTTCCCCCTTTTCCCTTGCCTCTACCTAAATACTCAGGCAGAATTTTAGAAAGAGCTCAATTCTTCAGCCTGGCTAAGAATCCCAGGCCTGTCCCACCGGGCCTGTGCCCTGTTTCCTTCTTCCCTTTTCCCAGCTCTGTTCTTGGAAGTCAGGAGGGAATCTGAGAAGTAATGAGCAGCCCGTTTTCCCAATGCTTCAGAGCAAAGCCTGTCATTAATACCTCTCCCTGCCAGCCAGCTCCTGCACTAGAGCCTGCAGGGGAAGGAAGCTGGAGACAGGGATGTGGGTGACTTCAGAGAGAGAGGGCAGAGCCTCCCCGGGGCTCTGGAAGCTGGAAAGTAGTTCAGGGACAGGTTCCCAGCTGAAAGACGACTCAAGGTGGGTAGGCGGGGGACAGCAGCTGTCCGTCTAACTCAAGAGCATCCCTTATAAACACAGAGGCCAGGAAGGGTCCGACATCTAGAAGGAGGGGCATCTAGAACGGTGCCGGTAGGGGAAAGAAAAAAGAAAACCCAAAACAGGGGACTGACAGCCATAGGCCCAGATTGGGAAGAAGTGATCAGGGCACATGTGAGTGAGCCCCAGGTTTGGTCCCAGCCTCACTCTAACTTCTGGGGCTCAGGGAAATGTACTGGTGGTTGGGTGGTATAGGGTGAGAGAGGGTGAATCTGAGTATCCTGCGTTTGTTAGAGGAGAATCCATTTCCATAACCTCATCATGTGTCCCGGACTGGGGGATGGGGAGCCCTAGGCCCCTCCCTGTTAATGCTAAGAAATTCCAAGCCTTCCACAAAGAGTCTAAGTGGAGGCCAGGGGAAGGAGGAGGCCAGGCAGGAGAAAGAAGCTGATTGGGATATGACCTCAGAGGAAGATGCTTTTCATCCCAAGCTTATAATTGGGGCAGAGGCTGGGCCTGTGATTGGGGTCCCTCCTGGTGCATTGGAATGTGTGCTTTGGAAGTTGTGCTGGGGTGGAGTACTGGATTGCAGCAGCTGTAACAAGTGACAGATGTGTGTCCTCACTCATACATGGAGGAGATTGGCTGAGTCCAATTAGGTCTTTCTGCTCTTTCCTCTGAAGAAGCTGAAGAAAGAGATGGAGGAAAGAAATCTAAGAGGCCTGAGAAAGGGAGGGAATACAGTAACCATGGGCCCAGAAACTTGGAGCCAAACAGACCTGAGCCCTATTTGTGCCATGTAAGCATGGGCCCCCGGGGCTCCTAGGACCTCAAATAAGTTAGAAACAAAACAAAACAACCCCATGACAAAGGGTGGCTTTTGAAAGTGATTCATGTAGCTGGGCTGGTTTGATTGTACCTCTTCTCCTCTTCTTCCTCTCAGAAAATGAAGGAGTATTTGGAGGGCAGGAACCTCATCACCAAGCTTCAAGCCAAGCATGACCTTCTCCAGAAAACCTTGGGAGAGAGTGAGTACAGCAAACAGCAGTAGTCTGGGGCTTTGGGCATTGGGGAGGGGAGGGTGCTAGGCCTCCCTGAATTAAGCAGCTAAGCCCGGCAAAATGGGCATGTTCATGTTGTAGGAATATATGTTTTTTTCCAGTCTGTTTGATACAAGAGAACCCTCTCCTCCCCCCACAGACCCCTTGCAAATGACTGCTTGAGTAATGGCAAAGGGGGAATGCTTAATGAAGCATTAATGGGCATCATCTATTTGTTTAAATGGAGCGTGCTTGCTCTCCACCCACCCCCCTTGGCCTCCTCTGCCACAGTTCTGGCAAGGAGGCTGATTGATTATTTATCATCCCAGAGCCTTGTTAGAGAGGAAGTTTGCGATCTGAAGCTCTCAAATGCACATTTCATGTCCCAGATGATATGTTTTGGTACAGAGAGAGCAGGGGAGAATGCTCCATGCTTTGGGGCAACCTGTGTATTAGCAGGAAGAGAACAGCACTTTGCCAAGCATCACTGCCCCGGCCTTGGGTCCTGGGGCAAAGGCAGCAGGGAGCCTGGGTTGTGTCATCGGATGACCCACGCCAGATCCCCAGAAAGTAGCAAGGCTGCATTCTGGGCAGACACTCTGGACTTTCTCCACAAAACTGACAGGCCAGGGAAGGGAAAGGTGAAGGAGTGTCCTTGGGGGTGGCAGGGCAGGGGATGTTGGCCTTCTGCCCAGTTCCTCGGCCTTGCTTCACGCTGGCCCCCAGCTTCCTGTGACTAATAGGGATTCCTAGGTTTGAGATGCCTCTGAATGCCCTGCTCCATTCCTCCTCCCCCCCCCCCATTTCTTTACTCTCCTGAGTTAGGAATAGATCAGGAATAAAAAGGGTAGATCACAGCAGATCACAGAATGTGAGGGGGTTGAATTCTTCACTCCTATCAAGAGCGAAGCTGCATTCATTCATTTATTCATTCATTCATATGGGTCTTCCTCTGAGTCTTTCCTGAGACTACAGAATGTGACTCCATTCATCACCTGGGCAGTAAGTGTGTGTGTGTGTGTGTGTGTGTGTGTGTGTGTGTGTGTGTGTGTACATATACATACACACACACACACACACACACACACTCTCACTTCAGCCACCCCTAAATAATTAAAGGCATTTCCACCTCCTTTGATGAAGATTTTTAAACCTCTTCCACCCAGGGACATTTAGTGCCCTCCCCACCCTCCGCACCCTCCCCACCCTCTCGCTGTCTCACTTTGCGCCTACCCTTTGCTCCTAGGATTTCCGATTACTCCTGGGATGTCCGAGAGAAAGAAGGTTCAGTCCTATTTTCAGCAGGCACCGACTGTGATTTCCTTGGGGCGGGCACATTCTAAACAGTCTCTAGCTAGCCATAGCCTTATTGTCCGAAGATGTCCAAGACCCGAAGGCATGTGTCCGCACACATGCCCAGTGTATCGAGTAAGGGAAAAGGACGGGTGACCATTTATTATTTTTACAAATTACCTTAATCTAAGGATGACAAGTTCCAGCAATTTGAAAAAAAATAGCGAAAGATTTTCCTATCTGCAAGTCATTATGTCTCTGGCTTCTGCATGTATTTGTCACCATAAATGCAAGTGCTCTGGTTGTTGCCACTGAGGGATAATTGATGTGTATGAATATTCCAGGGTGGAAATGGGACAGATGTTGAAAATAATGGCTCAGAATAATATTTTTGCAGATGAGAGGTTGGTGTCAGGAGGGGGAAGGGGTTGTGCAAGACATCTTTAACTCTAATCAACAATTAGCAACCTTTAAGAGGGGGGAAAAATTTGCTCTCAAATCCCCCAGCCACCCTTGCTCCTTTCAGAAGCTTTTCTTAGAGTGGGAAGGAGTGTAGGAAGTGAATTGTTTGGGGCCTTGCTCAGGCATGTGCTTAAAGGGTCTCGTCTCCTCTCTCCCCAACAGTCTAGGACATTGTTTGAAGTAGAGCTTCTCTGACCATGCTGACATTGCCTTTTCCCACACATCTCATCTGGGTGTTGGATTGAATTGAAGTCAGTGTAGAAACTAAAAACTACACCCCACTCCCTCAGCTGCCCACCCTGGCCAACAACCTAGAATGCCCCGGTGTTGACCAGTCACCAAGGCCTCCCACTCCAGCATGAGTTTCTGATTTTTCTTCCAGCCACATGGAATCTATCTGTCTTCACCCCCTCCCCAAGCCCCTCCTGTTTAGCTACGAAAAGCAGAGATTGGCAGACTGAGGACAGCGGGGCTCACATCCTTGGAAGCCCATCTCAGGGGCAGAGGAGCCCGGGCTGTATGTCAGCATTTCCAGCCCTGGAGGAGGCTCCTTGGTGCTAGAGAGGGTGGTCCTTCTTCATAGCAGGGACCCTAGCAGGGCAGCAAGCTCAGAATTTTCTTTCTCCCCTCATCTACCAGCCTTGAACTTCTCATTCAAATGGGATTCATTTCCTTCACCAGAGTCTGGCTTCTGACCTTCTTCCCTACCCAGCGCCTCACCCTCCAATCTAGATCTTTTGTCTTTCCTACAGGTCAGCGGACGGACTGCTCCCTGGCCAGGTAGGTGTGGCTGGGGTCAACCCTGGGCCGGGTGGGTGGGGAGGGGGAGGCCGGGAACGTTGGTGGGGTGGGGAGTGGACTGTTCTTGGTCTGAGAAGGAGCCAAGGAGCTGTGCTATAAAAACATGGGATGACTTTACAAAGGAGGGCTCTTCTTCCTCTCTGTCCTGCTGACCCCCTCTGGCCTGAAGTGGAACTGGGATTCTCGACAGTCTTAGGTAGAGAAGGATGAGCAGAACGTAGGCTGTGAAATGAAAGGAAGCCCCAGGAATAGCTTGTATAGGAAAGTCGAGGTGCAGAGCATCCTGGAGTCCTGGCATCGGCCTCAGGATCACAGGCCAGAGCCATGGGTCACAGAGAAGGTAGATCCGGAGAGAAGTGCTTGTTGAAATCTTCTGCCGAGCAAGGCAGCAACTTTGAGTCCAAGCCTGGCTTCCCCTGGAGAATCCTTCTCAGTGACTCCAGTGCCCCAAGGAAGCCCTTGTGATCCCCTAGGAAATAGCCCTTTCCCAAGTCACAGGACACTCTGGGTCCTACCTTTCCCACTGCTGGTAGTCCTCAGATGCCCCGAAGCAGGCTGATGGAAACAGCAAAAAGAGCTTTAATGGGCAGGCCTCCTTGGGGACTTCTGTTTCAGCCCATCATATCCGCTTCTAGGATCTGCCAACACAAACAGTCATCCAGAGGCCATTTGTAATTATGGACCCATGATTTAGAAATCGCTTCATTTGCCTGTCATCTTTTTTCAATATGGATTATGGTAAAGATGCCATTAATAACACTAATCTCTCTAACTGGAGGGAAATAGGGTGAGGGAGTTTCTGAAAATATATTGTGAGAGAGTGATCAAAGATTCGAACAAGCCTGACTGAGCTCCTTAAACCAGAGGGGACCCTCTGAGCGTATTCCTCAAGGATGCCCAAGGCCCTCAAAACTCTGGACTTCTGCCAGAAGCAGACTAAAATGCAATTGGGAAATGTTTCACAAAGTAAATAAAAATACAATAAAGCAGTGATAATGTTAATTTGTGGTTTTCTAAGTCAGTTTGTGGTCAGCTGGGATCTCTTCTGTAGCTCATTCCCCTGCCTTCCGGCAGCATTGACAACCAGGAACACAGCTGCCTGTTTCTTTAAAATTCCCAGAGAAGGGGATTCTCCAGTCTTCTTTGGTGACAAAGCCCAGGGTCTCCCAATTCTTACAAATGTGAAGTTCTACTCTTGCAAGTTGAGCTTTGCCTGTTTTCTCCTCTGGAAATTAAAATGATAGCTTTTTAGGTCATGGAAACAGGAGAAGCCTAGTCATATCTATAGTCAGTGAACATTTATTAAGCTCCTGAAATGAGGGGGTGCAGTGGATAGAGTTCTGGGCCTGGAGTCAGGAGGGCCTGATTTCAAATCCAGCCTCAGATACTTACCAGTTGTGTGACCCTGGGCAAGTCATTTAACCCTGTTTGCCTCAGTTTCCTCATCTGTAAAAGGAGCTAGAGAAGAAAAATGGCAAAGTACTTTAGTATCTCTGCCAAGAAGACCCCAAATGGGGTCACAACTGAAAAACAACAACAACAACAACACTGTGCTAAGGGTTGGGTGGGATACAAATACAAAAAGAGAAAGACAGTCCTTGTTTCCAAGGAGCAGGGTGGAGAAATCTGTCAGAGAAGTCCCAGGGTAGAGCAGCCAAGTGAGAAATGGGATGTCTCTCCTTCAATGGAGGTTAGGAGTCAATGTCCCCACCTTCCCATCGGAGGGGCAGAGGGTTGTGAAGAGGTGGGGGTGCTGAGCCTGGTGAGCCCCTGCAGGCCTGGTGGAGAAGTCGGTCAGAGAATTCTGAGTAGTGAGTAGAGCGAGAAGGGAGCCCCGTGCCTGTGGAGGGTCAGCAACAGCCCAGGGCACCCCATAGACCTTGGCATTGGCTTGTCCCTGACCAAGCTGGATAACAGCTTTCCCCTCAGTGATAGAATCAAAGTTCATACCAGCCCTTGAAATAGCTCAGCCTTCTCACCTTTCCCTCTTTCTCCTTTTTCTTGCGCTACTGGATTGGTCTCTTCGGCTCATCCGGCACCACAGCCGCCGGAGCTCCACAATAAGGAAACAGGTGAGGACTCTGGCAGGGGCTGGGGGCTGGGGCCTGGGGGCTGGAGCCTGGGGGCTGGGGGTGGCTTCTGTCTGAGCTCTGCCCTGGAATTCGTGGGATCTTCCCTTCCTGCTCAGGCAGAGCAGGTCACCTATACTGCAAATGTTCACAGTCATACTAAACTCCAATACTTAAAGGACTGGTGATTTTAGTGGTGTGGGCACCCCGATGATGACGACAACAGCGATGATGGTGGTGATGATAGGTAGCATTTATTTGACACTTCAAATTTTTCTTCTATTTTTAATTTACGGGATAAAACAAACATTTGTATAACAGTATACTTTTTAAAAGCACTTTATGTTATTTCATTTGATCCTCACCACAGACCTGTGATGAAGGTACTATTATTATCCTTATTTTACAGATGAGGAAACTGAGGCTCTAAGAGGTTAAGTGACTTGCCCCCAGGGTCACACAGCTCATAAGTGTGGCAAGATTTAAGCTGAGGTCTTCCCAACCCTGAGTACAACACCTCACTGCCAACTACATTTCTATTCCCAGCTAATAGATGCATTGCTGTGATGCAACATTCAACCCATCTATGTCTTAGTAGATTTTTTTTTTTTTTATCGATTACTATACTTGAAAAATCCACTGTGTGGTAGCCACATCCCTGGAGATGAGCATTTCCCAATGAAGCAAGGTCAGTCCTTGGAAGGCAGAATGACATTCTATCACTGTACTCAAAGATGTCCCATTTGGGAGGACTTTGGTGTGCTCTGCCTACAGTGGTCTTTAAAGGACCCACGTCCAGCCCCACACCGCCATTAAACATCAGAGGAGAGCTTAGTGCAGCTCAGAGTTATGGGATATGGTTATATTTGCCGTGAAATAGTGGTGCCGCTGTTTTTTTAATGGCTTTAGTTGCAGTGATAATTGTGCCTGGGTCTGTCCACCCTGATCTAGATCATTTTCTCTGCAGGCACGGTGAACTTGATTAGATGATTAAGTACCAGCAGTCCGTCATGCTAGAACGTGTGTAGAGCATGATTGTGATGTGTGATGCACAGGCTGCACCTCTCCTGAGTGCCTCCAGCCTTCTGGGGGACCTTGGGCCCATCCCTTGGCTTTGAACTTCTCATCTGTGAAATGAAGGGGTTAGGCTAAATGATCCCTGAGGTCCCTTCTAGTGCCAGATTGTGCATGTGTACAAGTGTGTGTGCGCACGCATGTGTGTGTATGTGTGTGTGTGACCAGATAGCATCTAAACACACGGTCAGGGTTTTTATATTTAGTTTGAGGTTTGTGGGCTTTTTTTAAGTTCTAATTTTGGTGGCAGGCATCAAGGGTATTTTTAAGCATGTTAGGTCCACAAGGAGGAATGGGATGCCAGAGTATGAGGCAACAGCTCTTTAACTTGGAGCTGCCTTCCTGTCAGACTCAACTTTGCTCTCAGTTGTAATGACCATAAAAATAATAATAACCAACAACTCGACTACTACTACTACTACTACTACTACTACTACTAAAAGCTAGCATTTCTATAGCACTTCGAGGTTTGCAGAACGTTTCACATGTGTTATTTATTCCACTGGATCCTCATAACCACCATGGGAGGTCGGTGCTCTTATTGCCCCCATTTTACAGATGAGGAAACTGACGTTAAGTGATTTGTTCAGGGTCATGTAGCTAGTGAGGGTCCTGAGGCAGGATTTCAACTCAGGTCCTCCCAACCCTTGGTTTTCGTATGAGGAGGCAGTCATGTGGATATTCCAAAAATTCATTTATTTTTGGAATATGGTGTATTATTATTATTATTATTATTTTTTGGTGAGGCAATTGGGGTTAAGTGACTTGCCCAGGGCCACACAGCTAGTAAGTGTTAAGTGTCTGAGGCCGGATTTGAACTCAGGTACTCCTGTCTCCAGGGCCGGTGCTCTATCCACTGTGCCACCTAGCTGCCCCATGGTATATTATTATTAATTGTTGTCGTTATTAGCATTATTCCAGAAGAAGCAGACTTATCACCACCATCATTTTGAAGGCTAACATTTAAATGAATTTGGTGGTTTTGGCTCTGAGAGTCAGAGAATCTGGATTCAAATTGTGGCACTGTTACTTACTACCTGTGACCTCGGTCAAGTCACTTAATACTTTTTGGCCTCCCTTTCCTTATCTGTAAAATAAAAGGGTTTGATTAGATAGCCTCTGTGGTCCTTTCCAGCTATGTGTCCATGATCCTGTGATCCACAGAGGTTCAGTGAGAAAGGAATGAAATTCAAAAATTAAAAAACCACCTCACCACCCCCCAAAAAAACAAACTTTCCTTGGGGTTACAGAAAAAAAAAGAAGGTTCTAAATGCTAGTAAGTAAATCAATCCAAAATGGATTATCTACCCACAGGTAATTGAGAGTTGTCCATATACAAGGTGTCCCAAAAGTGTTGTTGTGGTTGTAAGCTATGATAGATATTATGGTTTAATAGCTTCAAACTGCATTAAGACTTTGGGGACCCCCTCTGTAGTTCTTTGGGGCTGACACTCTCTAACAGTGATTTCAGCCCATCCTGGTTAAAGCTGGGCCATGTGTAGTTAATCTGACCTTATTTTTTCTTTTTCCAAGTATGAATTGGCAAGCCAAGTGTGGCCTTGGGATAAGATAAGACCCATTCATTTGTCATATCTCTGCCACGACTGTTTTCTTTTTCTCCCTTGGCTCACGATTTAGTGAAAATACTATCAGATAGAAGAACTCAAATCTTTTGGGGAGAAGTGCTAAAATTTTTTCACGGTGTCATTATTGTAAATTATCCTTCCCAGGCCCCTGCATCTTCAGTTAATGGCAAAATCTGGGGTGCCTCCTCCAGGGGTGATCGATTGCATTTAAAGTTCAGAGGGCTAGGTGGGCTATCTGGAAAGAAGGAAGGACAGGAATGCATTTGAGGTTTCATTCCATATGTGCAAGAGCCCTTTAGACACAGTTGTGACTGAAAGCAAAAAAGCCATCACAGTTTCAGTTGGATCAGGCTGGGAGATAGCGTGTGCCACTGGTTTGTTGGCTCCCTGTCGTGGGAATGTCACCCATCGAGTTTTCATCATGCTGTGGTCTTAGCACTCAGAGGAGAAGGGTGTTTGTGTAGGGCTGGGTTTGCGTAAGAATTCCAGGATATACCCCAAACCCCAGACAAGTCAGTGCCTTGTTTTTGTTCTTCTGACCCACTTCCTGTATGACAACTCAGACCCAGTGGTGGTTTCGTGAAGCATTTTTCAGAAGTGATTTGTTTGATCTAGTTAAAAAGGCAAACAAGTAAAGACTAAGGACAGACTGTGCAGGATAAGGAACAAACAGGAGTAAGTTCATAGCTACTCAGCCAGCGAAAGAGTAAATGGGTTTGGTTATATTGAGGAACCTTTGTAGACCTTTAGTGTCTTAGAATCCAGGCAGAGTGAGAAGGGAGGTCATTTCGTCCATTCTCCTGCCTTTAGCTAAACTACCTTCACACTTTCAGAGACAAAGACAGCTTTTACTTAGCCCTTTCTTAAGAATTTCTACAGAAGACAATTGCAGTGTTTCTCAGGCTTTGTACTCAGGAAGTTCTGCCCAGGGCCCTGAGATACCATTCTCATGTCGAACTTGGATCCTTTCTGATTTACTGTAAGCCCATTGCCTTTGATCTCGTGCTCCTTCGAAATAGGAAACACTCATCCCGGCTTTCAAATTCAATTTGCTCCTGATTTCTCAAGGAGCTGCTTGAAACATGTATAAATATTCAGTTGGCCATCTTTATATGCCTCTGGAGAGGATCATTTTTCTACCTGGGCAAAGGGTTGGTTTCTCAATATACATCAGCAGGTCGGGAATGAGAATTCCCATCTTGTAAGTGTTGAGGGTTACTTTCAGTAACCCTCCCCCCAGGTCCTTTTAAGTCATATGGAAGCATTTCTGTTTTAAAAACTTCCATGAACTCATCCAGATTCAGTTCCTAATCCCTGGCTTGAGTCAAAGATTCCCTTGTTGGTCAACTCTCAGAATAACTAATGGAAACCAGAGAGACCTCCAAATTTCAGCCACCAACACATGCTTCCTGGTGACTGAGGCCTACTTAGCAATAGGCCTGGTAAGTAGTGTCCCCTGCTTGCCCAGGCAAATTCTAGATGGTGCCAGTTGAATGTAAAGGATGAGCATTTGAATTTCTTAATAGATTTCTTTAGGAACAGTAGCCTGTTGAGAAGTATTTGGGGTCAGGGGCAGCTAGGTGGTGCAGTGGATAAACCACCAGCCCTGGAGTTAGGAGGACTTGAGTTCAAATCCGGTCTCAGACCCTTGACACTTACTAGCTATGTGACCCTGGGCAAGTCACTTAACCCCAATTGCCTCACCAAAAAAAAAAAAGAAAGAAAGAAAGAAAGAGTGAGAAGTATTTGGGGGTCTAGTAAACTCCAGCCTATTTGGATAGCTGTCAACCATGCTACATGGTTATCTAGCTGGGAATTCTGGGCAATAGCCCTGGTTTTGAAATAATATTGACTTTTTTCACAACTTCCATGTGAAGGAATACCTTATCTCTCCCTCCCCCTCAGCCCCATGTCATCAGCAGCAAGGTCTTCATAAGTACCTCATTGCATTTAGCATCACCCAAAGTATCGTGACAACAGTTACATTAGGCAGAGACCCTAAACTCCTAGGGGACATGAACAGAGACAGATACACTGACACAAATATACAAGCAAAGTGGGTTCAGACAGCAGAATGGAAATAGCAAACAAGCATACATCAGAGAAGCACACCGGCTGCGTGATCAGGATTAACGCACGCCTTTGGAACCGAGGAGCCCGGCAGATAGAGGAAGATAGATGTGGCATGGGAAAGCCATCCAGAGCCTCAGCGACTTGGGCACTGGACTCTTCTCTTACTCTCCCTCAAGTGTGTGCTGGAGAACAAGGAATGTACAGTCACTTCAGGCTAGTCGGCAGTCCTCGGTGATGCAGACATGAAGCACAGGTTGGCCCCTGGAGCTGGAAAGCTATAGGGAACAGATGGGTTTTTCAGGTCATGAATATAAACATTTGCTAGGACCTTCTTGACTCCTGCTCCACCTTGGCATAGGCAGTGTACCCTTTGGCAGGGTTGCTGGCACCCTGGGAACTGGGAGCCATGCCAGTCCATCCCTTTGCTTGACTCCCCGGAGCGACCCACCTGCTACCCTCCCGCTGCCCAAATTCATGGGTAGAGTTGGTATCTAGAGCCAGAAGAGAGGAGTAGGCAATCTCGTGAGATGGATGGAGTCCATTAGGTCCTCTTTGGCCTGAGCTCTACTTCCTTTATTTCTCACTGGTCTTCCCAGCTAGAGTTCTTGAGCCTGGCTCCTCTTTCTCTTAGGCTTGCCTTTATATGCTTTAATTTCTTTATTCATTCAACAAGTATCTATGGAGCACCTGTTGTATGGTAAACGCTGGGCGTGATACAGAGAGCAACAAGATCTGGTCCCTGCCTACCTGTAGATAAGGCCTACCCAAGTCATGGGAAGACCCAGCGGAATGTTATTATATGGTACAAAGGGATACCCAGAGGAGTCTGAGAGCACTTCTGGCTCAGGAAAACTGGGGAGTGTGTTTAGGGAGAAGTCAGCGTGCTGAGCTGGACTGTGAAAGAGGGGTGGTAATTAGGTAGAACTAGGGAGGAGAGGGAAAGGTGGACGCCATCCTGAACAGAGTAACAGCACAGAGACGAAGGCACAAGGCAGGTCTGGGGAATGACCGGGAGGCAGCTTTGGCTGGGGGATGGAGTGCGTGAAATAGAACAGTGGGTGATGCAGATGAGGGCTTTGGATGCCGTGATAAAAAAAATGACTGGTTCATAATGCCACTACCTTTGGGGTCTCTTTCTATGCAGGCATGTCTCTGCATTTTGTGTATACATCTACGTGTGTGTATGCATGCATGCATGTTTGTGTCCAAGCATTTTCTCTTCTCCTAGCCTTACAAAATCCCTACGCCAACATTTACCCCACAGTCTCTTGGCCAACATGCCACAATTTGTAGGCCAAAGAAATAAAATAACATGGTCATTATCGGCTTAAGGACTGGAGTCCAGGCCTCCTGAAATCTCATGTATGTATATTGGGCTCTTTTCTGACTCTTGTGATAAGCTTCATGACTCTCTTTATACCTTAAGAGAAGCAGTGTGGTCTAGTGGATAGAGTCAACCTCCTTACTCTCAGGAAGAGCTGAGTTCTGATTTAGTCTCTGTTGACCCCGAGCAGGTCACTAACTTCTCAGTGCCCCCCGGAGCCACCTCTCTAAATTGTTAAGCAGTTGCCAGTCTACATTAGTAGGGGAAATTCTTCACCAAGAGCTCTCTTATGCCAGTGCAATCACAAGTCTGATTTTTTAAAAAATGACAAGTGGCCCCTTTTGGTGTGCTGCTATTGACACGTCCCCTGGCTACAAGTGATCAGCAAGGCTCTGCAGAGATAAGGGGAGAACATGCTGGACTCTTGGCTTGCTTTCCTCAAGCCTCTTGTGGCCCCCCCTTCCTCCAGCCCAGGAGCCAAGGACCTTTCCTCATTCTTCACCTAAAAACCTGAGGCTGTTCACCAAAAGCTCACACCACATCATTCAGATACATTCGCTCTTTATTTCCTGTGCCGCTCCAGTCTCTGTTAAGAGTGGCCCTTGGGGCAACTAGGTGGCGCAGAGGATAAAGCACAGGACCTGGATTCAGGAGGACCTGAGTTCAAATCCAGCCTCAGACACCTGGTACTTAGTAGCTGTGTGACCCTGGGCAAGTCACTTAACCCTCAGTACTCTGCCAAAAAAAAAAAAAAGATGCGCATGAGCAGTAGAACTATGGGGCAGCAGTGGATAGAGCACCGGCCCTGGAGTCAGGAGTACCTGAATTCAAATTCAGCCTCAGACACTTAACACTTACTAGCTGTGTGACCCTGGGCAAGCCACTTAACCCCAATTGCCCCGCAAAAAAAAAAAAAAAAAGGGAATATAAGCACAGACCTAGACCCTGGGGTTCAGAAATAAAAACAAAACACAAAAAAAACACACAAAAAACAAACAAAAAAAAGAGTGGCCCACCTCCTTACCAAAGCCAGATCACTGTCATCTCTGTTCCCTTCTTTATCTTTAGTCTTTCCCTGTCTGCTGGCTCCTTTCCTCCTGCCTACAGAAGCCCCTCTGTCTCCTCCATCCTTAACACCCCTCACTACGCCCCACTTGTTACTGTCCTCCACCTCTCCTCCTCACCCTGGCCAAACCCCTTGATAAAGAGATCAATATTCAGTTCCTCTGCTTGCTCTCAGTCTCTTCTAAATCCTCTGTGATCCGGCTTCCAGTCTTTTCATTCAACTGAAAGTAGCCTCTCCCCAACTACCAGTGATCTCTTAATTTCCGAGTCTAATAAGCTTTTCCTAATCCTGATCCTTCTTTTTTTTTTCCTTCGGGGCAATGGGGGTTAAAAGTGACTTGCCCAGGGTCACACAGCTAGTAAGTGTCAAGTGTCTGAGGCCGGATTTGAACTCAGGTACTCCTGAATACAGGGCCGGTGCTTTATCCACTGCGCCACCTAGCTGATCCTTCTTGACCTCTCTCTGCAGCATCCAACACTGTTGGTCACCATCTTCTCTTGGATACTGTCTCTTCACTGGACTCTTGTTCTTATCTGTCTGACAGGGCTGATCGCTCCTTCTCAATTCCCTTTGCTAGATCGTCACCTGTGTCACCCTCACTAATGGTGGCGTCCCCTCTGTATACTTTGTGATCTCATCCACTGCTGTGGCTCCTGTTATTCTTACAATGCATGATGGTTACTGGTCTATCCAAGCCCAGTCTGTCTGCTGAGGTCCGGTTACGCACCTCCAGCAGCCTTGGGGCCTCAAAAATCTCACATACTGTATCCCAACATGTCCAAGCTAGAACTCTGTTTCTTCCCTTTTTCCCAACTTCCCTGTGGAGAACATCATTTCCTCCTGGTCCCCTGGGCCCACAACCTTAGTGTCATCCTGACTCCTCATTCCCCCTCACCCCACCTGGGCTAAAGGTCGCTAAATCTTTTCGTTTCCATCTTCACTACATGTCCCACGTACAGATTCCTTCCCTCATCACCTCACATCTGCACTATTACAATCACCTGCTGGTTGGGCCTCTGTCTCTCTGAGCTCATCCATCCTCACCTGCCAAGGCCATTTGTCAGAGCGTAGATCTAAGCACAGCAGCCCACTGCTCACTGGTCTTCAGTGGCTTTCCATTGTTTCCAGGGTAGAACAGTGGATGGAGCCTTGGACCTGGAGTCAGGAAGACTTAATTCCAGATCTGACCTTGGACATTTACTAGATGTGTTTCTCTGTCTGCCTCAGTTTCCTCATCTATTAAAAAAAAAAGTGGGATAATAACAACACCTCCCAGAGAATCAAATGAGATAATAATTATAAAGTGCTTAGCTCAATGCCTGGCACAGATTAAGTGCTATATAAATGTTAGCCATTATTATTATTGGTGTTTGTTGTTGTTGATGATGGTGGTAGTGGTGGTGGTGGTGAGGTTGTTGAGAGGATCAAATGAGATAATATTTGTAAAGTGCTTTGCAAACCTTAAACTGCTATATAAATCCTAGTTGTTGTTGTCGTTGTCAACAACAAAAAGTCCTTTGGTGTTTAAAGTTCTTTGTAACTTAGTCCCTTTTTACCTCTCTGGTGTTCTTACACTTCAATCTCTTCCACAAACTCTCCATTCCAGAAATACTGGGACTGACCTACTTGGGATTTCTCATATGGGACACTCTTCATCTCCCATCTCTGGCCCTTTGCATTAGCTCTCTCCCATGCCTGGAATGCTCTACCCTCACACCTCTGCCTCAGTTTCCCTGATTTTCTATAAGTCTCCACTCAAATCCCAAATATTCTAGGACTTTTCCAGTCCCCATCCTCCTCACCCTGCAGCTACTAATGCCTTCCCTTCTCAGAGTATTTTCCTTCTACTCTGGGTATGTCTTGTGTCCCCCTAGTCATTTGCAGGTTTTATCCCCATTTGATTATAGGCTTATATTCTTGCATTTTTTTATGCCCGGAGCTTGGCACAGTGCCTGGCTCAGAGTAGGTGCTTAAAAAATGCTCATAGACTTGTTTGTCCAGGGTGCCTCTGTCTGAGGATCCTAAGCAGTATCTGCCTTTGTTCCTTCAGGATTCAAGTCAAGCGATTCCTCTCGTGGTGGAGAGCTGCATCCGATTCATCAGCAGACATGGTAAGTGCACTGACAACCATATCTACTTCTGCCTGCAGAGGGGGAGGATCCCCCAGAAGCACTACCGAACTGCTGCCTTGGATTCTTGTTGTCCAGAGTGGAGAGAGAACCATTTTGTACTTGCTTGCATCATGGCCTCTACACAGAAGGGCAACACTCAAAGTTTGGGCTCAGCCCAAAGTGGCCTGCCCGAGCATTCTCCTAAGTAGTGACATTCCTTCTTCCACCTAGAAAACAAAGGTTGATGATTGCACTTGTTAAGTGGGTAAATATGGTTGATTTGGTGTGAGTTTTAGTCATTACTCATTGGCAGCCAGGTAACCCAATGGATCAAGTTCTGGCCTGGAGTCAGGAAGACCTTGGTTTAAATTTGGATGGAGACACTAGTTTGTCCCCCTGGACAAGTCACTAAACCTCTGTCAGCTTTGGTTTCCCCAAGCATCTATCTCTAGTTTAAGAGATCATCTAGCGATGATCGAATGAGATAATATTTGTAAAGCACTTAGCACAGTATCTGGTACCTAATAGGAACCATATTATTATAGTTACTATAATAATTTTTTTATGGAAACATTTCCCACTGAGTTACACTGATTTTCATTTGACAATCACCATCAGACTGCTCTGAAAATAATTCTCCTGAGGTTGACCCCTATCAGAACAAAACTTTTGGCTGCCTCCCTCATTGAATGATTCCCCAAAGAACTCCCAGAAGCAATCAGTCCTGAAGTTCTAAGATAGAGAGGCTTCCCCTGTGCCCTGGGGCCAGGGAGAGCCTTCTGGTTCACTCACATATTTAAGTCAAGTCATCCTAACTCTTCTGTCTGGGACAAGTTGAATCTTTGAAATTCTACCCCTAATCAATCATTGCCGGGGGAGGAAAACAAAGGGCTGTCGATTGTAGGGGGGTGATTTAGGTAAGGGAGAAAAACTTGCCATGTGTAAGGATGGTTACACAATCAAAAGATTCCCCAAGTCCCTGTGATTTCTAGGTAGGAACAGGACCCCAGGGGTAAGGAATGCCCCGTGCGTGATAAGAGCTGTTCTTCAGGGGCTCAGAGGCAGGCAGAGTGAATATCTAGCCTCTTCCCCCCCACCTTCCTCTAAAGGCGACTTTAATGCCTGCCAGGAGGAGGAGCAGGAAGTTGGGGCTAGAAGCCACTCTGCTCTCCCCAGAAGAGGGAGTAGGGAGGTAACCAGGCTAGAATTATTTCTATCTGATCCTGTAAATATTATCCATGTAGGGGACATGATAGGGTTCAATTTAACTTTTAATTATTTTGTCATTGTAAGGGGACACCCCCAGTTCTATATCCAAGACTTTGACCCCTTTCCCACTGTGAACACATGCAAAGAATAGCAAAGAAACCCATTTATCCAAATCAGCAAAATAGAAATCAGAGATGGTACAGGGAAGAGGATCTATACCAGACAGTACAAGGTGAAGGAACTCTCCCACAGGAGCGAGGTTACTTAGCCTCACCAGGAGTCCCAGATCTCACCCAAAGGAAGATTCCCAGAATCTCTAGAATAGAAAGCTGATCTTCCCAGAGTCTTTGTCTCTCAATATCGGAAACCAGAGGCCTCAAGGTGACTCAGTGTTGTAAGAATACTAGAGCCCCACAGGAAGGGCAGAACCCTTATGTTCCCCAATGAGGAAGAGTCCCATACCAATGGGCTTGAGGACAGGGGTTACACACCTTGAATGTGGGGGAGGGGTGGAAGGCTCTCCCTGAGGGCAGGAAGGAAAGTTATTGAGATCATCCTATGGACCTGGGAAAACTTGGCTGGGAAATGCCAATCACAGACTCTCTGGCCTTCACAGCTTGGATGACTCTTCCTCATCCTTTAAATCTTCCCCAGGGGGTACGGCCAACCTGTTGTCCCTTCCGAGTTGGAAGGGTCCTCAGCGGCCAGAACAGGCCTCCCTACAGTGCTCCTGAAAAGCAGTTCCCAGGGCTTTGTTCAAAGCCCTCCAACAGGGGCAATCTGCTTCCTCCCCAGGCATCTCCTTCCATTTCGGGCTTGTCCTTGTTCTACCTCCAGTTTTCAAAATACTCGATCCACAATCTCAGTGATTCAGGAATTCCTGCCAGTGATGCACATCAGAGCCCACCAGACCTGCCTGCCCTGTGTACCCATCATCTGTGTTCTCCAGAATGTTTGCCCCTGGGGGGGGCGGGGTGGGGGTGGGGGGTCCGCCCAGCAAGCTGGAAGTCTTCCTTGCTTTCGCCCCACATCTCTCTCCTAACACCAAGCCTGCATTGCTTCTTTGCCTCTTCCAGTCATTGCTCCTGATTGCACCTTTTCAGGACAAATCATGTGGGCAGCCTCATCTGAGGAGCAGCCCTTCACATCTAGGAAGAGAGCCTAATATCCCCAGGTCCTCTAGGCTTCCTCGTTTGGCCTCGAGTCCACTCTGGGTGCTCTCCTCTGAGCATTCCCAACTCCATCATTTCACAGACGAAGAAACTGAGGCCACGAAAGTCCTCACAGTTATTCACAGTCCTAACTAACAAGTAGTTAGTCACAGAGCTGGGATTTGAATTCAGGCTCCAGTCATCTTACCAGTACCTTCTGTACTTGCAGAAGATACAGCACTCTACTTGGAGCATGGAGTAAGTGATGAGGTCTGAGCATAGCAATGCCATTGCCCCCTTTGTCTTGAAATTTATGCCTCTTGTAATGCCGCCCAAGATTGAATTAGCCTTATTGGCTGCCAGATTGCACCTCTCACTCTTATCAAGCTTGCAGTTCACTAAAAGCGCCAGATCTTTTTCAAATAAAATGAAATCTATTATTATTTTTTCTTTAGTGAAGCAATTGGGGTTGACTTGCCCAGGGTCACACAGTTAGTAAGTGTTAAGTGTCTGAGGCCGGATTTGAACTCAGGTACTCCTGACTCTAGGGCCGGTGCTCTATCCACTGCGCCACCTAGCTCCCCCTAAAATGAAATCTAAACATACTCCTTCATCTTGTACTTGTGAAGTCTATTTCTTGAACCCAATTGTGTACCTTTATATTGATCCCTATTACATTTCATCTTATTAGATCCAGCCTGTCTAGGTCTAGCCTGTCAGAATCTTTTTTGGATTCCAATTCTTGCATCCACTAGGTTAGCTCTTTTCCTAATTCTGTACCATTTCTAATTTTAAAATCTAGTC
The DNA here is from genome assembly GCF_019393635.1 of Dromiciops gliroides. NCBI lineage: Eukaryota > Metazoa > Chordata > Mammalia > Microbiotheria > Microbiotheriidae > Dromiciops > Dromiciops gliroides. The sequence continues at coordinate 105,562,007 of NC_057864.1, forward strand.
CGGGGCAGCTAGGTGGCACAGTGGATAGAGCACCGGCACTGGAGTCAGGAGGACCTGAGTTCAAATTCGGCCTCAGACACTTGACACTTACTAGTTGTGTGACCCTGGGAAAGTCACTTAACCCCAATTGCCTCACTTTAAAAAAAAAAATCTAGTCCATCAAGCACATCTCAAATAGCAATACCATCTGTACCTTTATCCATGTCAAAATGTTAAACAGGCCAGGGAAAAAGCATAGGCCACTAAGATGCTTTCCTGGAGACCTCCTTCCAAGCTGATATTGAGCCAATAATAATCACTCTTAGAATCCAGCCTTCCAACCAGTTTCAAAACTTTCTACTTGTTTTATAACCCACATCTCTCCAGCTTTTCCACAGTCTGAGAGACTAGTAAAATCTAGATGGACTCTACCTATCAAGGAATATAGCATTCCCCTGAGGATGGTTATTTAACCCTGCTGCAAAAGGAAATTGAGTTAGCCTGGCATGGCTCTTCTCACTCAGACTATGATCACTGCATTCTTTTCTAGGTGTTCACTAACCGTTCTTTTAGTATGCTCCTAGACTTCTGTCAGAAATCAAAGTCAAATTCTCTACTGACATCCAATTGGAAGATGCTGTTCTTGTCCTCTTTTTTAAAATCTAGGCAGTATTTGCTCTTATCTAGTGTCCTGTGGTACCTTTCCTGGTCTCCAGTATCTATCCACATAGTGTGGAACATGTGGGCTCTCCCATCACTTACCCTTCTCATCTGGACACATGACTAGCCCACATCTCCTTCTACAGTGATAAATCAATCTCTCTCTCTCTCTCTCTCTCTCTCTCTCTCTCTCTCTCTCAAGCTTTTGTTTATGCCTTTTAAAAAACATCATTGTCATTTCCCAATATGCCCCCCACAACCAGAAAAAAAACACCAGCTAAATAAAACCAAACAACACAGCAGATGCATCCAATAGCGTATGTAGTAAGTCCACAACTCTAGTCTCCGCCAACCCTAGCCCTCATTGCAAGGAGGGCTGTGTGCTTCACCATCTCTGATTATGTCCTTTAAATTACTGCTCTTGTGGAATTCTGGATGGGAGCTATATTGTGGCCTACTCCTGCCTACTGTGTATGTCTTAATCTATGATGACCCTCAATTTTAATTTTTCAGAGATCATTGGTCTGTGATTCACAGTCATCTTGATTGCCACAGGAATATATCAATTTTTTAAAAAGATTATCCTTTTCTTCCAGGAACAACTTCGGCTCAGGAAAAGCTCAGTAAAGTCACCCAAAGTAAATCCAGCCCTTTGCTTTCCTTTCCACTTCTTGTTTTATGTGCAGGGCTCCTTAATCTTTTTAGTGTCTTTGACCACTTTGGCCGTAGTCTATGGCCATAGCCTGATGAAGCCTATGGATCCCTTCTCAGAATCATGTTTTTAAATGCATAAAATAAAATACATAGGCTTATAAAGGAAGTGAATATATTCAGATAAAGATATAATTTTCCCATACAAGTTCCTAGGTCCCCTGAAATCGACCAGCAGACCTGTGGGTCTGTGATCCCCAGGTTAAGAACCACTGATCATCTGTATAAGATGTGTGTGCTGATGAACCAACTTTGTGGGTTTTTCATCCAAAGGATTCTTATCATTGTCCAGATGATAGGAATCCTTTCTAGCTTTTTTTTTGTTCTTTTTCCATATGGATAGTTAGGTCCTACACTGCCTTTCATTATTTAATGTGATGCTTTTCATAATCTTCCACTAAATTTTGAATCTTATCTAGGAAGTTCTTAAAATTTAAGGCTTGGTACAATCAGCCTTGGTACAATATTTTATTTTATATATTTAATCAGCACAATCTAATCAGCAAGAAGCATCTGGAGAGTCCCACCTTGTTATTTATTTATTTATTCAGTCATTCATCCATCCATCTATTTACTTTGTGGGGCAGTGAGGGTTAAGTGACTTGCCCAAGGTCACACAACTAGTAAGTGTCAAGTGTCTGAGACCAGATTTGAACTCAGGTCCTCCTGAATCCAGGGCTGGTGCTTTTTGTACTGTGCCACCTAGCTTCCCCCCAAAGATACGTTTGTTTGTTTTGTTTTGTGGGGCAGTGAGGGTTAAGTGACTTGCCCAAGGTCACACAGCTAGTAAGTGTCAAGTGTCTGAGGTCAGATTTGATCTCAGGTCCTCCTGAATCTAGGGCCTGTGCTTTATCCACTGCGCCACCTAGCTGCCCCCTAGTGGTTGGTTTTTAATAGTCAACAAGCTATAAGCATCGTGGGCTTTTGTATTCTCTCCACCTTTCAGCCAATCATATGACCATAAATGGACGTAATGACAAAAAACATGATTTACAATATGATATCATTTATAAAAGCCTCTGTTTCTTTCTCTTCATCAAGGATGCCTTTACTACAAGTGTAGATTATTATTACAAAAAATTGACATACAGAGGAAGGTAGGGGTATGGGTTGATAGTTATTGATATTTTGTTGGTCTGCTTTTGTCACCACTAATAATGTCCGATTTTTTTTTTCCTCAAGCATTTAGCATCCTCCCTTCTTTAATGAATCTTAAGACCTGATCTCCAAGGACCCTCAAAATCATCCCCTCTTCTGTATAGCCTAGTAAGCATACCGGGGACTCCACTATAAGAAATAGAGAAGACAACTGATTATAGGAATATGTACAGATATTTGCAGTTTTTTGACTGTTATCCTTCTGGTTTTGTCCTTTACTTTTCGTGGTTTTCCACTATTATTCTCTTAAGATTTTACAAGTTGGTTTATTCTGAAGCATTGTTGCCTTTGGCTGCTGCCTCTCCCCACACAACAAAGAAAAGAGTTAGGAAAAAACAACCAGTACAGTAACCATATCTGATATTTATATCCATCACCCCATATCTCTCCACAAATAGGAGGGGAAGTGTGTTTTATCATCCCTGATTAGATCTTTTATACGGTTTCTTTTGTGTAATAAAGGAAGATGCTGTTTTGGTGGCTAAAGTTTTCTAGGGTTTTCTTTTGGTATGGTATAGTAGTGATTTAATGATTAATTAATTTAACTAGTGGCTAAACTTCCATAGGAAACTGGATAGTTTAACGTCTGTTCTCTTATCCATTTTTCCAACATGTTTAAGTAAATCAGGTGGGATTTGCCTCACATTTGCCTTATCTTCTAATTTTTACTGTTTTTTTCTAATATCTATTGACTTGGATCTTTGCTATAACAAGTTGATGGTCTCATTGGCAGCTAATCATTTCTTATCGAAATATAATCAGTTTTTATTTTATGGCATTATTTGTTAGTTACCATGTCCATTGCTTCCAAATTTTTTTTTGTCAAAGTATTTTATATAGTTATTAATAGAAGGAAAATTCATCTTCTGGATAGCCTTAACATCAAAGAAGCATCTACCACCTCCCCCATAATCTGTTCTTTTCCTCAATGTTCATTATGAAATATTAATACCTTAAGATGCCTATGGCATGTCCTACTTTAATCAACGTTGATTCTTTTTGAAAAATACATTTTGTAGGGGGCAGCTAGGTGGTGCAATGGATAAAGCACTGGCCCTGGGTTCAAGAGTTCAAAGCCAGCTTCAGACACTTGACACTTACTAGCTGTGTGACCCTAGGCACATCATTTAACCCTCATTGCCCCACAAAAAAAAAGAAGACAAAAAGAAAAATACATTTTGTTTTTGCATTTTGTCCTTACATCACAGTTGTTCTGGGGGCTAGAGGGAAGAACAACGCCCCCCTCACTCCTACCCCCAGCTGAACTCTCCCTTATGACAAAGGAATAACAATCAAGCAAAGAACATAGGATATAATGACAAAATCTGACAGTGCATTTCACATTCTGTCCTAATAGTCCAGAGACCTTCATTGATTTATTAATTACTCAACGTTTAACTTGTTTTGGGTAATATTTTCATTTACATCATTTTATCTCTTTGTGTCTGCTGATATTGCTATGCAGCAACAGTTCGTGTTTCTTGGAATTCCTCACATTCGGAATTTTTCACATTGATAGTTCATTATATTTCTGTACCGTAATTTTTTAGCCATTCCACAACTGATGAGCATTCATTTTGTGTTCAATTCTTTGCTGCCACAAATATTTTGTTTGACTTTTGTTTTTCTTTTCCATGTTGGAAGTCAGAGGGTACTTATTTTCCTTGAATAATCCGAAATTTGCATCCAGAATGTTTGGACCAGTTCACAACTTGTCTTTTCATGGCTTCACCAACAATATCTGTTTCCATTTTTTGTCACCTTTGCCAATCTTCATGATGGCAATTTTCAGAGAAAACAATATTATATTTGACCACTCCAACTAACAGTTTTGTGACCTCTTTTCTTACAGCAGGTATGTTTATCAAGTTTCTGTTCTGTGGCAAGGCACCATGACAGGGCTTTATGGGAAACACAAAAGATGTATGAGCCCCTCAAAGGGCTTACAGTCTTTGAAAAAAGGTCTGAAATAATGTAAGATATTTTAGTTCAGCACAACAATATACAGACTCTCACAAGGCGGTATATGATTAATGGCCAAGTAAATGGCAGCGACATTAACTGCAGCAGGAGTTTAGAGGAGAGCTAATGCAGGGAACAGATGATCTCAGAGGCTCCATGGAGGAGCAAGAATTTGAGAGCAGTCTTTTGAGGATGTTGAGAATAGCATATCAGGAAAGCAAGTGTGACCAGTACCAGGCCTAATGAAATCAGTTGTTAACTGTCCAATTTGATTGCCATGAGAAATGAGTCTTAAGAGGCACTCTGGATCTGTTTGCTCCAGATCAGATCTTGTGTTCTGACCTTATGGTGATGATGAAGAAAATTCCATCATAACAAAATGGCTCTCTTCCCCAAAAGAAGGGAGAAAATGAGCTACAGCTGGTACCAGCTGAAAAGTGATAGCACGGAGTTGCTAGGCTGCCTTGGCGAGCTCCTCAGAGTAGCTCCCGCAAGTTTGATCCTTCTCAATTTTTTAAATTAAATGTGCACTAAGGAGGGAAAAACAGGAAGTTTGGGGGAATTTATCCTCATTATAATGGAAAACCCATCTGGTTTTTCTTAATTTTGCAGAGGACAACCATTTATTTATTCTTGTTACTGATTTCATCATCCCAACCATCATCATCATGGCAAGAACACACATGACCCTGCCCATAGCAAACATGCACGAGATGCATTGGGATTCTCATGGAGACCAGCCTTGCGGAGGATCTGTTGCCTCATTTCCTTTCATTCTTTTCCTGATTTACTCTAGCCCCTAGACATAGGAGCCAGGGCCAATTGCCCCTGCTACTTTACCCAAGCTGGCAGTCCAGAGATAGACATCTGACAGAGATTAGATAATTGCAGGATCCTCCAGGAGAACATGGGGTGAAGGAGAGATGTCTCATCTCTGAAGTGATGTTTCTTTATAGTATAGAGTATATTTTATATATTTATATATATATATACATATATACATACATGCATATAATATACATATATTATAGGGTATATATAAAATATAATAATATACATGTATTACATTGTGTTTGATAGAGTTCATTATATCAGAGTAAGAGTGTGTGTGTGTGTGTGTGTGTAAGTCACTTGATATTGGGGTGTTTCTGTCAGAACACCTGCTGTTTACATTCTTTGTTTGAACAACATTATCAGGCTGTTTCCTCCTATTGGTAACTAATACAGCCCTATTACATCAGTACTAATGGTGTTTTAATGTTGCCTCGTGTTCTGTGGGGAATATTCCACAGATTCCCATGGAGGCATAGACAACTTAAGTCCTATTAGAAGTCAGGTAATTAGATTCTGCTTGCTTACTTGCTTTTATTGTTTCAATTGGATTCAGAATTCCAGCCAGGGACTTATACCACTGGAAACGGTTGATATAGCACCTGCTTCTTTGAACCCCCTGAGGAGTGATTCCTTTAGTTGTGGCTGAAGAGTGTGGTTACTCTGCGCCATTTTCCTCATGAAACAATTTAGCATCCTTTGCATCGTCAGGGCTTTGTGAAGATCACGGGGTTTGAAAGAAAGCCAAGTCTGAGATACCATAGGCTTGGTAAATGAGAGATGAGAGGGATTGGGGTAAGGAAAGGAAATAATCATTTTTGAAGTACCTGCCATGTTCCTGGCACTGTCCTAAAAGCACACTGTACAAATCTCACCTCACCTGATGTTCACAACAACTCTTTAATAAAGGTAGGTGCTATTTTACATTTGAGGAAACTGAGGCAGACAGCATCAATGACTGGTCTGGGATCACCCAGTAGTGAGTGTCTGGGGCTGGTCTTCCTGACTCCAGGCCCACCACTCCATCCACTTTGCTACCTGGCCACCAGAAAGACAGAGTGATGTCCCTAAGGCTGCAGGAACAAGCCAGGATGTCTCTCAGGCAGGCTCAGATGAGCATTTCCTGGATTTTCCTTCAAGGAGGGACTTAGGCACACAGCTCCATTTCTAAGTGCCATTTGTATTCAAACTAACAGATTTGTTCCGTCTTCCCAGTAGAATGTCTGACAGCCACAACCATCCTAGAGCCGGCTTTGTGCCAGAAGGGGGGGGGGGCAGCAAGAGGGGATCTTCACTCACATTTTCAAGCCACATTTCTGTGTGATACTAGGCCCTCTAGCGGCCTGAATACCTTATCAGGAGGCAGAAGGACTGGGGTCAAGGCCTGCTTTGAATTCTTTGTGGCTGGAAAACCCTCCAACCATACAGTCTTCAGTTTCCTTGTCTGTGAAAGGAGAATAATCATGTTTGTGCTCCCTCCCTCACCAGGTTGTTGTGAGGAAGCCATTGCCATTTTATAAACTGCACAGTCATTACTAAATGTGGGTTTACTGCTGCTCTGGTACTGTAAGGAGGTGGCATCATGTCATTGAAAAAGTACCACTCTTGGAGCCAGGAGAGAGCTGGCTATGAATCTCGGCCCATCAGTCAGTGAGTCTGTCTGTCACCAAGCATTTATTAAGGGCCTGTTGTGTCCAGGCACTCTACCAAGCACACAGTAGGGGCTGCAAAAGGCAGTCCCTGCCCTCATGGAACTTGTGTTCTGATAGAAATGATGACATGTAATGAACTAGGTCCGTACAGAAGAGAGAGAGAGCATCTGAAAGGGGAGGCACGTTAGCCTCTGGGGAACCAGGAAAGACCTAAAAAAGATGGGATTTCAGCCGAGTCTTGGAGGAAGCCGGGGAAACTAAAAGGCAAAGGAGAGGAAAGAGAGAGTGTTGGGTTCGGGGAAGAGTACGCTGGCCAGTTTAGCTGGCTCCTAGAATGCTTGGGGAGGAGTACGGTGTAAGGAAGCTGAACAGGCAGGAACAGGCCGGGTTGTGAAGAGTTTGCTAGTCATAGATCTGAAGGTCTCTGAGCACTCGTACTTCCTGCCAACAACCAGAGCATCATTATTGGAAAAACACTTTGTAAACCTTAAGCCCCAGATAAGCAAGTTGTTGTTACTATAAGATAGGTGCAGTGACACCAACATGTCTGTCCACTTTTCTGGGTGTTGCATATGGTGCCCAGTTAATTATGCTGCTAATAATGACACCGTGTTGATATAGCAGTCCTCTCCCTGAGGCCTTACATAAGAGGCTTTGCAGAGCTAGAAAGCCCTTTAGAGGTCATCTAGTCCAGCCCCACAGTTTATAGATAAAGGGTGCTGAAGCCCAGGAACATGAAGGCGCTCGCCTGGGTCAAAGTGAGGAGCAGAACCCAGAGCTGGGATTCAGTCAAGCACACATCCTCTGACCACGAATCCTGTGCTTTAGAAATAAAAAACCTTGTCTTTACTATTAAAAATGTTTTAGGGGCAGCTAGGTGGTGCAGTGGATAGAGCACCCGGCCCTAGATTCAGGAGGACCTGAGTTTCAAATTCAGGCTCAGACACTTGACACTCACTAGCTGTGTGACGTTGGGCAAATCACGGAACCCTCATTGCCCCACAAAAATGAAAAGAAAAACAAATTAAAAACCATGCTTCCCCTACCAATTCCTCTCTAACTTTCTCCCCATGTCTCAGGGATAAGAGAGTTAGAAATCACTTCTCCCACTTCACAGATGCAAACTCCAAGACCAGGAGAATAAGGTTATTTCCTTAGAGCTAGAAAGAACCTCAGTGGTGATGAAATCCAGTCCTCTCCTTTGACAGATAAGAAACCTGAGGCTGGAGAAGGGAAGTAGCTTGGCCTCGGCTTATGTCGGTGAATCCCCCTGATTCCACGTCCTGGGCTCTCTTGATGATCCCAGTGGCCTCACCATAAACTCATCGTGCGTCTCAATAGGACTCTATAAGGGGGAATTACCCGTGTCTCTGGGATGCCAGAGCAGAATGGAGTCAGGTCCCTGACTTCAGACTGTAAGCTCTGTTCGCCTGGCCTTGCACCGGTGAGAGAGGAGCCCCTTGTCCCTAACTCTGTGGCATGTTTCCCCTTCTCCTGAGTCTCTGCTGCCTCCTCATACCTAGGACGCATCCGTGCCGGTCACCAGCTCCCTGCTTTACCTGACTCTTCCTCTCCCCGTGTTTCCCAGGGCTGCAGCATGAAGGCATCTTCCGGGTGTCTGGATCTCAAGTGGAGGTGAACGACATCAAAAATGCCTTTGAGAGAGGTGAGGGAGAGGCTGCGAAGGAAGGGAGGACTGTCAGATGGCCTGGGAGGGAGGCGCCCAGGGCGCACCGGAAGAAGCTAGCCTTCTCTGCTCTGTAGTCAGGGAAATTGGCATTTTTCAAGCCCTAGGCCTCTATCCTGGGCAGGCAGGAATCTAGGGCTTATACCAGTCCCGGCCCCATTTACCTCGGTCCTTGATAGCTAACGATCCACCAAAACCAAGAAGTGAACTGGGATCTCTGGGCAGTTCATGGCTCCATCGGCAGCCTGGGCAGCAGTTAACATCAAAGCGAATGCGCCCATTCATTGTAGCCCATCTATTGTTGGCTGCTCAGGTAGTGGGTGAGCTTTGGTTATCTCTCTCGCTATAACAGATATATATATAGTTTCAATTTGAGCTTGGTCCTATCATTAAACTTAATTACATCTGATGGGAAATCTTCCACGGGGAGATGGGATGATTGTTCTCCTCTAAGGAGGTGCCCTTTGTTCTAAGTCTGCGCCGTCTGGGGAGCTGCTCCCTGCCCTTTTTCTCCCTCTCCCCTCCAGGCCTTGATGCCCAGACGGATTCTGTGACTTGTAAGAGGAGCAGATGCTAATGGTGTCACTGCCCGTCTCCTTTATTCTCCACCCCGTAGGAATTGGCCCCTGTGCCAGATTGGCACCCAAAAAGCTTGCATGGATGAACTCTCCCTTTCTGGCCTCTGGGCCTTTTGAGGCTGAGGGGTCTGTCTGTTCCTGATGCCCACTTTGTATCCACCTGTGACCTTCATGCTAGGCAGAAGGCCGCATGCCTTGGGGCAGAGATGGATGGCCCCACCTCTTGGATCTTTTGAACAGATCACTATCTGAAACTCCTTTACCTTGTTTACTGACTCTTAGAAATCCTGTTTTGAGCATACCATTCATAGAAGATACAGGACTTTTTAAAAAGACCCACCCCACCTCCTTCTTTAATAGCACATTTGTCTTTGCTTCCCATTTGTTGTCCCCAGGAGAGGACCCGCTGGCCGGAGACCAGAATGACCACGACATGGATTCCATAGCAGGCGTCCTGAAGCTGTATTTCCGTGGGCTAGAACACCCTCTCTTTCCCAAGGACATCTTCCATGACCTTATCTCCTGTGTCAGTAAGTAATACACTGTCAGACTGACCAAGTGCCATCTCTCCTTAAAGTTGTATTTCCCCATCTCTATTAAAGTCTCTCTTCATTGTCACCTCTACATCTTGGAGCAAGGGAAGGTAATCGATCTTTTTTGTTCCTTAAGAGTCTGGTGAGGGGGGGGGGGCAGCTAGGTGATGCAGTGGCTAGAGCACCTGCCCTGGAGTCAGGAGGACCTGAGTTCAAATCCGGCCTCAGACACTTAATACTTACTAGCTGTGTGACCCTGGGCAAGTCACTTAACCCCAATTGCCTCACCCATAAAGAAAAAGAGTCTAGGAGAAGATGCATCATGGAGAGGATACTAAATGTAGAGGCCAAAGATCTTTTCTCTGTAACTTACCATCTGTGCGACCTTGGGCAAGTCTTAATCTCTCTGGCCTTTGAGTCTCCTCATCTGTAAAATGAGGTTAGATCTGATCACCACCAAATTCCCTTCGAGCTCTCAGACTGTGGTTCTGGAACTGGAATTCAGGAATTGTGACTTCTTTCCTCCCTGGTTCTGCCTCAGCCTCAGACCTTATTGTTGCTCTGGGCTTTATCATCTTTTTGCCAAATGTTTTTTGTATATTCCCATAAAAGGTAATCATCTTCAATCATTTGAGGCTTTAAAAATAGTATCTGTACCTTCCATGACACAGAGGAAGAAAAATCCCCTTTTTTCTGCCTATTTGTCTAAAAATGGCATGACAGTATCTGTTAGATATATAAACATGGTACCTTCTCAGCTAGGGAAACGGGTCTTCTGTGTGTGTAAAAATGGCAACAGATAACCCAAAAGAGACGCGGAGAACCAGCAGTGTCAAATTCAAGTAGAAATGGATCTCTGTGGGCTGCATATTGACTCAGAAAGTCTAAAAAATGAAACCTATAAAACTTAGAAAATTAACATCTGCATTATATTTTGAGTTATGTTTATTAAATATTTCTCAATTACATTTTAATCTGGTTCTCTAGAATTTTGAAGACAAGTTTGCTGGTAGTGATTTTGACGCCTCTGGTGTAGACCACAGAACTAACACCAGTTCTGAATTGAATTGAATTTTAGTCCAACAAAAAGGAATTTTGGCATAAGAAGACTTGGAGCTGGAAGAGACTAAGGAGATCGCTGACCCCCTTGCTCTACAGGGGGGGATTCTGAGGCCCAGAGAAATTAAGTGACTTGCACAGGGTCACACAGGCAGTAGCAAACAGAACCAGGATTTGAACCCCAGTGCCCACATTCCATGTTCAGTGCTCCTCCCTCTCTACCATGTTGCCTCTATTAAATGCTTACTGTGGGGGGGGGTATTACTGAAGCCATGCATATTCACTGTTTCATCTAGCCCATAAACCCTCTTTCTGAGAGGTACACTGGACTCAAACAGTTCTCAACAGTGTCTTTAGCAGCTGGCATTGGCACCTGTTCTCATTGGCTTCCCAGAGAAGCTGGGGGTTAGATAGGTAGGGTCATCGTTGCTAAGGATTCTGGGAGCTTTGACTGAACGATAGACATCTCCTGGGGGCAGAAGTGGTGATGCTTTGGACAAAGAGAATTCCTCCCCAGAACACCTGAGGCTTCTCCTCACATTTTGAGGCTCCAGGTTTGATCCAAGCACACACATGGAAAGTCGGCTCCAAACCACAGTAGCGGCTGCTGCTTCTCTTGTTCCCTGATGCACGGTCTTCACATCAGGAGGTTGTTGGCCCTGAGACCTTTTGCCTCGCCTGACTTCTGTTCCTTCGCCCTGGGGGAGTGTGAAGGTCATCCCTTTAGCTTTTTCCTGACTCACCCGTCTGTAAGCGTCAAATTCAAGAGTTTAATCCTACTGGACATCTTCACTCCCCAGACCCAGGCTTTGATCAGCTGCCTAGTATGAAACACAGAGGGGCATAAACCCAGACACAAACCACTTTGACTTCCTGACCTCCCAGACAGATTTTCTGTTCCCTTCCTCTTGTGTCAGGGTAGCGTTGTAGATGCCACTTCCTGGGCCTGAGTGCCCTGTCGGTCTCTGTGGGCATGTCACAGCCGCCTGGCCTCATCAAGCAGAGCAGGCCCTGGGGGCTGCCTTCCCTACACGGCAAGTGGTAGAAGGGAAACCGACCGATTGGCTTTTGGTTTTCTGTTGTGGGAGAAAGCTAACTCCTCATGTTCTCTTTTCAGGTATGGACAACCTTCAGGAGAGAGCTCTGCACATCCGCAAAGTCCTCCTTGTGCTGCCCCAGACGACGCTGGTCGTCATGAGATACCTCTTCGCCTTCCTCAGTCAGTGAGTAGTCTTCCGGGGAGCAGCGCCTCTTGGGGCATGTGTTAGCGGTACTGATTTTTACAGTGTGACCTCTGGAACCATCTCATTCATTTCCTTCTCATTGTACCTCTCTCTGCCCATCCTCTTCCAGCCAGCCAGGTGGCACTGGGGATAGAGCCCACAACCTGGATGCTAAAGACCTGAGGTCAAATCCTACTCAGATACTTACTAGCTCTGTGACCTTGGGCAAGGCACTTGACCACTTAGACTGTTTTCTCATCTGTAGAATGAGGCTACCTCCCAGGGATATGAAGAAGATCAAATGAATTAATAGAGAGAGAGAGAGAGCTTTGCAAGCCTTGACATGCTATAGAAAGGCTAGCTAATTTTTTTGGGGGGGGGGGGCATTTGGGGTTAAGTGACTTGTCCAGGGTCACACAGCTAACAAGTGTCAAGTATCTGAGGCTGGATTTGAACTCAGGTCCTCCTGACTCCAGGGCTGGTGTTCCATCCACTGTGCCACCTAGCTGCCCCAAGTTAATGTGTTTTTTTCCCTTTTTCCCTCTCCCTCTAACCATTTTTGACACTTTGTTTTTCTTCCTTCTGGACTATATCTTGGGCTTGCTGATGGTACCCAACTTAGAGTCCCAGCAGCTGTTCCCTTCTAAGACCTATCTTCACTGTGGCCATACCCACTGTCTTAACTGTCCCAACCCTGACCTGGCACCAGGATTTGCTTGTGGATAGAGGCAGGAATTTGCAAGTGGCCTGATGTGGAGGCCGGGAGGAGCTGGGGACCTCTTTCCACCACTCTTAAGTGAGTCAGTCTCTTGAGTGATCCACTGGTCAGCATTGCTCTGATCCTGGCCTCACCCCTCCTCCTGAAATGAGCCGTGTCACCCCCAAAGCAGAAGGGGGAATCTGCCCTGTATCTCTAGCCCCTTGGTGCCACAGCTAGAGTGAGACAGTGGGCGGGGAGGGGATTCTGGGGATGCAGGCCGGACACAACCAGAACAGTCTGCTTCTTTTGGCCATGATTTCCAAATGGGGAATGTGTGTCTGTTTATGAGAGAGGGGGAGCTGGGGGGAGGTGGGGAAGGTAGGGGAGAGACAGGGAGAGAGAGAGAAGAGAGAGAGAGAGTGTGTGTGTGTGTGTGTGTGTGTGTAGGGCCTGTAGAGGAAGTGAGCCGTGTAAACATGTCACTGGGAGATGTGTCTGGGGCCTGGATCCTCAGGTCTCAGGCTGGTACTAGATCATTGCCCACCATTCAAGAAAAGATGGGAAGCACACAGGTTCAGCGTCAGAAAACCATCTCAAAGCAACATTAGTAACCAAAACGTTTCCGAAAAATAGCAAGTGGAAAGCAGGTGATAGGCCCTTTGTCACATGAACATGGACCTTTGGAAATTTTTTTGTGAATTCCTGTTAGATATAGCAATGGTCGGCAGCTCCTAGTGAAGACTTGGCTTGTGGCCACACTGTCTATCCCTTCTCCTTCACTGGAGGATTTAATGTGTGGTCTTTCCTCAGAAAAAGGGGAAAAGAATACTCATTTATAAAGAACCTACTACGTCTGAGCACTGCGCTAAGCATTTTACAGATATCTCATTTGACCCTCACAACAATATTGTCCCCATTTTACAGTTGAGGAAACTCGGCAGACAGGTGAAGTGATTGACTCAGGGTGACACAGCCAGTCAGTGTCTGAGGCTAGATTTGATCACAGGTCTTTCTGACTTCTGGGCAGATAAGTGGTACAGTGGATAGAACCCTGAGCCTGGAGTCAGGAAGACCTAAGTTATCCTATGTGACCCTGGACAAGTCATTTAACCCTGCTGGCCTCAGTTTCTTCATCTGTAAAATGAGCTGGAGAAGGAAATGGCAAGCCACTCTAGCATCTTCACTAAGAGAATCCCAAAAATGGGGTCCTGAAAAATCAGACACAACTGAAATGACTGAACAACTATTTTCTGACTCCAGGCCCAGGCCTCTATCCACTGTGCCACCTGGCTGCCTCTAGCTGTGCCTCGGGCCTTAGACTGGCTTTCAGGGGCCTGTATCATTTCCATGATAAGATCTACTGCTTATTCATTCTTGGAGAAGCAGAAAAAAACCTGACTGGCCAAGACCCCGTAAATAGAGGAGGAGACCCCTTGTGTGACACCCTCAGGTGGCTGCCATCCCTCAAGTCTACATCCCTTTGTGGCAGCCTCCAGAGGTCGCTCTGCAGCTCCCCCTAGGGCTTGTGCTATGGAGCCTCTAGAACTCAAGAAAGGCAGCACCTGCAAGTCCTGGCCTCAACTCTTGGGCCCTCCTGGGGTCTTGGGGCAGCTCCCTAGTGAGAGAGAAGGAACCAAAAGCTGAAAAGGGACATGGCAGGGGAGGGGGGGCACAATGGCAGAATAGACACACGGTGCTGCTGTGGTTTGCAAATGGCCAAAGTTAGGTGGAGGCCTGGTCTTTGGTCAGGGTTCATCTATCCAAGCTGAGGTCCCAGGGCCAGGGTGGAGGTGACGTGAGGAGCTCTTTAGGTGCTTTGTGAAGGTACATTATGCCATCTCTCCTGCCCTGGAAGTTGAGGGGCTTGGTGGGGTTTTTTTGTTGTTTTTAGCTTTTCTTTACTTTTTTTCAATTAACAAATGCTTTTCTCTCTCAAAGAGGTTAAGTGACTTAGCCTGTCATCATCCACCTGATGAATGTCAGAAGCAGGATTTGAATCCAGGTCTTTCTTGCCACACAATTCCTAGGAGAACAAAAAATTTAGTAGAACCAAATATATCCTTATCCAAGTGATAGCAATGCTGCCTTCTTGTTCCCAGCTCTACTTCAAGGACAGTAAATTTAAAGAATGTGATATAGATCTCACAGGCAGGCCACCGGCCAATTGATCTGACTTATACCAAGCAGCAAAGAGTTGAACTTTCTTTCATCAGAGTATCATAGTTGGACGGGACCTTAGAAAGCATTGTGTCCAACCCGCCCATTTTACAGATCAGGAAACTGAGGCTGAGGGAAGTCAAGGTGACTTGCCTCAGATCACATAGTAAGTATTTGAGGCAGGTCTTCCTGACTGCAAGCTGGCATCGTTTCTACTCCACTACACAACTTCCTCCTAAATATGTAAAGAATTGACATCGCAGACATGCAATAGAGAATCAACAGTATCTAGAATTTGGGTACACTCTGGTAAGGATGTTAGAGTTAAGAGACACACAGTATCTCAGCACAGACCTCAGATCTTAGTTTGGGAGAAGAAATAGAGGAAGGCAGTAAGAAATGCTACCACCCTATGAAAAGCTGCCTGGCCTCCCCCTGCTGGGTTCTAGATCTCATTCTAGGTGAAGGCCTCTCATCCCCTCCAGTTATTGCTCACAAGTAGGCCCTGGGGATTCAGTGCTCAGCCTATGAGGGGACCTGGTGGGAAGCACTGAAAAATGAAAGGGGTGTCTCAGAAACTAGCCTTGGTCTGTCTGGGAGTAGTGTGGGCTCAGCAGGTGACGGCAGCTCACTTAGGGATTCAGCTCCATGGCCAGGTTGGAGATGTGGCTACAGCAGCTGTTGGGTGAGGGGGAGACAGGTTGGGAGGGAATTCCCAGGATAAGTAAATCCCCAATAATGAAGCCAGTCTCCATCCAGCAGAAACCTCCTTAGAAGCTGATCAGCATGCTGACCTATTCCTGAATAAATCCTGGATAGACTAGGGGTGTGTGTGGGTGGGGGGGGGGTATAAAAATGAAAAGCAGTTGCCTCAGCTGTTCCCAGAAAGAAATGCGCTGGCTTGATAGAATAGGAAAGCTAATCACTCGCTCATGTGTGCGCTCTCTCTCTCTCTCTCTCTCTCTCTCTCTCACTCACACACACACACACACACACACACACACACACACACACACACACACACACATAAGCCCAGGGCTTGGAGAGAAGGCAGCCCAATAATGTGGTCATTTTGCTGTAAAGCAAGATATACAGTGGCCTGTGTCTTCAGTCCATGTGATTCCCAGGGCACCTTGGGAGGTCCCTGTATACTCTATCAGCCCAGAGGCATGCCCTGGGCAGTAGCGATCCCAGCTCACACCTCAGGCTTCCTTCTGAAGAATGAGCTTAGAGAAGCCTTCCAAAGAGGAGATCCTGCGCCTCTCAGACCCCTCAGCCCCTCAACCACTGGTCTCCCAGGAGGTGGGAAGGGTCACTGAGGATTGCCGAGGGGCCAGTTGTCCTCCCGTCTTTAGGAGGCAGAACAAGCAGTTCTGGAGATGGAGAAAGGAAGGCCTGTAGGCCTCCAAAGGCACTTTGATGAGTTTCCTGAATTGTGACTTCACTGGCGTCACCTTCTCATCTTAGCTGAAGAAGCTCAGGGGGAGCCCAGAGTGGGGCAGGTGGCAATTTGCAGACCTTCTGTTTTTGCTCTGGGCCGTGCCTTCTGCGACGGCTCCCCCCTGCTCGTCCCCTCGTCCTGACTCCCTCTCCTGTCTCCTGTAGTTTATCACAGTTCAGCGAAGAGAACATGATGGATCCCTACAACCTCGCCATCTGCTTCGGGCCTACGCTGATGTCGGTGCCTGAAGGCCATGACCAGGTCTCCTGCCAGGCCCACGTGAATGAGCTAATCAAGACCATCATCATGCAGCATGAGAACATCTTCCCGAGCCCCAGGGAGCTGGAGGGCCCTGTCTACAGCAGGGGAGGGAGCCTGGAGGACCACTGGTAGGTGGGGGGGGAGGGGACGGAAACCCCCGTGGTCGCCGGGGAAGGAATTCCACACCCCTTTTTTTCTGTGACTGAGGCAAGTCAAGTCATTTCCTAAATCATTCCCATATACCCAGTGGAGTACTAGAAACTATGGAAGATACTAAGGAGTATTCTCCAACTAACGGGCACCCTCTCATGCCATGAACAGTTTTGTCCGTGTGGGCCCTTTTCCAGAAACATGATGTTCTACTAGAGGTGGGGAGAGAAAGCATACATAAAGACTTTGTTGACTTAAGGGTTGTGAGATGCCCGAGGCTACATAACACTCTTCTTCAAAGACTGGAGAGAGGAGGGTAGACATCCAAGTGGGTTAATTAAACGCAGTCCTCTTTGGAGACAGTGGGTTAGACTTCTCAAGAATTCAGAGTGGCTATGGAATCGATTCTGTATCTAAATTAGATATAACTCTAATATGATGTTACTGAATACATGGAATCCTACATCTGAGATCTGAAAGGAACCCCCAGAGATCACCTGGGACAGCCCTCTGATTTGGGATATTACTTTTCCCCTTTAAAGCAAAAACAGCCGAGGCCTCAAAAACTTCAGTGACTTGACTAGCCACTGAGTGGTAGAGGGAGCCATTAGAATGCTTGAGGGTGTGATCTCCTCTATCTCCCATGCATCCCCTCGGCAGCCTCATTGGCATGTTGTCTTCCAGCCTCTCGCTTAAAGCTCCAGAGTGATGGAGCTCATTCCCTCTGCAGACAGTTTGTCCTACAAATCAGAGAGCTCCAAACTTTGTATTGTGCCCAAATCTGGGACCCTAGACCCTAGAGTCCTTGGTTCCAACCCTGCATGCTGATGCCCTTTCCATATAACAAACATCTGGGATACTTGAAGACAGGCCTCTTGTTCCCTCCTCCCTCTCTTGGACATACATCTCTCCTTTCCTCTGGGATATGTGCCTCATAGGACGTGGTTTTGCTACATCCTCATCCTAGAACTCTGGTCTCCTGCCATGAAGTGTGGTGTTCTTTCTTTTGTCCATTGCCGCCTCCCCTGAGACCACTCAAAAGTGTCCAGCTAATGCCGAGTGCCACAGGGACAACCTGTGTTTCTGCTACTTTCAGGTTTCTCCTTCCTCTCACCCCCCTTACCAACCCTTCCCTCTTGCCCTCCCTTCCTGGAATAAAAAGCACTCGAGCCTCAGCTGAAAACATAAAGGAGCCCAGCCCAAGGAGGCATCTGGACCCAATCCAGCACCAGTGACCAGCTCAGTTAGGGGAGGACAGGAGAACGGGTTTGTCTGGGGACCACCCTGATCCAACTTGCTCCATGACTCCCATGGGCCCCAAAGGGTCACACGTCTGTAGTATAGAGTAGTCTCAGTAACACTCCTCACCCGGGCTTTGCTCTTTCCTGTGCTCTCACCATATCATGTGATAACCTATTAACTTTTCTCAAGTATGTGGGTAAAAGAAAAAATGGGACAAGCTTTGCCAGCATAAACAATCATTGGAGAGCGATGTTTGTCCATTTTCTCAAGATTATTGGTAAGTCCATACATTGGGCCATCAAGAAGCGACATCTGTCTCTGTGGTCTTAGGGACCTGATTGTCTTCTTGACTCATCCCCACCCCTGTGGGTGAGGGGAGATCTAATTGTTGGAAAACTTTGGAACAATGCCTTAGGCCAGAGAATCTTAACCTTTTTTCTGTCACCTTTGGTAGTCCACTGAATTCTGTGGACTGCTTCTTAAATGCATAAATGCATGGGATTACAAAGGAAAGCAATTATACTGAAAGACAGTTATAAAATATTCACAAAACAAATTCACAGAACCCAGGTTAAGACTCCCTGCGCTTGACCCTAAGTGTGTATGGCCAACCAGGTTTCACCTGCCTCAAGGGAATGGGAAAGAGAAGGGCCAAGGGTCATTCTTCCCCAGAGTGCCCGGGCACACCCTTCCCATGTTTTATACACGCCTGGACTCGCTCTGAACCTTTCTTTGCCCTTGTACTGGGAAGGGTCTATTCTTTTGTGCTCAAGCCCCAGAGCAGGATGCAGCGGCTCTCTGCTCATGATCTCAGAAAGAGGACATTATCAGGGAGGAGCCAGCAAGTACAATGTCTGTTTTCTCCTGGTCGCTCTCCCTAATTTCCCTGTTTGCAGATTTTACTAGCCATTCCCTGGGAGGAAACCATAGGATTAAGCAGGAAACAGGTGGAAGGGCCCCGACAGCATCAGACAAGACCCGGGACTGGAGCATCTGGTGGATCAAGAATCAGTTGCCTCAAGAGGGGAAAGGCAGTCTGTAGACCATCATCTCTCCTCCCTTCCTCAGCCTTTCTTAGAAAAGGGCTTAGCCACCATAGATCAAAACAAGAGGCATCTCGTTTCCAGGAGGAGGCTGGAGGGAGTGCAAAAGGGATGCTGGAGAGAGGCCGGAGGAGACAGGGAGAGCCGAGGCTTCTCTGCACTCCTGCAGTGGCAGGGGACTGGGTCCCATTTCGTTTTTTCTTCCTCGGGCTGCATGAAAAACCTGGTCCTCAGTGTTAGCAGAAGAAAGTATGGGTCTTCCTTGGAAGGGCCCACTATGTGGCATGGGGTGGAGCGGGGGTGTCTTTCTGATGCAGAGGGAGGTTTCTGGCACCCTTTGTCTCTCCCTTCTGGTTTTGTATTCTCTCCAGACATCCTCAGACCCAGCTGATTCCATACCTAGGGAGACTTCAGAAACCCTTCAATGTCTGTGGGTCACGGGACCTTGTCTTGTGGTGCTTCTCTGCCAGGGTGACCCAAGAGTCTTCCTCCCTTTCTCTACTTTCAGAAGAGCTGGGTTTGTTCGAAAGAAGGAAAGGCCAAGAATGGACCAGATTTCCTATGCCTCTGACCGTGTAGAAACTCGATGGTTGTGCTGAGGCTTTCTATCCCTCAGCGGCGTGTTCATCAGGGTTGAGCTGAAACAAAGGGTTTAGAGAGAGTTTTCAGTAAACCATCCGGAGTCCAGAGCCCAATATCAGCCAAGGGCTTTCCTTTTCAGTCACCTTTCGCTCCCCCTTCTTTGCAGAGTCCCCTCTTCTCCCTGCCTCTGTTCACACCCCCATATTGACCTTCCCACCAGGGGAGATACCCAAAAGCCACAGAATGGTATCGAGCCTGGTGGGAAGGGAGAGAATGAGAAAAGCTGAGTAATTTACATGGCAGCTTATTGAGAGCCACCTCTTTGTTGCTATAAAGGAATTTCTCCACCAGCCCCGGAGGGGCTTGCCTAAAGTCTGTCCTGCTTGTCCCTTACAGTAAGAGGGGTGAGGCCAAGCTTGTCTCAGCTCGTTTGTCTAGTTCTGCCTGGAGCAGATGGGTTGGCTCAGATGACCTCTGGAACCTACTTGTAAAATGTTTATTAGGAACACATATTGCCTGCCTGCTATGTGTAAATCACGGGGCTGAGCATTTATGAGACAGAGGATGTGCAGAGGCCCCGGTCCCTGCTCTCCCCTGAAAACCAGCAGGTCCTCCCTACATGCTGATGTCTCCCATCTCCCGGGCAATTTCCCCACTCTGAGATGCTTTTGGTGACTTTGATTTGGTTCTGCTGCAGTGAAAGCCCCCACGGAGAGACTACCTCAGCTGAAGACTCCGCCCAGGACATAACTGTGGACCACCACACCAGTGATGATGGTATGTATGTGGCCTCGGGGACCCCAGGGCGGGGGTGAGGCTGCTCACACGGCCTGAGCCCCTCCTGTAATCTGGTGTTGCCTGCCACATGCCAGAGCAGTTAGTAACAACTCCTCTACTTCCTTCGCTCCTCTGGAGGGAAGCGGCTTTTATGAGAGGCTCAGTTGTAGTCCTATGTCCGAACGAGGGGATGGAGAGTCTAAGCTACGTAGATTTCTTCCCACTCCATAATCCTGTGGCAGTCCCAAATATAGATCCAGTTCCCTAAGCCCGCCCTCCACCCTCACTCTGAGTTCCTAGTGATTTCCAGCTAGTCACCAGTCACCAGGCAGACTCAACGCCAAGTAACACCAAGTAAAAAGGCATGGAGGGTTCATTTAAAAAGCAAAACAAAAACAAAACCCTACATCCCAGGGAATGGAGACTCTCAATGGCAAGAACAAAACAGGGTAGGATTGGGAGCCAAGATGAGTTGACCACATGCTCTTGAGGCCACCGACTGGAAAAATCGAGGCATGCAAGGGTCTCCAGCTGGTTCATTGGCTTGGTGTGGCTTGAAAAGCGGAATGCTTAGCTGTCATCTGAGGGTCTCTGCATTACCTCTGATTTATTAAGACCTGCCGAGCCAGGATATCTTCTCTCTCCCCCGCCCCCACCTCCTTCTAAGAGTCCCCCATTACCCTGTCTGGCTCACTTGGGCTCTGGAAGTTTCAGCAGCTACATAGAGCACATTCTGCTTCATAGAGCTCAAAGAGACATTCTACTGAGCTCTCTGGGCCTCTTACCTTGCTGGGAATTCCGTTCTCCCTGGCAAATGGTTCAAAGCACAGTATTGGGGGAAGAGTTCAGAGGAACTCATAAAACCTTTAGTTCCTCTCTGCTTTGGGGACATGTCTGTCTTCCAGGAGTAGAATCTAGAAAGCCCTCTCATGTATAAGTAATCATCTTCCTTTTCACTCAGCACTCAATGTGTGGATCTGGAGCTAGGAAGAGAGGTCAGGGCTGGAAATAGAGATCTTAGAAGCCCTCTGCCTAGGGAAGTCAAGGAAGGGAGACAGCAGGGAGAGAAGAAAAGAGCACAAGGACAGAGGCTTGGGCAACATCCACCCTAAGGGTCAGGAAGAAGATGAAGTGTCAGTGAAAGCTACAGAGGAGGAGTTACATGGTGTCCCAGCTGCCTGGGGAAGAGAGAGTGTTCAGGGGAAAGGAGTGGGGTCAGCAGGGTTATCATAGACTGCAAAGAGTTCCAGGAAGAGGAGTCCTGAACAGAGTCCCCTGGATCCTGGTCAGTCAGCAAGCATCTTTACTGAGTGCTTCCTAGGTACCAGGCACTGGGGTTACACAGGAAGACAAAGATAACCCAGCCCTCAAGGAGTGACATTCTTTTTTTTTTTTTTTTAGTGAGGCAATTGGGGTTAAGTGACTTGCCCAGGGTCACACAGCTAGTAAGTGTCTGAGGCTGGATTTGAACTCAGGTCCTCCTGACTTCAGGGCCAGTGCTCTATCTACTGCGCCACCTAGCTGCCCCAAGGAGTGACATTCTTACAGGGCCGAGTACATACTGGCTATGTACAGGGCAAATAGAAGGGGGTGTATTGTGGGTATTGAGATATTTAGTTATGTATTTACAGAGGAAGGCACCAGTCACAGAAAGGCCTTCCACAGAAGGTTACATGAGAACTGGGTCTTTCTGAAAGCCCTCTAAACTAAGAGGCCAAAGCAATGAGGGAGGACATCCTCCCTGCCCTTAGAGACAGCCTGCGCAAAGACGTGGGAGAGCTGGGAGGTGGAAGCTGGAGTGTCCTGTGTGAAGAACAGCTGGACCATAGTGTGTATGAAATCAGGTCTGCACACCTGGAAAGGTTGGAAAGAGTCAAGCTATGAAAAGCTTTAGAGGCCAAACACGGCCTTCAGTTTTGTTGTGGAGGCCATAGGGAGCCACTGAAGTATATTGAGTGGAGGGCTACTAGGGCAGGGGCTTTAAGAAGGTCATATCAGCAGCTGAATAGAGAATGGATTAGAGTAGGTAGAGACTTAAGACAGGGACACTAATTGGGAGGTGGTAGTCCAGGGGAGGGCTGATAAGGGCCTGTACTGGGGCCTGTGAATGGGTTGTGAAGGTAGAAAAGCAGCAAGATGTAATAATGGATTGGGTATGTGGAATGAGTGTGAAGGAGGACTTGAGGATTGGATCAGGGTTCAAACCTGGGTGACCAGGATGAAGGTAGTGCCTTTAACAGTGGGAATATCTCTTTTGGTGAACAAGGGAAGGAGAAGAGTAGTCAGTGATGCTACACAGAAGTTTGGAGGAGAGAGTCGAGATTGTTCCCATTGGATGTTCTCGATCTCCTGAATCAGAGGCCAAGATATCTGCTGTACAAGAAGGAAGTGAGGGGCTTAAGGAGAAAGGAAGAGATCTGAAACGGTTGCTTTGGAAAAGTAGTCAGCAAAAATAAAATGAAAGACCTGTTGAGATTATGCACCTCAGCATGTAGCAAGGAAAATGAGCTTAATTATGAGACTTTTCCCATTGATGCTCAGTTGTCCAGAAGTGAGAGCCTTTGGGTGGTGGGGTTTACCTAGGGATCAGGATTAACAGGTCAGAGGAATGAAGGGTTCA
Source organism: Dromiciops gliroides (assembly GCF_019393635.1). Lineage (NCBI taxonomy): Eukaryota > Metazoa > Chordata > Mammalia > Microbiotheria > Microbiotheriidae > Dromiciops > Dromiciops gliroides. The sequence continues at coordinate 105,585,013 of NC_057864.1, forward strand.
ACAACAGTGGCCAGGCATATATTAATTTTTTATTTCATTTTTGGGGGGGGGGCGGGTAATGAGGGTTAAGTGACTTGCTCAGGGTCACACAGCTAGTAAGTGTCAAGTGTCTGAGGCCGGATTTGAACTCAGGTCCTCCTGAATCCAGGGCCGCTACTTTATCCACTGCGCCACCTAGCTGCCCCCAGGCATATATTAACCTTCTGGGCTAGGGGGGTGTAGAATCTGGATATGGAGGCAAGTAAAGGTAAAATGGGGGAGATAAAATGAGAGAATCGGGATAAGTCAAGTGACTGGAAATCACAATGAGGGCAAAAAGCAGGTGAATTGGGAGTGGGATAAGAGGTTGTAGTTGCACAGGGAATGTCCAAATACTGAGTCTTAGAGGTGACCAGTTCCATGAGATGGTGAAGTCTCAGGGTGTGACCATGCTGGTGTTGGACTGGAAAGAGATAGAGGAGGAAGCCATGGACATTGGGAACATTTGGAGTGTCTGAGTGGTCGTCATTGTGAATACAGATGATCTGTTGTTTGAGAGAACAGGCTCCAAAATCTGAAATAGCTTTAGAAAGAAATTTAATAGAGCAGTTGGTAGAGGAGAGAGAGCCAGAAAGGAGGCGTTGGCACCTTCTCTCCATATTCTGGAAGACTGACATTATATAGGATTTTGTCGAAGGCTTCCCACACAGAAACCCCACATATGCAGTTAAGCAATTTTGCCAAGAGGGCAGCCTGAAAGCAAGGTAGATTGATAGATATGAGTAACTGTAGCCCAAAACAGAAACTTGGAGTGGACCACTCAGGAGTTCCTAGGCGTGGTAGCTCAAAACAAGAATGGATGGATGGGTGCCAGCCTGGGGGAATCAGAACTACCTTGTAGCCATCTCTGGCATGCTTTGGGAGTTACTGGGGCCCATCAACATTCTGGAAATGTACAACCTTCCATCACATAAGGTTGGATTGAAACAATATCATTTTTCCCATAAGGATGATGGGTTTGAAGTGGAATGGAAAAACCATGATATGGGTACTTAAGGTCATTGACTAGCGAGACCCAGTGATATGAACATTAAGAGCACAGGCTGCATGAACTGCCAAAGAGGAAGGGTTATGGAGAGGCCATTGGGGAGCAAAGAAGAGTTGTCCTGGGAGAGCACTCGCCCCAAGGCTGCCCTCTGGGGCCTCTGCGTTCATTCCTGAGCCGAGGTTCTGAAAGCCTGTCCTGCCAGCTGCATCTCCCTCAGCCTCTCTCACTAGGGCCTGTGGGGCTACTGGATGGTTCTAATGGAAGAAAGATCCATTCGCTAGCATCCACCGTTCAGATGATCGGGAGTTGGGCACCAGCAGTCTCTGCAGATTAGGGGATTCAGAGCCTTATGCAGCCCCTAAGACTTGATGAATTTTGTTCGTTGCCTTCTCTTTTGTCCCTTTCAGAGTGTGAGCCCATTGAAGCCATTGCCAAGTTTGACTATGTTGGCCGGACGGCCCGAGAACTGTCCTTCAAGAAGGGGGCCTCCTTGTTGCTGTACCACAGGGCTTCTGATGACTGGTGGGAGGGCCGACACAATGGCGTTGATGGACTCATCCCTCATCAGTACATCGTGGTCCAAGACACGTAGGTTGGGCCCACAGGCTATGGGGCCAGGGTTACCGGTGCCACTTCCAAGATGAGCCTTTGGGATGGACTCTGAGGGAAGGTGGCCAGAGAGTGAGAGGCACGAGCTGTCAGCCATCTCCTCTGGCTGGGGACAAAGTTCTGGAAGCCCCCGGAGTCACCATCCCACAAATTGATCCAGTAACTAATCCTCCGAGTAGCCACTTGGCATGTGTGTGCCTGATGAGTGCTAAAGGAGGCCAATGTTACTGTGTGACTCCCTGGATCCCCTTCCCAGTCTTGGAAAACATTTCCTTTGGGGTCTGGACCATCTTCATCCTTCCAGGGGGAAAAGGTGTTTGGTTTTTAGCAAGTAGGCAGTAACTCAGTCCAATGAGCTGATTGTAGCGCTTTCCTCACCCACAAACAAAAGTGTATCTTGGCTAAAGACATCCAAGCCAGAGACACGAGCCTTAGTGATGAAGGTTCTCCTTGCCTTTCTAGGAAGAACCTAGAATAAGGAGCCTTGTGGAAAGAACCCAGTTTGGTTCAGTGAGCTAGATGAGGCTGATTGGGGCGAGGGAGGAGTAGCAAGGAAGGAATCGGGTTGGCCTCAGAGAAGTTCTGCAGACAGGCTCCACCTGTGAATGGAATGGGCTCAGAGGGGAATGGCCTTGTCTAGAGATGCCCCAGCCCTGGCCCCCGGGTTGCAAGGCCTACCCGACCTGGAGCCCAGCCTGAGAAGGATGTCTGGTGCCCCACTCCCATTGCCCTCCCTTGGGGATTGTGCTCTTCATAGTCCTTCCCTTAATATTATTCTTTAAAGGTTGATATCCTGAGTGAGTCTTCACCCTCCCAGCCTATCCCCGGCTTGTTCTGCAGGGAATAACCTCCCTCTGTCGATAGCATCGCAGATCCGGTGGTGATCCGTGCATCCAGAATCCTCCTAAATTCAGTGTTCTGACTTCATTACAAGATCAAGCAGAAGATGAGCTGAGGGGGAGAAGGGGCTTTCTTGTCCTCTTCCTATCTGCCCATTAGCCAGAGGGACCTGGGAGCAGTTTGGAAGCTCTCAGTGGGGTTAGCCTGGCTCCGATGGAGCCTGAGGGTCTCCTGCCTCAACGCCAGCATCTCCAGAGCCTCAGCAGACAGACATGCAGCAGCCTGGACGTGCGTCTTCCTCCTCTGGGAGGTTGTCCCAGCCCAGCCAGCCCAGCCTTGGGGTCAAAGGCAGATGCCTCGGATCCAGATTTCCTCTAGCTGGTTCCTGCCATGCTTTCCTGAGGAGCCAAGGGCCTACAGAACTCAGCTGGATTATTTATTGTATTTAAAATAACTCAGATCAGCTCCTAGGTTCCTAACTCCCCGCTTTCCTGCCCCTCCTGTCCCTGCACAGGGCCAACCCGCCCAGGACCACTGGGTATTGCCGCCATCTTGGAGCTCTGCTGGGGAGTGTGTGTGTGTGTGTGTGTGTGTGTGTGTGTGTGTGTGTGTGTGTGTGTGTGTGTGTGTGTTGGGGGGGCCATCTTGCTAATTTAACACTGCTTTTTGTGTTGTTGTTGTTTTCCCTCCTCCCTCCCTGCCCGCTGCTTCTCCGCCAGCGAGGATGGTGTCTCGGAGAGGTCGAGCCCCAAGTCTGAGATTGAGGTCATTTCTGAGCCACCTGAAGAAAAGGTGACAGCCAGAGCGGGGGCCAGCTGTCCCAGTGGGGGTCATGTAGCCGATATTTATCTTGCAAACATCAACAAGTAAGCGCTGCTTTTCATTTTCTGCTCTTCTGACCGACTATTAATACCACGCTTCACCCCTGACCTAACCCTAACCCTCCTCTCCATCCCTGCGCTGCATGTAGGGAGGTTGCTAAAAGACACTCAGCCTTCCCAGCCTAATGATCTGCATGCATTCATTGCTGCTGCCTAGACGGATGGGGACGAGGAAGCTTCCGCAAGCTTCAGTGATAGGTCGAGGCTTCCTGCTGGCCAGCGCCATGCTACAAAGGGCCGCTCTCTTTCTCTGTGTCCCTACAGCGTCTGTCACCAGGAACCCACCTGGGAACCCTAGGTCCGAAGCTGTTACCCAAAGTTCAAGAATGGCCAGTGGCCAAGTGACTGAGTTTGTCATAGACAACACGGACCAAAACTGTTCTGCCGAGGGGGCCTTCTGGGGTCCTGTCTCTTGCCTAATTCTTACCGAATAATAGATTTTTTTCTTCTCCAAAGGTTAAAAGCCTTTTGAGTTTTGTACTAGGCTGATGTTAATGATGGGCATGTTTGATTGAATATGATTTGTTTTGCTCTCTGCTCTTTTGGTATTCACTCCTATGGAGGAAAAGATCACTATTGCCTCTTTCCTGGTCTCCCTCTCCACAGCCCACTCCCATATCATTCTGCCCCTTCACACCTGAAGAAAAGATGTGCCAGTTTTCATGTGGTTTTAGCCTTCTCTACCCTCCTCCACTACTCAGGCTTATTGCAGACTTCTAGTTCCTTCCAAAAACAGGCTTTTGACTGTGATCCCCAACTTCCATCGTCACACTGGCAGTAAGCTAGGGTCTTCCATTTGCCCATCCCGGGCTTCCCTGTCTCTGACTCTATATCCGGCCCCTCGGCCTTCGCAGGGGACATTCTGCTTGTTGGACAACTAGTCTCATCTCTGCCTCCTCAAGGGGCATGACACGAACTCCTCAATCCATCACCTCTTCTACTAGACCCTGAACCTTGGGACAGTGCCACTAAGATGGCAGCAGGGCCCTAGGCTGTGATCTGTGAATATGAACTAGCCCTGATGCATAGTTTTTATTCCCCTGTGGCTTTGGAAGAATGAGATGATCTGCACAAGGAAAACTTGTTAACTGTAGCCTCTGGACATTGAAACTGGAAGGAGAATAAATGTGCTTGTTGTTTCTAAACCATATCAGGTCGCCCAGATCTTTCTGCCTTTTGTTTTTGTTTTGTTTTGTTTTCTCCAGTTAGTCTTTATTAGAAGGGGCGTGGTCAGGGGACTTGCTCAGCCCTATGGTAGTTTTCTCTTGAATTTCAAGTTGGGGAAGTCAGTTGTGTTAATTCCGTCTTAGAAATATCCATTTACCTCCTTATTTAGAACTGTTTGTAATTGAAGCCAGTAAGTGAAAAACAATGAGGATTTCATTCATTCCCCAACCCAAGGGGCAATCCCAAACGCACTCCCCTGGTGAGAAGGCAGGCTAATAAAAATCATGATGGGCTAATCCTATTTTCGTTCTTTATTTACAAGGTTGTGTTAATTATAAGGTTCTAATCACAATAATCTCAGCCTGCAATTAAGCCAATAACAGGGAGGAAGGTGACTTGTGTAGGTGTGTGGGTTTTTAAGCCACCAGCTTAGTTGTTGCTTTTAGTATAATAGAATTCATGGAAGAAGAAATTCAGTAGTTGGACGTTTGCCACCAGTAGAAAAATGCTAGACCAAACCCTCTGGGCAGTTTACTTGAGCTCCCTCCTTCAAAAACTGGCCCCCAAGATGTGTTTGGGGGTGGAGGACGACCTCCAAGTTTTATCTCCCTTCATCATAATATCATAGATTGAGATCTGGGAAAGGACCTTCTAAACCACCCACTGTTCCCTACAATCTATGCAGTCACTGATTGCATAGAAAACTGAGGCCTAGAAAGGTGAAGTGGTTGCCCAGTGACACCCCGGGAACAGGGGAAGAGGATCAGAGCTAGGACTCCAGCGGAGGTCCTCTCAGTCCAAATCCAGCATCCTTTCCCCGGTACCTCTCTGTGCCCTGACTTCTCCCCACCCCCAGACAAATAGGGAGGGAGCAGAGTAGGCATTGGGGGGTGGCGGATTAGCCTTTACAGGAAAGGCCCAAACGGCAGCCCTCTCACTCAGACTGCATGAAAGGCAACCATTAGAACAAAAGCAACAGTCAGGATCCAGATCTACCTGAGGGCCGCTATCAGAACCCAGGAGCAGAACCCTCTCCGTGTAGTGAAGAGAAAGCCGTTTAGACTTGGAGTCTGAAAAACCTAGGCCCCAGTCCTAAGACACATCCTGGCTGTGTGACCCTGGACAAGTCACCGAACCTCTCGTCATCCCAGATGCTAACTCTCCAAGGTTATGTATGCAGAGTAGTTGCCGATTTGTTCTCGTAAAATGAATTTTCCTTTAACGGACGTTCCCAACACCAATGAGATCACAGGGGAGGACAAAACAAAACAAAACGAAAAAAAAAGCCAGCGAATCATAAAATGTTGAAGTTGGAAAGGACCCCAAGGATCATCTGGTCTAGCCCCACCCCCATCGCAGCCCTCCCTCTTCCTTTATCTTACTGATAAGAGCCCTTGAAGCTCAGGTTCCTGCAGCTCTCCCAGGGCCTGGGCTAGAGCTGCTCCCACCAGCCTGAGCTTCCTCACCCACAGATGTGGCCCCAAGCCATGGCACCACCCCAGGAGACCCAAAGCAGGGCCTCTTCTCCTCGCCCATATTCAGTTCTGTCCCTTCCCAGCCCTGCTCCAGCGTGTCCAACAGTGCAATCGGGAGCAGAGCCGTGGAGCTGCCCTTCTGACCCAGAAAGAGATTTCTTTTACATCTCTGTATAAATCTGTTTTCCCCATTTGGTTCCTTTGTAACCACGTCCAAGTGAACGCCAGCTAGTTCTAAAACAGTGCCCAGTAACCACAAGATTGCCAGACCGTCTAATTTCATCGTAGAGTTTACACAGAGACTTAAGTGGCCTGAAATGAATTGACCACGAGCCAAAGTTTAATCTCATCCTTGGTGATTCAATGAGTAAAAGAAAAAATCAAAATTCATAAGCTTTGTCCCTAGCTCCTCTTTGTCTTCACATCATAAGCCTTGTGCCAGATCCTGTAATGATTCACCCTTCTTGTGTTGGTGATTTGGAGGAGGAAGACCCTGGAAGTTGTGGGGGAACATTCCCTTCCCCATGTCTGTGATAGCAGAGGAAGGTCTTCCAGTTCAAACCTTGTCTCCGCTTGAATAAATAAATGGATAAAAGACCACAGTAAGGGCATCTCTAGGACTCCAAGTCTTTCCTCATTATCATATTTTACATAATCAGACTTTCCCTTTGCATAGCCTTTTGCATCTCAGGAGCTCAAAGCACACCACCAACCAGTAAGTATTCATTTCTCCTTTGCCAAGGTTGGGGGGCAGGGAGGGGAGGGTGGGGGTAATGGAAGCACTAAGGAAGCGTGGGACAGTGGAACCTTGGCGAGAACCCACTCCGTGACCCTTTCCCCAGTCCCTGGAAAAATGCTGGATGACAGGAACTCATCCCTCTTCCTCTTCCCTCCTCTCCCTGGAAATGGGCGTGCTGGGACCTGCGCCAGCTATTGCTCACACTTGTCTTTCTGTTTGTGACTAAAGGCAAAGGAAGCGGCCAGAATCTGGGAACATCAGGAAAGCTTTCCGGCAGACTGAGGGCCATGGGCTGAGCAGCCCCCTGCTGGACTCCTCCTCCCCGGGGGTTGGGGGGGCCAGCTGCCGTCCCTCTTCCCAGCCCATCATCAGTCAGAGTCTCCCCAAGGAAGGCTCCGATAAATGTTCCACCAGTGGGCACGGGGGTCTCAATTCCATCAGCCGACACTCGTCTCTGAAGAATCGGCTGGACAGTCCTCAGATCCGGAAGACGGTGACAGCCGGGAGGTCCAAGAGCTTCAACAACCATCGGCCCATGGACCCCGAGGTCATCGCTCAGGTAAAACCTGGGGTGTGGTGCGAGTGTTGGTTTGGGAGCTTTCCCTTGTCACTCACAATAGCCTCCCGCAGAGTCAATCCCCATCTTGGAGCAAGGAGGACAGTGGATGCTTAGGGGCTGCCCAGCGCTCATCTGGAGGTGCCGCACGCCTTTCAGACAAGCGTTTGCTGGCACTCCTTCCCCCAAGGGCCACAATGGAAGCAGAATAAAATTGGCTCCTTAATGTATATGTGCAGATTAAGCATGGGCACAACTGTTACCCATTTGCCACTTTTCCTTGCCAGTGCCTACACATGTAATGCCCAATATATTGTCCCCCTTTGGGGTTTTGTAGCTCCAGAAAATTAGGCTACCGAGCCTCCGGTTTCGGATTTCTACCTGATCATGTTCCTTTCACTTTGTTCCTCTCCTGCTTTCCCCATCCATACCCGAGGGCATTCCCTGACCCTGCTGCTGTCCAGACACTGCCCAGAGAAACCTAGCAATGATGAGCTGCTCCTTGGGCCTAGAGGGGATGAGACCTTGGGGTGTAGACAAGTCTTCCAGGAGGAATGGAGGCCAGTTCCCCCTAACAAGGGGCCTCCTTACACCTCTGGTCCATCCTTTTGACTTTTTGTTTTCCATGAAATGTTAGAGGGCTAACCCCATCTTTAAAAACCCGACGGCCGCGGCCACTCCAAGCAGTGCACTCAGACGTCTCCCTCAGCTCTATAATTTTCATTAGTCCAGGTGGGTACCAGGGGCTTCCCGTTGCCCTTGACTGTCCTGCTTTTAGCAGAGCCAAGACCCCTGCTGCCCCCCGGGGAAGGCAGAGGCGCAGTCTGTGTTGGCTGGGCTGTGGTGTGCTCTCAAGGAATGTCTTCTCGGTCAAGCCCAGCGCAGCTGGCCGCCTGACCCGTCTCTCGCTTTGCTGGGCCTCTAGCTCTGTCTCTGTGTGTGAGGTCACGATTGTAAGCTGCCTGCCCCCATGGGATTCCTCCCGGCTCCCTTCTCTGCACAGGTGTCCATAGGAGTGGAGGGGCATGGCCACAGCTGGGAGAGTCTGGCTGCGGAGATTGGCTGGGAGAGAGCGGGAGCTCTGGAGCCTGTTTTCCAGTCTGGGAGCATCTTAGAACCGAGCGCTGTCGGATCACTTCCGAGAGAGAGCTCGTCTCCCTCTGCGGCAGAGAGGGGTTTAACGGGGGCCCTGGCCCGGAGCAGACGGCCTTCCTGTGGTGTCGCAGGGGTGCCGGACACAAGTGTGCCACAGGGGAGGGAGCGGGGAATGGGGAGCTCCCGCAGGGAGGCAGCTGGCTTACAAACAAAGGTCCTTTGGTTCTCTCTTGAGGCCCTGAGCTAGTGATGCTGCTTGTTTGCGGAGCTGGTTTCCGTTGTAACTTACAGAAGGCAATTCACCTAAGTGGGCTTTGGCTCCCCCTCCTGGACAGTGCCCTCTTGACAGTGATGGATAGAAGAGAACAGCATGCTAAGGCTGGCCTCTCCTGCCATAGTTGTCCAGTCCCCAGGTGGTGGGCAGGGAGCAGAGCTATTGGACCTTTCCTCAATCCCTCATGGGTAAGACCTGTCCTTCTTTAACCAGGGTTGGAATTGGGCACCTTCCAGTTCCAGGGGACTGCAGGTCAGATCTCATTAGTACCAATTGTGTAATGGTGACAAGTCACACAAAAGAGAAATCTCTCCAAGCCCCAGCAGGGGGCGGACTTACTCTGAGTGGTATTGGATAGACTCCAGAATTTCATCGCCATCATCTAGATGCCCCCCCCCCCCCTTGAAATTGGTTCTTGCAAGATTTGACCTGTAGCCGTAAAACGGGATCTTTGGCAACGTTTCACAACATCAGACTCATCTTCTCTTCTGTATTTTTCAGGATATAGAGGCAACAATGAATTCTGCCCTGAATGAACTCCGGGAGCTCGAGCGGCAAAGCAATGTGAAGCACACGCCCGACGTGGTCCTGGACACCCTGGAGCCCCTAAAGACCTCCCCGGTGGTAGCACCAACTTCAGAACCCTCTAGCCCCCTGCACACCCAGCTCCTCAAAGACCCTGAGCCCGCCTTCCAGCGGAGCGCCAGTACAGCTGGGGACATCCCGTGTGCATTCCGGCCAGTCAAGTCAGTCAAGATGGCCGCCCCAGTCAAGCCACCAGCCACACGACCCAAGCCGGTGGTCTTCCCCAAAACCAATGCCACCAGCCCTGGCGTCAACTCTTCGGCGTCCCCACAGCCCACCGACAAGTCTTGTACAGTCTGATGGACACCATTCGATTGTTCCAGACAAGGGGACTTGAGGAACCAGAGACTGTTATTAAAATCTTCCTATTTAACTAGCTTGGGGACTTCAGCCGAAAATTAGATTCTAAGTTATTCCTGCAGGAATAGACTTCCCAGCAGCCCAGACCCTTGAGAATGAAGCTCTTCCTGCCTCCTTTCCTGCCCACCCCTCGCCTCTTCCCTGTCCCCCTTCCTTAGCTTCCCTGGGTCAGTCACAATCCAGCCAGCTACAGTATCTACCAGTCTTAGGCAATAGCCAGAAATAGAGCTTTCCATTATCAGGTCACTGTGAAATCTGGCAAGGCAAATGCTAACAACGGGGCTCAAATCTCCATCCTCCTCAAGTCACTGAGGATGCCTTGCCCAAGTGCTTGGCTGCTGATCCACCCACCTCTCAGTAGCGCCATATTTGGGTACTGGTTAAAACGAATTATATAGTCTCTGCTTCATCACACACACACGCACACGCGCACACACACACACACACACACACACACATACACACACACGCCAACAGTTGTAGGTTACCGTAGTCTCTGGCATGTGTAGACACTCCTGGTTCCATGGCCCGTGGCTGTGTGTCTCTTTGTAAGTTATTGTGACAGTTCACACAGTGACCACTGGGGTCTGTTTCCGTTACAAACCTTATTTTGTCTGGGACAGGAGAACTCAGCCATAGAAATCTCTCTTATTAAATGAAACTTATCAGGATGGGACTCAACCCCAAAGCTCCCTGTGGGCTCGGGGAATTTCTCTCTTAGGCCTCTTTTTACTGATGCGGTTTGGTTGGTTGGTGTTTACATTTGTCCCCTTCATCCTCCATAACTACAGTCAAACTCTATAGTAAGCAATTCTCCCTTGTAAAATGTACCTGAATGATACATTCACATTAGGTGGGAGAAGGGGTATCCTACTCCCATTTTCTATCCTAGAAGGAAGGAAACCCACTGAAGTTGGTTTCAGTACCTGGACCCTTGAAAATTGTTTTCAGAGTTTCATTATATTCAGGGCAGGTTTGGGAATGTTAGCTAATGGGTTGTAGCTCCTCTCTTGCTCCTTTTGGGCACTTATGACACACAGTCTTCTTATCCTGAAGTCAGTCATCAATCAAGTTATTTGGTTCCAAGAAGTCCAGTGAAGTTGGAAAGTAGGATTGGCCCCTAGAAGAAAGGTGCTTTTAAGTGGCTGCTCACTGTCCTTCAGCCTGTGTCTCTTGGTTCTGATTACCCAATTCCTCTAAATGGAAATAGATTTGGGGGTGGGGGTGGGGGTTAGACTTTGTCCAATCACTCATTGCTGAATCCATCAACAGCTATTATTTACGACTTGATTGTATTTTGACTCCACAAACTGAAAAGTCTTCCCGATACTGAAGTCTGAAGACACTGACAGCAACTAAACCTATGAATAAGGGATAGGCTGATGGGCTAACAGGTTCCTTCCTGTTGATGCTCTTTGGTCCTTCTGCCTACATAAAGGTCAAGATGATTTCCCCTTCTGCTTCAACCCAACCTCCCAAGTACTGCCCACTATTTACCTCTCCCCTCATATCATACTATGCCAGGAATACTAGGGTGAAAGGCCAAGCCACTAATTGCTCCTAGGTCTCAGATAAAGAGACTGAGTTAAGGCCAAAACCCATGTGTCTTTCCTTAGAACCACAGACACTGTGTTTTCTGGTTTGGAATCATATCCTTTACCTGATAACTTTTCTGTGATTTAAGAGAGATATATGGTGGTTGTCTTTTGGGAGAGAAACCTAAATTTTCCCATCTTTGGCCCAAAACACCCATCCTAACCTTTTTAAAAAAAAAAAATTTGGAGTCAGATCCATCAGAGATAGCATTTGTTTATCCTGCATAAAGAAAAGAGCTTCGTGAGGAGGCACTTAGTAGAAAGAAGCTTTGGAACATGGAGGGCAAAGGCCCGAAGAGGTAGGAGGGGAGACCCAGTGGATTCCTTCGGTGACATGACCAAAGTTGGAAGAGGTGACTTAGAACCACTGGCCTTGTTAAGTAAGCAGTTAGCTGCTCTGTTCAGTAGCTCCCAAAAGGGAAGGCGTTTGTTATAAGCCCATAGCCTCCAATGGATCTCTCACCCCTGGGGATCCTTTTCCCTTGGGGCAAGGAGAGCCATCCTTCACTCTACATTCCTTAGGTGACAGCTTGGAGATCCTCTTCACCCAAATGATCTGAGTTGTAGTCCACACCTTACATTTTCCTCCCACCCCACCCCCAAAACAAAGTCTTTGGATCTGTTCTGTTATTTCTTGCCTTCTTTGTGGGTCCTCTACATCCTCTCCATTCCCTGTCCCACCCAGCCAACATCCATCTGCTGATTGGCATCATGAGCTGAGCAGTGTGTGAATGGGAACCCACAGTTCAAAGTCTTAGTTAGCCTTCCATACCCCCCCAGGGTGGGGGGGTGGAGTTGTCTTCCCCATCATCTCTGGTGCTCCTGACACCGTGGAGATATCTGGTCCTGCCAAGGGGACTCGGAGCCAATGGGGAGAGAACCCACCTTGGCAGGACACAGTGCAATCAACTGGAATGGAAGTGGCACACTGTGATTTTTACACCGAAAAGCCAAACTGGGAGCCAGCAGTGCAAGGGACCCTGCAGAGATAGACCTCTGCCGAGTACCCTGGCCCAAACCAGCGGTACATACTTGAGAGAATCCCACCCTGCCTCTGTGGTGTGAGTTGTGAACTCTGGAGGGGGTGGACAGGAATTAGGCTTTGGGGGAAAAGGTTGTACAGTAGGGCCTGCACCATACCCAAGAGAAAAGAGAGAACAATGAATTTACACCCAACAGCATGTTGGCCCCAGCCCCCATCCTCCAGGGAGCCATGGCTCCTCCTGCGGGGATGAGATGATGCCAGCAAAGGGATGAACAGACCACTTTGGAAGGGCTGGTATAGATGTACTTCCTATTCAGAAGAGATATTAGATCTTCCAGGGAAATGCAATGTTGTGGCGTATGACTTGTATGTAACGTTTGTGTAAAATGGTATATTCTTTAAAACAATTGTGTTGATAACTGGAATAATGTATGTATGTATGCTTGGAAATGCTTTGTATGAACATAAGGCTGTCACTCAACAAAGGTTGGATTGGGGAGAATCCAAAGCACAAGTTCAAAATAAAATACGTTTTTAGGTTATGAGGCTGTAGTTCCTACACTCCCTCCCCTGGGGACCACATGCTTCCCTGCAGTTTTTCTGAATAGGAGCTAATTAGATTGGTCTGGGCTGGTGGCATCCGTGCTGGAGGCATGGGGTAAGAATGGGGGAGGGGTGTATGTGTAATTCGAAGTCAGAGGTGTGAGAATGCTGCATCTTCAGGGGAGAATTTCAACATCTCCTTTTTGTCTGTGGAACTAAAGATGCTTCACAGAAAGGGTTGGTTGCTCGGCATTGGACTGCCTGTTACCTTGACAACCGTTCCTTCACTGATTCTACCTTCTCGGGGTGTGATTGGTAGAAGGAATTCTCACTTCCTTCTCCAGTTTGATGCCAGGGAGAGAAAGGAGAATTAGGGCAGGGGGAGGGGGAGGGATCCAAGGAAGATACTTCAGGAGCTTTGCCAACAACGTTTTCATTTCGCCTAAAAGGAGGACCTAAGATTGGCCCCTGGCATCCGCTTAGCCCCCGCAGATCCAATTTTACCCATATGTGGTATGACATGTCATAATGTAGGTTTCAAAGGAATTCCTCCCAGAATGGGAGAAGTTTTATTCTGAATACAGTAACCTGTCCTCTGGCCAGGGGATGCCTCATGAGAACAAAATCTGAAAGGAATTTTGAGGCTCAGAACACATCCTAGGACCTTTGGGGGAGGTCGAGAGGATGTTTCAGGTCCTTAGAACAGGATGACTCCTGTGTTTGAACCCTACTCCAGAAATAGATGGCTGCTCAGGTGTGTTTTGTTGAATCCTTTCAGTTCTTGTCCTTCGTGCTGAAGAGGTACGGGTGTCCAACTCTAAGCGGATTAGATCAATACCAGTTCTGAAGGCTCTCCCACGGGTTGGGCACAAATGTTCTATACGAGCATATGGAGCGAAGTCTCTCAATTTGTGCATCTCACGTTTCTTTTGAGCTATTCCGATTCTGCTTTGCCCAGAGAGCACAATGCCTTCTGGCACGCCATGCTGGCTGGTCCTATGCCAGTGTCTCCCATGTCTCTCAATTGATTCCAAAGTTCTTCAGAGAGACCTCGAGTGTGTTCTTGTATCTCTTCTGACCTCCGTGTGAGTGCTTGCCCTGTGTGAGTTCTCTGTAGTCGTCTTGTAGGCATTTGAACAATGTGGCCAGCCTATTGGAGTTATCCCCTCTGCAGTAGAGTTTGAACGCTTGGTAATTCAGCTCGAGAAAGCCCCTCAATGTCCGGTACCTTACCTTGCCAGGTGATCTTCAGGATCTTCTTAAGACAATTCAAATAAAAACGATCACATTTCCTGGCATGGCATTGGTAATCTGTCCAGGTTTCCTAGCCATTCAACAATGAAATCAACACAACAGTTCTGTAGACCTTCAGTTTGGCAGGCACCTAATAATACCTCTGCTCTCCAACACTTTCCTTTGAAGCCTCCCAAACACTGAGCTACCTCTGGCAATGCATGCATCAGTCTCGTCATCTGTGTGTACATCCCTGGAAAATAGACTGCCAAGGTAAGTGAACTTATCCACAGCATTGAACGTTCCTCCATTAGCTGTAACCAATGGTTCCATGGAGAACTTCTTTTCTTGGTGTTGTCAGGCTAAAAGTAGCCTAAGCAGCAGAGAGAATTGATCCATACTCTCTTGCATCTCGGGCTCAGAGGATGCACTGAGTACACAACCATTTGCGAACAAAATGTCAAGAACCAACTCTCCTTCCACTTTAGTCTTGGCTTGTGGTCTCTTCAAGTTAAATAATTTGCCATCAATATAGTAGCTGATTGAAAATATCCCACATCACAGAAAACATCATGCTAAAAAGCATGGGAACAAGCACACAGCCCTGCTTCCCTCCACTGGTGACTGGGAAAGCAAGAGAGCATCGTTCATTATCCAGAACCCATGTGAGCATGCCTCATGAAATTCATGATGCCTGGCTTTGAGCCCTGCCCCATCTCTTACTCCAGATAGATAAGACTGCTCAGGTGTGGCTTGTTGAGTCCTTCACGTATTCCATGACCAAGGCAAGAAATAGGCCCCAGGAATCCTTTCCTCTCTGTGGAAGGCAAGACCAGCCCCGTAGTTTGAATATCTCTACATTCACTTAATTATGCTTAGCATCATCTATTTAAAACAGCCTTTCCTCCTCCTTGCTGAGAGAATCTTGGATACTTGGGGTCATAGATAAATCATATTGGAAGTTTAGGGACAGCTAGGTGACACAATGAATAGGGTGTTAGAGAAGACTTGAGTTTGAATTCTGCCTCCAACCCTTATAAGCTGTGTGACCCCAGACCTCACCTCTTTCTGCCTCATCTATAATAGTATCTGCCTCTAGAGTGGTTGTGAGTTTATAGCTCTAAATAAATGCTAGCAAATATTATATAAAGCTTGAAGGGACCTTCGTTTTTTTTTGTTTGTTTTTGGTGGGGGGTTGACCCTAAGGGCCTCATGCTGTCCTCAAGTGATGTATGTTGATTCTGACTCCCTGTGGAAGTTAGGAAGTTTGGTTGGAACAATCTGGACAGCCCCTTGTTCCCCTCATGTGAATTAGAGTAGGAAGGAACTCTACTGAAGAGGTCTAGGGATAACAAAGCCCTGAGGACAGAGATAGGATTTGTCCCCCTTAGTTCCATTACTTCAACTACTCTGGCAAGAGCTTGATAAAAAACCAATAGTTAAATAAATTTAAAAAACCCAAAAAACCAAAAAACAATAGTTGGGGGCAGCTAGGTGGCACAGTGGATTGAGCACCGGCCTTGGATTCAGGAGGACCTGAGTTCAAATCCGGTCTCAGAAACTTGACACTTACTAGCTGTGTGGCTCTGGGCAAGTCACTTAACCCTCATTGCCCCACCAAAAACCAAAAACAAAACCAATAGTTGGCAGTGGACACCCTCAAAATTTGTTCCATCCCCATACAAAATCCCATGAAAACCAAACATAATGGGATTAGCAATAGATGGAGCACCGGGTCTAGAGTCAGGAAAACCTCAGTTCAAAGTCAACCTCAGACACTTACTAGCTGTGTGACCTTAGCCAAGTGACCTCATCTCTGTAAGCCTCAGTTTCCTCATCTGTAAAATGAGCTGGAGGAAATGTTAAATCACCCCAATATTTTTGCCAAGAAAACCCCAAAAGGAGTCACAAAGAATCAAACACAACTAAAAAAATGACAACAGCAAAAAGGGAAAAGAAAAATCCTCATATCCCACTGTCTCCAATTTTAGAGTCATTGATATTCCAAGCTAGAAGAGACTTTAGAAGTCATTTAGTACAACCCCTTCATTTTACAGCCGAGGAAACTGAGGCCTACAGAGATGAGGCAACTTGGCCAAGGTCACACAGGTGATAGCTGACAGAGCTAGATATGAACCCACATCCTCTGACTCGTTCTTTCCACTCTACCACAACTTCCTTCTCTATCTGTCCTGGATGTATGGGGCGTAGGTGCTGTCCCTCTGGGCCCCTCTACTTGCTACACTATGTAGAGGGGTCCAGAAACTCACAAGGGAGTGGCCAACAGGGACTGCCACAGATGGGGGGCGGGGTAAGAAAATGGTCAATTTTTACCTAATAGGATTTTTTCTTCAAATTACATGTAAATATTATTTTTAACATTCATTTTTGTAAGATTTTGAGTTCCAAATTTTTCTCCCTCCTTCCCTCCTCTCCCCATTCCCCAAGACCGGAAGTAATCTGATACAGGTTATACACATACAATCATGTTAAACATATTTCCATATTAGTCATGTTGTGAAAGAATCAGGACAAAAGGGGAAAACCATGAGAAAGAAAAAACAAAAAGCAGCCTTGATCTGCACTCAGACTCCATAGTTCTTTTTCTGAATGTGGAAAGCATTTTCCATCATGAGTCTTTTGGAATTGTCCTGAATCTTTGTATTGCTGAGAAAAACAAAGTGTATCCTAGTTGACCATCCCACAATGTTTCTGTTACTGTGTTTAATGCTTTCCTGGTTCTGCTCACTTCACTCAGCATCAGTTCATATACATCTTCCCAGGTTTTTCTAAAAACTGCCTGCTCATCATTTCTTACACCATAATAGTATTCCATTACATTCATATACCACAACTTGTTTGACCATTCCCCAATTGATGGGCATCCCTTCAATTTCCAGTTCTTTGCCACCACAAAAAGCTCTATAAATAGATGTTCGGTTTTTAGTGAAGGGGAATAATAACTCAGCAACATCCCCACCCCTGCCAATCTATTTGTCTCTGCAACAAGCTCCCTCATCATCCTCCCTCTCCACCCTGCCCCTAGCCCCTACTCTAATTCCCTGATCCTCTTCAAAATTTCTTTAAAACATTGAACATGTGACAGAGAGCCTCCTTATTGCTGTTAAAAACTATATTCTTATTAGATGTGAGGAGTGAGTTCAATCCTGAGGGGTGCCAACAAAGACATACTTAATCTCCTGGGGTCTATGCATCTTCTTTGAATTGGAAAGGGTGAAAGGTCAGAGAAAGGGTCAGGAATTTGAATACAGTCCTCAGCACTCAACCAGAGAGCAAAAATAAGACCTCCCACTGGAGTTTTAGCCTCTGTATCTCCAAAGACAGGCTCTGTATGTTTTGTGTGTGTGTGTGTGTGTGTGTGTGTGTTTGCCACCCCTCCACCCCCATTGAATGGGACTTTCACCAATCTGCAAATCTGTTGCTAAGTGCCTCAGTAAAGCTGGTCACAACAGGCAAGGCACAGCCCAAATGGTTCAGCAAGCACTTATTAAGCACCGACTGAGTGTCCTGCCCTTGCCAGCTTTCAAGGAATTTATAATCTAATAGAGTAAAGACATGCTACACAAAGAGCCATGATTCAAGAAAGAGGGAGAAGTTTTCTATCTCTGCAGTTATCTATCTCTTTTCTCTCCCCCTTTCATCCTCTGCAATCTGGTTTCTTTTCCCTCAACTGAGGTGGCTCCTTCCAGAATAGTCAGTGCTATTCAGTGTTCTCCTAAGCTGCCCAACCTGCTGACCTTTTCTCAGGGCTTATTCTTTTTTTTTTTCTTTTTTGTGGTGAGGCAATGGGGGTTAAGTGACTTGCCCAGGGTCACACAGCTAGTAACTGTTAAGTGTCTGAGGCTGGATTTGAACTCAGGTCCTCCTGAATCCAGAGCAGGTGCTCTATCCACTGTGCCACCTAGCTGCCCCAGGGCTTATTCTTTTTAACCTCTCTGTTGCATTTGACACTGTTGTCCGTTTTCTCCTCTTGAATATTCTCTCTTCTCTGCGTTTCTGTGATACTGCTCTCCTCATGTTCTCCTGCCTGTCCCACTGTTCTTTCTCAGTCTCCTTTGCATCATTGCATGTCATGCCCCCTAACTGGGAGTATTCCCCAAGGTTTCTTCTGTCCAGTGCGCTCTCCTCTTCCTTTATATTCCCTCTTGGTAACCTCATCAGCTCCCATGGATTTAGTTATCATTTCTATAGAGATGACTCCTAGATCTATATATACAGCCCCAGTCTCTTCCCCCCGAGCTTCAGACCTGCATGAATCAATCAATCAATATTTTTAAGTGCCTACTATGTGACAAGCCCTGTGCTAAATGCTGGGGATGCAAAAAGAAGCAAAAGATAGTCTCTGCCCTCCAGGAGTTTACAATCTGAGTTCAAGAGCTCACTGTCTGTCCTCCACCATCTAAGGAGTTTACAATCTGATAGGGGAGACAACCTACAAACAAATATATGTCCCAAAAAAAGTGAAAAGTGAAAAGACAAATAGAAAATAATTAACAGAGGTAAGATGGGATTTTAGTTGGGATTTTAGTCAGGGAGGTCAGTTGCTTATTGGACATTTCAATCTGAATATCCAGGAGATTCAGTATATCTAAAACTGACATCTTTTTTTTAACTGACATCTTAAACTCAGTATATCTAAAAGTGCACTCATTCCCGCCCCCCCCCAAACACGCTGTTATTCCAGATTTCCTTATTTCTGTCCAAAGCACCACATTCCCGAACACCATCTTCTGCATGAAACCTTTCTGCTTCCCTACCACCAGCATTGCTAGCTGCCTTCCTCTCAAACTACCTTGCGTTGAAGTACTTTGTATTTTTTTACTTATTACCTTTTTACTATTTATGCCACTTATATTTTTATAAGTACTTGTTACCTCTCTCCTTGATGTCTTCTACCCCAGCCTCCCAGCCCCATGAGAACATAAACTCATTTCACATAGAAATTGCTACATTCTTTGTATTTGTATCCCTGGCATCTAGCATGGTGTCTGGCACATAGTAGATACTTAATAAATACTTGTTGATTGATTAGACTTATTGAAGAAGACTTGAAAGGTTGGAAGGAACCAGGTTGTGAGGAGCTTTAATAGCCAGACAGAAGTTTGTGGATGGCTCTCACCTGAATCTTTGGCAGCTAGGTGGCGCCATACTTCATAGAGTCTGGAGTCAGGAAGACTCTTCCTGAGTTCAAATCCGGCCTCAGATGGGTCCTAGCTGTGTGACCCTGGGTAAATCAATTAAGCCTGTTTGCCTAAGTTTCCTCATCTATAATATGAGCTGAAGAAAGAAGTGGAAAACCACTTCAGTATCTTTGCCAAGAAAACCCCCAAGATCTGTACATGACTGAACAACAACTCACATGAATCAGGTGAAAAACTTGGAATTAAAAGAAAAGAAAAGGATCTGAAGGTGCAAGAGGGAGAGGAATAAGGGTAATGGGGAGAATTATCACTAGGGAAAATGGGGCAAATACAGAGAGACGTTTCTCTATGTACTAAAGTGAGAAGCTGACCCAGAAGGAGGGTAGTATAATAACAATTCACTTTTATATAGGTTTACAAAGCACTTTCCTAACCCTACCCTGTGAGATAGAGAGTGTATTATCCCCATTTTACAGATGAGATCAGTCAGTACTCCAACAGGTTAAGCCACTGGTTTATGGTCACACAGCGAGTACATATGTGTCAGGATTCGAACTCAGATTTCCAACCCAAATTCAGTACCAATCCTAGATCACCTCTAAGGAGTTCATAGATAGATTTCAGGGGGTCTGTGAACTTGGATAGGAAAAAAATTACATCTTTATTTTCATTAATCTCCAACTTAAATTTAACATTTCTTTCAATTATAAATGTTGGCAACAAATATTATTCTGAGAAGGGGTCCATGGACTTCACTTAATTGCTAAAAGTGTTGATGCCAGAAGAAAAGTTAAGAATCCCTGAGATAGAGCAATGAAAGAAAGGAAGGGAGGGAGGCAGGGAGGGAAGGGGGAAGGAAGGAAGGAAGGAAGGAAGGAAGGAAGGAAGGAAGGAAGGAAGGAAGGAGGAAAGAGGAAGGAAAGGAAATGAAGGCAGGAAAAAAAGAAAGAAAAAATTAAGAAAGAAGGGAGGTAAGGAAGAAAGGGAAGAAGAGAGAAGAAAGAAAGGATTAAGGAAAAAAGAAAACAGAAGGAAAGAAAGAAAAAAAGGAGGGAGAAAGGAAGGAAGGAAGGAGGGAGGGAGGGAAGGAGGGAAGGAAGGTGACAAAGCATTTACTGAGCCATTACTATGTGCCAGGTACTGTGTTAAGTGTTAGGAATACAAATACAAGCAAGCAAAATAGTCCCTGCCTTCAAGAAACTTACATTCTAATGGGGGTGGGGCCAGGTTAGGGTTGTGGAGTCTGCAGAGAAGTGACCTGGAGGCCTAGTTTTTAGTCAGGGTTAAGGTGAAAAGTCACCTGTGAGTGCCCTCATGCCAGGGTAGAGTCCAAGGTTTGGTGGCGGTGTGCTACGGATAATGCTGGGAATGTTGGGACATGTGCAGGAGATGTCCCGAGAGAGGCTGGAGACCTGTTTCAGGCTGGGTGACTCCAAGCCTCTATCACTAGCCTCTTGAGTAGAATGCTTGTGCATAGGAACGGCAGGCTCACTTTAGTGTCACCATGGTAGGGGAGGGGCTGAGAGAGGAAACCACCAGGTGTGGCCCTGGGAAAGTCCCTTCCTCCTTTCTACAGAAACATGGAATTTCCTGGGTTTAACCGCCTTCTTGTCCAGATCAGACTGAAGAGCTGGCACTGGGTCTTGGAAAATGGCTCATGCATGGGGTGTTGGGACACCTGGGTTTGATTCCCAGCAGAGTCGTTGCATAACTGTGGATCAGTCACTGCCTAGCTTTCAGTTTCCTATCAGTCAGAAGGAAAGTAGCATCCCACCAACGCAAGGCCTTCAGGGAGAATCAATCAGAGGAGGGGGAGGAGGCCACTGTTCAGGTCCTCTGGGACGCTTTGGGTTCAGCACTCTCCCTGGAAGCCGGCTGAAGTGAGGTGAGCCGGGGTGACTGGGACACCTGCCTTCTGAAGGCAGCCTGTGATTTCAGTTGGCTAAGTTAACTTGTCAAACCTGCCTAAGCACCCTGGCTAGCAGGCTGGCTCAGTGAAACAGGGCCGAGCCCTGGGCTTCCCTGATGCCAGGGAGCACAGAGCCTATAGGACCTCCCACATCTGGGACCTGGGGACAACCGGGCCTTCCCAGATGCCTTGGCAGGCTCAGACCGGGCTCCATCTCCTTCCTTAAGGGACAGAGAAGTTTCTCCTTTTCCTTCTGGTTAGGGTGGGGACCGACCTCTGAGCAAGGCCCCTGTCTCTTTAAGAAAGAGAGAAAAAAAATCAGGAAGTACTGGAGAAGAAGAAGGAGAGCCAAAGTTCTGAGCTGAGCTGAGCTGAGGGGCCGGGTCCTAGGGCAGGGCTGGGGAGAAGAACGTCTTCAGTTCCTCAGCTGTAATTGGCCTGGCCCTCCTCTCCCCACTCTGCAGGGGCCTCAGGTGAGCCCCCTCCAGGCATTGCAGCTGCCCTGCAGCCCCAGGGCTGGGGGAGGGGAAGTGGGCCCTGCACTGATGCTCTGGGTGGTTAGTGGGCTGGCTGGGTGCATGGAGGGGAGGGCCTGTGGGGGGTGGCTCCGCATCTCAGGGGAGAGAACACGAACCGTCATGCCACGCCAGTGGTCCGTGGCTGGCTCTGGGACAAGGTTGCATCTCCTGACACAGGATGTTTAAGAGAAGATGGTGCCCAGACCCCTGCCCCTCCTGTACCATCCACCTCTGAGTCCCACTTTGGATGAACAGGGGTCCTTGTGCCCAATGGGGCTTGGGAGAGCTCCCTCACTTCTCTCTTTTGAACAGTGAGGAAGGGTTGGATGGGATCCCAAAGGTCCCTTGCAGCTCAGATGTTCTGTGATTCCCTTATCTTCCCTGGGGGGTCCCTGGGAAGACACTGGTGGGAGACCCAGGAGAAGACAGTGCAGATACATCCATGGAGCTTACATGTTATTTCCTTTCTTCTGTTGTCCCCAAACTCCTCAGGACACTAGGTTTCCACCTCTTCCGCTTTCTGTTCTCTGCTCTGGTTTCTAGTGTCTTTGTCTCTCTCCCAGGTGAATGTTGTGTCTTTGGCCTAGATCCGCATTGGAGGAAATTGCTTTGAGCTTCTGGGGAGTAATAGGTTTTGGAAACCCCCAGTCTGGCTCCAAGGGCCCCAGCCTGTGGGGAGCGTGACAAACAGGAAAGGGTTAAAGAGCTGGGGCAGGCAGCCTTTGAGGAAGGATGAGGAGGGCCCAGCCTCTTGCTGCAACAGGCCAGGTGGCACTGAAGCTCTGCCCTCGATTCCTTCAGGTGCACATTAGCTTCTGGGCTTCCTAAGACAGAAAGTCTAACCTACAGGCTGGCTGAGAACAATTAGGTTACCAGGCCGAGCTGAGTGTGTTTGGTAAGTGCGGCCCAGAGCCCTGGCATGGGGGGGGGAGGGGGCCTTGATTCAGCTGATTTGCAACCCCACTTCCCCTGTGCTTAGTGCTACTATGTGCTGGCCATGTGGGAGGTACTTGTTTTTTTTGCATTTATTTATCTGTGCAAATGCTGCATAGCTCTACCTCCACCCCCACCCCCAGAATGTGAGCTTTGTGAGGGCAAGGGCAGTTTTTTGCTTTGTCTTTGCATCCCCGGCCCTGAGGCATGATCTTACCCACTGGGCATCTTGCATGCTCATTGACTTCAGAGCTGACAAAAGTCCAGGCATTAAATGATGAATTCAGCAACTATTTACCGAGTACTGACCATTCACTTCACTGGAATTTCCAGGCTTAGTTTAAGCCTAACAGGGTCAGGAGAGAGCAGGGCTCAGGAGTTTAACTTCATCTTTCCTTCCTCAGGACCTTTTGAGGTCCCCTCGAACCTTTTCAGGATTCCTCACTTCCCAACCCTAAAGCAATCAATGCTTCCCAGCTGATTCCTATCCAGTCTTGTTGGGAAAGACCTGATCAGTTCATTTCCATTAGATTTTGGAGACCTAATGAGTTACTTAGCCAAGTGGCCGTCTCTCTGGACCCCAGCTGCAGTTCTAGATAACAAAAAGAAAACTTTCCTTAAAGTGGGGAAGTTCCTCCCAGCTCTAAGATCTGTGATTCCCAGAACTTTTCCTCATTGCAGACCGTGGTAGATGCTGAATTAAAGTCCCTGGGGTATCTGCTCTCTTAAACAGCAACTTCAAGACAGGGTATTTTGGGAAAGACAAATAAGGTCTCCTTATCTTCTCCCCTATCTGGCTCTCTATCAAACCACTACCTGGAGAATCTTCTTGTTACATGCACTGAATTTAGTCTTGGTTTACCTCTGGATCTACCCGAAAGATGTTCCAAAAGTAATGACTTTGGAAGAAATAGCCTTGAGGGATATAGTAATGGATGCCCAGATTGGGATCGGGATTGGAATTGAGGTCGCTCAGGTACCCGTCTCCTGCTATCCCTTTTTCCCCTGGATGTGTTACATCAAACTCCCAGGCTGGCTGCCAGGGAGGTGGTGGTTTGCTGAAACAGGAAGTAGTAGGTTCCTCTGGTGAGCCAATGGGGAGGGGCTCTAGGCTCATGTTGAAATTTTGGAGATTTTTGGTGTTGTGGTTTAGGCTGCCTGACCCTGGGGCCCCTCCCCCGTAATATGTAGTCCTTAAGGGCCTGCAAGAGATCAGAGAGGCAAGAAGTGTCTCTCTGCACCGTGGTTCATTTGGTGAAAAGTTCTTAGGATGTAGGTGCATGGTGGGCAGATGCGCAGATTTTAGGGAGATAGGAAGTCCGAATGCTTGCTCTCATGGTGCTGGGCTCTGTGACCCCTCAGGAAGTCACAACCTCTCTGTGTATCCCCCTCTAAAAGGTGGTAGGTAACTACTAACCCAATTAGCCATACAAGGTCATCTCTGGAAATCAGATTCTCAGATTGGTGAGAGGCACCCATAGATTTGCTGAATACCTTTTCACAGCCCTTGGCCTTTCTCTTCTCTTGAGCAGAAAGGGCTGGGCTGCTAGGAACGTTGGAAATGCAAAGCACGGCCAATTACCTTTGGCACATGGATGATCTCCTGGGCCAGGGAGCTACTGCCAGCGTGTACAGAGCTCGAAACAAGGTATCTTCGTGGATGGGGGGCTGGCAAATTGAGTGCTGAGGCTTGTCTGGCCTAGCAAGCGTCTACTGAACCTTTGTGGAAAACATTAGAATATTTACATAGGGGAGGAACCGTGGAAAGCTTTAGAGTCAGGGCTGTTACTTAAGCCCCAACTTTACCTGTGTGACTTGGGCAAGTGACCTGACCTCCCTGGGCCCCAGTGTCTTCAACTCTAAAACTAGGTGACCTCCAGATCTATGATCCTATGGCCCATCCAGTCCAGTGTTCCATCTGATACGGGCACCATGGGATGGCACTTAGCATGGTACCTGGCACATAGTAGGCACTCAATAAGGATTGATTGGTTGAAAGACACAGAGATTTAGGCTTTATTCTCTAGAGGAAGCCAGGCTAATGGTGAAAGAGCACTGGTCATTGTCAGAAGACCCAGATCTTTGTGATGTGACTGCTTGACAATACAGTTGACAATCCTAAGAAAGAATCTATAGGAAGGGATTTGTTCTTTCATCGATTTGTCCTAAAGCTCTCCTGGCTAGTAATAGGTTGGCCCCCCAACCTGGAGCATCCACTGTGCCTCATTTTCCAGGGCTGGAGCATCCCATTTCCCAGGGGAGCTTGGGAATCCTCCAACAAGCCTGTCTGGCCTTTCCTGGTCTCTTGTGCTAACTCAGAGTAGATAGATCATTGTGTGAATGGTTGCTCCCTAGCCAGAAGTGGGACTGAGTGGGGTCTTCCCTGCCACCTCTCTCCCCTCCCCCACAGAAATCTGGGGAGCTTGTCGCTGTGAAAGTCTTCAACAATGCCAGCTACCTACGCCCTCGAGAAGTGCGCGTGAGGGAGTTTGAGGTCCTGAGGAAGCTGAAACATCAAAACATCGTGAAGCTGTTTGCTGTGGAGGAGATGGTATGTTCCGTAAATTAGCCAAGGGCTCTTTCTCCCACTCTCTTCTCTAGCCTCCCCATGGTTGCCAAACTGATTTTCCCAAAGTACAGATCTGACCAAGTTACTCTCCTGATCAGTAAACATCAGTGGCTCCCTATTGCTTCCTGGGCCAAATACATTCTCCTGTGTTTGGCATTTTAGTCCCTTCATAGCCTGGCACCAACTGACATCTCCTGTCTTAGTACATGTCTTAGTATGTGTCTTCTTACTCTTCTTCACACAGCACCCTGTCTCCCACCTCTGTCCTTTTGCACTTGCTGTCCCCCTTGCCTTCATGCATGTCCTCATCACCTCCACTTCTGGAGGCTCCAATTTCCTTCCAAAACAGTTCAAGTCCCCCCTTTTATGCCAAGGTTTTCCTCATCATCCATGCCAGCTGCTAGCACCTCCTCCCCCTATAATCACTTTCTGTTTATTATGTATGTAATTACATATGTCCATGGCTCTTAAGGGCAGAGATTGTTTCATGTCTGCCTTCTGAAGTCCCAGTGACTAGCATTCCACTGGGCTTAGTAGTGCTTAGCACAGTGCCTGGCATATAGTAGGTACTTAATAAATGTTTATTGACTGACACAGCAGGTACTTAATAAATGCTTTCTGATGTTGTTTTGGGGCATTTCAGAGGGAAATAAAGAGAAGGGAGGAAGTCTCTTTAGGTAACTCTGAGGCTGGGAGAGTCGGGACATAAAAAGGAAAGATTTCAAATCATAGACAAAGTAGCAAACCAGTAAGATGGAGGTATGGCTATATATGGGGTAAAGGAACAGTGAGAACCAGCAGCATTATTTACAGAGGACTTCCTCTTCTTGGGTGGAAGAATAGGAGTAGAGATTGGGGAGGGAGGGTTCCAGTCCGGGTTGGTGGGGAGAGTATCTTTTTCAGGGTACGGAGAGGACGGGATGAGGCAGAGGGTAGAGATGGAGGACTATTAAGTCAGATGGGAACAGGAAAGAAGGGCTGGGGGAATAGAGAGTGAGTGGCCTTTCCTGAGAAGATCCAAGTCCTAGACGCAGAGGGGGCAGGAAGGATCACAGAGGGTTTGAGGAGGGGTCTTTCTGGGCATCCTTTCTCTCAGGGCAGCGATAAGGAGAAGGTTCTGGTAATGGAATACTGCTCCAGCGGCAGTCTGCTCACTGTGCTGGAGAACCCCGAGAATGCCTTTGGCCTAGCAGAGGCGGAGTTTCTGGTGGTCCTGCGCTGTGTGGGTGAGTTCCCAGGGAGAATAATAATTGGGATTGGGTGGATGGGCAGATGAAGTCCTGGGCTCCCACCTTCTTCCACTTTCTCTTCACTAATGGAACTATCAGGCAATATATTAAAAATGATGTTTGGGGTGAGAAGACCTGGGTTCAAATTTCAACTCTGCTTAACAATAATAGCTAGCATTTATATAGTTCTTTACAGTTTGCAAAGCACTTTGCATATATATATATATGTATATATATATATGTGTGTGTGTGTGTGTATATGTATATATATGTGTGTGTGTATATATATATATATATATATATATATATATGTTATCTCCTTCAATCCTTATAACAATCCTTTGAGGTAAGTGCTAATAGTATCCCCATATTACAGATGAGGAAACTGAGGCAGAGGGTAAATGACTTGCTTAGGAGCAGCACACAGCTAATAATTGTCTGAGATGGATTTGAACTCTGGTCTTTCTGACTCCAAATCCACTGTGCCACCACCTGTGTGACCTTAGATAAGTTACTTATTCTCTCTGGGCCTCAGTTTACTCCTTGGTAAAATTAAAGAGTTAGACTCTAAGGACCCTTCTTCTAGCTCTAGTGTTAAGATCCTAGGAACTTTGTCACCTGGGGACAAATGCAGACCTATGAAATGAGGTCCCCCTTTTTTTTTTTTCCAGAGTAATGAAGGGTAAGTGACTTGCTCAAGGTCACATAGCTAGTAAGTGTCAAGTATCTGAGGCCAGATTTGAGCTCAGATCCTCCTGAATCCAGGGCCAGTGCTTCATCCACTGTGCCACCTAGCTGCCCCCCCAAATGAGGTCACTTTTAACTCAGAATCCATTAAGTCTGAACACAAGGCTCCCCCCCCCTTAACCTCCCATAGCTGCTAATGTCATCCCCTCTAAGGTTACCTTCCCTTTAATCTGTATTTATCTTGTATGGTTTTATATATTTACACATTTAGGTATGTTTTAGGACATACATATACTTACATACATACATACACATGTGTGTATTCTCACCCCCATTAGAATGTAAATGCCTTGAGGGTAAGAGCTGGTTTTTCTTCTTCTTTGTATCCCCAATGCTTAGTGCAGTGCCAAGGCGCTTAATTAGTGCTTGTTGATTGATTGATCAAACATTGGATCATAAAGCTAGATTTCAACCTAAGCATTTTGCAGATTGAGAAACTGAGGCCCAGAGAATCAAAGTGACTTACCCAAGATCACACAGGTAGCAAGCGTTTGAAACAAGATTTAAACCCCTGTCTTCCTAACTCCAAATGCAGCGTTGCATGCTACCTTTCCTGACATCCTATGGTGCTATGAGATACACATCGTGTTCACAAAAGGCTTTGCTGGACATCCCTGCCTCCTCCCACAGGCAGTAGAAAATGCAGAGACCAGAACTGCCAAATATTGGATTACAAACTGTTCAGTTTTAAATTGTTTTAAATCCCATCCTTTGCTCCTGTTGCAGTCTGACTTAGCATCTTGGGGTTTCAGATCTGGAAGTCTAGCCTACTGGTGCCTCTCCCTCTAAACCTGCTACAACATTCCTTCTTTTTGGGGGGGTGGGGTGGGACAGTGGGGGTTAAGTGACTTGCCCAGGGTCACACAGCTAGTAATTGTCAAGTGTCTGAGGCCGGATTTGAACTCAGGTCCTCCTGAATCCAGGGCCAGTGTTTTATCCACTGCACCACCTAGCTGCCCCGCAAAGTTCCTTCTTAAAATGAAACCAGAGCCCCTGAGTTCACTAGAAGGACAAATGGGGAATTTTCACTCCATTTTCTTCTGTATGTTTTCCTAATTATCATCATGAAAACTATGGGGCAACTAAGTGGCGAAATGGACAGAGTGCTGGACTTGGAATCAGGAAATTGTTGTAAAGTCATTTTCCAGTTGTGTCTGACTCACCATGGGGTTTTCTTGGCAAAGATGCTGCAGGAGTTTGCTATATCCTTCCAATTCATTTTGCAGATGAGAAAACTGAGGCCAACAGGCTCAAGTGACGTGCCCAGGGTGGAACAGCTTATAAGTGTCTGAGACCAGATTTGAAATCGGGTCTTCCTGGCTCCAGGTCTGACACTTTATCTACTGTGCCACTTAGCTGCCCCGAAAGTTTCTTCCCTGACCAGGAGTCAAACCTGAACTGATGTGGTGAGAGCAATGAATCCTAACCCCTAAAACAACAGGGAGGACTTCCTGAGTTCAAATACATCCTCAGACACCTACTAGCTGTGTGACCCTGGACAAGTCATTTAACTTCTGTCTGCCTCAGTTTCCTCACTTATAAAAGGGGATAATAATGTCACCTATCTCCCAAGTCACTTAATCCTGTTTGCCTCGGTTTCCTTAACTGTAAAATGAGCTGAAGAAGGAAATGGCAAATTACTTCACTATCTTTGCCAAGAAAGTCCCAAATGGGGTCACAGAGTTAAACACAACTGAAAAAGAACAACAACCAATCTCAGTAATCCTTTCTGAGACCCTCATGCCTCAGCCCCTTGGGGAATCCTCGCCACAAAGACACGCATCTCCCCTTGTTTTCAGTGGCTGGCATGAACCACCTCCGAGAGAATGGCATTGTCCACAGAGACATCAAGCCGGGGAATATCATGAGGCTTTTGGGAGAGGATGGGCAGAGCATCTATAAGCTGACAGATTTTGGGGCTGCCCGGGAGCTGGAAGATGATGAAAAGTTTGTCTCTGTCTATGGGACAGAAGAATACTTGGTAAGTTGTGCCTTGAGTACTCTGAACTGGGAACCTCTTCTACAGCCCCTTCCGTGGAACTTCACCAGAGTTCAGTGGGGTACTATGCAATTCATCCTCCTATTTGTGAACAGGTTAATAGCTGACCTACTATTACCTGTAGTATCGATATGTACTGTATCATGTATTATATTATACTATAGTATCAGTGTGTATCATACTGTATATCATATTATACTATGGTACCAATGTGTATCATACCATGTATGATATTATACTATGGTATCAGTGTGTATCATACCGTGTATCATATTATACTATGGTACCAATGTGTATCATACCATGTATGATATTATACTATGGTATCAGTGTGTATCATACCATGTATGATATTATACTATGGTATCAGTGTGTATCATACCATATATTATATTATACTATGGTATCAGTGTGTATCATACCGTGTATCATATTATACTATGGTACCAATGTGTATCATACCGTGTATCATATTATACTATGGTACCAATGTGTATCATACCATGTATTATATTATACTATGGTATCAGTATGTGCTATACTACTATAGGGTAATATACTAATAATGGTAGATGAACTGGCTTGTTGGGGGGGAGGGAATTTCCATTGTCTTCCCTCCCCTTTCCCCAGACTGGGTTGGGCCATAGGCCCTTCATCCTCCAATCTGTTTTTGTTTTGACTCCTCCTATCCTGGGGACCATCTTTAGAGGTCTGTGGTCAGGAAAGAGAAGTTAGGGACCATGCCCAGAGAAGGTACAGAGTCCCTAACCCATATTCAAGAGTCAAGGCCCATTGGAGAGTAAGATTTGCTCATCTCGTAGAATGGTGGGACTTAGAAGTGGAAGATCCATCCCCTTTACAGGGGAGGAAACAGAGAAGCAGAGAGTTTGTGACTTATGGAAAGCCACAGTCTGAACACACTATTTCTGAGTCACAATGTCTGTATCATAGTATCATAGATTTAGAGCTAGATGAGACTTAGAAACCGTCAAGTCCAACTCCATCATAGAAACAAGAAAGCTGAGGCATAGAGAAGGCTTTGCCCAGGGTTACACAGTTAGTTAAATGGCTGAGGCAGGACTTGAACCCAGGTCTTTTCTGACTCCAAATCTAAAGTATTATCTACTCTGACATGTTGCCTCATTGTGTCAGCAGCTGTCATGGTGGGCAGATCCCATTCTTAAGATGAGGGGGTGACTTAGATGAATTGCAAATTAGTTGTATTTTAGATTGAGGAAGCCGAAGGAGGCATAGAGGCCATAGGTACGAAGAACATCTGAGCCCCCCCAATTAATGGACCCCTTCCCACCCCATCTGCCAACAGTGCTCGTTCTCTTTTGTTCCTTCCACAGCACCCAGATGTCTATGAGCGGGCAGTGCTCCGGAAGCCTCAGCAGAAGGCGTTTGGGGTGACAGTAGATCTGTGGAGCATTGGGGTGACCCTGTACCATGCAGCCACGGGCAGCCTCCCTTTTGTCCCCTTTGGTGGGCCTCGACGCAACAAGGAGATGATGTACGCCAGGGGTCAGGGAGGGAAGGAAAGACTGGCAGCAGTGTGCCCCAGAGGGGTGGGAAGGGACCCCAGAAACCAAAGAACTCGACTCCCTCATTTTACAGGGGAAGAAACTGAGGCTCAGGACAGTGAAGTGATTTACTCAGGCCACACAGGCAGTAAGTGTCAGAGGTGGGCTTTGAACCTAGGGCCTTTGATTAGAGTCAGCACAAAAAGTGGTTCTTTCTTTTTTTTGTGAGGCAATTGGGGTTAAGTGACTTGCCTAGGGTCACACAGCTAGTAAGTGTCAAGTGTCTGAGTCCGAATTTGAACTCAGGTCCTCCTGAATCCAGGGCTGGTGCTCTATCCACTGCACCACCTAGCTGCCCCACAAAAAGTGGTTCTTAACCCTTTCATCCCAGTGGTTCCTCCATCCCCCCTCCTAATAACAAATCTTCCAACAAGAATTAGTAATATTCTCTCCTCTTATTCAGCAGCACCTTTCCCCTCTTAGCCCTCCCACCCCACCTCCTTTTTATGGTGAGTGATTCCCAAGTGTGCACCCTAGACCTACCCTTAAGCAGCCAGTCTGTTTGGTGTCTATAACTAAATTCAACAAGCACTCATGAGGTGTCAGACGCCATCTGGGGGCTGGGGACATAAAGAATGCCATGGATGATGCAGCCCCTGACTCAAGCAGAAGATGGTGTAAATTACAAAGGAAAGGCTGAGACAAGGCTCCCCACTCCCTGGGAGCTTTTAGCCCAGTTTGGGCACCTGTGGAACCATTAGAACAATTGAAACCCAATCGAATTCAGGACTAAAATTCTGTGGGCCCGACTGTGGGGGCTGGAATGATCAGAGAAAGAGTCCTTGGGACCGAGAGTAAATGGGGGGAATAGTAGGCAGTAAAGCACAGAGAAGGATCCGGTATGGCTGGTGGTCCAGAGAGACCGGGGCCCATGAGGAAGCTTACCTGGCTAGAATAGGAAGGTTAAAGGGAGGCAGGCTGGTATTCTACTTGTGGGGGGTGGGGGGGAAGGACTTCCGAGTCTTCTTTGTCAGCGTCACCACTGACAGTTATGTGACTGTATACAAGTGACTTAATTTCCCAATCATTTGATTAATACGCATTATTAGGCTCTTATGTTTAAGTAGGTTGGGGATACAAAGACAAACATCTAACAGTACCTGCCCTCTATTATGTGCCAGCTAGGTGGTACAATGGTTAGAGCACTGGGTCTGGAGTCAGAAAGACCCAAGTCCAATCTGGCCTCAGACACTTAATACCTGTGTGACCCTGGGTAAGGCACCTAGCCTATGTCTGCCTCCCTTTCCTTATCTATAAAATGGGGATTATAATACCCAACTCCCAGGGTTTGTTGTGAGGATCAAATGAGATATTTTTCTCTGTCTTTGCCTCTGTCTCTGCCTGTTTTCTCTGTCTCTCTCCCTCTGTCTCCCCATCTGTCTTCCCCTCTGTCTCCCTCTCTGTCTTTGTCTATCTCTCTCTCCCTCTCTCCCTCTCTCCCTGTGTCTCTGTCTGTCTCTGTTTTTCTCTGTCTCTCTCTGTCTCTCTCCCCTCCACCCCTCTCCCTCTCCCTCTCTGTCTCTGTCTCCCTCTCTCCCTATGTCTCTGTCTCTCTTAGAAGTAGTATTCTCTCAAGCTTACATTCTCTGTGTGTATACTTTCAGTATTCTACAGTGGCATAGTAATCTGGGAGTTTCTCCTGACCTTGGGTTCCCCTTCCTTCCAGGTTCAGGATCACCACAGAGAAGCCAACTGGGGCCATCGCAGGCACGCAAAAACGAGAAAATGGGCCCCTGGAATGGAGCTACAAGCTGCCTATCACCTGCAGGCTGTCTCTGTAAGTAGGGATCCTGGGGCTGAGGAAGGCTGAGGCCTGCGTCTGTCCTATATGTTCCCTTCTTCCAACTGGGAGCTAAGACTTCTGCGTCCTGGTCCGGGTCCTGGCCCTAGTGCTGGTTGGGTCAGGCTTTGTCAGTTCCTCAGTCAGTTCAATGTTAAGTTCTTCCTGGGGCAGCTAGGTGGCGCAGTGGATAGAGCACCGGCCCTGGAGTCAGGAGTACCTGAGTTCAAATCTGGCCTCAGACACTTAACACTTACTAGCTGTGTGACCCTGGGCAAGTCACTTAACCCCTATTGCCTCACTAAGAAAACAAAAAACAAACAAAACAAACAAAACAAAACAACAAAAAAAGAGTTCTTCCTGGTCTACCCTCCTTCCCTCCATCCATCCTCAGCAGGTCAGTCCTATGGTATGATAGAAATAGTTCTGGCCTTGGACTCAGAAGAAACCTAGGATGAAATTTCCAGCTCCTAGCTTCACCCTTCTAGCTGTGTGATGCTGGCAGCTTCCTCATCTGTAAAGCGGGTCTGGTAATACTCGTACCACTTACCTCATAGGGCTTGATGAATCAGTCAACAATGATCAAGTGCCTCCTCTGTGCCAGGTACTGTGTTACCAAAGGCACTGGGAGCAGAAAGATGATAGGGGTTTAAAGAGAGAGAGAGAAGAGACAAAGTGGAGATCTCTGTTGTAATAATAATAATAATAATAATAATAAATAATAATAATAATAATAAAGTATTTATATAGCACTTACAATGTGGCAGGCACTGTGCTAAAGCACTTTACAAAGGTTGTCGCATTCGATCCTCACAACAACCCTGGGAGATAGGTGCTATTATGATCCCATTTTACAGATGAGGAAACTGAGGCAAACAACTATGAAGTGACTTGCTCAGAGTCACACAGTTAGTGTGTGTGTGTGTGTGTGTGTGTGTGTGTGTCTGAGGCTGGATTTGAACTCAGGTCTTCCTGACTTCAGGCCTGGTGCCCTATCCACTATGCCACCAAACTACACCTTTTCAAGAAGTTTAGATACAAATGACAGAAGAGCTGAAGGAAGAAAGACAAAAATAGTCCCTGCCCTCAAAGAACTCACAGTCTAATGGGGGAGACAACATACAGAGAAATGGGTGCATACAAGACATATGGATCTTGGGAGGGAAGGCATTGAAGAGGATTGCAATGGTGGAGAGGGGAGGAGTAAAAAGAGGTCAGGGGAGGCCTCTGCTATGGTAGGATGTGAACTGAGTCACAAAGGCAGCCAGGGAAGCCAGCAGGCCCAGAGCTCTAACTATACCTTCAATGAGAGTCATTGTTACTTTCCTGCATGCAGCTATTCATTTACCAGCATAGAGAGTACAGGACTAAGGGGGAAGCATGCTTTGAGCTTGGCCACTGATGGTTCTTTTTTTTTTTTTTTTGGCGGGGCAATGAGGGTTAAGTGACTTGCCCAGGGTCACACAGCTCAAGTGTCTGAGGCTGGATTTGAACTCAGGTCCTCCTGAATCCAGGGCTGATGCTTTATCTACTGCACCATCCAGCTGCCCCCTGCCACTGATGGTTCTTGTCCTTGACGGTTTCAGGGGGTTACAGGCCCAGCTGGTGCCCATCCTGTCCAATATCCTGGAGGTGGATCAAGAGAAGTGTTGGGGTTTTGACCAATTCTTTGCTGAGACCAGCGACATCCTCCAGCGGATTGTGGTCCATGTATTTTCTCTGTCTCGGGCTGTCCTGCACCATGTCTACATTCATGCCCACAACACGTAAGTGAAAGCACTCCTAGTGTGCAGGGGAGGGTGGGAGAGATCTCCCCTTCTCTTCCAGTGATAGAAGAGAGACACGGCTCTCACTGAACATGAGAAGGCTTGAGACGGCTCAGTGCCAGAAGAAGGTTAATAGAAGTTTAGGGATTTCAAGGGAATGCATTCTTTTGGGGAGGGAGAGGAAGGTTAATTAATTATTTTTAAATAATCAAATTTTAAAAATTAAGCCTTTATTTTCTCTTCCCTATTAATAAAAGAAAAAGAAAACCCTTATAACAAATATGCGCAAACAAAACAACCTGCACATTGGTCATATCCAAAAATGGAATTCTCATTCTGAATTTTCAGTTGATCACTTCCCTGTCAAGATGTAGAGAGCAGGCTTCATGCTTCCAGTCCTCTGGAATAGTGACAGATCATTGTGTTGATCAGACTTATGCAGTGTCTCAAAGTGATTTGCTTTTATAGTATTGGTATTGTAGAAATGATTCTGGTTCCGCTTGCTTTCCTCTCCATCAGTTCATACAAATCTTTCTAGGTTTCTCTGCCCCTGTCCCTTTCATCAGTCCATCAACTAACATTTATGAAACCCTTACTATGTGCTAGGTCATGTGATACGTACTAGGGCATGGGAAAAAGACGTGGGATTCTCTGCTCTCAAGGAGTCCACAGTAAAGTTCTCATCTCTCATGGCCCAATAGTATCCTGTTATATTCACGTGCTTTATTTTGTTCAGCCATTTTTTTTTTTTGCCTTTTGGGGGTCCCCAGTGCTTAGCATAGTGCCTAGCACATGCTTGATAAATGCTTGTTGATGATAATGATTCCTGGGATATTAGGCTTTTAAGGTGAAAAAGACTTTAGAGATTGTATAATTCAACTCACTCATTTTATACACGAGGAAACTGAGGCCCACATAAATTGCCCCTGATTACACAAGTAATAATTGTCACACCCAGGTCTCTTGACCTCAAATCCAGTGTTTTGTTTTTTTAAACCATGTCTTGACACCCTGCCTGGGTTCTGTTCCTAGCTGTGCCTCGTGACCAGAGGCCCACCTCTTTACTGCTCTGGGCTTCAGTTTGCCTCCCCATCTCTAAAACAGACCCAGTACTGTTGTTTCCTCCAGAACACATCAGGGATGAAAGCTCCAGATAAATGAAAGGTGGGAGGGTCTTATACCCTGGACTCTTCTTCTCCCATCCCACCTCAGGCTAGCCCTTCCTCAGCCTCTTTCTCCCCTGTCTTCTTTCTTCAATCATGCTTTTAGAGAAGTTGCAAAGAATCCTGGACTTGGAGTTAGCAGACCTGGGGCTCTGGGGCTCTACCAGATCCTGGCTATGTGACTGAGCTTCTGATTTCTTCTCTTTGGAAAGGGGACATTCCCACCAGTCTTACCTGCCTCCCTGGGCCTTTATGAGGAGGGAGCTCTGGAAACCTTGAAGCTCCCAACTGTGGTCTATCTCTCCTGGGTCTAGGATAGGCATCTTCTTGGAAGCCGCTTCTAAGCAGACCAGTGTGGAGCCTGGCCACCAGGAATACCTCTTTGAAGGGCACCCTTGTGTCCTGGAGCCCAGCCTCCCTGCCCAACACCTGGCTCGTACCACTGAGGACAGCCCTTTGACCCTGCTCCATGAGGACAGTGAAAACCCCACCGGGATGGCCTTCAGAGACCGTGAGTGGCCATGAGGAAAGCGGAGACTCGGCAGCGTCTCCACTCCCTCTTCTCTAGCAGGGGTGCTAGGAGCCGAGGGCTTGGCTACTTCTTTTCGCCAGATCAATCTGCAGGCTTCTCAGACACAGGAGGCATGAAGATAATTCTGGATCTGCCTGTGTTTGGGTGACCTCTGCCTCTACCCCTTTGAGCTCACAGTCATCTAGGGGTGAATGTATGAATGATTGTAACAGCTTAGCTTGGCTTCTGGGTGTTACCTGCATCTTCTGCGCTTGCTCCCCTGGGATCAGTGGTCAGAGCCCCAAGGACAGAGATGACATGAAGAGCTAACATTTAGATCCTGCTTTAAGATTTGCAAAGTGCTTTATATATATATTATATTATTTATTATATTATTTACATATATTATATATTATGCTAATGTAGATAACTACCCTAGGCCAAGACCTATCCCAGCCTTGCCCTTGAGTCCATGCTGAGGACTGAAATTTTGTGCCAGGTGGGAGGTGGGTGTGGTGGGGGCAAGGGTGGGAAAAGTGCCCAGAGATGGCCACTGGTCTTAGCATGTTAAGTCAGGCATGTTATTCTCCAGAATAACCACAAGAGGTCACCCTCAGAATACAAATGTAAGATCAAAGCTTCATTTGAATTTAAGAAAGGTAGACTGATGGGAGCAGTTAAAGGACAAATTGAGCCGATCCCAAGAGACTGAGATGAGTGACAGGTCAGAAAGGTTATAGGGTAGACCAGGGGCAGGTAAGAGAGGGGGGTGTATGTGTGAGTGTGTGTGTGAGATTAACAGAAGCTGATGGAAAAGTGAATTGGAGTAGAAGATAAAAAGGAATGTAAGAAGGTGAGGTTGCCCAGTGGTTATAATCAGGTCCTTAATCTGTCCCCAGCATCCCTGGATGTTCCCAAGTTTGTACCCAAGGTGGACCTGCAGGCTGATTATAACACAGCCAAGGTGAAGACAAGGGGCCCTCTGTGGTCTGAGGGGGGGGGAGGGGGGAACCTCCCTGAAAGGTGGGAGGGAGGGGTGGGCCCTGAGCCCACCTGTCTGTGTCACAGGGTGTGCTGAGTGTGGGGCACCAAGTGCTGAGGATCTCCCGGGCACTGCAAGACGGTCAGGAAATGATGCTTCGTGGCCTGCATTGGGTGGTGTAGGTACCTTGGGGTGGGGCTGATCTGGGGAAGGGGGGAAGGGACCAGATGGGGCAGGGGACCATAATCTTGGCTGAGTAGAAGGGGCAGAAGCTAGACCACCAGCCCCTTTCCCCTTCCTCTGGGCACTCACCCCAGACCCTCCCAAGTTGAAAAGCTCTTACCTAATTACTTTGGAGTTTTTTCTCCCCTAGCCCTCTTCTCCCTCCTTGTCACCTCATCTTGTCCCCTCTCTGCTATCCCTATCACTGCCCTGATCCCCTAACCCTAACCCAAACCATCCCCTAGATGTGCCTCCTAGAATCCTAGTCCCCGGAAGACTTGAGGCCCTGAGTTCAGGGTGCTGGCACATAGAAGTCTCTAACCTCCACTGGTGTGTGGGGTGGGGCTTGGATCTTATACAGGGAGGAGCTCAAGGCCACATGTGGCCGGACCCTGGAGACCACCCAGACAGCCCTCTTGTTCCTGAGCCCCAGCCTGGGCACTGCGAGGTAGGTGTCTGGACTAAGGCGGTTGGGGGGAACTCTTTAAAAAACCCGGTACTGATGCCCCTGACTCTTCTTGACTCCTTCCCATATCCATGCCCTAGTCTTCCCAGCAGCCCCCCCTCCCCCCAGGCTTCAGTTGTTTCCTTGCTGTTTTAGGAATGGGGCGTAAACCCTGGTGGCCATGGCTGGGAAGCCTGGCTTCCATCCTTTTGATGACTGGACCCTGCTGGTCCTCCGGGAAAGGGGAAGGTGGGGCCCCTGGCCCTTCCTGGCTGGATTCCTAGCTCACTGCTGTCACGAGAAAACTCTTCTGTCCAAAGGAAGCTTAGACTTGGACTTATTGGCATTGCTTAGGCTTAGCTTCGCCTGAGAGGGAGTTCTGGGAGTCACTCTGTAACAACTTGCCCCAAAACACACACACACACACACACACACACACACACACACACACCCCAGTCAGTACCATGGAAGAGTGGAAAGATTGTTGGCCCTGAACTTGAGGGCTATGGGTTCCTTATCTCTGATGCTTGTGTCACCTCAAGGTTCAGGCTCTTCATCTGTCAAATGACAGCTGAACCAGATGACCAGATCTATGGTCCTGTCACCTTAAGATGGGGTCTTCTTACTAGTCTGAGGGGCACTTTCCCCTCCTTCATCCTTGATGCCACAGCCCAGGGTCCCCTAACCCTACAGGCTGCTCAGAGGACAATAGAGGGGGCGGAGTTGAGAGGAGAAGGAAGGGTAAGGTAGGAGATAAAACAAGTAGAAGAGTCCTGGGAGGTCTCAGACAGGAGGCTGCAGCCAATGTCTCCGGGCTCTCTCATTCCCCCAGCGCCTTACCCTCTGGTCCCGAGCCGGGAAGCCAGTCTAGTCTCCTCCAGGCTGCTGGCAGTCCTGGCCTTTTCCCAGCAATGGGAGACATGGACTGAAAGAGAAGCCAGGCACGTCTAGGGATCTCT
This sequence comes from Dromiciops gliroides, assembly GCF_019393635.1. Lineage (NCBI taxonomy): Eukaryota > Metazoa > Chordata > Mammalia > Microbiotheria > Microbiotheriidae > Dromiciops > Dromiciops gliroides. The sequence goes on from NC_057864.1 coordinate 105,623,454, forward strand.
CTGCTCTTCCCCTTGATCCCAGGGAGGAGTCGGGAGTTTCCTTGGCAGGGGGTGCTGACTCACCGACTCCCGACATCCTTCTTTCTGGGGCTGTAGAGCAGGATCAATATTAATGTGGGGGGGGGGTAAGAGAAGAAAGGGAGGGCCTGGAATAAATGAGGTCACCACAGCTGGGTGGCCACACTCCAGAGCCACCCTTCTTTGAGGAGCATTTGAACCATCCACCAGGAAGTCAGTTCCTTGTGCAGCAAATGGGGTCGAGGCTTTAAATTCTCTACCTGGCTTGTGCTGCAGATTTTCTGTGACCTTGAACAACTTAACCACTGTGGGGAAGGGGGCTTCAGTTTCCTTATCTGTATAATGAAAGCATTGAGTGCTCGGCTTGCAAAGTCCCCTCCAAAGCATCGGGTGATTCCATTCACTTCTGAACATATTCAGCCCTTTGTGCTTTCCTCCCGGAGTCTGAAACCACCAGCAATTCCAGTAATGAAAATTGAGATATTTTAATGAGTTGGTTTGGACTTGTGGGGAAAGCCAATGCCCTAGGCGGACAGGTGATGATGCACGAAGGCGTCTGTGTGGGGTGGTTTCCCCTACCTCCGGCCGGCTCCTCCTCCCCCTCCTTCCCTCCAGCTGCTTCAAGTCAAGCCAGCAAGTATTGATTAAATGCCTACTGTGTGCCAGGCACTGTGCTAAGTGCCAGCAATAACAAAAAAGGGCAGAAAACAGCCCCTGCTCTCAAGGAGCTCAGTCTGATAGGGAGAGACAACATGCAGACAAGCGTGTACAGACATTCTATATACAGGATGACTCAGAGACAGTCAGTGCAGGAGAGGCGCTAGAATTAAGTTGGATTCAAAAAGGCTTCTGTAGAAGGGGATTAGCTGAGACGTGAAGAAAGCCAGGACACAGAGATGAGGAGGGTGAGCATTCCAGGGACAGCCAGTGAAAATGCTAGGAGCAGAGACACAAAGTGTCCCAGGTGAGGTGACTAGACCCTATGGATTTACAGCCTTATTTTAAATCACTCCCCTTTCTATAACATTTTTTTTTTGGTGGGGCAGTCAGGTTTAAGTGACTTGCCCAAGGTCACACAGCTAGTTAGAGTCAAGTGTCTGAGGCTGGGTTTGAACTCAGGTCCTCCTGAATCCAGGGCTGGTGGCTTTATCCACTGTGCTACCTCACTGCCCCCTCTTTAACATTAAAAAAAAAATCTTAAAGCTCTTTCCTTGCAACACACTTGTGAGGTAGGTTGTGTAATGGTTCCCAAATTATGGATGACAAAACCGAGGTTAAGAGGAATGTCCCTGGTCACACAGCTAATAAAGGCTTTCCAGTGTTCTTCCCACTTGGTGCGCTGCCTCTTATGACTGGGAGAGGAGAGGAGGAGGCAAGAGAGGGAAGGCTAGGCTGCTGCTGCTTACTTTCCTGTGCTCTCTGCCCTTAGCTAGGCTAACTGCTCATTCTCTTCTCCATGTCCCCCATCCACTCCTCTACAGTCTCTTTATTTATTTATTTATTTTTGGTGAGGCAATTGGGGTTAAGTGACTTGCCCAGGGTCACACAGCTAGTAAATGTTAAGTGTCTGAGGTCGGATTTGAACTCAGGTACTCCTGAATCCAGGGCTGGTGCTCTATCCATTGTGCCATCTAGCTGCCCCTACAGTCTCTTAGCTCACCTTGGTCTAAAATTCAAGACTCCAGACAATATCCAAGCACAGTGTGTGTATGTGCATAGGGGGTACTGTTCTTTAGGAGACCCCTGATCAATCAAGTCCCCTTAACCTGAAATTCTGGGTAACAGAGGCAATGAAATATAAGGACTGAGCCTTTTCAACTTGGAGTGGCCCATTCACAGCTTGTAAAAAGGAATGAATGATTGTATCTCAATGGTCTCTATTAACTGCACATTGCAGCCTATGATTTCCTCAAATGAATGAACTGGGTTGAAGTCATTCAGGTGATCAGAAAGGAGCCCCTTGATCAGGAATTTCTAAACCCCACTCCTTACTCCAGAACCCCTGCCCCAACCTCCTAGCTAACCATAAATGGGTATAACTTTCACACTCGTGTGGCCCAAAGAAGGAGAATTCAAAAGACACCTGGTGAATGTGTTCTTCCTCGTCTCCAGGTTCACCTCCATGCCTGGGGAGTCAGAGGTGCCAGAGCTGAAGGAGGCAGCAGAGCTGAGATCCAGGTTACAGACTGTGAGTGCAGTGGCACTGTGGGGTGGGTGGGTGAGTGGGGCAAACCCTGGACTTGGAATGATTTGGGGAGGCCCACTGAGTCAGGCCTCTGCCTCCAAGTGGGCATCTCTGATGAGCAAGAGAGCTACGTGAACACTTTCCTTTCCGCTCCCTAGATTAATGAGATCCTTTCCAGATGTTCCCAAAATATCATGGAGACTCAAACGAGTCTAAGCACCCTGTCCTCTGAGCTGGTGAAGAACTGGGATAAGGTACATGAAGACAGAAGGTCTGTAGGATTTTCCTTTTTTGAGGGGTTGGTCGGGAGGAGTCATAATTCATAGGATCATAGATCTATAGCAGAAAGGGACCTTAGATATCATCTAATCCAACCCCCTCCTTTTACAGATGAGAAAACTGAGGCCCAGAGAGGCTAAGTGATTTGTAGGTTTTGAATTCAGATTCTTTGACCCCAAGTTCAACATACTATGAAAATATGAAAAGTCCCCAGATCCTTTTGAGGCTCATTCTCTTCCCTATATGATGTCTTGTTCCACTAGCCCAAGTAGTGCATTAGGGGTTTAGGGAGATGTACATTGGAATGGGGGAACTAGGGAACATGAGTGGCCCCAGTGAGGAGAGACCAGAATAAGTTAAGCCTCAGGACGGGGTAGGATAGGGGAGGAGGGGAGGGCATGGGCAAGAATTAAGGCTGGGTTATAGATAAGAAAAGATCCCCTTTCCTGGGTAGCAACCTTGTTATTCCTTTTCCCCCAAACAGGAGATGTCTCCAAAGAAAACCTTCTAACCAGCCTTTTCTCCCTATCCCTAACAAATCCCTCTTTGGCATTGGTGTGCATGGTGTCCCTCAAGAATTAGAATTCAGGTCCTAGTGGAACCAAAACCCCACCCCATCAATAGTTCCAGCTTTGGCATTATAATCAGGATGGGATGGGAAGGAAGTGGGCCTCAGCTTAGAGGGTGGAGTGAGACCCCTAGAGAGTCTTTAAGGCAAAAATAGGACATTGTCTCTAGTCTAAATTAGGGAGAAGGCAGATCACTTAAAATCTTGAAATGCTCAGGGTTTTTATCAAGAAACCTTGACAAAGTTTGCTGTTCATCCTGCCTCTAGGAGGTGCTCTCACAGCCATTAAGATTCACTTAACAATCTATCCTTTGTATGAAGATCTGATAGACAGGTAGGTCCTTAGATACATAGGGCATTTATTTGAGTACTTCCTATATGCCATACACTGTGAGCAGTAAGGATACAAAAACAACCAAGATGGTCTCTTCCCTCACGGAGCTTACATTCTGATGATGCAACATCCCACAAAGGAGACCTGGAGAAAGATGATGAGGCCGATTAAGAAAGCCTTGCTGCTCTCTTCCTCCCCCAATTCCATTGCCACTCCTGATATCTATCTATCTATCTATCTATCTATCTATCTATCTATCTATCTATCTATCTATCTATCTTTCTTTCTTTCTTTCTTTCTTTCTTTCTTTCTTTCTTTCTTTCTTTCTTTCTTTCTTTCTTTCTTTCTTTCTTTCTTTCTTTCTTTCTTTCTTTCTTTCTTTCATTCTTTGTTTTGGTGAGACAATTGGGGTTAAGTGACTTGCCCAGGGTCACACAGCTAGTAAGTGTTAAGTGTCTGAGGCCGGATTTGAACTCAGGTCCTCCTGAATCCAGGGCCGGTGCTCTATCCACTGTGCCACCTAGCTGCCCCACTCCTGATATCTCATATGCCTCAATGTTCAAAAGTATCCTCCTTGAGTCTCATAATCCTAAATGCCTCGTGTCCTATTTGGAGTATATGACATTTGGGGGAGGCAGGGAAGGGGGTACCTTTGCTAAGTCTCCTCTGTGTGATAACAGGTATGGTTGTGCCTTTGCCAGGGTGGGTACAGACGGTACCAGGATAGGCTGGTATGGGAAAGCTCTTGGCCACACCTCCATGGTACCTCCTCCTTGATCGTGTGTCTTGGAAAAGCTAGAGTGGGGAGGGTTTCCTTTGGCCCCCAAGGCAGACAATCTCCTACTGTTGTTTGACTTTCCCATCACCAGGCCTTTCTCTTGACCCCCAGCACCCATCGGATTCAGTGCTGCCTGGACAAGATGAATGTCATCTACAAGCAATTCAAGAAAGCCAGGATGAGGCCAGGTGAGCAGCTGTGGAACAGGACGAGCAGACTTTTCAGCTTTCTTCATTCACTTAGTTATTGAGGTCTCTTCCGCCCCTACTCTGATGGGAGGCCACAGAGAAGCATTAGAGGCTCTTGCCTTTGTGGTGCTTCTAATCTACTTGGCAGGGGATCAAGGAGGGAGGTGATACTGTGCTGTGGCCTTGTTGCTCAGATATAAGCACAAAATGAATGATGTGGTCGCAAAGGGGAGTGTAGAAGAGACAGGAGATCAGCAAGAGTCAGTGACCAGTGAAAGCTTTGTGGAAGAGGTGGCCTTGAAACACAGATGAGTGGGTAGAATGAGAATAGGAAAGAAAGGCATTTGGGGAGAGATGGCAGCACAGGCAAGGGTGAAAGAGGTTAGAACAAGGGTAGCACAATCAGAGGGGTGTAGGATCATAAATTTAGATAGACGGGACTTGCCCAAATCATCTAGACCATCTCCCTCATTTTAAAATGGAGGAAACTGAGTCTGATGAAGTTACTAGCCTCTGATCATAAGTGGCAGAGTCAGGATTTGAGCCCAGTCCAAGCTAAGTATTGCATAGACATGGACCTAGAGTCAGAAGATCAGAGTTCAAATCCTGCCATAAACACTAGCTGTGTGATCCAGGGCAAGTCACTGAAATTCTCTGGGCTTCAGTTTCCTCATCTGTAAAATGAGGGGGTTGGACACAATGACTTGTTATTACAGTGTTTGTCACATAGTAGATGCTTAATAAATGGTTATTCCCTTCCCCTTCTTTTTCTAAATCGGATCCCCGTGACTCCAAATTCAGCCCTTTTTCCTTTAATCCCAGCTGCTTCCCTTGTACAAATTGGAGATTGTATTAACTGTTAGAGAACAAGGTCCTGAGGGTATGGGACACAAGACAGGGAAGTGGGGGGTTGGGAAGGGACATGAAAATGGAGGATGATGGGTAACCCCCAAAGACAGCACTATCTATTCACTGCTGAGAGTCTGTTAACCGGGAAAGAGTCATATTCTCCTAAAAGACCAAGAGGGGGCAGCATTTCCTAGGGGAGGGACCAAGATGACCCTCCCAGTGTCTTCCATGGAATTCAGGCCAAACCACTGGGAAGATCAAGAATAATAAATAAATAAAGACAAGCTCCTGGAGAAGGAGAATTTCATTTTTTGTCTTGCTATCCCACGGGCCTGCCCCAAATGGAGCCACTGTAGATGCTTACTAACTGCTTGCTGATAGATTCAGCTATTTCAGACTGAAGTGATTATTCTGCTGGGCTCTGCCCTATCTTACTAAACACCTGAGTTCCTAGTTAAAATGAGTGCTCTTGGCCAAGGCCCAGGGCCCACTGGACAGTTACTTTGATGAGAGCTGATTCCCCCTCTTGCTGTTGTTTGTTTTTAGGGTTGGGCTACAACGAAGAACAGATCCACAAGCTGGATAAGTGAGTAATGCGATTATGTGTGGGCCAGGTGGTTGGGAGGGGAACAGATGGCCCAATATTAAGGGTGTAAACACACCCGTTCTCCCCAATTCCTTGCTTGGCCAATGGCGCCACCTTGAGGTGGTGCAGAGCCTTGATGTTACCCTTTCTAACCAAGGAGGGGCTGATTTATGCAATGGCAGGTTGTCTGGGGTTAAGTCAAGTGTCTGGGAAGTTCTATTTGCAGCCCCATTGAAACATGGGACTTTTTTTATGGCCGTAATAACGGCAGACATTTAAATGGAACTTAACAATATACCAAACACTTTATATATGTTATTTCATCTGATCCGTAAAATAGCCCTTTGAAGCAAATAGTCCAAGTAGAATTATCCCCATTTTGCAGATGAGGCAACTGAGGCTGAGAGATAAAGTGATTTATATTTTCAGAATTTTAGAGCTGGAAGATCTGGATAAGCTCATTTAGTCTAACAACTTTGTTTTACAGGTGAACATGGTGAGACTCAGTGCAGGGAAGTGATTTATTCAATGTCATACAACTAGTTAATTACAGGGCAGGGTCCCATAAGGAGGCCTCAGGGACCCAGGCCTCCTTACTTCCAGTCCAGTGTTCTTTTCTCTAGAATTCCTGTCATGGTGGTGATTGTGGGTGAGGCTCGTCATTGCCCTAAGTCTCTGGTACAGCCATACAAAGTCCTCAGTTTCCCCCATGGCCAATAGCTGAAAGATGCCTCCATGGGGAGGTAGTTTTACTCAGTTACAGATCTAGGAAGCTCGGTCTCTGGCTCTCTATTCTTCTTCCTCCTCCCAGCCCTTTGCTGTCCTTCCTTCCCTGCTCTGTTCTATTCATTTTTTTTTTTTTTTGGTGAGGCAGTTGGGGTTAAGTGACTCGCCCAGGGTCACACAGCTAGTAAGTGTTAAGTGTCTGAGGCTGGATTTGAACTCAGGTCCTCCTGACTCCAGGGCTGGTGCTCTATCCACTGTACCACCTAGCTTCCCCCTAGTCACTTTCTCTAGGAAACCTTCTGGTATTGGAATTTATGTGTTGGAATTATAGTCGGGAGATCTGGCTTTGACACTAACTAGCTGTGTGACCATGGGCGTTAACCTCTGTGAGTGAGCCTCAATCTCCTCGTCTGTTAAATGGGGGTAGTAATACTTGTCTTACCCCCCTTTCATGAACATTGTGAGGAAATTGCTTTTGTTGTTGTGACTGACTCATTTCCAACTCTTTGCGACCCCAATGGGATTATTTTAGCAAAGATACTGGAGTAGTTTGCCATTTCCTTTTCCAGCTCATTTTACAGAGGAGGAAACGGAGGCAAACAGGGTTAAATGACTTGCCCAGGGTCACACAGGCTAGTAAATGTCTAAGGCCAGACTTGAACTTGGGAAGATGAGTCTTCCTGACTGGAGGCCCAGCCTTCTATCCACTGTGCCACCTAGCCATCCCCAGGAAATTGCTTAGAAATGAGAGCTCATTTTTTTGTGTTTTTTTTTTTTCTTTTGGTGCTACTATAGGGAAGTAGATGTGTCAGCCTGATTCACCTTCCTGATTTAGATTTTTGGCCTTTTTTTCTTCCTCTTAAATGTAGTACCCATTTAGGGAGAAAGATTTAGATAAATGTGCTTTGACAATTCCATTTGTTGTTGTTGTTGTTATTACTATCACCATGATGATTACTGTGACAAGAGATTCTAGGGCTTAGGGAGGGGACCAGCTATCTTTTGGGTGATGACTGATAAACCTCTTTCCATGTTTTGCTCTTTAGGGTGAACTTTGGACATTTAGCCAAAAGACTTCTGCTGGTTTTTCAAGAGGACTGTGTGCAGAAGTATCAGGCAGCTCTCCTCATTCACGGCAAAAGGATGAGGTAATGGGTGAGCCCAGGGTTCCTTCCTCTCCCCTGAAGCACCCCTTCCTTATCACAGTGCTCCAACATCTGCAGTCAATCATTCCAGACCAGCAGATACTGTTCTGTGCTCTCAAGGGGTCCACCCCCTCCCCACCCACAACACAATTCTCATTAGGGATTTTGTCAGAAAGGACTTGAGTGGAAATCTCCCATCAGGCTGGAGCTCAGAATCCCTGAGTCGGAAGAACAGAGTGATTAATGGTCTCCCTGATAAAGTTGGTGTCCAGGGAGTCAGAGAATGAGGTGTGGCTCTTCCTCGCCCTCCCCAGCATGCTGTCCTCTACTCTCAAGGGGCCTCTGGTGTCAGTCTGGTACCTTTTAGACTCTGCCCTCCCTTTTTCTCTTTTTCTTTGACCAGACATGATTTCACACTCAGCCTGAATTTGGTGGGAGAGGGTTCCATCAAAGAAGTGACACCCATCAATAGGACTTAAGAGCTGGAAGGATCCTCAGAGGCCCAGAGAGGTTAAACAGAAGAAAACAGAAGCTCGGAGAGGTTAAAGTGATTGACACAAGGTTACACAAGGAGTTAGGTGGAATGAGAAGTTAACATGATCTTGAGCAGAGAGAGAGAGAGAGAGAGAGAGAGAGAGAGAGAGAGAGAGAGAGAGAGAGAGAGAGAGAGAGAGAGCTCTGGACCAAGAGACAGAACCCCTTAGTCCTGCCTTGTTGTGCAACCCTGGGAAAATTCAACAACTCATTAACCCTTTATTAAGCACTGGATAGAGTGCCGGGCCTGGTGTCTCACCTTCCTGAGTTCAAATCTGGCCTCAAACACTTACTAGCGGTGTGACCCTGGGCAAGTCACTTAACCCTGTTTACCTCGGTTTCCTCATCTGTAAAATGAGCTGGAGAAGGAAATGGCAAGCCACTACAGTATCTCTGCCAAGAAAACCACAAATGGGATCATGAAGAGTTGGACAGGACTGAACAGCAACAGCAGAATCAAGCTTGGGATACAAAGACAAAACCTCTCTGCCCTTAAAAGCTTACATTGTGCTAGGGACTTTGGTGTCTACCACTACAATCACCTCCGCCTCTCATGCCCCTGCTATGTGTATCAGTCAATCAAAAAGCATTTATTAAACACCACTGTGTGCCAGGCAAGGTGTTAGTCACTAGGGATAAAAGAAACTTAAATCCTTATTGGGGAGACAACATATACATATAGAAGATAATTAGCGGGGGACACAAAATGAGGACCAAAGGCAAAAACAAAACAACCTCCCCCCTTCATGAAATGTGCATCCTCATGGGGGAAACTGTATATGCACACATATACATGTGTACAGCATATCTATACACATGTACATACAATATACATGTAGTATATACAGACATGCATATATACCATATTATACACATGCACACACATACACATAACCAACATATTTCTATAGAAAGAGCATATGTACATATACACGTATGTATGTATAGATACATATATGTGTGCGTACATATATACATGCATAGACATATACAGGATACATCAATATATACAGTATATAGACACATGCATACAGTATATCTATATATAGTATATATACACACATGCATATATACCTTACAGTATACACATATGTGCATGTATTTACATACTTATATAAATGAGGGCACAAATGGGCATCAGGAAAGGTATCTTATAGGTCTGCCCAAGTCTCCTTCCTCTGTGGGAGAAGTGAGGGCAAAGCTATGGGATTTGAACATTCTGGAAAGAAGAAAATCTTCTAGAAATCATGCATGTACTCTGCTCTTGAGCATTTCTCACACACACACACACACACACACACACCCCAAATCCCCATTCCAGATCTGTTTAAACTGAGGATTAACGTATAGCCTCTGCACATAGTGGTTCTTGCTGCAAGAGGGAAAACCTGTGAGGCAAGTAGGATCCCTGTTCCCCAACATCCTCATCCTAATGGGCTCCCTACCATACGATGATCATGGGAACAGTCTAGTATCGGTCAGAATTCATCATCGTTATCACACTGGGGTCTGTCAATGGAGTGCACATCTGGAGGGGCAAAGGCATTGAGGAATGTAAATGGCTAATTAAAGGGAAGCCAACCCCCCGGGGCCCAGTGTGGAGTCGTTGGGACAGATGTGGCATGATTGGTACCCTCTCCCCTGGGCATCCTTTTGGCTATACAGCAGTGAAAAATGGGAAGGATGGCTGGAGTAGACCTGGATGGGAATAAGGCATCCAGCTCATCCTTAAGTCTTATCCTGGATCTTGCCTTCCCTCTTCCCCAGGATGGTGCATGAGACGAGGAAACATCTCCGACTGGTCAGCAGCTCAGTAACCGCTTGCAAGACAGAAGCACAAGAAGCCCAGGGGCAGCTCAGTAAGGTGAGATGCCCTTAAGCAGTACCAAGGGATGCTCGACAGGCAGAGACTCCTCTGGTCATTGTGTCCATCTTCCTGCCTTGGACTGCCCTTCAGTCAGACCAGATAGGTTTAATTTAGGGGGGACGCTTACCAAACCTAAGGCAGTGCTGGAGTTGGTGCTTCTAGACGTGTCTTATGGGTGGTACCTGAGCTGGGGGTGGGGAGGAGTGGCACTTCCTGGGAGTGCTTTTGTAATGCTGTGACATCTCTGAGTGGGAGCTGGCTGGGGCTGCTACCACAGCCCTCTTCCAAACAGATGCCTTGTGGCTTCACTTATCCTGGTGGATTCTACTTCAGATGAGTAATACTCATTCCTTCATTATATACAGGGAAGGGGGGTACAAGGGCTTCCACCCTTCCCTGGCTGCTTGGCATTGGGTGTGCTCGAAATGATGAGACCAAAACAAGGATGAGAACCTTGATGAGCTATATAAAGTCTAGATAAACGATGAGTTCCTTCCCTCAAGAACATTACCACCCCCACCCTCCAACAGAGGCAGCCAGGTTGCTAGACTTAAAATCTGGAAGATCTCAGTTTAAATTGGGCTTTAGGCACTCAATAGCAGTGTGACCCTGGGCAAGTCACTTAACCTCTGTCTCAGTTTTCTCAAGCATCTACTTCCCAGGATTGTCATGCGAATCAAAGGAGATAATATTTATAAAGCATTTCACACAGTGTCTGGCCCACAGTAGATGCTTAATAAAGGCTTGTTTCCTTCCTACCTTCATTCCAGCAGACACAGGTGTATATCCACAAACATGTACACACATACTCTACTCATTTCAGAGGCTGGAGATTTTCCTGACTTGGATATTCTCGATTATTCCCATTCTGCTTTTCTATCAGATTGTATATGTTGTAGCAAGAGGCATTTAGGTTAGGCAGAAGAAAGAATTTCCCAGAGGTCTGATGACTAAACTTGGGTGATGGCAGTGGCCCACTCAACAAAACCTCCCTCCCTGGAGGCTTCTGAAATAGGGTGGATGCTCATCTCTCCAGGATGGAGGTGCAGGACTGAGCAATGTGGTCTCTTGAAGTTGCTCACTGTGATAGGAAGTGGGTATATAGAGATCACCCGGCCAGCTAAGGACCCTAACAAATGTTTGTTTGTTTGTTTGTTTTTCCTTTCAGGCCCTGGACCAGTTGTCTCATCGACTTTGGCAGGGCAGAATGAAAGCAGCTCAGAGTTCTTCTCCTCCTTTTGCCACTTATTCCAAACCTGTACCAAAGGACCTGGTTCTCCAGTAAGTTTGGGAGGGGGGCACAGTCGATGGAGCACTGGGCCCTCAAGTCAGAAGGACCTGATTTCAAATACAGCCTCAGATATTTACCAGTTGTGTGACCTTGGGCAAGCCACTTAACCCAATTGCTTCCTCCCAAAAAAAAAAGCAAGGGAGGGAATACTATTGTCCTACCTAAGGTTAAGTCTGGGTATAGGGGATCTCTCATGGCATGGCAAAAGCATACAAGGCATTGGACTTGGAGTGGACCTGGATTCAGGTTCTGCCCTAGATATTCACCAGTTGTATAACCCTGGAACTCATTTGAGCTTCATTTTCCTCATCTGTAAAATTAGGGGGTTGGACCTAATGACCGTTAGGATTGCATCCAGCTCTCAATCTGTGATCCTATGATCTAAATCCCATGATCCTTTGAGACTAGCTCTGGAAAGAGCCTTCACGGAGGGCGAGTGGGGAAACACCACGGGAAAGATGGATCCTCCCAACCTGCCCTTCTGGTTGTGGGATTGGCTGGTGTAGATCCGGGCGAACCTTGAATCTTTCTCGTTGGTGCCTCCAACAGCATTCAGGAGCTCCGAGAGGAGATGAAGTTACTGGCCTTTGATCTCCAGCACAACAATCAAATCATTGAGAGGTAAGGTCATAAAGATACACAGCATTTGTTTTCAGATAGCACGGCCACACCTACCTGGTCTGGAAATCAAGCACATCACAGATTTCCCCAGCAGCCAGATAGCAGTGTTGGCCATTTCCAGGTTATCTTGCTATCTCTGATGAATGGGTGACCTTTCTTTTTAAAGCTTTAAAATCTGGCAAACCATCCCAGAGTCAGATCAGAGCTGGGCACTTGAGTTCCAAGCCAAGCCTGGGCTGCTTGCTGGCCGTGTGACCCATCTTACTCGTTTCCTAAATTGTAAAATGAGGGCAATAAAAGCATCTCCCTCCCAGGGTTGTTGTGAGCCTCGAATGAGATAATATTTGTAAAGAGCTGACTTAGCACAATTCCTGACACATAGTAGGTGTTATAGAAATGCTGGCTATTTTTTTCTTATTACTTGAATTATTGGAATGTATGTCAGGTTGTACCTCAGTCTTCCTTCAGGATGTCAGGAGCCACCCCACCCCCTACCAGCACAGCTCCCAACAAGCTGAGGACAATCCGTCTTTGCTCCTTAGACAAGACCCTCTGAGGGTCCGTGGAGCAGTCGTGTGGGGTTGTCATCTTTAGATGAACCTCTTTATTAGGAGTCAGCATCATGTAGTGGTGAGAGTACTGGGCCTGGGTCAGGAAGTCCTGGGTTCAAATTACACCTCTTATGGACAAGTTACTTCGCTTGGAATTCTCCCTTGTCATCTCCACTTCCTGGCTTCCTTCAACTCTTAGCTCAAATCCTCTCTTCTGCAGGAGTCCTTTCTCAGTCTCCCCCTCTTGTCAGCATCTTCCCCTTTCCATTTACACAGTGTCTGTGTTGTTCCTTGAAAACAGACACTGGCCTTTGTCTTTCTTTGCAGCCCCATCACTTAGCCCAGTGCTCACAGTAAGAGCTTAATAAATGCTTGTTGATTGACTGGCTGCTCATGACCTTGTCCCTCCCCTCTCTCCATTCTGCTAAGCTTTGGGGGAGCAGAAATGACCTGTAAATTGCTTATCTTCTGCACAAGAAAATCTAAACTATGCCTTTTGTTTATAGGTTAAGTGGAGTCCCACCTGCCCCTGGGTCTTTGAGAGCTGAGAGTGATGTGGTGGAATCCTGAACCCCAAGAGGCTCTGGGTTCATCAGCATTGTAGGGAACTGTTTACAGGGCAAGGTCTGGCCCCATCTTTTACCTCATCCTCCTTCCCTCCACACCATCAATCACCAGCATTACCTCTCACTAGTCTTGCCCATGGATTTCAGTGACACTATGAACCTACAGCTCCAGGGATCCATTTCTTCATGGAGCTGGGATTCGCTGGATCTCCATGTACCAAGAGGGGCCTACTTAAGACTGACCTCTGTGTGTCATCGAGGTTTGGTTCTTGTACAGGCCTGACTTGTGCCCGTCAGCTTGCACCAGGGCCTGGGAAACTGGGGAGGGGCAGCCAGGTGGCACAGTGGATAAAACACTGACCCTGGATTCAGGAGGACCTGAGTTCAAATCCGACTTCAGACACCTCACACTTACTAGATGTGTAATCTTGGGCAAGTCATTTAACCCTCATTGCCCTGCCAACCTCCCCCCCCCACCACCACCAAAAAACCAAAACAACAGCAACAAAAAGAAACTGGGGAGAGAAGCTTGAGGCAGAGACTCCATAACCCCTTCAGGTTCCCCTTCAGGTTCCCCTTCAGGTTCAGAGGTCTACTGTCCAGGGAAGAGGGGCAGAGACCCCTAGAGGTCTTCTGTGGATGTTGAGCCAAGCTGCTGTTTTCCTTCCCCTGAAAGTATCTGATGATGGGCAGTGCATCATTCTACTCTTTCCTATTTCTCCATGAGCCTATTGTGTTCTGGGGAAAAGAAGAACCCAAGCTTCCTGGCTATTCTCTGGCCTTATTCCAGGTTGGCATGGTCAGGCTGTAAGAGGAAACATAATCATCCCTGTAGATAGATTCCTGGGTTGTCCCACACACATCTCTCTGGGAGGCTTCAGAAGGGCCAGCCAACCCCTACTGTAAAGATAGCCTTGCCAGCCAGCAGAAGCCCATGTGCCCTGAGCCTGAAGGCTGTGGGGAAGTAGACCTGAAGGACCTCAACCCCACTGAATAAATATGGCTTCACTTTTCTGTTTCCTTGTGTTTGGTGGCTAAATGCAAGACCTCTGTTTGCTGGAGACTTAGAGTCTCCAATGAGCCAAAGGGAAGAGGGGTAGGGGTGGGGAGAAGGGAATGATGGCGGAGTTGGAAGCCATGAGAAATGAGGGTGGGGCCCCTACAAATAATATCCAGGGACTTTTCCTGACATCACCCTTCACCCCCAGTGGCAGCCTCTCTCCAGAATGATTCCTGCTTTGAGTATTCCCTCAAAGAAGGAGCCTTTCAGGAGACTGACTGCCCACTGGTCTACTGATGGGGGAGCTTGTGAAGGATTCTGTCCTAATTTGTAGGCCTTGTCATGCCTAGCTGGCTCCTGTTTCCGTGACTGGCTTCAGCTTGGTTGTTTAGTTTTGTTCATCCCGCCAATAAGCAGCAATGTGTGAGAGATTCAGGCCTGAAACTTGATTCTGAGGCCTCGCTGAGAGCCAATCCAGGGGATCTTGTGCCTGCCCCCCAGAGCTTTCTCCTTTACTAATTTAATAAGCTTTTACTGATCTCTGACCCCTGCTTTGAGACATGGAACCCACCCCTTTGGCATTTTTTAGTCCATAGACTAGAGTTGGAAGGAACCTCTAGTCCAATCTCCATCATCTTCCCTGCCCCCCTTTTACAGATGAAGAAATTGCCCAAAGAAGCAAAGCCTTTCCCATATCACCCAGGGTAGTTGTCACGGTAAGGTTTGAACTGAGAGGACAGCTAGGTGGTGCAATGGATAAAGCATTGGCTCTGGATTCAGGAGGACCTGAGTTCAAACCTGGCTTCAGACACTTGACACTTACTAGCTGTGTGACCCTGGGACAGTCACTTAACCCTCGTTGCCCCTCAAAAAAAAAGATTTGAACTAAGGTCCTTTGACTAGAGAGACAGGGTACTCTCCATCAAATCATAATGCCTCCCTTAGTCAGACAACTATTGTATCTGATCCCTAATTTTCCTAGGTTTTCTGCCTCCTCCTTTTCCCCTTCCCATCTAATACCTATTCCTCCTTTCCCTTACTCTACTTGGATCATATTGTTATTTGTAAGTTTAAAAAGATCATTTAATTTAGAAAAAAAAACCATACCAGGCTAAAGTAAATGGAAGATCATATAAAAAATTCCAATACCGAGTTGAATTGCTAAGCTATTCTAGCTAGCCTAAATATCACTGGATCTAGTTTGACCTCCATGATCCTCTTTAGGTCTGCCGGTGTCTGTCTGGTGGTGCCTATGACCTCATTAGGGATCCCAAAAGATATGAGTCTTCTACTCCAAAGTATCCCAAAGTACTCACAAACCTGGGCCCTCTGGACTGAGTTCAATCCCAGGCTTACTCTCTTTTTTATTATTTTTATTTTATATTTATTTTAATTTATTATTTTTTTTTTTTTAGTGAGGCAGTTGGGGTTAAGTGAATTGCCCAGGGTCACACAGCTAGTAAGTGTTAAGTGTCTGAGGCTGGATTTGAACTCAGGTCCTCCTGACTCCAGGGCCGGTGCTCTATCCACTGCGCCACCTAGCTGCCCCCCAGGCTTACTCTCAGCCAGTCAGGAGACTGCCTGATTGCTGGCCAGATTTTGGTAATCTACCTTCACTCATAATAATGTGGCTAGCTAGAAAACTCTACATCTATCCAAAGTTGATCCAGAGATGGAGGAAGGAAAGAGATCGCCGTTATTAGAATCATGCAATTTAGATACCACAAATCCATCAAACTTTTCCTATCATCCAGAAAATAGAATGATTCAACCTGACTCAAATTTTGCCCCTAAGGTTCACAAAAATGCCTTTATTACCTTTAGCTACTAAAAATAGCTACACACATCTAGTGCTTTGGGTTTTTCAAAGCACCTTCCTTTTTTTTTTTTTTTTTTTGGCAAGGCAATGGGGGTTAAGTGACTTGCCCAGGGTCACACAGCTAGTAAGTGTCAAGTGTCTGAGGCCGGATTTGAACTCAGGTATTCCTGAATCCAAGGCCGGTGCTTTATCCACTGTGCCACCTAGCCGCCCCTCAAAGCACCTTCCTTATAACACACCTATATGAGTGATAGTAAAGGTATTTTTCTCCCTATCTTGTAGAGAAGAAATGAAGCACAGAGAGTCAGTTTAATTGCTCATGGTCACACAGCTAATACACATCAAATTCAGGAGTCCAACCAAGTATCCAAACTCCAAGCTCAGTGCTGTTTTCCCTTCAGTCCTGTTATTCATCATAGTGCCACCTATGAAAGAAGAAGCAAGGACTTGCTTCCCTTCTCAGCTATGGAGGGGGCTTGGAACCTTGGGAAGAAAGGATTTGTTCTCTCCTATCCACCTGGGTATCTGTTCTTCTACAGACCAGCAAAACTACATTAAAAAACTCTTTTAAAACAATTAGGTCAAGTTTTAAACATTGGGGTGGAATAATGCTTTAATTAGTTGCTTGGGTTTCTTCATTTTATCCAAGAGGTATTCAGGTCCCCTTGTGTTCAGGATCCAGAAAACCACCACATTTGGGAGTTGGATGAAGGGACTTCAATGGCTCTCTAGTCCAACCAATTCAAACTTGTGTAAGCTTCTTGCAAATTCAGGAATTCCCAGATTTTATGGGGAAATCCAGATTGGCTTCAGGCTAAGGTCTTCTGCTAACAACTACTCCTTCCCAGCATCGATTTCTCCCTTTTCTTAAAGGAACCCAGGCCCTAATTATCCCTGAGTACTCTGAAGTAAGGTTGAGAATGAGGAGAGAGTAGAGAAGAGTGGTATATTGATTGAGAAAGATGGAGACCTAAGTGAGAAAACTCACCATGTTTGGTATGGAAAGGAAAGCACCTTGGTAAAATATGAATCCAGATATTAGTTGTAGTAGCATTAATAATAATAGCAGTTCTCATTTACAAAGAGTTTCCAACATACTTTATATACATTATTTCTTTTGATCCTCCCCATAATCCTCTTGGGTGGGTGTTATTTTCCCAATTTTACAGTGGAGAAAACCAAGGCTCAAAGGGGTTAGTGATTTGCCCAGCACCATATGGCTAATAAGTGTCTAAGATGGCATTTGAACCTAAGGCCTTTTCAGCTTCAAGTCCATCCAAACGAAAGCCCAAAACAAACAAAATAAACTCCTCACAAGACTATTCTTTTGGGGTTTTTTTGTTTGTTTTGTTTTTTTAGTGAGGCAATTGGGGTTAAGTGACTTGCCCAGGGTCACACAGATAGCAAGTGTAAAGTGTCTGAGGCCAGATTTGAACTCAGGTACTAGTGATTCCAGGGCTGTGCTCTATCCACTGTGCCACCTAGCTGCCCCCACAACACTGTTCTTAAAAATGAACATGCCTGGCTATTCCATCTAAACAGCAACAGAAGTATCAGAGGAAGATCTGGAGAATAGTGGGGGCCTGACTTCTATGTCCAAATCTACTCATTTGTTTTATCTTTGGAAATCCCAACTTTTATGCACTGATGAATCTGTGATCTTATTGGAGTGGGGGAGGGTCTTCTCCACCTGTACAAAAGCTTTTCACCAGGGGCAATCCTTATCTGTCTTTGGGTAAATTCTGAATAGAGAATCCACCCAATGTGCTAGAGGCCTTTGTCTGGTTCTTTTGACACTTGAGGGGGGAGAGGAATGGTAACCACCCTCAGGAAGTCTGTTCTCCATCACTATCTTACTTGGCATGTACCAAGCAACTACCTTTCCTGTTGCTTGGCGGTGTTGATGTCTTTCACATTGCTTCTTTTTTGTTTTTGTTTTTTTTTTTGGTGAGGCAATTGGGGTTAAGTGACTTGCCCAGGGTCACACAGCTAGTAAGTGTCAAAGGTCTGATGCCGGATTTGAACTCAGGTCCCCCTGAATCCAGGGCCAGTGCTCTATCCACTGTGCCACCTAGCTGCCCCCACATTGCTTCTTGCATCCAAGTCATCATGGGTGGTGTCAGATTCAAACAGAATGAGGGTCACTAATGCAGACATAAAGATTCCTTTGGGAATTTTGACTTAAAATTTTTCAATTTTAATTTAGTTTTAAAATGTAATATCATCTTTGTCTTATTATATTCTTATTTATTTTGCTAAATATTTCCTAATTACATTTAATCTGGTTTGGGCAACCCTTGGGAATGTTTCGGACCTCATGCAGCCCACAGGCCTCATGTCGGACACCTCTGTTATAGCGTACTTTACCCACCATGCATTTTTCCACAATTTAAATAAGCAGATAGAAAGATGGATGGATGGATAGATAGATATATAGATACATCAGTGGACATGGATGATAGATGATAGATAGATGGATGGATGGATGGATGGATAGGTAGATAGATGATAGAGGGATGGATTAATGGATGATAGATATAGATAAATATAGATTATAGATAGATGATAGGTGAGAGAGAGATGGATAAGTGATGGATGATAATAGATGGATGGGTGGGTGGATGGAGAGATAGGTGTAGAGAGAGATATGATAGACCATTTATTAAGTTCATACTATGTGCTAGGCACCATGCTAAGCACTGGGGACACAAATACAAGCAAACAAGATTGTCCCTAACCCAAAGGAGCTTACATTCTGATGGGAGAAGAGCAAATAAGTCATTTTGACTTTTATAAATATCCAAATTAACTATAAAGGACATATAAAGGAAGACACTGTTAGCATCTAGAGAAAGAATTGATAAATAGAATTGTGTATAGCATGATTTTACATATATATATATATATATATATTTGTGTCTAATGGTAGCCATCTCTTGGGTAGTGGGGGGAGAAAAAAAGGAAAAAAAGAATTTACATAATAACTATTACATATTTTAAAGGAACAGCAATTTCTACATAATAGTTTTGCAGTTTCATGTGAAATCATCTTTTTAAAAAATATTATATTATTTTCCCGTTACACATAAGGATAGTTTTCAACATTTGTTTTCACAGGATTTTTAGTTCCCTCCTTCCTCCCCAAGATAGAAATCTGTCTGTTATAGGTTATATATGTACAATCACATTAAATATATTTCTACATTAGTCATCTTGTGAAAGAAGAATCAGAGCACAAGGGGAAAACCTCAAAAAAGAAGGAAAAAAAGTCCAAAAGTAGAAACAGTGTGGTTCAATCCACATTCATAATTCACAGTTCTGTATTCTGGATATTGAGAACATTTTCTATCATGATTTCTTTGAAACTGTTTTGGGAATTATGCCCAAAGGGCGATAAAGCTGTGCATACCCTTTGACCCAGCAATCCCACTTTTAGGTCTTTTGCCCAAAGAAATCATGGAAGGGGGAAAGGGACCCACATGTACAAAAATATTTATAGCTGCTCTTTACGTGGTAGCAAGGAATTGGAAGTTGAGAGGGTGCCCATCCATTGGGGAATGGCTGGACAAGTTGTGGTATATGAATACAATGGAATACTATTGTGCTGTAAGAAATGATGAGCAGGAAGAGTTCAGAGAAACCTGGAGGGTCTTACGTGAGCTGATGATGAGTGAGATGAGCAGAACCAGAAGAACATTGTACACAGTATCATCAACATTGAGTGTTGACCTACTGTGATGGACTATATTCTTCTCACCAATGCAATGGTACAGAAGAGTTCCAGGGAACTCATGATAGAAGAGGATCTCCAAATCCAAGAAAAAAAAAGAAAGAAAGAACTGTGGAGTATAGATGCTGATTGAACCATATTATTTCTTTTGTTTTGGGTGCTGTTGTTTTTTTTTTCTATTTTGAGGTTTTGCATCACTGCTCTGATTCTTTCTCTTGTAACAGGATTAATGCAGAAATAGGATTAATGTTATTTATTATGTGTATATATATATGTGTGTGTGTATATATATCTATATCTATATGTATATGTATAGAGATATATAGATATAACCTATATCAGATTACCTGCTGTCTAGGGGAGGGGGGGAGGGAGGGGAGGGAGGGAGAAAAATCTGAAATTGTAAAGCATGTATAAACAAAAGTTGAGAACTATCTTTACCTGTAACAGAAAAAATAAAATACCTCATACATTAAAAAATAAAAAAAAATTAAAAAAAAAAAAGAAACTGTTTTGGATGTTGCACTGCTGAGAAGAGCCAAGTCTATCACCATTGTTCATCACACAATATTGCTGTTACTGTGTACAATGTTCTCCTGATTCTGCTCCTCTCAGTCAGCATCACTTCATGTAAGTCCTTCCAGGTTTCTCTGAACTCCTCCTGCTCATCATTTCTTACAGCACAATAGTATTCCATTAGAATAATATACCATAACTTGTTTAGCCATTCCCCTATTGATGATCATTCCCTTGATTTCCAATTCTTTGCCACCACAAAGAGAGCTGCTATAAATATTTTTGTACATGTGAGTCCTTTTCTCTTTTCTATGGTCTCTTTGGGATACAGACCTAGCAGTGGTACCACTGGGTCAAAAGGTATGAAAAGTCCCATAGCCCTTTGGGCATAGTTCTAAATTACGCTCCAGAATGGTTGGATAAGTTCACAGCTCCACCAACAATGCATTAGTGTTCCAATTTTTCCACAGCTTCTCTAACATTTATTATTTTCCTTTTTTTCTCATCTTAGCCAATCTGATAGGTGTGAGGTGGTACCTCAGAGTTGTTTTAATTTTCATTTCTCTGATCAACAGTGGAAATCATCTTTTTTATTATACTATGTTGTGGAAATGCTTGTTTTATTTCATAAATTTAAAAGTAAATAAATTTTAAAAAGTGGGCAGCTAGGTAGCACAGTGGATAGAGCACTGGCCCTGGATTCAGGAGGACCTGAGTTCAAATCTGACCTCAGACACTTAACACTTACTAGCTGTGTGACCTTGGGCAAGTCACTTAACCCCAATTGCCTCAAAAAAATAAAAAATAAAAAATAAAATAAAAATTAAAGAAAAGGAAGGGGGTAACTAGGTGGCACAGTGGATAGATCACCGGCCCTGGAGTCAGGAGTACCTGAGTTCAAATCAGGCCCCAGATACTTACTAGCTGTGTGACCCTGGGCAAGTCACTTAACCCCAATTGTCACACTAGAAAGAAAGAAAGAAAGAAAGAAAGGAAGAAAGAAAGAAAGAAAGAAAGAAAGAAAGAAAGAAAGAAAGAAAGAAAGAAAGAAAGAAAGAAAGAAAGAAAGAAGGAAAGAAAGAAAGAAAAGGAAGAGAAGAGAGGAGGAAGGGTCCCTCCATGTGCCTGCAATACAGCAGGGGAGAAGGAGCTAGAGTCTGGAGACAGTCAAGCTGAGAGGAAAAGCATGACAGGTCCTTCCCAAGCTGTTGTTCTCCAGGGAAAGAATCATCAGTGAGGAGAGGAGGGCTATAGGCTGGAGCTTTCCCAGAGGCAGCCAGGTGGTATAGCAGACACAGCTCTGGACCTGGGGTCAGATCAAATTAGATCATGTTTGTAAAGTGCTTAGCACAGTGACCAACACACAGTTGCCACTTAATAAATGTTTGTTTTCTTCCTTCCTAGGGTAGTTTCCATCGCTGTTTGAGTCATCTGTAATCTTCCCAATGCTCCTCCCATTCATTTCTAAAGCCAGATCATTCTTGCTCTTCAGCATTTGTGTGTGTGTATACATATACATATATCTTTAGGTCAAATATATGTTTCATTTTAAATTTATATTTATATATTTGCATATATATGCTTAGGTAAAATACATATTTCATTTATTTACATATATAAACACATACACACATATATTTACACATGTACACACTGATGAACTAATTTAGTGTCCAGATGTATGTCTTAATCTGAGCACTATGCATTCATCTCTTCAGAGTGACTATGGATTTCTTTGATAAGATTTTGTTGTATTCTGGGGCTCCATGCAATTAGTATGTCATCTAATTGATGAATGATGGGACCAAAGAAGTGATGATTAATGGGTGAATATCTTCCCTGGAGAGAGGTGTCTAAAGGAGTGTCCAAATGATTTGTCTTTGGCCTGTGATGTTCAACATTTTAATCAATGACTTGGATGAAAATATAGATAAGTGTACTTTTCAAATTTGCAAATGATATAAAATGGGGACAACAGCTAACAGGCAAGGCAGAAATAAGTTTCTAAACCACATGCTAAAGCAGTGGTGCAATTCTAATAGAATAACATTTAATAGGGAGAAATGTAAAATTGAAAGCTGTTCAGTTGTTTCAGTTACATCCAACTCTTTTTGACCCCATTTGGGGTTTTGATTGGAAAGGATACTGGAGGGGTTTGCCATGTTTTTCTCTGGCTAATTTTGTTTAATTATTCAGTCATTTTTCAGTTGTATTGGCCTCTTCATGACCCCACTTGGAGTTTTCTTGGCAATGATACTGGAGAGGTTTGCCATTTCCTTCTCTAGCTCATTTTACAGATGAGGAAACTGAGGTAAACAGGGTGAAGTGACTTGTCCAGAGTCACACAGTAAGTGTCCGTGGCCAGATTTGAACTCACAAAGATGTGTCTTCGTGGTTCCCAGCCCAGTGCTCTATGGCACCACCTAGCTGCTCTACCCAAGCATATTCTTTTGTATTAGTTGTGTATACATTTAATACACATTTTAAAAATGTTTCTGATCTCCCCTGAATGAATTTAAGTATTTTGAGTACAGGGACTTTTCCACTTCATTTATGAATCCTTAGGGCTAATCATAGTCCCTGGCACACAGTAAGCACTTAATAAATGCTTGTTGATTGATTGCTTGGTTCTCAAATTAGCATCAAACCAGAAGGTATGGAAGGTCCTTTCCAGCTCTAGATTTTATTTTGGGGCTCACACCAAATTCTCCAGGTTCATTTACCCTCTGGTGGCTTTTTGCTGGTTTGAGAATCATAATTGTTATCATCTTCTCAAGGAAAAGAGAAGTAAAAAGAATGAGCCACTCCTCTGGCACATAAGGTGACAGGATACCAGCTGAGTTGGGAGGGAAAGCGTTGGACTGGGAGACAAGGCCTAGGTTCAAATCCAGGCTCCAAGTGGCTATATATCAATGGACAAGTCAACTAACCTCTGTAAGTACCAGCTTCCTCATCTATGAAATGGGGACAAAACGCTTGTATTACTTTTTTCAGAGAGTTATTGTCAGTCAACAAGCATTTAGTAAGCAAGGCACTGTGCTAAGTGCTGAAGATGCAAAGAAAGGTAAAAACTACCCCTGGTCTCAAGGAGCTCACAGTCTAACAGGGGAGACAACTTGCAAACAGCTGTGATTTCTGTAATCCTTAAAATGCTGTATAAATGGGAGCTATGAACAATCAGAGAATTGTTCTATTTTATAATCTGTAAGATGGGTTAAAAACAACTTTGCAAATCTGGGGGGGGGAGAGGGGACAGCATGGCTAGACAGTTGCTTCTATGGGAAAGATCTGGGGGGTGGTTAGTAAACTGCAGCTTCACTATGAGTTAACTGGGTGACATAGTCTGTAAAAGTAAATAAATAAATGAATGAATGAATGAATAAATAAATAAATAACGGTAATGGGGTCTTAAGCAGCTGCACCAAGAGAAGCATAGTGGAGACAGAGACAGAGAGAGAGATAGAGAGAAGGACAGAGAGACAGAAATACGGAGACAGAGAAAGAGATAGAGAAAGACAGAGACAGAGAGACAGAAATACAGAGACAGAGAGACAGAGGGACAGAGACAGAGAGAGACAAAGAGATACAGAGAAAGAGAAAGATGGAGACAGAGACAGAGAAATACATGCACACACACACACACACACACACACACACACACACACAGAGATGCAACAGGTTTTGCCCTGGGTCAGACCAGAAGTACTATGAGTACATAGTAAGACATTAAGTGACTTGTTCTAAGCACATTTTAGAAAAGATATAGATAAGTTGGAGTATGTCCAGCACAGTGAGAGGACCAAAAAATATGCCACATAAGGGTCAATGAAAAAAAAATGGAATTATTTAGTCCAGAGAAGAGAAGACAGTGGGGGGTGGGGAGGGGTGGGGGATATAAATTGACTCCAGGCCCTCTAACTTTAGAATCAGGACTTTGCCAATTACACTACAAGGAGAAGATGGATTTGATTTACTCCCCTTGGCCCCAGAGAAGAGAGACGAGGAGCAATGAGCAGAAATTTCAGAAAGGTTGATTTAGAGATGATGTACATAAAAACTTTCTAACAACTGGAGCCAAACACTAAAAATGGTTGTGGACTGATGTGGCTGATGGCATGTTTCCCTTCACTGGAGGTCTTCAAACACAAGCTATCTGATCACTTGTCAAAAAACAGTTATAGAGGGGATTCCTGTTTGGGTGAATGAATGAATGATGAACAAATGAGTGATAGAATGACTGCGTGAATGAATGAAGGAATAAATACTTTCATAACTGTACTTTAATCTAATTGATTTCCTTGGTAATGCCTTGTATTTTATTTTCCACATTTAAAAAAGTTTTCTGAGAAGTACTTCATAGGTTTAGCAGATTGCCAAAGGGGTCTATGACACACACACACACACACACACACACACACAGGTTAAGAATCTCTAGTATAGAAGGAGAAGAGAGGAAGGCATGGGAGATAGTCTTGGGGAACACTGAAATTAGCGGGCATGGTCTAGATGAAGAACCAGCAAAGGCCACTGAAAAGAAACAGTCAGGTAGGAGGAAAACCAGGAGAGAGTTTAGAGCTTATTCAGTTGTTTGTTTAGTTATATCTGACTCATTGTGACCATTTGGGGTTTTCTCAGCAAAGATACTGGAGTGGATTGCCATTTCCTTCTCCAGCCCATTTCACAGATGAGGATACTGAGGCAAACAGTGGGAAGTGACTTGCCCAGGGTCACACAGCTAGTAAGTGTCTGAAGCCAGATTTGAACTCAGGAAGATGAGTCTTCCTGGTTCCCAGCCCAGTGTTCTATCCACTGGGCCTACTAGCTGCCCAGGAGAGAGCAGTGTCACCTAACAAGGACAGGATATCTAGGAAAAAAGGTTCATTGTGTCAGAGACTGCAGAGCGGTCACAAAGGATGAGTATTGAGAAAAGGCCATTAGATTTACCAATTAGGAGTTTCCTGGCAACTTTGGAGAGAGCAGTTGATAGTCTGAAGCTAGACTGCAAAGAGTTAAGAAGCCAATGAGAGGAGAGGAAGTGGAGGCACTGATTGTACATGGCCTTCTCAAGGAATTTGACCAAGAAAGGGAGGAGAGATATGGGATGATATCTATCAGGGATGGTTGGATTAAGTTAGAATTTTTTTTTAATTGTGTTTTTTTTTTTAAGGATGGGGAGACATTGGGCATATTTCTAGGTGACAGGAAAGGAGTCAGTAGATAGGGAGAGATTGAAGATAAGTGAGAGAGTGGGAATGACAGAGAGGGCAACTGATAAAAAAAGAGGGGATGGAATGGGGTCACTTGTGCACCCAAAAGGATTTGCATTGGTAAGGAGAAGGGCCCCTTCTTCATGTGAGACAGATGTGAAAGAAGAGATAGGAAGAGAATCAGAAAGGAGAAGGCGGGGGAGGAAAGGGAGATCTTGGCAAATGGCCTCCATTTTTTCAGTGAAATATGAGGAAAGATCCTCAACTGAGAGGGTGGAGGAAGGAGAACCATAGGAGGCTTGAAAAGACATGAAGAGGGCAGCTAGGTGGCGCAGTGGATAGAGCACTGGCCCTGGATTCAGGAGGACCTGAGTTCAAATCCGGCCTCAGACACTTAACACATACTAGTTGTGTGACCCTGGGCAAGTCACTTAACCCCAACTGCCTCACCAAAAAAAAAAAAAAAAAAAAGAAAAGAAAAGACATGAAGAGGTTTGGGAAAACTGCTGTGGAGGATAGGATAGAGAATTAAGGGGGGCAGCTAGGTGGTGCAGTGGATAGAGCACCAACCTAGGATTCAGGAGGACCTGAGTTCAAATCCAGCTTCAGACACTTGACACTTACTAGCTGTGTGACCCTAGGCAAGTCACTTAACCCCAATTGCCTCACACACAAAAAAGAAAGAACCACTTTTTGTGCTGACTCTAATCAAAGGCCCTACTAGATGTGTGACCCTGTGTAAGTCACTTAACCCTCATTGCCCTGAAAAAAAGGAGAGAATTAAGTAGGGAGATGTGAAAAGGTGGAATATTTGTGGGTGATGGCAACATCAAGGATATGAGCATTTCTATATGTAGCTGTGGTGGAGGGGAGGAGTATGGGAAATGAGTAAGCTAGAACTGGGAAGTAAGGATGTTTGAGGGAGTATTAATATGCATATTGAGGTCCCCTAGCACAAAGGCAACAGTTGGGATGGAGAGAATGGGAGCCAGGTGCTACCCTCACTGAAGAAGGAAGGAGAATGTGGTGGGGGGGGTGGCAATATATTACAGCTACTGGAATCTTGAATTGGGTAATACATTTGTAATGAATGGACCTCAAAGGAAGAGACATTCCTTGATGATAGAGACACCGTGAGAGTCTGAAAGTGACAGTAGGGAGCAAGGAGTCTTCCACTTCCACCACCATGACCAGTAAATTGGGGGCAGGGGTCTGCTGGAGTCAACTCTGCTCATGAGTCAATTGTTAAATGTTCAGTGTAAGCACTTATACCTTCAAAACTGGCAAAGGCTACACATCAGGGCTTGATTTATTTTGTTGAGTGTCTAGACTTAAGAAAGTGATAGAGAAAACGTTAATGCAGATTAAACCTAAAAGTGTATTGTTTGATACTTTTTTTTTTCCAGGGAGGCAGTAGTTAAATATTTACCAGCACATCCTTGGTTAGGGGTATGAGTGAAATTGAAACCAATCCTGGGAATGATGTCTAAGGGTGTCAGGTTACCTTGAGGGAGCCAGATCTCAGTGAGAGCTGGAATATGAAGAAAGTGGGAAAGGAAAAGTCTTAAGGTAAAATCAAGTTTGTGAACTCGGATCAGGCATTCTAGAGAGCGTAATGGAGTATTTTGGGCTTAGAGTTGAGAGGGATGAGGGAAAGGGGCGAGCAGTTTGGGGGATGGGGAATGGGGTGACAATAGCAAGGGGATTGGAATCACTTCAGATGGGGAGAGTTTGACAAGTGGGAAGTATGCTAATGTTGAGGAATGAGTCCAAGGAGAGTATCAGTGGCTAGAGAGATGATTGTTAAAGGAGATGGATGATTTGACTCTTCAACCCCCTCCTCACACTATCCCCAATGTCTAACCTTGTGGCAGTTGGTGATATCGTGCCATGTGCATGCCAGAGAGCCTGACTTACATCAGGAAAGAGCATTTAATATAATGTCTTTCTTTTTTTTTTGGAGGGGCAATGAGGGTTAAGCGACTTCCCCAGGGTCACACAGCTAGTAAGTGTCAAATGTCTGAGGCTGGATTTAAACTCAGGTCCTTCTGAATCCAGGGCTGGTGCTTTATCCACTGTGCCACCTAGCTGCCCCCCAATGTCATTTCTTTTTTAAAAAATTTTTTCCATAAAAGTATTTTATTATTTTCCAGTTACATGTAGAGATAGTTCGCAACATTTGTTTTTATAAGATTTCTAGTTTCAATTTTTTCTCCCTCCCCCCTCCCCAAGACAGCTAGCAACCTAATGGCATTTCTACTGAGAAAAGCATATCTATTTCCAACGTTAAGCCATTTGATAATTCCAAGGTGCTCGATGGGAACAACTTCCTTTTTCAGGAGTTCAGTAGCTGTAGCTAGTGAAGAGACTAGGGCTGTAACATCAGCAAAGGCAGTTGACTCCACAAGGGTTGCTCCCTTTGCAATAGCTGCAGGTTCTGGGCTGGCAGCTGGGTTGATGGGCAGAACCTGTGACATGAGATTGCTACAGTTCTGGGGGCAATGGACTTGAGTGTAGAGAACAGTGTAGAATTTATCTAGTTCTTCAAGGAGTCAAGATAGGGAAAGGAGAAAAATATAGCCAGTACAGGACTCTGACTAGTCTGTCTCCACCAGGGTCTGAGGGATGAAATTGACCCATGCTGTCTGCTTGGGACCCCTTGATGCTTCAGCTGGGTTGGCTTGTCTGCCCCACAGGTAGCAGCTGTTCAACAATCGGTGATGGTTCATTCCTGGGATTTGGTTTTCCTTACCTATCTGTGGCAGGTGATTGGTGAAGTTAGTTTCAGGGGAGTGTTCCTCAAGTGTGGCTACCCTCAATATTTGGAGGGAACAATGCAATTCCCAGGGCTCTTGGTCTCTGGGTCCTGAGAGGAGATGGCAGTCAAGGTGTTAGCAAATGTTGCCTCTTCTCTCTTCCTCAGAATACCTTGCTGCTTCAGACAGGCTGGCTCACAATGTCGGGTATATGTTGAATTAGCTATCTCCTGAGCTCTCTAAGAGTTGGAAAATTCTTAGGAAATATAATATTAGCAAATAAGCTGCAAGGATCTTATCCTTGTATCTCTAGCTTCTCTATGTCTCCTGTTCTCATTTGTCATAAGAATGACAAAGGAACATGATTCAGTCACTCCAAGAATATGTCAGCTCCTTGATCATTAGACAAAGATCATGCATTATGAATATGAGTAGTTAGATTAATATTTGACCACAAAGTGTGAGTTTTAGCTCCCTCTTGCTCCCCTTTCCACTACCCCATCATTGAAACTGCAGAAATAGAAGCCCCCTCTCCCCCCAAAAACCCCTGAGAAACATTTTGTATTTTTATCTGATTTATGAGGGGCATAATATGGTGTAATGAACAGGAATCTGCCTTCACAGTCAACCAGTGGCCAGAGTCATCGGAAGACTGGAATCAAGTCTGGTCTCAATGTTCTAGGCAACTCTCTAAGGCTATAAATTGCAAACAATGTAGAACTTGATCAATTCGATGACCAGCCATGATTCCAGAGGACCATTGTGGAAGCATACTACCCACCTCCTGCATGATCAGTAATGGACTCAAGACACAGAATGAGATACATTTTTGGATGTGGTCGATGTGGAAATTAATTTTGCTTGATGATTCATATTCATCATAAGGGTTTTGGTGTTTTTCCCCTTCTCAAGGGGTGGGTAGATGGGAAGGCAATAAAAATGCTTATTCATTGAAAAGAAATAAAATTTAATTTTTAAAAATTGCAAATAAAGTTACAATCAATGTAGGTCAAGGGAGTTCCCTCATTTGGGAATTCCCAATAACAATAAAATCATGAGTAGAGTCCTTAATTGATTCATAAGCTGCCATGGCCAAAAAATGTATCATCTAGTGAGTGGCCAACCTTCTGGTTATGAGCATTAGGATTAGGGTTAAGGTTAGGGTTAGGTTTAGGGCTAGGGTTAATGAAGTTGGTTCTCAGACAATCAGCAGTCTGTCACTGGGGCCCATATTCAATGCCTTTCCAGCTTGGTAGGACATGCCAAAACTTGGGGTCTACCAGCAAAGTCTCAAGGACCAAAGGTCATTCCATGTAACACTGAGGTATGAGGCATGCCATTTTGGGGAAACCTGTTTGTTTTCCTTTAGAAATACCAACAACTTCTAAATACCCAGAGAATGGTTTTCTCTGAGCTTGTACCCCAGTCTGGACTACCGCTTGAATGAGGGACTTGAATCTAATCTCATCTGGATACCTCCACGTCC
This sequence comes from Dromiciops gliroides, assembly GCF_019393635.1. Lineage (NCBI taxonomy): Eukaryota > Metazoa > Chordata > Mammalia > Microbiotheria > Microbiotheriidae > Dromiciops > Dromiciops gliroides. The sequence goes on from NC_057864.1 coordinate 105,653,054, forward strand.
ATCATCATCACCACCAGCATTTTAGATATTGCTTTAATGTTTGTAAAGCACTTTATATGTGTTATCTCATTTAATCTTCACAATACTCCTATGTGGTAGGTGCTATTATTATCCTCATTTACAGAAGAGGAAACCGAAGCTGAGAAGTTAAAAGTCTTGCCTAGGGTCATCCAGTTATTAAGTGTCTGAGAGAAGATTTGAATTCAGTCCTGGGGTAGCTAGGTGGTGCAATGGATAGGGTGCTGGGCCTGGAGTCAGGAAGACTCATCTTCTTAAGTTCAAATCTGGCCTGACTCTTCCTAGCTGTGTCACCCTGGGCAAGTCACTTAATGCAGTTTGCCTCCGTTTCCTCATCTGTAAAGTGAGCTGGAGAAGGAGATTGGCAAGCCACTCCATTATTTTTGCCTAGAAAACCCTGAATGGGGCCATAAAGAGTTGGACATGACTGAAATGACCAAACAACAACCACAACAATTCCTGACTCCAAATCCGGGGTTCTTTCTTTCCACTGCACAACCTAGCTACATCTAGCAAGGGCAATGAGGGGGGGAGAGGCAGATATGTTTGGTCTCCTAGTGCTTTGCAGTATGGTTGCTTCTGGCGGCTGGTTTGTCACTGCTGAATTTCAGGCTGAAGCTGCTGTCACCCCGATGGCCCTGAACTCTCTGTAATGGCCTCCCTGGGCACCTGTAGCTATTGCCAGACATCCCATGTTTGGTCTCAATGAGACCAGGTAAGACTCTCAGTGAGAGTTCAGATAGCTTTGAAAAATCAAATGCAAATATTTAGTAAGTGAAATGGCCAAGCCTCTTACATCTCAGGCGCAAAGCTTATAGCTGAGTAAGGCCTTCTCTGTCCTACTAATCCTACTCTAAGTGACCCCAAGGCCATGCACCCAAGGCTAACAGAACTTCTTCAGGGAGAGAGGTTGATAATAATAATGCCGTGGGTTTTAATAACTTTTCTCTTCAAATACCTAAGCATACTTATATAAATTCTAGTTATTTTTTTTTAATGCTTTAAGTTTTATAAAGCCCTTGCTAGAGGTCCTTCCTGGGTGCAAATCTCAGCTCTGTCATTTACCACCTGGGTGACCCTGGGCAAATCATTCAGCCTTTACATGTATAAAACGAAGGGGTTTAACCAAATGACTTCTAAAGTCCCTTCTGGCTTTATGGGCTTATGGTTAGTGACTCTATAGAATCACTTTGTTGTTATTGTCATTGTTGAGTCATTTCAGTCATGTCTGACTCTTCATGACCCTACTTGGGTTTTTTTTTGGCAGAGATATAGGAGTACCATTTCCTTCTCCATCATATTTAACAGATGAGGAACTGAGGTCAACAGGGTTAAGTGACTTGCCCAGGATCACACACCTAGGAAGTGTCTGAGGCTGGATTTGAACTCAGCTCTTCTTAACTTCTGGCTCAGCTCTCTATCCACTGTACCACTTCACTGCTTCCCTAGAATCACTGTCCCTTCTACTTTTCTAAAGTGTGTCTCAGAAACAGAGAAGGACACAGATGACAGATTCGTGTTCTAGATGAGGATACTGAGGGCCAGAGAGGTTTAGAGATTTGATCAATTGTACACAGCCAGTTTGAGAGGGACAGCCAGGGTAAGGTGGCAGGAGGGCAGTCAGATCCATATCTTCTGAGCAGTGTCAAAGATTACTTTACATGTGACCTTTTCCCTCTGCATCATCCTAAGTGCCCTTGATCAACACCCTCCCCACTTCCCCCAACTGTAAGCTATCGAAGAGCAGCCCGGCATGACTGGAGTTGGTCCAGTTTGCCTTCTAGTCTAGCTTCCGGCTCCTGGATCCTCATCAAAGGCAGCAGCACTGCCCCTCTCCCTGAAGCCTTCACCCTCCCCCGCCTGGGACTGGAGGAGAAGAGTCGGGGGAGGCCTTTGTGTCTTCACAGGCTCCCTTCCGCCAGGGTCCTGCTCATGTCTCCACTGCATTCCATGGCTTCCTGCCCCTGTGGTGGGGTCAGGAGCTGAGCTGGAATGCAGGGAGCCGCTGAGAGCTCTCCCTCTCTAGCCAAGAAAGGAAAGTTGATGTAAATCCGGATGGAATATTTGACTTTTTCCAACTCGGAAAGAAGAAAGAAGAAAAATAATCCTTATCGTGAATTTAGCTGAAGTAGCTTAGAATTATCAGTTCCAAAATTGAGGTCAGCATAGGGATGGCGTCACTGAACTCCTAAAAATAAACGCTTCCCCCACCCCCACTTCTCATGACATGGTCAAAGAAGAGCAGAGTCAGAAGATCTGGACTTAAATCCTGGCCACTGGCACATAGTGTGACCTTGAACAAGACACCTCCCCACTGGAGGCCTGTTTCCTTTTTTGTAAAATGAAGAATTTAGGCTCATTCGGGGTTCTCCAATGTAAGCCTCTCGTCCCTAGGTCATAGGTGCCTACTTGGTCAGATGGCTCTGTTCCCAGAGGGGCCAAGGAGCCAAATGAACTAAGGTTTAGAGTCCTAACCCAAGTATATATAGAAGGCCGAAAGAGCAAAAGAGGGAGAAAATGCCATAACCTTGGCCAACAACCAGAGCCGGAATGGTAGGTAGGGCAGTGTGAGTTCGGCCACAGAAAACTACCTCCAGGGCCAGTTGTGACTTGGGGCCCAATATCCCCCAGAGCAGCACAAAAGCCCCCTGAAACTGGTTGTCTGCTGGGGTGGCCCCTACCTAGCCCTGACCTCTCTTTATAGGTATGCCTGAGGACCGGGACCAGCCAATTCCCTCAAGCCTCAGGGTTGAAGGAGTCCCAAAAGACAAGCCTTTAAGTTTTGGTGATAGGAGGGCATACCCACTCACTCCAGATTCTGCTACTTTAATAGAGAACTTTTACAGAGGGAAATCCAAGACCTTCCCTTCCTTTCCATCCAGTACCTTTTGGCTGTTTAGGGAAGATTAGTTACTTGGGATCTTTTTAAAGTCTTATCTATGTGGTCCTTCTTGTATCACTGAAGTTTGCAATTCTATAAAATTCTAATGAACATTTATTAAGTGCCTACTATGGGTCTAGGCAGGGGAGATACAAAGACAAAAAACAAAATAGTCTTGTTCTCAGGGAGTGCCACTCCTTAATAGATGGTCTTTGTAAGTTTAGTTCAGTAGTTTTCAGTCATGTCCCCATCTGGGATTTTCTTAGCAAAGATACTGGAGTGGTTTGCTGTTTCCTTCCCCAGCTCATTTTACAGATGAGGAAACTGAGACAGACAGGATTAAGTGACTTGCCCAGGGTCACACAGCTAGTAAGTGTCTGAGACCAGACTTGAATTTGGGAAGATGAATCTGACTTCAGGTCTGGCACTCTATCCATTGGGCCAACCAGTTGGTGGTGAAGAGTCTCTCTTTAGACCCATTCCCTAGCCAAGTTAGCCAGTCTGTAAATTTGCTAGCTCAAATTCAGTAGAATAAAAGCTCACTGAGAGCAGGGGCTGTCTCATTTTTGTCCTTGTACTCCCTAGACCATAGCCTAGTCCACAGGAGGCACCTTAATAAATGCTTATGGAGGGGCAGCTAGGTGGCGCAGTGGATAAAGCACCAGCCCTGGAGTCAGGAGGACCTGAGTTCAAATCCAGCCTCAGACACTTAACACTTACTAGCTGTGTGACCCTGGGCAAGTCACTTAATCCCAATTGCCTCACAAAAAAAACAAAAACCCAAACAAACAAATAAATGCTTATGGAATTAAATCTAGAGGCAGTAGATACAGCACCAACTCTGGAATGAGAAGACATGAGTTCAAATCCTCCCTCTGTTCCTAACAACCTGTGTGACTCAGGACAAATCATTTAACATCTCTAGGATTCAGTTTCCTCAACTGTAAAAATGATTTTAAAGGGGGGCAGCTAGCTGGCAAAGTAGATAGAGTACTGGCCCTGGATTCAGGAGGACCTGAATTCAAATCCTGACTCAGACACTTGACACTTACTAGCTGTGTGACCCTGGGCAAGTCACTTAACCCCAATTGCCTCACCAAAAAAAAAAAATGACCTTAAAGGTCCTCTATGATCCTTACTCTTGGTTGATAGCCCCACAGTCATTGGGCCTCTACTCAAAAGCTTTTCCAGTTAAGTGATACCTGCCAGGGCTTACACACTACAGTCTTAGCCCTTCAGAATTTGGGGTCAGCTCTACACTGAGATGAGGCATCCCAGTAAGCCTTGGTGGAGTTTGGTTACTGAGGATTGTTGAGGCTCAGTTACTCACAGGAAATCTTCTGTATGGGGAAGGGAAGGGGAGGGGAATCCAGTCTTTCTGCCAGAGAATTGCTGACTTTGCAATGAACTAAGTCTGAGGGGAGTTTTCCTAAAAAGTTTGTGTGGGCCCCCCCTGAATTTTGACTGTGAACCTCCACCCTCAGCCTTTTTGTTCTCAGAGCTCTGCGACAGAGTGCTTGTGAGTGGAAGTCACAGGGGATCTCCAGTGACCCTGGGGATTTACAGGCTGCTTAAAAGTGCCTGAAAGTAAAACAAAAACATGACTCACTTCTTTGCTACAGGCTCTTCTCTGGGCAACAATCTGTCCTTTCCTTTCCACTCTGCTACCTACCTGATAAGTGACCCTAGCTAAGTCACTGGTCCTCAGTCTCATCACCTGTAAAATAAAGGGGGGTTAGACTAGATAGCCTCTGAAGTCCCTTCCAATTCTAGAACTATGATCCTCTATGTTTCCTTATAGGAGGCAGCTAGGTGGTTCAGTGGAGAGAGCACTGGGCCTGGGGTCAGGAAGATCTGAATCCAGAGTCAGGAAGATCTGAGTTCAAATCCAGCCTCAGACATTAGCTATGTGACCCTGGGCAAGTCAATTTAACCTGTTTGTCTTAATCCACTGAAGAAGGAAATGGCGAACCACTCTAGTAACTTTGCCGAGAAAACCCCACGGACAGTATGGTCATGAAGACTCGGACACGATTGAATGACTGAACAACAACAGCATGTTTCTTTATGATCTTCTTCGGCATTTCAATAATGGAAGAAGTGGAGGGGTGTGTGAAATCCCCCAAATAGCTTTATCTTATAGGGTCCTTGACCATCTCAAATGATACCCCCCTCAAGGAGCCTGATGCATTTTCTCCCAGCACATACACATAAAGACAAAACCTCCTTACCCCTCCCACCTCCATAATGCCAAAAGCAGGTCGTGCTTGGGGTGAGTCATGGACAGAAAAAAGTCTACAACTTAGAGCCAAGAAGTTTTGCCAATTTGGAGAAAAATTCCCTCCTGAGGGTGCTGCTGCCAGCAACCCCAGTCTTATAGGCTGAATGGCCAAAGATGATTTAGCTAAAACAAAGTATCCAGGCAGCAGACACAAGCGCTTTACCCCCTTTCCCCTAGTCAATTGTTGTTGTTGAGTCATTTCAGTTGTTTCTGATTTTTTGTGACCCCATATGGGGTTTTGTTGGCAAAGATACTGAAGTGGTTTTCTGTTTCCTTCTCCAGCTCATTTTGCAGAGAAGGAAACTGAGGCCAACAGGGTTAAGTGACTTGGGAAGGGTCACAGCTTTCAAGTGTCAGAGGCTAGATTTGAACTTAAGTCTTCTTGACTCCAGGTGCAGTACTCTATCCACTGCACCACCTAGCTGCTCTACTCTAGTCAGTACTTAGTCCTATCCCACCCCCCAACCCCTTTCAATGGAGAAACCAGGTCGCAGTAGATTATGGTCCTGTTTGGAGAACAGTGGCATGGTCTTGACTCATGTCACCTACCCTTCTAGTAAACTTGATAAGCGTTTAAAATCTGCTGCACTGAATTCTTTTTTCTCAAGTTTTCATCTCCATTCTCATTCCAAAGGAGGAGTCTGGGGAAGAGTCCCTTCTAGGAGGAGCAGCCTCTTCCTTCAAAAATGCTCAGTGCGGGGCAGCTAGGTGGCTTAGTGGATAAAACACCGGCCCTGGATTCAGGAGGACCTGATTTCAAACCCGGCCTCAGATACTTGACACTTATTAACTGTGCAACCCTGGGCAAGTCACTTAACCCTCATTGCCCTGCCTGCCCCCCCAAAAAAACCCCACCAAAAACTGGGGGGGGGGGAATGCTCAGTGATAGCCACCCCTGGCTGGGACATCTATTCAGACAATTGGTGGGATTGAGGGGGAGCACTGGAGGAGGGCTTTTTAAGGCCTGAATTATGCACACAAGTCTCTGGTTCTCAAGGTCAGTTGAGACTTTGTTCTGTCGCTCCTACAAGAGTGTAATCTTCAATTTCCCCCAAGGGATTCATTATACTGGATTGCATGCCCCAGAAGAAGGGGACAAAAGAATCAGCCCTGGCTGTGATTTTCCGGGCCTCCTTCTTCTCTAATCCATCCTTCACAGAGAAGTCAAAATAATAATATCTGACATTTACACACCACAGGGACTTAAAGTTTGCAAGAACCCTTTGCAGCCTTTATATCATGTAATCCTTATGACAATGCCAGTGAGGGAGGTGCGGGTATTATCCCCATTTAACAGAGAAGACAACTGAGGCTTAGAGAGGTCAAGCCAATTGCTCAGACTTAGAGGTCTAATATGAATCCAAGGCAGGATTTAAATCCAGCTCTGCCTCCAAATCTTCCCAGATCAGGACTTTCTAAGTGGAGAGTTGCCAGGATTACAGTGTGGCAAACATGGAACCCAGCTCTTCCCTGACTCCAAGATTTGTCCTCTCTTTGCTATGACACACTGCCACAGTTCCCATTAACTGTAGAAAAATAAAGAAAATTCAAAGAACAAAACGAAACAAAGCACCAAACTCCTCATCCTGGGGCTGCCGCACTCTGGCTCCCTCCCACCTACTTTTCCAGACATTTCACATTATACACTCAATCTTCCAGCCAAAGTGAAAAACTAGCTTTTCCCCTGAGCTCGCGATTCCATTTCCTTCTTCCCTGCACTTCTATAAGCCACCCCCATGTTTGGAGTGCCCTTATCCTCATCTCTGCCTTTTGGGACTCTTCTCTTCTTTCAAAGATCGACTCAGAGGCCATTTCCATGAAGTCTTTACTTATCCCCCGGAAATGAAAATGTCCACCCTGCCTCACATTTTTCTAGAGCATGCTGTCTGATTTCTTCTCCGACCCCCATCACATGTTGACTGGTATTGTTCTTCTCTGCACATGTCATAACATCAGCGATTTAGGGCTGGAAGGAACCTCAGAGGTCATATATAATCCAACCCCCTCATTTATTTTATTATTATTTTTTTTTGGCAGGGCAGTGAAGGTTAAGTGACTTGCCCAGGGTCACACAGCTAGTAAGTATCAAGTGTCTGAGACCGGATTTGAACTCAGGTCTTCCTGAATCCAGTGCTGGTGCTTTATCCACTGTGCCACCTAGCTGCACCCCTCCCCTCATTTTATAGTTTAAGAAATTATAGCCCAGGGAAATGACATGATTTGCCTAAAGTCTCACAGGTAGAAAACACTAGTGGCAGGATTTGAAACTAGCTCCATCCTTTATCTGTTTCTCCTTCCCTCTAGTCGATTGTTAAATGTGGTTGTGCATGCCTGTAATCCTTGCCACTAGGGAGGCTGAGGCTGGTGGATCCTTTGAGCTCTGGATTTCTGAACGGCAATAAGGCTAAAGCCAATAGGGTATTGTCACTGTCTGGTGCCAATATGGCACGACCACATATTGGGGAGTGTGGGGCATTACACCAGACTGCCTAAGGAGTGTCTAACTGGCCTGGGTCGAAGCTTCTGTGTCCATCAGTGTAGTGGGATCTGTCCCTGAGTGGTCACTCAATTTCCATCCTTTTCAAGATGAGACCGGGGGGCAGCTAGGTGGCGCAGTGGATAAAGCAGCAGCCCTGGATTCAGGAGGACCTGAGTTCAAATCTGACCTCAGACACTTGACACTAGCTGTGTGACCCTGGGCAAGTCACTTAACCCCCATTGCCCCGCAAAAAAAAAAAAAAAAAGATAAGGAGACCCAGTCTCAAAAGAAAAAAAAGAATATAAGCTTCCTGAGGATAAAGTTTGTGTCATTTTAAAAAACCTGTAACCCCTGTGACTAGCACAGTTCTTTGCAAAGAGTAAGCACTGAAGAAATGCTTATTGTTGAATTGAATTGAAAGGTTATTTCAGAATTAAATTTGGTTATCTAAACTTTTACTATATGGGGAAAAAAGATGCATCCTCTGCAGGGACTAGGAAACTAGATTAAAACCCTCCCCAAATTTTGTTCTTGTAATTCATCCAGTTTGATTACTATACTGTGATCCTATAATACTAGGTGACAGCACTGGATGGCAGAATTTAGGCCAAATCCATCAATCTGTATGGGGAGATGTAACTCCCTTCTCTAAGACACCTTCAACTTGTCTCTCTGGGCTTGGTTTAGACTAATCTTTCCTGTAAATCAGAGACAGGACCTTCTTTACCCTGACCTAATCTGGTTGGGCACCCCGTCTATTTATAAATGGCTATTTCCTTCCACATCAGAGCTCCCTGCCTTTCTGGAGGGGAGTAATCGCCCTCTATATTCCCTGCCTGGGTGGATCAAGTGCCCTAATGACTATTTCCTAAGAAGATGGATGGATAACAGAGGGTTGAATAAGGGCAAACATATTTATTAGGTATGCAGGCCCCCACAGGTGCGATGCTTACAGGAAAAATGGGAAGGAGAGCATGACAAAACTCATCCCTATATTGAGGTTTCCCTTTATGGATTTAGTAGTAAAAATCTAGGAATAACACTACCTCAGCAGTTTCTCCCCACCCTCAAGAACCACCCACAATAGATCTGAAAGTTCCCCTCAGAACTGGTCTCTGATTTTACTTCCCACTAGTTCTTTTTTTTTTTTTTTTTTTTTTTTTGCGGGGCAATGGGGGTTGAGTGACTTGCCCAGGGTCACACAGCTAGTAAGTGTCAAGTGTCTGAGGCTGGATTTGAACTCAGGTACTCCTGAATCCAGGGCCAGTGCTCTAATCACTGCGCCACCTAGCTGCCCCCCCCCCACTAGTTCTAAAAGGTAGAGAGGAGCCAGGATGATTTCCACCCCTGCTTTACAGAAAAGGAAAGGACAATTAATAGCAGCCAAGGTCACATTGAAGATTTGTATCCTCCTCCCCCCCCCCCCAACCCCTCTTGCCCCATAATACACTTTTCCCCCAACCAGATGCCCTGGATCACTGCTGGGCAAGCATAGGAATGGAGATTTTAGAGTTCTGAACAAACTCAGAAGCCATTTAGTCCAACACTTTCATTTTACAGAAGAGGAAAGTGAAGCTCACAAATGGGAGGATAATAGATTTAGAGATTTAGCCCATTAGACTGTAAACTCCTTGAGGGCAGGAACTTTCTTTTTCTTAATTGTATTCCCAGTGCTTAACACAGTGCTTGGCCCATTGTAGGCACCTAATAAATGTTTATTGAATTGAATTTATTGAAGTTGGAAGTGGCTGCCCAGACCAGTAGTGTCAAACTCAAATAGAAGCAGGGGCCACTAATTCGTACCTAAGGAGCCCTGAGGGCCACCTATTGACTTAATTTTAAAATGTCATTTAAAGCGTTCATTATATATATTTTTTTACTCTGTGAAGTATTTCCTAATTACATTTTAACCGAATTCAAGAACGCTCAGGAGTACTGTAGGCCGTCACGTTTGACACCTTTGCTTTTTAGACTAATCTCTTTGTTTTACAGAGGAGGAAACTAAAGTTTAGAGATGTTAGGTGATTTGACCAAGGTCCCTCAGGCAGTAACAGATGGGATTTGAACCCAAGTCCTGTTACTCCAAATCTGGTGCCCTTTGCATTGTACCATGTTGCTATAGCATCTTCCAATATGGGCGGTAGCCCAGTTCCTGTGATAAGGAGATCTCCTTTTGCAAGGATCTCAGGGCCCCAGTGACATCCCAGCTCATGCAGAAATGCAGGCTGGAGAATCTTCCAGGGGAACCTCTGACTCTGGGCAGGGCAGAGCAGTTTCTGCAAAGCAGACTGGGAATTTCCCAGAAGAGTCCCAGGGAAATCAGGGCCACTCCAAGAAATGAACAAGAATGAAGAATCCTTCACAGGACACCAGGAAAATGCCCAAATAAATGTATTTTGGGGGTAGTCTGGGACATGAAAGAGGAACATCCCAGAGGGATTCCATGGCACAGTTGAGATAGGGACCTATTTGAAAATGGTTGAATCTGCCGGAAGACAGTCATCTCTCTTGTCAGATGGCAAATGTGATGCCTAAATTAGAAGCCAGGTTGGCTTCTACATCATTTTCTACCTCCAGGAAGGACATGGAGAGGATGGAGGTCCCCACTTCCTCAGTCTTACTCTTCCCTCAGCTAGGATGCTATGGAAAGAAGACAACCATCTGGTTGCAGAGGACTTTAAATTTCCCAGAAATAAAAGGTGCTGGTGGACAGCACAGACTGCGGCTAATTCCCATCCCTGGATTTGGAGTCCAGGAGATCCCCGGCAAATCCTTGTGCACCTCAGTTTCCTCAACTGAGAAAATGGGGATAATAATAGCACCTACCCCACAGGGTTGTTGGGAGAATCAAATTATATGAATGTATATAAAGATTTTTATAAACCTTGAAGAGCAGTGTAAATATTAGCTGTTGTCATTGACTCCTTGGAAGTTATTACTTTGGCAGCTATAGGGGAGAGGTGAACCTAGTTTGGGAAGGGAAATTCCCCTCAGCTCAGACCAAAATTGTTGTGGGGATGAAGGGTTCTTCCTGTTCAGGGGTCCACCTTTACCATTAATATTTTCTTTTCTTTATTATTTTTTTTTTGCAGGGCAATGGGAGTTAAGTGACTTGCCCAGGGTCACACAGCTAGTAAGTGTCAAGTGTCTGAGGTCACATTTGAACTCAGGTCCTCCTGAATCCAGGGCTGGTGCTTTATCCACTGCGCCACCTAGCTGCCCCCTTACCATTAATATTTTACTAAAGTTGCCCTTGTCTCTTTGCCTGGAAGGCTGCTTGACGACGTTGAGGTGGGGGCAGGGAGGGGAGAGAAGGAGGGAAGGGAGACTTCAATCAAAAGTGAAAGTCTGGCCTTTACAAACTTTCCTGCAAGTTGAGACACTTTCTCCGGCTAAGAAAAGGAAGCCTAAGTAGGGACGTGACAGCTCCGGGAGTCTCTCAAGCGTCTTGGGACTTAGTGTAGGGGTGTGGGGGAGTTGAGTTTGGCTATATACCCACCCACTGGCTCTTCAGGTTAACCTCTGCCTTTTCTTTTGGGGTAGGGGGTGGGGAGGAGGGGCCAGTGATTTTAGGCAAAAAGAAAATTTCCCAGGGAGAAAGAGAAATCTCTTCCCTGACTGTAAAGTGGGGGAAGGGAGGGGGAGACAGCAGGTGATAAATTACTCTCTTCTTCCTTATTCCGCTCCCCCATCCCGTCACCCCGTCACCCCAACCATACACTTTCCAGGGCCATCCCGTCAAACTACTGCTCCTCTCCTTCGAGGTGTGTGTGTGTGTGTGTGTGTATGTGTATGAAAGAGAAAGAGAGAGGGACACACACACACACACACACACACACACACACACACACACACACAGATGCAGAGCTAGGAAAGGAATGATTACGGGCACGAAAGTGGAGCTAGGATGTGGTAGTAGAGACAGGGGGATTCATACCGAAATATTTCTAGGCTGAACTGGTCTTTGCTTCCTCACCTGCCCAGGCTTCCTCAGGGGGATTCCCCTAAGAGAAAAGGGGGCGGCAGGCTGTAAACTTACAGACAGCTACTGAGTTACGGGCCCCACCACAAGTCATCCCACCACTCCCTCAGGTCGTCATTCAGTCAGGCCGTCAGTCCGTCAGTTAGTTCATTCCTTCCTCCCACTCTCTCTACCTCCCCGCCCCCGTCCCTCCGCGCTGGCTGCGGTCCCTTTAAAGGCGCGCCCGGCGGGGGCCGCCCCTTCTCCCGGGGCTGACTCGGGAGGCGCGTTGCAGTCTTAGGGAGCTGCGGCAAGCCGGGCATGGCCATGGCGTCCCCGGCCATCGGGCAGCGCCCTTACTCGCTCCTACTGGACCCCGAGCCGCAGCGCTACCTGCAGAGCCTGAGTGGCCCCGAGCCTCCTCCGCGGCCCGGGCGGACCCCGCGCCGCTGCGGCTCGGTGCCCGTCTCCACCGCGCCCGGGGCGCACAAGGGGCGCGGAGCGCTGGTGGGGGACCCCGAGTCGCAGCCCCGGCCCCCCAGGCTTCCTCGCTCCCTCCGGCCGGGGCTTCAGCAGAGGCTGCGGCGGCGCCCCGGGGCGCCGCGGCCCCCGGACGTGAGGAGCATTTTCGAGCAGCCGCGGGACCCGCGCGTCCCGGCAGAGCGCGGCGAGGGGCATTGCTTCATCGAGCTGGCGCTGCGGGCTGACTCGGGCTGGTGTGATCTGTGCGGCCGGGAGGTGCGACAGCGGGCGTTACGCTGTGCCAGTGAGTGTGATTGGGAAGGGGTGAGGGTGGGGGTGGGCAGAGAGCAGAGGGCAGCGGGGTAGGGGTGGACAGTAAGAGCCCTGAAGAAACGTCCCTAATCCAGGCAGAAGGGCTTCTCCCTTTCTCTGACCTCAGGAAGCCTTTGGAGGGCATAGATGGGGGTACCCTGCTCTTTACACCATAACTCCTGGCACGCATCTGGAACCTTTTGGTGACTGCCTGGGGAACGCTTTCGGAGCTCTTGACAAATCATAGCCCACGATCTCCCCGCTGAAATGCAAAGGGCTGGTAGCCAAGGGCACTGGATCGTCTCCTGGGCAGTCTCCCCCATTTGTGGGTTCTCACCTAATGACTCCTAGAATGAGGGGAGCTGTGTGACTTGCTGGTGTTATGATTTGGCCGTTGTATATATAGGGATTCATGACGTGCCTGATTGTTTACTAGAATAGGCAGTGCCGTCCCCCTCCCCTCGTTGGAGAGTTAGGTAATACCCATTGGGGTAGGAGTAGAGGAAACCCACCCACCCCATGTTGTTAGACATAGATTGAGATATAAGGGGAAACCAAGATTATAGTCACCTAATGACCTCTGAAATCTTTGAACTTCTGTCTCTGTTTTTATCGCCTTCCTCTTCCTCCTCCTCCTCCTAGATTCCTGCAGTAGTTATTATCATCCTCTAAAATTATCCAGCTCTGTGTGGTTTCCCTCCCTCTGTAGCACCAGAGCCCCTATTGGCTCTTATCCGCTCCTCTCCCTCCCTCAGTACACATACATAATAAATCACTGGGCACCTAGAATATGGATTTTCTGAGTAACTCTGCAGTGGTCTTGGGTGTCTGTATTGGTTTCCATATTTTCCTTACCCTGATATACGGTATGTATTTCTTTAATGGGTGTGTTTACTTTCTAAAGGATGTTGCAGTCCTTGGCAAAGCATTTAGTAGAGTAATTCTTTAAAAAAAAATCTCTCCACCTAAATAGTGTCACAACCTCTGACAAGCACCACAAGTGGGCTCTGGTTTGAATCCTTCCCTAGAAATGCTTTTCTGGGTAGTGCCCTTGACTCCTTAATACCTGACTGTGTGGCATTGGACGGAGGCTTTCTTCCAAGCACTCCTTCCAAAGGCTTCTATGAAAACCCGACTGTGCATAACTGTCTTTGTAGAGCACAGCAGACTCTGATTTGTGCATCCTGACTGCAGCCTTGGCTGGGTCATAGGAGCAAAAGCACCTCAAGTCTGCCTTAGATAGGTGGTACCTAGTGGATGGAGAACATGGCTACAGCTGCTGTCAGAGCTCCTCCAAATACCGAAGGAGGAAAAATCAAAGCATAACCTCCCTCGGTCCAGAGTGCTTGAGAAATGCTTCTGACATTCCAGAGAAACCAGGTGGGATATTCCCATGACTCTCTTCAGCAGGCATCCTTTGCTTCTCCTGGCTGTATCCTTATGGCAGTCTGCCCCTTTCTAGAGAGGAAGGAAGGGCAGATACCCCAGCCTGGACAGGCTTAGAGAATCACAAGATCTTACAGCTGGAAGAGACCTGAGACAGCACCCATCCACTCCTATCTCCACTCTCCCTTCATTTTACAGGGGAAGGGATGGAGACAGCATTCATTGTTCCACTGGGAATTGCCATGTTTTGGAGAGATGATATTGATCCTGGAATCTCTTACATGTGACTTTTAAGAATTTATGTTTTGACTTATTCAGGGATGTAGTGATGGGTCTCTTATATGTGTGTAATGTATACATGTACCTGTGTATATTCACTAGTGTTTACCTGTGAATGTGTGTATATGTATGTATGCTACTCTGTAGTTAATTGAATCAATTCTCATTTTCTTCCTCATCATGTATGAGAGCTTGTTCTTCCATAGACTAACTGATAAAGAAGTATCTGGTGCTGGGTTAAATGCCCCCAAAATCATCCCAGTAGAATAGAAGTACTTTCAAGGTTGGGGCAAGTTTTTTCAGTTTTTGTTATATCTTTGTGTCCTCAGTGCCCAAGGAAAGGCAGGATGGAGCAGAAGCTAGAGAGCTAGCCTCTGAATCAGAAGTCTCACCCTCTAATACATATTGACTGTGTGTTCCTGGCCAAGTCACTGAATTTCTCAGTGACCCCAGGCAATTGTCTAAGACTCCAACTTGCAGAATGGAGACTGACCTGTATTGGTAGAGGGAATTTGTTTCCTCATTTTCTACCAATGAAACCTCAGGTAAAGGCTTTAAGAAAAAAAGACAATCTCTACTGATTTATAGACATAGTAGTAAATGCTTAATAAATGATAGTTTCATTGGGCTGGAAAAGATTTTCATTCTCCCCATAAGTATAATTGTTCTGCCCCAGGGTTGTCAACACCAGGGATAAAGGTACTAAGGAAACAGGGGCTGCTATTTGGCATTATTGTTTAACTGCCTCCACCAAAGTCCTGCCATGATGTCTCACTGTGGAGGTGAGTCTGGCTCCTTGTTTTGCTATGGCAACAGAACAGATGTGGAAGGTCTTACCAGGTCAGAAAGGTAATGGATTTTGGCAGTGGTTCCAGGACCAGCCCAACCAACTAAGTTTGTAGAGGCTCATTACTAAAGGGTCACTAGCAGGTGATGACTTTTTTCCCCCATCCACAGACACCCACAAAGGGCACCTATTCAAGTGAAGAAGGGGTGATCACTTGGGTTGGTAGAGGGAGAAACTACACTCATCAATAAGATTTTTCTAAGCCCTTTGTTAAGTTCCGGGGATACATAGTGGGGGAATGAAAACAAGACCTACCTGTCAAGGACCTGATATTCTATTAGGAAAAATACCATGTATAGGTTGGAGTCAAAATCTGGCCTTAGATACTTACTAGCTGTATGACCCTGGGCAAGTCTGTACCCTCTCTGTGCCTCATTTTCCTCATCTGTAAAATGGGGATAATAATATCAAGGTTGTTGTGAGGATCAAATAAGATAACCTATGAAAAGCTTGTAACAAACCCTAAGTACTATATACATTTATACCTATTATAACTTCTCAGTGACTTTAAGCAAGTCACATCACTTTTCAGGGCCTCAGTAAAATTAGAAGTTTGAATCTCTGATATTTCTGTGAGCACTGATATTCAGTGATTCCCTATCATCTCTATATTGATACGTTACAAATTCTGCTTTGTCTCTGGATCACTTATGGAGAGGACTTTGAGGTCAGTGAGCCTTTCTGAAGCTAATGAAAGGAGGACTACTCTTGTCATCTAAGGGGGTTCATTGCAGCCCCAGCCCACTGTCCCTCCAGATGCCAATGGTTCTGCATCTATTCTGTGGTATTAGCTGAGGATGGATTGTGTCTCACTAAGTGGCACTTGTCAAGGTTTAAATTTCCCGAGATTTAGGATTGAGCTAATGACAAATGCAATAGGAAGGATAAGAGCTATGAAATCCATCACTTGGAGCATGAAGTTAACATCTGGAAAAGGGGTAACAGCTGGGTGTATTCATTTTCCATGTTAGAAAAATGAGTTTTTAATCTTCCATACTTCAAGGATCTGCAACGTCACAGTTTCACCAACACAAATGACAGTCCCTTTCTAGCTTTGTAGGTGGTCTCTGGAAGTGGTTATATAGCTCATTTTGTGGTGGCAAAGAATTGGAAATTGGGGGCAGCTAGGTGGCGCAGTGGATAAAGCACCGGCCCTGGAGTCAGGAGTACCTGAGTTCAAATCCGGCTTCAGACGCTTGACACTTACTAGCTGTGTGACCCTGGACAAGTCACTTAACCCCAATTGCCCCACCAAAAAACAAAACAAAAAAAGAATTGGAAATTGAGGGGATGCCCATCAATTGGGGAATGGCTGAGCAAGTTGTGGTATATGATTGTAATGGAATATTACTATGCTAAAAGCAATGTTGAATGTGCAATTTCAGAAAAACCTGGAAAGACTTATATGGTCTTATATGGACTTATCTGGTCTTTATATGAACTGATGCAAAGTGAAGTGAGCAGGACCAGGAGAACATTGTACATAATAACAGCAATACCGTATGATGATCAACTTTGAATGACTTAGCTGTGCTCAGGAATACAACGATCCAAGACAATTTTGAAGGACTTATGAAAAATGCTCTCCGCCTTCAGAGAAAGAACTGATGGAGTTTGAATACAGATGGGAGCATACTCTTTTTTTTCTTTCATTTTCTTTTGTTTTTTTTTTTTTCCCTCTTTGGGTCTGTCTTCTTTCACAACATGATGATGATGATGATGATAGAGAATGGCTGTGTCTCTTCCCCCCAATCCTCATTGAATCATAGAGCAAAGGCTAAAAGACCTCAGAGGTATTCTAGTTCAACCCACTCATTCTATAAACGAGAAAGGTCCAAGAGAAGTGACTTGACCAAGATCACCCAGCTTGGTAAGTAACAGAGGCAACATTTGAACCTAGGTCTTTTAAATCCTACAGTCTACAGAAATTTGATGCCTTCCTGGCATTGCTTTAAATATAGCTGAGCTGATCTTCAAAGAACAGACAAGCAGTTTATCCCTGGGTCCATGTTGAAAGCCTTTCCAGTTTGGTAGGACCTCTCCCAAGTTTAAACACCACTAGTATAATGTTCATTAACAAAAGGTTGCTTCCAGGCTGAATGGAGGCATTAGAATAGGACTTTGGTAGAGAGGAGAGTGTGTGTGTGTGTGTGAGAGAGAGAGAGAGAGAGAGAGAGAGAGAGAGAGAGAGAGAGAGAGAGAGAGAGAGGAGGGGGGGCAGTTCAGGGAGCAGGGATATTTTGAAAGGCAAGACTCTAACACAGTGCTAAGCCTCAGAAACTCATCTTTCCCTACCCCTGCCATTGTGAATGACAGTGGCTCAGATTTATATAAGACTTTGTGGTTTACGAAGAGCTTTCCTCACAATATCCCTATGAGGATGTCAGCCAAGTATTTTCCTTAATTTATATATGAGGAAATTGAGGGTATAATAGTAATAATTTTTATTGTTGTTCAGTCACTTTTCAGTGGTGTCTGATGCTTCACGACCCCATTTGGGGTTTTCTTGGCAAAGATAGCGAAGTGGTTTGCCATTTCCTTCTCCAGTTTATTTGACAGATGAGGAAACTGAAGCAAACAGGGTCACACAGTTGGCAAGTGTCTAAGGCTAAATTTGAACTTGGGTTGGCCTGACTCTAGCCTAGGCCTGGCACTTTATCCACTGTACCATCTAGCTGCCCAACAATAATAATAGCTAACATTTAAATAATGCCTAATGTGTGTCCAGCACTGTGCTATGCACTTTACAATGATTATCTCATCGATCCTCTCAACAATCTGTGTTCGGTAGATGCTATTATTAATCCCCATTTTACAGACGAGGAAACTGAGGCAAACAGAAGTTGAGTGTCTTGCCCAGGGACACACAGCTAAGTGTCTGAGGCTAGATTTGAACTCATCTTCTTGACTCCAGGCTCATCTAGTACACCACTTAGTAACTTTCCCACAGCCACCCCACAGATAGATATGAATGTTATCTGTATCAATTTCATGGAATCACAGAATCTCTGGGATGAAACAATACCCAAATAAGATTAATTCCATTTGCGGTGAAATAGCTGTCATCTATAGCCCTTTGAAGTTTGCAAAACCTTTTTTACTTAGGTTATCTCATTTGTCCTTAGTACATGGGGGAGGGCTGGATATGACATCTATTATTATCTCCATTTTGCAGATGAGAAAACTGAAACTCCAAGAGGTTAATCTGGCTTGTCCATGGGTGGTCAGCTAGTAAGTTTTGAAGGTGAAATTTGAACCCAAAGCTCTCTTGTCCCTAAATCAAGGCTTCTTCCCCCTTCCATTCCAGTGTCAAAACCAAGTCTGAAGCTCAGGTCTCCTGATTACAAAAGCAGTGGTCTTGTTATTACTCTAAAGCCCTCGATCCTGTCCCCAGCTCACCCCCATTTCCAAGTCTTCATCTGGGACCTGTCTCTTTAACTCTGAAGTTAGGAGCAGAAAAAAAAAAGGTAGTCCTACTAATTCCCACCAGCATCAGAAACTGAATTTGTTCAATGTAAAGGGGGGGGGCTGGAGATCTGGGAGAGAAATTCCTTTATGAGATTCCACAAGGGAATAGTAAACAAAGAAACTTGGAGCCTGCTCTCTGGCTAGATTCCCAGGTCCCTCTGCCTAGGAATGTCCCCTTTGGGTCACTGACACCCCCTTCATGAGGGGCAGAGATACTGGAATATCGGATATATTTGCCAAACTTGACTATGTAAGTTGGCCCTGATAATTGTTTAATGCTGCTGTTAGTATTATCTGTCTGCATCAGGACCTCAGTGATCCACACCCTCTTGTCGTTATGGTGAAGAATAATTTGTTGTTGTTGTTCAGTCCTTTTCAAGTCATGTCCAACTCTTCATGACCCCATTTGGGGTTTTCTTTGTAAAGATATGAAGTGGTCTGTCATTTCCTTCTCTGGCTCACTTTACAGATGAGGAAACTGAAGCCAACAGGGTAAAGTGACTTGCCCAGGGTCACACAGCTAGTAAGCGTCTGAGGCCAGTTTTGAACTCAGGTCTTCTCCACTCCAGACCCAGTGCTCTACCCACCATGCCACTTAATTGTTCCACAGAATGATACCAGATGATAATTATATATCAGTGCATTATGGTTTCTGTTGTGAGGTAGGTGGTTCACTTATTCAGTGCAGGGAGAAGAGCTTCAAAGGAAATTGAATCCATTTAGGTATTGAAGGGAAGCTTTGGATAACCTTGATTGCTGTCAGGAAATCCTCCTGTTCCACATTCCAGGTGCCTGGCCCTGATGGAGCTGGATGGTCAGCTAGGTGTCAAAGTAGATAGAGTGTGGGGCCTAAAATCAGGAACATTAAGATATGTAATAATCCTATGATGATTTGGATCCAAAGTTCAAGTCCAACCCGTATGACTCTGAGCAAGTCACTTAATCTTTGTCTTCTTCACTTTCCTCTTCTGTAATATGGGGAATAATAATAGGAACTACCTCCCATGGTTGCTCTGAGGTTCACAAAAATATTTGTAACACACCTTGTAAACTTTGAAGCATTTTGTCAATACTAGCTCTTTAGATCAGTGGCTCTTAACCCCAGGGTCCAAGGCCTTATTTATACGTAGGATAGTTAGATAATCGTATTTCAATATAATTGGCTTTCTTTGTAAGCCTGTGTATTTTATTTTATGCAATTAGAGACACTGGGGTAGCTAAGTGGTGCAGTGGATAGAGTACCAGACCTAGAGTCAGGAAGACTCCTCTTCCTGAGGTAAAATCTGGCCTTAGACACTTACTAGCTGTGTGACCCTGGGCAAGTCACTTCACCCTTTTTGCCTCAGTTTCCTCATCTGTAAAATGGCCTGGAAAAGGAAATGGAAATGTTAAACCACTTCAGCATCTTTGCCAAGAAAACTCTAAATGGGGTCAGAATCAGATATGATTGAAAACAACTTAACAACAGCAATTCAAGACATTGTTCTGAGAGAGGGGCTCCATGGTCTTCACCTTCTTGTCAAAGGGGCCCCTAATACAAAAATGAAACAAAACCGAACCGAACAGAACTTAGACTAACAGAGCCACTGGCAGGAAGCTCATCATTCTAGTAGATCTCCCTTCCACTGGGCAGGACTGCTTCCAGCCTCCAAGACCAACCTGTTTAATCTCCTCCCTTAACCTCAGCTCCCACCCTGAATCTTGTTTTTACTTGCCTCCATCACCTGTTTGTCAGCTTGCCACCGGGAACTGTCTTCACCTCAGAGCTGGGAGTTGTTTGGAGTTTGTTTGCCTTTAGTAGTAATCAGCAGATTCCTTTGCTTGAGAGGTGGGCCTGAAGTCAGGAAGACCTGAGTTCAAATCAGGCCTCAGACACTTCTTAGTTGAGTGACCCCAGGCAAGACACTTTGCAAGTTTGCTGTTTGTCTCAGTTTCCTCATCTGTAAAATGAGCTGGAGAAGGAAATGGCAAAGCACTCCAGTATCTCTGCCAAGAAAACCCCAAATGCGATCACAAAGGGTTGGATATGACTGAAACAACTGAACAACAGTAGTAGTGGTAGTAGTTGCTGTTGTAGGAATAACTGCCATTTATATGGTGCTTTGAAGTTTGCAAAGCATTTCACATATGTTATCTCCTTTGATCCTCACAACAACCTTGTGAAATCAGTATTATTATGATCCCCAGTTTACAGATGAAGAAACCAAGAACCAGAAATTGAAGTAAATGGTCCAGCATTACATGGGTAGAATGTGTCTGAAGTAAGATTTGGACCCACTTCTTCCGGACTCCTGGTACATTGCTCCACCCAGCCCTCCAGGGAATATGTAACCTACCAGCCTCACAAAGCTCAGACACCTAGGATGCTGAGCTGAAAGGTACTTTGAGGTCATCTACTCTAACCCCCTCATTTTACAGATGAAGAAACTGAGACCCAATGTGGTAAAGTAACTTGCCCAAGGTCACAGAGGTAGGAAATATCAGAGGTAGGATTGGAACCCAGAGCCCCTGTTTGCAAGCATTGTCCTTTACACTGTACCGAAAGTTTGAAGATGGGACTCCCCCACCATAGAGAATGGGCTTCAGGTAGTTTGGAAACTAGATACGTGGAGCTGTGTTATCCTGTGGGCTTCATATTTATCTCTTGTACTTAAAGGTGCTCAACAGATGAGTCTGGATCTAGTGAAGTGTGTGTGTGTGTGTGTGTGTGTGTGTGTATCTGTATGTGTGCTTGTTCATCTACCAAAGACTGTTTTCTTGTTGATTTTGGGGGGGGGCAGCAAAAGAGATGGCAGCTGAAAAATGCTGTCTTTCCCTGATGCGTTTTTTTGTTTGTTTTTTTGGTTTTTTTGCAGGGCAATGAGGGTTAAGTGACTTGCCCAGGGTCACACAGCTAGTAAGCGTCAAGTGTCTGAGGCCGGATTTGAACTCAGGTACTCCTGAATCCAGGGCCGGTGCTTTACCACTGCACCATCTAGCTGCCCCCATCCCTGATGCATTTGTGCAGAGGGAGAACGTGCCCCCTCCCTTTCCCCTCTTGCCTCCTCAGGAGAACCTTAGTTAGTGTGGGGACGTTAATCAGTGATAACTCATGGGGAGAAGGCCCTTCTGTAAAAAGGTCTGAGGCAGGCATTCGGGAGTCCTTATCTCAAGTCCTGGTCCTGCCTACTCATTCCTCCCCCTCCCCTACTTCCCTTCCCCCCCCTTCCCCCCTTTCCCCCCCTCCCCAAAGTGAAAGGATTTCGGTGTTGGCTTGATTTCCCATTCATTGGAGCATGAAATTTCCCAATTACAGACCGAGGGGGTTTGAATCCCAGGTACAGTCAAAAATGATTAATGCTACTTGTCTGCTAGCCTAATTAGACTTGGTAATGAATGTATCCGTTCTCCTGCTACTTCTAAAGAGGATCTGAAAATGAGTTGCCAGCTTATTCCCCCTTCCTTCCAGGGCTCTGTCTGGGCTCCTGCCTCTTCTCCTGAAGTTCAGTGCTTAATCCACTTCTGACCCGGATGGACTGGTCTGGCCAGGAAAAAGAGGAAAAAAGACAAGCCTCCTCTCATCCAGGTCCCATCTGTCCAGCCAGAGAGGTGTGTCCATCCTTGGCCCAGATGCCAACTGATCCCCAGTTCACAGCGTTGCTGTCTGCTTTGTAAGCTTCTGGCTAACTCAGGTGAGGCCTAGGAATGCTAATGAGCATGGTCTGAATTCCTTGGATTTCTGTAGTGCCTTCCCTCTGAAAAGCTTTCTGGGCACTTCCATACCCATTAGCACATTCAGTCTCAAAACAACATGAAGTCAGGACGAGGGGGTGCTTCTATCAGTTTTCTATGTGGTGCAGCTGGGTCATAGGCTTATAGGATCATAGGTTTAGAAAGGGGAGGTACCTGTAGATGTCATTTGGTTTAGCCCCCTCCTTTTATAGATGAGGGGACTAAAGCCTGGAGAATCTAAATGATCTGTCCAGGGTCACAAAAGCAGGAAGTTACAGACTTGGGATCTGAACACAAAACCTTTAACTCTAAATCTGCTTTCATTGCATTGTGCGGACTCCCGGTCCTGAGGATCACTCACCCATCCACCCACAAGAATCAAGACAGGCCCAGAGCTAGAACCTACTCATCTGGACCCTTTCCCAGACTGACTTTCAGATCTAGTGACCTTGAGCCCTCAGAGCTATTGTTTTGCTGCTTGCCCAATACCCATCACTTCTGCCTGGGTGGCAGTTGTGTTAGCACAGAAGATTCCTACCATCGCCCCAAATCGATCCTGCTTTTTTTTGATGCTGGCTACTCTCCCTTCATCTTCCTCCTGGATCCCTCTTCTTCCCCCTCCCCTATTTCCTCAGTTTCCCCTCCTGTGGGCTAAGTCTGCAGTTGGCCCGTCTTTAGGAAGGTCTCCAGCATGAAACAATTAAGACTGGTAAAGAACTTGCAAAAACATCTCTGGCCTTGTTAGGTCATTTCTATCCACATTCCTCAGATGGCTGAGTGATTGTGCCGGGGTGTGTATTTGTAGACATGCAAATCATGCCTCTCCCCCTTGGTTAAATTGGATGTTAGCCCATAATGTGTCAGTCATTCATATGGTCTGCCATGGTGGGGGAGCTTGAACAAGTTTGCATCATCGCACCTTAGTCTCTGCTCCCTCCCCCTTGTCACGTGTCTGCGCCCACCTCTTCTCCCTCCCTCTGTAGGGTAGTGTTGGCCAGGGCCCAATACCAGAGCTAGAACAGCTGGCCTAGCCCATGGTTTTGTATTTAATCACTTCCCTCCAAGCTCTTGCAGGTGGATTTGGGGGAAAAGAAAAGGCGTGGTGAAAATAGAGACGAGTCATGAGGACAGGTGGGCTGCACCGGGTGGGCCCCTGGATATGGGGCACTCACCTGTGGCCACAGTTGAATCGGGCGATGTTCAGTGGATTGCCTGGAAAAGCCTCCTTATACCACATTCCAGTCCACCTCCCTGTTCTTTCAACAAACACGATTCTGGGGTGGGGTGGGTCCCAAAGCAGATCCAGGAAGTCCCTCAGGTGGTTTGCCTGTGGCTGCCATGAAAAAACAAGGCCTGGCCTAGCTGCCCTCACTACCTTAAGAAGTAATCAATCACACAGACTGTCAAGAGCTGCAGGAGTCTTCCGAAATCACCTGGGCCAACCCCATCGTTTCACAGGTGGGGCAACAAGGCCAAAGAAAGGGGGCTGGAGAGCTTTAGCCTGGAGAAAAGAAGGCTCAAGGAAGTGAGAGAGCTGTCTTCAAACGTCCGAAGGGGTGCTCTAGTGGAAGCAAGACTGGGTTAATTGCCAAAGGCTTCCAGTTCAAATCCCAGCCCCATGGATCAATCAATCAATCAATCAACATTTATTAAGCCCCAACTATGTGCCAAAGACCACACTATTTTTGTGAACCTGAGTAATACTAACAACAACAAGCATGTATTTTTTGTTTTTTTTTAAATAACAAACATTTATATAGTACTTGAAAGTTTACAAAACACTTTATTTATGTTTGATTCTATGTTTGATTCAAACAGCCCTGTGAAGGAGGTGCTACTATTATCCCCATTTTACAGATAAGGAAACTGAGGGGTTAAAAGACTTGTCCAGAGTCACACAGCTTGTTTGTTCAGTCATTTTAGTCGGGTGAGACTCTTCATGACCCCATTTGGGATTTTCTTGGCAGAGATGCTGAGGTGGTTTGCCATTTCCTTATCCAGCTCATTTTACATTTGGGGCTTTCTTCTTTCTTTCTTTCTTTCTTTCTTTCTTTCTTTCTTTCTTTCTTTCTTTCTTTCTTTCTTTCTTTCTTTCTTTCTTTCTTTCTTTCTTTCTTTCTTTCTTTCTTTCTTTCTTTTTTTTTGCAGGGAAATGAGGGTTAAGTGATTTGCCCAGGGTCACACAGCTAGTAAGTGTCAAGTGTCTGAGGCCGGATTTGAACTGAAGTCCTCCTGAATCCAGGGCTGGTGCTTTATCCACTGTGCCACCTAGTTGCCCCCCTCATTTGGGGGCTTTCTTGGCAAAGATACTGGAGTGGTTTGTCATTTTCTTCTCTAGCTCATTTTACAAATGAGGAAACTGAGGCAAACAGGGTTAAGTGACTTGCCCAGGGTCATGCAGCTAAGTGTCTGAGGCCGGGTTTGAACTTAGGAAGATGAGTCATCCTGACTCTAAGCCTGGAACTCTATCCACTGCACAACCTAGCTGCCCTATAACACAGCTAAGTGTCTAATTGCAAATCTAAGCACTTAGGACCACTTAACTGTTTCAAATTATCCCCTTATTAAGCCTCAGTTCCCTCATCTGTAAAATGAAGGTTTTGGACCAAATGACCTCTAAGTTGCCTTTTATTTCCAAATCTATGATCCTATGTTCAACTTATTCTGCTTGGTCCCAGAGGACAGACTAGATGTTGCAGAGACACAGATTTCAACACTTTCCAATAGCATGTGTTGACTTTAATGAAAGCCATCCCCAAAATGGAATGCACTGTGTCTGGAGGTAGGGGGTTCGCTTCCCCAGAGCTCTTCAGACAAAGGCTTGATGAGCACTTGTCCTGTATGTTGTAACAGGAATTCTTGTTCTGGTAAGGATGCGGTTGGATGACTCCTGAAGTCCCTTCTGACTGAGTAGATTGTGATTCTTCGAAGGTCAGGCAATGGACCTGGAAGACGAGTCACATCCTCCAGCCTTCCTTTCCATTCCTTTCATGTTATCATTCCACGGGACTCATTGCCTGAGAGTGTGTTCACTGGAGGTACCTGCTGGTGTTCTTAGAGCCAAGTGGGCTGTGAATGGCAAAGAGATTGTGGACATAAACACTGAAAGAATGAGGCGTCTCCCCCAGTTCACTCCTTGCTTTTTTGGGGGGGGGCAGTGAGGGTTAAGTGACTTGCCCAGGGTCACACAGCTAGTGCCAAGTGTCTGAGGCTGGATTTGAACTCAGGTCCTCCTGAATTCAGGGCTGGTGCTTTATTTACTTTGCCACCTAATTGCCCCACCCCTCCTTGCTTTCTGAGAGGTCTATTAATGAACAGGGAATTAGCCCCCCAAAAGAACAAAAGGTAAGGAGAGAAAACTAGGACTGGATAATCTATATATATATTGGAGAATCAGTGTTTGGATCATTGAGAGTTGGCTGAATCTACATGATTTCCAGGATATATATTTTCAAATAATTGTTAGTGATGTCTTTTAAGCTGTATTTTCCACTGCATTCCTTGCTCCAACCCTACTCTGACTTTCTAAAAAGCCTTCCTTATAATAAAGAATAAAACAGAGGGGCAAATTGGCTCAGCAAAACTAAGCAATATATCCACTAATCAGGGTGCCACACCTAATATCCTCCAACTCTGCAAAGAAGCAAGAAGAGTGCTCTTTTCATATCTCTTCTTAGGGATCATATTATAATTTTGTAACATTCAGTTTTCATCTATTGTTTTTTTCTATGCTGTCACACATATTGTCTTCCTGTTCATTTAAGTCTTTCTGTGTTTCTCCGTTTCCACCATTTCTCATAGCACAGTAGTAGTATTCCATTACGATAATGTTCTACAACTTGTTTAGACATTCTCCAATTGATGAGCACCTTTGTTTCCAGTTCTTTGTTATTGCAACAAGTGTGAATGTAAAAAAAAAAAATTGGTGAACAGGTGTTCTTTCTATTTGTTGTTGACTTCCTTGTGAGTATATGCCTAGCAGTAGAATGTCTGGGTCAAAGAGTATAGACATTTTAATCAACGTCCTGACAGAATTTCAAATTGCCTTCCAGAATCGTTATACCAATTCACAGCTCCACCAACAAAGCATTAGTGTGCCTATCTTTCTGCATCCCCTGCAATGTTTGACTGTTTCCATCTTTTCTCATCTTTTCCAATTTGCTGGGGGCAAGCTGAAACCTCAGTGTTCTGCTTATTTGCGTTTCCCTTAATTAGTAATGATTTAGAGCAGTTTTCCTTTGTGGTTGTTAATAGTTTGCTCTTCTTTTGAGCATTCTTTGCTCATATTCTTCGACTACTTCAGTAAACATATTTTCGTAACATTTCCTAGATACTTTGTAGATCTGGAATTTTCAGGGGGGGGGGAGGGGGAAGTATTGTCCTCGCAGATACAGATTGAAAGCTCTTCTCCCTTTGGGAGCTGTGACAAATATGTTCATCACTTGGAGGCCAGCCTTCTAGTTTGTCCCTCCTAGACTGGCTCTCAGACAGACAATAGATGTGCGGCCTATCTATCCCTGGATCCATATTCCAAGCCTTTTCAACTTGGTAGGACTTGTAGGGTTGAAGGTCCCAATCTCACCTCCATACTCCAAAGAGTACAATGGGGTTCATACAGTCAGAGATTTAGAGCTGGGAGGACCTTAAAGACCATTGAGTCTGCCCCCCACCCCATTTTATAGATGAAGAAACCGAGGCACAGAGTGATTAAGTGACTTGTCTATAATCACACAATTAATATGTGGGGTGGAATTTGAACCCAGGGCCTCCTTACTCCTAGTCCTTCATCCTCTTTACCATTCCACAAGGCCTCTCTACCTTTCACTATCACCATTCCTGTTTCTTTTCTTTTCTTTTTTTGCAGGCAGTGAAGGTTAAGTGACTTCCCCAGGGTCACACAGCGAGTAAGTGTCAAGTGTCTGAGGTCAGATTTGAACTCAGGTCTTCCTGAATCCAGGGCTGGTGCTTTATCCACTGTACCACCTAGCTGCCCTTATTCCTGTTTCTTTCTTACCCTGTCCTCATGTGTCCCCCTTCTGTGTCATGGCCTTGCTCCCAGAGCCAATGAACGAAATGAATTGAATGGATTGTTTCCCACGACCAAGATGGATGATGGAATGGGAAAACAATCTGCATCATGAGAAGAAAGTAATCAAGAGATTTCTCTTGGTTTCCCATGAAGGCTATGGGGAGGCCAGTCTAGGGAAGTGCCAGGCTTGGAATATTTTTTCTGGAAGGTACCTCTTTTAAAGCCATAAGCTATTCGGCTGGCAAAGGTTCCTCATGGCGGTGCCCAGCATGACAGCATTTCACTGAGCTGGAGGTACAAGTCAGACAGTCTGATAGAGATGGCCCCATGAAGGGTCTCGCCTTCTTCACTCTGGGTTTTGGCTAAAGCTGTTATATCTATCCAAGGGAATTTGGAAAGTTGGAAGCCTTGTGGCATCTGTTTAAAAGATTTTAACTTTTCTTTTACTAAAAGAGTTAAATGCAAAAAACAAAAACAACCCCCACCAAAACCCTCAGTAATGTTGAGGACCTAGGAATCAGGAGGTCTGGGTTTCAGGCCTTAGCTTTGCCACAGTATGCCCTTATGCAAATCACTTAACTTCTGGGAAACTTCTCCCTTTCTTCATCTGGAAAGTGAGGGAGATATATAATGTCTCTTCTAAGGCTTGCACGCTGTGGTTGAAATAAAGATAGCCTGTGTTTGTAAAATGTGTTCCTCTCAGCAAGCCCCTAAGGTGGAACCTTAAGGTACTTACCAGTTCTTCAATCCTATAGATAATGTGTTATTGTCCCCATTTTATAGAAGGGGAAACCAAGGTTCAAGTTAAGTGACTTCCAAAGTTCTATCAAGTGCTGAGGCCAGGACTTCTATTCAAGCCAAGCCTCAAATCTACCATCTTATCTATTAATGTCATCTTGCTCCTCTAGAAGAATGACCCAGAGGTCACTCTAAATAGTAGCATCATTTCCAGGGTATAACTTCAGTAGCAAAGATTGCACATGTTACTTATAGGGTATATGCTATTTTAGTTATATATTTTTTTTGCGGGTCAGTGAGGATTAAGTGACTTGCCCAAGGTCACGCAGCTAGTAAGTGTCAAGTGTCTGAGAAGGATTTGAACTCAGGTCCTCCTGAATCCAGGGCCGGTGCTTTATCCACTGCACCACCTAGCTACCCTAAACGAACTTCCATTCCACTCAAAGCTGTGAGTTAATACCACTGCCACTTATGTGTTTTTGGTTTTTGGGAGTTTTTTTGTGGGGCAATGAGGGTTAAGTGACTTGCCCAGGGTCACACAGCTACTAAGTGTCAAGTGTGTCTGAGGCCAGATTTGAACTCAGGTCCTCCTGAATCCAGGGCCAATACTTTATCCACTGTGCCATCTAGCTGCCCCGTTATACATACATTTTAAAGAATTCAAGGGGGGCAGCTAAGAAAGGAAATTTGGAACACAAAATTTTAAAAATGGACATTAAAATTGTTTTTACATGTAATTGGGGAGAAATTAAATTCTAAATAAAATAAAAACTAAAAAATGTCCTTCATTGCAAAAAAATGGTGTAAAAATATGGTAACATGTGAGAAGGTAACCCTACTCTTTTGGAATACACTCAACTAAACCACAGTCTCCCCAGAGTACAATGATGGGATAGAGAAAATTTTGCCTAGACACTGACTCCCAATCATTGAGTCTTGCAGCCTAGGTATCATTTCAACTCCTGGTTTCCTTGCACTCCCAATCAGCTGCCAAATCCTGTCTTTTTTCTTCATAACATCTCTCATATATGACCCCTTCTTTCCTCTGCCACCATCCTGGTACAGGCTGTCATCATCTCATGTCCGGACTATTGAAGTAGTCAGTCTGCTGGCGGCTCTTCCTGCTTCAACCTTCTTCCCACTCCAGGCCATTCTCCCACTAGCTGTCAAACTGATCTTCCTAAAGGACAGGTCTGATCATGTCAATCCCCTCCATAAACTCAAATGGTTCCCTCTCCCCTCCAAGATCAAATGGAAAACCTGCCATTGTCTTTTGTTTGTTTGTTTGTTTTTTAGTGAGGCAATTGGGATTAAGTGACTTGCCCAGGGTCACACAGCTAGTAAGTGTCAAGTGTCTGAGGCCAGATTTGAACTCAGGTCCTCCTGAATCCAGGGCTGGTGCTCTATCCACTGCGCCACCTAGCTGCCCCATGCCATTGTCTTTTGATACCTCCCCCACCTTTCCAGTCTCCTTACACCTTACTCCCCTCCATATTCTCTGCAATCCAATGGCACTGGCTTCCTTGGTCTTTCTCCCACATCACATGCCATCTTCCAACTCTGGACATTTTCACAGGCTGACACATGGGCCTGGAACTCTCTCCCTCCTTATCTCTGCCTTCCCTGGCTTCTTTCAAATCTCAGCTAAAGACCCCCTTTCTACAAGAAGCCTTCCATTAACCTTAGTGCCTTCCCGCTGAGATTATCTCCAGTTTATTCCATCGATATCTTGTTAGTACCTAATTGTTCTCATGTTGTGTCCTTTAGAGCAGTGACTGGTATTTTTTCCCCTTTCTTTTTATCTCCAGTGCAGAGTGCATGCCTTGTTGATTTGACTTGACTTGATTAAAATATAGAAGTGATAGTAGGAATCCTTTGGGTAGATGGGAACTCTAGAGGACATTTTTTCCAACCTCCTGTCCATTGTATACCCAAACTGTCAGAGAATTATAGATTTAGAGCCATCCTAGTCCAATCTTTTCATTTTACAGGTGAAGAAATTGAGGTTGAGAGAGATTAGATGACTTGACTGAAGTCACACAGCCAATAAGTGCCTGAGACAGAATTTGAATTCAGATCTTCCTGACTCCAAGAGCACTGCTCCATCCACTGTAGCACCTAGCTGCTTAGAGAGATGACAGTGTCTCTTCTTAAAGACGCTTCAGAGGTGGGGTTTCCACATCCTCTTAAAGTCACCTTTCCTTGGATCCTTTTTATATTTCCCTTTTAAGTCATTTTGAGTTTTCAGCTCTGTGGGGCTAGATCTATGAAAAGGAAAAAAGGGAAGTGAGGTCAGCATAACTTCAGGGAGGAAATTTGAGAGGGATTTCCCCCCTCCTCACATGTGACTTGACACTTTAAAATTCCCCCATAATATGTTCCTCTTCTCCACCTGGTCTGTGAGCTCTGTTGGTCTTGGGCTGTAGTCTCAGACTTTCATTGGATTCAACAAGTTTGGGATGTTAGAAAAATAACATTAACTCTTGGGTCTGGGAGGGGATGTCCTTCTGTTTGCCTGTTGGTATTTCTTATTGAAGTATTGACATGTCAGAGCCTGAGTTTG
The DNA here is from genome assembly GCF_019393635.1 of Dromiciops gliroides. Taxonomy (NCBI): domain Eukaryota; kingdom Metazoa; phylum Chordata; class Mammalia; order Microbiotheria; family Microbiotheriidae; genus Dromiciops; species Dromiciops gliroides. Next base: position 105,683,469 of record NC_057864.1, read on the forward strand.
ATTCTGAATTCAGGACTGAGGTTGAGGAAGCAGTTCATTTTCATAGAAATTCTGTAAGGAATCAACAGTTATTAAGTGCCTACTCTCACCTGTGGCTCCAAGAATCTGTAGTATTTGAAGGGGCCACACCATCTATGCAGATGGGTTAAACCAAGTTGAAGGACTTCAAACCCGTCCATGAGTTAGGGAGATGTCTACTTCAAGCATGTGAAGACTTCTCCTGGCAGAATGGGTGGAGAGAAGTTTGTTCTAATGGCCATAAAGGAGGCTGAAGCAGGCTCTGTAGAGCGCTTAGAGTTTGGTCAGACATTGAAGACACCAAGGTTATCCACTGTACCTGGAGCCATCACCAGTCATCCTGACTTTTTTTGTTTTTGTTTTTGGTTTTTTTTAGTGAGGCAATTGGGGTTAAGTGACTTGCCCAGGGTCACACAGCTAGTAAGTGTTAAGTGTCTGAGGCCGGATTTGAACTCAGGTACTCCTGACTCCAGGACCGGTGCTTTATCCACTGCGCCACCTAGCTGCCCCCATCCTGACTTTTGTCCTGCCACTGGACTTTGATGATTCTGGAAGAGAGAGTGAGGCTGAGGACTTTGTGCAACTCTGCCTCACTTAGATCCAATTTGTGAGCAAATCAAGGTATCACCCCATGATGTCATTGGTCCCCTTCAAAAAGAAAGAATGAGCAACAACTATGTGCCAGGCATTGATTGTGCTAATTTCTGGGGATAAAGAGGCAAAGGATCAAACAACCCCTGCCCTCCAAGAGCTTATATTCTAATGGAGGAGATGGTACAAGTCGTGTTTAAGCATATATGGAATCAATATAAAGAGAATAAATGCACAGTAGTTAATGACAAGGTAGTTTGGGAGGGAGAACGCTACTTGCAGTTGGGGATATGAGGAAAGACTTTGGGGAAATAGCTCAAACTTTTGTGTAACAAAACAATATGCAAATTAGTTTGATATTTGCATTGGGAATAGGAGGTTTCCAGCTGTTCAAGCATTCCTTAGAGTAGGGGTAACCTAAAGCAGGACTTCTTAAAGTTTTTCCACTTGTGACCCCTTTTTGCCAGAGAAATTTTTATGCAGTCACAGGCATTAAAGGTATATAAAATAACCATACTTAACCTTGTACTGTTGCCAAATTTTTTGCAACCCCAATGTTCAGTAAACTCACAGTTTAAGAAGCTAGGAGCTGGGGCAGCTAGATGGCGCAGTGGTTAAAGCACCGGTCCTGGAGTCAGGAGTACCTGAGTTCAAATCCGGCCTCAGACACTTGACACTTACTAGCTGTGTGACCATGGGCAAGTCACTTAACCCCCATTGCCTAAAAAAAAAAAAAAAAAAAAAAAAAAAAAAAAAAAAAAAAAAAAAAAAAGAAGCTAGGAGCTGAAGCAGGGAGAGCTCAAGTGTCAATTAGTGCCTGGTTTGTGGCTGTCCCCACGCCATTAATTCTGTTGCTCCTTGTCTCTGCCTCCTGACCTCCCTGTTTTCCTTCAAGTCACATGGAAAAGGCCACCTATGAAATTTGTTTCCTGATCCCCTTTGATGCATGTCCCTTCCCTCTGTTGTTTAGCTCCAGTTTATCTGTGACTGCATGTTGTCTTCCCTGTTAGATTATGAGTTCCTTGATGGAAGAGACTGTGTTTTGGTCTTTCTTCAAAGTCCCAGGGCTTAGCACAGGCTCTGGAATATAGTAGATGCTTAATAAATGCTTATTGACAGGCTGAGGCCTGGTCTAACCAACCATTTCATTTTATGGAAGAGGTGCCTGAGAGTCAGAGAGGTGGTGACTTGCCCAAGGTCACACAGCTATTAGCAGGAGAATTGGAATTAAAACCCAGGTCTCTTGACTACTGCTTTCCCTATATCAGGAAAAACTGGTATAGAAACATTCAGCAGTCTGTCTATGGCTATACCTTGACAAGTAGAGTTGAGATGGAGATGCCATTGAAATGACTACCTAACATTTATAGTGTTTTAAGGTTTTTTTGTTTTTGTTTTTATGGGGCAATGAGGGTTAAGTGACTTGCCCAGGGTCACACTGTTAGTGTCAAGCATCTGAGGCCGGATTTGAACTCAGGTCCTCCTGAATCCAGGGCTGGTGCTTTATCCACTGCGCCATCTAGTTGCCCCCTAAAGTGTTTTAAGGTAAGAAGCTGCTTTTTAACCACAAACTTAGGAAGTAGGTAAGGTGGGGGCAGCTAGGTGGTGAAGTGGATAGAGCACCGACCCTGGAGTCAGGAGTACCTGAGTTCAAATCCCACCTCAGACACTTAATACTTACTAGCTGTGTGACCCTGGGCAAGTCACTTAACCCCAATTGCCTAACTAAAAAAAAATAAATGCTTGTTGGAAGTAGGTAGGGCAAATGATAACACCCCCACTTTGCAGATGAGAAAACTCAAGGCCAGGGCACTTAACCTGTGTGATTTGGCCACTCAGAAAGGGTCTCTGGTAGAATGTCTGATGAGACTTGTCTTCTAGATAGATGTAGCTCTAAACTACCAGAGTCAAGGTTCCACATGCATCTTAATTTGGTACCTGATCTGGCACCTAGAGCTTCTCAGGGTCCAGGCTACAATCACTTTTTTTTTTTTTTTGCAAGACAATGAGGGTTAAGTGACTTGTCCAGGGTCACACAGCTAGTGTCAAATGTCTGAGGCCGAATTTGAACCCAGGTCCTCCTGACTCCAGGGCCAGTACTCTATCCACTGTACCACCTAGCTGCCCCCTACAATCACTTTTGGTAAAAGAGTACAGGTCTTTCCCGCCTCATGCATCATTTCCGGTCCAGCTGACTGTCTGCTAATGCAGGGAGGGGTCAGAGTTCCAGAATTCCCCTGTAGTGTCAAAGTAGCCTTCTTCTGTCAAGCCAGAGACCTTTGGTGTCTGACAATAGGCAGTCTCCTGCTCTTGACCTTGAAGGTCCCCAACCAAAGCACTTTTTTTTTCTGCTGTGACCTTGTGCTATGAACCATATGGTGATGTGCCTTTGTTATGAGAACCACTTTGGGGACAGAGGAATAATGATGGTAATAATAATAATAATAATAATAACAAGTCACATTTAGGTTGTTCTCAAGGTTTATGAAGCACTTTCCCCACAACAACCCTGTGGAGGTTGATTGTGTTATGTTATTAGCCTCATTTTGCAGATGAGGCTTGAAAATGTCCAATGGCTCAGCTGTGGTTATACAGCTAATAATGGTGGGAGCAGGGACTTGAAGCAGGTCTCCAGATTCCAATTCAAAGGATCATAGAAGGGACTCGAGAGGCCATTTTGTCCAAGCCCCTCGTTTTACAGAGGAGGAAACTGAGTCCCAGAGAACAGAAATGACAGAACCCAGGTCACCCAAGTAGAAGCCAGTGTTCTTTGCACTAATTCACTTGATGTAAAGTCACCTTTCTCTGTGTCTCTCTTCCCTCCTTCCCCCATCGGGTCATGTCTTTTTTTTTGCCAGTCATCTCTACTCCCCTTCTGGGACTCTTTACAGTTTATCCGGAGAGTAGGCAAGCCTTAAATAACTGCCCTTCTTCTCTCGGAGACCCCGATCATTTGCTCCACCTCATGTCTGGTGTAGGGTTGAAGGACGTAGCCGCCTCTCTGCTCGTCCCTTAGAATCCTATAAAGCTGGTCAGGCACTAATTCCCATCCCCAAAGAAATCCATTAATGAGCGCTCGCTCCCGGAGCATGGTGTGAGATAACGGATGGCTTCTCTTGGCTGCTGAAACTTTGGAGTCATTGATTTTCAAACTGGCCGTTCTATTGGGAGGTGGAGGCTCAGGGCCGTCTCCTCTCTGTAGCCTCTTCAGTGGGGGCGTTTTTATCTTATCAAGCTAAAAGCCCCAGGAATAGAAAGTTTTCCATAGGGGTGGAGGGCAGGGGACCTGAGCTGGGGAGATAGAAAGCGCTGTGCAGTCTGTGTTTGGTGCCAGAGCAGAGAGCCCCAAGTGCAGGGGGTGTTTGAAAGAGCAATGAGGTTGGGCTGGTTATGGGGAAGCTCCCGGAATGTCCCTGTGAGGAATGCGAGGCGCCCCGGACCACCTCTCTTGGCCCGATAACCCTCCATGCTGGGTGCGCCTCCCTACCGGAGCAGGGCCCTTGGTGCCTGTGTTCCGTGGTGCTATTGATCTCTTGCAACAAGGATGACGGAAGGCAGAGGGAAGGCAGCTGAGGCCGCCTGCTTTAGTACCGTCACCAAGAGGCTTCACAGGCTCTTCCGATGTTTCCCCAAGACCCGCTTGTGGTCAGAGAGTCTGCAGCTTCTCCGGAGGTCCCGGAGCCAGGCAGGGCTGGCTCGAGGTAGGTTATAGCTGCTCAGGTTGGGTGCGGGAGTTGGATGTTGGGGGATGTCTAGGCAAGGTGCTCCTTTTATAACCTGCTGCCCCCCCCATTCCTTCCCTTTACTGATTTCATTTGCCCTCTCCCACCCCCCTCTCCAAAAAACAGCATGGATTGGTGCCAACATGGCCTGAGCCCACGCTCCTGATCACGGAGTATATAAAAGCCCTCCCCCTTTCCCTGGAATCTGACCCGATGAGAAGAAAAAATTCACTCCCATCAGTTGGCCCAAGCCTTAGCTCAGTGGGGAGGCTAACAGGAAACTGAGGCAGCCTTGGAGTTATAGCAGCATGTCTTTAAGAAAGACCTGGGTGGGGGCAGCTAGGTGGTGCAGTGGATAAGGCACCAGCCTTGGATTCAGGAGGACCTGAGTTCAAACCCAGCCTCAGACACTTACTAGCTGTGTGACCCTGGGCAAGTCACTTAACCCCCATTGCCCTCCCCCCCCCAAAAAAAAAGTTTAAAAAAATAAAAAGAAAGAAAGAAAGACTTGGGTCTTAACAGGCCCATTCTGGAATGCTTAGAGCTGTAAACAGGGCAGGGAGACCAGCTTTCTATCCCACTGGTAGCACTTGTCAGAGGAGCTCCTTCCCAGTCTGGTCCCAGCCTTTCCCCTGGATCCGCCTCCTGGCCGGCCACAGGGCTGTCGTCCTGGAGTCCCAGTTTTCCCCCTCCAAAGGGCAGTGTCCCTGGCTCTGTGTGTCGTAGAACCTTATTGTCTGAGATCTCTTCCTGAGGGCTCTTTCTTCCTCCTCCTCCTTTCCCCAACTGAATTGGTCTAAAAAGTTGATCTGAGCATGCCTTTCCTGATGCTTGCCCGGGGTGTGTGTATTGGAAGTACTTGACTAAGGTACCAGAATTCCCCTTGGTGCTTACAGTGAACGCTGGTGGGGTATTCTTGGACTCCTCTGAATCAGAGTAAACTGGCTGTGTTTGGAGGGAGAGGAGGATTTGGGGACATAATTTGATTTCACTTCTAGGTGGGGTGGCCCTCAGCTCTGTTAATGAGCTCAGTCAGATTTCCTTGGAGAAGTGTTCCCCCATCACAGTGAGGATGGAGACTTAGGCAGCAAACATCCCAGTCAAACAGACTGTGTGGGAGAGTTTATGAGAATGGAGGCTCCTGGATAGAAGGAAGGAAACCTGGCCTGAGATGCCATAGTAGCAAAGGAATCTGGTAGCTTAAGTGCTAATTAGGGTGTGAACAGATAGATGTTGCCTGGGGAGGGATAACAGGCCTGGGAGTGGGAATGAAGGCTGAGAAGTATTTTGCTTTAATAATCCTGGAATGTTAGAGCTGGAAGGGACCTTTCAAGATCATCCAGCGTAGCCCCTTCATTTTACAGATAAGGAAACTGAGGCCCAAAGGGTCTTGCTCAAGCTCATATATTTTGCTCGAGTCAGGGGTGGAAGCCAAGGTGTTCTGACTCCTACTCCACTCAGTCTTTCCGCTTTATCACCTGTCCTTCGTTATATTTTCCTGTCATCACCTTTCCTCTAAGGAACAAAAAATCCTGTACAAAGATGGCAAGAAAGAAGATTTATTCTTTGCTTCACCGATGAGGCCCAGAGAGGTTTCTGTGTCCAAGGTTTCACAGAAGATGAGCTGCATGGTCAGGACTATGTCCTCCCCATCCCCAATTCTAGACTTGTGGCTTACTGCTCTGTGGCCCTATCCCTGCCTTTGTTTAAAGGCTAGGAAAAGGAGGCTTGTAACATTTCCTCTGGACTCCGTGGCCCAGTTACCTCAAGTACTATTTTCACAGTGCTTCCTTTGTGTGTGAGAATGCATATACCCAGAAGACAGTTCAAGCTTGGATTCCAATGATATTGGGCAGATGGGCAGTAAAGTGACATCTGCAAGGCTGGGGATAAACCAGAAATTCATTACTGGGCTAATTGTTTTTGGAAGTGAAATGTTAAAGTCAATATCTCCTTGAGAGCAGGGACCATTTCATTTTGTCTTGGTGACTTCAGTTCATAGCACGGTGCCCATCACGTAGTAGACACTTAATAAATGATGGTTGATTGATTGAACTCAATACATTTCATTTTGCAGGCTAACATTTCATTTCTGTCAAAATCACCTTCAAAACTAAGCCCCTACCAGACCCAAATCACCATGTTGGTGTCAAATGACATTACTCTCATTTATGTAGGACCCTATAGTTTATGAAGCACTAGGCTTGTTCAAGTATTATTATTATTATTATTATTTTAAGTGAGGTAATTGAGGTTAAGTGACTTGCCCAGGGTCACACAGCTAGTAAGTATTAAGTGTCTGAGGCCGGATTTGAACTCAGGTACTCCTGACTCCAGGGCCGGTTCTCTATCCACTGCGCCACCTAGCTGCCCCAAGTATTATTATTTTTAATATTATTTTGTTTTTTCCCCAATTATATGTAAAGACAATTTTTAACATTCATTTTTTAAAGTTTTGAGTTCGAAATTTTCTACCCTCCTCCCTCATCTCCCCTCTCCCTAAGATGGCAAGCAATTTGATACAGGTTATATATGTCCAGTCATGTAAAACAGATTTCCATATTAGTCATGTTGTGAAAGAAGAAATTGACCAAAAGAAAAAAAAGAAAGACAGTGGAAAAACAGCATGCTTCTATCTTCAGTTCTTTCTCTGGAGGTGGAGAGTGTTTTTCATCACGAGTCCTTTGGAATTGTCTTTGATCATTGTATTGCTGAGAGGAGCTAAGTCATTCCCAGCTGATTGTTGTACAATATTGCTGCTACTGGGTCTATTGTTCTCTTCACTTTGCATCAGTTCATGTAAGTCTTTCTTTTTTCTGAAATCAGCCTGCTCGTCACTTCTTATAGCACAATAATATTCCATTACAATCATATACTACAACAAAAATAAACAAAAAACCAAAAAAACCCCAATCATATACTCCAACTTGTTTAGCCATTGTCCGATTGATGGGCATTCCCTCAATTTCTAATTCTTTGCCACAACAAAAAGAGCTGCTATAAATATTTTTGTACAAATAGGTCCTTTCCCCATTTCTATGACCTCTTTGGGATACAGACCCAGTAGTGGTATTACTGGGTCAAAGAGTATGCAGAGTTTTATAGCCCTTTGAGTAGAGTTGAAAATTACTCTCCAGAATGGTTAGATCACTTCACAACTCCACCAACAGTAGGTTCAAGTATTATTATCATTTCCATTTTACAGAAATAAAAACTGAGGCCTAGCAAGGTTTTGTGACTTTCCCCAAAGTCTCTTAGCTACTATCTAGCAGAACTGGAACTTGGACAAAGTTTGTAGCTCCAAGATTAGTCCTGTTTTTACTATAGCATATTAACCCCCATTGCCCTGCAAAAAAAAAAAAAGAGAGAGAGAGAGAGAGAATTACTCAGCAAATCATTTCCTTGTTCCTTTGCTGGTTAGGGAGAATTATGCTGTTTAGTCATTTTTCAGTTGTTTCTGACTTTTTGTGACTCCATTTGGGGTTTTCTTTGTGTGTGTGTGGCGGGGGGCAATGAGGGTTAAGTGACTTGTCCAGGGTCACACAGCCAGTAAATGGCAAGTGTTTGAGGCTGGATTTGAACTCAGGTCCTCCTGAATCCAGGGTTGGTGCTTTATCCACTGTGCCACCTAGCTGCCCCCCATTTGGAGTTTTCTTGATTAAGATACTGGCATGGTTTGCCATTTATTTCTCCAGCTCATTTTACAGATGAGGCAAGGAGGGTTAAGTGACTTGCCCAGGGTCACACTGATAGTAAGTATCTAAGGTCAGTGAACTCAGGAAAATGAGTCTTCCTGACTCCAGGCCTGGCACTCTATTCACTTCCTCCCCTAGCCATCCTATAGCAGAGTTATAGCTTCAATCAATTCAGTTTGGGAAAGAGTAAAAGCTTCAAATCAGTCAGTCAGGTTAAGTCCCAGGGATACAAAAGCAAAAAATCAGTTCCCGTTCTCAAAGAGCCCATAGTCTAATGGGGATACAACATGAAAATATCTATATACAAACAAAAAATGGATGGGATAAATTGAAGAGAATCAACGGGAGTATTAAGGAGAATATGGAAAGCCTTCTTAAGACTTGAAGAAAGCCAGGAGGCAGAGAAGAGAAGGGGAGAGTTTCAGGCATGGGAAACAATCTGTAGGGATAGCAAGGAGGCCATTGCCACCAGATCAAAGAGTTTGGGGTAGGGGAATAGTCAGGTGTAAAAAGATGAAAGGCACAAGGAGGGCAAGGTTGTGAAAGCCTTGGAGTGTTCTTGGTGAAAGCTTGCTGGCGTCTGGCGTGGGGCCTCCTGCTTTAGTTGGGGAAAGGGGATGGGAAAAGAGGGAAAGAAGGAAAAGTGATAGATCTTAGACTTAAGTGGACTCCCCCCTGTCATCAATCATCATATGAGGTGGATACCAGTGCCTCGATCCAGGCTCCCCATCTCTCATCCTTTTATCTCTCCACATGACCTGCCCACCTCCTTCTCTGATCACCCTGGACAATGCTTCTGCTGTCCAAGTCATCACTGGTCACTGTGCTGTAGCCTAGTTGCACCCACCATTTGTCCCTCCATGTCACCCACCTAACAAGCCACATAGGAAAAGCCAAGTAGATGAAGAGGTAGCTAAGCTCCCATGCATTTCTAAACATCTCCTTCCTAGAATCTCATAATGGTGTACAACACTTTTTTTTTGGGGGGGGGGGATGGGGCAATGAGGGTTAAGTGACTTGCCCAGGGTCACACAGCTAGTAAGTGTCGAGTGTCTGAGGTCGGGTTTGAACACAGATCCTCCTGAATCCAGGGCCTGTGCTTTATCCACTGCGCCATCTAGCTGCCCCCAACGACAACAGTTTTTGGTATCACTGCCCATCTGTTTTTCCATTTCTGAAGCCCATGGAGGGATCTTGGTCAGCTCCTTTGTCTGCATAAAAGTCTAAATATGCCTTTGGGGACTGACCCCTAGTAGTTCTCTCTTCCTGTTTCTCTAAGGAAAAAAAAAGGGTTTGTAGATATTGATTCTAATTTTTTTTTTTTTTTTGGTGAGGCAATTGGGGTTAAGTGACTTGCCCAGGGTCACACAGCTAGTAAATGTTAAGTGTCTGAGGCCAGATTTGAACTCAGGTCCTCCTGAATCCAGGGCTCGTGCTCTATCCACTGCGCCACCTAGCTGCCCTGATTCTCATTCTTACCAGTAATTCTGAGGTCTGACCCAGCCCTGTTCTGCCACAGGTACCCTAGTGTAAAACACCCAGCTTGGAGGCTGCTCAGGCTGAGTGGAAGAGGTAGATTCTTTTTCCAGATCATAACTTCTCAAGTTCAGTTTCTGGACGAACTCCTATGGTCTAATTTGCCACATGACATAATTAACAAGCAAAGTTGGATTAGCCCACTGGGCCTAATTAGGAACTAAGTAAGCATGCTGCCGATGTGAACGGTGTGTCATTTTAAAAGTTGCTGAGGTTAGGTGCAAAGCCTAGACTTAGGCCTCCCCAGAAGCCTCTGGTGGCTCTGGTTCAAGACCTGGCCTTAAAGAAAGCTTTGTGCAAGCATTGCAGAAAGGCCCTGAGACGTAATCTGTTTACTTCCTTTTTTCTGCAAAAGGTGCCTCTCATCAGCTTGGTGATGGACATCCAAAGATGACGTCGGAGCAGGTGTGTGAGGCTAGTAGAAAGCAGCCTGATTCGCTCCTGGAAGACTGAAAGTTTGCTTTGCATATCCCCATCTTTGCATTCTGTACCTTCATTGGCTTAGCATGGCACTTGGCACATAGTAGGTGCTCAATATATGTTGATCGATTGGTACACAGTAAGGGGATGTGTGAGTGTGTTTATATAACTTACAACTAACCAAGTACTTTCTTTAGAACAGGGCTGATTTCCTTTGCAGCTTTAAGTCTATGAATCTAGGAGGGAGTGAAGCTCCCTTCTTGTTGTTTAGTCATTCTCAGTCATGTCTGACTCTTTGTGACCCCATTTGGGGTTTTCTTGGCAGAGATACTGAAGTGCTTTGCCATTTCCTTCTCCAGCTCATTTGACAGATGAGAGAACTGAAGCAAACAGGGTTAAGTGACTTGTCCAGGGTCACACAGCTAGTAAGGGTCTGAGGCTGGATTTGAACTCAGGTCTTCCCGACGACAGGCCTTTCTAATGCACCACCCATCTCATCTTACAGATGAGTAAACTGAGGCCCAGTGAGGTTAAAATGACTTTAATAAGCACCACACAGCTATTGTCAGGAGCTTGGGCCTCCTGACTCCTAGTCAGGAGGCCAGTGTTCTTTGCACTGCTGTGACTGCTGGATTATGTTCAGTCCAATTCCCTTTGTGTATTCACTTGCATACCCAAGGGTTAATTGACCAGGCATGTTTAGCTGTTCTTATCTTTGGGGGCCATGCTCTCCAGACCTGTGAGACTGCACCAAAAATATACCCGAAGTTAATGAGGGGCTGGGCTGCCCTTTGCCCTCTTGGACACTTGTGGTCATCATTTTCCCACTTATTCTCTTCCCATATATGCTTTCCCACTACTGGGCTGGAGACCCCCTCCTCCCTCCTTCCCCCAGGCTCCTCCTCTTGTCATTTCCCAAAACTAGGAAGGGGATGGGGAGGGACCAGGTCAGTGGAGACCCACTGGACCCTGTTGCCCACACCAAGAGGAAGGTGACAGATCCCTAGAAGATGATTGGAACAGGTTTAAGCTCAAAGAGTAAGATCCGGGTGGGGTGAGCAGTATGGAGGGGAGTGTGTCAGGCTGGAAGCACTTGCTTTTATTGAACTTCTTATTGACTCCTTGATGGATAATTATTTCCACCCGAATCATGCTGATAGCAGCATCTGTGAGGAAAGAGTTTTGTTGACCTTTAGGTACTAATTAGATCAAGAAAGCTTCAAATAGTAGTTGGGAAGTTCTGCATTCAAACACAGTCCTGGTACTTAATTGTTGTGGGACCAGGAGGAGTCATTTAATCTCTAAGCCTCAGTTTCTTCATCTGTAAAAAGGGGGGAAAATAAGACCTACCTCAGAGGGTTATTGTAAGTCTTCTATGAGATAATCTAGGTAAAGTGTTTAGCAAATTTTAAGATAATACCTAAATGTTAATTAGTATCATCATAAAAACGTGAGTAGTAAGTTAATGGGAATCACAGAACCACAGAATTTGGGAGTCAGAAGCAGTGGCATGTGCTGGTAAATGTTTAACAATCAGCTTTCTGGGGGGAAAAGCCCATAAACAATGCACACTTTTAAGTTTAAAAATGCATTCTTGGGGGCAGCTAGGTGGCGCAGTGGATAAAGCACTGGCCTTGGATTCAGGAGGACCTGAGTTCAAATCCAGCCTCAGACACTTGACACTTGCTAGCTGTGTGACCCTGGGCAAGTCACTTGACCCTCATTGCCCTACAAAAAAACAAAAACAACAACAACAAAAAACAAAAAACAAAAAAAATGCATTCTTACTTTCTCAAGCCCTGATTTATAGCATTTGCTGATTTCTGAGGTGTAAATGTTCACACTGAAAATGGAACAATTAGTTCTCTGTAGCCTGTTGGAGTCAGTTCTAGGACACCCTTGGTTGGAAGAGAATTCAGTGACCATCTGATTCAACTTGAAGAGCAATTCCCACTGTGACATCCAGCTTTTGCCTGAAGACCCCTCAGGAGAGGAAACCCACCACCACCTTCTGAAGCTGCCCACTCCACTTTGGGACAGTTCTAATAGGGGCAGCTAGGTGGCTGGGTGGATAGAGTATCGAGCGTGGTATCAGGAAGATCTGAGTTCAAATACAGCCTCAGACACAACAGTGTGACCCTGAGCAAGTCACTTAACCCTGCTTGCCTCAGTTTCCTCATCTGTAAATGAGAAGGAAATGGGAAACCATTTCAGTATCTTCACCAAGAAAACCCCAAATGGGGTCACAAAGAGTCGGCACAGCTGAAACTACTGAACCACAAGAAGAATGGTTAGGAAGCTTTTCCTGATCTCAAACCTAAATTTCCCTCTTTCTAACTTCCACCTATGCACCTGCTTTTTGCCTCCTGGAACCAAGCAGAACATGGCTACTTCCTCTTCCATTTGACAGCCCTTCAAATACTTGAATACAGCTATCATCACGTCCATATCATTTGTTCCCATGCATGCTTTCCCAGCGGGCTAGGGACTCCCACCTCCCTTCTCCCTCCTTCCTACAGGCTCCTCCTGGGTGGAGTGGGGAGGGACCAGCTCTGTGGAGACCTGCTGGACCCTTTTCTCCAGGCTAACCATCTCTAGTTCCTTCAACTGATTTTGGGGACATAGATTCAAGGCCTTTGATAAACTGCTTTAGACTCAACCTTAGGGACCCTTGCCTGCTTCATAAACCTTTAGAGTCCCTCAGTTATTCTCTCCACATCCCCATCCTCCTCCTCCTCCTCATTGACAGCAATGGCAGCAGCAATGGCAGCAGCAGCCCTTTACTCAATCAACAAGCATTTATTAAGCACCGACTAAGGGCCAACCTCCAGACTAAGTGTTGGGGATATAAAACAAAAGACTTTATAGCTTTTCATAAGATTTAGAGTTCCAAATTTTTCTCCCTCCCTCCCTCCCTTTCCTCCCCCCTCCACAAGATTGCAATCAGGTTATATATGTACAATCCACGAGTGTTCTTTTTATCAGTTCTTTCTATAGGGGTGCATAGTAAGCTTCCTCATTAGTTCCTTGGGATTGTCTTGGATCATTGCACTGCTGAGAGTAGTTAGAGACTTTATATCTTTTAAAGTGTACAGGGAAGACCCTGTGCTAGATGCTAGGGAGACTCAAAGATAAGACAGAGTCCCTCCACTCTGTGGACTGGATTTAGTTGGGGATATATGTAAAATGAGAGCTCATTTGACCCTACACATTGGTTTTTTTTTTTTTTTTAAGTGAGGCAATTGGGGTTAAGTGACTTGCCCAGGGTCACACAGCTAGTAAGTGTTAAGTGTCTCAGGCCGGATTTGAACTCAGGTACTCCTGACTCCAGGGCTGGTGCTCTATTCACTGCGCCACCTAGCTGCCCCCACATTGTTTTTTTAAGTAAGTGCCAAGTGAATGGTTTAGATAACAGGAGGTGCTGAAGAAATAGCAAGATGGATTGATTTCCCCAGGCAGCAGCCCTCACATTCTCCTAAGGGAGCATTAGTTTACAATCATCTCTTAGAGGAGGTCCCCTAGAGATGATATAGAAGATGATGGAGGTCTCCTGGAGATGATGTAGGAGATGATGGAGGTCTCCTAGAGATGATATTGCAGGGGGCAGCTAGGTAGCGCAGTGGATAAAGCACTGGCCCTGTATTCATGAGGACTCAAGTTCAAATCCGACTTCAGACACTTGACACTTATTAGCTGTGTGACCCTGGGCAAGTCACTTAACCCTCATTGCCTCGCCAAACAAACAAACAAAAACAAGAGATGATATAGGAGATGATGGGGTTTGATTTGGGTTTCTGTAACATCTTCGACAAATAGCCCTCTACCTATTGCTTGAAGACTTTATTTTTCCTTTCACCACAATCCGTGAAGAAAACTTGTGACATCGACATAAATGTATCATGTTTACTATGTGCAAAGTCCTACAAAGACAAATGAAAGAATCCTTTTTCTCAAGTAGTTTCCATTCTGGGGATTGGGAAGGAGACAGATCAAACCAGTATCTAGAATCCAACACTACTCCTTATCTTCTGCCATAACCCTTGATGTTGTTGGAGATGGAGGTGGGCAAGGGAGGAGTATCAGCTGGCTTTCAGAGTGAGCTCTCAGAGGTCTCCTCCCTGTTCTGTCTTTGAGTAGGGTTAATCAGAGCAAGAGCCCCACTTAACGTGCCCCAATAATGTCTCTGCTTAGTGTCTGTGATTTGGGAAAAAAGACTCTTGTAACTTTGAGCCTGGCCAAGCCCTTCCCTTTACATGGGAAATGAAAACTTGCTTTAACTACAAGCATGTCGGGGCTCATCCTCTATTGAAGTTTGCCAGGGATGAATCAGCCTATCTGCCTGCCAGCCTTTGGGTAGGGGCTTCAGTCTCTCTTCTGAGAAGTAAGCCTGGATATTTAATTCCTTTTCATCTTAGAGAGCAAGACAAAAGGCCAGACCGTCTTATCTTTTTTTAGGTTATATATGTACAATCATGTTAAGCATATTTCTGCATTAGTCACGTTGTGAAAGAAGAATCAGAGCAAAAAGGAAAATCCACAAGAAAGAAAAAAATTGAAAATAGTGTGACCTGATCTGCATTCAGACCCCATAGTTCTTTTTTTCTGGATGTGGACAGCATTTTCCATCATGAGTCCTTTGGAATTGTCTTGGATCATCGTTTAGCTGAGAATAGCTAAGTCATTTGCTTTGATCATCATCCGACATTGCCATTACTATGTACGTCGTTCTCCTGGTTCTGTTCACTTCACTCAGCTTCAGTTCATGTAAGTCTTTCCAGGCTTTTCTGAAACCCACCTGCTCATCATTTCTTACAGCACAATAAGAACTTCTCATATTTTCTGGGTTCTAGTAGATTCTCCCCCTACTCTGCTTTAGAGGCAACAAGCCTTTACTAAGTACTAGACACTGTGCTAAGTGCTTTCACTGGGGAAACCAGAGCTGAATGTGGTCCTCTCAGCTCTGATTTTCTGTCTTGATCTCTTTGGAGTGGGGATCCTAGGAGGCCTACTTGAAGCCTCTTTTGGGGGGGAAAACTTCAGTGTTAGGCCTGGAGATGCCAGAAAACATGCAAATGTCCTAAAACCAGGAGTCCTTCTTCCTCCTGCTGTGGGGCCTGACCAGGAAGGAGTTTAACCAGGACTTATAGAAGTATGTAGAAGGTCCTAGGGTCACAGATTAAGGACTTTAAGGGACCTTGGAGTTCATCAAGTCCACCCTCACCCTCATTTTGCCAATGAGGAAACTGAGGCTGATGGGTGATTTGCCTGGTGTCTAGAACAAAATTTGAATCCAGATATTCCTGATTCTCTCTCTCTCCTACTGCCCATATAATTTTTTGACATTTATTTTATTTTACTTTTTTTTCAATTAACAAATATTTATTTCCCTCACACCCTCCCATTAGAAAAAAGAAAAACAAAACCCTTGTCACAAATATACATGGTCAACCATATAATTTATTAATAGTAACAGGGTGGTACAGGAGATAGAGTACCAGGCCTGGAGTCAGAAAGACTCATCTTCCTGAGTTCAAATCTAGCCTCAGACACTAACTAGCTGTGTGACCCTGGGCAAGTCACTTCACCCTGTTTGCCTCAGTATCTTCATTTGTAAAATGAGCTGGAGAAGGAAATGGCAAAGCACTTCAGTATCTCTGGGTCATGAAGAGTTGGACCCAACTGAAACGACTGAAGGACAACAACAAATAATACAAAGACATAGATAAATACACAGCATATTGTCTATGAGAAATACACATCAAGTCATAGCTCAGCTGCCCTCCTGTGAGCCCTGTGCCCTGGTGGTCCCTAACAAAGGCTAGGGAAAGAAGGAAATGGGGACAGGTGGGAGGACCCCAGACGGAGAGAGATGCGCAGAAGGGGACACACTGACTCTTTAGATGGAGACAGGTTTTTGCCCAGGGTTGTGGAGAGCCAAGAGGAATGCAGAACTCTGCTTCCCCATGTGTGCCATAGCTTCATGGGGAACCGGCTCTACCACATAGGATTGAGTTCTTGGAATAGGGCCTCGGGCTCTGCTGCCTGTCTTCTATAGCTGCCAGGCTCCCATTCTTAACAACTGCCAGGCTTCTGATGTAAGCAGCTGTCCTCCTTCACCCCCAAAGGTGGTTATACCTTAGTGTCTATCTGTGAGGGAGGCAATGGATACCTCAAGCAAGCTCGGTCTCCATCCTAGCTGCTTTCTCCTCCTAATCTTTTCTCAAGATGATGAGTCTGCTTTGCTCTTGTCTGGGACACTGGAGTTTCTTAGAGAGCCCTGCTGTGGGAGAAGGCAAGGGTACTAGTGTGGGGGGGTGCCAGGGGAGGGAACAAGCATTTATTAAGAAGCAACTGTAGGGGCAGCTAGGTGGCGCAGTGGATAGAGCACCAGCCCTGGAGTCAGGAGAACCTGAGTTCAAAACCGGCCTCAGACACATAACACTTACTAGCTGTGTGACCCTGGGCAAGTCACTTAACCCCAATTGCCTCACCGAAAAAAAAAAAAAAAAAGAAGCAACTGTGTGCTATTTTGCGAAGTGTTTTAATAAAGATTATCTCACTCTATCCTCATAACCCCGTGAGGTGGGAGCTATTATGACAGCTATTTTACAGTTGTGGAAACTGAAGCAGAGGTTAGGTGACTTGCCCAGGGTCACACAGCTAGTAAGTATCTGAGATGGGGTTCAAATTCAGCTCTTCCTCACCCCAACTTCCTATTATCTACCCACCTTGCCTCCTGGATGCCTCTATGATCAGGGATGCTTTCCAGAGGCAGGATGCTGACTTCAGAGACTTTACTATCAAACCCCCAGCCCTGAGCTGCCCCTGCCTGATTCTCCAACCACAGCAGAAGTGGGTGTTGCTAAGGATTCTACTGGGTTTGGTAGCTTTTCTTTAAAGGGTGGATTGGGGCCACTGGAAGTCAGGAAGAAAGGGACTTCCAGTTTCTTCCTCAATGGAGTATCTCCAGATTCTATGCCCACAGGAAGTGTGGGTACCCACTCCGTGCATGGTGTACAAAAAAGGTCTGGACTCCTTGCTGTCAAAGGGCACGGAGACTGAGCAGTGTGGTATGGCTTGGCATAGAGGCTCAAATTAATACTCTCCCTCTGGCAGAGAGGGGCATGGAGGAGGGGTGTATTACATACTAGGGATAAGAACTGTCCACTGCTCTCCCCATGACCTGCTAAGAGAGAGAAAAATGAACTCGGAGGCAATTCTCCAACAAAAGAACCCTGAATTTGGAGTCAGAGGACCTAGGTTCAAATCCTAACTCTGCTACTTATTTATTACCTGTGTGACTTTGGACAAAGCACTTAATATCTCTGGGCTTCAGTTTGCTCGTCTACAAATCAAGGGGGTTGGTTCAGATAACCATAACTAGGGTCTGTTCTAGAGATAAGTCCTCCACCTAAACTCTAGAACTGCACTCCCCCCTTTCCTCTGCTCCCCCCGCCAGGGTATTTCTGGCAAATTGGATATAGAATTGCAAGGCCCAGGTTTGGATTCTGGCTCTGCCAGAGATCCCATGGCATGCTGCCCCAGCCTCAGTTTCCAGGGTGGGAAGGAGCTGAAGGACTCCTCGTCAGCCTGGCACCTCTGGCACGGAAAAATAACTGGCTCTGGTAATACAGACCCACATCAGCACCAGTGGCTATGTGGCATGGCAGCAGCCAAATGGGGGCCAGAAACCAGGAAGCCTCCATTTCCCCAGGCAGACTCTGAGGGGGCCTTAGTTAGGGGTTACACTTAGACCCCGGGCTTCTGCACTCCCTGGCTTGAGAATCCCTCCCCATTGACATTACTGGGGACTCCTTTTCAGGATGCTGAGACTTGAGGAGCATGAGTCGCCCCCAACTCCCAACCCTTCAAAGCCCAAGTCAGGCCCCTCTCCTGCAGGAAGTCTCCTCTTGATGCTTGAGCCCACAGTGTCCTTCATCTGTTTTCATGTCTGTCTCTCGCTATCTTCTCCTCCTCCCTCTCATCCCAATTCCAGTAGCACTTACTATATTTGCCCCTCAACTGGCACTTCACCTATGTAACCCCATGTGGTAAGAGAAGTCCTTGAGGGGAAGAGTCATGCTGGGAGGCCCTGGCTCCTTAGCCCACACTAAAGGGCACGGTTCTGCAGCAGAATAGACATATGATACCCTTCGATGTACTGAATGCCCTAAAACCACTGGGTGTGCCCAGTGTAGGGGCCCTGGGGGAGGGCCAGGGGAGTTGTGATTTCATCTATGCCACCCCAGAGCCCTTGCCTCCGTGTTTCCAGAAGCAGGGGATGTCACACTGTGCCTCGGTGGTTTAGCTGTAGCCTGTGATTAGGGAGTCTGACAGGGGATGTTGCTGAAGCCCAGGCTTGGTTTTTGCCAGCTCTTGGTTCCCCCTTCATTCCTTCCACCCCCACCCCCCCTGCCCTGTCCAGCTCAGCATCAGGCTAGAGGCTGTGGGATTTGCCAAGCATCCATTAAGAGCCAAGCACTGTACTAAACGCTTTACAAAAGCATCTCCTTTGATCCTCACAGCAACCCTGGGAGGCAGGTGCTATTGAGGCAAACATGTTAAATGTCTGAGGCTAGATTTGAACTCGGGTCTTCCTGACTCTAGGTCCAACAGCCTACCTACTGAGCCACCTAGCTAGCCACTTCTAGGCAGGTAGGTGTAATACCTTTGCAGCTTTATCCCCTGTGACTCTCCTTCACAGGCTCTATGGTCCAGTCATACTTGGCTATTATCTATCCCTGCAACTTGCCCTATGCTTCTCCAACCTCCACGAATTTGCATGGAGGGCCCTCCTTCCCTCTCATCACCTGCTGAATTTTCCAGCCACTCTTTTTTGGGGGTGGCGGGGCAATGAGGATTAAGAGCACTGGATTTGGAGGCAGGGGACCCGGGTTCAAATCCTGATGTGGCTGATTAAGGCCTGAACAGCTTGGGCAGCCCACTTCTCTCTGGGTTTCTTCATCTATAAAATGAGTGGCTTAGGGGCAGCTAGATGGCACAGTGGTTAAAGCACTGGCCCTGGATTCAGGAGTACCTGAGTTCAAATCCGGCCCCAGACACTTGACACTTACTAGCTGTGTGACCCTGGGCAAGTCACTTAACCCCCATTGCCTGCAAAAAAAAAAAATGAGTGGCTTAGACTAGGTGAATTCTTTTCCAGTTCTAAATCTACAATCCTGTGGAATGGCACCTCTTCCAGAAAGCATGCTCTGAATGCCCCTTCATTAGCACTTATGCCTATTTTAATGCATTTATCCTATAACTGTGAATTAAGCCATCATATCCAGCTCCTAGACCACAAACTCTGGGAAGACAGAGGCCTAACCTGCTCAGAACCTTGTATCTTCCCCTAACTTCCAGCATGATGCTCTGTATACAACAGGAACTACATAATGTTTACAGTTATCCCTTCCACAAAACAACTTTCCCCATTGCAGTTTCAATATATCGCAGGTTGGCATAAGAAATTAAATGGGAATTTTGGGGGAGTTTTGTGGAAACCACAGACAAGACCAACAGACAACATAGAAAAAGTTTTGAAACTCAGAAATGCAACCCCCCCACATATATATATAATATTGTGTAATATCAACATATTTTATCTTTTAATATCATAATTCAGACTTCTTCTGTGGTATGGAGGGCCAAAAAATTTTACACAAATTTTCCATATAGAGAGGGAGCTGTGCTTCTAACTCCCATGATATGGAAGGGATAACTGTACATTGAATTGAGGACACTGCTTCCAGGCCTAGAGTCAGGAAGACCTGAGTTCAAATCCAGCCTCAGGCATTTACTAGCTATGTCCTCCTGGGCAAGTCACTTAGCCCTGTTTGCCTCAGTTTCCTCATCTGTAAACAAGCTGGAGAAGGAAATGGCAAACCACTGCAGGATCTTTGCCAAGAAAACCCCAAACAGGGTCATGAAGAGTTAGGCAGGACTGAACAACAACCACCCAACTCTCAGCAGTAAGTGGTACTACTCAAGGATATAAAAACTCTTTCTTTCCCAAAGGTTTCCCCAGTCACCGGTAAAAGTGGCTATGCTTGGTAATCTTAGAGTAGGGAGAGATGCCAATTCTCCTTCTCTTCCTCTGACCCTTCTCTTGGCAGCCCCTGGGCATTCCTCACCTCTCCAAGTCCTTCCAGGTGCCAGCATAGGTCCGTGAGGGGGGGGGGGGTTAGGATCCAGAGAAACAATGACCTGCTTTGTGGCTCTGGCCTCTGGGCTGTGATAACAAAGCCTCGACTTGTTCTGAGCACTGACTGGGAGGCCAGGGGAAGACTTGGCCTCCATGTCTCCACCCTTTTGAGGCACGAAATACTCAGTTTTGCCAAAAAAGGCTAAACTCTCTTGCTTCCTCCTTCCTTAAAACACACACCACCACCCCATGTGCTCTTTGTTTTTATAACGAAAAGAAATTATTCCCCATCAGAATCCTACTCTTGCCCTGGCTGAGCTCTGGGCCGTTGTTGACCCAACTTGCCTCCAGGCCAGGTGGTATTAGCTGGTTCTGCTGCACCAGCAATCCATGAGAACTCGCCCTGAGTGCTAGCATCGATGGATTTGTATTGATTTGTCTCTCGTATTTCAGCTTCCATCCGCTCTATCTGCTCCCCTCCTCTTCCCTGTTCTTTGCCTCCTGACCTCTTTCCTCTGCCTGTCTTTCCTTCTCTTTCTGTCTGCTAAGGATATTCCAGATGCTATCCACCTAGAGTGGAATCCTCTGCAAAGTCTGGAAGATATTGTCATAGCAAGACAGCTAGGTGGCTCAGTGGCTAGAGTGCCAGGCCTGCAGTCAGAAAGACTCATCTTCCTGAGTTCAAATCTGGCTTCTAGCTGTGTGACCCTGGGCAAGTCACTTAATCCTGTTTGCCTCAGTTTCCTCATCTATAAAATGAGCTATGGAAGGAAATGGCAAACCACTCTAGTATTTTGTGCCAAGAAAACCTCGAATATGGTCACAACTGAACAATTAACAACAAATGTAATCTTTGTCTGAATTGAGAAGTATAGTTTCTGAAAATAAGGCGAAAATCTCTCTGTTCTCTGCCCTGTCCGACCACATTTAGAGCATTGTTCTAGGTCCTGAATGTCAGAAAGTACGTTGATAAGCTGGAAAATCTCTTGAGGAAAGGAACTGGGCAAAGGGCCTTGATTCATCTCATGTTGAGAATCAGTTGCAAGAAATTGTGGATGTTTTTTAGCCTGGAGAAGAGAATCCTTGGTGTTCGATGGGTTGGAATGGAGGATGATATCTATCCTCAGCCATTTGAAGAGCTATCACACAGATGAGGGATTAGATTTGCTTTTCTTTGGCCACAGAGGGAAGAATCAGGAACCAGATAGAAGGTACAAAGAGATAATTTTAGACTAGATATAATGAAAAACTTCCCGACAATGAGATATGTCCAAAAGTTGAATGCACAGCCTCGGTAGGTGGTCAATTTCTCCTCCCTCCAGGCTTCAAAGCAAAATCTGGCTTACTACTTGTTATGAAGAGAGGATTATTGGCTAGATCAATCAATCAACATATATATGTGTGTATATGTGTGTGTGGATGGATGGATATCTATCTATAAACCTGCTACGTTCAGACGATGGACTAAGTTTTGGGAATACTAATGCCAAGATGAAAACAGTCCTTGTCAAGAAACTTACATTCATATCGGAAGAGGCAACATACACATAACTTAGTAGATACAGACTAGATTCAAAATAAATACAAGGTAGTGGGAGAGGGGAGGGAACTGGGAGATAGTTTGTGAGTCCTGAAGGGAACATGGAATTCTAAGCAGCAAAGGTGAGGATGACCTCCGAGGTCCCGCGATACTCTGATTTTGTGATCATATCCCGTGATCATATCCTAAGCTTGATTTAATTCATTCTATAGTTAATACAAAAACATTTTATTTCATGAACAGCATTTATTAAATACATAATGTGCAGGCCACGTACATGTTCACAATGACTTCCGTCTCACAATGTCATAATAATGCCTTATGTTTATAGGAGCTATTTAAATTTTTTAGAAAGTATTTTCACATCTGTGAAGTTGTTCCTACTACATCCTTATGAGATAGTCATGGCTGATAGTCCCTCTGTCATACAGATAAGGAGCCTGAGGTCCAAGGAAACACCAAAGATCTGACTCAGAACTCGGGGGTTTACCTGAGAGTTGGAAGGAGCTTGGAAATCATTTGTTCCTACTGCCTCACTTTCTAGGGGTGGAAACTCAGGCCCACAGTAGAAGTGACTCTCCCAAGATCACATAGCAGAGGGCAGAGCCAGGGAGTCCCCTCTACCAGATAGCTATAATGTTCTTCTGTCCTAAACTTTTTCTTCCTGTTCTTCAAATAAATGGTGATGAAGGTAGATTTGCCTCCCCCCTCCTTGTCCTTAAGTTCTTCTTTCCTGCATCTTTTTCTCCAGGGTTGTGTCTATATCTTCATAATTATCATATCATCATCTATATAGTGCTTTAAGGTTGGCAAAGTGCTTTATGAGTATTATCTCATTTGATCCTTACAACAACTTTGGGATGTAAGTGCTATTATTATCCCCATTTTACAGATAAGAAAACTGAGGCAGACAGTGGTCAAGTGACTTGCCTGGGGTCACACAGATAAGTATCTGAGGTCAGATTTGAACTTAGGTCTTCCTGACTCCAGGTTCTATCCCCTGCACCCCCTAGTTGCTTGTAAATATGTCTATATAGGACTACATATGGCCTCCTCTATTATTTCTCTGGACATAAATGTATAATCAGCTCTGTCTGGTCTCTCATTCCCTTTTGGTTCTTTCCCTCCAGACTGCAAGTACACCTGCCACCAGGAATGCCGAAGCCTGATCCAACTGGATTGCAGTCATCAGCAAGGGCTGTCCCGGGACAGAACATCACCAGAAACCACTCTCGCGTCAAGCTTCCACCAGGTAGGCACTAAAGACCCCGCCCCCAGGCTATAAGTTTTAGCTCTGGATAGCAGCACTCATTCTGTCTTTTAGATATTATGGAAAGCAGGAGTTCTTCTGTTCAGTATCTTTAGTTACTAGGTCCCCCCTTTCCACACTGGCAACAGTGGAATTTTGTGCCTCCCAATCTTCAGGGCATGGACAGGCAGTGCCTTTGGTCATCCTTCAGGGAGGCTGTCATGGCTGACTAACGTTGCATGGAAGACTCTTCGAGGGAAACCTTTTTTGTCAGTTCACTTGTTGTCTGGAGACAGACCTGCCTATCCCATAAGGATGTCTTAGGAATTACATCACAGATGGGAAAGTACTTTGAAATTAAAAAAAAAAAACATTCTTGTAAATATAAGGGGTTATCACGACAATGTCATTAAGGGAAAGTAACAAACCCTGAGGTGAAGAACAGTGGGGTGAGGGGCGGGGAGTGGGAGGCCCATCCATACTCCTAAAGGCAGTGTGGTGTAGTGGTAAGTGTGTTGAGCTTGGAATGGTCCCAGCCCTGACACTAATAGACTCAGGGCATTTATTGCTTAAAAGGACCATGTAGAACATAGTCCTACCATCCCATTTTAAACATGAAGAAATGAGAGGGAGTAAAAAGAGCATTGGAGGGGTAGCTAGATGGTGCAGTGGTTAAAGCACCGGCCCTGGATTCAGGAGTACCTGAGTTCAAATCCGGCCTCAGACACTTGACACTTCCTAGCTGTGTGACCCTGGGCAAGTCACTTAACCCCCATTGCCTGAAAAAAAAAAAAGAGCATTGGATCTGGAGAAAGATGACCTGTGTTTAAAACCTGACTCTGCCACTCACCTCTATATGATCTTGGGTAAATCACTTAATCTCTGGGTCTCCTCTGTAAAGGGAGGGGCTTGGTCTTTTCTACTTCTAAATCTGTGATCTTTTTTTTGGGGGGGGGCAATGGGGGCTAAGTGACTCGCCCAGGGTCACATAGATAGTAAGTGTCAAGTGTCTGAGGTTGAATTTGAACTCAGGTTCTCCTGAATCCAGGGCTGGTGCTTTATCTACTGCACCACCTAGCTGCCCTCTGAATCAGTGATCTTAATTGATTTACTGAAGACCTCACAGGCAATAGGTGAGAGAACCAGGACTGTTGGCTATGGGACCATGAGCAAAGTGCTTAACCCCTCTGAGCCTTGGTTTTCTATCGTGGAAATGGAAATAATAATAATAATAATGAGTTAGCACTGGTTGGAGGTTAAGAGTTATTTGGCTGAGGAGGGAACAAGCTATTCCCTCTCTCTGGCTCCTACCCTTATTTCACTCTTTCCCTGATCTTCCTTTCAGGTGTGATTTTCCCCTTAATCAATTCTCTCACTCCATGGGGGTGGGTAGGGAAGGGGGTATTCTTAAACTTGCCTTGGAAAAGCAAACCAGTGATTTAAACTGAGCCTGCCCCTGCCACTTACCAAACCTTAATAGGTGGCTCACCCTGTGTCCAGGAAGGTTCAGATTCATTTATTCTTCTCTGTTTTGGGGCACCTATAATAATATACATCACTGGAAAAACTCTTCCTCAACATGAAGCCTGAGTTGGTCATTCCAGCAGTTAGATGGATGATGTATTTTTCTCTCTTCCTTTCTCTGTGTACCTGGTCAACTATAACCTCCCTTCAGTCTGCATCAAAATCCTAGGGACAGGGGGCAGCTAGATGGCACAGTGGATAGAGCATCGGCCCTGGATTCAGGAGTACCTGAGTTCAAATTCGACCTCAGACACTTAACACTTACTAGCTGTGTGACCCTGGGCAAGTCACTTAACCCCAATTGCCTCACCAAAAAAAAAATATATCCTAGGGACAAGGGGCAGCTAGGTGGTGCAGTGGATAAAGCACCGGCCCTGGATTCAGGAGTACCTGAGTTCAAATCCGGCCTCAGACACTTGACACTTACTAGCTGTGTGACCCTGGGCAAGTCACTTAACCCCCATTGCCTGCAAAAAAAAAAATCCTAGGGACACATGCACACACATATATACAATAAATACACAAACACACACACACACACATATACAGACTTCTTAGAGACCTAAGGGTTGGGGTAAGAAAGAATTCAACAGTTTTATTCTCAGCCACAAGGTCAGCTATGGTCATTTTGCATCAACTCCATGTCTTCCACTTAGTTCTACTCCAGTATTTTCCCAGCATCTCACCCCACCCCTTGCCCCAGGGACCTCTGCTTGGTTCTGTGCTGTTTAGTCTTTATAGCAATGACATGGATAAAGCACAGATGATGCACTCATGAATTTTGGAGACAACACAGAGCTAGGAGTCATAGTTACTGTGTGCTAAGTAAGTACTGGGGTCACAAAGATGTCATATTAGGTGACAGAAGGAACTCGATAGGTTTGAGTTTGGGGCTGAACCTCGTAAGATGAAATTCAGTACTGATTTATATAAAGTCTAATACTTGGGTACCAAAAATCAGCTTTACAAGTATAAGATGGGGGAAGCATGGCTAGACAAGAATTATTCTGAAAAAGATCTGGGGGTTTTAGTGGACCAAAAAGCTCAGCGAGTCAGCAGCTGGGATGGGGTGGCCAAAAAATGGCTGCTGATGATGGATGACCTTAGGCTGCATGAAGAGAGGCCCAGCTTCCAGGAACAGGGAGGAGATAGTCTCATAGTCCTTGGTTCTGAGCACTAAGACATTGAGAAGCTGGAGAGCATCCAGGGCAGGATGACCAGGATGCTGAAGGGCCTTGAGTCCATGTCACATAACAATGGGTGAATGGGTGACCATCTACACTAGTTTCTGGGACCTTGCAGTGAAATACGTGATGCCATTTTTTTGGACAAGACCTATGTTTCATTCATGTAGGTTTCTGCAGGGAAGAAGCACCCTCTACCAATGCAGATGGGCACCTGATCTGCCAATTATCATTTTAGAATGTTCCCCTGGACGCTTAGAAGTGAAGTGATTTCTGTAGGGTTGCACAGCTCTTCTGGCAGAGATGGGATTTGAACCCAAGTCTCCCTGACTCTCTGTCCACATTGCCTCTCATGTGATCCGACTTATTCCCAAACAAATACACTTGGGTCCCTATTTCTATTAAAGACACCACCATTCTTTCCACCTCTCAGGTTTGTAAGCTTGATGTTTTCCTCACTTCCTCACTCCTCCTCACCTCACATATTTATTGGTAGCCAAATTTTGCAGTGTCCACACACATTGCACCCATGGTCAGGAGCTGGGGCAGGCCTGGGTGACCTCTGATTCTGAGGCATCAGACAGGCAGGCCAGCAGGGTAGAGACAGGCTCAGCAGGAGATGGGAGGCCCGAGGTCAAAGGGAAGGTAACTCCTCACCTGAGGTTGGAGATGAGGGAGGGGCAGGAGAAGGTAAGAAGGTAGAAACATCTTCCTCCTAATTTCTCTTCTTCTTTTCTTTCTTTCTTTCTTTTTTTTAATGTGGGGCAATGAGGTTTAAACAACTTGCCCAGGGTCACACAGCTAGTAAATGTCAAGTGTCTGAGGTTGGATTTGAACTCAGGTCCTCCTAAATCCAGGGCTGATACTTTATCCACTGTGCCATCTAGCTGCCCCCTAACTTCTCTATCTACCCAGAATCCTCTCCCTTCTCACCTCTGCTTCCTGGCTTCCTTCAGGTCCCAACTATAATCCCTCCTTCCACAGGAAGCCTTTCCCCACCCTCTTAATTCTAGTGTCTTCCCTGTTACTTATTTCCTATTTATCCTGTATATAGCTGTTTGCCTGTTGTTTCCCACATTGGACTGAGAACTACTTGAAGCAGGGCCTGTCTCATGTCTTTCCTCATGTCCCTAGCACTTAACACAGAGTAGGCGCTTAATAAATGCTTATTGACCGACTAATATCTCTTGCATCTGACCCCTTCTCTGTGTTCTTATACCTACCAGCTCGGTTGAGGCCCCTCATTGTCTCTCTACTGAACTATAGCGGTGACCTCCTGACAGGTCTCTTGCTCCAATGCTTTCCCCATTTCAATCCTTCTGCACGGCTGCCAAAGTCATTTTCTTCCATCACAGATCTGGCCATGTATCGTTCTATTACTCAGTAAACTCCGATGGCTTCCCATTACCTCTAGGGTCAAATTTAGCTCGTAAAGCCCTTCACCAATGTATTTTCCAGCCTTGCTGTCCATTATTCTTCTCTCCCGTAATCCTCCATCTGGACTAACTGGGCTTCTCTCTGATCCTCCCAC
This sequence comes from Dromiciops gliroides, assembly GCF_019393635.1. NCBI lineage: Eukaryota > Metazoa > Chordata > Mammalia > Microbiotheria > Microbiotheriidae > Dromiciops > Dromiciops gliroides. Next base: position 105,710,623 of record NC_057864.1, read on the forward strand.
TCAACACTCCAGCTCCTCTCTCTGTAGATGTTAATGGAAATGATAGGGAGACCATGCTTCTGGGATTTGGAAAGGGGCCAGGGCAGTGCCTTTTCTGGTCAGCTCGCTTTGTCCTCTTGAGTCCTTACAAGCAAGAGGAGAGTGTATGGCTAAAGGATTTTATTTTCTTTTTTGTACTAAACCTATTATTTCACTGGTGTAAGGATCTCCGATGAGGAAACTCTTACAACAGTACATCGGCCCCTTCTCAGCAATTTAGTATGAGAGAGTTCCTAGTGCACTTGTCAAGTGACTTGTCCAGGGTGACATAGCCAGGATGTATCAGAAATGAGACCTGAACCCAGGTCTTCCTAGGTCTCTATCGCAGGCTGCGTTGACTCAAAAGTTATAATAAAAATAACAAACAACAATATTGATGTTAATTCACATTTATATAATATTTTAAGGATTCTAGGCCAGCTTTCTATCTGCTAAGCCATTTGACAAATTATAACAACAATAATAGTATAACAATATGAATAATCCTTTATATTTGGTACTTTAAGGTTTCCATAGTGCCCCTCATCACCATCCTGGGAAGTAGGGTAGCACAAGCATTATTTCTCCCACTTTACAGATCAGGAAACTGAAGCTAAGAACATTCAGGTGGCTTTCCTAGTGTCCATCATCCATACATCTGAGACAGCATTTGAACGTAGCTCTTTTGACTCTAAGACTAGGTATTCTAGCCCTGTAACACACAGCCTGGGTCTTATTTGCCACTTGGAAAGGTTGATACCATCACTGGTTCTACGTGATGATCCAAGATCATCGGGTGTGACTGGGAGATTTCTCCCCTCTCCTGCTTCTCCTGCAGGATTCTGGAGACAGAATTTCCATCAAGACCCAGAGTTCCTACATTAGTGTTCTGGAACCCAGCCACCCCCTTCCGGGGATGGGTGGTGAGCAACGTCCCAGCCCTGTCGACTTTCGTCCAGGACTATGGTGGGGTCAGCTGTGCCAAAGAGAATGATGGGTAATACAAGCAGTGTCAGAGGAGCCAGCAGGTCCCTGGGGGTCCTGAGCAGCTATCAGCAGACAACAGAAGAGACTCTGAGTTCCTGGACTTGGCAGTTCTGGGAGTAAGCACAGGCTGGGGTGAAGCTGAGGTTTGTTTTCCACAAGCCTGGCTACGTTTGCCAGCTCAGCCAGAGCTAGACAACATCTTTTTATCAAGCTGAGTTACCTTCCCTGCCCTTACTAGAAGCGTTCTCCTCTCTTGCAAGCTTATTACTGCAACATATTGTTTTTAATAATAAACCTTTCATTGTAGGGTTGTAGATTGAGACCTGGAAGGGACTTTGGAGGTCATCCAATCCAAACTTCTTATTGTACAGTTTAGGAAACTGAGGCCCAGAGGATTAAACTGACTTGCCGATGGTTACATAGAGAGTAAATGACAGAGCAGGGGATTGGACAGAGTTCCCCTGACTTCACATCCAGAACAATCTGATTTTTTTTTTATACTTCTTGGTTGAGTTCTTTTCTCACTTGGAGATGACCACCAGGCTCAGCTCACCTGACACACCACCATGCTATGGGAGAGCCTGGGACCTTTAACCCATCTCTTTAGGTAATTAGGAGCTCTCAGAATAACCCCCAGCTGGCAAGGGAGCCTTGCCCAAAGTTCTTCCTCCTCTCCCTGCAACGCATTTCCCTATGTTTAACAGTCGTGGAATAGCAGCCCGGCTAGGAGCCTGGTGACAACCTGCATGGAGCAGGTAACTATCTCCACCAGGAGTGGGCAGTAAAATAAAGAGGGGGAGAAGCCAGGGTGATTGCTCCCAATTTATAGATGAGAACACTGAGGCTGAGAGGACCGAAGAGTCTCATGTACAAAGAGGGAGCGAGCAGTGGAGGGTGCACGAGTAGATAGAGCCTGGAAGGACCCCAGAAGTAATCTAGTCAGAGTCAGTGGTACACAGCCTGCAGTGGACTCCGGGCCCCCTCACCTGGGTCAAATCCTCTGCTTTCTCCAAAGCTGGCCTCAGTCTTCAATCAGCTCCTCCCCACCCAGCTGCCTCCTACTCTCCCCTTGGAAGTCACTTTGCCTCTACTTTGCATAGATTTCATCTCTAAATTTCCGTGTGCATGTTTGCCCAGGAAGAAAGCTCTTCAAGGCAAAGAACGGTTTTGTTTTTAGGTTTTTTTTATCCTCACCTAGGCACAGCATCTGGCACATAGTAGGTGCATTGTAAATGTCTGCCAATCAAATGAATGGTGGATAAAGCACTGGACTTGCAGTTAGAGGAAACCTGGGGTCGAGTCTTACCTCTAACAAACGATAGATGTGTGATCATGGGCAAGTCACGTAACCTCTCTCTAAACCTCAGTTTGTTCATCTGTGAAATGGGGACAACAATAGTCTCTCCCTCACAGAGTTGTTTCAAGGGTCAAGTGAGATAATATAAAAACCCTTTGTACACTTTGAAGCATTATGTAAAGGTTAGTTTTATTATTATTATTATTATTATTATTATTATTATTATATTTCCCTTTGGAGTGTTGGGGAGAGGGAGCTGAGTTCAGGGGATGGTCTTTATGATGGATCTTACTCATAAGACAGGGCACAGGGGATTATGGATTCAAAATAACTCTAAAATGTTGCTATTATTTCAATTCGATTTAATTGGATTCAACAGGCATTTATTAAACACCTACTCTGTGCTGGGAACTGTAGAGTCAAATGAATTTAAATGTAGACAAAATGAAATAGATGAGTTCTTGACTTCAGGAGGCTTACCTTTCCCTAGGGGAAAAAAGTTGTTTTGGCCCTCAGACTTTGAGGTTTGAGCTGACTCCTGCAGAGCAAACATTGTTTTTCCTCAGAAATCTGGAGACTAAGTTGGAGGAGAATTCTAGGTGATTGCTCCTAGTTTATGGATAAGAACACTAAGGCCCTGAGGATTTAAGTCTCATTTCTTCTTCTTTTTTTTTTTTTTTGTGAGGCAGTTGGGGTTAAGTGACGCTCAGGGTCACACAGCTAGTAAGTGTCAAGTGTCTGAGGTCAGATTTGAACTCAGGTACTCCTGAATCCAGGGTCAGTGCTCTATCCACTGCACCACCTAGCTGCCCCTTAAGTCTCATTTCTAAAGAATAGGTGAGCAGTGGAGGAGAGGCAGAATGCTGCTGGAGCATGGAAAGTCGGTTGTTAAAATTTCATCGTGAGCATTTAAATTTCAGACATTAGGGCTTGATTTATTTATTATTTTGATTTCTAGGCTTAAGGAAATCATAATAATGAAATTAAACTTAAAAGTATTTGTGCACACACATTTCCCTTGTCCCAGTTGCCACTCCCTCTGCAGCCAGTTGTTAAACATTTACCATCACCCTTGTCTATAAACCATTGCTAGAGCTCTTGGGAGTGAGGGATGAAGTCATTATCAGCCTGGAGGACTAGTGGTTGGGGGCTGACAACAACAACAACAACTAATCTGACTCCTGTAAAAGGTGAGATTTTAATTAGGACTTAGAGGTAGCCAGGGAGGTCAGCTCTTGGATCAAAGGAGGAAGAGTGTTCCAGGCATGGGGGACAGCCAGAGAGAATTCCCAGAGCCAACAGAAGGTCCCTCCTAGCTCTAAGTTTGTTATCCTGTGAGTTACTTGTTACTCAGATCAGGGAGTCTGATTGATTACAAATCCACCCCCTGCCCCAGAGAAAGCAAATGAAGGATCCGTAGGTACCATCAAGAAAAAAGCTATCCTAGAAAGTGGATCAGAAAAAAAAAGATGAAAAACATCTAACACTGACTCCTTGTTAAGGGGTATTTCTCAACTTAACAATAGAGAAGTTGGCTATCTTCTCTCCAACCTATCCTCTTTATTAGCTGCCAAAATGACGACAAAATATGGTTCTAACCATGTCACTCCCCTCTTCAATAAACTCCAGGGGCTCCCTATTACCTCTAGGATCAAAAACAAAACTCTGTTGGGCATTTAAAGCCCTTGGAGACCTGGCTCCAACTTACTCATTGTACATCAGGGCTTCTTGGGGGCAGCTAGGTGGCGCAGTGGATAGAGCACCGGCCCTGGAGTCAGGAGTACCTGAGTTCAAATCCGGCCTCAGACACCTAACACTAGCTGTGTGACCTTGGGCAAGTCACTTAACCCCAACTGCCTCACTAAAAAACAAACAAAAAAAACCCACAACCCAAACCATTGTACATCAGGGCTTCTTAAACTTTTTCTGTTCATAACCCTTTTTCACCTGAGAAATTTTTATATGACTCTGGGTATGTAGATATACAAAATAGGTATACATAACCTTTTACTATTGCCAAATTTTTCGCGACCCCCCACATTCAGTTATGCAACTTGACCCACAGCTTAAGAAGCTGGGTTATACATTACTCCCTGCCACACTTCAGTTTAGCCCGACTGGTCCTTTGGCTGTACTTCAGGCATCATTCTCCATCTCCTATCCTTGCACTGCCCTTCCCCCAAGGCTGGAATATGCCCAACCCCCCACCCCCACCCCACATCTCCCTCCAAATTTCAACCTCTTAGATTCCCTTCTTTCTTTCAAAGCTCAGCTCAAAAGAGAGCTTTCTATGTAAGGCTATCCCTTCCTCCTCCCCCACCACAGTGCCTTCCATCACAAAATTCTTCTGACTTCATCTGCTGAACCAAAGCCGGTTAGAGCTCAAACAGCCCTGAAGACTGTCTCCTAAAAAATTTCCATCTGTCTTCCCTGAGGCAGACATGGAAGTGCAGTCCCCCCCCCCCCAATAAAAAAGCATCTCACTCCTACCCTGCAGGGAGACGGTGACTCAGCTGCCACTGACTTTAAACTTTCCTGGCTCAGGGCCTCTTGCTTACATCTCTGTCTAACCTCTTGTCTCCCAAACCCTGATCTGGCTTTTCCAAAGCCCCATTGAAAGATGAGGTTCCCTGGCCCAGCCTAACTAACTTTACCTCAGCAGCCTTTGATGGATGGGCCAGTGCTTTTACACGGTACCATCACACGGGGGCGCTGACGAGGCACAGGAAAACCCATCTCTGCAGCTCTCAGAACTTAGCTTCTGCTGTCACTGTGGTTCTAAACCAGGCTAGTTGGCTCACCTGAAGCTTCCCAGGACTCCCTGGCATTGCAGATTCTCAATCTTGCCCGTCCCAATGAAGCTTCTGCGCTTCTCACCCAAACTAGTGAGACACGATCGTTATGTAAGCCTGGCAAACTGATCTTCCTCAAAGCTCAAGCCTGACCAAGTCCCCTCCCTCCTCCCCCAATTCAACCAACTTCAGTGGCTCCCTATTGCCCCCAGTATCAAATATAAAATCCTGTTTGGCTTCTAAAGCCCTTCCTAGCCTGACCCCTTCCCACCTTTTCTACACTACCCCCATGCCCCCCACCCATATACTCTGCCACCCAGTGACACTGACATCCTTTCTTTTCCTCTAAGAAAACACTCCATCTCCCAATTCTGATTTCCTTCAAGTCTCCGCTAAAGTCTCCTTCTACAAGAAGTAGGACTGCCTTTCCCTGTATTTCTTCCCTCTTTTGGTCTCTCCAATTTATCTTGTCTACATCTTATTTGTATAGAATTTGTTTGCATGTTGTCTACTTTATTGCACTGTGAGCTTCTTGATGGTAGGGACTGTCGTTTGCCTCTTTTTGTATCCCCTGGGCTTGGCACACTGCCTGTCACATAGTAGGTATTTGATAAATGCTAGTTGAAGGACTTACAGGTGTGGTATCTTGCCCATAGGTGGTAAAAATTTTAGAATTTATAATCTTTCCTTCCAGTATGACTTTGAACAAGTCACCTTTCCTCTCAGGCTTGCAAAGGAAATGAAGAAAAACAAAGAGGGGCTTTTAAAAAAGTTATATTGAGAAAAAAATGGAGAACCAAAGAAGGTAGAAGATCTCTGTATATGGTCGGTGGAATTATCACAACTGATAATACACAGAGAAGGCAGTGCTGTTTAATTTTTAATTTGCTTGTTTCCTCTGTAAAGGAGAATGCCTTTACATTGGGAATGACAGACAAAAATTACTGATAGTAAAATAAGTTAAAAAACAGTAAGAACACTTTGATTGATACCCATAACAAATTGAAGTCACTTGGCTCAGGGATCCCAAATGTACTGGCAGATATGGTCTCTAGGTCATTGTCAGTAATATTTATTTGATACATCATGGAAAAGAGGCAAAGAACCGCAAGATTGGAGTGGGGTAAATGTTGTTCTTATTTTTTTAAAAAAGAGGAAGGTATCAGAGTCTACAAGTGATAGGCTAGTGATCTTGACTTTGATTTCTGGGAAAATTCTAAAATAGATCTTTGAAGAGAGGGTTGGCAAGTGTCTAGAAAGGGAAGCAGCGATTACAAAGAGCAAGTATGACTTCATTAAGAACAAGTCATGCCAGACTAAGCTCATTTCCTTTCCTTTTTTTTTTTTGGCGCCATTACTAAACTAGCAAATGAGGAATACTGTGGACATAGTCTACCTAGACATTTAGCAAAGCTTTTGATAAAAGTTTTCCATTCCAAATATTCTTGTGGAGAATGAGAGCTATCTTATTAGATGATAATACAATCAAATGGATTCAGTCCTGGTTGCATGGCCAGACTCTAAGTGTAGTTGTAAATGTTTTAGTTGTCTCAGGTAGAATACGCCAGGACTTAATACTTGGTCCTGGGCTGTCTAACAGTTTTATCAGTTGCTTGAATTGAGGCATACATGGTATATTCCTCCAATTTGTAGGCAACACAAAGTTAGTGGAATAGCTAAAACATTTAATGACGGGATCCCAAAGGATCTTGATAGGTTAGTTCATTGAGCGAAATCTTAAAAGACAAAATTCGGTAGGGATAAATGTAAAGTCTTGGTCTCAGGCACAAAAAATCAATTCCATAAATATGAGATGGGGGAGGGGCACAGCATGATAGTCAGCAGTTGTTCTGAAAAAGATCTGGGGTTTTAGTGGATGGCAAACTCAATATGAATCATCACTGTGATGGGGGGGGGGCAAAAAAGCTATCGTGACCATGGGCTGCATTAGGAAGGGCAACTATTCCAGGAATAGTCCCTTTGTACTCTGCTCTTTTCAGACTTCATTTGGAGTACTCTGTTCAGTTATGGACCCAGGGTTTAAGAAGAACATTGATAAGGTGGAAAGGGTCCAGAGGAGGGTAACCAGCATATTGAAGGGTCTTGAGCTCATGTCATAGGAATATTGGTTAAAGAAAGTAGGCATGTCTAGCTTAGAAGAGAGAAGCCTCAGGAAGAGAGAAGCCTCATGGTACTAAGTATTTGAAGGGCTGTCATGTGTAGGAGGTACCAGACATAGGCATAACAAGGAGTAATGGGTTGAAGTTGCAAAAAGACCAATTTAGACTTGAAGTCGGGGAAAACTTCTCGCCCAAAATAGAATGGGCTGCTTTGGAAGGTAGTGAGTTCCCCTTCCTGTAGGTCTTCTAGAAAAGGTTGGACAACCACTTATAAGTATGTTATAGTAGAGATTCCATTCATGAACAGGTTGGGTTAAATGGCTACAGAAGCCCCTTCCAGCTCTAAAATTCAGGATTCTGGGCTTCAGGTCCTCATTTGAAAAAAGAGAGATTGGACTAGATAACTGGAAAGGTCCTTTCAGCTTTTAAGTCTGTGTTCCCCTGTCCCTTCATCTTCCTGGGTCTTATTTTCTTTGTCTAAAAAATCTGAACTCTTTCTTCCTTCTCTACCTTTCCAATTTGCATTGAGGGCACGCCCATTCTGTCACTCATTACAAGTTCATGACCTCAGAGTCATCTTTGCATCTTCATGTTCTCTTGCTCCCATTATTCAATCAGTTGCCAACATTTGTCATCCATGGTGTATTTGCATCCATCTCTCCACTCACACGGCCACTGCTTTGTGATTCAGGCCCTCGTCTCCTCTTAGCCGAATGATTGCAAGAGCTTCCTGAATTCAGTCTCTTTCCTTTCTAACCCATCTTTCACATAGCTGCCAAATTCCTATTCCTAAAACCCAGGTCTAATTAGACACGTCACTTCCCTGCTCAAGAAGTTCAGTGACTCCTTCTTGCCTGTAGGAAAAATAGTAAAATTGTCTTCTTGTCTTTTAAAAGCCCTTAATAGAAGAGCTCCAACCTTCTTTCCCAAACTTATTGAGCATTACTCTCCACATATTCTGTGCTCTAGCTGTGAGATTAAAATTGGATATTAGATCATAAATCTACCCTACTTAACCTTTCCCTTAATTTATCTCCCAGACTAGTATGTACAACTATCTGAAATCTCTTCACCTATGAATGGTGCAGGCTTTACATGAGAGCAATGAATCCATGAGTCTTTTTCACCAATTTTAATGGCAAACAACAGAGCTGGGAGTTCCTCCAACACTTCTATATCCTTTCAAATCTAGCTTAAAGATAACAATAGGCACAACAAAACCCATTCCTAAACCCAAAGGAAAATCCTAGGAAAAACATCTGGCAATTCTCATCAATTTTAAGCCTAGACCTTTGCAAAAATAGCATCACAGAAATTAGAAAACGAAAGGAATTTTCCAGTGACTGAATGTTACTGTTGGAGCTGCACAAGAGAGGACACAAACCTCTCATAGCTCTAACAAAAAGCCTCTAAAAGCCTTGCTTTAAACAGAAAAATCTCACATAGCCAAGATGTCCTGCATAACACAACATTGTATCTCCTGTCCCTTGGCACAGGTTATGTTTTCTATGAATGGAGTATACTCTCTCCTCACCTCCATCTTTTGGAATCCTTGACTTTCTTCATGGTTCAACTTAGGTGCCACCTCTATTTTTGTCACTACTAATTGCTAGTTCTTCCCTCAAAAGGGGGAAAAATGCATCTATCTAATTTATGTATTTAATTTTTTGTGTATGTGTCATTTCCCCCCAATAGAATGTAAGGTCCTGAGAGCAGGGACAGCTAATATTTTTTTCTGTATCCCCAGCATCTAGCAGAGCGTCTGGCATACTGTAAGTGCTTAATAAATGTTTGTTGAATAAATTTGTTGGATTAATCAAATGTGGGGGCTGGAAAGATGATCTCAAAAATCACTTCTAGCTATAAATCTATGATTCTGTGGCCTGCTTGGGAAGGTGTATTATCTTTATAACTGGTTTGTAGGTTTCTTGGGGAATCATAACATTGTTAAATCAACTTTTGGAGCATGGGCTCTGATGGTACTGAATGACCATCGATCGAACTTACTGAAAAAGGACATCTTCTGCCCACAAAAAACCCAGCTGATGTAGAATTTCAGAGCTGAAAGGGACCTAAAGATTCATTTATGCAATAAGCATTTATTATATATCTACTATGTGCAGGGCATTTAGAGATACAAAGATAAAAATATAAGAGCATTCCCTGTCCTCAGAGAGCTTATTTTCTATTAGGTTATCTGGTCCACCTCCCTCATTTTTTGGGCCTCAGACCCTTACTAGCTGTGTGACCCTGGGCAAGTCACTTAACCTCTGTTTGCCTCAGGTTTCTCAACTGTAAAAGGCGGGGGGGGGGGTTGTAATAACAGCCCCTACCTCAAAGGGTGGTTTATGAGGCCTATGTTGTCAAAGGAGACAACATTTGTAAAAGCACTTAGCAAGTACCTGGCACACAGTAGGTGCTATATAAATGTTTATTCCCTTCCCTCCTCCTATAGCTAACTCAATAATAGCCCTCTCTAGTACCTTCCTGTGGTAACCTCTGGAACTTTGCTCTAATGTTAAACACCCCTTCCTTCTAGCTCTCTTCTTTTCACATTCCTTTCCTCTTCTGGTGCTCACCAAAAATACTAGCTTTTTCCTGAAAACACCACATTTTCCCTGCCCCCTCCCCCACCTCCTATTTCTGAGACTTGCTGCTCTTTTTCTCACATCCCCCTGACACATGAAGACAAGAGGATGAGCTGGCAAAGTCCTTGTTCCCCACTGCCACTTTCAGACCCGCTTTTCTGAGATGATAACCTATCTCCTTGACAATTCATAACACCCTGTTCAGATCCTTGTTGCTATAACCTATAGACCTCCAACTAATTCTTTCTTTTATCCCATAAGTTCAATACTGGGTTCATAGTTGTCTTTGCTGTATCAATCCCTATCCCTTTGAACATCATGGCCTCCCAACTACTCAAGCTCCCCATCTCCTATGACTTCTGTCTCCAGGCTACCTAAATCATGAACAAGAGTGTCCATCACAGGGGCAGCTAGGTGGCACAGTGGATAAAGCACTGGCACTGGATTCAGGAAGACCTGAGTTCAAATATGACCTCAGACACTTGACATTTACTAGCTGTGTGATCCTGGGCAAGTCACTTAACCCTCATTGCCCCGGAAAAAAAGAGAGAGAGTGGCCATCACAACATAGATGCCCATTCCCTTTCCTCCCCATTAGCATACTCTAAAATAAAGTACTTTTTTAAAAATTTCTTTTTTTTAAGTACTCTTTTTAAAAGCAATCCAAATTAAGTAACTTGCCCAGGGTCACACAGCTGTTAAGTATCTGAGGCCACATTTGAACTTAGGTCCTTCTGATCTTTGGGCCAGTGCTCCATCTGCTGAACCCTGAACCACCTGACTGCCCTGATAAAGTACTTTAAATGATACTTGATCCACATACTTTAACCCCTCCCTCCCCCCTCCACTCATTGCACAGGTGTCAGAATCCTATCAGAGCTGTGATAATAATAAATATCTCTGGTGAACATATGCCTCTATTTTACGTGCCTTGGTTGAGATGAATAATCAGGAGGCTGTGGAGCCAAGTAGCTCTGCTTCATCTTTCAAGTCATCTTGTCTAATTTTAACCCATGTATGGCAGACATCTTATTGCAGGAGAACCTTTAGAGCAGCATTTGTTCTACTGGATTCAATGGGTTGGGTTTAAAAAAATAATAATAAAAAAAACACAACACATTGGGATCTTTTGTTCTCTGCATCTTCCAGTCAATGGAATGATTGTAAAAATGTCATCTGTGAATTGTGGGGCTGTAAAAAATATTGTTTGAACAGCCTTCTGGTTTCCTTCTCATACCTTTAGCTGACTTACCCGGTTGTTATTGTTGAGTAGTAGGCTCTTAGGAAATGCCAGGTGACTGGTTGAGGGAGGGAAGTAGCATCATTGTTTACAAATGAGGAAACACGCGGAGAGGTTCAGTGAATTCCCATGGTTACACAGTTAGGAGGTCTTAGAGTCAGGATTTGAACCCACCTTCCTAAGTCTAACTCCTATACTAAATTCCCAAACTCTAAATGTGTTTCCATTGTCACACTATCTCTGATGCAGAAATTCTGTGAAAATGAAAGAATCATTCTTTTGATAAAAGGATGAATGACTTATAGACCCAGAGAATGCTAAAGCTAGAAAGGACTTTTTGGTTGTTGTTCAGTTGTGTCTGATTCTCTGGGACCCCATTTGGGGTTTTCTTGGCAAAGATTCAGGAGTGGTTTGCCATTTCCTTTTCCAGCTGATTTTACAGATGAGAAAACTGAGACAAACAGGGTTAAATGACTTGCTTAGGGTCACACAGATAGTAAGTATATGAAGCCAGATTTGAACTCCAGAAAATGAGTCTTCTTGACTCCATGCCTGGTGTTCTATCCACTGCAGTGCCACCTAGCTGACTTACATAATTAAATTATTCTCAAAAACACTTTGTAGAAATGGGAAAGTAGGCATAAAGACCAGTTGTTATTGATATTATCTTGCTTATATTTAGGGGATAATTATATCTGTAATTTTTCTACATATTTGGTAGTCTCCCGTATTTCCTCTATCTTGAGAAATCATCCCTCAACAACTTTAAAAACTGTGTTGTCTCCAACACCATCCTATTCTCTGTATACTTGGCCTAGTCCAGCTGCATTTGCTCATCTTTGTTTTGTTTGGTACCATTTCTACTTCTTCGTGAAGTGCATAAAGCACTATGGTGTTAGAGTCCAAAGGTGGTGGTTCCATTGTCATTCATGGGGGAAACACAATGTTATAGAAATCATGACATGTTTTCTCTTTAGAGGCTTATCTATTTGTTGTCTTCTTTCCAGTTTCATTCTCAGATGCTTTGGGGATGATACTCTTTAATTGGTTTCTTTGCCAAGGTTTCTGTAAACTTGTTTTCTCCACTATTTCTTATTTTATGAGGTGATGTTGCTAATAATTTTCTCCTGTTTTTTTCCTACTCATAATGTTGCAACATCTTCTTCCACATGATTTTACCCCCCCCCCAATTGTAACCTTTAAAATAGCATTGTCCTGGCCATTATACCTTTTGGGGGGGGAGGGGCAGTGAGGGTTTAGTGATTTGCCTAGGGTCACACAGCTGTCTGAGGTCGAATTTGAACTCAGGTCCTCCTGAATCCAGGGCCGGTGCTTTATCCACTGTGCCATCTAGCTGCCCCCACTATACTTTTCCGAGTGGTAAGGAGACCAAGTATTTGCTAGCTGAAGTGGTTTTTAGATGCTGATGATCCTTTCATTGTGTTGACTCATTTTGCCTAGGTTAAACTTCTGTAGATGGTCTGTATTTTTATCCATTTCCCATTTGCCAGCTATAACTTGTTTAGTCAAGTTGAAGTTATTTTAATTACATGCTATATCTTTTCATTTTAATTTTTTTCATTTGACATTTATTTTCATCTCTCTCTAACAAGTTGATGGGCTGACAGTAGACAATTGATTAGAAAATGATTCCCACTTCAGTAACCAGTGGTTTACTTACTGATAGGATATCACCAATTTCTTTTTTTGTGATGTCTTTGCAAGCTTGCCATGTCCAATCCTCTGATCTCTCTTCTTGGGGAAGATAGATATTCTTGAAATAAAGGCATGAAACATCTAAATAGTCTAGAATCCTTTGGTCTTCTTTGTTTACTGCTGAGCCATATATTTGTTTTTTGTTTGTTAGTTTTGTTTTGGGGTTTTTTGCGGGGCAATGAGGGTTACGTGACTTGCCCAGGATCACACAGCTAGTAAGTATCAAGTGTCTAAGGCTGGATTTGTACTCGGGTACTCCTAAAAGCTGGGCCAGTGCTTTATCCACTGCACGACCTAGCTGCCCTTGAGCCATATTTTTAACATTTATCTTGCTCTATGGCCATCTTTGCATTGAAATTTCTCAGTATTAAAATGTATATTGATTAATTTTCAGGGTCTTATTCTTCACAGGATTTCTCTTCTTCCTTGTCCTCTGCGAAGATGCTAGCATTTATGCTGCAGTTACTTTCATGAGGGTCTTTGCCAAATGCCCACCATAAACACTGTAACACAAAGCAACCAAATATCCCATGAAATAATATTTCTTGTTGCTTTTAAATACACAATAAAACCAACTCTGGCCATCCTTTTATTTGCTTCTCTGTGAAGAACTCGTAAAGCCATCCTTTGACTCAGGTGAAACTTCTTTTGTCTTCTGGCATTATTTAGAGTGAGAATGTAAATATTAATATGATTCCCTTCCTCTAGAGCTGTCTCCTTAGTCACTGGAATAGGCTTTCACATTTGACTGGTGAGCAGCTAAGCTTATGTCTATAGACATGGTGCTTAGCACCTCCTGCTTCTTTTCTTCCCTCTCCCACCATCACTGCAGAAGCAAAGAGGGGAGGGTAACCCAGCCTGAGAGCCATTTTGTATTTATTCTTTTGGTTTTGTGGCTTTTCACGGCAAAAGAATTTATTATCTTCAGTCAAAAAGTATTTATTAAGTTCTAACCATGTACCCAGACACTGTGCTAGGTGCTAAGGATGCAGTGGCAAAAGTGAAACAGTTTTTGGTCTCAAGGAGTTTCCGTTCAAAGACTTAGAGACTTTTAAAATTGAAAAGGGCCTCTGCAGGCATCTCATGAAACTGATCCCTGATACATACCCGATAAGTGGTCATCCAGCCTCCACTTGAGGTCCTCCACCTAGGGAGAACCCACCCTTTCCCCAGAGAACCCATACCTCTTCTGGACAGCTCTAAGCATTAGGAAGTTTTTCCTGACATAACACTGAAATTGACTTCTTCCTCACTTCCACCTGGTTTTGCCCTCTGGGGCCAAACATAACCAGCTCAGTCCTTCCTTTATGTGTGTGGGTGGCCAGCCCAGTGGTTCAGGTTTGGGCCTGGAATAACATGAGACATTCATAGACCATCTATCTGTTAACAAAACCTGTTGAGGTTTTCTTAACCACAATGTGGGAAGTATATTCAGCAAGGACACTGCATTGATTCAGTTGAGGACAGCTTACCTTGCCTCTGTGTTTGGCTTGGATCTCCTGCCTCTTCATGCTCTGCCTTTGGTATTTAGACCACCAGAAAGCTATAGTCATGGTTCAAGCCTTAGTCCCTTAGTTTTGAGTACACCTTTAATATTTTTAAAGAAAAATTAATGGGGCAGCTAGGTGGTATAGTAGATAAAGCACTGGCTCTAGATTCAGGAGGATCTGAGTTCAAATCCGACCTCAGACACTTGACACTTACTAGCTGTGTGACCCTGGACAAGTCACTTAACCCTCGTTGCCCTGCAAAGAAAAGAAAAAGAAAAATTAAACCAGCCTATGTGGGAGACAGGGGAGGACCTAGAAGAAAATAACCCAATTTATTTAGCAGGGACCCTAGAAGATATTGCTCCTACCACAACATGATAATCCTATGAATACTTGAATACAGAACCATGTTTCCCCTGAATTTTCTTCAGCCTAAGCCTTCCCCAGAGCTTCAGCTTATTGTGACACAACATGGACTATCCTGGTTGACTTCCTTTGGATTTTCCCTTCCCTCTACACCCCTCCACCCACCCTATCAATGTTCTTCTCAAACTTTGGGGCCCAGAATTGAATACTGTTTTCCCTAACTGGTGTGTTCAGGACAGAATGCAGAAGAACTGTCACCTCCTTAGTCAGGAAGTCCACAAACATTGATTAAGCACTTACTATGTGCCAGGCACTGAGTTGTTCATTTTATAGATGAGGAACTGAGGCAAACAGGGTTAAACGACTTGCCCAGGATCACACAGCTAGTAAGTGTCTGAGGCCAGATTTGAACTTATGAAGATGAGTCTTCCTGATTCCAGGCCCAGGAAGCACTCTATGCACTGAGTCCCCTAGGTGCCCCCTAGGACTGGGAATATAAATACAAACAAAAGGAAAGATAGTCCCTGCCCTCAAGGAACTTACATTCAAAAGGGGAAGAGATCACATAAAAGGAAGCTGTTCTAGAAATTCTGCCTTTCTTAATGGAGCCCAATATTAAACCAACCCTTCTGTCTGCCCCAACACAATATTAACTCATATTGAGTTTACAGTCTGCCAGAACCCCAGGATTTCTGCTGCCCTAACCCTGTCTCCCCCATCCTATAATTCTAGAATTGATTTTTTTAACCTAACTGTAAGACTTGACATGGATACCTATTCAATTTTCTTCTCAACATGGAAAGAATGTCCCAGCCTGTCAAGAGCTTTTGTGGTCCTTATTGTCTTCTAAGGCATCATTCGCTGCCTCTCCTATCTTTGTGTCATTTTCAGACTTGAACATGTTATCTCTGCCTCTAGCCAAGCCACTGATAAAATATTTGCCAGTACAGGACCAAGCCTGGGTTCTTCAAGCACTCCGTTAGAAATCTCCTGCGGAAGGGGCATTTAACTAAAAACAACTACTCTTTGACTATTCAGCCTTGGTCAAATTCATCTAATTCTTCTCATGATGTCCTCATTTTTTGATCTTTTCCACAAGAATAGCATGAAATATATTATTAAATGATTAACTAAAAACTAAGGAAACTACATGTGCAACATCCCTCTGATCTAGTATTTACACATTTTTTTTGGAGGAAGCATATATATTCAAAGAAACATGAGACATTTTGGGGAAAAGGATAACAACTGGAGCAGAGGGAGAAAGAAAAGCCTTAGGAATGAGGTGGTGCTTAAGCGCAACGTTGAAGGATGCTCGGAATTCCAAGAGTCAGAGGTGAGGAGGGAGGACATCTCAAGCTTGGGGGGCAGCTTGTATGGAGGGAGCCCTGAGATGGAATGTTGTCTATGAAGAACAGCAAGGAAGCTGGTTTGGCTGGAGTATATGAAGGAGAATGAGGTATAACGGGCCTAGAAAGGTAGACCACAGCCAGATTGCAAAAGACTTTAAAAGCCCCACAAAAGAGGGGCAGCTAGGTGGTGCAGTGTATAAAGCACTGGCTTTGGATTCAGGAAGACCTGAGTTCAAATCCGGCCTCAGACACTTGACACTTACTAGCTGTGTGACCCTGGGCAAGTCACTTAACCCTCATTTTCCTGCCCCCCCCCCCAAAAGCCCCACAAAAGAATTTGTGTTTTATCTTGGAAGCATAAGGGAGTCATTGGGAGTGATATAGCCATGGAAGAGGGTTGGAAATGGGGAGAGACTTGAGGCAGGGAGACCAATAAGAAAACTTCGCCTATGCAGTAGCCCCGGTGAGAAGTGATAAAGGCTTGGATTAGGGTGGTTGCTATGTGAGTGGAGAGAAGGAGAAGATGCAAGGAATACTGTGAAAGTGGAATTAACAAAACTGGGCAACTTGCTATGGGGAATGAGGGAGAGAGAAGCAATTCTACTGGTTTTGAGCCTAAATATTTATCTAGCTTGATTCTCAGAACATAAACATAGTCTATCTCCAGGATCATATTTAACACCCATCTTAGAACCTCTGAAACAATAATAATAATTTTTGCAAGGTTTGCAAAGCACTATTACATAAGGTTACACAGTGAATAGAGTGCTGTACTTGGAGTCAAGAAGACTCATCCTCATGAGTTCAAATCTGGCCTCAGACACTTACTAGCTAGGTGACCCTGGGCAAGTCACTTCACCCTGTTTGCCTCAGTTTCCTCATCTGTCAAATGAGCTGGAGAAGGAAATATCAAGGAAACCCCAAATGGAGTCATGAAGAGTGAGACACAAGTGAAGACAACTGAACAACATCTCATTTGATCATCTACTGACTTAGGTAGTCATCTCATGATAAGTTACCAGAGTAGAAATATATGTATCTTTTAGGATTGTTGTGAGGAAAGCATTTGGAATACTGTAAAGTTGTCATTTTTTGTACAGTTCTAATTGCTGGGAAATTTCTCCTTTGTAGTAAGACACAATCCTCCTCCTTGTAACTTAGACTCATTTGAGTCAAGTCAACAATCATTTATGAAGTGTGTACGCTGAGCCAGGGATAATACTAAGAACAGAGGATACAAAGAAAGGTAAAAGACTATCTGCCTTCAAGGAGCTTCCAGTCTAATGAAGAAGGCGACGTGTAAACAACTATATACAAAGGAGCTATGGAAAGATTAAACTGGAGATCATCACAGAGGGAAGTGCCAGCATTAAGGGGAAGGGAGAAAGACTTCCTGTAGAAGATGGTCATAGGTCTGCCCTCTATGGCCAAAGAACAAGACCAATGTGTCTTCCATGTGACATCTTCCAGATCTTTGAAGACAATGATTTTTCTTCCCCCAACTCCTGATTCTTCTTTTCTCCAGGCTAAACATCTCTAAGTCTTTCAAAACATCCTTGAATGAATGAATGAGCATTTGTCTCCTACTATTGAGACAGCTAGGGCAGCAAGGTAGCAAAGTAAATGGAGCACCGGCCCTGGAATCAGGAGGACCTGAGTTCAAATCCAGCCTCAGACACAAGCTGTGTGACCCTGGGCAAGTCACTTCACCCTGTTTGCCTCAGTTTCTTCATCTGTAAAATGAGCTGGAGAAGGAAATGGCAAGCCATATTAGTATCTCTGCCAAGAAAACCACAAATGGGGTCACAAAGAGTTGGACACAAATGAAAAACAACAGAATTAGCAAGAGCAACAACTTGGGACCCTGTCAACATAGCCTGGCTTCTGTCTCATTATGAAGACTGGACTCATTTGGAGGTACTATATTACAGAACTACAAAAGTAGGAGTCAGGAAAATAGAACTCCATTCTTGTCTTGGTTCTGCCATTAATTTGTTTTTGGTGGGGCAATGAAGGTTTTGTGGTCCTTACTGTCTTCTAAGGCCTAGTGACTTGCCTAGGATCACACAGCTAGTAAGTGTCAAGTGTCTGAGTCCGGATTTGAACTCAGGTCCTCTTGAATCCAGGGCCGGTGCTTTATCCACTGTGCCACCTAGCTGCCCCTGGTTCTGTCATTAATTAACTGGGCATCCTTGAGCAGGTCCATTTTGTGGCTCAGTTTCCTTATTGGTAAAACTGTTATCTTTACTTACAGGGCCGTTGTGACAATCTAGAGAATTAATGGAAGGAAAGAAATCTTTATTAAGTATGTCCTGTGTGTCTGACCCTATGCTAAGTACTTTACAAATATTGTCTCGTTTAATCTTCCCCATTCCCATTTTATAGTTGAGAAAACTGAGGCCAACCGAGGTTAAGTGACTTTTCCAGGATCACCCAGCTAGCAAGGTGCTTGAACTTAGGTTTTCCTGACTCCAGACTCAGCACTCTATCTACTGCACTGCCTCTTTATGGAGGTATTCTGGTAGATTCCACCAGCACAGAAGGATTTCTGGTAAGGAGCCAAGTATGATTGCTATAAGAGGACTGTTGCTATATAAGTGAAGAAAGGCTCATCACCAGGTACATAGTAAGTGCTCAATAAATGCATATTGAGTGGAGAGAAAAAAAAGTTAATGGAGGTGAAAGTGTTTTGGAAAGCATGAGGCTTCATACCAAAAATGGCATTGATAAACATGTCCTATAAAAACAGCAGCACTTGAGAATTCTTTCCAATCTGGCCCGGCATCTAAGACGTCATTCACAGTTTGAGTCTCCCCTCTGTTTCCTGGAGAAGGAGTATCTTGGATGTAGTGTTTAAAAGGATTATTCTAAATAGCCTTTTTAAAGTGCCCATTTAAAATGAGCCACTCAGCAGGACCTTTTCTGGTTCTAAGAACATGAAGCCTTGCTGGCTACAGTTGGTGGCTCGTTGCTGAAAACATACCCAGATTCCCACCTACCTAGATGGTACAGTGAAAAGCAAACATCCCCTAGTCTTTGTCGGGACAAAGCCGGTGCCCCTGTTATGGATGGCTAGTGTAAGAGGCAGATCCCCCATCTCCATATCATTCATCATTGTGACACTTGATTTGGCATGTGCAGAGAATGAAGGGAAGGGCTGATACCAACCTTGCTAACCAACCCAGATAATCTTCCTGGGGAGTGTTGAGTGGTTGGGGTGGGAAGCACCGCAGAAAATCAACTTCCAAATCACTCAATGGAGAACAGTTTGCTCCACTGAAATTGGGGGCTTTTTCCTTTCATTCTTCTTGTTGCATCTGCTCCCTCCACTGACCTCTACCACCTAAAGCCATTTGTTCTCCTGTGAGCAGCTACTGGTATTGACTTTTCTGCCTGAGCCAAGGAGGCCTGTTGGGGGTGCAGGGTTTTAGTTATCACATATTTGTGCCTGCCAGGCACTCCTAGGCTTCTGGGAAAAGGTTTGTGTGGAGAAGAGGGAGCCAGTTCAAACTGCCGTCTGAACCCCCCTGGCAACAACAAATTCAAAGAGTCGTGGTATGAAGGGGAAAAAATATTGCTTGGAGTTGGGAGACTTCAGTTCTCGTCCTGAGCTGGACATTTTTGTTACCATGAACAAAATTCTATAAGCTCTCTGGACTATGGCTACTGTTAGCTAAGGAGGGGAAGGTCTTCTTAGAACAATATTCAGGATTTGAAACTGAATTGGTAGCTTAGTGGATAGAGACAGTCTTCCCTTTCACCAAGCTTCCATTGGGGAATCTGCCTGAATATCTAACAGGCAGAAAGAGCCAGGTTCTGCAGGAGTGGCCTCTTGGGAGTGAAATGGTGGAATGGTCTTGGGGCAGCAGAGATCCTGTGTTGAAGAAGCCTTGATTGAGCCAGTGCACATTTAATGGTATTATAGGTAGAGTAAGGGCCAGAAGAGTGAGCATATGCTCTGCTACCGCTAGTTCTGGATAGCCAAAGGCATTGCTGCATTTCCCTTGGGCTCTATGCCCCATTATCTTTAAGGCTGGTGTGGTGCCTGTATAATGCTGAGAAAAGAGACAAGTATGTTCCAATGCTGGCCCATAGGAGGCAGCATGGCATAGTGAAAAGAATATTGGATCCAGAGTCAGAGGTTGTGGGTTCAAACCTCACCTCTCTCTACTTGTATGACCTTAGGTCAAAATCCTTTAATCATTCTGTACCTTGGTTTCCTCATATGTACAGTAATGGGGTTTTGAGTAGATGGCTCTAATATCTCTCATAGTTATACATTATATTATCATGGGAACCAGAGATTGAAGGGTAAACTACCAGCCATACCTTATGACATATGCTTCCGGAGGTCAGGGGGCCTCTGCACATCTTTGGCACGGCCTAACACAAAAACGCAAGCATAACTCCAACTAGTCAAATGGGGATTTGCAAATGAACTCTCCCCAATGTTGGGATTGGGCAAAGAGGCTGGTAGAAACTTCTCTTAGTCATCTAAGAATATGTCAATAAACTGTGCAGTAACCAGAGCCTCTGAAAATTACCCCCCTTCCCCTTTGCAATTCCAAAAGACCCTGGGTCAGGTGTATGAGAGAGATAGGACTGAAGTTTTCTTTGCATATACTTAGAATATTTTCAAAGACTTCGCAAGTTTCTTCTGGCATCTCCTTGGCTAAAAAGCTATTTCTTGAATGATTAGCATTTATTTTCTTTTATTTTTCTATTCATGTCGACTGACCCAGCTTCCTTACCCCAGAAGCCCACAACAGAAAGCCAGAAAGTCTGCCACTGAGTGCAGGAGAGATAGAGAGGAGGGAAGATAATTTGGCCCATTTTTATCATATCACCTAATCATCCATGGATGATGAAGAGTGGGTTGTGTTTCCTGCAGTCTAGAGAATGAATTGCTTGCCCTCAGCCCCCCAATCAGGGCTGCCATCACCCATCCTCACCTGGGTCCCCAGAGAGGTTGACTGGCACCCCCCAGCCTGCACCCCCCAGGACTCATGACAGCTTGAAGGAAGCCTGAAGAGAAACCTTGCAAGAGGAAGTGGCTTCTGAACTCCACTGCAAACTCCGAGAGTGGCAGGAAAGGGGAGTGGGGGTGGGGGTGGGGGGGCCAGTGGTGAGATGGTGAGCTTTGCATGCTCAGCCCTGCTGCGACAGAGAGGAGATTAAACCACAGATGGTGAGTGAGTTTGAGAGAAGAAACTCACCCAGGTTTGATACCGGTGTTTTGTAGCTGCGCCTATTGGGGAAAGGAGGGCTGTGGGCGGAGAAGGGGAAAGGTTAGCCTGCCCAGGAGCCAGGCGTCCTTTCGTTAAAGTAAAGGAAGGAGGGGGCAAGAAACCCCAGCAGAAGCAGAGGAATTGGAGGCGAGGAGGTGTTGGAAGCAGGAGCAGGGGGGAGCTGAGCACACGATCTGGCTGGCTGGCTGGCTGGCTGAACAGGAACTGAATTGAGAAATCCTCCCCCCTCGCTGCCGCATTCGGAGCTCCGGGGGTCTCACCACCGCGCGCGCTGCCCCGGGGCTGCCTCGCGCCCATGAGCTAGAGAGCCACCTCCCGTCGCGGGCGCCCGCGGTAGATGACCGTGGACAGCACCATGAGCAGTGGGTACTGCAGCCTGGATGAAGATTTAGAGGACTGCTTCTTTACTGCCAAGACTTCCTTTTTCAGGAGTGCACAGAGCAAGGAGTCCTCAAAGGTAAAAGGGAAAACCCAAAGAGGAAGGGAGGTACTTTTATTTGGGGGGAAAGAACCCTCATGTTCGAGAATGAGCACCAAAGCCCCCCCCCCCCAACTGCCTAGATTCTGTGATAGAATGGATGCCTCCCGCCCAGGAAGAAGCGAGGTGTCTGTCTGTCTGTCTGTCTGTCCCTCTGTTTCTCTGTGTATGAGTGGGCAGGCAGTGTTCTGCCTGCAGGATATGTGGGGCTGCCTCTCCTGAAGGTGCCAGGCTGGATAGGGCACAGTGGATGGCAAATCACCTAGGGTAGTTTGGACATCCTCCAGCTTAATCTTATCAGAAAGATCCTCTCAGCTCTGGGTAGGGTCGTCAGCCCTAACTGTGGTCATGATGGGTGTGATCTGGTGGTGGGCTTGTGTCACAGTGTCGCTTGGGAATGTAAAAGGGTACAAGTGGGCAGCACCCTCTGCCCCAGAAGGCTTGGCTGGAAGGTGGATGCCACTCCAGCTCTTAGCAGGACCAAGGTGGAGACTTCCTCATTTCAGGCCCCTTGGGGCTTTACTCAGAAACCATCTTAAAACAGGGCTCTCCCACTCTGCAGAAGTGAAGGGTGTTTAGAGTGGAGCCCTGACCTAAAAGCCTCTGAGCTCATAATTTTCCCACACTTCATGGTTTTAACTTCCTGGATTGCATTAGGGCCCTACTATGGCTTATGTGAAACTTTGAAATTGAGGGTGTTCCCCTGGCTGTTTCTCAAACACAACCAACATGTCCCCTAACCCTACAAAATGGTTGCAGTCTTGTCTCACTATCTGTAACCTCTCTTGGCTATAGTGGGTGGCAGAGTTGTTTGCTTGACTTTTTTTAATCAGGAGAGGAGGGCTCTGAGCCAAACTCTGGGAGAGGCTGTCTGAAAGGGGACCATTTGTTGGGGGAGATTGAGTTGTTAAATTTCACAGGTGTGTGGCAGGCTCATCATTAATTCAAGATTCTTGTCCAGATGATAATTAACAACAACAAAAAAAGATCTCAGTCTCATCTCTGGGGCCTCCCCTATCAATAATTCACCTTGCCAAGAGCCCTGGCTTAAAGTGAGACTAAGGTCTCATGTCTATCTGGCAGGTGGTCATAACAACCAGGGGATCCTTCCCTCCCCATCCCCCCCATCCTCATTGCCCCATTGCCCCATTGCCCCTTTACCTTTCTCTGCTTGGTAAAAATCAGAGTTCTTTTCTCCACACTTTGAACTCAGTCCCAATGCCCCTTGCCGGTAGCTGTTTGGTCTTTGAGTCAGCAGGACCTAGAGAGGAGCATGCTGGATCTGGAATCAGAAGACTTTGGATCTGGCTATATTGGTTCTAGCTATGTGATGGAGCAACCCCCCAAAAAATCTTCTAATGGCCTTGGGCTGCCTTGGGAGAGGCCTAAGTTCCAGGAAAAGAGAATTCCCCCTCTATCCTATCCTCACCAGACCTCATCTGGAATACTGTGTTCAGTTCTGGGCATCCGGGTTAAGAAGAATGTTGTTAAGCCAGACAGAGATCACACTGAGGAGGGTAATCAGCACGGGTGAAGGGCCTTGAGTCCGTGGCATGTGAAGATGGGTTGAAGGAATTGGGCATGTTTCGTCAGGAGAAGGGGAGACCAGGGAGGACATGGTAGTTGTCTTCAAGGGTTTGGAGAACTGTCACATAAAGGAGGGACTAGATTTTTTTCCAATTTGGCCCTAAAGGGCAAAACTATGAGCATGAGGAGGTGTTCCAAGAAGCTAATTTAGACTTTCTAATCCTTAGAGAGGGCAAATAAGTGGTGAAATGGATACAGTGTGGAGCTGGAAACAGGAAGACTCCTCTTCATGAGTTCAAATCCAGCCTCAGACATTTATTAGCTGGGTGACTCAGGGCAAGTCACTAAACCCTGTTTGCCTTGCTTCTTCATCTGGAAAATGAGCTGGAGAAGGAAATGGCAAAGCATTTCAGTATCTCTGCTAAGAAAACCCCAAATAGGGTCACGGGGAGTCAGACAGGACTGAACAACAACCATCCTTAAAGCAGATTAGGGTGCCTGGTGAGTTTGCCCACCTTGGTGGACTTCAGGCAGAGGATAGATGAGCACTTGTCAGATATATTATGACGGGGATTTCTTTCATGTATGAGTTGGAATAGAGGTCCTTTCCAAATCTCAAATTCTGTGAATCTGTGTCTGGGCAAATCACTTCATCTCTCTGACCTTCAGTATCCCACACCTGTAAAATGGGAATAATAATTCTTGTGTCTTGCCACTCTTAAAGTCTAATCCTCCAAAGGACCAGGTCCATGCCTGCTTAAGTCAGATAGTAAGACAATAACTGACATTTAAATGGTGTTTTAAATTTTTTTGCATGACACTTTCCTCCCAGAAGAGGTAGGTAGAAAAAAAAAAAGAAGAGATAGGTAGGGCCTGTCATATGGCCTTGCCTCTACAGTGCTCAATACAGGGCCTGGCACATTAGGCACTAAATGGATTCGTGTTCCTGGATTATCCCCATTGTACATATAGGAAGTGGAGGTTCAGAGAAAGTGAAATGACTTGCCCAGGGCACAGGCCTCCTGACTCCAAAAACAAAGTATATCATGCGGCTCAGAGAGGTGATTAATAAATGCTTTGGAGGTGGAAAATGGTGGTGATCATTTTAACACCCCTTTCTTCCAGATCTCTGGAGGATTGCTGCTTCTGAAGGGTTTGGGCTGAATGATAATGAGCTTTGATATCAGGCATAGATGCTTTCTCCACCAGCTGATTCCCTTTCAGCCTGGAGCCCCACATGGTGGGCCTAGTAGATGAGTGAGAAATCACTCCAGTAGGGTGGGGATACGGAGGTGGGGTGGCTGGGATGTCACTGCAGCTGGACACACGGGCTGGGCTCAGGGAGAGATGCATATGGCTTGGGGTGGGTAGGTGTGGGGGATGGGGGAGGGCTCTGCTGGGGCAGTTTCCCCTCTAGGAATGCTACCAAAAGGTATTATTTTTAAGTAGTATTTTCCAGGACTCTTTTCTTACTCAGCCTTGCATCCAAAAGGGATTTTTAAAAGATTCCCCCCCCCCTTACGTCATGCAGATTTCTTTTTTCTTGGCTGCTTTCCTCCCTAAGGAATGAGAAGAGCTGAGTTTCTAAAGGATTCCCCTTCTCCCATCCTCCATCAACTCCCACCTGCAACCCTGGGAGATGGGGTCCCCCCGGGGGAAAAAACCCTCTTCCTGTGCTTCTGTTTGGGGGAGTGGCAAAGCCCACACATTGGAAAGGCTGTGGCACCTGCTATAAATAGCCCCATCAGAACCGCCTGTCTCCTCCTCAGCTCCTTGCTAGAGCAGAAACACAGCAACATCTTGCTGTTGGCAAGAGGCTTCAGCCTGAGCTGATGCTGAAGCCCACCCCTTCAAATGGATCACCAAGCAGGCCTCCCTCCTCTGTCTGTATCCTCGCTCTACCCCTGGGAGGAGGCAAGAGGAAGCAGTCAGACACCTCCTCTTCCTCCTCCTCTCACAGGGAAGGGGAATGTCACACCCGGAAGTGTGAAGCCAAGGTCACACCAGTAGTAAGAGAGAAAGACACTGGCTAGATCCTGGAGATACAGAATGATGGAGGGTGATACCTGGAAGGGGCCTTGGAGGTCCTCTCATCCAAATCCCTCATTTCACAGAAGAAACTGAGGACCAGCATGGTGGAGGGACTTGTCAACCAGTCATACAGTTAGTAAGTGATTGAGGCAGGACTCGAACCCAGGGCCTCTGATGCGGACTCCAATGTCCTTTCCATTATACTAATCCAGCTGGGGCTTTCTTTCACCAAAGAGGGCCATCTGGAGACCTTCTTCTGGTCCAGCATATCATTCGGTGGGAGAGGATTTAATTTTGAATTGCCATTCTCAGCCACAGTGGGGAAATAGCTAAAGCAGGATGTCCTGGGGTGTTCTGCGATGTAGTCGTAGAAAATTCGGCCTCCTGTCACCTGTGGGTGAAATTGGAGTATATATAAGTGATGGGGAACTAGCAACCTTCAGCGACATAGGCCCCAGAATGATGGTGGTATGAGCCCCCATGGGTGGGTTTCCCTTTATGATGTTTTTACTTCTTTTATATCCGCTCTTCCTTTCTGTTCCTACTGCCACCAACCTAATGACTTGTCCAGCACTTAGACCATACCTGACAAATAATGAGTGCTTAATAAATGCTTGTTGACTGACTAATGAAGGCCCTAATCCCTGGACCCACCTTAGCTACTGCAATAGCTTCCTTATAGGTGTTTTTGCATCTTTCTTTTCTTTCTTTTTTTTTTTTTTTTGGTGGGGCAATGAGGGTTAAGTGACTTGCCCAGGGTCACACAGCTAGTAAAGTGTCTGAGGCTGGATTTGAACTCAGGTCCTCCTGAATCCAGGGCTGGTGCTTTATCCACTGAGCTGCCTCCTCCTTACAGGTCTTTTTGCTTTTATTTTCTCCCTCCACCCCCATACAGTATATTTTTCCACTGCTGCTCTACTAATTTGCCTTATTTACAGACCCTGCTCAAAACTCTTCAGTAGCTCCCTATTGCCTCATGAATGCCTGGCATTCAAGCCCCTTCACAGTCTGATGCCACTCTCCCCAGCTAGTCTTTTTATACCACTCCCTTCCAAGTGGGCTACATTCCATACAGCAAAACTGGACTACTCTTCATTCCCAGTGTGTGTCCCTTTATTCATAGTTTCCTCTGATGCCCCTTTTTCTATATCCTTTTCCCTTGTCCCCTCTTAAAATCCTTTAAGGCTCAGCTGAGATGCCACTGCCTTTGAAGTCCTCCAGGATTCTCTCCTGCCCAGTCAACAATGATCTCTTCCCCTCCTCGCCCCCAATAACTCCCTGATGACCTTACCTAGCATTTTGCTTGGACCTCTCTTGTGCACTTATAATATTGTGTAATGAAGTTATCTGTAAGCCCTGTAAGGGCAGGAATTGTACCTTAGCGGCACTTTGAGTCTTGCCCAGCACCATATTCTGCACACAGCAGGCATTTGATAAATATTTGTTGAATCAAAATGAATGTCTTTAGGGGCAGCTAGATGGCGCAGTGGATAGAGCACCGGCCCTGGATTCAGGAGGAACTGAGTTCAAATCCGGCCTCAGACACCTAACACTTACTAGCTGTGTGACCCTGGGCAAGTCACTTAACCCCAATTGCCACGCCAAAATGAATGACTTTATTCAGAGTACATTTGTGGTGGCTGCTACACATTCATTTGAAGCTAGAAGGTCAGATGTGATTATTCCCAGTCTAGGAAATTAAAGACCTATAGAGATGAGATCTTGATGCTAGTCAGAGATGGACCAGGATCATCATTCTGGTCTCCTGGCTCTGTGTGCCTGAGCCCAGGGCTCATTCGATGAAACCAACGGCCTGAGAAAAGCAAGATTTAGTTGACTGAGGGAACTAGAAGTGAATGGGTGTCTGTGAAGCCGGGAATCACCTCCTCCTAGACCTCTCCTGGTGATGACTTTTCTTTGGACCCAGAAGGAGGGTCTGGCCCAAGCCAGCCATGTGGCCAGCTTCCATCACCATGGGCTCTCAGATGCCTACAGATGGCAGCAATTGGATATTTCAGCTGCTGAGCAGTTGGCCAGACACAGCTCTTCCTCAAGCTCTGGAACCTGCCCAAGAGTCCCGAGGGCTGCTGTCCAGAGAGAGACAAAATGGCAGAATGTTAGAGCAGGTCCCCCAGGTGGCCCAGCCACTTCCCTTTACAGATGGGAGAATAAAGTCCTGGAGAGGGTAAAGGACTTCCTCACAATCACACAGCTCCTTGGTGACAACACTGGAGCGAGAATCCAGATCTCAGGTTTAGGTGCTGGTGTTTCTCCAGACAGGGCACAGATGGAGTAGCATCATGGCATTGTGAAAATAGCCATGGGGAAGCTAGGTGGCACAGTAGATAGAGCACTGGCCCTGGATTCAGGAGCACCTGAGTTCAAATCCGGCCTCGGACACTTAACACTTACTAGCTGTGTGACCCTGGGCAAGTCACTTAACTCCAATTGCCTCACCAAAAAAAAAAAAAAAGAAAGAAAAAAAATGGCCATGAAGAGCCAGTCTTAAGACCTGGCACTAACTTGTTTGCAACCCTGGACAAGTTATTTCTCTTCTAGAACTTAAAGTTTCCCAGCCTGCAGATGATAATACCTGCCTCACAAACTTCACAGGGACACAGGACAAATGTCCCACCTCCATTCCAAAACTGGTTCAATCAATCAAATATTTGTTAAGTATCTACTATAGATATGAGGATGTATAAAGAAGTATACATCATAGTTCATGCCTTCAAGGAGTCCTACAGATAAGTAGATATGACACATTGATGTAGAAGATAGAGCATTAGACCTGGAATCAGGAAGACCTGAGTTCAAATCCTGCCTCAGACACTTCCTAGTTTGGTGACCCTGCAGGCAAGTCATTTGACTTATGTCAACCTCAGTTTGCTCATCTGTAAAATGGGGATAATAGAAGCACCTACCTCCTAGAGTAGTTGTGAGGATCAACAAAGTAATAATTTGTAAATTGTTTTGTAAGCCTTGAAGCACTGTCTGTATTAGTGAGAGTTGTTGTTATTGTTATTACTAGACAGTAAGGTACCAAATGAGGATTATAGATAACAAAGGTTATAGAGCTGTGTGTGAGAATTACTGAATTTGGAGTCAGAAGGCATGGGTTCTGCTTCTGTCTCTACTTAATAGCTGTGTAACCTTGAGCAAGTCACAGACTCTCTGGGATTCAGTTCCAACATCTTAGAAATTAGATTAAAGGCTTCCTTGAGAAGGTAGGCAAGAATTGTTTTTTGAAGACGAAAGAGGGAGAAACAGCATCTTTTATTTGATTAATCAAATTAAATTAATTCAAATAAGAGAGTTAGAGGGCAGAGGAAGAGGTAAGTTGATGTGGACCCAAGGATGGGTTAAGCTAGGGCTGAACTCAGTCATTTTAAAGGAGAATGTCCTATAAACCAGAATTTATTGAGTAGAAGGTAGGTATGTGTGTGTGTGTCTGTGAGAGAGAGAGAGAGAGAGAGAGAGAGAGAGAGAGAGCATTAGCTCTGTGCTTTAGGAAAATCACTTTGACAGCAGAGTGGAGGATGAATTGGAGTGGGGAGAAACTTGAAGCAGGGAATTCAATTAGGAGGCAATTGCAGTGATGCAGGCCTGGAGTGATGGGAGGCTGCACCAGGGTGGTGGCTGTGGGAGTGGAAGGAAGGGGACTTGCATAGAAAAGATGATGTGAAGGCAGAACAACAAGACTTGGCAACAAATTGGATCTGTGGGGTGAGCGAGCGTGACGGAGTTGCCAAGGATAACACCAATGTTTTGGGTGCCTAGAATGGACAGTATTAGAGAAGTTTGGAAGAGGAGAGGGGAGAGTTCTATTCTGAACATATTCAATTTGAGACAGTCCAAAGGTCACTGGGGATTTGAGACCTGCAAACGAGAGAGAGGTCAAGGCTGATGGATAGATCTGGGCATCATCGGAATGGAGATGGTCATTGAACTCATGGGAGATGATGTAATCACCAAGTGCCAGAGGATGAAATAGGGGCCCTCACCTTTTTTGTATGACATGCACCCCTTTGGCAGTCCCATGAGAACTATGGACATCTCAGAGTATTTTTAAATGCATAAACATATAATTGAGGGTGTATAAAAATAAATATATATAAGATTACAATGAAAAACAATTATATTTACGGGGCAGCTAGGTGGCACAGTGGATAAAGCACTGGCCCTGGATTCAGGAGGAACTGAGTTCAAATCTGGCCTCAGACACTTGACACTTACTAGCTGTGTGACCCTGGGCAAGTCACTTAACCCTCATTGCCTCACCCCCCAAAAAAGTATATTTAACTGTAGTTCTCAAAATATTTTTAAAAGTTCACAGACCTGGGTTTAAAACCCCTTGTATAGAGGGAGAAGAGAAAAGGGCCTTAGGGGACATCTGTGATCAGATGAGTGTGACCTCCATGAAGATCCAGCAAAGGAGACTGAGAAGGAGCTGTCTAGCAGGTGGAAGAACTAGGAGAGAGCTATGTCACAGAAACCCAGAGGAAAAGTATCCAGGAAAAGAGGGTGATCCACAGCGTCAAAGGCTGCACGGAGACCAAGGATGGGCCCTGAGAAAAGGCCGTCAGATTGGCAATGGAGACCACGAGTAACTTTAGAGAGAGCGATTTTCCTTGAATGATAATGTCAGAAGCCAGATTGCAAAGGGTGTAGAACCCATTGAAAGGAGATTTGGAGGCCCCAGGTATAATGAACACGGTCTTCTGAAGGAGATTAACCATGAAAGGGAAAGGTGGGGGATGTGTGTGTGTGTGTGTGTGGTTTGTCCTTCATTCTCAAAAAGGATTGCAACACTGGGAAGTGATATCATGACTTGCAGTGAATTGGATTTAAGTGAGGGAGGGCTGTGCATTGTCACCAGCCTCATTCTCTTCTCCAGAGCCATCTGGGTCTAGCGGCAAGATATACATTAGGACAACTAGAGATGGCCCCAGATGTTTGAGGCAATTGAGGTTAAGTGACTTGCCCAGGGTCATACAGCTAGTAAGTGTCAAGTGTCTGAGGCTGCATTTGAACTCAGATCCTTCTGACTCGAGGGCCAGTGTTCTATCCACTGTACCACCTAGCCTCCCTAGAGGATGATAATTGTAGGTCAGTCAATCAAGTGAGGATTTTTAAGGATGAGAGAAAGTTGTAGCCAGCAAGGAAGAAACCATAAAGATTGGTGAAGGAGGGGGAATTAAAGTAGATGGGAGGGGTTTTACCTGGGTGAGAAGAACCATGTTATCACGTGAGACACGGGTGATGGAGATAGTGGGTTAAACAAGAATCAGAGATATTGAGCTGGAAATAACCGCAGAGGTCCCCTGGTCGAACCCTCTCATTTTCCAGATGAGGAAACTGAGGCTCAGGGAAGTTAAATGGCACGATCAAAGTCACATGGGTAAGAAGCTCTCCAAAGTCTCATTTGCAATCTCTGACCCTATGATCAATGTCAGTATCACTGAAGTGAAAATTCCAGTGACTGAACAGCCAATCCCTTCAGGAAAAAAACCACAAATCTCCCTGATGGCTTTTTTCCCCTTTTCCAAAAAGAGATGCACCAACCTCTCGTCTTTCACTTGCTCAGCTGTTTGCCATGGTGACAGGCTGGGTTTGGTTGCTAGGCAGCCAGATCCTGACACAACACTATCAGGAGATGCCTGGACCCTCGCCTATGGACCGGGGCTTCTAGCAGAAGGGGCCCAAGGTGGGAGCTGAGAGGAATTGGGGCAGGGGAGCTCTGAGACTAGGGTCCCATTTATTTTCCCCCTTAAATATATTAAGCCAGAGTTAATGAGGGGAATGGGAGGGCTTAGGATTCAGTGCTGGAAAGCACCTTAGTGATCTTCTAGTTACTGCATCAAAGTGTTGGAGTGGGAAGAGACCTTTGGATGCTATGGAGCCCAACCCTTTCATTTTACAAATGGGGAAACTGAGGCCCAGAGAACAGAAGTGACTCACCTAAGGTCACATTTGCCATCAGCATGATTTAGGGGCTCTTGCTTTCCTTTTTCTAATTTAATTTTGCACAAATGGAAGAAACCACCATGGCAGAGGGATAGACTGTGGCTCAAAGAGCTCTGCATTTGTCGTCTAAGGTCCTGGGTTTATCAGAGCAGAGATGCAGGATTGGAAGGGCCCTTCGGGGCCAAATCTGCAGCCCCTGCACTCAATAGATGAGGAAAGTGAGACTCCCAGAAAGTAAGAGGCACTAGCCCTAGGGTCACACAGCTAGGATCAGGTGGAAGCCAGCACTTTGTCACTCCCAAGTGCAGGCCTCTATCTACAGTGCCCTTCATACAGAATTGTTCTGTTCCTGCCCATGTGACGTCGGGCAAAGTCACTTCTCACTGCAGATGAGAGCCTGCTTCTGCACTTGTAAAGTGAGTTCTCTCAGCTCTAAACCCTGTGATCCTACAAACTCAGAAACCTCAGGTGCTTCCAGCCTGGGCCCGAGGTCAGAGGAGGCTGGGAGCCAGAGGGGAGCAGGCTGAAGACGCATGTTAGTCTGTGTGGAGGTTCTTGTACCCAAGCACTTGGTGGTATGGTTCCCAATTAATTTCCTTTTCCCTGTTTCCCAACTCCTCTCCCACTTCTGCATTCTTTGTGACTTTGGTAAGGACCATCTCTGAGCCTCAGTTTCTCTCTATGTGAAATGGAGAGGCTCCTTGTCCAGGAACAGTAAAAATTCTTGGTGTGGTCTGCATCTGAGATGATGAGAATTCAAAACAGGTAGAATTTAGTCCTTAACAAAGCATGTTGGTCACCAAGGTCCAGGCCTCTGGGCTTAGCTGACATTCATGATGAGTCTGGGGGCCTGTGGAATGACTAGGAGGGAGACCTTGCCTTCGGTAATTGATTGCAGTGAGCAGAAATAGCAGATATGTGGGCCCCTTTGGGAGAACAGGTGTGAGCAGAGGTAGGTTTGAGTTACCTGAGTAATTAGAGTCTAGAATTCTATTTTTGCCTTCATTATCTTGATAGTTATTACTGTAGAGGAGGTGTCATAGAGGACTGTATCCCTAGTGTTTATCATAGTGATTGGCACATAGTAGGCACTTAATAAGGGGCAACTAAGTGGTATAGTAGATAGAGTATTGGGACTGGAGTCAGGAAAACTCATTTTCCTGAGTTCAAATCTAGACTCAGATACTTACTAGCTGTGTGACCCTGGGCAAATCGCTTCACCTTGTTTGCCTCAGTTTCCTCATCTGTCAAATGAGCTAGAGAAGGAAATGGCAAACCCCTCTAGTATCTCTTCCAAGACAAACCCAGATGGGGTCATGAAGAGTTGGAGCAACAACAGGCACTTAATAAATGCTTGTTGACTTGACTCTTAGCAACATCAAGTACATGGTATAGCAGAACTCTGGCTAAGGCAGTGGGTGGCAGGAGCAGGCATGTATGCTGGGATTTGCCTACAAATGATCTGCTGCCAGACCTCTTATGAAATAGATATGAAGAGGAGAGGCACCCATTAGACAGAGACAAAAACAGACAGATGTATATTAGGAGCAGCTACACGGCAAAGCAGACAGAGTGCTGGAATTAAGAGTCAGGAAGACCTAGGTTCAAATCCCTCCTCAGACACTTACTAGCAAATCACTTCATCTCTCTCAGCCTCAGTTTTCTCAGCTATTTCTTGTAAAAAGGGTCAATATCTGGCCTGTTCACATAATTGAGGGCCTCATCGCCTCCTTCCTAGGCTATTGCAATAGTCTCCTAATGGGTCTACTAGCTCAAGTCTCTCCCGACTCCAGTCCACTCAACCCTCTGCTGCCCAAGGAATTTTCCTGAAATGCAGATCTGACCCTGTGAGACTCCCCATCTCAACCATTTCCAGTGGCTTCCTACTGCTTCTGCCATCCACTATCAACTCCTCTAATGAGTCCTTCAAGACCTACACACCCAGGCCCCAAACCATCTTTCCCGATACATTGGACTTTCCTCCCCAACCTATATTCTATGATCCAGTGAAAGAGGCTCTCTCTGTTCCTCACACCCATGCCTAGGATGCATGCCCTCCTACTTCTGCCTCTGACAGTGTCTCTCTTCTTTGAGAATGTAAGTCGAGGGGCAGCTAGGTGGTGCAGTGGATAGAGCACCAGCCCTGGAATCAGGAGGACCTGAGTTCAAATCCGGCCTCAGATGCTTGACACTTACTAGCTGTGTGACTCTGGGCAAGTCACTTAACCCCAATTGCCTCACCAAAAAAAAAGAGAGAGAGAGAGAGAATGTAAGTCAGGCATCATCTTCTACATGATTCCTGCCCCCCTCCAGTACCTCTAGTACTCTCTCTCCCATACTACCTTGGATTTAGCTACTCTCTCTGTGTGTATATATACATATTTTATATATATATATATATATATATATATATATATATATATATATGTGCACACACACATATATGTATTAACTTTATACCATATACCTTTGATATGCTGTTATTGTGTCCCCCATCAGAATGTAAGCTTACTTTAAACATAGTTTATTTTATATTTTGTACTTGAATCTTCCAACCTAATACAGTGCCTGGTACATGGTAGAGGCTTGATAAATGTTTGTTGATTGATTGAAGTTGAGAGATAATGAGAAGAATGATGGAAAGGTAGGATTTTTGAAAGGAGAGGGGAACTGAGAAAATTGTTTCTTCCCATTGCCTGCCAAAGGCTCTGGAATGGGACCCAGATGTCCTAGTTTCTGGCAACTGCTCTCTTGATGACCAGGTCTCTTTCCCAAGCCTCTTTTTTTAGCAGGTGAAGGTGGGGCTAATTGCCCTTTCCCTGAATAGGGTTCACATGTGTACTGCCTTTTGCCTGACTCTGATCTATTTAAATTACCGATGATGCTCAATGAAGCTGTACCTGTCAGGAACCAAAGTTCAGCTTTCCTTCTCCCTCTCTTTCCCTCTCCCCCTTCTGTGTGTGTGTGTGTGTGTGTGTGTGTGTGTGTGTGTGTGAGAGAGAGAGAGAGAGAGAGAGAGAGAGAGAGAGAGAGAGAGAGAGAGAGAGAGAGAGAGAGAGTGTGTTAGCGCTCATAGAATCATCACTGGGCATATTGTTGCACTACAAGAAAGCAGTGGTCAGCCCAGCATCCCTGACTGCTCCTCACGTCCACCTTTGAACTGTTGAGGGCTCTGGGTTGTTTCTTAAAAATCCTGGCTCCTGGATGACATTGGAGTGTTGACTGCGGGAGGCATTCTGGACTGGGAATAAGGAGATATGGTTACAAATCTCAACTCTGCCATTTGCCAGACTTGTGACTATGAACAAGTCACTTAATCCCTCTAACTTCAGTTTTCCTCTATGAAAAATGGGGATAAGACTTCTCCCACATAGTTGTGAGAAAAGAACTTTATAAATCCTCAAGGACTGTATAAATGTGAGTTGTTAATTTTTTGGATGGTCCAGACCTGTGATTTCATCTTTGTGGGGAACTCCTAGTATCTATGAAAATATACTTTCATTATTACAGATCATCAACTCATTGTATAATTTATATATAGAGGAGTTGCCTGGGGTCCTGAGAGGTTAAGTGACCTTTCCCCTGGTGCCTGAGCTAGTATGTGTTAAAGAAAGATCTTTCTGTCTCCAAGGCTGGCCCACTGTGCCACACTGAGGAGTGGTTAATAACAAAAGGATAACAGACTCAGTTTCTTAAAGAAACTTGCAAAGGGAAAAGGACCCACATGTACAAAAATATTTATAGCTGCTCTTTTTGTGGTGGCAAGGAATTGGAAACTGAGGGGCTGCCCATCAATGGAAGAATGACTGAACAAATTGTGGTATATGAATGTAAGGGAATTCTATTGTGCTGTAAGAAATGATGAGCAGGAGGAGTTCAGAGAAACCTGGAAGGACTTGCATGAATTGATAATGAGTGAGATGAGCAGAACCAGAAGAACATGTACACGGTATCATAAACATTATGTGTTGATCAACTGTGATAGACTAGATTCTTCTCACCAATACAATGGTACAAGAAAGTTCCAAAGGACTCATGATGGAAAAGGATCTCCAAATCCAGAAAAAAAAGAACTGTGGAATATGGATGCCGACTGAACCATACTATTTCTTTTGTTTTTGGTTCTGTTGTTTTTCTTTTTTTGAGGTTTTTCCTTTTTGCTCTGATCCTTCTCTTAAATATGACTACCTCTGCTCACACCTGTTCTCCCAAAGGGGCCCACATATCTGCTATTTCTGCTCACTGCAATCAATTACCGAAGGCAAGGTCTCCTTCCTAGTCATTCCACAGGCCCCCAGACTCACCATGAATTGTCAGAGGTAATAAGTGGAAACCTCATCGCTGGAGGTCTTTCAACAGAGCTAGGGCTACCACCTTTCAGGGATGTTGAAGAAGAGATTTCTGTTCAAGTACGGGTTGAACTAAATGAAGCCCCTTTCCCTGGAGGTCCTAAGACTGTAAAATGTGGTCAGGGGAGTTGGGAGGGATTGGGCAATGGAAAGCTGGGATTGTGGATACGGTATCAAGTCTTCCCTTCCCCCTCCTCCCTGCCTCACTAATTATTTCAAGCTTCTTGTTGGGTTGCTGGTCACTTGTCCAGCCATTCCAGCACTTTCTTCCAAATACAGTCTGTTTCTCTTTTGTGAGAACAGACAGGATCAGATGGAACCTACCATGGCAGATGGAACTGGGACCATAGATAAGCATTCCTGGCATTGGTGAGCCCCAGACCAACTGAGCAAGATTCAATTAGCTGAGGTCTCTGGACCGCTTGCAGAGGGAGATTTATAACTGGCATAGGCTTGGCCAGAGAAAACAGGGAAAAATCCTCTCCCCTCCCTGCCCCCCTCCAAAGTTTTCCATTTGTCTTTATTGTTATGCCTCCTGAGCTCTCCAGCCCCTAAGGCTATTGGGTAGAAAGGGAAGTCTGAGAGCTGGCCCAGGAGGATGAAGCAGGTGACTCAGGGATACCACGGGCACAGAGCCAAGAACTGACTCTTTGTGTCAGGCTGGTGACAACCCAGCCTATTCCTTGTCACCAATTTGGAGGCTTAGTAGCCATTGGGGGAATGGAGTTTGCTGTCCTTTATCTCCCCTCTAAAAACTCAAAGGGCCTAGAGCTGGAAAAACTCAATCAGGGAGCCTTGACACCAGCTGTTCCCTGCATGGTGTCATCCCACTGGGCAATGAAGAGGTGGGCATGGGCATTTTCCATAATGATCCTGTTGTCTTCCATTAGGGTGCCAAATTTTGTCTTATATATGACTAACCCAGTTAGGGCATGGGTGGATCAAGGGATAAAACATCCTTGATGAATGGACAGACCTATTTGGAGGTGTTAAGGTCCAGAGAGGAAGAGAGAATCAACTAGGATCACCCAGGGCATTTGTTTCAGTCCTAGTGATAGGTTTTAGGAATTATAGTGCCCAGTTGCTTCTTGAACTATGTGACTAAAGGGGAAACTAAGCATGCCACTTTTCCTGCCTACCATCCACCCTCTTCTTAACCACATCATAAGCCTAGCTCTCATCAGAATAGGTGCCTGGATGTTGTCAGATACAAACCCTAGGACCCAGGCCACAGTATGAGCCATTTTGAACACTGAGATTTACAACATGAAAACCCTGTGAGTACAAGAATTACCGTTCCCCTTCACAGATGAGAAACCCGAGGTATCTATTCTGGGATCTGAACTGGGGGTCTCCAAATTCCAGATCCAGTACTCTATCATACTGAGAATTATTGCAGCAGTCTTATGATGTCATTTACGGAAGATTTTTTTCAACATCTCTGTGCCAGCTTTGTGAGGGGAAGGGAAGGGAAGAGAAGAGAAAGGAAAAGAAAAAAGGAAAGGAAAGGAAGACATGGAAAGGAAGGGAAAGCAAGGGAAGGGAAGGGAAGGGAAGAGAAGAGATGGGAATAAACATTTCTATAGCACCTATTACAAGTCAGGCACTGTACTAAGCACTTTTACAAATATCTCATTGGAGACTCACAACAACCCTGGTAGGTAGGTGCTGTTATTACCAGGTGTTTTTTAAATTGTCATTTTACAGTTGAGGAAACTGAGGTAAAGGTTAAAGTGACTTGCTTAGGGTTACTATCTATTAAGTAACCAATTTGAACTCAGATCTTGGCCTAGGCCTCTATTCATTGTGCCATCTAGCAGCCTGTGAGTCTGTTAGCTGCTCTCAGTGGTTGGGGCCTGGCCAGTTTACCTCTTGTCTAAAGCCTTCCAAGCAGTGAAGTAGAGTGACCAATGCCCAGGAGGAGGTTAGGAGCTGTGCCTTCAGAGTCTGAGTGGGGTATCTTCTTGGAGTTTGGAGAGGGATTTATCCAGGCAGGAGCATTGTTCTGAGGATCAACTGAAAAAGCATATACATAGTGCTTTGCAAACCTTAAGGTGCTATAAAAACCGCTGGCGATTATAATTCCCAGCTGAAGCCTCTTCATTTGCCAACTCTGAGGTGAAGTAGAGGAAAGTAAGGTTTTTAAGTACAAAGGCAGAGCCTCCCATCAATTAGCCCTTCTTCCTTGGGGTACATAAGAGGAAGGGACTCTGGGAGGGAGGTCCAGCAATACTTCCAAGGAACCATTTAGGAAATGATGGCTCCAGCACAAAAATGTCACCCGGGGAGAACGAATGTCACCCAGCCAGTCCCCTGAAAGCCTCCGCCTGCCTCTCTGCATTCCCTTAACCCCACACTCCCAGTAAGATCAAGCTCTCATTGTCAGAAATTTCTAGGGAGTCCAGACAGAGGGTCTAAGAACCAGAAATCAAGCTTTGAGATCAGAAGCTCTTGGACCTTATTTCGTGTAATCTCTCACGGTCAAGGTTAATAGAACTAAGCAGTTTCCTATCCAAGATAGAGCGGTACAGCTCTTCAGTCTCCCGATGAAAGGGGGCATTATCCAGGAAAAAGAATGAATCCCAGTCCTGGAAATAATAATTGACTTGAGCCTTGCCTGTCCTTCTTGTTCTCATTCTCAAGAATGAGCTGCAAAAAAATGAACTCCTAAAAGGTGAGCTTAGAGGCATTTAAAATATAAATCCTCCACTATTCCTGGAAAGCCAGAAAGCACAGAGCTTAATGTGCCTCTTTCCCTCCTTAAAGACCATTGGGGTCATGAGAGAAGAGCCATGAGCTGTGGAGCAATCAGCCACATATAGAGGAAGCTTGTAGAAATTCTGCAAAAAAGCCTAAGAGGGGGGAAGGTTCTTCCCTCACCTAATTGCCTAGTTAAGGGAGAGAGAGAGAGAACAGAGAGACAGAGACAGACACAGAGAGAGACAGAGAGACAAAGGGAAACAGAGACAGACAGAGAGACACAGAAAGACAGACAGACAGAAAGACAGAGAGAGAGAGAGAGAGAGAGAGAGAGAGAGAGAGAGAGAGAGGGAGGGACAGGGACACAGAGACAGAGACAGAGAGATTGGGGAAAGAAGGACATAGAATAAGCACCAATGTACC
The DNA here is from genome assembly GCF_019393635.1 of Dromiciops gliroides. Lineage (NCBI taxonomy): Eukaryota > Metazoa > Chordata > Mammalia > Microbiotheria > Microbiotheriidae > Dromiciops > Dromiciops gliroides. The sequence continues at coordinate 105,749,313 of NC_057864.1, forward strand.
TGTTATCACCACCAGAGCAATTGTGGTACCAGAGAAAGTAGTCCCGAAGTACTGGGCTTAGCAGCTCCAAACAAGTCTCCATACTAACTTTGTAATTCAGAATGAGAAAATAATACAAGTACTTAAGACACATTCAGTCAAAGAAGATAGGGTGAGTTACTGCAGTGGGTTATGGATAGATGCTATTTTTAGAGTGTTGTAGTTTCCCATTTTAACAATTATTCTTGCTAATTAGGTGCTAAGTTCAGTTGTTTCTACACCACAGGAGTGTATGCATTCTCAAAACCTCACTGTAACAAATTTAAAAAATAGGAAGTCCTTTAAAAATTTAAATTTATACACCCTGTTAATGTTAGTGCCCTGGGAAAAAGGGCTGATCATCCTACCCTGGTTAATGTTCCGATCACCACTTTAAGAAATGTCCATTTTGGGGGGCAGCTAGATGGCACAATAGATAAAGCATTGACCCTGGATTTAGGAGGACCTGAGTTCAAATCCAACCTCAGACACTTGTCACTTACTAGCTGTGTGACCCTGGGCAAGTCACTTAACCCTCACTGCCCCGAAAAAAAAAAAAAAGAAGTCAGGGTGTGTGTGTGTGTAGATGATAGAAAGATAGAGATAGAGATACACACACATATATAGGATTTGCTACTTAGAAGTAATTAGCTCACTTATGGTTCTCATCCCTTATAATAGCCCTGTGAAGTACATAATGAAATTTTAATTGCCCCCATTTACAGATAAGGAAACTGAGACTCAGAAAAAGATAAGCAAATTGGCCACACTTTGGAGTATTATTTTCTATAGAGGCACATGTTTTTAAAGTCCAAGAATTTTTCCTTTCTGTGGCACATGGGTAATTCTTTTGTTGTAAATCAAGGTATACATGTTGCAAGTCAAATCAAGTCCACAAGCATTTATTAAGGGTCTCCTGCGTGTCAGGTGCACAGTGCTCATCCTGAGAATACAAAGAAAGGCAAAAAAAACCAACCAACCAAACAAAAAAACCCAGTTCCTGCCCTCCTGGAGTGTGCAAGCTAAGGGAGAGAGACAACATGTAAACAACTATGCACAAACAAGATATAAACAGGATAAATTGGAGATAATCTCAGAGGGATTAAGAAAGGCTTTTTTTTTTTTAACAGAAAGTGAGAGTTTAGTTTCCCTGAGGAAACCTGGGAACCCCAGAGGTAGGGATTGGGAGAGAGAGCATTCCAGGCAAGCCTCCGTCAAACAGTAAACCTGAGGGGGAGTGGCAAGGGTTGACCTTGAAAAGGTCCAAGAAGTGCCATGTACTCAGGACTGGTGAGGGGTCCCGCTGAAATCCTAGGTGTAGGGGCAGCTAGGTCACGCAGCAGATAAAGAACCGGCCCTGGATTCAGGAGGACCTGAGTTCAAATCTGGCCTCAGACACTTGACACTTACTAGCAGTGTGACCTTGGGAAAGTCACTTAATCCTCATTGCCCTGCCCCCTCCCCCCAAAAAAAAGAAAAAAAAAGAATCCCTAGGTGTGTTTGACATGGGACCTTTCTTCCTGATGGGTGAAGGAAGAGCTGCTGATTGATGGCCAACCACTTGCTAAGAGCTGAATAAGAGGAAATATGGCCGTGGTTCTTAGTTGATGCCTCCCAGGTCATTTGCTGTGGTTCTTTTCTTCCTGACCTGCAGGCAGTGGCTGCCCTTATTATAACTACAGGGCAGTTTAGCTTTCCTTAGTTCAGCTGACTTGGCTGAGATGGGGTTTTAGGGAAGAACAGAAACAGTAGCCGGAGTAAGATGAGGATAGGAGCACCCTGGAGATTGTTGACCTCTCTGTCTTTCCCCCTTGCCTCCAGGCGTGTGCCCAAGATGGAAAGATGGGGAAAAGAGGGATGGATTTGAAGGGAGAGGATGTGGCTTTGGATCCCGGAGCTGCTGTTGCTTGGAGCAGGTCATGTAGCATCTCTGCCATTTGGTTTTCTCATTGGTAAATGAAAGGATGGGATTAGACAGTCACTAGCATCCACTCAGACTCTAAATCAATCCTACAGTACCATGAATCCCAGCTTTGCTCTATGCAACCCCAGCTGGGCCTTTACTCTTTCTGGGACTCAGTCTGCTCATCTGTATAGTGAGCACAAAAACTTCTTAGAAAACTGGCAACTCTAGAGTGTGAGCACTGTACAGTCAAAACAAAATCTTAGCTAGTCATGTAAGAGCTGCTGAGATGTTTGGTGGGGAAGTCTAGCCTGCAGGCAAATGAACAGACCAAATGACCTCAGCAGATCATCATTAGCATTCATTTTCATAATTTGTTGTTGCATCATTTCAGTCGTGACTGACTCTCCATGACCCCATTTGGGGTTTTCTTGGCAAAGATACTAGAGTTGTTTGTCATTTCCTTCTCCAGCTCATTTAACAGATGAGGAAACTGAGGCAAACAGGGTGAAGTGACTTGCCCAGGGTCACACAGCTAGTAAGTGCCTAAAGCCTAATTTGAACTCAGGTCCTCCTGACTCCAGGGCAGAGCTCTATTCACTGGCCACCTACCTGCCCTCTTTTCATAATTAACGTCCTTTTCATTAAACTGAGTCTGCATGCCTATTACCCTACCTACTCTCTCTCTGTGACCTGCAACCCTGCTATTCTTGGAGGTGGAGAGGAAGAATGACTCTGTTTTACTTTTTCTAATAAGGTCTAAGGAGCCCTCTTTTGAAAGCCTCTGACTATCTGGCTGTCTGTCTCCTTTAAACTATTACTCAACTTCAAGGACCCTGTGCCCATCCCATCCCAGACAGTAGGCAGGCAACAAGCATTAATTAAAAGCTCTTACTATATGCCAAGCACTACTCTAAATGCTTGGGATACTTTTCAATGCGAAAAGAAAGATAGTCCCTAATGGGGGAAGACAACAGCAAAAGAGAACCAATGGGGAGGGAGCCAGAGAAGGAGGAACTTCATTTCTCTGAAAACCAAGAGGAAGTAATGATGAAAGACAAGTTTTGCTTGATAATCTGAGAAGAATGGGTGAATCTTGTAATTCCAGAGGTAGAACTTTAGAAGTTCAACCATCTCATGCATATATACACACATACGCATATGTATACATGCTTGGGTTCATGTGTGTGTGTGTGTGTGTGTGTGTGTGTGTGTGTGTATTGATCACGCAAGTAGCAGAGACACTTGACATTCAGACCGAGGTCCTTCAAGGTCAAATCCAATGTTCTTACCCTAATGACCCTCTTCCATAGCAAACTCCCTAACTCTGAATTCTGAAGAGAGGAAGGAAGTACCCATGGTAACAGCGGAAAGAGCAATGGCTCAGAAATCTGAGAACCTGGGTTCAAATCCTACTTCTGAGGCCAGCTATGTGATGCTGGGAAAGTCACTTAACCTTTCTAAACCTCAGTTTCCTCATCTGTAAAATGAAGGATGCAGATTAGATAGCCTTTGAAGTTCCTTCCAGCTCTAGCTTCATGAACTTATTTGCACCTATGACCCTAAACTTCTCTTGGGCTCTTTCCTGAACAGGAATGTAGACAAACAGGAATGGGCATCTTTAGGTCCCACCTTTGGGGTTGTTTTCACACTCCTGGGTGCACCTTCGCCTGACTCACAATGGTTCAAAGGCCACCATTACAGTCTATGAATTATCCAAGTTCCTTTGCTTCTTCCCATCTAAAGGTCTATTAAAAACCAAAACTGAACCACAAAAATAGCTGATGTTGCTATAGCACTTAAAAGATCAGCAAAAACAAAAACAAAAAACAACAACAACAACAAAAAACAACCTGGGGTGGGGGGGGCAGCTAGGTGGTGAAGTGGATAAAGCAGTGGCCTTGGATTCAGGAAGACCTGAGTTCAAATCCAGCCTCAGACATTTGACACTTCCTATCCGTGTGACCCTGGGCAAGTCACTTAACCCTCATTGCCCTGCAAAAAAAAAAAAAAAAAAAGATCAGCAAAGCTCTTTACATACATTCTCTCCTTTGACCCTAGGAACAGCTAGGTGGCACAGTGAATAAAGCACTAGCCCTGGAGTCAGGAGGACCTGAGTTCAAATTCAGCCTCAGACACTTAATAGTTGTGTGACCTTGGGCAAGTCACTTAACACCTATTGCCTTAAAAACATCTGGGGCCATCTCCAGTCTGTGTGTGTGTGTGTGTGTGTGTGTGTGTGTGTGTGTGTGTGTGTGTGTGTGTGTGTGTAGAGAGAGAGAGCCAATGGACCCAGATAGCTCTGGAGGAGTAAGGCTGGTGACCTTGCACATCCCTCCCTCAGTTAAATCCAATTCCGTGCAAGTCATGATATCACCCCAATGTCGAATGAAGGACAATCAACAACATTCTCCTTTGATCCTACAATAAATAGTGCTATGGTGTAATAATACAAGTATTATTATTTTTAATACAAGTATTATTACCCCCATTTTACAGATGAGGTAGACTTGCCCAAAGTCACGAAGCCAGGAGGTATAGGTAGTGGGCTTCCCTTTCAATGGCTATCTTTAGGCAGTCAGGCAATAAAATGACTGGCAGGCAAGAGATGCGGGTTGAGATACCTTCCAAACCTGTGGTTCTGAATGATTATTGTTGTTCAGTCGTTTTTTAGTCTTGTCTGACTCTTCATGACCCTATCTGGGGTTTTCTTGGCAAAGATCCTGGAGTGGTTTGCACACTTCCTTCTCCAACCCCTTTTACAGATGAGGAAACTGAGGCAGACAGGGATAAATGACTTGTCCGGGGTTACACAGCTGGTGAGTGTCTGTGATCACATTTGAACTCAAGAAGAGGAGTCCTCCTGACTCCAGACCTGGACCTCCATCCACTGTGGCACCTAGCTGCCCCTCTGAATTACTATAACAACAAAGAAGCAAATGCTGTGTGCTTGACACCATTGAGAAAGCAGAAGAAATATGGTACTTTCCCATCATGATGCTTCGAGTGTAACTAGCAATCCAAGACATAAAATTATTAGTGAATCCACAAGCATTTGCTAAATATCTGTGTCCAGGTACTGTGCTGGGTGCTGTGTGTACAAAAGCAAAAATGGAAACAGTCTCTGCTCTTTTGGGGTTTACCTTGGAAAAGTCTGATGAGCCCTTTATTCTGTCTCCTCTGCTGGAGAGTGGCCTAGGCCTTTGAAGGAGGAGGTCATTATGGCCTGGAACTATCAGGGAAGGTCTCATGGAGGAGATGGGACATAAGCTCAGAGGAGGACAGGATGGGGGAGAATTAAGGGATGGAATAAAGGATGGGTAGGATTTAGGGACATGGAAAAGTCCTGTGATTCAAACAGTGTTGAAGGAAGATTAATCTGGCTGCAATACTGGGACTAGGATTTCTCTCCCCTGCCATTTCTGCTGCTGGGGAAACCAGGTACTGGAGGGAAAACTGGAATCCAGAACTCTACTGGAAGATTTAGGGGAAGGGCAAGATTTTGTTTTTGTTTTTGTTTTGGAGGGCAATGAGGATTAAGTGACTTGCCCAAGGTCACACAGCTAGTAAGTGTCAAGTGTCTGAGGCCAAATTTGAATTCAGGTCCTCCTGGATCTAAGGCTGGTGCTTTATCCACTGTGCCACCTAGCTGCCCCTAAGTTTTTAGCTAAAATGAGGTTTGGGTGCAATAATTTGCATTGTCCCTTAAGGGTACTTCTCTTCTTCACTTCTTAGCTCACTAAATGTTTGTCTTCTACCATTAGAATGTAAGCCTTTCTGCTCATATTTGTATCTCAGGCACTTAGCACAGTGTCTGGCATATAGGAAGAGTTTAATGAATGCCAGTAGACTTGATTGTCCTCCTGCTTATGGGTAAGGGTTGGCCATTATATTTGATGGGCCAGAGCAGTGGGATCCAACTCAAATAAAAATGGCGGTCTTTAACTGTCCATTAGGATCCCTCTGGCTGCATATTGACTTAGAAAACCGCATATTATGGTCTCTTGTATTTTTATTTATTTGTTAAATGTTTTCCAATCTGGATCAGCTGCACTTAGGAGAGTCCCTGTGCTTGATCCTTCTGGGCTAGAGATCCCTGGGAGGGACAGGAGGAGCCCCCAGCCTGACTGATCTCCAGCACCCAGAGCGGGCCCATCAGCCGCCCCCACATTAGAAAGGAGGACCTCGTCCTTGGCTCGGGTCTGGATTAGCACAAGGCCCTTGCTCACCGAGATCCTCAGACCTGGTGGAAACAAGGGCAGTGAGCGGTTAAACCATCTGTCGGCAAACACCAGCAGCCTTCATCAGAACAGATGAATTCCCCACCAGATGCGCTGTGATTGTACAGAATCCCTGAGGACAGACCCACTATGCTACTATTGCTCATATTGGTTAACTCATAACCAAGGGTCTCTCATTCAGTTTCCATCCTGGCTGGCCTGAGGGTACAAAATACCTTCTGTCTTATTTCTGTTTAATTACCCTCCCAAGGCTTCACACAGCCATCAATAACATATGGACTTGCAGACAAGAAGGCTACAGTCTCCTGTTTATGGGGACTTCAGAATCGGACTGGGTGGTCCATCAGTACCTTCTCCCCAAAATGAGTTTCTCCCCTCCTCCCTCTGACTCCTGCTACCTGTAGGCTGGCACTGACCTTTGTCCCCCAGGTCTTTTTCTTTTTCTCTGCAAAACTTTCTGGGCAATATGAATGATAATAATGGTATGCTATAAAATTGACAAAGCGCTTTCCTAGTAATAACCCTGTGAGGTAAATAATGCAAGTAATATTGTTCTTATTTTATAGTTTGGGGGTGGGGGAGGTGGAAAGGGAACAAGCATTTATATAGTACTTACTATGTGTCAGGCACTGTGATAACTTTTTGTTTTTTTGGGTGAGGCAATTAGGGTTAAGTGACTTGCCCAGGGTCACACAGCTAGTAAGTGTTAAGTGTCTAAGGTCAGATTTGAATCCTGAATCCAGGGCCAGTGCTCTATCCACTGTGCCACCTAGCTGCCCCAGCGATAACTATTTTACAAATATCTCATTTGATCCTCACAACTCTGAGAGGTAGGTGCTGTTATGAGCTTATTTTACAGTTGAGGAAACTGAGGCAAATACAAGTCACATTACTTACCCAGGGTCCAGCAGCTAGTGAATAAATATCTGAAGTGGAGTTTGAACTCACAGACTTCTTGACTTCAGGCCCAGTACTCTAAGGCTCAAACGTGATCATTGACTTCCTTAGGGTCACACAGCTGTGTCCTGGGGCCTGCAGGGGCTAACATCTTATAAGCAGAGCCGGGCCTCCTGCAATCAGGTATTATTACTCTCCTAGGGGAGAAACTATACTTTGTCCAGAGGGTTGAAATTGGAGGGTAGAACGGCTGCGGTGAGAGCCTCTCAAAGATGCTGCCCGGCCTCCCCCAAGGGAAGTTGACTGACCTGCTTCAGGAAGTTCATCTGCCACCAGCATCAGAACTAGGGTGAGCCAGCACTCACTACAGGTTAGAGAGAGCCTGGGGGCCCAGTGCAAGTGGATGGACAGGTAGGTGAGGAAGCAGAATGATAGCTGTCCCTAGGGACAAATCATTAGATTCAGCAACTTTTTTTTTTTTTTTGCGGGGCAATGGGGGTTAAGTGACTTGCCCAGGGTCACACAGCTAGTAAGTGTCAAGTGTCTGAGGCCGGATTTGAACTCAGGTACTCCTGAATCCAGGGCCAGTGCTTTATCCACTGTGCCATCTAGCCACCCCAATTTACCAAATTTTAAAATTGGAAGGAACCTAATTCCCATTCACTCATAACTGAAAAGGAATCCCTTCTAAAACCAATGACTCAGTGAGTGTTCATATAAGCCTCTGCCTAAAGCCTAATTAGCATTTGTTAAGTACCTACTATGTGCAGGACTCTCTGCTAAGCACTGAAGATGCAAAGAAAAGCAAAACACAGGCCCTCAGGAAGCTCCCAGTCTAATGGGAGAGACCATATGCAAACTTGTTGAGTTCTTTTCCAGTCGTGTCCAACTCTTCATGACCCCATTTGGGGTTTTCTTGGCAAGGATACTGGAGTGGTTTGTCATTTCCTTCTCCAGCTCATTTTACAGATGAGGAAACTGAGGCAATTGGCGTTAAGTAACTGGCCCAGGGTCACACACAGATAGTGTCTGAGACCAGAATTTAACACATGTCTTCTTGACTCTAAGTCTTTACTGTACCACCTAGCTGCCCCAGTATGCAAACTATGGGCAAACAAGACATAAACAAGGTAAACTGAGGGTAATCTTAGAAGGAAGGCACTGAAATTAAGGAGGACTGGGAAAGGCTTGCAGAAGGTAAGACGTTAGAGGAGCTTGGAAAGAAGTCAGGAAAGCCAGGAGGCAGAGATGAAGGAAAGAGTTCTAGGTATGGGGGAGGGCAGCCAGGGAAAATGCCCAGATCTGAGATGGAGTGCCTTGTGGGAAGATTGGCAAGGAGGCCAGGTCACTAGGCAGCAGAATATGGAGAAGGGGTAGTAAGGTATAAGAAGACTGGAAAGGGAGGAAGGGGCCAGGTCATGAAGTGCTCTAAAAGTCAAACAGAGCATTTTATATTTGATCCAGGAGGTCATAGGGATCCGCTTGAGTTGACTAGGGCAGTTGGGTGGCACAGAGGCTAGCATACCCGGCCTGGAGTCAGGGAGACTCCTTTTCACCTTAATCCTGTTTGCCTCAGTTTCCACATCAGGGAAATGAGTTGGATCACTGCTCCAGCATTTTTGCCGAGAAAACCCCCAGTGGGGTCACAAAGAGTCAGACACGACTGAAAATGACCGAGCAATTGAATGGGGGAAGGGAGGGCGACATAGTCACACCTGCCTTTTAGGGCAAACAATTAGCCAACTGAGAGGAAGATGGATTAGCATGGGGAGAGACAAGGCAGCCAGACCTCCCAGCAATAGACCAGGTGTCAGATGATGAGGGCCTGCACAGGGGTAATGACAATATTAGAGGAGAGAAGGTGGTTTATACAGGAGAAGTTGTAAAGGTACGTACCGCAGGCCTTGCCCACTGATTGGTTATGGCTGTGGGAGGTGTGGTAATAAAGGGTAAGCAGTTGGAGGAGACACTTAGGTTTCAAACTGAGGCGACTGGGGAAATGGTGATACCCTCGACAAGCTTAGGAAAGTTAGGAAGAAGGGAAGTTGGGGGGTTAGTGGGAAATAAGGAGTTCAGTTTGGGACATGCAGAGTTTAAGGTGCCTATGGGAAGTCCGGTGTCTGAAGAGCGATTGGAGATGTGAGTCTTGAAGTTAGGAGAGAGGTTTGAGCTGAGAGTTATTTGCCTGGTGATGATCATTGAATGACAAGGTCACTGAGTGAAACAGTATAGAAGGAGAAGAGGGCTGAGGACCAAGATTTGGGGAACCCCCCCCAGTTAACAGAGGTGACATGCATGAAGATCCAGCAGAGGAGACGAAGGAGCTCCCAGACAATTAGGAGGAGAACCAGGAGAGAGCAGTGTCACAAAGACCTGGAGAGAAGACAGCTGCTTCCGCTGAAGGTTAACTCCACCTGCTATGCGGATGCGCCTTTCTTTCTTTCTTTCTTTCTTTCTTTCTTTCTTTCTTTCTTTCTTTCTTTCTTTCTTTCTTTCTTTCTTTCTTTCTTTCTTTCTTTCTGTCTTTCTTTCTGTCTTTCTGTCTGTCTTTCTGTCTTTCTTTCTTTCTTTTTTTGGCAGGGCAGTGAGGGTTAAGTGACTTGCCCAGGGTCACACAGCTAGTAAGTGTCAAGTGTCTGAAGCTGGATTTGAACTCAGGTCCTCCTGAATCCAGGGCCAGTGCTCTATCCATTGTGCCACCTAGCTGCCCCCGAGGATGCTCTTTCTTAATACGATAACTAAATGTCTCTCTGATGCTGCCACCAGTTGCACCTGGTTCTGTCCCCCTTTGGCCACATAGAACAAGACTAATTCTTCTTTCCCACTAATTCTGAAGATAGTTATCAGGTCCCACCTGAGTCTTCTCTAAGTCACATGCCCCCAGTTCCTCCAAGCCATCCTCCTATGCCAAGGACTCCCCCCATGAGAGCAGAGACTGGCTTTTCCCTTTCTTTGACTATCCCTGGCATGTAGCACAGTGCCTGGTGCATAGTAGGTGCTTCATAAATGTTTACTGATTGATGACCTTTCATCTTCTGGGTTGTGCACCTCTGAATGACACCCAGTTTATGGACATCCTTCCTAAATGTTGGCATCCAGCACAGAATTCCTTCTCTGTTCTCTGTAGTAGGCTGGGACCCGATATGACAGTGGAAGGTCAATTGTTTCCAGGGCGTATCAGTCTAGAGATGATGTGGTCTTTGAGATGACATACGGGGCTTGTGTCACTTCCTTTAGTTGGAGGCAGCGGTTGGGGTAGGGGAAAGAGAGGAGAGGGAGGACATATGAGTTTATCTTTTAGGAAAAAGAGGAACAGGAAAAGAAAACCCAAGTGGGGCAAGCTCTGGTTTCAGGGGCTGAGTGTAAGTGTTGACCTTTTGGAACCCAGGGAGCTGGGAGTCTTTTCCAGATAGTTGTGATTCAGGATGCCCCAGGATATTTTTGGAATGTGTAATGAATTTAACTTTATTTTACAAATAATAATATTTCTCATTGTTATTCTTTTATTCCTTCCTCTATTGCCTCATGGTGTCACTGAGTGATTGTAGCTTCCCTAAAACTATAGTGGGGGGAAGGTGGGGAGGAGATTAGCTCTGGCACACCCTACCAAGCTGGATGGGCTTCATGTCAGCAACGCTCTCTGTGTTGTGTTGTTGTCTACACCCTGGCTCAGCTGGATGTGGGCACACTCTGGGTGATGGATTATTTCACAGATCCTTGGATAGTGCCGTAGGATGGGTTCTCATTGTTTCCAGAGCTCCCAGCCTCATCGACACCCTGGCAGAGCCCCTGTCCTTGAGGGGCGCCCACACTGGCATACTCTCATAAGAGGAGGGATAACTCACATTCCTATCACTTTGACCTCTTGGGTTTACAACGTGCATCCCTCTCAATATCCCCCTGAGGTAGGGTGTGCAAACATTGGTAACCCCTGTTGTACTGATGAGGAAACTGAATAGTCGCATATCTGCTGAGCATCAGACCTAGGATTCATCCTCAGGGTTTCTGACCCCCAGATGAAGCCTCTCAGAAAAGCAACTGCTCGAGAGGTTTTTCTTTCTTTCTTTCTTTCTTTCTTTCTTTCTTTCTTTCTTTCTTTCTTTCTTTCTTTCTTTCTTTCTTTCTTTCTTTCTTTCTTTCTTTCTTTCTTTCTTTCTTTCTTTCTTTCCTTCCTTCCTTCCTTCCTTCCTTCCTTTCTTTCTTTTTTCCTTCCTTCCCTCCTCCCTTCATTTTACATGAATCTACAAATTTCTATTATGTAGTTTGTTTTTTAAAGTATTTGTTAAATTTAACATCGTAGTAACCTTCTTTTGTGTCCCCTTATGAATTTCCTCTATTTGTTTCTGTGTACTTAAAAAAAACAGGTCTGTTTACATTTCTAAGTTCATTTTATATCATATTCTGGGGTGAGAGGAAATTGAAAGGAGAGATGGGGTGGGGTAGAGAGAAGGCTGACTGGTAAATAAGGTCACAGAGAGAGTCAAGTCAGAAGACCTCAGCTGAGTCCAGTTTTCCAGCCATAGATTCAGTGTTCACATCTATAAAATGGGGATAAGAATGCTCATCTTCCACTGTTTCACCATGATGTGGAAATGAGCCTGGTTTCTCAAAGATTAAGTCAGAGGGCAAGGGTTATTAGGTTCTCAAGGCTAGTAAATGGCATGAAGTAGAGAAAGCAGACAGGAGGCTGAGGGGATAATGAAGGAAGCTAAATGAATCTATGTGCTCTTGGTGACCTTAGTCCAGAATGACATGGAGGCAAGTGAGGGACTCTGAAATCAGTGCAGTGAAACATCCCAACCAGATTCAGATACTCCACAGGAATATATTAGAGAGGGAATGTGGGGCAAGGGAAAGAGACTCAAACTTGGAGTCAGAAGACCTGGCTTCAAATTATTAGCTGTGGGACAGCTAGGTGGCTCAGTGGATAAAGCACTGGCCCTGGATTCAGGAGGATCTGAATTCAAATTCGGCCTCAGACACTTGACACTTACTAGCTGTGTGACCCTGGACAAGTCACTTAACCCTCATTGCCCTGTGCAAAAAAACAAAAAACAAATCAATTATTAGCTGAGTGACCTTAGCAACTGCCCCAAACCTCTCAGGAACTCAATTTATTCATCAGCAAAATGGGAATAATACTTAATGCTATCTACCTCATAGAACTGTGAGAAAAGCTCATTGTAAATTGTAAAACTATAGAAAGGTGAGCTATTTTTATTATAGCCTGCTTTTTGAAATTTCTTGTTACCATTCCTTCTGTGGTCATTCAGTTGTTTTTCAGTTGTGTCTGACACTTCATGACCCCATTTGGGGTTTTCTTGGCAAAGATACTGGAGTGGTTTGTCATTTCCTTCTCCAGTTCATTTGACAGATGAGGAAACTGAGGCAAACAGGGTTAAGTGACTTGTCCAGGGTCACACAGCTGGTAAGTGTCTGAGGCCAGATTTAAACTTAAGAAGATGGTTCTTCCTGACTTCTAGGCCTGGCACTCTGCCCACTGTACTACCCAGCTGCCCATCCTATCTGTATCTCTAGCATATCAAGTTCGGGCTTTTTACAGGCCTTAGCTCTTGACCCATTTGCTGAGTTAAACAACCTACTATGTGATGAGTCCAATGCACCTTTCATCCTATCCCACTCAGCTGGGCTTCTTCCACTTCCCAGTTCTCTAGTTCAATGGTTCTCTGATCTTAGGACTCCTGGGGTTCACTGAGAACCTTTCATGGGGTCTGTGAAATGAAACCAATTTTCATAATAATACTAAGATGTTTTAATTTCCAATAAATATAACCCACATAAGCAAAGCTCTTGGGAGTCTGCAGTAATTTTTAAGAGTATAAAGGGATGGGGCAGCTAGGTGGAGCAGTGAATAAAGCACTGGCCCTGGATTCAGGAGGACCTGAGTTCAAATCCGACCTGAGACACTTGACACTTACTAGCTGTGTGATCCTGGGCAAGTCACTTAACCCTCATTGCCCTGCAAAAAAAAGAGTATAAAGGGCTCCTGAGAACAAAGAAATTGAGAATTGCTTCTCTAGGTGATTTGCAGGTTATTCAGAGATCTCTGGGAAATGGTTTTTACAAGAGAACACTAGTAAGTTAACAATTCTTCCCTTCTCCCTCCCCTTAGATGTGTGTGTGTGTGTGTGTGTGTGTGTGAGAGAGAGAGAGAGAGAGAGAGAGAGAGAGAGAGAGAGAGAGAGAGAGAGAGAGAGAGATACAGTATCATAGTGATAATGGGGACACAGCAACCTTGTCAGAGAAGTGCTCTGAGAGGGCAGAGGAGCCTTGTCTTGGAAGGGGGAATAAACTCAGCCTATTTGCCCAACCTTCCAGAAGGATGCAAGACAGCTAGGTGTCACAGTGGATGGAGTGCTGGGCCTGGAGTCAGGAGGACCTGGTTCCAATGTGACCTCAGACGCTTTCTAGCTGTGTGCCCCTGGACAGGTCACTTAACCTTGCTTGCCTCAGTTTCCTCAACTGTAAAATGAGCTGGAGAAAGAAATGGCAAAGCACTCTAGTGTCTCTGCCAAGAAAACCCCAAATGCGGTCACAAAGAGTCAGACACGAGTAAATGACAACAAGCAGAAGAATGATCTGTCCCAGTTTGGGGTGTGGGAAATGCAAGAAATCCAAGTTTAAGTCTCAGAACCTCTATTCTTTTGAGAAGCAGCACGATGTAGTGGATAAACCATTGAAACTGCTGTCGGAAAGACTTGGGTTCAACCCTTGCCTCTGACTGGTACTAGCTGTGTGACACTGGGCAGGTAATGTTATTTCCTGGAGCCTCAGTTTCCTCATCTGATGGCTAACAATAACAATAATAATAATAAACATTTATGTGTATATAAATGTTTATTATTATTATTGTTTTATATATATATATATATATTACTTTAAAGTTTGCAAAGCACTTTACAAATATTACCTTATTTGCCCCTCACAGCCACCCTGGGAGGTGGGTGTTAATCTTATTCCCATTTTACAGGTGTGGAAACTGAGGCCAGGAGAGGATCCTTCTTTTTTGTGTGTTTGTTTTTTGCAGGGCAATGGGGGTTAAGTGACTTGCCCAGGGTCACACAGCTAGTAAGTGTCAAGTGTCTGAGGCCAGATTTGAACTCAGGTACTCCTGAATCTAGGGCCAGTTGCTTTATCCACTGCGCCACCTAGCCGCCCCCGAGAGGAGCCTTCTTTAGGGGTTTTCTTATAAAGAGCTCACTTTGAGGGTATAAAAGAGCAGTGAAACCAATGCAGACAGCATATCTTCGTCGCAGTTGGTGAGTGCTAATAGCAGGTACCCAATCTCTACTCTCACTCCTCCTACTCTGGACATAATGACCAAATAGTCCTTGGGAAAAGAAAAAGAACAGGTGTGCTTTTAGAATTCCATCTAATGGAGTACAGTTGTGCTTTAAGAAATGCAGAAGGGAATGGTTTCAGAGAAAACTGGGAAGACTGGCTGAACTGATGTAGAGGTCAGTGAGCAGAAACAGGAGGACGATGCTATAACAATGATATTGTAAAAACCATCAACTTTTAGAAACTTCAGAATTCTGGTGAATGCAGTGACCAACTATGATCCCAGAGGGCTTAAAAAGAAACCTAAAATTCACCTCCTGACAGAGAGGTGATGGACCTAGGATGCAAATTGAGACTTAGCTATTTTTTGGACATGGCCAATGCAGAAATTTGTTTTGCTTGACGATTCATGGCTGTCTCAAGGGCTTCATTTTTTCTCTTTTTTCATTTGAAGGTGGGGGAGGCAGAAGGGAGAGAATGAATTTTGGTTCATTGGAAAAGAAATAATTTTTATAAAGGCTCATGACTGGGCAGCTAGGTGGCACAGTGGATAAAGCACTGGTCCTGGATTCAGGAGGACCTGAGTTCAAATCCGACCTCAGACACTTGACACTTACTAGCTGTATGATCCTGGGCAAGTCACTTAACCCTCATTGCCCTGCAAAATAAAAACAGACTCATGACAAGAATTTCCAATTGGGAAGGCATACCACCATCCATCTAGCCCAATCCATACCTGAAGAAGAACTGTTATTACAAGATACCAGACAAGCAGTTACCCAGCCTTAGCCTGAAGACCACCCCCTCTTCTCCAAACAATGCATTCTATTTTCAGACACTTCTACTTGTAAAAAAGTTTTTCCTAAAATCAAACCTAAAATTGCCTTTTTTGCAACTTCCATTACTCCAGGTTGTGTCCTGGGGGGAGGGTGTGTCCAGTTGTCAGAAGCCCTTCTTCTCCCCAAGTCTTTGTGAGTGAACCAAACATCAGGTGACTGGGCCAGCCTTGGCTAGGATTGTGGGTCTGGGGGAGCTGGATAGCATGCATAGAGGAGAGCAGACAGGAAACTAAGGAGGTGTGCTGGGGGACGCTGCTGTGGAAGATGAGTGGGGGCCCCTTTCAAGCCTTGGGCTTGAAGCATCACTGACTGGTGGTAGATCTTGATATTTATCAGCCCTGAGGAGGTCAGGGAGTGGGAAGAGGAAATGACCTTGTGTTGTCCAAATTGGTGAGACCTCCCCAACCAGCCTGCCTGAAAGCCGGGAAGGGAGAGGCAGGCTCTGTTGTGGGCATCTCTTTGGGTTTAGCCCAACAGCTGTTTGACGTAAGTGCAGCCGTCATCTCCCCCAACCTGAACACTTCCTCCACCTCGGGCACCACAGTATAACATCAGAGAGTCAGGGGAAAGAGTTATGAGTTTCTTCCATGAGAGTTTGGATCTCACCTTCATCTATTTGCTGCCGTATGGCCTGGGGAGAGTCACCTATATAGGCCTCGTTTTTTTTTAACTATAAAGTAAGTCAACCCCACTGAGAGGAAAGGTCGTTTTACTTCTGAAACAAGACAAGATGGGGCATGTTCAGAGGAGGATGGCCAACCCTGCCAACTGTAAGAATAAGGAGCTAGAAGGGGGAGAGACATTAATAGAGAGAGGCATAGAAAGTCGAGCAGGAACTGAAAATAAAATGAAATTGAATTTTAAAAACCTTAAGTCAAGCAGGGACACACTGGATGTGGTTGCTTGGAGACCTTGGAATATGGAGCCTTCTTCACATCCTGAGCTCTGTCTCTGCCTGGGTGTTTCTGGGTGACTCTGAACCAGTCCCCTTCCCACCTCCCACAGAGGGCGATCCACTCCCGATGGCCCCACAGCCTTCCGACTCCTTTTATTTATCCATTCAATAAGAACTTAACACTTGCTGTTGTCCAAGGCCCCGGGACCAGTGAGATCTGCCGCTGTGCCTGCTGTCATCAGGAGCCTAGGTCTGGACCATAGGATTGAGAGTGAAAGGAATCTTATAGGCCATTGAGGCCAACCCTTTCATTTTACAGATGAGAAAACTGAGGCCTAGGGAGGTACCCTTAACTCACTCAGAGCCATACATAGGCAGCCTGTCAGAAGTGAGATTTGAACTCAGATCGCCTGACCCCAGAGCAAATGCTCTTTCCACCTACTTCCTAAGGTTCTTGTGAGTATCAAATGAGATAATATTCATAAAGCACTTGGTAGTGCCTGGTGCATAGTAGGCCCTGTATAAGTGTGAGCAGTTATTGTTGTCGTCATCATTATTATGATTATTATTACTCTACCCCACTGCCTCCTAAGTCTAGGAGTCCTCTTTCAGATTCTAAGATATGGTAATATCTTTTTTTTTCAGATATACATCTTCTCTCTCTCTAACTAGATTGTAAACATTTGCTATCTATGTCACCATGAGCGCATCATTTTATCTCTCTGAGCCTCAGTTTCCTCTTATGTAAAATGGGGATGAGAAGGTTTGCACTATTGATCTCACTGGATTGTTGCAAAGGGAAATGCTTGGTCAGCCTCACAGTGCTCTAGAAATATGAGATGTTGCTGTTATTAATGAGGATGACAAGACTCTGGATAGGCCTTGGGAGTAGAAGAACCTTTGCATGCTTCCTTGTATGCCTTGTATAACCCCCAGTTCCGTATCTATTGAAGGAGTTATTAAGGAAAGAACATTTGACTCTGGAGTCAGAAGTCATTTAGTCATTTTTTCAGTCATCTAATTCTCTACAACCCTATTTGGGTGTTTTGTTTGGGGTGTTTTTGTTTTTTTGTTTTTTGGGCAAAGATACTGGAGTAGTTTGCCATTTCCTTCTCCAATTCATTTGACAGATGAAGAAACTGAGGCAAACAGGTTAAGTGACTTGCCCAGGGTCACCCAGCTACTAAGTGTCTGAGGCTAATTTGAAGTCAGATCTTCCTGACTCCAGGCCCTGTACTCTATCCACTGTGCCACCCAGCTGAGGATCTGGATTCAATCCCACATCTGTGTGAACCCAGGCAAGTTGCTGACCCCACAGTTTCTTCCTCCTGAGGTCAATTGGACTAATGCTGAGTTGCATTAGTGTGTGAGCACAGAACATCCAGGTCTAATGGTAATCCCCAAGTATTCATGATTCACTGTCTCACTGTGGGCTGGGCCGTGTGTTTGATCTAGGTCTGCAGTGTGTTTTCAGAAATGGAAGCCAGGGCTCTTGCCTCCCTCAGCTCAGAGAACCTGACAACATCCGACCACTGTGGAAGCTCTTTAGCCACAAGGGCCCTTGTGCCCAGACTGGGTAATTTCACCCACTCAAGCTCTGCCCTCAGACCCAACTAGTTGGAGGTGGGAGGCCTGGAGGGAGCCTGGAAAATATGCTGAGTGCCCATGGGACTTTATCCCCTGTTCTTTTACCTTGTGGCCTCTATGGGCAGGGGCCAGTGGCAACCCCTATAGTGGACTGTCTGAGCTGCACAAGAGGTGACAGGGAAGGGTTGCTGTCTGCTAAGCCATAACCAACATTTTTATCTATAGACAAGTTTCTCAAAATCAAACTGGAAAGTAGCACAAAAAACTACTTCCAATCAACTTTTTTTTAATAAACATTTTTATTTAAAGTTTTGAGTTCCAAATACCATCCCTCCCTCCCCTCTCCCCTCCCTGAGGCAGTAAGGAATCAGATATAGGTTATACATGTGTAATTATGTAAAACATTACCATGCTAGTCATTTTGTACAAGAAAACTTGAATAAAAGAAAAAAATGAAAGAAAGTGAAAAGTAGCATGCTTCAGTCTGTGTTCAATCAATATCAGTTCTTTCTTTGGAGGTGCATAGTATGCTTCATCATTTGTCCTTTGGGATTGTCTTGGATCATTGTATTGCTGAGAATAGCTAAGTCATTCACAGTTCTTCATCAAACAATATTGCTGTTTCTGTGCACAAGGTTCTCCTGGTTCTGCTCACTTTACTATCTATCGGTTCATGCAAGTCTTTCCAGGTTTTTCTGAAATCATCCTGCTTGTCATTTCTTATAGCATAATCATATTCCATCACCATCATATACCACAGCTTTGTTTAGCCATTCTCCAATTGATGGACATCCCTTTGCAAATCAACTTTAGGGGCAGCTAGGTGGCGTAATGGATAGAAAACTGGCCCTGGAGTCAGGAGGACCTGAGTTCAAATCCAGTCTCAGACACTTAACACTTACTAGCTGTGTGACCCTGGGCAAGTCACTTAACCCCAATTGCCTCACCAAAAAAAGTTAAAAAAAAACACAAATCAACTTTAAAAAACAAATTCCATTGTGGTGGTAGAGAGGGGAGAACAGAGACCTCAGGATTCAGCCTTTGCTGGGGAAAGACAGGAACCTACCTGGGGTGCAGCCACAGCTCGGTGGTACAGTGGGTACAGCAGCAGACCTGGGGTCAGGAAGACCTGAGTTCAAATTTGACCTCAGGTACTTATTAGCTCTATGATCCCGAGCAAGTCACTTAACCTCTGTTTGCCTTGGTTTTCTTAACTGTAAAGGGGGAATAATAATAATACCTCCCTCTCAGGATTGTTGAGAGGATCAAATGAGATAACTGTAAAGCATTTTGCATAGTACCTGGAACATAGCAAGCACTATATAAATGTTAACTATTATATGGCAAATTGTCCTTTTAACTAATTTTTCTTGCTAACTATATGTTAACTCATTAACTGTGTTAACACCCGTTGTTTCTGTGCTACTCTAGGTGTGTGTGTAAGTGCTTAGCATCCTCTAAACTTCAGTACTCTAGAACAAAGACCCAGCTGCTCTACTCTAGTTACAATTCTACTGCCAAGCCTTTGGCTGGATGCCTACACATCACCTAATGGGCATCTGCATTCTTTGGCCCTGGGGTCACAAATAGCCACGTCCCTGCTTAGGAATCCAGTACTTCAGGTTACAAGGTGATCTCTAATTAAAATGTATATACTTTTTAGCTGTGGGACCATGAGCTTGTTCTGTTCATCTGTTTAGTAGAGGCAGTTTGGTGGTGAAGTGGATAGAGCACTGGCCTCGAGCCAGGAAGACCTGAGTTTAAATCCAACCTCAAACACTTGATCCTGAATAAGTCACTTAACTTCTGCCTCAGTTTCCTCAAATATAAAATGGGGATAATAAAGATAATAAAACCTAATTCCCAGTGTTGTAGGAATCAAATGAGATAACAGGTAAAGTAGTTAGCACCTAGCCTGGTACACAATAGGTGCTTAATGAATACTTAGTTCCTTCCTTCCTATAAAATGGGCATAAGAACATTTTCTCTACCTAAACTCCAGACCCCCCCCAAGGAAGGCCCTGATTTTACATTTTAGGAGGGCTTATGTATCAGGGGTGTAGGCCCCCGGAGATACCATACAAAAATCAAGACTTGGAGATGGAGCATCAAGGCTGTAGAGGGATAGAGACTGGCATGAGAAGAGCCTCAGAAATCAGGGCAGATCCCACGTACTAGATCTCCCTGGACTCCAGGGTGTTCTGTGCCACTGGAGAAGTCAGTCAGCCAATCAACAAGCATTGACTAAAAAGCACTTAGTCCATGTTTAGCATCTTGTGCCCTCAAGGGAGGGGCTTACGTTCTAAGGAAATTCTGAAGAGCCTTCTCTTCTCTCCGCTGCAATGGCACTCAGAATTAAAAGGATAGAAGTCCTGAGAAGGATTTTTTATCATTTTGGTATCCCCAGGACCAAGTTCAGGTACAAAGTAAGTGTTTGTGCAATATCATAAAGAGAAAGGGGCCTTAGAAAACATCTGGCTATTTTATAGATGAGGGAAACGAAGGGTCAGAGAGGTCTTTTTTTTTTTCAGATTGCATTTATGAAGTGCCTACTGTGTGCTTCCAAACACAAAAGCAACTCCTGCCTTTTAAGACTTTATAGGCTAGGGGTAGCTAGGTGGCATAGTGGATAGAGCACTGGCCCTGGATTCAGGAGGACCTGAGTTCAAATCTGGACCTCAGACACTTGACACTTACTAGCTGTATGACCCTGGGCAAGTCACTTAACCCTCATTGTTCCACCAAAAAAAAAAAAAGAGTTTATATAGGTTGCTGGAAGGGGAGGGGCAGATAGAATAAGTAGGAGAATTGGTATTCAGAGCCTCAGAGTGTGTTGTCCCCATGGAATAATGCTCCCACCATCTTCTTTCAGAATGTCTGCAAACCGGTGGAAGAGGAGAAGCCCCAGGTCCCCACACTTAAGGAAATCAAACAGAAAATTGACCACTACAATAGCAAGGAGAAAAATTGCCTGGGCATGAAGCTGGTAAGTCAAGAGGTTCTCTCATGTGAGGTCTCTGCCTCCTTTCCTGTAGGGTCCAATCCGGCTCTATGGCTCATCCCCAATGTGATCGCCCTCAATCTTGGCCCCAGTTTTCTTTTCTCTATAAGGGGTGGACTGGACTAGATGACGTCCAGGAGCCAAATTATAAGATCATACGTTTGTTGTATAGGTAGTGGTTGAACACTGACTACAGGCTGGGCACTTGGGGACATTTCACACTTTGGGGGACCAGCTGGTGGGTCCTGCCCTCTGCTGGTAAGTGAGTAGCAATGGACCCTAATGGAGGGATGGAGGAACAGCGTAACCTAGTGGGCAAGTCGTAGAATCACAGGCTCCACAGTGTCTTAAAGAGCACTCATCTAGTAGTTCAGGGCTTCTTAAACTTTTTCCACTCATGACACCTTTTCACCCAAGAAACTTTTACACAACTCTGGTTATATAGGTATATAAAATAGATATACACCAATTATTCTGGAGAGCAATTTGGAACTATGCCCAAAGGGCTATGGGTCTGTGCATACCCAGTGATCCAGTAATACCGCTACTAGGTCTGTATCCCAAAGAGATCATAAAAAAAGGGAAAGGGCCCACAGGTAAAAAATATTTATAGTAGCTCTCTTTGTGGTGGCAAAGAATTGTAAATCGAGGGAATGTCCTTCAATTGGGGAATGGCTGAACAAGTTGTGGTATATGAATGTAATGTACAGTACTATTGTGCTGTAAGAAATGATGAGCGGGCAGATTTCAGAAAAACCTGGAAAGACTTAAGTGGACTGATGCTAAGTGAAGTGAGCAGAGCCAGGAGAACATTTTACACAGTTCGATGATCAACTGTGATAGACTTAGCTCTTCTAAGCAATATAATGATCCAAGACAAGTCCTAAGAACTCATGATAGAAAATGCTCTTCACATCCAGAGAAAAGAACTGTGGAATCTAGGTGAAGATTGACTCATACTGTTTCTCCTTTCTGGTTTTTGGGTTTGGGTTTTTTTTTTTTGAGGTTTTTCCCTTTTGTTCTGATTCTTCTTTTACAACACGACTAATGCAGAAATATGTTTAATGCGATCATACATATATAACCTATATCAGATTGCTTCCTGTCTTGGGGAGGGAGGAGGGAAGGGAAGGAGGGAGAAAAATTTGAAATTAAAAATCTTAGGAAAACAAATGTTGAAAACTATCTTTACATGTAACTGGAAAATAATAAAGTACTTTTATGATTTTAAAAAATAAAAGAGATATGCAAATCAAACACTAACTGCCAAATTTTTCATGTAATTTAAGAAACTAGGATCTAGTCTAACTCCATCGTTTTGCAGATGAGGGAACTAAGGCCCAGAGAGATCACCCAACTTACAAGCAGAGCTCTAGTCCTCCAACTCCAAAGCCCATGCTCCTTTTTTTGTTTGTTTTTTGTTTCTGTGGGGCAATGAGGGTTAAGTGACTTGCCCAGGGCCACACAGCTAGTAAGTGTCAAGTGTCTGAGGCTGGATTTAAACTCAGGTCTTCCCAAATACAGGGCCGGTGCTTTATCTACCGCACCACCTAGCTGCCCCCTTTTTGTTTGTTTTTAATCTTACTATTAATTTATTTTTTCCAGTTACATGTAAAGATAGTTTTCAACATTCACTTTTATAAGATTTTGAATTCCAAATTTTTCTCCCTCTCTCCCTTCCCTCTCCCCTTCCCAAGACAGCAAGTAATCTGATATAGTTTACATATGTACAATCACATTAAACATATTTCCACATTGTCGTGTTGTGAAAGAAGAATCAGAGCAAAAGGGGAAAACCTCAGGAAAGAAAAAAAAAAAGTAGAAACAGTATGGTTCAATCTGCATTCAAATTCCACAGTTCTTTTTCTGGATGTGGAGAATATTTTCCATCCTGAGTTCTTTGGCATTGCACTGCTAAGAGCCAAGTCTATCACAGTTGATCTTCACACAATGTTACTGTTACTGTGTACCATGTCCTCCTGGTTCTGCTCACTTCACTCAGCATCCATCCACTTAAGTCTTTCCAGGTTTCTCTAAAATCTGCCTGTTCCTCAATTCTTTTTCTTTTTTTTGGTGGGGCAGTGAGGGTTAAGTGACTTGCCCAAGGTCACACAGCTAGTAAGCATCAAGTGTCTGAGGTCAGATTTGAACTCAGGTCCTTCTGAATCTAGGGCCAGTGCTTTATCCACTGTGCCACCTAGCTGCCCCCCCCCTCCCTGCTCCTCATTCTTATCAAAGCCCACACTCTTTGTCCTGTAGTACATTGCCTCCTGCAGCATGATAGTCCATTTGCCTGGGTTGAATTCTCTCCTTTGGGCCCCAGACCTTTGGAGGGAAATGTAGAAGGAAACCCCAGGTGGCTGTCCCTGATTGTGAGGTCTGAGGCCCAGGATGTACCTGCCTTGTGACTGAAGAGCCTAAAGAGCCAGAACAAGTCGGGGTACAGGACAGAGGACAGCAGAGCATTTGTCTGGTAGTCTAGAGAGACCTAGTGGCCTGTAGTCTGCATTTTTCAGAAGGGGATCTGAGGAGAGAAAGCAATTGCCATCAATAAGTCTACAAGCGCCTACTGTATGCCAGGCACTGTTCTTTATTGGGTGCTGGGGATACAAAAAGAGCAAAAATCCGAAACAACCCCTTCCTTGAAGGGCTCACCTTCTAAAGGGGGAGGTAACACGCACAAATGTTAGCATATAGGAAATCATTGTACAATCATTTTACAGTATGGGGGAGAGGCACTGGCTCTTGGGAGGGGATCAGAGAAAGCCTCCCACAGGTGGTTGCATTGGTGCTGAGCTCAGAAGGATATTGAGAGATGGCCAGGGATCCCAGTCTAACCCACTTCCCGGTGCTGGGGGAATTCTGCCTGGCAACCTTTCTCTTTCCTCTCAGAAACGAAGGAGTTTTACAAGGGAAAACCCAGGGGGAGAGGGGCCTGGTTCAGAAAGAGGGGATCCCTTTGTAGTATTTAGGCCGTTCCCAGCTGAAGTCTGTCAGGCTCAGGGAAGACCTCCACGCCTCTGAGAGCTCTGCAATCCCAGTGCAGGGTGGTCACCGTGAGGATATTGCCCCAGGTGTATTGACCTCTCTCCTTCCTCCCTCTGATGCTTTTGCCCGGCAGAGCGAAGACGGCACCTATACTGGCTTCATTAAAGTGCATCTGAAGCTCCGGAGGCCAGTGACGGTGCCGGCGGGGATCCGGCCCCGCTCTATCTACGATGCCGTCAAAGAGGTTAACCTGGCAGCCATTACCGACAAGAGGACGTCCTTCTACCTGCCCTTGGACGCCATCAAGCAGCTGCATATCAGCAGCACCACTACGGTCAGCGAAGTCATCCAGGGGCTACTCAAGAAGTTCATGGTGGTGGACAATCCCCAGAAGTTTGCTCTGTTTAAGCGGACACACAAGGACGGACAAGGTAAGAGGCACTACCCAGCCAGAAAACCCGCCTCCCATCTCCAATGCCACCTCTGGAACAGGGCGGGAGAAAGGGGGCTCTCCCGCGAGGAGAGAGGCCAGCCAGCCCTAGAGCGTCTTTTCCCATTCCATGCCCACGAGAAATTGTGATGTTTCATATGGTGAGAATAGGGGTCCCGTGAGAAATCTCGATGCCAGTAATATTTTCCCTCCAAAATATATTCAATGTGAAACTGTATTTGGATCAAAAAACCCTTGGAATCTGAAAGCCGTGGGTCTTAGTTCTACTTAAGACTCGTTATTTGACCCTGGGAGAGTCACTTAACATGTAGGAATGCCAGTTTCTTGATCTGTAAAATGGAGATAGGAGCAACTAGGTGGCACAGTGGATAAAGCACCGGCCCTGGATTCAGGAGGACCTGTGTTCAAATCCAGCCTCAGACACTTAACACTTACTAGCCATGTGACCCTGGGCAAGTCACTTAACCCTCATTGCCCCGCAAAAGAAAGAAAAAGTGTAAAACGGAGATATTATCCACTTCTTAAAGCTGTCTTGAGGCTCAATACAAACCTCTGTTTGCTTTGTAAATGTAAACTCCTATTATATGCAGCAAGTGTCTGGTATAAAAACAGGTTTAATAATCCTCCTCGTTTATTCTAAAAATTCCTTAACACCTCTCCCTCTAATCTGAGGGCCAAAGGGAGAGGGGAAACTCTCAAACGATTCCGAGACCAACATTTAAGGGTTTCATCAATCTACTTTCAGGCCCCTAAATGTTCCGTGGGCAATTAGCTTACCCTAAAATATTCAGATAGTTGGTAGAGCCAACATCCAATTACACCCACCAACACAGAGGCTAGGAGCAGGAGGCACACAGACTCTTATACCAGTTTACCCTCAGCTAGTGGCCTCCAAGTCCTATTTTTCTCTAGACTCAAATTTTCTAATACGTGTAATGGATTTGTACCCTCCCTCCCTACCTCTGAAAAAGTTGTAGAAAATGGGAATATGTGTCCTAAGGTAGATATGTTGCCATGGACACCCCTAAAATCATATCGATGTATATATTGTCATCATGAGAGGCAACATGGAGCAGTGCCAAATTTGGAAGTCAGGAAGACCTGGATTTGAATCCCACCTGACATTTACTAACTGTGTGACCCTGGGCAAGTCACTCTCTGAACTTCCGGTAGCTCTTAATATTCTGAGTTGTGAACTACTGTGAAGGAAGTTCCCATGACAGCTAAGATCATTGGTAGAACTAGAACTGTGAGAGGCCTCAGAATTCATCTAGTTCAACCTCCTCAGTTTACAGCTGAGGAAACTAAAGCTCAGTGACATTAAATTACTTGCTCAAAGTAATAACACAGGTTAACAAGTGGCAAAGGTGGGATTTGAACCCAAGTCCTCCAACTCAAAACCTGCTGTTCTTTCTGCTGTACCACTGTTTCTTTATGTTATTATTTTCTAATATTTTATTTTTCCCCAATTACATGTGAAAAAATTTAACATCCAGTTTTTAAAACATTGAGTTCCAAATTTTCATCTTCCCTCCCTACTCTCTGAGATAGTAAGCAATTGATTCAGGTTACATGTTATCATTAAAGAGCATCTTGGGGGACTTAACGCCCGAGGAAAGGTTTACATCCTTAGTTATATGGGCCAATGTCTAGTTTTAGTTCTAGGAAACCGCTGTGTCTTCTGGGTCTCCAACAAAGTTGCCAGCACAGTACGGTGAAAAGCAGACCGGGATGGGAGTCCAAAGACCTTGGACCTAAAGCTGGCTCTATCACTAACTGACTATGACCTCAAGAAAATCACTTGGGCCCGTTTCCTCATCTGTAAAATGAGGGCATTAAACTAAGTATTCCCTTAACATTCTGGGATGGTCTTGCATAATTGCCCTCAGCAGCTCAACACCCCTAAATGGATCCCTGTCCTTCCTCTCTGAGATGAGGGACCCTCAACCCCTTCTCTTGCCTCTTAGTGCTGTTTCAGAAGCTTTCCATCACCGACTGTCCCCTCTACCTTCGCCTGCTGGCTGGCCCTGACACAGACATCCTCAGTTTTGTGCTGAAGGAGAATGAGACGGGAGAAGTGGAGGTAGGTCCAATGCCATCGCTAGTCCTTTGCCTCAGTACCTTACCTTCAAAGCCTGTTGGGTTGTTGATCTTCCCCTCCCAGACTGATTCTTTTGTGAAAGCAAATGAGGTCATCTTCTGCCTCCATTCTTTTACCTAATCTTTAATTATTGAATGGGCATTTCCTCAGATAAACTGACCTGGGAAAGACCTTAGCTTAAAAAGGCCCGGGTCTCCCACTGATGCCAGGGCCATCAACAGTCATCCTGTCCTGTCTTGCCACTGGACCTTGATTGATGTCTCTGGAAGAGAATGGGACTGATGACTTTGTACAGCCCTGCCTCACTTAAATCCAATTCACCTGCAAGTCATCACCCTTCTGATGTCATTGGTCTTCAAGAACAAAAGACATACAACAAAAACTGGGTTGGCTGTGGGTGGGTTGTGTTGATTCATCTGGTTGGGCCCATGGAAAGAAGTACCACTTTTCCAGTAGGTTTTGGTGACTTGTTAAGGGATTTTTTGATTGCTTTTGCTCCTGAGTGACAAGTGGGGCAAGTGGGACACAGGTAGAAAAAAAATGACGTGAGCATTGTTGTTTTCAGACTAATTGGGCAGAATGGAAACAGGGTCTAGGGAAAGGGAATGGGCTGCAAGATAATAAGGCAACCCTAAACCCAATTGCTAATTGGTTTCTTGATTGCTCCTGTTTCTCTCTCTAACCCTTCCCCCCCCCCCCAACTCTTCCCTTTCGCCTCCACAGTGGGATGCCTTCTCCATTCCAGAGCTCCAGAACTTCTTAACAATCCTAGAAAAGGAAGAACAGGACAAAATCCAGCAGGTGCAGAGGAAGTATGACAAGTTCAAGCAAAGACTGGAAGAACTCTTGAAAGATGCCCAAGGCAAACCTGGCTAACCCCGCCTGCCTCCCCTTCCTCCCTCAGCCTGGAACAACTCCAGAGGAGAATGGATTGATATTCTTATTATTTTGCAGCAGACACTTTTCTCAGGATACATCTGGCTGGGCACTCTTGTGCTCACCCTCAAGTTGTTCCAGATGGGGCAGTGACTTCTCCGATGTGTTTTATCTTGGGATTTTTCCTTTTGTCCCTTCCTGTGTCACCCCTTGACCTGCAGAGACACTGCTATGGAAGCAGTACCGGTGTTCGAAGAGAATTCTTCTCTTGCTCTATCAAACTACAGGCCTTTCAGAAACCCAATAGCTGCCTTGTCACATCACCAATCCAGGACCTGTCACTCTATTTGGCAAAGGCAGATCTGGGAAAAACAAGGGGAAATCATTTCAGAGAGATGCCTATTTTTTCCTGGATCTTTGTTCTGTTCTCTCTTCCCTCCTTTCTCTTATTGAACAGCTTTATTTATTGAGTCACATAATAAAAAGCTGAATGTTCATTTGTGGAGACCTAGCAGGCTCACACTAGACCACTAGAAGCAGGGGGGGAGGGAGGAGGGGTGCATCAATTAGTACCCTGCCCTCCACCTTCACCCCACCCCCAGCGACAGGTGCCTATAATTCAGGCCCAGAGATGCCTCTTAAAGTCACTGGCCCCTGCTAAGAAACCCTGAGTGGTTTAGGTTAGGACTTTCCATAGTGATCATCAATGTGAGCTCCTCCAGCACATGATGATATGAGGGTGATGTCTTAGGTACATGTGTATGTGTGTATGTTTGTGAGTGGGTGTATACCTACACCTGCTTTTGTCAGAACATTTCTTCTCAACATAAATTTGATGCTAATGTTGCCATTCTCCTGATATTTCTCCCAAAGTGAAACTGGTCTTTTCCCTGCCCAGGGGTTCCCATTTTAAACTTTTGTTCCTGAGAAAGGAGATTGAGGTGGATTGAGACCAAAATGTCTTTCAGAAAATTATCTGACAAGCAACCTCCAACCTCTGGGAGTAGGGAAGAGACTCGACCGTGCCTGAGATGCCCTGACCCAGATGTCCCAGGGCTGTTACCACTCCTTCCTCTGCCTTCTGCCTCAGGCCCTGGTCCTGTGGGATTCCAGTTGTGGCCAGAAGACCTGCCTTCCTCAGAGAAGTAGGGAACCTCAAACTCAACCCTTCCATGCTGAAGACTGGGCACTCTGCCTGGTATGACCCCAAAATGGAAGGAGAGCCCCAGGGGCCTTCATCTCCCCTTTGACCTCAGTGCCTTTCTGTCTTTAAAGGGGGTGTGGGAATAAGTTCGAGGTTCCAAGATGCTGCTTTCCTGGTGCCCTGCCCCTGCTCTGATCATCCTAGACAGTGAATGCTGGAAGAGCAGATTGAGAAAAGACCCCCTTCCTAACCCACCAAAAGGGAGAATGGACTTCTCTTCCCATATCACAACTGCCTCTCATTCTTGGGGGTGCTGCAAAGAAGGGGGGAGTGGGGGAGACACAGAACTTCCTGACTGCTGGTTTGTACTGGCTCATCGGACTGGTGCAAATTTCAATTAAAAACCAGCCAACCAACCAATCCACATGATCAGTCAGGTACATAAAGATGTTGAGGCAGCACAGACTAGTGGGCCAGCTTTCAGAGTCAAGAAGACCTGGGTTCAAGGAACTGTTCTGATAGAGTGGCTTTGTGACATGGGGCAAGTCACTTAATCTCAGTGCCCCAGTCAACTTTCTAAGACAATGTAAGCTGCAGAATAGATGCTGATGTTCCTTGGTAGAAGTTCCTCTACTGATGGAATATAGACTTAGGCCAAGAAAATAACAACAAAAACACACTTCAAGGCAAGGACAGGACTTTAATTTTCAACTCTGGGTTGGACTCTAGGTCCAGCCCTTGAGAGACCTTTGCCCCTTGCCCTCGATTTCCAAATTCCCCAATAACTATCACTCTATAGATAGGTTCATGTCCCAGCTTCTCCAAGGCCTCAAAGGGTGACCTTTCTCCCTCCTCATCTCTCCCACTAAACATACAGCCTCCTTGTTGCCTCTGGAGAATACAGGGCTGTATGTGCATATATGCATACATAAATACATTATATATAATATAAATTATATATATGTATGTATGTCTACCCACATGCACATGTCTTTATATCTGTAAAAGAAACAGCAACTTATACAAATATTCCCCCCCTCCCCGCCATATTCCACACTGTACCACTCCCTTCAAAAGAAAAAAAGAAAAAAAAGAAGAAACCCCTCCTCTTCCTCTGGTGTAAATTAAGGGGAAACACATTTCCCTTAATCCTGCATGTCTACAACCTGGCATGGCCCTTGCTGCAACTGCCTGAATGCTGCTGAAAACTCCTTCCAATGGGAAAGGCTATTTTATTTTTAAGGGGAATAAAGAAAACTATTACCTAGATATATAGATATATAAAGAGAGATACAAATAAGTACATAGCTATAGAGAGAGAGTGTGGCATTTATAATAAACAATGAAAGGATGGGATAGCTCGGATTCTAAAGAAAGCACAGCTAGATCTTGGACCTGGGCTGAGGTCTAAAGCTCTACAAAAAAAAAAATAATGAAAAAAAATATGAAAAAAAATTCCTTCTCTCAGAGGTAGATGTGACTGCTGGCAGTGCCTTCCTAAAGGTTGTGTTGCTTAGTGTGTATGTGTATGTATATGTATGTGTGTTGTATGAACTTTTTAAAAAATGTCCATCTGAGTTGTAAAAACAAATATATATATATAGATATATAAAAATAAAAAGCTTGTTGCAAAAATAATAGAGCTGGTACTATTGTTTGCTCTTGCTTTTCTAGCTTGCCCCAGGTTATCATTTTCCTCTGGGGAGGGAGCAGGATCAGAGAACATTATTTTAAAAATTCCTTTGGGAAAGAACATTGACCAAATAGTTTGAAGACTTCAGTTGTCTAAACGTATTTAAGGGTGGTGTGACCAGGTGTTCATCTTAATCGTGACTCCATGGGGAACCAGTTCAACTCTATGCTGTTCTCTCCTCTCAGTGCCCTTGGTCCTTATCCTACAGATCTTAAACTACTAAGTCTGAGCTTGGGATGACTCCCACTGCTGCCTTCCCTCCTACTCATGGGCTAACTAAACAGAGCTAGTGAAAAACAAATCTTTGCTGATTAGGTCAACTATAAATTTGCTACATAATCTTAACTGGGCCTTCACTGCAGCAAGGCAATTGTTTTAAACCTCCCTATTCAATTCACAATCTTCCAAACTTTTTCATCCCTCCTCAAACTTCCCATGGATCCCCTCCCTTCTCAAATGAGAATGTTGCCTTATTTTGGGGGAAAAAAAAAGAGGCCATTTGCAGATGCCTTCTACTGTCTCTTTCTGTACCTGTTTCACTGAGGTTGCCATTCTTCATGGGAAGGCCAACCCCCCTATATGCACAAGTGATCCCGTTCCATCCTGTCTTCTACAGTACACTGTCCTCTCCACCACCCCTCTTCTCACTTATCTTTAGTTTCTCCTTTCTATGAATGCTTCTCCATTGTCTACAAACAGGCCGTCTTCCTCATCCACAAGAAAATCTCAATCTGTGCAGCCTCAGTAGCTATTATCTCCTACTTTTTGTAGGTACACTTGAGAAGGCCACCTACAATTGGTGTTTACTTCCTTTCCTCTCACTTCTTAATTTTCTAAAGTCTGCCTTCTGACCTCATCATTCAACTGCAACTGCTCTCTCCAAAGTTACTAGTGATCTCTTAATTGCCAAATCCAATGGCTTTTTCCCCCAATTCTCATCCTTGACCTTCCTGCTGCCTTTGACCTTGTTGATCACCCTCTTCTCCTCCATATTCTTTTCTTTCCAGGTTTTCATGACACTGCTTTTGGTTCTCCTGTCTTCTCAGTCTCCTTCATCCAGGACACTCCTCACAAAAG
Source organism: Dromiciops gliroides (assembly GCF_019393635.1). Taxonomy (NCBI): domain Eukaryota; kingdom Metazoa; phylum Chordata; class Mammalia; order Microbiotheria; family Microbiotheriidae; genus Dromiciops; species Dromiciops gliroides. Next base: position 105,780,326 of record NC_057864.1, read on the forward strand.
TGGGTGTCCCCTAGAAGCTCTGTCCTGGGCCTTCTCAGCAGTTCCCATGGATTCCATGATCACCTCTACACAAATGACTCCCAGATCTATCTGTCCAACCTAACCTCTCTGCTGAGCTCTAGCGTATCACCTTCAACTCCTGATTAGTCATCTCAAACTCCACATACTCTTCAATCCAGTGATATAGACCTCCTTCCTATTCCTCCCATAGGACTCACCATCTTTCAACTCTTGGGTATTTTCACTGGCTATCCCCCAAGCCTAGAAATTTCTCTTCCATCTGACTGCTGGCGGCTTCCTTCAAGTCTCAACTCAAGTTCCATCATCTGCAAGGCTCTCTGTCCTACATAACTTCCCTCTGGGATCATCTCCCATGCATCTTAGATCTACCATGTTTACTTCCCCACTAATCTATGAACTCCTGGAAAGCAGGAACAATTTTTTGCCTTTTTTTTGTAGCCAAGTGCTTAGCACACTGCCTGGCAAACAGTAGCTGCTTAATACTTGTTGACTTGATGCCACAAATCAAAATGAAAAAACTGCCATGAGGTATAGCAGGAGCCAATTTTCACTTACACAAAAATAAGGACTTCAAAGAGCTATGGATGATTAAGTATTAGGTCAGGAAAAGAGAAAAGATCTTTAAAAATTGGAGAGCAACTATTGTCTTAAAAGGTTTAAAATAAGCTCAGCTTGGAAGCAGGGGCTGAGCATGGTAACCACTAACTCCTGATGCCTTCTGCGTTCACTTGAACATTGAGCCTTTTACAAGTTTAGTGGTAAAGACAGAGGTCATTAGACTCCATTATGTCCTGTTCTTTGAGTGCTGATGACACAAAGCACCACGCCTGAACAATTTTGAATCTAAAGCCTTTAATCTGGGGAAACTTGGAAGGTATTTGTCTAGTCCAGCCCCTGCCTCCTTCCTGTCTCTGGGCAGGACAGGACCCTTTCCCCAACTGAGGCATTCAAAAGGGTAATTCAGATGTCAAAACCAAGAGTCAGGAAAGGCCTGGGTACAAATCCGGCCTCTGACTTCCTACTGGCTGTGACCATGAGCAAATCACTTAACCTGAGTCTCTGTTTCCCCATCTGCAAAATGGGAATAATACCCCTTGGAGCACTTAACCTCATGGGTGTCATGTGAGAGAATGAAGTTTTGGACTCGATCTCTTGGCAAACCTTAAAAGCATTATAAATTTGGCAGCCATTATCCTCTGAACCAGCAAGATGCTAATGAATTCAGTTAGGGGTTCATATCCCTGAGGCCAACTGAATTAACACACTACCGGGAGGGGTGGAGGATCCATTCCACAGCCATAGACTGTATTCTATGTCTAGTCAGTCAGGAAACGTGGTGGGGTGTCAGGAAAGAATGGGTGGTTTAGTGCACTCTCCCAATTCCAAAAAAGCTGTTTACACCACAGGCCCTGACAAGGGGTCAGTACCATGATCCTCCTGAGTGATGGTCAGTATGTTACCCCTATTTTATAGGGAAAAGGCTCGTGTTGAACATGCTTTGGATGCCCCGACATTTTGTTACAGGTTGGATTTAATAGGTGTGGAGGGAGGTTCATTCCATCTCCAATCTTGTATTGTGCTAAACACCATCTCCCTGCCACCAAACCTGTATAGAAAACTCAAGAATGAGAGAAAGTTCTAAGAAGTCACCCAGAGCGGGGGGGCTTCATTCATTCATACTGAACCTTCTGCCTCTCTTCACGCTCCCAGGTGAATAGGTCAGGTGTTTGTCTGGGATGAGATGGGGAAGAGCCGGGGGACTTGAAGTGTCTATAGTTCTCATCATACAACTAGACGACCTGAGAGAATCTCTCCCAAGCCCTGATCAGGAGAGAGCTCCCACCAATCAGAGCTGGCCCAATGAGGGATGGGCTGCCTTGAGAGGGAGGTCTTCTTCATGCACAGGCTGGACTCAATAGCCTCTGAGCTTCTGAGAGGGGAAGTGACCTGCCCAAGGTGACACAGCCAAGGAGTGAATAAATAAATACTAGGATCATGCACAGTCCCAGAAGAACACCATGATGTATAAACAGGATACAACCAGAAGTGACCTAACACCCAGGGAGGGACAGATACGATTACGCAGACGAGGGGCTTGGGTGGGCATCCACCAGATACAATTATTCAGTGGAACCACATCGTTAGAACCGCACGACCAAATGCTGCTGATGACGGGCAGAGCTCGGCTATGACCACAAGCAACTTCAACAGACAGGGCCCTTCTCTGCAGCGAGGGCTCATTTGCCCATGTTGCCTTCACATCCCCCATAAATCTTTGCTGCCATCTGAGGGCAAGGCTCTTCTGTGTTTGTGACGGCAGAGATCAAAGACTCTGCCAACATTGGGAGGAGTCTTTCAGCAGGTAATGTGGTTAAGCAGTGGGACGAAGACAGCCTGTCCAACATTCTGTGGAGGACTTTTAAGAACTGGCTTCATCCTTCTCAGGTTTGAGCAGAAGCAGCCCACCCTGAAGTAGGAGGGAGACAAGACTGCCTCAGTCCAGCCTCTTCTGTGAATTTAAAACAGATTTGATTAAAGCTCAGCAATACTTGTTTACTTTCTTTGGAAGGATTATGAAGAAAGGGCTTACAGGAGTTTCCTCACCTGGGTGCTCCTCTGTCAGTAAAATCACAGGTTCAGGATCTATCCCCTCTATGGGACGAATCACTGGTTATGGGAGAGGGGAGTGACATATTTGGAAATGAGGGCGATGTGAAAACAAAAGACAGCAATAAAACCAAGATTTTACAACATGTATGGGAATAAGGAGCTTGAGAATAAAAATTTATTTTGGAAAAGAATTACATTTTAACCTTTCCAAAGTTGAAAAGTTACATAAGTTACCAGCTCAGAGATTTAGATTTCCAAGAAATGTGTCATTTGACACTAAAGTCCTCACTTCTTCTTGCCAGCTTTGGGGGCCTTTTCCAAACCCTTGATATATTTTCGAGGGATGTTATATTCTTCTACAATATAAAAGAGGCAGACACTTCTCAGCTTAGCAGCAGCCCAGGCCCTCTGCCAATCATCCCCTGCCACCACCCCCCCCCCCGACCCCCGCACCCCCCCAGCATCTACATGCTCTGCAGTTCCTTACCCAAACCCATCTCTGTTCCTGCTCAGCTAAGCTACCAGCCACCTACCTCTTCAGGGAGTTCCTCATTTTCCGGTCTTTGAATATTCATGTTACCAACACCCAACATGCTCTCTTTTCTGTCAGACCCCCCATGTTCTCTGGGAAGCTACCCATGATACTTTAGGGCTCAGTTTGTACTACAGCAAATGGTCCTGGTGGATGACACTCTCTAAGCTTTCTTTAGTCATTTTCACATCTGTCTGTTCAGCCCCTCCAAACAGAATGTAAACTCCCTGAGGGTAGGGACCTATTTTTTATTTTCCCCCTCTCTCTTCCTTCATTAACACCTGAAACTGGGGTTTACTCAAAACAGGTACTTCGCCCTAGGTGATTGATCGAAAGTGCCTCATAGAAGACCTAGACAAAGCTTAGCTAGGGTAGGAAGACGCTCACCAAGCAAGAGCCGACTTAGATGATTGATCTGATTCCCCTGGATTTGGACCTGAATGGCATCCTTAGCCCCAGGGACAGGGGTGATGGTGGCACTGGCCTGGCACCGTTGCTGAAGGATGGCAGCTACAGAATATGGATCAAGACCAAAGACCTCCAGGTTTCGGATCAAGGTCACCTACAGATGAAAAAAAGTTAGGACTAGACATGAATGGAAAACAGAACACACATATGTACGTACACACACACACACACACACACACACACACACACACTCTTCTGAATTAAGCGACTCTGCTCCTCCCCTCCTCCCTATGTTGGAGAAGGATTTGTCTACCTTACAACTGCCTCCAAAACCAGAAAGCCCTAACCAGAAGCCGCCCAATTCTCAACATGCACATGCATCTTCATTATTTTCTTGCTTTACAGATAAGGGTGTACCCATCATCAGAATGGGTAGAGCAAAAACATTTTAAAAGGTCTATAACATTCCCCATGGTTATGAAAATAGGATGTTTCACACATTAATAAGAGATGGTAAAATATTTCTGCATTCAGGAGAGATTGTTACAGATGTTACACACACACACACACACACACACACACACACACACACACACACACTCTTTCTCCCCCCCCCCCCCCCCATAAGTAAGGTAGCTTAGCCAAAACTTTAGCATGACCAAGGGGTCAGTGTATCCATTAAGCAGGGACTAAGATTGTGAAAAGAACACAAATTGGAGCTTAAAATCTGCCAACACAGCTTCAGGATGGGGATTTTTGGTTTTGTTTTGTTTTAACTTTTCAAGCCAAGCACTCAATCTGCTGGCAGAGGATAAGCTTGTGAACTGGTTAACTGGCAGGCAATGATGTCATGGGCTATGGCTGAGAAGGCTCATGTCCAGCAGAGAAACTGAAACAACCTCAATGAGGACAGGAGGAAAGTATGTTGAGCCTGTTCTGAAGTCACACAGGCAGATTTCAGTTATTTAAGAAAAACCTTCCTGAGACTTAACTAGAGAGGCAATACCAGGTTACAAATAGGGAAGGTGCTCTCTGCCAGCCTGGAGACTAACGCGGTATGATTCTTGCCCACACCCTCCCCCAAACCCTCCCTAAATAAGACTAAGAGGGGGACAAGATGATTGCTCCTGTCGAGGATCTGAAGGACCGTCATATGGTAGAGGGACTAGACTTGCTCTGCTTGGTCCTAGAACTGAAATTGTGGAGAGGCAGATATAGAATTGTATAAGGAAAAACTTCTGAACAATTAGAATAGTTGAATGGGAGAATAGGCAGCCTCGGTGGGGTAGTAAGTTCTCCATTACTGGTGGTGTTCACATAAAAGATGACTGATTACCAGTCGGGAATATCACAGAAAGGACTCCTAATCAGTTAAATATAGAATTATAGGACCCCCAAAGTCCCCACCAACTTAGAGACTTGAGGGAGGTTTGTTTCTCTTTTACCTTTTTATTGTATGTTCTCTGTGCTAAGGTGATGTCAATTGGACAGATGTCTCCTTTCTTCACAATAGGCTCTTGTCCACAAAAGGTCACTCGATAGGCAGGCTTCAATCTCTCCAGACACCTAAAGCAGATGAGTCAATGAAGGGCAGAGTCCCACAGCCAGGGAACTCCCCAGGCACTTCACCAGGCACAAGCCATTCTCTCCCTTCCAGTGTCCTAGTCAGGGCACAGGCTGTCCCTGGGCAGACACACATGTGGAGAAGTTCTACTTTCTGTTACAAGAATGAGCAGCGATGGCCTCCAGCCTTGATCTGTTCTCAGTGATTCAGTGCCCTGGAAATTTGCCTAATCTAGTTTGTGAAGGTATCCCATGGACAGCAAGCAGCAAGAACCTGCCTTAAATGGTTTTAGAAGAGCACCTCTTTTCTCTGTTCCTTTCTGCCCTTTTCTACAGTCTGTCTTCTAATCTTTATTGTCATTCACACTGTTCTTTCTCTTGCCCTTCCCTCCACAAGGGTGCTGCAGCCTAGAGATGAACAGGTCAGCAGCTCAATGTGGCATTGGGGCAGACAGAAACTCATCTCTCCAAGGTCACCAATAACTTCATCCAAAAATCCAATGGCCTTTTTTTAGTCCTCATCCTCACTGTTGTCTTCATACCTCCTGACACCTCCTACAGAAACTCCCTTCTTCCTTAGCCTCAAAGGCTCACCCGGCTCTCTTCCTACTATTGTTTGGCCTTCATTCTCAAAGAGGACCATGACATCAAGGTGATGTCATGACTTGCAGTGAACTGGATTTAAATGAGGGAGGGCTGTGTAAAGTCACCAGCCTCACTCTCTCCTTGAGAGCCATCTGGGCCTAGTGGCAAGATATATTAACATGATGACTGGAGATGGCTTCAGATGTTTGAGGCAATCAGGGTCACACAGCTAGTAAGGGTCAAGTGTCTGAGGCTGGGTTTGAACTCAGGTCCTCCTGACTCCAGGGCCAGTGTTCTATCCATTGCTCCACCTCCTGCCCTGACTCTCCTCCTACAGCTCCACTGAATCCCTCTCAGGCTTCTCGCCTGGGAAGTATCTCCAAGGATGTGTTCCTCTTCTCTTTTTTCTCTATACTTTCTCCTTTGTCAAATGTAGTCATCCCTGTGATCTCAACTATCATTTCTAGAAAGTTAACTCCGAAATCTATCTTTCTACTTTGACATATATTCTAAGCTCCACATCCATTTTTCCAACTGCTAACGTCACAGTGTGAGTGAGATTTCCCCCAAACCCTTAGAGATAAGTGATTCAACTTCAAATAATCAGTTCTTTAACTAAAAGAATGTGATTTAATGTGCTTTACCTATTTCTTTAGTAGCTGTAATTAATAGTAATGCAACAAATAGGAATAGATATCATGTCATATGTTCTTATGTATTGTGAACTTATTCCTTGACCATCATAACAAGTCCATTTGAAATGTGATTAAATGGTCAACAAGGTACTAAAAATAGCATCTTCTAAGATGAAAGAACCAGTCAGCGTTAGATATTGCTTGTCCTTGAGAATTTGGTGAAGATTCTGGCAAGATCTCTAAACTGACTAGCTGCCAGACAATTTGGATTGTAGATACATGACTTGTTTGATGATGACTATGTCCCAGTGTTTTATATCTGCACCATTTTGAAATATGTTCAGAAGATGCAATGGGAGGAGTCTATGGAGCCTAAATACCTGACCCTAACTCTGCTAGGGGTCTTCAGATCCTAGACCTGAAACCAGCTTTACTGTGAGATAGGCCCTCTCTCAATAAACTTATTTTCCATGACTTGGAGACTTCACTGTTTCTTTTCTTCATCAGACTTAGAACTTTTCTCAACAACAGTCAACCAACCATGTGAAGTCTAGACTCCAGGGCTGTGCAGCCAAGGTCCTCCATATTCAAGTGCCACCCTTCACTTATCCACTGGTTTCTCAGACTCCCTTCCACACACTCTGTGTCCTACCTCCCAAACTTAGCCCATGGGGCTCACACCTTCGTGCCCTTGCCATTGTTTCCCATGCCTAGAATTTCCTCATCTCCAGTGGAATTTCTATCTTCCTGGAAAGTCTAGCTTACAATGGTACACTAGGCTCCAAGAGATTTGGGTAAGTCACTCTCTGGATTTCAATTCAGTCTTATGTAAAATAAAGTTGGACTAGGTGAAGTCTGAGGTCCCATGCAGCTCTGTATCTGATCCTTCAAATCATGCAAAGATTTTACAGCTCATGACTTTAATGTGTCATGCCATGTATGCTTCTCTTGTGTCTTAACCCCTCATACCAAACTATAAGCAATATGGGACCATGTCTTCTGTGAAATTTTTCTCCCCCTCAGCAGCTAATATAATGCCCTGCACACAGCAGGCCCTTAATAAATAAATTATCAAAGAAAACAGCCCTGGTATCCTAGAACTAGAAGGTAAAATAGAAATGGAAAGAACCCACCAATTATCTCCAGAAAGAAATCCCAAAATGAAAACTCCCAGGAATATTACAGCCAATTCCAGATCCCCCAGGGTCAAAGAGAAAATACTGCAAGCAGTTAGAAATAAACAATTCAAATATCAGGGAGCCACAGTTAGCATAACACAAAATTCAGCAACTTCCCTATTAAAAGACTGAATGGTTTGAAATATGGTACTTTGGAGAGCAAAGGAACTAGGATTAAATCAAGAATCACCTACCCAGCAAAACTGCATATAATCCTTCAGGGGAAAAAATGGGTATTTAATGAAATAGAGGACTTTCAAGCATTCTAGATGAAAAGACAAGAGCTGAACAGGAAATCTGACTTCCAAATACAAGATCAAGAGAAGCATAAAAAGGTAAACAGGAAAGAGAAATCAGGGGATTAAATAAGGTTAAACTCTTTATATGGGAAGATGATATTCATAACTTCTAGGAACATTATCATTATTCGGGCAATTAGATGGAGTATTTCTAGACAAGGGGCATGGATGTGAGTTGACTATGATGGAATATCTAAAATAAACTTGAAGGGTTAGAAAGGAGAATGCACTGGGAGAAGAGGGGAGAGGTAGAATGGGGTAAATTATCTCATAGGAAAGAGCTTTTATAGTGGTAGGGAAGAGATGGGTAGGGGTAATGGATAAAGCTTGAACCTTACTTTCATCAGAAGTTACTCAAAGGGGACAGCTAGGTGGCATAGTGGATAGAGCACTGGCCCTGGAGTCAGGAGGACCTGAGTTCCGATCCGGCATCAGACACTTGACACTTACTAGCTGTGTGACCTTGGGCAAGTCACTTAACCCCCATTGCCCAACCAAAAAAAAAAAAAAAAGAAGTGACTCAAAGAGGGAATAACATACACACTCAGTTGGGTATAGAAATGTATCTTACCCTCCAGGGAAGTAGGCAGGGAAGGGAACAAGAGAAAAGGGGAGAGGCTAATGGAAGTATAGACTGGGGGAGACAGTGGTCAGAAGCAATCCACTTTTGAGGAGGGAAAGGGTAAAAGAAGAGAGAAAAGAGGATAAATGGGGGGAAAATTGGATGGAGAGAAATACATAATAATCATAACTAAAAATATTTTTTACAGCAAGTTTCTCTGATAAATCTCATTTCTCAAATATATAGAGAACTGAATCAAATTTATAAGAATAAGGTTATTGCTCAATTGATAAATGGTCAAAGGATATGAATAGGAAGTTTGTGGATAAAGAAATCAACACTATCTAGTCATATGAAAAAATGCTCCAGATCACTATTGATTAGAGAAATGTAAATTAAAACAACTATGAAGTATCACCCCACACCTATCAGGTTGGCTAATATGTCAGAAAAAGAAAATGACAAATGTTAGAGAAGTGGGAAAACTGGGACACTAACACACTGTTGGTGGAGTTGGGAATGGATACAACCATTCTGGAGAGCAATTTGAAACTATACCCAAAGAGCTATAAAACTCTGACCCAGCAACATCACTACTAGGTCTGCATCCCAAAGAGAAAAAAACAACAAAACAAGACAAAACAAAAACAAAAACAAAAAGGACCTCTATGTACAGAAATATTTATAGCAGGTCTTTTTGTGGTGGTAAAAAATTGAAAATTGAGGGGATGCCCATCAACTGGAGAGTGGCTGAACAAGTTGTGGCATATGATCGTGATGGAATATTATTGTGCTGTAAAAAATGATGAGGAGGATGCTTTCAGAAAAACCTGGAAAGATATATATGAATTGATGCAAAGTGAAGTGAGTAGAACCAGGAAAACATTGTACACAGTAATGGCAATATTGTATTATGATCAACTGTGAATGACTTCGCTATCCTCAGCAATACAATGATCCAAGACAGTCCCAAAGGATTTATGATGAAAAATAATACCCACCTCTAGAGAAAGAACTGATGGAATCTGAATGCAGATGAAAACATGTTTTTTTTAACTTTATTTTTCTTAGGGTTCTTTTTTTAGTCTGTTTTCTTTTACAAGATGACTAATATGGAAATATGCATTGCATGACGGCACATATACAATCTGTATCAAATTTCTTGACCTCTCAGGAAAGGGAGTATGGGGAGGGAGGGAGAGAATTTGGAACTCAAAATTTTACAAAAGAAATGTTAAGAATTGTTTTTATATGTAATTGGAAAAAAATGTCAAAATAAATAAAAATGTGATGCAATTGGGTGATTCAAGGTAGGGAAAGAAATGGTACAGAGAAAAATTAGGGAGGGAGTGAATACACATTTTTATATAGTACCTACTATGTGCAGACACTTGTGCTAAGCACTTTTATTACAAATATCATCTCACTTGATCCTCACATCCACCCTATGCTATCATCATCCACATTTTATAGTTGAGGTTATGTGAAACTCTATTACCTTTCGATGAGTTTGTCCCATGGAAGCTTCAATATTGTGTGTTGTTCATCTTTTTCCAAAATGCAGTCACACAAGATAGGATCCATCTTCACAAGACTAAAGGGAAAGGGAAAGAATGGTATTTAGGGGGCAGCTAGGTGGCACAGTAGATAGAGCGCTGGCTCTGGAGTCAGGAGGACCTGAGTTCAAATCTGGTGTAACGATTGGAATGACGCCACCTGCTGGAGACTTACTGTAGAAAAGTTCCACCATGAAAAAAAGGTCTTTGAGGGCAAGAACATGCGTCTTTTCTTGGGCGTCAGGAAGTGACGTTTGCTAGTGGAAGGAAGAAGGAAGAAGGAAGAAGGAAGAGCTGGGCGCTCTGACTCGCTCTCTTTTCCTGGGGACACTGGTGGAGAAGGCAGCTAGAAATGCACTCTCCCTTTAATAGATAGGAATCTAGGCCTCTCTCTCTCTTTACCAAATTCTTATTCTCCTTAATAAATGCTTAAAAGTCTAACTCTTGCTAAAGCTTATAATTTATTGGCGACCACTCATTAGATATTTTAGACAGACTAGCTAGAATTTTAGCCCTTAACACTGACCTCAGATACTTGACACTTACTAGCTGTGTAACCCTGGGCAAGTCACTTAACCCCAATTGCCTTACTCAAAAAAAAAAAAAAAAGAATGATATTTAGTATTTAGACTTGTCCTTTCTTGCCTAAGGAAAACCTCCTAAAGATTTTACAATGGATTGAGAGTAAGATCATTTATCAACTAATATGCCACAGAGAAAGAAGAAATCATATCAGAGTTCCTGGCAGCAGAACAGAGATCATGTTCAAGTACAAAGATCAAAGGACTAAGAGTTCTGAGGTCTGGGTTCTGGGCTTGGCTCTGCCACCAACTGGTTGGGTGACTATGGGGAACAAGAACAGCTGCTCACATTCAGATAGTGCCTTATATTATCTCCCCACAACAAGCAGAGGAGCAAGCAGGTAGGACAGCCTTCCTCACGTCACTTCTCTGGGCTCAGCCTTCCAGACTCGCATTTGGAAGGACCTCAGGAAGACACGTGGATGTGCGAACTGTCATCCAGCCTCTTCCTAAAGACCACCCTTGCCTGAGTCAGCTCATTCTGGTTTGGGACAATTCTAATTGTTGGAAAATTTAACTTTATGCCAAACCTAAACATGCTTCTCTGCATAAACCAAAACCTCCAGATCCTTATTTCTGAGGCCAAACAGGATAAGTCCAATCCTGCTTCCAGAGAATAGTCCTTCAAATATTTGAAAACAGTTGTCACATTCCCCCGAGTTTTCTACTGTCCAGGCTAAACACTCCTACGTCTTTCAACTGACTTTTATATGGCCTAGGGGCCATGTAATCTATAAAGATCTCCAATTTTAGAGGCAGCTAGGTGGCGCAGTGGATAAAGCACTGGACCTGGATTTCAGAAGGATCTGAGTTCAAATCGGCCTCAGACACTTGACACTTACTAGTTGTGTGACTCTGGGCGAGTCACTTAACCCTCATTGCCCCGAAAAAAAACAAAACAAAACCAAAAAAACAATAAACAGATCTCCAATTTTAGTATTCTGACTCACTTATGAACATGCGTGCGCATGCGCGCACGTGCACACAAACACACACACACACACACACACACACACACACACACACACACACACACTCTCTCTCTCTCTCTCTCTCTCTCTCTTTCTCTGACACATCCCAGGGCAGCCTGGTTTTTAAAGCAAAAGACCTCCACATGTTTTTTACTTACTTTTTGTTGTTTTCATCAACTAGGTTGTTTTTCTTTGCATAGTCAATGACAATTGCACGGACCTCGCTGCCTGAGAGGGCGCTCCCCTTCCTGGGAGAAAAACAGTACAAGGAGTGGAACCAACTGTGACAAGAGCCACATAAAACAAGCCAACAACTTTTTTCTGATGGGGTTCTCTCCCCATCTTCCCTGCTCTGTTTCTTTTCTGATGAGGTCCAAAGGGAACACAATAATCGACTATGGGTTGAATAGGAAGGGCCCTACTCTTTCATTTTCCCCATTTCCATTAGACCCAGAGGAACTTGCTGGTGGAGGGAGGCTTAGAGCTAGACTTGGAACAGAAAGTCAAGGGAAGGGATGGGTGGGCAGGCCACAACAGAGAGCTGACATGAGCTGAGAGGCAACATGGATCCCACTAGACAAGAGGGGGCACCAAGCAGACAACTCACCTGTGGCCAGACTCCTGGAAGAGAGAAGTCATGTTGGCTGGGATACAGTAAAGGTATTCAATCTGCGGTGGGTGATGAGGCTTTTCCTTGGTATCCTCTTGGACACTCTGGGCAGCTGGGGAGGGCTCAGGCACAACAAAAGATGTAATGCTGAAATGCATCGGGAGGAAAAGGTGAGAAAAAGCATTCTGTGTTGGTATCTAGACATCCCCATCCATCCCAGGCAGACCCAGAGCTGCCTGGGACCACTGGGCCCTCAGCTCTCACCTGGGGTGTTTCCAGTCCACAGCCACAATGCTCTCCACACCTTTACTCAGCTCCTTCACCTGCACAATCTGTTCCTTCATCATGTGGTGCAGAAACTTGGAGAGCTGAGGGAGAGAGGGTAAGTGGCCAGGGCCACGGAGCAAACCCAAGAACTTCACTCATTCATTCACTCAACAAACATCTTTTGAGGACTTACTATATGCAAAGCACTGTGCTAAGCTGTGGGAGAAACCAAGATTTTTGAGGCATAATCCTTCCCCTTTCTAAACTGGGAGCCAAGAAGCTCCTACCCCAAAATGGGGTACACATAGTAGTGACCAGGCTGAGGTAGGAGAGGAGGAGACTGCACCAGTTGAGCCTTACAGAACCCACATGAGATAGAAAGGGAACACAAAGGAAAGGGAGATAGGTAGCTAATCCTCAGTGCCAGACCTAGAAAGGTTCTATTTTTTCATGCCTGGGACAAAGAGTTTTAAGGGTTGGCCTGGGCCAGCTGGGCCACAGAGACACTGTTCCTCAGCAACCAGTTCTGTTAATTCTGTTTTTCCCCCTCCCACAAACAGTCGGGCCAAGAGGCTCACTTGCCTTTTTGTAGCTTGACTTCTTTATGTCCAACTGTTGTCCTTCAGGGCTAGAGACAGCAGAAATGCATGTTAAGAAGGGAAAGCAATAGTGATGGAGGCTTGAGCACGGAGTAACGCTGCTGGGTGTAGGGACTTTTCTTCCCTGTTCTCCAACCCATTCTTAGGAAAGGTGGGAAAGGAGACAAAGTAAAGTCGTTTCAAAGAGCCTCTGAGGATGCTCTCAACACCTCCCGGTCCTGGGGCTTTCCATGTGGGTTGCTACTAGACAAAAAACTGACCCTTCTCAATAGCCGTCCCTAATCGAGCAGAATTCTGACCCAAGTCACTAAGTCCTCAACATACACCCCAAGCCTTGGCACTTAGACGTGAGGCTTTGAGGAGACCCACAAGTGACAAAAGCAGAATCACACCAAAAAATCATTAAAAACCAAGGCGAGACTCATAAGAAGAGGGGTTTGGCCTCCAAGTTAAATCACTTTGATTTTTTTTTAAAGGCCTCCCAGGTTTAATCTCTCACTGCAGCTTTATGGACTTTGGGACACTTATTTGATTCTTTTTCCCTGACCAGCACATCAAGACTACCCGGAGAACATCACTTTTAGCTGTGAAGGCCAAAGAAAAAGCCTTTGAAAGTAGGAGCAATCTCCTGAAGAGATTAATGATACTGCTATTTCAATTCGACAAACATGTTATGTGCTAGCCTCATTAACAGGTAAGAAATAACACAGCTCTTCCCTCAAATGCTTATGGTCTCACAAGAGGGCATTTCCTGCACAGGCGCTTCTCCTCTGTCAACGTGGGGTAGGTTCAGTAGGTCTGGGATCCTCAGTATTCACCCATGAAATTACCCAGGGAATATTTCAGGCTGAATTTCCTGGATAATTTCTTCATCAGCTCTGAGAAGGGAAGGTCCCTTTTCAGGACTTGGAATGCAATTAACCGTCCCAGGTCAATATGCCACCCCCGCTCTGTACCTTTTTCTGACACTCCCCCACCCTCTGTCTCTAATCATAGCACAGAAATGCCGGATCAACAACAGGGACAGCCCAACCCATTGGTCTTCCATCCCAGCCTGGTCCTCTCCATACCAGCAGGAATACATGTGGCTACCCAGGAAAGTGCTGGTGAGTAAAGGGAGGTCAGCCTTTGTGACCCGGCACTTCAGGGCATGGAAGAAACATCTCAGCAGCAACTCATCCATTTGCTCTGGGAGAAAAAGACAAAAGCATATGCTGTCTGTCACCTAGTGTTCTTCAAGAGGATGCCAAGGGCTGGACAAAAGGCTCCCCCAAAGGCCTCTGCAGGGAATCCATTTCCAGGCACTGAAGTGGCCCCAGCACCCTGGGAAGTGATCCCTTGACACAAAAAACTGAATGAGAGAAAGATACGACAATGACTCTCTCTCCAAATTCTGAGGACAACCATATTTCAACTTTGGCCTGCAGTGACCTCCAGTGGCTGGGCAGGGGGCCGGGGAAAGACGGCTAAAGCTGGAAAAAGCATCCAGAACGTGAGAGCAGTCAGAACTACGGAGACTGTGAGCCTATTCCCACCTCAAAACAAGGAGTTTCCTCTCCCTACACCCAGGGGTTATTCTGTACAAGGAGGAGAACAGAGAAGAACAGTCACAAACAGAAAAGAAGAAAGCCAAAATTCACTTCTCCTCGGGCAGTACCTTGAAAGGTCTTGCCACCAGCTGGGTCCTGGTCCATTCCCACTTCCCTTGAGTCCTCAGTGGCTTCTGAAGGGGTCGTCTTGTAAGCCACACTGCTTTCCTCATCTCCTTGCAGGCTAAGACCTTCCATGTCACCTTGAAGAACAGAATCTACCTCAACTGGCTCCTCCTCTTTGGCATTCCCTGTACACTCTGGAGCATCCTGAAGGTCCAGTGGCACAATGGAGGGTGGAGATGATTTGTCCCCAAATTGCCTGGAAAAAGGTCATGTGAGAAATTCAGAGCAGAGTTGTAGTACTAACTAGAAAGAACTGGAAAACAATTCAGGGAATGCCAGGAGCTGAGAAGGAAGGAAGCTGAAGGAGCAAAGTAGACCGGAAAGCAGAGGGCCTAGCTTCTCATCCCAACTCTATCTAATTCTTAGCTACAAAACTTCTACACCTTAAATCTGTCTTCTCTAAAATGAGGAAAGAATAATTCTTGCCTTGTCCCTAACCTGAATGGACGATAATAATCTACGCAGGCTTCCTATGGATGAAAATGGTTCAACCCAAAGCAGTCAAAGAAAAGCCAAAATTTAAAGTAGAAATAAAAACTCAAAAAAATAGTATTAAACCTAGTTTTTAACATACCAAATAAGATTAAATTGATTTACAGTATCAGTATTCATGCTTCAAAGTATCCATCCCTTAAAATTTTTTATAGATTTTTTTGTTTTGTTTTGACATTGTCTAGTGAAAACAAATGGCCATCATTTGTAACAAAGACTTTTTGTTTTTGTTTTAAGAAAAAAAAAAGAAAAAAGAATTCAGGAAAACAGATTGAGAAAATCTGCTACCACATGCAACATTCCACTTCCAAATTGCCCGGCATGGCCCAAGAAGCCTCAGTTATGGGGGAAGGAGGTATGGGGTGGTCCTGCTTCTGCCACACTGTAGCTGTGTGACTCTGGGTGAGTCACTCACTTTTCTGGGCCTCAGTTTCTCCTCTGTGAAATAAGAGAGCTGAATGAAACGATCTCTAAGGTTTTGTTAACATGCTGAGATTCTCTATGCTACATCAGGATTTATGACCAAACTGTTCATGAAAGCTTAGCTCTGGAGGTTACAGAGCCCTTGGAAGACAGATGTGACCCAAAAGGGAAAAATGGCATTTCTTGCTAAGGACCTTTCCTTTGATCAATTAGCAGAATGTTGGGTTCCTTTGTATGTCTTCAGAACTGTGACCATGTGCTATGACAAGGTTGAAGGCTTGTGTGTGAGCCACAAAACACTGGCTATGCAGAGCTAGAGAAGGAAGTAGCCTGATGTTACCAGGAGAACCTGCTGATGCGGCAGGTCTGGCTGCCTTCCATTTAAAATGGCAGGGAAAACATTCACATTTTCACAGCACAAGGACTTGGGAAGACAGATGAGATTGAAACATTCACAAACAATTCCAAGGCAGGGATGGGGGAAGGGGTGGAATCTGCTACTCTCATGGCTGTACTAGAGAGCCCCGGCTGAGCAGAGCCTAAAAGGGGTCTAAAAGGGGTGCTGGGGCCATGTTGAGTATGGTAACCACCACCAAATACTGTTGCAAACATCAAGAGAACACTTGGTGATGGATGATCTAAGAGTATTATCTGTTCCAAGGCCACACCATCTTGGCTGCTATAGATTAATAGTGACCAGTCAAAGAATGATCCTAATTAATATCTGCAATTAGCCCTGCCAAGCTAAGGCTATTTTTTAAAATGCTCTGTAAGGTGGGGAGCAATGGGGGTAGAACGTCACATACATGGCCAGGTATGGTCACTGAATTGATTGTTTTTGCTTTTTCTCTGTGACAAGGTACGGCTCAATTCTATTGGGGGTAGGGTGTGAGCAATGGACAGATCTGGAAATGCCTAGTATAGAAAAACAAAAGGCATCAGTAAAAATATTTTAAATACAGAAGCAAGAAAATATACTGTGAATTGTGGCATCTTCGTGCTACGAGACCTTGGAGGTCACCAATCCAATCTGCACTTGAACAAGAACATTCCTGACAACTGTTCATCCAGTTGCTGCCTGAAGGCTTCCAGTGATGGGGAGCCCACCACTTATAGGGTTCACCCATTCTATTCCTGGACAGCTCTCACTAGGATAAAGATATAATTGGCCAACATACTAGTTGCTTTTCTATTTGAGAAAAATACTGCAAGGAAACTTACTGCTATATCCATCACACTTAGCAAAAAACCATGAGCTATGTAAGAAGTGAAATAAAATGATGAAACTAAGGAATGTCAAAATACAGCAGGTTATCAGGAAAGTGACGGATGGGAGCATCTATCTTGCTATTTTGCTTTGGCCATAATTCTGAACTCCCTGACACTCTCAAGTCACCAGGAGACAGCCCTTCTCCAGTGATCACTGTCACACTCTCGGCTGACAGGTCCCGTGCTAGGCCTTAGAACTCCTCCTCCACCTTCCACTTCAGCAAGGCCTTTTTACAGAGGAGCACAGCTTTCTCTCATTCGTCTTCATACCATCTTTATGATGAGGGAGAAACAAGCAATTCTCTAAGAATCAGAGAGGTGAGGGGGGCCTTAAGAATGATGGTGGCCCATCTTCATCTTTTTTACAGATGAGAATGTTGAGGCTCAGAGAAATCAGCAGTAAAGACAAGATGTCAGCTCACATGGCTCAAACCCCAGTCCCGGGCTTTCTCTACTCCACCCCACCTCAGGCAGAAACTGGAGAGACACTATACCTACCACAAGTGGTCAAGGTAGGTATGGAGCACCGTAAAGCCTTTCCCCTTCAGTCCAGCAGCCAGCATCTCAGCTGTAGACATGGTAGCCACTCCAATTGCAACAGGAGCCCTAAGGAAAGAAAATGAAACAGTATCAGAAGAAGGTAAAAACCTTTCAAAGGCAGATAACATTAAATCACCCATGGCAACAGAAGAACATCTCTGCTCATCACAGTAACTAAATGTAATCCATTTCCAATTAGCTTCACGTGGCTTATTCATAAGAACTTTTGTTTCCATTTGGTACTTTACCCTCTATGATGAAATGACATCTCTGTTCATATTGTCATTATCTAAATTTACATCTAATCTGACCTCAGATACTTAGTAATTCTGTGACCATGGGCAAATCACTTAACCTGTCTGCCTTAGTTTCTTCAATTTGTAAAGTGGAGATAACAATAGCAACTACCTCCCAGGGTTGTTTTGAGGATCAAATGAGATAATATTTTAAATTGATTACAATTTACAGTGCCTGGCAAATATTAAGTGCTACATAAATGTTAGCTATTTTATCATCATCATCATTTTATACAGCATGGGCTTCAAGGCAAGAATATTGCTGGCTCCCTTTTCAACAAAAATAATTTAATTACCTTTCCCACTTGCAAAGAAAGAATGAGTTAGACAATCGTGAAAATGTCACACCAATACTCTGAACTAGTCTCCAAGATAAAGTAGGAAGCTGGGGGAAAAACCAATCAAGCAAGACCTAAATGGAAAAGCTCTATAGCTTTACAGTTTCTTCTAAATTGCATATTTATGGAGTAGCTTAGCCATTGTGAAAGGTTGTGAATTCTTAGACTATTAGATACAAGCAAGTATATTAAACCACAACTTGCAAAATTCAAACATAAAAACCTTCAGTCTGCCATGTTAGATTATTACGCTTCCCCTCCCTTTTCTCCCTGCTTTCTTCCATTGACACAAATAAGAGTTGATGACAGTGACTGGCTGAGTAGGTAGGGAAGGGAGCTGAAGAAATGAGAAGAGAAAAGAAAGGAGTAGAGGGGCTAGAGAAGGCCTATGAACAAAGTTGAAAGCTACCCTCACTGTGATACAGGGGGAAAAAAATGAATGAAACCACCATTCTTTTCTATTCACCCAAAATCAATTCTATACTAGACAAGTAAATATTTCCAAGGCTACTCTAAGCACAGTACTTGATTCTAAGTAGCTCCGATGTAAGCAGGTCAGGTAGAGAACCACCAAACACCTGAAATTAAATTCTTCCTTAAACCTTCCCTTTCTGCTTTCCACCCCTTCCCCCACAGCACACACATACATATTCATTCATTCACACTCCCCCACCCCCACCCTGTCTGTCTCTGTCTCTCTCTCCCTCCCTTCTTCCCTCCTTTGAAAGAGATACACCAGGGGTAGCTAGGTGGCACAGTGGATAAAGCACCTGTCCTGTATTCAGGAGGACCTGAGTTCAAATCCAATATCAGACACTTGACACTAGCTGTATTACCCTGGGCAAATCACTTAATCCTCATTGCCCTGCAATAATAATAATAATAATAATAATAATAAAAAAAGAAATACACCAGCTGAGACATGTGGAACCCCATATTATAGCCATTTAAGTGACCAGCTCTCCCTGACTCTAGGGAGGATCTAATCAAACTACTAACTATCTTCTCATTTATGCCTTTATTTGCCTCATAAAGTTGTCTCTTCTTCTAATTTTCCCTTCTTCTCTGTCCTTATCCACCCAAAAGATGAAATTGGTTAGTAACATACCTGTTCCCAACCAAGGTGATGGCGCAGAGGTCACCCTGCTGTACCTGAGGCAGACCACCAGGTGGCACTGTGAGCCCAGGCAGCATCAAATCTACAACACAAAAGAAAATATTTCTACCCAAAGCATTTCCACTTCTTGCTTTATCGCATCAACAAATTACATAATTTTAGAGCTGCAAGGGTGCTTGGGGGTTACTTAGTTCAGTTACTTCAAAGGCTTCTGTAATAAATGACTGAAGGAATGGTTGAACGTTAAAAAAGAAAAACATGGTGACTGTCATTTTATTTGTCGCAGTAGGCTCAAGTACCGCCCCATAGAGGCAGGAGACTAAGCCAAAAGACTCCAGGGATGTTGTTTTTCATCCCGAGATACAGTGATACACCTCTGCACTAAGATGGAGTCATATGCCCACAATACCCTGTTTTCGAATCTTTCCGTACTAGGGTGCTTGACCGGGAAGTGCTAGTTTTGATTAGCAGCATGTCCTGCCACCTCCTTGTAATTCACCTTTACTGCTCCAGTCTGAGGAAGCCCCAAAACAAACAGCATTTTCCAAAGTTTGTTTTCAGAGCTAGAACAATTCCAGAGACTATGCACAGGAATCAGAGCCCCAATTCCCATTCTGCCATTCACTCAAGCGAGGAAAGAACTATGCCAACCACACTTTGAGGGGAAAGGAGCTCATTTATAATCCTAATACATAACTAGAGTAGATGCTTTAAAAAAGATGTCTGTTGGATTGAAATGAAGCAGTAGGGGAGGCTAGACAACGCTGGGAGGAAAAAGTCTATACGGACAGTTTCGTTTGAGGGGAGAGAGGGAGGGGTGGAGCTAAGGATATCTTGACCCCTGTTCCAAAAGGGAGCAGTGAAGCTGGGGATGTTGAAATTAAGAAAAAGAGACTTCACGAAGGACCCACTAGAGTTTCCCATACTAGAAGCAGGCCAGCTAGGGATCCTAAACTCTGACATCAAGTGTGACCAGAAGCTACACACAGAAGGAAAATGACCAATTTAATGCCATTATTTTGGCAAGATTTATGCCTGGTTTGGACGACCAAGAGTAATAATGACATTAAAAACTGAAAAATTAAAAACAGCATTAGACCTCTCTCCTTGAGGACACAAATTGTCAGATACATCATTACAATAACAGGAATGAGGTTGGGAAGAGGGGCAAAGCACCGGGACTTCTAGACGGGTTTTGTCACTGCACGGTGGCCTGTCTGCTTTATAGATCCCAGATACATATTTTGGATGCTTTTCAATGAGCCCTATTAACATATCTTGATGCATTTCATCTTAAACCTCTTACTCCTTCCTTGGTGGAATTTAAAAACAACCCAAAGGAATAGACCAATGCTTCCTTACCTGCTCCCCCAACCAGCTTCTCTAGCACAGGAGGCCATGTTGTGAAGGCCGGTAGAAGATGAGGGTAAGACCACAGGGTGTACACTGTCCAAAAAGAAGCCCACAGTAACAAAACTGTACATTTTCATGGAATTTTATAGTCTTCAAAACACTTCTTATTCTCATGTGATTCTCACAAGAGCCATATCAGGTAAGCACAGCAAGCATTTTGCAAATGAAAGCACCAAGACTCACACAGAAACTTGCTCAGGGCCATTCAGCTAATAAGCCGCAGAGACAGGACTAGAACCGGAGACTTTTGACTCAGTGCAGGGCCCTTTCCAATACATCACAATGCTCTGTAACTCTTATTATCTATACTTTTTTATTTGGCACTGATTGTTCTGTCTTCAGCGTTAATCTTTCCATGGTGATGTGCCCCATCTGCAGACTGGGCAGGCTTCTTTGAAGGCCGGGACTGTGTGTTATACTTCTAAGTACAGAGCAGAATCTGGAGGCCCCTTGTTATTCTTAGCCAAGAAGAATCCATGAAGGACTCACTACAACCCAGACACTTACATGCTGGGACTGTAAAGAAAGGCCCAAACCATCCCTTCGCTTTCCACTAACCTGGTCATTCCAGCTCCTGAGAGAGCTAACAAAGTACAGTGTTGGAGTTGCTTTGGCCAGAATAGAGGAAAGGCCCTTGGTGCAGAGTCCAGCTATGAGGAATATTGCTAAGGGGCAGGGCCCATCCCATCTGTCACAAATGTCCTTTAGAGGTCCTCACTGGGTTGCTTTCCCTTAATTTCTGTATCTAATATCAATGGTTGATTAGATTTCAACAACACTCTTTTTACCTCTTCCTCTTTTCTGGGACCCAGGTGGGTATTTTAATTAGGCTCAACCCTTTTGAATCTTTTTTCTCAGGGTATTTCTGTACATCTTGCCAGGATGCTGAACAACAATGGAGGTCATACAACCAACTGGATTCACTACAAATTCAAATTATTTAGTTCCAACTAGGCCCTCAAGGTGATCTTTATGTTCTTTGATTGTGCCTGTTCCAGACTTTATACTCTCTTCTGGACCCACTCCAATATGGCACTTTGAAAACCCACCTTTAGCAAATGAGCTTTTAGCCCTTTGCTCCCTACTTTACTGGAAAAAAAAAATCTAGACTTATCTGTTCTGAACTCCCTCATTTCCCCTAATTCACACCTCTGTGGTAAAAAACGGAAGTTTTAACTGAAATTTAAGAGTTGAACGCATACTACTGAAACGGTTTTTGAAGGACAGCCCTTTTGGGGAGGAGAGCACAATGAACAGCCTTGCACCCGCTGCTGCCCGGGAGATAGTTCCCGGACACCAGCTTAAAACTGAGTAGTAGAACAGAAGGTCGGGCTCGACTCGCACACTCTGGCTTCTGAGTTTAGCAGTGATGGCACGTTCTGGTGATTGGCTCTGGTTCTCGGTGGCGGCACAAGTTTGACTCTGGTTCTCAGCCTGAGAGGCAGTTTTGGGATTTGGTGAGTTTTATAAAAGAATATAGACTAAGCTTAGATCTAAGACTATTCATTTGTATTTCTACTTTCCTATTTCCCTAATCATTATCACCTGTTTGTTGCCCAAACAATAAAAGCCAATCCCTCTCTGATTAAAGCTCAGAGGCTTCTTTTCTTACTGGTCTGAGAGACTTATATAAAGGAAAAAGTTAAAGGGGAAGTTTAATGATCTTATATCAAATTTTAAATCTCACGCCTCAAAAGTCTACAATTTCATCCATCTTCCTCTTTCACTCTAATCTCTGAAGAAAAGAAGTCCACCTATCTATCCCCAATCTGTCTCCTGAACTCCAAGGCTATATTCCTCCTGGATGTTCCATGAGTATCCCATATTCAACATGTCCAAAACAGAACTAACTACACCAGTAAAGGAACTGCCCTCTACCCAGTCACCTAGGTAATGTTGGGATCCTGCTATCCTAGTCAGGTACCAAGTCTTATTGATTCTACCTTCACATCTCTCACACACCTATTCCCTTCTTAATCCCCAAACAGTTCCATCCTAGTTCAGGCTCTCATCAGCTCTATAACAGCTTCCTGTTGGACTCCCTGCTGCCAATTTCTTCTGTTCCATCAATTCTCCACACAGCTCCTGACCACATCATGAAAAACCTTCCACTGCTCTCAGCCTAACACTTGAGGCTTCCTCTAGTCACACTCCAAATTACCTCTCTAGTCTGATTTCATATTACTCCCTTCTATTCACTCCATATTCCAGTCAAACTGGACTAACAGATATTTCCAAAACTTGACATTCCATTTCTCACTTCTTTTCATTCACTGCCTCTGTAGTAGCACTTTAAGGCTTGGCCGACCAAGTGCTTTTCTTGCCACAACCCTAGGTGGGAAAGGAGGAGGGTGGGAGGGAAGGATTAAGTATTATTACCCTCATTTTACAGGTAAAGGACTGAGAATCAGAGAAAGTCATTTGTCTCAGGTCACATGACCAGTAAATGGTCATTTCAGAACTTGAACCCAAGTCTCCTGGTTCACCACACTCTCTCAGTAAAAAAGGCTTAATTTCCAATGCCACAATGCCTATAAGGTACAGCCTCCTCATATCAGTCTTTCTGAATTGTTATCTTCCTCCAAGACTCCACTACTACCTCTAGGAACTCTTCTGATGCCCACAGTTATTAGTGCCCTCTCCCTCCTCAAATTATCTTATATTTATTTATTTGGGTAAATATATCTCCTCCCTCCCACAAAAGAATGTAAGCTCCTCAGAACCGGGAGAACATTGTACACAGGAACAACAACAACATTATGTGATGATCAATTGTGATAGAATTAGCTCCTCTCAGCAATACAAAGATCCAAGACAATTCTAAAAGACTCATGATGAAAAATGCTCTCCACATCCAGAGAAAAAACTGTGGACTCTGAATGCAGATCAAAGCATACTCTTTTCACTTTTTTGGTTTCTTCTTTCTTGTGGTTTTCCCCTTTTGTTCTGATTTTTCTTTCATAATGTGACTAATGTGGAAATATGTTTAACATGATTGTATTGTATAACCTATATCAGATTGCTTGCTGTCTTGGGGAGTGGGGGAAGGGAAGGAAAAAATTTGGAATGCAAAATCTTACAAAAATGAATGTTGAAAAACTACCTTTACATATAATTGGAAAAAAATAATGAAATACTATTTAAAAACAGTTTTCTTTGTGGGGCAATGAGGGTTAAGTGACTTGCCCAAGGTCACACAGCTAGTAAGTGTCAAGTGTCTGAGGTCACATTTGAACTCAGGTCCGCCTGAATCCAGAGCCAGTGCTTTATCCACTGCGCCACCTAGCTGCCCCAATAAAATACTATTTTAAAAAAAAAAGAATGTAAGCTCCTTCAGGGCTAGAACTGTTGTGGTTTTGTCTTTCTACCCCCAGCATGGTGCCTTGCATAGAACTGGTACCTCATGAGTGTTAACTGAACAAAAAATAGCTAAGGATAGATTCTTTTCTCCTTCTCTCTTAAAGAAACATTATGGGATCCTTCATGAAATCCCACCATTCTCAGGATTCCTACTTTTTGCCCAGTAATCCTACTAATAGCCTTTTTTTCCTTCACTTCAGAACTTCCCTTCCAATCTATTTCCTTCTGTCTCCTTCCATACTAACTCCTTTTCTCTCCTTTCTTGCTCCTGATGTCGTTCTGATCATGAGAACTTTCATTGTAGCAGAAGGGACAAAAATTTGGAAAAGACTAAAGATGAGCAATCGGTTTTTAAAAATTGTTCATTTGGTTTAGGGAGAAGAATGAGGGGGAGAGAAATGGAAAAGAGAATGAAGTGCCAGGAGAACTACTGCCTCCATTTGCATACCTGTGGGATACAGAGTTCCCTTTAGTTCAAACAGAACAGGGTTTCGGCCACTCACATACACAGCGACTGCATCTCCTTTGTGAGCATAGAGCTTGACGATGTTCAGCTCATCCTTCCCAGGCACCAGTTCAGAGAGTTGCTCTGCACCAAAGGCAGGGAAAGCAGCTGCCACATCAGCCCGAAGCTTCCTCCTACAAAAAGCACACCATTATTAGAAGGCTTAATGCAGAGCAGCCTCCCTCTGACAAGGGGAGGGGAATGACACACACCTGAAAAGACATGAAATCAAATCTCAAGGAAATACTGCCTCTGTAGTAGCACTTTAAGGATTAGCTGACCGAGTGCTTTTCTTGCAACAACCCTAGGTGGGAAAGGAGGAGGGTGGGAGGGAAGGATTAAGTATTATTACCCTCATTTTACAGGCAAAGGACTGAGAATCAGAGAAAGTCATTTGTCTCAGGTCACATGACCAGTAAATGGTCATTTCAGACCTTGAACCCAAGTCTCCTGGTTCACCACACTCTCTCAGTAAAAAAGGCTTAATTTCCAGTGCCACAAGGATTCCTAGTTCTTTCTTTCTTTTATCCCTAATCTGTCCCCACACTGTTTCTTGTGGAACAGAAACAGGCAGGAATGGCTCATCCTTTTATTTATGGTGAGAAAAATAGGCCTACTGAGTTATAAAAAGTCACAAGGTACATCAAAGACAGCGCTGATAATAGTAACAGCTAACATTTATAGAATGCTTTAAGGTTTACAAAGGACTTTACAAATACTCTCTCATTTTATCCTCACAACAACCCTGGGAGGTAGGTTCAAGTATTTTCCTCATTTTACAGATAAGGAAACTAAGGCAGACAGGTTAAGTGACTTGTCCAGTTTCACACAGCAAGTGAGACTGAATTTGACCTTGCTGAATTTGGTCTTCCTGACTCCAGTCCTAGTGCTCTACCTACTGTGCCACCTGACTTTCTAAACTGAAATGAAAGACTCCTTAGCTCAGAACACCTTCCTCAGGTACCTGTTTCTCTTCTCTATTTGCCATGAAAATTTAGTCAGGCCACAAGCATAAGGCAGGAGTGTGGCAGAGCAGGGGACAAGGTTGCACTGACTCCAAGTGATCTTTTATAATGTCTGCAGCTGGTCCTCACAACTTATAAGTTTGTAACAACCTCATGTGAACCTCCCTGGCTCCAAAGGCAGCTCACCCCCTTCTTAACTTCCTTATCTCTGTTAAGAACTTCACCATCCTTTCAGTAACCCAAGTTGGAAACCTTAGTGTCACCTTCTCACTGAACCCTCAGATCCAATGAGTTGCCCAGCCTTACTGATTTCACCCCTTCCCCATCTCTCCTCTGTTCCATGATCAACAGGGCCTCATCACCTGGAACAACTCCTAATTAGTCTCACTGTTTCCTAGCTCTCCCATCCCCCCAAAAGCTGCCAAAATGCCATTCCAAAAGAACAAGGCTGACCATATCAGTCCCCCTGACCAAGAAATTCCAGTGGCTCAATCTGGTCTCTAGGGACAAATACACACCCTTTCCCATCTGGCCTGGGTATTCCTTCCAAGGCTCTAGCCATTACTATCCCACCGTGTACTCTGCAGGCTAGACAAACTGGCCCTCTTGTCTCCTTCTGGCCTCACACACAAAACTCCACCTCCCATCTCCAAACCTTTGCACAGGCTGTCACTCAAGCCTGGATGGCACTGCCTCCTAACCTTCATCTCTTAGAATTCCTCCTACCTTTCTTCCAAGCCCCACTCAAATAACACTCCTTACGTGAGGCCTTCTGTGACTGCCTCCCCCAAGAGGCTGGTCTTTTCCCCCACCCCAATTACACTGTAATCAATCAGCCAATCAATGATTATTAAGCACTTATTACTTGTCAGGGTCAAAGGGTACAAATACAAAAGTGAGTCAGTCCCTGCCCTTTAGGAACATAAAGTCATCCTGGAGGATGTTCACAGATTAGAAATATAGGTTATATACATATGCTTTGGGGGCGGGGGTTCCAATGACTGGGGAAATCAGAAAAGGCTTCTTGAGGAAGATGGCCCTAAAGTTGTCTTTTTTTTTTTTTGGTGAGGCAATTGGGGTTAAGTGACTTGCCCAGGGTCACGCAGCTAATAAGTTGGCAAGTGTCTGAGGCCAAACTTGAACTCAGGTCCTCCTGACTCCAGGGCCGGTACTCTATCCACTGCACTACCTAGCTGTCCCCATAAAGTTGAGTCTTAAAAATTGAGTTTGAGGGGCAGCTAGGGTGGCACAGTGGATAGAGCACTGGCCCTGGATTCAGGAAGGCCTGAGTTCAAATCCAGCCTCAGACACTTGACACTAGCTGCGTGACCCTGGGCAAGTCACTTAACCCCAATTGCCTTACCAAAAAAAAAAAAAAGAAAGAAAAAATGGAGTTTGAGATTATAACAGGCAGAGGTGAGGAAAGAAAATACTTGAAGAACGGAGCATAGAAAGGCATGGAGGAGAGAAACCACGGAATGTCAGAGAAAGGAAACATGAAATAGACTAGTTCAGCTGTAACAGAGTGCATGAAGGGAAGTGATATGTAAGCAGATAGGCAGATTAAAAAAACTGGAGTTATTATTTTAACCTAACAGCAATGGGAACTCATTGAAGCTTCTTGAGAAGGAGAATGACAAGGTCAGATTCGTACATGAGAATACCCATTGGGAAGCTCTGTCTATATCTTGCATTTACCTGGCACCACCATACCATCCCTGCCTTATGAGCACCTTAAAATCCTTCCCATGCCCACTTCAGTCCAGATAAACGGGTCCTTTGACTGTTCCTCATCCACAGCACTCCATCTCCCAGGATCCCTACATTTGAACTACAATGTACTACAAAGAACTCTTTAACCTCCCTCTCTCAGAATCCCTAGTTTCCCTCAAGGCTCAGCTCAAGCACCACTTCCTCCACCATGAGGCCTTTCCCCAAATAGCAGCTGCTAGTTACTTCCCCTCAAAATCACAATCTATTTTGTATATTCCTATGTATGTTATATGTAATCTCTACCTGGATACAATGTAAGTCCCTCGAAGATAAAGAATGTTGTCAGTTTCGTTTTTGTATCCCAAGCACCAAATGCTATGCTTGGAATACAATAGGCATTTCAAAGCTCCAGGAGACTAGGGGCGGTCTTTGTAACTCTAGCATCTATCACAATGCCAGGCAAAAGGGCATTTAATACTTGTTGAATACAGTATTCAATAAATACTTGAAAGGGGGGAAGGGGAAAGCAACAAGCATTTTAAACATTTTATTATTATTTATTTTTTGCAACAAGTATTTATGAAGAGTCTATTATGTGACAGGCACTGAGCTAAGCTTTACAATATCACCTCATTTAACCTTCAGGACAGCCACATGAGAGGTTAAGTGCTACTTTTATCCACATTTTGCAACTGAGGAAACAGAGGCAATGCCTTAACTACACCACTTAGTGGCCTTAATTACCTGATGGATTGAGAATCTAAGTTCTGAACTAACTCATTGGTTATTCTCGGACACTCATGAACCTGTGATATCATCTATTTGGGAGTTCCTTCCAAAAAAGCCCAAACTGCAACTCATCAGTGCCTGCTTTTCCAGAGCCCCTTTCTTCCATGTTTTCCCATACAGTTTATCACAAGAGGCCCAACAAGGTGCTATCCATCAGAGCCCCCGGGCTGGCCACCTGCCACTCCTTAACTCTTTCCACATAACCCACCCTTATTCTGGATCCTAAAATTCCCTGATGACATTTTCTAAGTCCTGTTTTTTCTTGTTTCTCCTTGGTTACATGCTGCAACCTGTTCGTACCCACCATGAGCCTTTACATCACCCCCCTCTGTGGGACGCTCATCCTTAGGGCATCATACGTGAGCACGCTCATGAGCACAGAGCTAGCTATCTGTGAAAGCCCCTTCCGAGGTATTCGAGTCCCAGGTTCGCTAGCGATCTTCGGACAGACTCGCCTTCCTCCCCTGTATGAAGAGGTAACTGGCCTGGAAAATGCCCAAGATCTCTCTCTCTCTCTCTCTCTCTGCTGTCACGGAACGCGCCTGCCTGGCACCCCAGGGTCCGTGCCCGCCCGACACCAGAACCGCCACGGTACCAGACACGTGCATCCCTGGGTGGGGCAGCCCTGCCCAGAAAAGTTCTCTCTGCAGTCCGAGCCCCCGCCCCTCCCAGACTCCGCCAGGTTGGGGCCAGAAAGAAAGTCCGGGGGGCCGAGCGTGCGCGCCCCCTCAGGCGGATCAAGGCTGCCCGGGTGCGGGGCACCAAGGCGCTCTGGTGCTCACCGTCCTCCAGGTACCCCGAGCCCTGCTCAGGTCTAAGGCCCCTCCCACGTCGGAGGGCCCCCGCGACCCCCCGGGGCGGAACCCCGCGACCCTCACCTGTCCGAGCCCTTGACCGCCGTGTTGGACTTCACCCGAAAGGCCTTAGCGAACATGACGGCGGGCGGCGCCGCAGCCGGGGAAGGAGAGCTGAGGAGGGGCGGAGGCTAGGCCTGGGCTGGGCTGGGGGCTGCCCCGAGGGCCTGCTAAGGAGAGGGCCCCATCAGGGGGAGGACCGAGTCAGCTCCCGACCCGGGGCAATGGGGGCGGCCATGCCGGTCCTGTTAATAAAAAGGCCCGGCCAGAAACAGAGGTTCGTCCCTCTCCCGCCCCCGGCGGAGACAGACAGGCGAGAAGCGACAACGGCTTCGAAGGCTCCGCCCCTTCCGGCGAGAGGCTCCGCCCCTTAGGCGCCACGCGGTCTCAGCTTCTTCCCGCGCCCGGTGCTGCCGGGGTGCGGGTTCCTGCTTCTGCACTCCGTTACCAATCACCCTCTCAGTCCATCATCCATCAGGCTCCCAACCTAGGAGTCATCCAGGATTCCTCGCTATCTCTCTCCCGTCCATATCCAAGACGTTGCCAAGGCCTATCTATTTCACCTTTGTAGCACTCCCTGGCATATGCCGCCTTCTCTGCTCTGACACTTCCGACACTGGTACACCTCCCTTCTGGACATTGCAAAAGCTAGTGGATCTTCCTGCCTCAAGTCTCTCCCATTCCAAAACATTCTCCACTCAACTGTCAGTGATCTTCCTAAAGCACAAGTTTGACCATGTCAACCCCTTCCTATCCTAATTAATTAACTTCAGTGGCTCTCACTTCCTTGTCTTGTAACTCACACCGAAATTTATTGAAACTTTGATGATTCAGAAGGCATCTTAACATCTTTTGGTGTCCCATATGTCCATATTCTGAATGTTATTCCTTATCGAATAGAAATGAAGATGTGGGTAACAAGGTGGGTGCAAGGCTATTAGTGGAACTGATCTGTCTCTAGCTTCATTGAATGAATCCCTGATGTTCTTTCATGTGCTCTTTTCTCTCTAAAAGTGGGCTTGGGGAGAGGGACTTGATTGAAGGCTCTAATTAGTTGGCCTCTATTTAATTGTAGTTTCCCTATAACTTAATGCTCTGAAATAAAGGATTTGGACTGGAGGGTCTCTGAAGCTCCACCCAGCTATAGATCCCTGACCTTTTTAAAATCTTTTGTTATTTATTGTTGCCTGGTAGCCAGCATGGAAGAGTGGAGAGAGTACTGGTCTTAGAATATTCTGGGTTCTGGACCATACTAGCTATGCATGAGTCATTTTACATCTCAGAGCCTCAGTTTCTTCATCTATAAAATGAAGATTAATAATAACAACTCACATTTATATAGTCGTGAAGAACATCATGGTAGAGTAAAAGGAGTACTAGATTTAAAGTCAGAAGTCCTGAGTTAGATTGCCAAGGAGTCCTCTACTGATGATGTGGGATGGAATTGTGTCAAATTGATTGTGAGTCATCCCAAAAGAGTTACAAGACTCAGTGACTCAGTTCCCCAAGTTTTACTGCAATGCTATGAGTGACCACAGGGAGAGAACCAGAAAAGTGGAAAGGTGTCTCTCAAATAGTGAAAGAAAAGACAGTTATATTTATAGTATGGATAAATTGATTATCAGTCTCATTATAATAGTCTCCACCTTAGGGAGGTACAGAGGAGGGCCTGTGCTACTCATTATAATAATCTCCACCTTAGGGAGTTACAGGGGAGGGTTTATCCTAATTTGGAGTTCCTGGGGTCCTAAGCCAACCCCCAGGCGGGTACCTTTTTCTGTGAAGGTGTGTTTTGGGGGGTTACATGTCATAAGGTGAATCTGGGGACAAATTTGGCCCTTTCTGCACATCTCTGATTCCCATGCTTAGTTTCAAAATATCTTCATTTATCATTTATTCCTAGTCTGAGTTTCTATAGCCTGGCAATGTATCATTGTTATAGTCTTGGGCCTTCATGACCTAGGTCCCTCTGTTCCCATTATTGGTACTGATTACTGTAGGTAAGAGAACTTAGCATTCTGGTTTATAAGTTATCCATTAACTGGGGGTCTGAATCTCTCTTAGAGCTTATATCTGACTGAGCTTGGGTCTTAGGTTTTTCTATTAACCCCTTTTTGCTTCCTACATCACTACTAGAGATAGCTGGGGGTGGAAAGCAGTAGGTGAAGTGCTGGGCCTGTAGCCAAGAAGACCTGAGTTCAAATGTGATCTACACTTTCTAGCTGCATGACCCTGGGGCAAGTCACTTCACCCTGCTTGACTCAGTTTCCTCATCTGTAAAATGAGCTTGAGAAGAAAATGGCAAACCACTCTAGTACCTTTGCCAAGAAAACCCCAAATGAGATCACAGAGTCAGACAAGAGACTGAATAATAATAATAATAATAATAATAATAATAATAATAATAATAATAATAATAATAATAATAATAATAATAATAATAATAATAATAATAATAATAATAATAATAATAATTACACGTGTGGTCCTTGACAACTCACTTAACTTCCCTATACCTCAGCTCCCTCACCTGTAGATCAAAGGTATTAGACTGTTAGGGATCCTTGCAATTCTAAATCCAAGATCTTGGAAACTAGAGTCTTGAACCAAGAGGGCACAGCATTATGAATACATGGCTAGTACTGGAGCCAGGAAGAGTTGGTTTGAAATCTTGTTTCAAAAACAACTGTTGTGTGGCTCTGGAGAAGTCCCTTCAGATCTCCAGGCCTCACTTCCTTATCTGTAAAATGAGAGTGACCTCTAAGGTCCTTTCTACTCTAAACCTATAGCTGATCTAGTCCATCCTCCATACTTTTACATATAAAGAAACTGGCACTCAAAGAGTTGAGATTTGTCCATGGTCACTTATGTAGCAAATTAAAAAAAAAAATTTTTTTAGTGAGACAATTGGGGTTAAGTGACTTGCCCAGGGTCACACAGCTAGTAAGTGTTAAGTGTCTGAGGCCGGATTTGAACCCAGGTACTCCTGAATCCAGGGCCGGTGCTCTATCCACTTCGACACCTAGCTGCCCCTATGTAGCAAATTTAAAAAGTCAGAATTCAAACCCAGCACCCTCATTCCAAATCTAGCATTCTTCATCCTGTTCTATGCTGCTTCCACAGTGGATCCCTATTGCCTCAAGGATTAAATATAATCACTTTGGCTTGTTGGGAGAGGAGGGAGAGAAAGGACATAAAAATCATTTATTAGGAGAGAACACATACGGGTTAGGGACACAGTGTGAACAAGTCCTGGATGCCTCTCTAGATGGGATAGTATGAGGGAAAACAATCCTCTTCTCAATAATTCTTGGGAAAGATGTGACAAAGGCTCTTTTATTTCCTTCTCTAAGGAGGCACCCTAGTGTGCAGCAAGTGGGTATAAAGAAAGGGAGCTCACAGGGCCTGTTTCAAACCCTAGTCCCAAATGCAAATGGACCCTCCCCTTTTTCATCATTGGTCCAATTACTCAAGGGTTACAATCTCCATGCAAAAACTAGCTAATCGCAGTATTCCCATCCCTAATCAGTTCTTCCTTATATGGGCATAACTCAGGAGTGGACCTTATTCTTCCTTATATGGACACAACTCCAAAGTGGACCTTATTGAGACCAGGGCTCCTTGAACCATGTGATTTTGTTTAGCCAGAAGGGGAGGAGGGAATCTGAGATCTTTGTCCTAAAAACAGGTCAGGAGGAATATGATTGACTGTTATATCCTCACTGAGAGGAGACAACTGCCCATTTTCTCACAGATAAGAAAACTGTTCAGATTGTTCCAGGGACTTAGAAACACCCTGTGGGTCAAGTATAAAACTAGGAAAGCTAAATGGAATTGAGACACAAGTAAGAGGTGACCCAGAAGGAAGAAGTTTGGGTTAAACCTCTGAGAAGGAATTAGTTAAGGAAAATTAGCCTCAGTCTTTGGTTCTTCTCTCCCTGACTCTCTTCTCTCTCCCTCCACATGCCTTGGCCAGAGGAGGACCCCATGAACCCTTCAGAGTCAGAGAATGTGCCCTTCAATGCTTCTCATAACTTGCCCCCCCCCCACCTCTCCAAACCTCTTCCCCCTTAACCCTCCCAACTACTCTCTAATCCAGTGACACTAGTTTCATTGATTTATTTTCCAGAAGACACTCCATTGCCAGACTTTGGCATTTTCACTGACTGAAATGCTCCCTCTTCATTTCCCTTTGGATTTCTGAGCTAAAACCCCACTTTCTATAGGAGTCCTCTCCTGATCTCTCTTAATTCTCATACCTTTCTTCTGTTATTTGTTTTCTGTTAATCCTGTATGTATCTTAATTGTTCATGGTTATTTGTATGTTGTCTCTCTCAGATTGTAATCTCCTTGAGGGCAGGGATTGTTTTTCTTTGTATTTGTATTTGTATCCCCAGCACTTAGTACAATGCTCAGAACATTGTAGATACTTAATAAATATTTATTGACTGACAGTATCCCCCAGACAGCAGTGACTATTGGCAGCATCTTCATCAGGAACGAAGAACAGACATCCAGGTTCCAAAGGAGACCAACAGAAAAGTTACAACTTGCCCAAGGAAAAGCTCATGAGTACCCCAAGAAGGAAAAAAAAGGACTTCCAGCAAATGTGTGCTCTCAAGCTTGAGACCACTTTCTGTTGCACTCTCTATTGCTGTAGGAGAATATTTCATAGACTTTGGGGGAAGGGGAGAAGAGGGAGTAACAATATGTGATGAAATAATGAGATTTAGCAGATACTCAAAGACCCACATGGAGATTAATCTAGACTGATTGAATCAAGTGAGAGTGATTAGCTGCTGATTAAGCCTACTTCAAGTTAATGGATTGTAATCACACCTTGAGAACACCTTCAGAACCAATGGATTTGATGATGCCAACCAATCAGCTTGAAGCAGTGTGTAAGGACCACCTCTTTTCCAGATCTATAAAAAGCTTCCACAATCAGTTTGCTGGAGAGAGTTCCTGATTAAAGCAGGTTCATGGAGGAGGACTTCAGGAAGAACCAACTAGGCTGGAACTCTAGGCTAGGTAGGACTTTTTTTTCTTCTGAACTCCTTGTGAATACCTCTATACTTTAATAAATGTTTAATGCCCAAAGACTGGTGCTAAAGCTTCTAATTTAAGGTGACCACAATTGAGATTTTAAACATCACAGTTTGGTGACCATGAAGGGACTGCTGAACTCCTCAACCTTCTGATATTCACATTGGGTAAGAAAATGCTTCATTTTTGTGGACTTTCTATTTTGATTTATCTTTACCTGCTTTTGCCTTTAACTATTAACTTTATAAAGCATTGTTATTATGAAAGAGAAAATAAAGGGTTGAAGAAAAACAAGAAAAACTTTATCATCATCGTATTTCAAGAATCTGCTTCTATTGCCATAAACTGGGACATATTTTCCTGAAATGCAGAAGTAGACAGCAAGATGTTAATATGAGATGTGGAGATTTTAGATATCGAAATCAAAAATGCTCTAAATTCACTCAGAGAAATAATGTCAGTTCAAATGTTACATAAAGGTTTCCTTCTTATGCCATTGTATCTACATTTTGAAATTAATAGTATGAGTTTGTTTTCATAGAGATTTTCATTCTTTTAAGATTGTGTTTTGTTTTTCCAACTGATTATTTGATCACATTATATAAAGTAATTCCTTGGTAAATTGATTACTATGACAAGTGTAAATTAATTCTAGAAATACTATTTTTGCAAAAAATAGTATTTGGAATCATTGTACATTGTAATTTATATTCTGACTCAAAGCAAATTCACAGTTTTTGTGATCATTTCACATTTTTTGCTATCATTATTATCCTTAAATTTTTAAATCCATATGAGACTTGGATTATGGGAATTTACCATTTAAGACATTAATTGTCTTTACCCATGAGAGGAATACATACAAGAGCAGGCATTGAACTCTCACAGAAGGGGAGACACTTATGAAGTCCAGGTACTGCACAGAGGGCTGGAAGTATTCATCCCATCCATCTCATTCTACACCTGGCTTCTATTCCCCTACAATATGCCTGATGCCATGGATGTCTCAATCCCATGCATCTCATTAAGCCTGACTCAGTTTCCTCCAATATGTTCGGTGGCATGGACGTATATTCCATCCACCTATTTTAAGCCTGGCATACTGCATATGCTGTATATATTGCTCAATGGTAATCCCCATAATTATCTCAGATGTCATGATAAATACGATGTTGGATTTGGCCTTGACATCTGTTACCAATTATATTAGATTTTTTTTTTTTTTTTAGTGAGGCAATTGGAGTTAAGTGACTTGCCCAGGGTCACACAGCCAGCAAGTGTGTGCTAAGTGTCTGAGGCTGGACCTGAACTCAGGTACTCCTGACTCCAGGGCTGGCGCTCTATCTACTGCGCCACCCAGCTGCCCCTTATATTAGATTTTAAAATTTCTCATAATGGCATGAGGATAATTAGGCAGATGATACAAAAGGTGATGAAATGAAGATTTTAAAAAAATTCTTGTCTTCTCAATTCACGTTTTTAAGAACTTTCATTGTTTGATTTGATTACTGGCAAAGCTATTTTTTACTGTTTCATCAAGGAACACCTGTTCCTAGAAGAAACAAAGGGGGGAGTGTGATGAAATAATGAGATTTAGCAGATACTCAAAGACCTACCTGGAGATTAATCTAGACTGATTGAATCAAGTGAGAGTGATTAGCTGCTGATTAGCCTACTTCAAGTTAACTGGATTGTAATCGCACCTTGAGAACACCTTCAGGACCAATGGATTTGGATGATGCCAACCAATCAGCTTGAAGCAGTGTGTAAGGACTGCCTCTGTTCCAGACCTATAAAAAGCTTCCACAATCAGTTTGCTGGAGAGAGTTCCTGATTAAAGCAGGCTCGTGGGGGAGGACTTCAGGAAGAACCAACTAGGCTGGAACTCTAGGTAGGACTTTTTTTTTTCTTCTGAACTCCTTATGAATACCTCCATGCTTTAATAAATGTTTAATACCCAAAGACTGGTGCTGAAGCTTCTAATTTAAGGCGACCACAATTTAGATTTTAAATATCACATTACCATAGTAAATACTAATTTCTAAAAGCTGATTAAGCCAGGCTGACTAAATGAGATCTACTGATAATCATGGGGAATGGAGCACACAAGGGCTAGTGAGTTCTATAGCATTAGAAAGAAACCCTCAACCCTTCATTGTTCCCCCTAGAATGCCAAGGAGAAACACAGCCATCCCTGCTCAGGACACCAAACTAAATTATAATAAAGACCTCTAGAGCCTATATGCACTACTCTGGCATTTAGGACCCCAGCCCACCTGCCAGGCTTTCTTCACATTTCTCCTTTTCATGTATTCTACCTTCTAGGCAGACAGACCTATTTATTTGCTCTTCTTTGAATTCGGAATTTAACTTCCTACCAGGGGAAGTTAGGTAGCTCAGTAGATAAAGCACTGGTCCTAGAGTCAGGAGGACCTGAGTTCAAATTTCACCTCAAATCCTTACTAGCTGTGTGACCCTGGGCAAGTCACTTAACCCCAATTGCCTTAAACATCCAGTGCCATCTCCAGCTGTCCTGATCTTGCCACTGGACTCAGATGGCTCTGGAGGATAGAGTTAGGTTGGTGACCTCACACAGGCCTCCCTCACTTAAATCCAATTCACTGCATGTCATGACATCACCCAATGTCAACAACAATAACCTCCTACCTTCTAATCTTTTTACAGACAGTCACTCATGCCTAAAATACACCTGTCCCCTTAGAATCTCCAGGTTCTTTCTAGGCTCCCCTAAGATACCACCTCCTATATAAGACCTTTGCTGATCCCCTTATCTAGTAACACTCCTTTCCTCCTCAAAATAACATGTCAGGGGCAGCTAGGTGGCCCAGTGGATAGAGCACCGGAGTCAGGAGTACCTGGAGTCAGGAGTACCTGAGTTCAAATCTGGCCTCAGACACTTAACACTTACTAGCTGTGTGACCCTAGGCAAGTCACTTAACCCCAATTGCCTCACTAAAACAAACAAACAAAAACAACAACAACAAAAAAAAACATGTCCATGTTTCTCTGTTTTCTTGTGTCACTATCTCTCCACCTCATCATAGCCCTAACCTGTAATATTCTCTCTGAGAACAGATAATATTTCTGTTTTGTCATTGTATCATCAATCCCCAGCAGTGACATGGTACAGAGTACAGACATTTTGTTCATTATAATAGGTTATGAGCAACTTGCCCAAAATCACAGTGAAAGTGGCAGAGCCAAGACCTAAATCAAGGCTGGTGTGTTTCCATAGGGAAAAGTCATTTTGGAGTCAGAATACCTGGGATTTAATTCCACCTCCATCACTTAGGATCTGTGTGACTGAGTAAGCAACAACTCTATAAATAAAGGGGTTTGATGCTTCTAAGGCTCCTCATAATTCTAAGTCTATAATCCTATATACAGGTACAGAAGAGGCATTTTAGCTAACAAAAGAAGCATTAATTTGGATTTTGGAGAGACACACATCAGTGGCTATTAGCTCACCCAACAACAGTATTTTAGTGTACTCCTTAATAGTGGAGTGGGTTTGGGTGTGTGTGAGAAAAATCACTCCGATAACTTCAGGAACTCAGCTTTGGTGATGTGTCAAAGGCTCATTTATTATCATCCTCGCCAGAATGGGTCACCCCTTGTCCATCTGGTGGAATGACCACAAAAATAGAGGCTCAAAGGCCTTTTATCTCCTAGTCCCTAACTCGAATGGCCCCTTCCCCTTTTCACCATTATTCCAATTACACTACATGCAAAAACTAGTTAATCAGAATGAAGCATTTCTTAGCCAATGGGGGAGGTGTTACAGGGACAATTCTTCAGTTCCTCCTTTATATGGACACAACTCAGGAGCAGATCTAATTTCGACCAGCCTAGGGTTTCCCTGAATGGGGCGGGGAGAAGAAGCAAACCTTTTCCCTCAAACAGGTCTGGATTGAGAGGAGACCAATCCCTATTTCCTCACAGTGTGGATATGTCTAGATAAGTATATGCTCCCCGAGATTAGTGTCCATTCCAGCCAACATTTGATTAATTTATGGTTAAATGTTAAGCTATGACCCATGGTAGCAAGAAGGAATTCTGTTTTGAACCAGGTAGGCCTGCGTGTCTAGCTACAACCAGTCTAACTTCGGACCTAAGACAAGCAGTTTCTTCTTGATTTCAAAAAGGCACACCGAGTCAGGGTTAATTGGGCTAGCTGTCACAGCAAAAGCAAAGTCTCTAGGGATTTTTTGTGAAGGCTCCTTGGCAACAAGCCTTGGTGTTTATTGCAAATGAATTTTGTTTAAAGGCAGATCTGAACAAGCTCTAGGTTAGTGAGGTTTGAAGGTTATAGGTCAGGTTTCCCTTCATTGTACCCTCTCAGGTGGTGGGAAGGTTCAGAGGGTACAATGACCATCTCTCCACCCTCTCAGTTCCTACCTTAAAATATGCCCTCGGGACAGCTAGGTGGTGCAGTGGATAGAGCACTGGCCCTGGAGTCAGGAGGACCTGAGTTCAGACACTTGACACTTACTAGCTGTGTGACCCTGGGCAAGTCACTTAACCCTCATTGCCTTCCTCCACTACTTTCCAGGAGAATCCCTAAGCTAGCCCAGAAGAAGAAATCTGAGATGACCACAAAGTTCTATGCAGTATTTCTCTGAATGCACATAATATTTACTGCCAGTAGAGATTTACTTGAGAGCTTAAACATTACAGGTAAGTAGAAGATGAAAAAATACTCAAATTAGTCCTGTTTTCCTCTTGTGTTGAACTGATGGGCAGAGAACCTGGAAAAAGTTTTTTATCCTTTTGGTCACTTCTAACTCCATACTTTCTATCATCGTAGGCAAGTGACCTCTCCCTGAACCACAGTTTCCACATCTGTCAAATGGAGCTATTACTAGCTCTCCTTGCAAGTATTTTTTTTTGGGGGGCATGCTTTATAAAACTTAGAGTATAAAATAGCATCCATCCATCCACCCATCTATCCATTCATTCATTCACCAAGAATTTCTGAAGTGACAGCTCTGTCCCAGGCACCATGTTAGGAAATAGGACTACAAAGACAAAAACATACCAGTGCTTGCCTTCAAGAAGCTCACATTTCATTGGAAGGGAATGACATGTACATATACAATTAAATCTAATTGTAGCCAGGGTTATGAATAATATATACAAAGTAATTTCTAAGAGAAGGGCCCTAGCAAGTGTTGGGATTAGGATGGGCTTCCTGTAGGAAGTGGCACCCAGATTACATTTTGAAGGAAGCTGGAGATTTTGTGTTTGTGTTGGGGGGTGGGGGGAGATAAGGTAAGGGGGGAGTTAGGAGGGAAAAGCCACTCCTGTCCTGTGCAACTACATCAAGGAAGGAGATAGAATGTCCTTTATAAAGAAAAGTGAGCCGGTCAGTTTGTTTTTTAAATGAACATTTATTTTCTCTCTCTCCCACCTCTCCTATTCCCCTGCCCCACCCTTCCACTGGAAAAAGAAAGACAGAAACAAAGAAACAAAGAAAAAGAAAACCTATGCAATAAACATACATGGTCAAGCAAAATCAATTCTCATATAGGCCATGTCCAAAATAGCATTTCGAGAAGGCCAGTTTGTCTGGATCCTAAGGTATATAAAAGAGAATAGTGTTCAGAGAGCCTAGAAAGGTCAGTTAGAGCTAGACTGTACAGGACTTTAAAAGGATCATCATCATCATCATTGTCATTGTCACAACTGCTTGATGGAACCCAGTAACGGGCAGGACTGTGCTGAGGATCTACATCATGGTGGAACTTGTTTGGACCCTACCCAAGTATTCTGGGGTTTATACATTTGGCTCATCTCATTAGCCAAGAAATCCAGTGCAGGAAAAAGGAGAAAAGAGGAGTACATTATTTTCTACAAAGCAAAAACTGGAAACAGGAGCCTGAGATGTGGTTTTCTTCTCCCAGGACACAAGGAAAGGAAGGCAAGACAATGTCCAAAGGTTTGAGGAACTTAAATTCATGGCAGGGGAGGAGTGTGTGTGTGTGTGTGTGTGTGTGTGTGTGTGCACGCGCACACAGCGAGGGAGGAAGCACAGGGATATATATATATACACATATATACATATATATATATATATATATACACATATATACATATATATACATATATATTTGTATATAAATATACAAATAAATATTAAGGAGGAAAATAGTCGGCCATGCAACTCCCCATTGCGGTCACCTGAAATTTTAATTTTTCAGAGAATGTGGTATTTTGTTCTTTTTCAGCTATACAATAACCCAAAAAGAATATTGGTATTAATAAAAGATGGGCCTTTGTTTCAAGGAAAAGCCTGGTATCATTAAAAGAACTGACCAACAAGGAGGTCATTTATAAAAGAAAGGTTCCATGTACCATAAACTTTCCATAGCAACTCTTTTTTTTTTAAAGAAAATTCACATTTTATTTAGAATGAAATAAACTATACAAAAATTGTTTTTCCTCACCAAAAATAACAGTAATATTTTCCTCATTACACCTAGATAAACCACAAAATCCTAATTTGCAAGTTTTCCAGGTTAGGTTTACAAGTTAAGATGAGGCATGGAAAAAGGCAGAATAAACACAAACAAAATCATTTTGTTTCATAGCAACTCTTTCTGCAGAAGTGAAGAGCTAGGAACAAAATAAATCTCCGTTGACTGGGAAATGGTCAAATTGTGGTATATGAATGTAATGTAATGTTTTTGTTGTTGTTCAGTCATTTTTCAGTTATGTCTGACTTTTCATGACCCCATTTGGGGTTTTCTTGACAAAGATGCTGGCATGGCTTGTCATTTCCTTCTCTAGCTCATTTTACAGATGAGAAAACTGAGGCAAACAGGGTTAGGTGACTTGCCTGGGGTCATGGCTAGTAAATGTTGAACTCAGGAAGATGGGTCTTTCTGACATCAAGCCTGGCACTCTATCCACTGTACTACCTATCTTCCATTAGTATATTATTGTGCTATAAGAAATGATGAACATGATGAATACCAAGATGCAAGATATATGAACTGATGCCGTAAAGTAAGTGGAGTCGGGAAAACAATACTCATAATGACAATAATGTAAGTAGAAAGAACAACAACCACAAAATAATCTACACTGAATGCTATGGAATAAAACCAAGTATAAAAACCAAGTATAGCCCCAAAGAAGAGATACGAAAAGACACGGCCCCTTTTCCAACATGGAGGGCCACAGGTATGAAATACAACATACAAATTTAGATGTTTTTAATATGTTAACTGGTTTTGTTATTTTTTAATTCTCCTCTTCCTCTTTTTAAAATAATTCTTTTTCTTTAAAATAAGGAATGGCTTTCTGGGAGAGAAAGGTGAGGGATACAGGGGAGAAATGTAGGCAATGAAAAAACAAAAACTATAAATAACAATCTATTTTTAAAAAGCACTGGGCAATTTTCCAAAGGCAATCCAGTCCATTCTCTTCCTTATATTCAATTCCAAGCCGGTTCATTTTCCACCTTCATCATCTGGCCAAGATCCTTACTGGTGGAACAACTCTATGGGATATCCACCCAACTACATAGTCTGTACAATGGGCATTCTTCTATCACTTTTTTTTCTTGCATGGACAGTTGGGCCAAATTCTTTTAAGTGATTGTGTATCTCATTTAGGAGGTTTATCAGTGCTCCAACAATTAATGAAATCAGTGCAACATCATATGCAAACAGGAACAATCTGAAGAGTGTCACCATCTAGTGTACTAGGGAATCTCTCTTCTCTTTGGACTATGCATTGGACAACCTCCGTGACCAATTCAACTAAAACTTTACACTCAAACTGTAGGATGTCACTCCCTTCTCAACTGGATTTACAGTTTATAGACATCCCTAGAGGGTCAAATTTCCTCAGCCCCTCTGAAAAAATAATAGATTCTTGTGCTACATTTAATTTAGTCCAGGGCTTATTAAACTGTGGATCACAACCCCATATGGGGTCACGTAGCTGAATGTAGGGGTCACACAACTAGTGTAGAATCTTAGGTAGAATTTGAACTTAAATTTTCCCAACTCCAGGCCCAGCACTCTATTCACTGTGCCCTCTAGCTGCCTCTGTTAATGGTCTTTATCACAATAATCTCAGTGGGTGCCTACTGAAAGAAGGCCCCTCACAACTTTAAGGGAGTTATATTTATCTGTGGATGGGGAAAGAACTGTTTGATTTTTAATAGTTTTTGGAAATGACATTGTAACTGAATAAGAAGTCTTTAGTCCTATAACTGTATATACACATAACTAGCCAGATGAGGGGTGGCATGAAGGATCCCCACAACGAACGAGTGCAAACCAATATAGATCCTTAGAATTTTAGGATTATCTAACAATTGTGCTAAAAGAACTGTTTGAGGTTTCCTTTCTTTAAAAAATTGCTGTTTGAGAGGCCAAGCAGAATTGCACCACATGAACTTTGTTGTATTTCTTTGGTACAAAGCAATAGGGGAGACACGATTTGAAAAGATAATACGTTATTCCTTCCAAGAGGCAAGAGATATTTTTGGAATTGAGGACATGGACAAATTTGCCAATTGTACCCCAGTTACTTTGCAAAGGACAAACAAGTGTGTCTTAACAGTTTAAAAACTTTCCATTCTCATACCCAAACTAAGAACTCTAACTCTCTCTTTCTGCATCTTCCAGTGAAGCCCACCCCCATCCCATGTCCCAAACCCCTCCCCACTGCAGAGCGCAGGTACCAGTACCCGCCCCCACCACTGCAGAAATGGATACTGCTTGCACATGGCAGATAGAGTACATGAACAGGCATAGAGGGGTCTCTGGCTTTGAGACTTTTTGTTTTATTCTGTCTTTCCTTGAATATAGGTAGGAAATCAGTTAAATCTGATTTAAAGCAAAGTAAACTAATCTAACTGCAATTCTGGGGGCAGCCTTCTGAGTTTGAGAGGTCGGGCCCTCAGGCCCTGAGTGGAGTCCTACTCAATAGGAGGAATGCACTGCCCTGGAGAGGCTGACCACTGATAGGAGGGTGAAATCAAACCCTTTCGAGTTGTCTGAACCATTCTGTGTGGTGTTCCTGGTATCATCAATGATGGGGGAGTAGCAGTGACAGTGCTGCTGGCTTACAGCTCCTGGCCCCCGCAAGAGCAGCACCCACCACAGCACTCCGGCCACACAGGGGAGGGTAGTGGAAGTGTAGGCCCCAGGCCAAGCTC
The DNA here is from genome assembly GCF_019393635.1 of Dromiciops gliroides. NCBI lineage: Eukaryota > Metazoa > Chordata > Mammalia > Microbiotheria > Microbiotheriidae > Dromiciops > Dromiciops gliroides. The sequence continues at coordinate 105,823,334 of NC_057864.1, forward strand.
TGCACTGGGAGGTGGGCCAGGACACAGGGCAGGTACAGTGGAATTTCAGCAGAGCTCCACCTTCTGGCAATCCTCTGTCCCAACATGTTGGGGTGGGGAGTGGGGAGAGCCAAATCAGGTCCTAGCACAGGGGAGCCCAGGGCAGTATAAGAGGCCTAAGGCTCTAATACGGCCAATTGACCTGCTCTGGCACAGGGGCCGTCAGGGGCACCTAAGCACAGAGGTCCTGGCAAATAGGGGCAGAAGCTGACTGGCAGAATAGACAGAGTCACAGAACCCGGCACCAGAGGCCAGTGTACAGAGACTTGGACCCAACTGTCAATGGCCAGAAGGTAGTACATAGAGATATCCCCAGCAGAGCTGGCAACAGTGGAGAGTCGAGGGACTCCCAGAAGCAATCCCAGCTCAACAACAGAAGAGTGGGCCCTAGTGTGGGCAGTGAGAAAAGGCAGGTCCATTATAGCTCATTGCTTACTGTAACAAAGAACTGATTGGTGCCTCTGCATTGCTACCAGTACAACACTTAATTATCACTGTAAAACTCCTTCCTAGGGAGGGGTTGGTGGACCAAGGGCTGACATTGCTGTCAGGTAGCTTGTTTTTTGGTAATGTCATGGGGTGCAGAGCACCCCAGAAATTCTCTGGGGCACATCAAGGAACCTTCTCCTTGAGAAACTAAACCAGAGGACAGATAACGCCTAGAGAGATAAACTGAACCAAATTGGACTGAGCTAGCTTGGGATTCCTACCCTTCATTCTGGTCTCCCTTACCCTGGGGAGATAAATTTGGGTGTGGCTGCAGCCTTTGTGTTCTGAAGAGGGATCCGAAGCCACCCCTCACCCTATTCCTCTAGTCACTACCAGTGGGGGATGGTCCACCCTCACTAAAGGAACTTTTTACAGGCAGATGGTCCACCCCCATCAGTCCTCTATAAAAGTACCTTCCAGTCTCCTGTTCGAGGAGATTTAGTACCTCTGAGCCATGTGCTTTATGCCAATCTCCCCATGAAGTCCAAGGATTTCTTTCATGGTTTCCCTCCCCCCACCCTTCCCTTCCCTTGCTCCTAAATAAACTATTACCTTATTCTAGCTACGTTTTGTGTGCAAGAGGGTGTAATTCTTTAAAGAGGAATTCCTAAGAACCCCAACTCCTACCTCAACCCATACCCCATTTTCCCACCATTACAGTAACAACGGGGAAGTGAGAATATTTAACCAGTAGCCCCAGAAGTGAGGTGGTCCCTCAGAAGCCTCTCTTGGGGCCCCATGAGAGGCTTCTGAGGAACTGCCTCTCCTCTACTCCACGGGGCTCCCAGGGCTGAAGGATGGGTAGACATTAAGCAGGTAGTGGTACAGGGCAGTTCTCCCTATTCCCTGATAAAAATCAGAGACTATGCAGAAAGCGTCATCACCTTTGCTTTAGCCCTGGCATTCCTGGTATGGCTTCTTCCTATGAGTACCTCTTTACCTACAGCCACCCACTGTGAATTGCAAAGATTTGCCATTGCCTATCACACGGACCTGATGATTTAGACCCAGGCCTATGTCCTTGTGGGTGGGATGAATCTTCAACTCCCCCAAACACTTTTCCACCTTCATGCCAGTGACCCTTTCATGCTGATAAAGCCTCTATTCCTGCTGTTTCCTTCTCCAGTGGCTGAGTTCCTCCCTAGAACTTCCATTTAAGGAAATAATGCAGTCTCTCACTTCCCAGACTACTTTTCTGTTTTTTCCTCTACTTCTTCTAGCTCTCTTATGTGCTATCTTACCTCAGTAGAAAGCTCCTTAAGACCTTGCTGCTATTGTACTCCCTGTTGTTAGCATGGTGTATAGCACCATAGCAAGATGTTGGGAGAAATTTAGGTGATAGGAAAAATATCTCTTTCTTTCCATCTATATCTATGCATATGCATATATATTCTCTCTCTATCTCTATTGCTCTTTTTTTAAAAAATCTTTAGTGAGGCAATTGGGGTTAAGTGACTTGCCCAGGGTCACACAGCTAGTAAGTGTTAAGTGTCTGAGGCCGGAATTGAACTCAGGTACTCATGACTCCAGGGCCGGTGCTCTATCCACTGCACCACCTAGCTGCCCCTCTATTGCTCTTTATACATATGCATATATATAAAAATTTATTATTTTTTTCTCTAGTTTTAAATAATTAATGTTTTTATTTAAAGTTTTGAGTTCTAAATTCCATCCCTTCTTCCCCTCCCCCCTCTCCTTAAGGCAGTAAATAATCAGATAGAGGTTATACATGTACAATCATGTAAAACATTACCATATTAGTCATTTTGTACAAGAAAACTCAAATAAAAGAAAAAAATGAAAGAAAGTGAAACATAACATGCTTCAGTCTGTATTCAATCAATATCAGTTCTTTCTTTGGAAGTGGATAGTATACTTCTTCATTAATCCTTTGGGATTGTCTTGGATTATTATGCTGCTATGAATTTATTATTATTATTATTATTTTGGTGAGGCAGTTGGGGTTAAGTGACTTGCCCAGGGTCACACAGCTAGTGTGTTAAGTGTCTGGGGACAGATTTGAACTCAGGTCCTCCTGAATCCAGGGCCAGTGCTTTATCCACTGTGCCACCTAGCTGCCCCTTGCTATTAATTTTTTAAAGGTATTAAACCCATTCTCAAGACTCCATTGGTTCAGGGGACTAAAGATACAGGTTGTTGACAGCATTTCCTGGTTGCCTGAGTATGAAACAGCCATGAGGACCAGAGCTCCAGGCTCACTTTGATGCTTGGATGGTAGGTCACAATGAGCAAATGGGGCAAGGGAGTTTTCTTCAGCTATATCACTTTTGGGAGTCCTTAGTGCATGCCCATTGAACTTTCTTCTCCTGCTACAGCTTAGTAAATCTCTTTGTGTTATTTATTGAATGGCCTATGAATGCATCATCTCATTCAAACATTGAACATAAACTTCCAGGGGACTGGCCAGAGATGATTCTAACACAGAACAAGGTCTTTTTCAAAAGCATTTCTCTTTGGTTTTTGCTCCTTCTTGGGCTTTGTCCTAGGGAAAGGTTTCTCCTGGGAACTTCAAAACAAGGTTCATTTTGCCTCCACCTGGGTTCTCTCCTGGGAATATCACATCTCAGGTCTTCACAGATGTGGGGGAAGGGTTCTTCCCTCTCTAGCAAGCACTTAAAGTAATAAGATCTATCAGAATCAGGAGCAATTTAAATTTTTTTTGGTTTTATTTATTATTCATTTTAGGTCACAAAAACAATGCAGAAAATACAACAGGAAAAAACACAATGACTGGGGCTGCTAGGTGGCGCAGTAGATAGAGCACTGGCCCTGGATTCAGGAGGACCTGAGTTCAAATCCAGCCTCAGCCAGTTAACACTTACTAGCTGTGTGACCCTGGGCAAGTCATTTAACCCCAGTTACCCCACAAGAAAACAAACAAAATAAGTCAATTAAAACACAATGACTAACAGGAACCAATAATAATAATAATAATAATAATAATAATAATAATAATAATAATAATAATAAAGCATTCTTCTTTCTCCCAGGAACTCCCATTTTCTACTCCAGGGACCTAAATGGGCCTCTGGTCTGTTCAATTTAACATTGTTTCCGAGGGAAATCTGGGAGAGCTCAGCAACTTCCTGGCTTCTCTCTGCCATCATGGCTCCACCTGACTGTATGATTTTTGGTCCGTTCCATATAATACTACATGAAGGGTTCAGTATACTCTTTTTTTTTTGTGAGGCAATTGGGGTTAAATGACTTGCCCAGGGTCACACAGCTAGTAAGTGTTAGGTGTCCGAGGACAGATTTGAACTCAGGTCCTCCTGAATCCAGGCCCAGTGCTCTATCCACTGTACCACCTAGCTGCCCCCAGTATACTCTTAAAAATTTTTTTTAATTTAAAATTTTTTTTTAAAAACTGTATTCAGATACCATCAGTTCTCTCTCTGTAGACGGATTACATTTTTCATAAGACCTTCAGAGTTGTCTCGAAGGATCATTGCATTGCCGACAACCAAGTCATTCACAGCAGATCATCTCACAATATTGCTGTTATTTTGTATACAGTACATTTCACTTTGCATCAACTCATGCAGGTCCTTCCAGTTCTTTCTTTCTTTTTTTTTTTTAAATGTATGAGGTATTTTATTTTTTCCGTTACATGTAAAGATAGTTCTCAACTTTTGTTTATACAAGCTTTACAATTTCAGATTTTTCTCCCTCCCTCCCCTCCCTCCCCCCTCCCCCCTCCCCTAGACAGCAGGTAATCTGATATAGGTTATATCTATATATCTCTATACATATACATATATATATACACACACACATATATATATACACATAATAACATTAATCCTATTTCTGCATTAATCCTGTTACAAGAGAAAAAATCAGAGCAGTGATGCAAAACCTCAAAATAGAAAAAAAAAACAACAGCACCCAAAACAAAAGAAATAATATGGTTCAATCAGCATCTATACTTCACAGTTCTTTCTTTCTTTTTTTTTCTTGGATTTGGCGATCCTCTTCTATCATGAGTTCCCTGGAACTCTTCTGTACCATTGCATTGGTGAGAAGAATATAGTCCGTCACAGTAGGTCAATACTCAATGTTGATGATACTGTGTACAATGTTCTTCTGGTTCTGCTCATCTCATTCATCATCAGCTCACGTAAGACCCTCCAGGTTTCTCTGAACTCTTCCTGCTCATCATTTCTTACAGCACAATAGTATTCCATTGTATTCATATACCACAACTTGTCCAGCCATTCCCCAATTGATGGGCACCCCCTCAACTTCCAATTCCTTGCTACCACGTAAAGAGCAGCTATAAATATTTTTGTACATGTGGGTCCCTTTCCCCCTTCCATGATTTCTTTGGGCAAAAGACCTAAAAGTGGGATTGCTGGGTCAAAGGGTATGCACAGCTTTATTGCCCTTTGGGCATAATTCCAAATTGCTCTCCAGAATGGTTGGATCAGCTCACAGCTCCACCAACAATGCATTAGTGTTCCAATTTTCCCACAGCCTCTCCAACATTTATTATCTTCCTTTTTTTGTCATTTTAGCCAATCTGATAGGTGTCAGGTGGTACCTCAGAGTTGTTTTAATTTGCATCTCTCTAATCATTAGAGATTTAGAGCATTTTTTCATATGGGAATAGATAGCTTTGGTTTCTTCATCAGAAAACTGCCTGTTCATATCCTTTGACCATTTCTCAATTGGGGAATGACTTGTATTCTTATAAATTTGATTTAATTCCCTATATATTTTAGAGATGAGGCCTTTATCAGAAGCACCTTCCAGTTCTTTCTGATAGCATCCAGCTCATAATTTTTTAAAATAGTAAACTACGTTGAAGTTATATAGCTTTCCACTAATTCTTTGTTTGTTTGTTTTTGTTTTGCTTTTTTTTTTCAGGGCAATGAGGGTTAAGTGGCTTGACCAGGGTCACATGGCTAGTAGGTGTCAAGTGTCTGAGATAGGATTTTAACTCAGGTCTTCCTGAATCCAGGGCCAGTGCTTTATCCACTTTGCCACCTAGCTGCCCAGGGTTTAGTATACTCTTAGAAGGGAAATGAACTTAGGTGGGCTAGAGAGTCAACCTCTCAACATCCTGGTAAGGCACAGTAATCTGCTATATGCACTTCCCATTCTCAGGTGTCTCTAAAGCTCTCTCCTCATTTCTGTTCTGCTGCTTTTTATAGGCCCTGTTCAAAGAGTGTAGCTTAAACCTTGATGATTCAATCATCCATGCTCATGAAATATCACTGGTTGCACCCATTAAGGTGATTTCTCAATCCATTTCTTTGAGGCAGAGATGTTCACATCTATCTATCAGAGTGATATAATTTCAGTCCCAAACAAAGGCCTTATCTTTTAACCTTGTTCAGTTGCCCAAGTTTGCTCCTAATAAGCTCTTCTGGTTTATCCTAAGCATGAAATAAAAACTGCAAAGTCCTGAATTAATTTAGTTTCCAACCCTACTATCCTTTATTTACCAAGAAAAGACACAAGGGAACTTCTTTAAGCTAGTGGTCTCCAAACATTTTTAGTCATCTTCCCCTAATATAGGGAAAGATTTTTGAGCATGTACATCTAATATGTTTTTTTATTACTGTTATTAACTTTGCATTTATGTAGCACTTCAAAGTTCGCAAAGTGCTTTACAAACATTATCCCATCTGATCCTCACAACACACCTGGGAGGTAGGTACTATTACTATCTACATTTTACAAATGAGGAAACTGAGAGAGAGGTTAAATGACTTGCTCGGGGTCACATAGCTTGTATCTAAGTCCAGATTTGAACTCAGGACTTCCTAACTCCAGGCCCAGTGCTCTATCCACTGCTCTAATAATTATACCCATTATAAAACTTACTCAAAAAGAGAAATGAAAATGGAGGAGATAAAGACAGATTAATATTTGATCAGTGGATAGAATGTCAGGCTTGAAGTCAAGACCAGAGTTCAAAATCTGGCCTTAGACACTTACTAGCTGTGTGAGCTTGGGCAAGTCACTTTACCCTGTTTGCCTCACTTTCCTCTTCTGTAAAATGAGCTAGAGAAGGAAATGACAAACTACTGTATTATCTTTGCCAAGAAAACCCGCAAAGGGTCATAAAGAGTCAGACACAATGGAAACAACTGAACAACAACAGACTCAATAAGGAACTACTAAAATTTAATAAGTGAGGGAATGACATGATCAGATCTGCACTTTAGGAAAATCACTTTGGCAGTTATATAGGGGATGGAAAAGAGAGTTTGAGATAGGGTCATAATTGAGTGTTCTGTTGAAATTGTACAGGTCAGAGGTGAGGATGGATAAACTAGGATAGTGGCTGTGTGAGTTGAGAGAAGGTGACATATAAATGATAGCGGAATAGAATTGACAAGTTTTGGCAATTGGCTAATGTGGAAAGTGATGAGTCAGAAATGACACTGGGGACATGGAAACCTGAGTAACTGGAAAGATGGTGTGTCCTTGACAGTAATAGGGTGGTTTGGGAGATGGATAGGCTTAGGAAGAAAATGGATATAGTGAAATCTGTGATCACAATCTTCCCATGTCCATTTATCCTGTGTGATTCACTTTTACACCGAAAAATAAGTGGAAACAAAGGAAGAGCCTTTACTTCATTGCCTCCAAGCACAAAGATCACTGTCTGAGGGGCATCTCAGCTATGGCAGGTGTGTGTGTGTGTGTGTGTGGCAGGGGGAGAGTATGAGGGCAGATTTTTTCCAGTGGCACTTGAACAGTTGCTGTGGGCAGTAGCCCTGAGTGGCTGATACTTAGTTTTGAAGAGGGGAAGCTGAGAGCTTATATAACACAAGGAGAGGGGAGTTGGGGAGTGTAAGTAAGGTGATAAGGACTCATATGATTGTATTGCAGAGAAATCCTACAAAAGTGACATCTTCCCACCCTCTGATTGGTTGATCCACATCCCTTTGGGTTAAGCCACCATGGCTTTCCAGGAGGCCCTAGCCTCTACTTTGGAGACCACTATTCTAGACTTCTAGTCTCAAAGGTTCTTCTGGATGTCAAGGAAGGTTTTTAAACACAGATGAGAGGAACCTTTATCTGATGTGGGAAAAAAATGGCTTTTGAGGACATGATTGGCCCCACTAAGCATTTTCAGAGCCTAATAAAGTGATCTGAGCTGTCTATGTCTTCTTTATTCTCTCTCTAAATAGAAAATCCTTGAGGGCTTCGCTGTCATTTGTTCATTTGACCAGTATTTATTAAGGAAATACTATGTGTCAGACATTGTTACATGCTGGTGGAGAGTGAGGTAGAATCCTAAGACAAGAAAGAAACAGTTGCTAACTTCTAGACAGTTACCTTCTCTTTGAGAAAGCAACATGGATAGAAACATGTGAATACAAAATACATACAAAGTAAATACAAAGTCAATTCTGGAGGTAGATGGCCCCAATAACTGGAGGGTTAGCATTGATTTGGTGTAGGAAGAAGCAATGGAGCCAAGCTCTGAAGTAACTCTGGGTTCGATAAGGAAGAGGAAAGCATGAAGTGAATTCTAAAACATGGAATCCAGTCTCTGCATACATTGAGATAGAAAATGGACTAGGAGGGGCAGCTAGTTGGCGCAGTGGATAAAACACCAACTCTGGATTCAGGAGGACCTGAGTTCAAATTTGGCCTCAGACACTTGACACTTACTAGCTGTGTGACCCTGGGCAAGTCACTTAACCCTCACTGCCCCACCAAAAAAACAACAAAAAAAAACAAAATAAAAGAAAATGGACTAGGAGAACACATCCCAAATTTTGTAGGGAGATGCTTTGTAACTATTGAACAACATATAAAAAGTTTGAAGAAAGGATAATTATGGGGACCCCCCCCTTTTATTTGGTGGGTCCCCAACCAAGTCTGTGTGATGGAATTACAGGGTAGAGACATTTGCTAGATTGGAACACCTTCCCTGGAGGTGGACATGTATACCTGCTCCTTGTTAAGGGACACTGCATTGTTGGGATGATCCACAGAATTCCTGCTCAGTGCCCAGTGATTAGGATGAACCTGGTCCATATAAATCCAATCTTCTTTGGCACCCATTGGGCCATGGGACATATTGGGAGGGGAAGCTGAATCCCAAAATGGGAAAAGTGGAGAGTAGCTCTAGGGAAGTCTCTAAAACAATGTTTAAATATGGCCCATGTCTAGGATCTCCTTAGTATGTGGGTTACTGAATGCTATATAAAAAAGACACTTAGTCCTCAGTAGAGATATCAGGTATAGGAAAGTGGTTTATTTCTCCTGAAATCACTGAATAAGATGCAAAAGACACGTGAGCAAATGCTGATGTTAGGAGGCACTGTTTTACACTTCAACAAAGCTGAAGGTTTGAAGGGGAAAAAATACGGAGACATTAAAATGTAAATATCTCAGATGTGAAGTCTGTCCTCCATATTTAGAAATAGTCTGAGGTTTGAATAACTTAAATTCATGAGAAAAGGTCATCAGAAAAAATGAACTTAACTTTTGAGTACAGACTGTTTCCACACTTTTGTTGGTAATGGTTCATCGACAGAATACCCCCCAGTGGAAACTGGGAAGTGTAATATAAATAAGGGGAGGTTCCAAGATTCTGAGGGAGTAAAAAAGGAGAAGGTTCGGCCCATTTTAGGATAAAGGTCATTGCCTTTGCTAAAAATAACAGTGTAATACTCTAGCTGAAAAGAATATTGGGATATCTAGCCAACTCACAAGCTAGAGGTGGTGAGGACTATATATCAAAGAACGAGTCTGGAGAGACCAGCAAATTAACCCATCCAGCAGAGGCACCCAGGTCCATGAATGACTCAGCAGCAGAGAAGTTGACCAGCCCAGCTGAGTCCAGACAGCTGCAGCTTACTGGCAGAACTGGCTCAGTCCAACTGCAGCCCTATGGCCAAATGATCTGCCCAGCTCAGGCAAACAGTGGATTGACCCATCTGGCCACCCAACCTGCCTGACCAGGAGAGATGCTGTGACTTGAGAGGAGCCAAACAAATCTATCAGTGGATCAATTCACCTGTGACTGACCCTGAAACCCAGTCCCACAATGAATTTTGTTGAAGATGTTCCAGAAAAGGACAAGGGAGGTCCATACTATTTGGAGTTGCCTTGGCCACATGTATTTCCCACCCATGTGCCTCATTAACATTGTACTATTAAGTTTGAGCCCCACTCTTTCCCCCACCCCAAGGATCTGTGTATATTTATGGAGAGTCCATCCCAGGTTTTGTAGGACAATGCTTTGTAACTATGATTCTTGCTATGCCTTAAGAGAAAATGCCTTTTAAAAATGTGTTTTTATTTATTTGGTTTAATATTTCCCAATTATATATATATATATATTTGCAGGGCAATGGGGATTAAGTGACTTGCCCAGGGTCAATTATATTTTAAAATCATTGAATATTTATTTAAAAATATTTTGAGTTCCAAATTCTCTCCCTCCTTCTTACTCCTCCCCTGCCCCATGAGAAGGCAAGCAATATGATATCAATTACACATATGAAGTCATGCAAAACATATTTCCAAATAGCCATATTACAAAAGAAAACACACACACAAATAAGAAATAAAGTAGGGGGAAAAAGTATGCTTCAATCTGCACTCAGAGTTTATCAGCTCCCTTTCCTGAGGTAGATAGCACTTTTCATCATGGGTCTTTTGGAATTGTCTTGAATCATTGTCTTGATCACTAAGTCTTTCATAGTTGATCATGCTTACAATATTGTTGTTGCTGTGTACAATGTTCTGCAAATGACTTTTCTAAAGGGTAATTAAGACTACTCACTCATTGTTAAGGGGCAAAACATATGCTTGGAGCTGAAGACCTGGCATGTTAGTAAGATTACTAAGTTACTCACAGGATTACTCCTAGAACTTGTGATTGTAGCCACCTTTGGAGAACTGTCTTGTCAGTCTGGTTATGACTTGGGGAGTGAGTTCATTAAGGATGGAGGTGATGTTTAAAAAGAAGAAAGCCAAGCACTTAATCTTGTTAAGGAAAAAAAAAACATTTCCCACTGTCATTTGCTTATGTTGCAAGCTACCATTGCCACTGGTGGGTGGGTGTAAAGTAATGGAAGTCTAAGGGGGAGAAAGCACCAGACAAGTGTCAAATAAAAAAAAAGCAGAGCAATTTCCATAGCTCGACTAAAGTCAGCTCCTCTTGACTTTCAGTCAACAACTATAAACAGCGAAAGCCCTAGTCACTGGAGACTAATAAATAATTCCTGTCATGTGCAAGGTGATATCCCTCAGCACAGGGCCACATGTTCATGAGAATGCCTTTGAACATGGACCAATCAGACAAAGGTCCACACCCTTTCATTTATCATGTGACCTGAGACAACCCACCACATTAATCAGGGTTTTCCTTGATCTCCCCTGTGATAGCATGTATTTGGGGTTCAGATGAAAACATGATTTTTTTTTGAGTCAAAAGAAATAAATCCTCTTGTCACCATTCACTAGGTTTTGTGACATGAGGCAAGTTGCTTAACCTCAGAGCTCAGTTTCCACATTTGTAAAATGGCAATAATAATAATTGTTATATTAACTAACAGGGTCATAAGACTTTGTAAACCTTAAAGAATTATAGAAATATTAGTTATTATTATGTTTGTTTTTGGTAAGTTTGCTGTATAAGTCCCCAAGACAACATTGTTTGGGCATGTGAAGGGTCAAAATTTTTAAGTGAGAGTGAATCCTTTTTATTTTGGGGAAGCAACTCCTGTGGATGGGGCCAGCCAATTCCCAGTAAATGTTGACCCATTGCTACTTCACAGAGCAGACAAAGTAGCCTGACTGAAGCAGCATCTAGAGAGCTAGAAGGTAGCATGGGCCAGTCAAAACACTGCCATCACGTTGACCACCATCTCTCTTCAGATTCCAATGGACCTTTAGGTTCCTATCCTCACTCTCATGTCAATTCTCTAATGTTGAGTAATTAATGAATGTTTTATTCTACTTGTTAATATTTTTCATAACAAAACTTAAGAATATTATTATGAAGAATACAAATGGGAGGAAGTGGTATCCTTAGTTTGATGAGTCTGTGGGGTGTTTGGAATTTGGATACATTCTGCTTTGTAAGGAAAAGAATGGATTATATATCACTTTTGGCTTGGCATGGGGCTGAAATGACAGGAGTGCTGAGTCTTCTAAGTGCCACCATGTGGCGCTGGTGTCTACAATTTTGAGATCTGTTTAACACTTCCATAATGAATTTCATTTCAGTGCTGAGGCTCTAGACTGCTGACCCTTTGATTGATCCAACTAGTTTATTGGTTCAGTAACGGTCTGAAAATATACTTGAGGCTTACAATGATATTATTTTAAAGTGTTTGGAATTCAGCTTACACATTAGCCCTTTTCCCACTAGCTGGATGGATGGAACTCAACTGAAGTTTTTCTCAGCCTTGTTCAAGTAATGCTAAAGGAGTGCCTTTCACTAGGCCAACTTCTGGAAGAGATGGGAGGATAAGTAGAATGTTAACTTGTCTCATGGAACTTACAGTTTAACAGGGCTAACTTGAAGCGCACACACACAAATGACTAAGAGGCAAGAACACGGGATCTAGAGACAAAAAACCTGGAATCTCAACTCTTTTCTCCATGAATCTTTGGTCTAATCAATTCTCCTCCATGGTATGTGAGAGGAGGGAGATGGACAGGGGGGGGGGGTTTGCATCTCCTAAGATCTAACTCTGACATTCTAATTGTATCATTTCCAATGGGAGGGGAAGGAGGGCATATATATCTAGGAAAGCCTTTATGGATGAGGTGGCTCAGGAATCCCTCCCTTAAAGGCAGCAGAGCAAAAAATGGTGGGCTTGGAAAGGGAAATAGAACTGAGGTCTAGTTTGATGGTACAGTGGATAGAGTGCCAGGCCCTAAGTCAGTATAGATTTGATCCAATCTGCCTCAGGACACTTACTAGCTATATGACCCTGAGCAAGTCCCTTAACTCTGTTTGCTTCAGTTTCCTCCTCTATAAAATGAGCTCGAGAAGCAAATGGCCAACCACTCCAGTATCTTTGCCAAGAAAACTCCAAATGGGGTCACGAAGAGTCAGACACGACTGAAATGAATGAATGCAACACTAATAAAAGGCCTGTCCTTTGTAGTTCTGGATGCTAGCCCTGCTTCCTTTTATTTCAGCAGGAAATAAACGTTTGGAACTTCCTTCCACCCTAATCCCTACCTTCAAAAAGAGAGGTGGTACAAGCTGAAATATAAATAGATTCCCCCAGGAAGGCTGGATAACTTTAACAAACAACAGATTTGGAAAACTGGTTACTAAGGGAAACTGGCGTGGTGTCATTTTAGGACAGTTGAAAAAAGGTTATTATCATTGAGACAATCTTGACCTTCCACCTTCCTTGGATTCTTCATACCTCTTCCTCTGGAGGGTATTTCCTTTGTCTTATGTCCGAGGAGCAGCTAGGGGCCACAGTGGATAGACAGATCGTTGAGCCTAGAGTAGAAAATACCCGAGTTTGAATGCAACCTCAGATAGTTACTTAGCCCTGTGACCATGGGCAAGTGACTTAACTTTTGTTTGCCTTAGTTTCTTCAACTTTGTTTTTTGGTTTTGTTTTTGCGGGGCAATGAGGGTTAAGTGACTTGCCCAGGGTCACACAGCTAGTTAAGTGTCAAATGTCTGAGGCTGGATTTGAACTCAGGTCCTCCTGAATCCAAGGCCAGTGCTTTATCCACTGTGCCACCTAGCTGCCCCAGTTTCTTCAACTTTGAATGGGAGTAATAAAACACCTATCTCTCAGGGTTGTTGTGAGGACCAAATGAAATATTTGGAAAACACTCAGGACAGGGTCTGGAACATAGTATATGTGTTAATATTTAATTGATTTGTATTTAATAAAAATAGTCAATTCTCTCCATTCTTCCTATGTATACGGTCTGTTTCCAGGCCTTTCCTCAGCATTTGAGGAGCATTGAATCTGAAGACACAAGACAGGTATTTAAATCCTTGCTCTAATGACTACTAGGTGTGCAACTTTGGATCAATCAATTCCCCTCTCCAAATGCCAAAGTTCATATTTACAAAATGAAAGGGGTTTCAATTCAACTAATATTTATTAAGTACCTACTATATGCTAGGCATTGGGCTAATAGAGGGGGATACAAAAAGAGGCAAAAGGCAGTCCCTCAAGGAGCTTACAATCTAATGGGGGGGGATAACATGCAAAATTATATATATATATGTATGTATGTATAAACAAAGCTAGGTCCCCTTGCTTTCCTAGAGCAGCTAAGAGGAGCAGTAGTTAAAGTGCCCGGCCTGGAGGTAGGAAGATTCCTTTTCTTGAGTTCAAATCTGGTCTGGGACACTTACTAGCTGTGTGACCCTGGGCAAATCACTTAACCCTGTTTGTCTCAGTTTCCTGTAAAATGAGCTGGAGAAGGAAATCACAAACCACTCTGGTACTTTGCCAAGAAAAACCCAAATGGGGTCACAGACCCAAGGACTTCATCCTTTTACTCTTTTCAATATCCCTCTTCCCTTTGCCCTTCCTTCTCCCAAGTTTCTATTTCCAAACTCAGAAGCAACTGCGGGGAGAGGGTTCGAGCCCAGAAGGTGGTCAAGGGGCAAGGGGATGCTTTCGAGGCCCGCCCCTCCCGCCGTGCGTCATCACGCCGGCCCTAGGGGACGGTCCCTGGGGCGTGCCTTGTTGTCCCGGCAACCAGGCCGCTATCCCCGCCCCCTCCTCCCCTCCGAGGCTCCCGCCCGGCCCCCGGGAGGGCGGGCGGGAGGAGGGAGCAGACGTGTGCTGGCGCTGGCGGGAGCGGCCGTGTGTGGCCGGGGCTCCCGGGGAAGCGGCTCTGAGTAGGGCTGGGCCGGGCCCCCCACGCCATCCCCGCCACCGCTGGCGGCCTCGGCCAGTCCTTCCCAGGCCCCCTTCTCCCCTCGCCGTGGAGGGGTCCTGGGCCGCGCGATGGGCGGTGCTGCCCGTGGGCCCGGCGGGAAGGATGCGGGGCCGTCGCGAGCGGGGCCCCCGGCCCAAGAACCACGGAGGTAGGGGCGCGCGCGTGGAGATGGGGCCCTGCGGAGCCGGGGGAGGGGGGCGCAGCAGGAAAAGGAGGGGCGGGTTTGGAGGAAGGGGACCTCAGAGGGTGAGGAGGGGGGCTGGACTGGGGGGAAATGGGGCAACAGAAAGGGGGCACTGGTTTTGGGGAAGGAGACACCAGCAAAGAGGAAGCTCCCCCCCCCCAGGAAATGAGATGGGAGTGGGTTGATAATGAGAAGAGGGGTAGCACAAAACGGGGAGGAGAACTGGGTTTGGGGAGGACGACCCAGCAGCAAAGTGAGACCTAAGCAGAGGGGAAAGGGCACCCCAGGAGATGGGGAAGGGGAAATTAATTGGCTTGCGGAAGGAGGGCCAGTAGGAAAAGGGGGGCTGGGTTTGGGGAGGGGCACTCCTGCAGAGGATCGAGGTCCAGCAGTGGGGAAGGGCATCCCGGGAGATCGGGAGGGGTCTGGGCTTGGGGAAGGGGTGGCTAAACAGAAAGGAGGAACTGGGTGTGGGAAAGGGGACCCCAACCGAGGGGGAAACGGGGATTAGCTTTAGTAGACATCACACCGACACCCCAGAAGAGGAGGGAGGTAACTTGTTAAAGCTTTGTGAGCTTTCTGGGGAGGTGTTTGCAACCTCCACCCCCTGCCCCCAGTTGTAGGTTCCCTCCTTCTTCCTTCTGCCTTCTGCCACCCAAGAAGGGGGAGAGAGTTGGAGTAGAGCCTGGGGGGGGGGGGAGAGAAGGAGGGGTTATCCTGAAAGAGCTAGACTGGGAGGCATAAGCCAAGGAAAACGGAAAGGCCAAGCCATTTGCTAACTGGGGAAGTCGGGGAGCAAAATTCCTTCAGAGAATCCCTGTTGGTCGTGGGAGATAAAAACAGGACTGAACACTTGGGGATTTGCACAGTGGGGTGTGGTCTGGCTTTGGAACAGGTAAGATGCGGTCCAGTAAGACTTTTTTTATAGCTACTCCTTTTCTAATTCTTCCTCCACTTCATTTAGTGTGTTAGGGGTTATGTGTGTGTGTGTATACGGGGACATTCCTATCTTTTATTTCCTCTGCTGTTTATGCAATGAGATGATTTGGGTGCTAGTAGGAAACCGTAGGATTTGAAGCAGGAGGAGGCCCTTTGGAGTATCTAGTCCAGCCATCTTCATTTTACAGACTAGGAGACCAAGGCAAAAGAGAAGTAAAGTGGCCCAAGGTCACACAGATAATACCCAATGATTCAGGTCTTTAGTCTCTTTTTCTCTATACAGTCACTGCTTGTCTGGCTCTGGCATGTTTTCTGCAACCCATTGGCAAAGTGTCAGGCAGTCTCAGAATTCTTAGCCCTTCCCAATGAAACAAAATTCAATTAAAAATATAAATTAGGCCAAATATGACATGTTTGAACAGGAAAGCCATAAAACTTAAAAAAAATCTTTTTAAAGTTTTATTTGCTGGTATTTTAAACTACTTCCCCAAAAGGCAGTTTGCAAATAGCCCCTAAACTCCCAAGGCTAGATTGGTTATGCAAAACAGTGTAAATCAATTCTACTGTTGTTGTTTTTTTAAAGACAGATTTCCACCCTCTTCCTCTGTAATATACTTTTCAATGTACTGGTACATGACATATAATTATTTTCTTTTGGTCCCTGTGGGTAATTCAGTTATGTGACTTATTAAATGTTTTGCCTTAAAAAAAAGTTTTCATTTGAAAAAAAAAATTAAAATAGCACAGGAATCCTTGGTACTGTAGTCTATTGGTATGAAAAATAATGTGGCAAAATGTACCAAAAGCAAATGCAGCCTATGCTTAAGAAATCTAAATTCTTAATAGCAGATAGGACACATTAACCAATGGATTTGTAGATTAACCAAGTCCTTTGCTTCTTTAGGATCTCCATATAGTCATTTCTGGAGATAATTTCTTTGTTGATTAATGTTGTTGCCCTGCCAGAAAGTGAAGTGGGGAGAAAATGTGAAAACTTGATACATTTTGTGACTTGTTCACTCAAATTAGCTTTGTATCTGTAATTTTATTTTTTTTCATCCCTGTGAGGCAGAGAGTGGGAGTTGGGGTGGGAGAACTGCCCTTCTCATTTTGTAGGTGGAGAATCTGAGGCCCAGGGTGGTGACTGCTCCTGAGAAGCACTGTGAAAGAAAACCTTCTCACTGAACAATTTATGTAATTTATCAAAGAAAAATGTGACCTGTGTGAATTCTTCATTTTAAAATACAGGCACAGAAATGAAATCACTTCAATAAAAAAAGAAAACGGCTCTACTCGATTCTTCCAGTTAATTGCATTTGATGTCAAAGAGTTCTTTCTGTAGATGTCTGAACAGTTCCTTGGAAACAAAAGTTAACACTAGAGACATTTTTTTTCTTTTTTTTGGCAAATGCCAATCAGGATTACTTTTTTCCGACAAATGTCTGCTTAATGTTTTCAACTAGGGTGGGAGATGGTGTGTATGATACCTTCATGATGTTAGATGAAACGAAATGTCCACCTGGCCCAAATACAGCCTGCAACCCTTCTGAACCAGCCCTGCCTAGAAGATTTTATGTAAGTGATTTTGTTCTTTTTTGTACTCTGCTAATTGTTTTGTTAAGGAGGAAACATTATTAGAGCCTCAAGGACTTTGTCATGTATCTTGATACACCCTTATATCACTTATGTCTTCCTTCCCACAACCCCCTCACCACAGCTCCTGTGTAGATGCACACAATGATTTCTGGAACAAAGCCCAATGTCCATCTTGATTACTGCAAGAAATATAAATCTCTAGAAAAAAACCAGTATGCTCATTTTAAGTAGGCAATGTTTCTTTTCTAATTGTAGGACTACAAAAAATCCTTTCGTGAAAACCACTGTTAAGTTATACACATAACTCGATAACATCAAGATAGAGACTAGAACTGTGATTTCATTATAGAGAGAAATCCCAGGCTGCTAAATCCCTTCTACCAAAGCAGTGTTGAAGTGTCCTAGAGCATTTAAAAGGTTAAGTGACTTGCCCAGGGCCATATAGCCAATATGCCACAAGTAGGACTCGAACCCAGGATTTCTTGGCTTTGAGGCTGGTTCTTCTATCTTCTATATCAGGGCTTCTTTTTATTTATTCATTTATTCATTCATTCATTCATCTATTCATTTATGTACTTATTCATTCATCTATTTATTGTTTATTTTCTGATCATGAAAGTATTTTATTATTTTCCAGTTGCATGTAAAGATAGTTTTCAACATTTGTTTTCATAAGATTTTTAGTTCCAAATTTTTATCCCTCCCTTCCTTCCCTCCAACCTCCCCAAGACAGAAAGAAATCTGATATAGGTTATATATGTACAGTTACATTAAACATATTTCTGTATTAGTCATGTTGTGAAAGAAGAATCGGAACACAATGGAAAACTTCAAAAAAGGAAAAAAAAACAACCAAAAAATAGAAACAGTAGAGTTCAATCTGCATTCAGAATCCATAGTTCTTTTTTCTACATGTGGAGAACATTTTTCATCATGAGTTCTTTGGAATTGTCTTTATACTAGGGCTTCTTAAACTTTTTCTCTATCCCTTTTCATGCAAGGAATTTTTACTCAACTCCGGGTTTATGAGTATATAAGATAGGTATACATAACCTTTTACTGTTGCCAAATTTTTTGAGACCCCCACATTCAGTAACCAACAGTTGAAGAAGTTTTGTTCTATACCATGCTCTATCTCACCAGTTACTCCAAAGCTCATTTGTCATTGGATTGCTTTTTTGGAGGAAGTGAATTTATCTGCTAATTTTATTTAAGTAAGAGTAGT
Source organism: Dromiciops gliroides (assembly GCF_019393635.1). Taxonomy (NCBI): domain Eukaryota; kingdom Metazoa; phylum Chordata; class Mammalia; order Microbiotheria; family Microbiotheriidae; genus Dromiciops; species Dromiciops gliroides. The sequence continues at coordinate 105,841,687 of NC_057864.1, forward strand.
GGCAGCCATGTAAGCTAGATGTTAGGGAGGAGCTGTACTGAAATTAATAAATTTACTCTGGTTATACCCTTGTGAATAATTGAGTTGATTATGGATGATAGTCTTCCTTTATGCTTTCCTGTTTTAATACCTAAGATGGTTTTTATAAGAAAGGAAAATCAGTCATTCTTCATTCTCTTCCTTAAGCATTATTCAGTTTTTGCTCTGTTTAATGAGAAGCCAGTGTGGAATCATCCTTTTTACTTGTTACTTTCTAGACGCATAATATTTGAAGCATGTGCCAAGAACATAAGGCCAGAACATTTGGAAGGCCGTCATTCTATTTTTATCTCTTTTCTGAAGTACAGTATCATTTCCTTCCCATTCACAGTATACAGTGGTTGCTTCCTGGGCATGTGAAAACCCTCTAACAATTCCATAACCATCATTCCCCTTCAGATAGCCATCAGATGTCATAGTTGCTCATGGCTTACCATTATGGGGTTTCTCAGGGAATTGAATGAAGAAAGTGAACTAACTTTCAGAATTGGGTTGCTTTCTCGTCATCTGACTCAAAAGGAAAGTTCATCTGAATTATAGTTCAAGCAGTCACTCTATAGAAGTCACTCTTACATTGGCCTAATAGATCCAGACTGCTAAGAATGCAAAGGAATTTAATTCCTGTCACTTTGTACTTAGTATGCTATTAGATTTTTGTCTTCTAATTGTAATCTACATTCTAGTCTCAGAATTTTTAGATTTGATTGTAGATTTAAAATTCTGACTTTACAATTATGTAATGTGTCTATATGTGTGTGTGTGTGTGTGTGTGTGTGTGTGGTGTGTGTGTTACTAAGTTACCAAGGGATGTGGACAGCCAGGTGGCTAAATAGATGGAGTGACCTGGAGTCAGGAAAACTTATCTTCCTTAGTTCAAATCTAGCCTCAGACACTTACTAGCTGTGTGAGCCTGGGCAAGTCACTTGTCCCTGTTTGCCTCAGTTTCCTCATCTGTAAAATGAGCTGGAGAAGGGAATGGCAAACCACTACTGTATCTCTGCCAAGAAAACCCAAATCAAACTATCTCTACGTGGAACTGAAAATCAGATTACTTTCTGTCTTGGGAGGTGCGGAGGGAGGTGAGGGGGGAGAAAAATTTGAAACTATGAAATCTTATAAAAACAAATGTTGAAAAAAGAAAACCACTAAATCGGATCACAAAGAGCTGGACACAGCTGAAAAATGAATGAACAAAAACAACAATAACTAAAAGGGTGAGAGAGGTGGATGGACTTCATAGCTGGCTAAAAAGACTGACGTATAATAAACCCCTCTTTTAAGCACAGTTATAATAACTAGCATTTATATACTGCTTTGGGGTTTGCAAAACCCTTTCTATTTTGCTCCTAATTGATCCTCACAACAACCCTGTGAGTTACGTGCTGTTGATATCCTGATCTAACAGTGAGGAAAGTGACACCAGAGAGAGGTTAGCTGACTGCCCAGGGCTACATGGCTAATAAGTATCTAAGGCAAGATTTGAATTTTTTCCTGATTCCGAGTTAGCTCTATCTCTATCTCTCTCCCCCAATTAAATTTTGTCTTTTAAGAACATTGCATATGTATATTCTCTCAAGAATGATAATAATGTTAGCTGGTCACACCTGAGGTGGACAGGCTGTGTTTGGTTTAACATACTGTAGTAGTTGGGTACCTTCAGAATCAGATACAAATTGCCCTGTCACTGTGACCAACCCTAGAATAGAAACATATAATGCTCTGTAGCTAGTTTATAGTCTAATATGCTGAGTGCACAGTGGAAGATTTTCTCTAGAACAATGGAAAGATTTTATTTATAGCATAGGACACTTAAGTCCTAATTTATATGAGCCAAAATCTGTGCTGGTTGCACAAAAGGAAAACATCTATCAGAAGGACCCCTCCCTGCTTGGAAAAAAATTCCCTCACATCATGTCTGCAATTAAAACTTTCATAGACATTAGTGGCAATTTTTCAGTTCCTTTTAAATCGTATCCTCTATCTTGATTTTCTATTTCTATGGAAACAAAATCTTTTACTTGGAGATTCATCTGTCCTTCCCAGTGCTCTGCACCTGAGATGCTTTGTTGTCATGAACATAAAGGAAACCTTTCAAAATCAGCTTTTTATATGTAGGTGTAGTAGGTAAAGGAAGGGCATAGGATGTGCCCATCCCCAGCCTATCTTCTCCACCAGCTTATTGCTGATGACTCAGATTCTACAATTTGAGATTTATTGTTTTGGGGTAGGGCATTGATTGGTGCAGCTAGGTGGTGCAGTGGATGGAGTACTGGGCCTAAAGTCAGGCAGATTCATCTTTGTGAGTTCAAATCTGCCCTCAGACACTTACTAGCTGTGTGATCTTAGGCAAGTCACTTAACAGTGCCTCAGTTCCTCATCTGTAAAATGAGCTAAAGAAGGAAATGGCAACTACTCCAATTTCTTTGCCAAGAAAACTCTAATGGGGTCGCAGAGAGGCAAACCCAATGGAAATGACTGAACAACAACAACAAAGGGCATTGGTTCTCTATTAAAATGGAGAGGTAGGGGCAGCTAGGTGGTACAGTGGATAGAGCACTGGCCCTGGATTCAGGAGGACCTGAGTTCAAATCTGGCCTCAGACACTTAACACTTACTAGCTGTGTGACCTGGAAAGTCACTTAACCCCAATTGCCTCACCAAAAAAAACAAACAAAACTAAAGACAAAACAAACAAAGAAACAACAAAAAAATGGAGAGGTAGCACTTTAACTTGACTAACTAGTTGAAAGCAGGTTTTAGTAGGTTACAGGGAGAATGATTTGATTCAGAGTACCATGGGGCAGCTAGGTGGTGCTACAGTAGATAGAGCACTGGTCTTGGATTCAGGGGGACCTGAGTTCAAATCCAACCTTAGACACTTGACACTTATTAGCTCTGTGACCTGGGCAAGTCACTTAATCCTCATTGCCCCACCAAATATAAAAAACAAACAAACAGAGTACCTTCAAGGGGCTTCCTCAGATGGGGCACCCTTTTTAGCTAGGGTAGTGTAAGAGTATGAGGTGCTAGATGGAGAATAGAGAAGGGGGAAGTAAGGGATACTAAAATGGAGATTAAAGGGTACTACCCAAGACTGACTTAGCCAACTTCTCCATTTTGCTAAGAGTGAACCCTGAGGGGCAGCTAGGTGGCACAGTGGATAAAGCACTGGCCCTGGATTCAGGAGGACCTGAGTTCAAATCCAGCCTCAGACCCTCGACACTAGCTGTGTGACACTGGGCAAGTCACTTAACCCCCATTTCCCTGGGAAAAAAAAAGAAAAAAAAAGAGTGAACCCTGAAAAGTTCTAAAGATAAGTAAGGAAAAACACTAAGATGAAAAATGTAAGAAGTAATGAGTGAAATGCATATATTTTTATCATTAATTAGTTATTCTCAGTCCTAATGAAATTAACCAAAAATAGGCAAGTTTTTTCTCTAGTTCAGCACAATATGCCTAGAATAGAACACTAAGACCTGAAAGAAATTATTTAGTTCAAACCCCTTTGTTTTACAGATGAAGAAACTGAGGCCCTTATCCTGCAAAGAGCAGGAGTACCTATGTGGCTTTCTAAACTTACTGAGTGGATACACTGTTTACTAATACAGCCTAGCCATTATGTATGTTGGGTTCAGTTATTTCGTATCTGTAGTTCTATTAATAGTCGTTGCTAAACTATAATTTTGAACTAGAGACTGAGATTGGCTCATATCTCACCCTCTTTATTTTAAAACTAAAGGCCCAAATGGGAGACATCTGTGGCCACATTAGTAATGACTGCTCTATGTTGCTTAAGAGAATGGACACCTTTTTTTTTTTTTTTTTTTGGCAATTTGGGACATCGGTGACCTAGAAGTAGCTGAGGATTAATTAATAGCCCTTACAAGGAGTATTAGTTGGGGGTTGCAGTCTGCAGCCACTTACTTAAATTCTGCCTTTCATCCATCTTTTTTTTTTTCCTTCATATGTTTTCTTAGGCTGGATTTGACTTTATTTACAACAGGCTAGGCCATTTTGAATACCAATGGGCATTTTTTGCTTAAGTTATGATTAAATTCCATTTTTCTAAATGTATTTTTATTTATGATGATTATCATATTACTTATGGAATCTAAAGACTAGAACTCTGGCTCAGGGCCACTGCCTTCGTCTAAAGCAGGGGTTCATCCTTAACCATATTTCAGGTCATGGACCCCTTTGACATTTGGATAAAGCCTACAGATTTCCTTCTTAGAAGGGCTTTTTAATACCTAAAACAAAATATAATAGGATAACAAAGGAAACTAGCATATTGAAACACAGTTGTCAAAATACTTTTTAAAAATTAAAAACAAGTTCACAGACTGAATGGGGGAAGGGGAGGGGGAAGGGGAAGGGCTGTGGACTCTAGGTTAAAACCCCTGCTCCAAAGTATCTACCAAATAGACAAACATGATCCACTTCTGCTTCTAGAAGCATGAAATTAGTCATATTATGATTAGGGCTCTAATTCCTTAAAATGTACTAAGCACAACTCTTTTGATAGGGTTTTAAAGCTCTTCTTTCCCCTTTTCAGTTCTGTTCTTAACATTTTCCACATCATTCATGCAATGGTTCTTGACTGTTGCTTTTAATTTCCTTTTTCAATCTCTAACTTTAACATTCCCTTTAAGTAATCTGTTCTAATTGTGAAAAATCCAGGATTTTTTCCTCTGAGGAATCACTGCTTATCGCCAAATAAATAAATACATAAAATAGAACACAATGGAGACTAGATCATGTTGGGATTTTTAGAGGAAAAGGCCTGTTTTATTGATCTGTTCTGAGTTTTGTGAGGTTTGATGCCTCATCGAGCTTTTTGTAAAAAAAAAACCCACACCTTTCTCCAGAAACTTACTACTGAATTGCTTAGCAATAGCAATGAATAAGTGGAGAGATCTCTAATTTGTAGACATGAAAGATTCAGTCACAAGTATTTATGGAAGCACTTACTTTGTATGTGGCTAGCAATTTGCTACAAAGAAGTTTAGACATCATCCTTTCTTTCAAGGAGCTTACAGTATAACTCACCACTCCCAGTTCTGCCCTCCGAGGCAGACAATCCTTTGCATACTTGAAATATGCATTTACTTTAGTTTGCTCTTCTTATCACTTTGTGCAAATATTGGCTCCACTGACATGGATTGCAGTTCCTCTACATCTTATCTGTGGCATTCTTGTTCATGTCTTTCCACAAATCCTCTGTGGAGGAACCGCCTGAATCACTGGATGCTTTCTCTTCCTTCTTTGACTATATCATGGATACCAGTGTAGCACTTGTGATTGTCATAAGGATCCTGGATTTCAGGCACAACAGACACCTCAGATGTCATATAGTTCAGCTCCTATAATCCCCACATGAAAGATGAGAAGAGCAAGACCCTTGAGGGTAAGTGACGGCTCCAGGTCCCATAGGTGGTAGTAGTGCTGGTGTTCAGAGCGAGAGCCTCTGAACCCAGACAATATGCTGCCTTCTTTCTCTTGCCCTTGGAAACACTGTAATTTTGCCTAAATAGGAGCTCTTGGTGGTGCCTCATTCTGGTGCCAGAGGGGAACCTGGATCAGATTGCTTCATCAAGGTGGAGTAGGTTCTAGCAGGCTGGGAGGGACTTTGGTCCTGAACCAGAGAGAATGACAGAATCTCTCATTTGGAAGGGTCCTCAGTGTCCACCAAGTTCCCCCTTACCTGAACAAGAATCCCCTCTGTAGCCTACACAGATTAGTTCTTTAGCCTCTGCTGGGAACCTGCAGTGATGGGAGCTCATGCTCTCTCAGGCAAATTGATCTACTTTGGTATGACTGGTTAGGGGCATTTCTGCTCTTACCTGGAGCCTGCACTTACTCCTTTGTAATCTGCATTCACCACTCCAGTTCTGCCCTCTGGAGCCAAGCAGAACACTTCTAATCTTTCTAGGTAACAATCCTTTGCATACTTGAAGAGAGTGATCGTCTCCTTCCCCAGTCTTCTTTTCTCCATAGGAAACATCATATTGTATGATCTGGAGGTCCTTCA